>NC_080753.1:20890298-22140298 GCF_020826845.1 Diceros bicornis minor | reverse complement strand
GTGGTGTGACAAGTTATGTGGTGCCAGTCTGAGAAGAGGGTTTAAGCTATCTGCTGCCACTGGACAGCCCTGATCCCCAGCCTGGCCCACTCTCCCCCTCAAACTTAATATAAGAACTTTGTTGACTTTCTTCCTGGAGGGCAGGGGAATGTAATTATGATAAGCATACCCTAGCCTGAGGTTTCCACACTAGCAAGGTGGGTGAGACCCCAAGGGCCCAGGAAACCCAGGAGGACTTCCTACTGATTGCAGGAGGCCCCATTCCTGATTTACCAGCTTGTTCCCCACCACATCTTCAAACAACAGAGCTTGTGGAGAAGACTGGCTGCCAGGGGGCAGGAGGGGAGGTTTGGGGAGACTTGGGGGAGACCAGGGGCTGTGAACTGAAACACAAGGGCCGCAGGAGGCTGCTTCCCCTGGAGTCCTAGAGGCGGCAGCAGCAGCTGGCTGGGCCCAAGCCTTTCTAGCAGTTGCAGTAAGACAAGTGGGTGAAGGTGACAGCAAGTGCCTGGCTTCTCAGGTAGATGCTACGTGACTCCTGGCACGTTGGGAGTCTGTGTGTTTCCTGGGCGACCAGCTGAGCCAGGGACAAGGAGAGGACAGGAGTGTGACAGGAATGCAAGGGAGGGAGGGAGGGAGGCAGTGTTGTTGGCTGGCGTGCCCCTCACATGCCGCTTCTATACTCTGCCAGCACTCTTAGGCCTGCTTGGCACTGCCCCCTGCCCTGGTGGGGTCACTGCATTTCTCTAGCATCCTTGACAGTTTCTCCTTGCTCTCTAGGGCTGGGCGAGGGGGAAGCCCCTGCTGAGCCTGGGCATCCTCATCCACTGGAGGCAAGAGGTGGCCAAACCCTAGGTGGGCAGCTGGTATGAGGGGTCAGGACCCAGCCCTTGCCCAGGGGTGTGCCAAGGTGCTGGCGACAGTGACGTGATGAGAGTGGTCTAGTTGGGGCACTCCAGGACTCCATTTGGCCCAGGCAGGCTGCAAGCTGCCCTCTCCGGGTGGGCAGAGAGGAGTGAGGCAGAGCCTGACCTTTCTTAGTTCAAAGAGGCTGTGTGGCCAAGGGCAGGGAGGGACTGTCTCCAGATGATCCTCTGGGCACTGGTGGGGGTGACTAAGGGGGTCTAGGGAATGTCCCTTCCTGGGGTCTGTGCTTCTGGCTAAAGGCTGAATGCAGCCAACTGGGAACACTTAGTTCTGTTACGTCCCACTCCCATTACCCCTAAGCAATGTTTTCTGGAATGAGTGACTAGGAAAGTGACAGGCTAGGGCCTCTAGAACTCTGAGGGCCTCGGGTACCCAGAGAGACAAGTTGTAGGAGCCAGGGGAAATACTCCCCCCTTCTCTGGCCAGGAAAGGCACCCCCTCTTAGGTAGTGCCCCAGCCAGAGCTCTGGTAACCCAGGGACACTCTTCTTTCCTCTTGATGCTGTCTGGCTGGCACTGTGTGGGCCTGGGGGAGTGGAACCAAGCCCACACTGGCTTCCACTTCATCATCTCATGCATGGGTGGTGGCACTTGCAGGCCACTGCAGAGTGCTGAGATGGGCTCCAAGCCAGCCTCTCTGTAAGCGGCCAGGGCCAGCTGACCTACATGCACCCGGAAAGCTCTGGCTTTGACCTGGGCAGGTGACAGACCCTGAACAGGGTTGAGCTGCCAACAGGGCCAGGGGTTCCTGGCCGTCACATCTCTTGGATGCAGGGTGGCCCCCGGTGGGTGGGACTGAGCTGTGAGGCTGCTGGGTGTGGAGTGACCAGGGTGGGCCACGGTTGGAGGCGGCCTGTGGGAAGCTGGGGCAGTGGGAGCCAAGCAGCCGGGCTGAGCTGGCAGCCGATGAAGGCCTCAGCGAAGCTCAGTGCATCACAGGCTGGTCCAACACCAAAACCTTCAAAGCATTTGCCTTTCTGGCGGGGCCTGGAACAGAGCTGCGGCTGGGCCAGGGAGAGGCCTCAGCGCGCAGGGGAATAGAAGCTCCAGATCTGCATCCAGAGGCGATTTTCCCAGGCTCCTTCCTCCCACACAGCAGCTCCCTCCCTCGGTTCTGGAGCTGGATCAGGCCCTTCCCACCAAGTCCTCAAGGCTGCACAACTCAGCCCCAGGCTGGGTTGCTCGTCTAGGGAGCAAAATCCGGGACAGACAAAGGCTCGTTAGCTGCACTCAAGTCCCCTCCAGCCAAGACGGCTCCCAGTCTACCAGCTGCCAGAGAGGGCTATTGAGCTGGGAAACCTGAAACGGCCAAACTTCCATGTGAGCCCCTGGTCAGGTCTACTCCCTATCAGAGCAGAGGCTTCTGGGACTGGGGAAGAGAGAACAAAATGGCAAGCAGGGGCAAATGGCACTAGGACTGAAGGTCACTGGTGACTACCCCTGGTTTAGGGCACGGGAGCCTGGAGTCTCCCCTAGTCTGGCCCCAACTCCCCTCTGCCTGTGGATTCAGCTTCCTCCCCCACTCAACCTTTAACTAGATTTGCTGACAGGAACAAAACGGACTGGTTTGAGTTTCACCTCTTTTCATTTCCTTTGCCCTCCCTCTGGAAGTGGTTTTAATGAGCAGTGAAATGGCTAAGAGGCAATCAGGAGGAGTAAAGCACAGGGATAATTAAATTGTCTTCCCTTTTCCCAGTGGAACCTTAGCACCCAGGCCTGGTTGCCCAAGGAGCTGGGGGCCTCTGCACACCCAGCAGAGCTCCAGCTCCAGAGCACCCAGGCCTTGCCTCCTGCCCGCCTCCTCCCAGGGTCCTGGAGCATCCAGATGGAGAGGGGCAACGCCCTGGTGGTCCTGCGCAGTCTGCTCTGGCCAGGCCTTACCTTCTACCACGCTCCCCGCACCAAGAACTGTGGCTACATCTACGTGGGCACCGGTGAGAAGAACATAGACTTGCCCTTCATGCTGTAGGAGAGGGCCAGCCAGGGATTGCTTTGTAGAGTCTAAACATTATTTTCATAAATTTCAGTCAATTTGGTCTGTTCTGTCCTGCTGCTTCCCCTCATCTCCACCTCCATCTGGTATCCAGGTTCTGAGGAAAGGACCACTGAGCTGGAAGAGCCAGCTCTAAAGCAAGTGGCAGAGGGTTGGAATGTGCTAATGAGAGAGATGATGGTGGGTGGAAATGGCAGCGGGAGAAGGTGACAGCCAGAAGCCCTTTGAGGAAGGCACCCTCTTGGACTCAGATAAGAGCTGCATGTAGGCCAGGCAGCCCAACTCACCTCCTTGCAGCCCCCCAGGCTGAAGAGCTAACAGCTATCAATAAAGAGAATGGGAACCTGTTTGGCCCATGAACTCCCTCCAGTTGCATTCATATAGCCCATCACAAGAGCTCAGCAACTGGCTGGAAATGGGCTCAAGGCACCCCCCACCCCTTCCCAAGCAGTGAGCACACACACCCAGTGGGTGAGTACATGAGCCTGGTTTATGACATTCCTTTGGGCAAAACTCGTGGCCCCTAGCACTGAGCTCGGCCCAAGCCAGTCATGAGACCACAGCAGCTGCCAAGGGACCCAACTGCCCTGCCTGCCCCTAGCTCCCCGCACTGTTGCTGGGCAGGTCGAGGGCTCTGAAGTTGGTCCCACTGCCCCTCGTGTCCTTCATGTTGGAGGCGCGGGGCCGCCCTGGTGGGATGGGGTGGGAGTGGAGGAGGAGCTCTGGCCAGGTTCTCAGGAAGCCCTCAGTCAATGGTACAGCACCAAAGGCCTTCTTGAGTAGGAGATGTTGTCTTTCAGGAGGGGTGACCCGACAGCCATGCGCACCTTGTTCCAGCGGTGGCCTTTATTGTAGATGGGCTTGACAGAGCGGGGAGACCAGCGGGTCAGGTACCTGTACAGGGAGGACCAGGGGGTGGCTGTGAGGCTTGGGGCCCCTGCTGGAGCTGGGAGAGTGGGTACTGCCTTCTTGGGCCAAAGCCGTGGTTGGCCAACCAAACCCTTTCACCAGTTTTCCTTTCTCGAGGAGTAGGGGCTTTTCCTGGGAGCAACCGCTGAGTGTGCTGTAAACAGATGGGCTGGGCTCTTGCTGCCGCAAGCGTGTGTGGCCAGGGTCAGGCAGCCCAGGGCCACGCTCCCTTGATCTTTATGAGTTGTCAGTGTTTGTGTGTATTTGCTGGGGGAGAAGGCGGAGGAAGAGGCTGCTCGGAGAGCAGATCACTCCTCTCTGGCCTCAGCCATGGGGAGAGGAGAGGTTGATTTAAGGGCCTGGAGGAATCCTTCCCTCTTCCCTACTTGGCTCACTCTGCCATCTCAGCCTTCAGGGAGCTCCCCTGGGCAGCCAAGACTGCTGCAGGACCCCAGCCCATCACCCAACCTATGACGGAGGCTAAGGGAGAGAGCCTGTGGGTGCAAACCTAGCCCAGGAAGGTTCCTGTAAGTAGCAGGGGGGTGAGGAAGGATGGCTGCCGCCCACAGACCTTTAGCCTCCTTTGGGGATGTCCAGGGCCCTGATAGTTCCTGGAAAAGTGGCTCATGCCGGCTGGGACTGGGGTTTACTCCATCCAGAATGAAACTTGGACCCTGTCCAGAGAGGCCCACCCTTCGTCCTGAAAGCTCAGCCATGGCAAAGGCCAGGCTCCTCCCCTGCCTCCACTCTAGGTTGGGGCTCAACCCAGCTGCCTCTAGAGACTCTCAAATGAGGGTTTTTTAATTAAAAAATTAATAACCTTCACTGAAAATTTTTAGATAAAAAATGATTGCTCATTTATACATTTCAACTGCGCTCCCCTGGACCTCGGTCTTCTGCCCTCAGCCCTGTGCAAAGGGGACAGCTCTGAGAGGAAGTAAAAAGCCATGGGACGTGCTGGCCTACACTCAAGTGTGCGGTGGGCACGCAGGGGAGTGCTGTCGAGGTCAGTGTCCCCAACAGGGAGCCGTGTGTGGAGTGAGCTGGCCTCAGGGACTGCCTTTTCTGTGGCTGGCGTTGCGGGACAGCAGAAGCCTACAGGTAAAGGCAGGGGAACCCGGCAGGCCCTATGCCGGCACCTCCCGGTCTTCAGACGGGGGCCGTGGGAAAGGAGTGCTCGTGGATTCAAGGACCCCAGGAGGTGCCCAGGCTGGCCGGTTTCTCCAGAGCTGCTGCCCTAGGGCTGTACTTTCCCCCCTGCCCTGGAGAGCCCTGAGGGAAGCTGGGCTTCAGCTAGCCCTGGGCCCGATGCCTGTGCCACAAAGAGCAGCCAGCTGGCAGGGCAGGGGAGTTGGGGGGCCTGCAGTCAGCTCTAGGAAGAACCAAGGCTCTTTCCTAAGTGAGCTCCTTCCTACCTCTCCTGAGGGGTCGGGGAAGAAGGAAGCGTGGCTCCCCCGGGGCCCCAGCAGAGCCTGGGCCAGCGCATGGCAGCTCAAGGACCTCTGGATGGAATCATAAAGTCCCTTGCAAGGGAATCAACCTCCCTCATAGCCAGGC
This sequence comes from Diceros bicornis minor, assembly GCF_020826845.1. Classification (NCBI taxonomy): domain Eukaryota; kingdom Metazoa; phylum Chordata; class Mammalia; order Perissodactyla; family Rhinocerotidae; genus Diceros; species Diceros bicornis. Next base: position 22,134,913 of record NC_080753.1, on the reverse strand, counting down.
CTCTGCTTCCTCCCCAAGATGGCCTTTTGCAACCCAAGAATCCCCACACGTCATCAATCCTGTGTCACGTTAAAGGACACCGGATATATGCGAGGGAGCCTGGCCTCACTTCAAAGGCCTGAGGGCAGGATGGCTTATGTCCGTAGGCCTGCTGCTGTCTCTTAACAAGTCAGGGTGGGGGGTGGGGTGGGCTCAACCCCAAAATGGTCCACAGCACATTTGGGAGACAGGAAGAGGTTAATATGTGCTGTTGCCCAAGGGCTGCTGGCAGATGGCCCAGCTAGCAATGTGGGAGGTGCAGGTGGAGATGGGCACAGGGCCAGGGTGCTGGCGAGGCATCATTGAAGACCTAGCTCTGGCCCTGCACCCCCAGCCCAGCACTCTGTGGCTGGTATCTGCCTGGCCTCCCACCTTCCATGCCTGGCTTCTGTTGGGGATCAGCCTAGGAGGTTTGCTAGGGGTGAGGTGTCTTGCTTTGCTTCAGCCATCTTTGGTGCCCTACAAAGAGCAGTTCCAGTGGCAGCTGGACAAGCTGAAGGAGGGAGGGGCCCCTGATAGGGGAGAACAAGAAGAAACACCAAAATCAGTTTTATAGACTTGTATCTACAATCAAAAAGGGGGTAATATAGATCTAAGAGTATGTGAGCGTGGTAATGTCAGAGATGGGGGAGGGAAAGGAACTCACAATAGGATGGCTGTTTGAGTGTTGGACAGGAATCTGCTCCTATACCAGAGGGAGCCACAGTGGCTCCCTCTGGTATAGGAGCAGAATGATTGGCTCTAGATTCTAGGGGCCTTCCTCTCCTCCTCTATAAAACCTCAGGACCTCCTGGGCAGCTGTGCAGGATGTTAACTGCACAACTCTAGGGAGCACCATTTACAACCTAGTCTACATGGATGCTGCCTTGCAGTTTTGCAGTGTACGACTTGCACAGCTACATACAGTGGCCCTACCCCAGAGAGTCCTTCCATTTGTAAGGCCTCATCTTGCCCTTTAATAACCCTAGTGCTCGGATACTGAAAGTTTGTAGAAGTACTCTGACATTCCCATAGCAACCCTGTATGATGTCATAAACAGGGGATTAGCACATTCTAATGCCCAACCAGCAGAGCTTCTTACCCTCCTTGCCCCTGTGCTAAGTGCCCTACTGGGGAGGGCAGAGGAAAGAGGCTGAGGCCAGCAGGGGAGGGTGACAGAAGCGTGCACAGTATCAACTGCAGCAGCGGTGGGACTGATGGGGGTGGGTGCTCAAGCTGGAGGGATGGAACGGACAACCAGGGAGCACTCGAGCTTTCCTGAGCTGTGGGATGAGCTCCAGTAAATGGCTTCCCCAGAGGAATACAGTGAGACTGAGGGCCTGCAGAATGCATAGGGTGTTGACACCCAGGGTTGCTTACCGGTTGAGCTGGGGTTTGCTCTTCGGAACGAATCCTTCAGGAAGCCGAGGCCTATGATTTGGGAATAGACCTGAGTGGAGGGAAGCATATAAGGGGATGGTGTCTGCAGCTCCCTCTACAGCTCTTGGGGGCCAGAGGGAAAGCCCACCCAAGTGGGTAGAGGGCTGGCACTGGGGGATGAATATAATGAAGGCTCTGGATGTCCATTTCTCTTCCCGGAACAGCTGGAACATGGGGCAGCAGTGGGGAGGATGGCACGTATAGCCCTCTGCCCCTTAGCCCCGAGGGGGCCTTCTACCTGCTCGGTGGGCCATCTTCACACACTCCTCAATCTTGCGGTGCTCTTCCTGGCACAGGCCTGTGATTTTTCGGGGCAGCATGCCTCCATGAGGCCGGATAAACTGACTGAGCAGCAGAACATCCTAGTGGAAACAGAAAACAGGAGATGAGGGTCAGTTGAGTGGATGTTTGATGCTGGGGAGCCAGGGCCGCGTGGCCTACAGGGGAGGCTGTCGTACCCTGGCACTCCAAGAGGCTGATGTTTCCCTTGGGAAACGACCTGAGCCCACTCCCTTCACACAGAGCTTTGCACACTGGTCTGCTACCTTCATCCTAACAAAAGTTAAATCGCAACTTTGTAAGATTTTCTGACCCCATTACCAACCCCAAGAGCTCCCAGCTCTTCCATGAGATAAAATCTTTTGACAGACTAGAGAACAGAAACTCTTTGGAAGTGTTAACAATCTATCATGTACCTGAAGTATCTTTCCTGGTGACGAAAGGTCTGTTGTTATTCTCGGGTGAGGCAGAGGGTATGTCATCTATTTCCATACAGGAGGGAAAACCTGTACCATTTCTGTGCCCAACACCTACATGCCACAGGCCAGAATACACACAGACAGCCCCCTCCACCTTCTGCTGTGCCCTCGGAAGTGCTAGTTGGCGTACAAACTGAGGAAGAAGGGAGCAGGGTTGTGAAGTTAAATCCCACATCTTCTAAGCCCCCTGTGAGCAGATGTGAATGGCTTCTTGGGCTTCCTTTGGTCCATCAGACTGCTTTGGACAAGTCAAGGAAACAAGGATAAACAGGAGCCAGAATCAAGATAAGAGACCACTTCCCCTCCCAGCTCTCACAGGATGGCTGAGGGGGTTAAATAAAAGCCACCATCTCCCATCCCGCCCACCCCCAGGGGCCTGGCGTGCCATTCTTAGCAGTCATGTTCCACAGCCCGACTTGCTGCCCTGGCAGGCGCCTTGCTGTATAACCGCAGATTTGTTTTAATCATTGGATCGCTCCTGAGGGACCCAGGCCCCCAATTCCCACCCCTGTAATCTTCAGAATCTGATGAAAAGAACTTGGATTGGATTATCCAGGGCTAATAAACTGGGCTCACACCCCAGCCCCCCGACCGTAGGCTGCCAAACAAGCTGACAGCTCTGTGCAGCTCAGGCTAATGGCGTCCTAAGTGGAGGGGGTGAAAGAAAACAACTTTAGCCTTTACCTCGGAGGGGATTAGATTTCTTCTGCTGGATAAACAGAGCCAAGTCCATTTCCTGGAAACGGCTGGTAGGAAGAGTGCCCCATGGTGGCTGGGCAGGTGTGGGGTTCACCTCCCCATCTGCCGCTGGGATTCCAAGTATGCCCACAACCCCACTAACTTCCATGTCAAAAGAAGCTGTGAACACTGCCCTGTGGCCTGCAAGCTTCCTCTTACTCCAGGCAGCCATAAGCAGAAGGGCCGGGGGCACGGCAAAGGAACCCCCTGCCCCACCCGGGGTGGCCTGAAACCAAGGCTCCCAGCCCAGATTAGTTGGGTCATTCTGTTCAGATCCCATGCGCATGTGGCCTCTCCTGCTCTTACCACCTGACGGGGATCTCTGCCCTTAACCATCCCATTCCACAGAGGGGCATAAGGACAACTTGCAGGTCAAACTGGCCCAGAGCCTGAATCACCTGAAACCTAAAAATAGGGTGCTTAATGTCACCAATAGAACTCTGCAAGACAAGTATGGATTGCTCCAGGGCTGTGTCCTTTCCCCCAGGCTCTCCCCATTTCTAGGGAGGATGTCGAGTAGTAGTTGACATCATAGGCTCTGCCTGGGTTTGTGTCCCCAGAATTTGTATCCCAGCTCTGATACCTACTAGCTGGGTGATCTGAGGCAAGTTCGTTAACTTCTCCATGCCTCAAATTTTCTCATTTGTAAAACAAGGATGAAAAAACTACCTATTTCATAGGGATACCGTGAAAACTAAGTGAATGAAGACACGCAAATGCTTCCGACAGGGCCTGACACAGAGCCTGCACTCAGTGCAGGTCACCTATCCTTGTTACTCACTATCATCTTTCCGTGGAAACAACAGCTCTAGAAGAGCTGGAGCAAACAGGAGTCTTTGTAGCTCCAGTATGGTAAGAGACAGTAACGTCCCCAGATCACAGTGAGGACTCTCCAAATACACCCTCATTATAAGAGGAGGAAAGCCAAACCCAGATCATGATTCCCTCCCCTTGGGACTACCACCCTGCAAGAGCAGGTCCCAGGGCTCTGGTGGTCTGAATCCCATGCATGCAGACCGTGAACTAAGTCAGTGACTCTCAGCCCTGGCTGCACATTAGAATCACCTGGGGAGCTTTAAAAAATAATGATGGCCAGGCTCCACCCCAGGCCAACTGAATCAATGTCTGGGGGTGGGGCCTGAGCATTTTTTTAAAGCTCCCTCAAGATTCTAATGTGCAGCCAGGGTTGAGAGCCACTGAACAAAATGCTCTGTCTTTGCTGGCTCCATGAGATGTAGCAGTGGCTATGGGAGGGGATGCTGCTTAAGTTCACCAGGAACATGACCTCTGGGACACGCAGAGCAGAGTGAATTGCGTCCAGACTTACCTCATAGCCATACTTGTGCTTCAGGTTCCACCGGCAGATGGGGCACTGGCCTGAGGGGTTAGGGGGAAGTGGACTTTCCTGGGGAGTCCCTGTGATACGGCCTTCAATCTAGGAGGCAGAGAAAGAGAGCCAGTAAGGGAGAGGGCCATGTGGAGGCTCTGATCCTTGAGCAACCCCTCAAATGGTGGGAATGCTGGTGAAAGTTCACCTCTGGGGGTCTTGTGGGAGTAGTTAATAGGTCTCTCCGGCTGAATTGTGGTGGTGGTTCTGTGGCTACCGTATATTGGACCATGGGGGTGGCCATAGAGATGTGGTTTGGTAGCCTGCAAGGGTAGTGGAAACTGAGCTTAATGCTGGTGGCAAAAGGGAGAGGTTTGCTGTATCCGCTGCATGGTACCTTACCTTCCTCAAAAAAACAAAAACACCCTCTCTTCGACTTGGGAAAAAGTAATGCACATGGTAAAAAGTTTCAAACTGCACAGGGATGTAGAGTCCAAGGGAAGTCTGCCTCCCACCCCACATACCCTTCTCAGAGGAAACTGCAGTTGCCAGCTTTATCTTACAGAGGTAAGTCTATGCCGGGGGTTCTCAACCAGGCATGACTTTGTTCCCCAGGAGACACTGGACAATGTCTGAGACATTTTTGATTGGCATAACTGGGGGATAGGGTGCTACTAGCATCTAGCAGGAAAGCTGCTAACCATCCTACCATGCACAGGACAGCCCCCATCACAAAGAATTAGCCAGCCCAGAATGCCAGTGGTGCTGAGGCTCAGAAACCCTGGTCAATGCCTATACAAGCAGATATCTATGTGCACCCTTGCTGCTTCTCTCTTTTTTTTTTTTTTTTGCTGAGGAAGATTCGCCCTGTGCTAACATCTGTGCCAATCTTCCTCTACTTTGCATGTGGGATGCCACCACAGCATGGCTGGTTAGTAACGTAGGTCTGCACCTGGGATCCAAACCCGTGAACCTGGGCCACTGAAGCGGAGCACGCAGAACTTGAACCACTTGGCCACGTGGCTGGCCCCTTTCTCTCTGTTTTTTTCCTTTCTCTCTCTTTTAAAACACAGATGGGAGGATACATTCCCCTGTCATCCTCCTCGCTTTTATCATTTTGGATGCCACCTTTCAAACCCTGCTGAGGCCACGTGTGAAATGATCTCCGCCATCGGTGCTGCATCCTGGACACAGCCTTGGAATTACGAAGTGCAATAGACCAATGATCTGGGAGTTAGCTCCAATTGTAAGAGGCGGAGTGTAGAAAGCCTTGCTGATTGAGGCCATGATTACCAGAGTGAGGCTGGGCCAGGTCTGAGAGGCTTTCGGAGAGTAGCAGCACTGTCCCCTGGGGGAGAAGTGGCAAAAGGGAGAGGGGGCTGGAAGCAATGCTTGGCTGTTCAGGGCATTGCTGCCTACGGTTCTGCCAAGGCCACCACAGCTGTGCCAGAAATGGAGAAGTGGTTAGGGAAAATGTGTAGGTGCTTTGTACACCTTGGGAGGGGGTTAAGGTAGGCCTAGGGAGAGACCTAACATTTACTGACCCATTATATGCCTGGCTCTATGCTAATAATGGTTCACATGTATCATCTCATTTAACTCCCACAACCTAGTGAGGGAGGCATCATGATCTTATTTTAGAGATGAAGAAAGTGAGACCCTAGAAAGTGAGCAGTACCCAAAGTCAGCCATGGCAGTACCTCTCCAGGCATGGATGGGCTTCCCTCCCAGGGGCTCTCACAGTGCCCCAGTGTCTCCATGTTCATTCTACAAATAGCAATTCACACTCCATATGAAAAACATCCTTCACACTCAAAAGCCAGATGTGTTTCTCTCCACCAGCATGGAATTTCTAGGGTGAACGCTTGTTTTGGATTTGAATAAAGGAGCCAAAAAGAGGACAGGGCCCCCTAAAAGAACTGTTTGGAGGCTAAGCAGTGAAAAGGCTGAGGGAATATTCTGGGGAAGACCCAAAGAGGGAACCCTAAGGGCTTGTCCTGGGGAGAAGACTGCCTTGGGGAGGACTGGGCCTGGCTGGCTGCCAGAAGGGTTAAATCCCTGGTTGACAGGGAACTTAGAGAGGCTTCTGGGAACTCTGGGGAGTGGTTGAGGATTTCTTGGAGGCATGGAAGGCCATGTGAAAACAACATTGTCTTTTAGGGATTATAGGATAATCTAGGCCCCATGACTCCCTGAGGAGGGGAGGTGAGATGGGCCCAATGAGGGAAAGGGGGGAGTGGGTGGATGAAGAATCCTTCTAGCTTTCTCACCAACAGACAAGCCAGGGTGCCAGCTAGTGAGCCCAGGACCCAGAGAGTGTCACCTTTTAAACTGCATCACGTAAGACGTAGCTTCTAGGAGAAAGGAAAGGAACTGAGATCTAGGCTCCTGGCCCTGGGTCAACTCACTCTGGCCTCTAGACCTGCTGTTGCCTTAGTTTCCCCTTTGGGAAACTGATTTATCACCTGCCAGAGAACATATCAGCAAAGACCTCTGAGACTGTGTCATACAAAAGGCCACTTTAATCAAATAACAGATGCCTCAGTTCAGGCACAGCGACTGTTCCTGATTAACCACACTAGAGCATGCAGCTAGAAAAAGAGCAGACTGTGGGATCTGGTCACAGAGGAGCTGATCCTGGAGCCAGGAGTCCAGTTTGGGCCTCCCTCTCTCAGAGGAGCAGCCAGGCAGCTCCAAGCCTTACAGAGGTTATAAGTGGCCAACTCGATGATACTTACTATAGTCGTCTTCCCTTCTTGGATCTCCACCACTGCAGAGATAAAGGGGAAAAATTAGGTCAGCCATTTAATAAGGAACAGGGAGTTTCAAGTAACAGCTCAAATTCTACACATGCAGAAAAATGGAGCCGTCAGTCTGCACTCTCCCACGGTTCCCACCTGGAACAGAAAGCGTGCAGGGTTCACCTCCAAGTGCCAAGGCTCTATGCCCTCGAGACTGGGTGGGGGCAAGCCCAGATGCCTAAGTAACCTCATCTCGCTGGGATTAAGGGTCTCCACACTCTTTTTGCCTTTCTAAGCTGAGATTCATCTTGGTTCTATCCAAGGGAATTGGCAAGATCCTGCCTTACAGTGGCCAGCAATAATGACCTAAGAGTGGGGGCGGGGGACAGCAGCATCTCAAAGACCTTCAAAAGTAACCACTGCATGTGTCCTTTCATGAAGAGAATCACACATAGTTTCTGACCTTGAGGAGTCTGCAATCTAAAATACAGCCGAACTAACACTGCTCCAGGGGCCTCTCGGAGGATAAGCAATGAGACAAGCTCACTCCTAAAACTCACCAAGAGCCTTGTGTTCAAGCTGTGCGACGACAGCTGATGAGTTAAACCCTCTCCTCTCCCTGCAGGGTTGCATTTTGTTACCCACATTGGAGAGGGGTGATGGAAGATGTAAAGGGCCTGCAGACACTGGGTCCAGACAGAACTTCAAGGCGAGTACTACAATTCCAAATCGAGAGGCACTCCCTCAGCTCTTTGCTGATTTATGTCTGAGGTGGTCAGAAGGAACTTGAGGGCGAGACAGTTAAGTTGCATACATCTGTCAGGTTGTCATTCTGCATCTCACTTACCCAGGATGCAGAATGACAACTTCAACAATACTCAAAGGAAGAACTAAGCTAATAGCCCACATTTGGCAAATATAATCAAATAGAAAGTTCTTGGAGATTCTCCCTTGTCCTTCCAGTTTCTTTAGAAAGAAAGAAGCAATAGCTGTTAGCATAGGAACTGGCATACAGCAGATGCTCAATAAATGCTAGCTAGCATTTGGGGAGCAAAATACTTACCATGGTCCCCTTCTGACTGCTAATTACTGTAACAGAAAACTTTGGCCCACATAGCTAGGCTGCACACTGTCTCCCCAAATACTAAAAGCATATTTTAATAGCAGCTTGGCTACCACGATGAGTTTTACTCAGCTCTACCAAGGCAAGAAGTAGTACAGATTAGAAAGAGCCCAAGGTTCTTAACTGCGAGCATCTAGTGAAGGTTCTAGACCTCTCCCTAGAACGTGTCCATCAGCATACACACAGGTAGACATGGATTTCAGGAGGCTCCTCGGCCCCTGAAGCTACGCTCCTAAATGGTAATACTGGGTTACTGGGGGGGGGGGGGATTTTAGCTTGTTCCTTATGCCTATCTGTATTTTCCAAAGTTTCTAAAATAAACATGTACTGCTTTTGCAATAAAAAATAAACAATAAAAAGAAAGAACGAGAATGTCTAAAGAAAAAAGTGAGGCAATTCTAACCCCACCGGAGGCCCACGGCAGCATCTGTGATCGCTGAGCTCTGTGACCGACACCTAATTGGACACAGACTGCCAGGAATTGTCCCTTATTTATTTTCTGGGCAAGGCCATTCATAAAAACTCATTATTCCAAACCAACCCACCCGAGAGTCCCTCTGTGTCCAACTCCAGACACACAAAGGAGTAACAATGGCCAGAAAGGCCCTGAGGCTTTCTCCAGAGAACTGCAGTCACTAAGCAATTCAAAGACAAACAAGGTTTCTCCCTGTAAAAGAAAATGCGTCACCCCACACACAGATCTACTTGTACAGAACAGAGACCAGCCCAAACGGGATGTGGGTGAGACCAACCTGGTGCTCAGTCTGGAGGCCAGCACAGCTGCAGGGGGACAGGCACTGCAATGTGTCACCCTACAAATGTAGGGGAGCAGCAGGGAGGCACGGCCTAGCCCAACTGGGCTTCCAGGCACCCCGGAAACTTTGCAAATTTCCACAAACCAAGTTGGGAGAGGGACAGGCAACCAAAATCTGAGCACAGGTTGGGGGACAGTTTTTAAGAATCCCGATAGGAAACAAAAGGAGACACACATCCTGGTACCACTCGAATCAGCACGAGAACAATGCCCTAAAACACGATGCAGATAAACATGTGGTTCCCCTCTCCATGGAGGCACTTGGGTCCTAACCATGAGGTAAACAAGTCTAACAAAACACACATCACTCCCGGCAAAGCACCAAACCCTGAAGTCATCCCGCTGGCCCCTGGAAAAGAGATCAAAGACTGTGGCAAGCTCCACTGTTCACGAGCTCCCCACACAGCAACTCTACGCCAGTGAATCATCTTACTATAAGCCAATGGGTAAAACAATAGGCAGATGCTTATCTAATAGAGAAAATTTGTCAACCAGAAGGAATGACCTGAGAACTCATCCGAGATTGAGATTGATCAGGGCGGTGTCTTAGTCCAGAGGCAAAAGGCCTGGCTGGAGCCTAAAGAGGCCCTAGCAGATTTTAAGCCTCTGAAAACAGGAGATAGGAATCAAAATAGCATTGATTTTCAGTATGCATACAAAAACATGTCAAAAACAAACAAACCCTGAGATCCATTTTGTCCCTGGCCTCCTCTCCATTCAAGAGAAGTGGGGGTGGCTAAGAAAAGCTGAACTAAGAGATTTAGGCACTAACAGAAGACTTGTTTACAAACAGACAGAATCACCCTTGTGTTCTGAGAGATGGCTATATCAAGTATACTTAGGACAGATAGGAAGCAATTTTCTAAACTAGAATTAAGGGCCCAAATCTTCTAAGACAGGCACTTCTCATACACATCAAATAATGTGACCCACACGAGAAAACACATTTGCGGAGCATCCGTGGAGTGTACAACTGAGTTCCACCTACTGCGGAGAGTTACAACAGAATGGGAAGACACGGTCTTTGCCCTAGAGGAGAGAAGGGAACTAAACCAAGTATGGGAACTTTACCATAAAGTCCATGCCTCATAAAGACGTCCTCTGAGTACTTGAGTGAATACTCACCTAGGATGGAGTCCAAGATAACTGAATTATAATAGTCTAGAGCAAACAGCATTGCAGTGAGATTGCATTGAACGCAAAAAGACCTTGATGGCCACAGAAACACAGACACAGTGAACTGCAGCAGTATAAAGACCCAACTGTTTAGTAAAGGAGGAAGTGAGGAAAGACGAATGAGGAGTGGAGGGCGCTGCTGCAGGAAGTGCCCAGAGACCAAGATCCTCCTTGGAAAGGAAGGAATGGAGTAACTGAAAGGCAAGATGGCTAAAAGCGGCACTAGCAGTCTTATGGAGTGTGTGTCTGAGGAGTGTGCTGGCACCTCTGGCCATTGACTACTTTTCTCAAACTCCTTCGTCACTCAAGCACTGCTCCCTTTTGTTCATCTTTAATTCTACCACTAAAGTTTTCCGATTCTCTCATCACCTACCCCCTTCTTTGCCATTGGACCCCAAGGGAATGTCCTCTGTGCTATGCTTCAGAACGAGAAGTCTTATTGCTGCACAAAAATCTCTTTCCACAGGCAGGTTACTCTGGACTCCATCCTTTGAATTCTTTAAAGCCCCCACTCACTCACTCCTCTCTCAAACCTTTTAGCTATAGGGCTGCCCATCCTGCCAGGCACATCCTTGTCTGAAATGTTAGGTCCTCCAGAAGGCCTCTTTAGCTAACTGGAAAAGATGAAGAGAACCCCTTCAGCCTTACTCATTTTAACACACTCTGCTCTGAGTGTCTGATAGACCATTACTGTTGATTCAGAGTTACATGTGTTTACTGTTCTTGTTTTACATACATTTCCTTCACAAATGCTCTATGAGTGATAAGGCAGGAATGAAGTCTAACACAACCTTTGCTAACTCTGGCATGGTCAACCATAAAAACACTAAATGGTCTTCAGCAAGTTAACTGATGAGAGCTTTCAGGGAACAGGGGGACTCGGGAAAGCCCTGCCATGGAGTACCAAGGTGACGTTACTGGTGGAGAAGGAAGAGTGCTGGCTCTACTTCCAGCTCCACCACTTACTGCTGTGTGATGTTGGGCAGCTACTGAACCTCTCTAAACCAGACTTCCTCATTTGTAAAAATGTCAGTAAGAATTTAAGGATTGTTGAGAAGACTCAATACATGTGGGTGGAAGCACTAGCACAGTGCTTGCAGCAGGCATTCAGTAAACCATGATTTCCATTTTTTGTCATCCTTCAGTCTTGCTTCTTCCATAATAATCTTTTTTCGCTTTGTGTGTCCCTCTTGTCAAACTTTAGACCAGGCTTTCTCAACAGCAGCACGACTGACATTGTGAGCTAGGTGGTTCTTTGTTGTGGAGAGCTGTCCTGTGCACTGTAAGATATTTAGAAGCATCCCTGGCCTCTGTCCACCAGATGCCAGGAGTATCAGTTGTGAAAACCAAAAATGTCTCTAGACATCGCCAAATGTTCCCTGGGGTACAAAAGTGCCCCCAGTTTAGAACCACTGCTTTAGACTGAGAGTCTCTACAGGCAGGAGCACTGGTGCTGGGTGCTCAAGAACGCTGACTAAAATTAAGTAGTACTACCTGATACTCTGAAAAGTAGGATGCTTGAATATTTTCAGCAAGACACCCAGCTTCCTTCCTACAAGTTTAAATTCTATGTGTACAATATTGTTTGGGTGTCAAATACACCAGCTGGGACCAGCGAAAAATTAGCTATATGTGTAATACTTTATGCCTCATACATAATGGGTAGAATACCAAGAGAAAGTATTTTCATTTAGAGGCTTTGGAGACAGGTAGTTCTCAAGAAGAATACAGAATATGGCAGTGCCTTCATGTAAGATTACATCAATTCAATTATTTGGCTTTTAAGTCTGACAGTGAGTAACACAGAAGAGCCACCAACCCAAGTATTTACAGAGACGCAGACTTCAGAGACCCACCTGATTATATAGTCCATCATTTTACAAACTCTCCAACTGAAAAAATTCAATCTCAAATATTCCTTTGTGAAAAAACAAACAAAACTATTCCTCTTGCCTATCCTCTGGGAACATGGCACAGAACTGTTTTCAACTTTGAATTTCATAAAGGATATGTAAAGTTCAGCTATTCGTGTTTCACACTTGGCAGACACCCTCAAAAATGTTATGGGCATACGCTTATTTTGCAGCATGGGAATAGATGAAACATCTTATCCAAGTCCTTTCTATCATCAGCATCATCTCTTTGGTGTCTTCCAAAAGAAGACTATGAATGGATTAGTTTATCTAATGTTAACCAGGCAGCATCTGGATTTTGTTGTTCTTTCTAGCAAATGTTTCATCTTTGCTTCACAGCTAAATTCTTCACACATACCTATTTCCGTTTCCTCATGAACTATCTCTTCGATTTCCCCAAACTAAGTTCCTTGTCTGCCATTCTATTGGAATTACTGTTTGAAAGCTAAAAAAGGAGATCTCTTCTGAGACAAGTCCAATACTCTCTTCATTAGGCTCTTCATTTTGGACTCTTCTGCTGCCTCTGACACAATGATCACTCTTTTCCTCTAGATACATCTCAGCTTTAAAGGATATGCTGGTCAATACTATGCCAGAATCTTAAAAAAACAAAATCACATCACTTCTTTTGCACATCACTCATCCTTTCCTGCTTTTAGCAGTGTACAAAGGAAGGCTATGTCCTGAAACACCTTTTCATTCTCTGCTGGATTCTATCCTTTTATAAGCCTGTTTAAGACACATCCCCCTTATAAAAACTTCCAATTGGGTTCCTGTTTCTGTTAACCAAATCTCCCTGTACTTCCTCATGTAAATACAGTAGTCCCCCCTTATTCGTGGTTTCACTTTCCATGGTTTCAGTTACTCGTGGTCAACCACGGTCCAAAAAAAAAGGAAAATTCCAGAAATAAACAATTCATAAGTTTTAAATTTGCCGCCATTCTGAGTAATGTGATGAAATCTCACGCTGTCCTGCTTGGGATGTGAATCATCCCTTTGTCCATCCTATCCACGCGGTATAGGCTACCCTCCCATTAGTCACTTAGCAGCCATGGTTATTGGAGGGACTGTTGTGGTACTGCAGTGCTTGTGTTCAAGTAACCCTTATTTTACTTAATAATGCACACGGGTAGCAATGCTGGCAATTCAGATATGCCTAAGAAAAGCTGTAAAGTGCTACCTTTAAGTGAAAAGATGAAAGTTCTTGACTTAAGGAAAGAAAAAAAATCATATGCTGAGGTTGCTAAGATCTATGGTAACTTTTATTACAGCATATTGTTATAATTGCTCTATTTTATTAGTTATTGTTGTTAATCTCTTACTGTGCCTAATTTATAAACTTTATCGTAGATACGTATGTTTAGAAAAAAACATAGTACGTATATATAGGGTTCAGTACTATCCACGGATTCAGGCATGCACTGGGGGTCTTGGAACGTACCCCTTGCAGATAAGGCGGGACTACTGTACCTAACTCATATTTATTGCAGCGTATAGGTACCATCTCATTAGAGCCTAACTTCTCAGGAAAAGGGCTGTATATTCTCTTTATGCAGAATCCGTTGACAGCTTGAAGTACAGCACTTGGCCTTCAGTAAGCTCTCAGGTCAATGCTAGAATCAGGCTGCCTTTCCAAACTTAAGACTAACGCAAAGCAGAACCACCATCTAGCATTTGCCTCTGTTTCAGCTGTTCAAAGGCCTTTCCACCTTAGCTTCCAACTCCCAGGGAAACTAGCGGCCCAGGCAGAAAAACCCGCCGTCAGACCACAGCATTTTCAGAGGAGAAAGTGGAAAAGGAGGCCCTGGGGAGGGCATCCAGATGTCCTTCCCACATGGCCCAGAGATTCTTTAACGAAGGAGGCGGTGGTTCGGCGAATACAGAAGAGAGAATTAACATGCAGACCCTTACCGAAAACTTTTCTGAACCCTGGGACAGGTTTCTCTTCTGTCCCTAACTAAGCAGGCTTTTCCCTCCGTCCTCCCAGCCCCCCCCCCCCGCCCGTGAGGACATTCACGAGGGGTAGCGAGTCATGATAACAGCATCAGGGGCTGTAAGAGACTTTCAAGCAGCCCCGGAGCGCTGGCCATCTCCGACGTCTCAGAGCCGCGCGCAGAAAAAGGAGGGAGGGGCGCACAGGGGCCGGAGGAAGCAACCTCTGCCGCTCTTCGCAACCTTGGGAGGTCGCTGGGACCCTGGACTCACCTTCCCTGAACCCGCGAGCTGGAGGCCGAGCCCAGCTGGTTGCGGCCGGGCCTCCCACGAGCCCTCGGAACAGCCGCCCACAGCCGCTTACCAACACATTGAGGGCCGCCATCTTGAAAACCAACGCTGACCCCTTATGCACTTCCGCTTCCTGAACGGCGCGCGCAGCTGCAGTGGTGGGCAGGAACTGTGCGGCTTGTGGGCTTGTCGCTCAGTTGCTACTGTTAGTTCTATTTCCCTCACCAGTCCGGCCTTGGGCTAAGTGGAGAGGTTACTGTGTTAGGCCTGTGCTTCATTCCAAGGGTCTAGGGGAGGTCTTCTAGCTCCTGTCTGCCAGTCCTCGAAGTTTCCAAGGTGGCTTTTGTTCCCTGGCAGGCTTCCTTGGTCAAATCGCATGCACTACCCCTATTTCTTTAAAGCTTTTTCTTCTCTGCAAGTCAGATGTGGGTTTTCAGCCTCTTGTGGCTGGAGCTAGGCCTGTACAGGAGAGCAGGAGAGGTTGAAATGATTAGGAACTCTGGTTCTGGAGCATCAGGTATCAGGCAGACCTGGGACAGAATTAATATCCCCCCCCCACACACACACTCGTCCTTTCATTCTCATACACTTAGCACTTCCTTTGGGCCCCAGAGATTGTGCACAGCTATTGCCTCAGCCTGCTCTTTGGCCACCTGGTAAACTCGTAGTGTTTCTCAGGTCTCAGCTCAAACTTCACTTCCACGGTGGAGTCTTCCTTAAAAACCTCCCTGTTACTGGTTCTCAGCACCAGATAGCTCTCCATCTTAGTCCTTGGCACAACTGCAGTTTTACATTTCTTTGAATATGTGTCTCCCCACCAGACTGTAAGCTCCATGAAGGCAGGGACATTGGTTTTTTGTTGAATCTCATATCTCAAGCGCTTAGCACAGTCCCTGACACATAATAAGAGTGCAATATATATTTGTTGAATGAATGAGTAGAACCTATTTTATATGGTTGTTGTGAAGATTAGATAAAACTTAAGTGCTTGATAAGCATAAGCTAATTAATAGGGCAATTACTGAGATGGCCCTCGTGCCAGGGCCAAACTTTTCACAAGTTAGACTTACTTGCCTAGTAAGGAAACTTATAGTACCAAAAAGAGAACACAACTGCCCAATTTTCCCTCTTTTGGATTTTCAGGACATATAGGATGTTCCCCTGGGGCCACATAAGAAAGGAAAGCCATTCACAGCTCAATTCTTCCACTTGGTGGTTAGCATATTCTTTTCCATCCTCCACAATAAACCTGGAGGGGATTTTCTAATTATCCTACTCTGATTCATAGATGGGAAAATCAGGCTCATTAAATGGCACAGCATGTTCCCTGAGAGGGGGAGGGGAAAGAGCCCATCTTCCAGTTGGGACTGCCTGATGGACGAGGAGGATGCAGAGCAGCTGCTGCATCTGGAGCTTGAGTGGCATCACCATAGACAAGGAGAGCAGAAGAAGTGTGTTGGGGTACCTTAAGACATTCCATTCAGCAAAGGCAGATCCTGGGAAGGGGAAACTTGAGAGAAAGGTCAATCTAGGTGGGTGAGGCAGACACATGGATTAGGAGTGGAGCAGAGGGTTTTGGTGGGATATAGGTCTAGGTATCCAGGCCAGGGTCAGGCGAGCCTTGGCTCTTTCTATAGCTCCCACTTTCTGTCTGTACAGATGACCTTGAGTCCTTCCTGCTTGTACCACATCCCTTGTTTCTTTACAAGTCCCCAATTTCTGGGGATCTGGTAGGGATCAGGGCAGTAACAGAGCCCCACCTAGAACTTGTTTTGGAGATAGTGAGCTGAAGTACTCGAGTGCCAACCCTCTCCTCATTATCTTATCCTAACTTATCAAAAACAAATTTCATTTTAAAAAACAACTTGTATTTTCTACAATGACAAGTAACATGTGATCATTGTAAAAAAATGAAACAATAGATAAAGTAGAAAGAAAATAAATATCATCCATAATCCAGAGATAAGCATAATTTGCATTTAGCAAAATGAAATAAACTGTGCATATTCTTTCCTCTGTAATATTTTATTTTTTCTGAATCCATTTATTATTTGTTCCTACATGAAAAAACAATTCTGTCAGACTAGATTTTGCTCAGGAAACTAGCCTTTAAAATTTTTTTTTTAGTTAAAGAATAATCTATATAACAAAGTACGTAAATTATCAGCATATTAGCTTGATGAATTTCACAAAGGAAACACACTACCCACATCAACAAGTAGAACATTACTAGCACTCCAGAACAACCCCTGGTGTCCCTTTCCAGATATTACCCTCCTAAGGGTAATCATTTATCCTGAATTTTTGCACCATAAATTACTTTTTCCTGCATTTGAACTTTATATAAATAGAATCTTATGTAGCATGTGCTCTTCTGTGTCTACCTTCATCTTCTCATCAACATCATGTTTGTGAGATTCACCCATATTGTTATATATGGTTGTCATTCACTCATTCTCATTGCTGAATAATGTTTCACTGTGATTGTACTAGAATTTATTTATCCTTTCTTTTGTTGATAGGATTTGGATACTTTCCAGTTGGGACTATTACAAATACTGCTGTGATGAACATTCTTCTATATGATTTTTGGTAAATGCAAGAACAAACTTCTCTCAGGAATATATGTAGGAGTAGAACTGTTGGGTTATAGTGTATGTATGTCCTCAGCTTTAGTAGATACTGCCAAACCGTTTTCCAAAGCAGTTGTACGGTTTATTCTGGTACCAGCTGTGATTAAGTTTCCAGTTGCTCCACATCCTTTTCAATATTTGATATTTTTTGTACTTTTCATCTTGGCCATTTTGGTGAGTATGGAGTAGGATCTCATTGTGATTTTAATATACATTTCTCTGATGCCTAATGAAGATGAGTCACTTTTCATATGTCTATAAGCCACTTAGATATCTTCTTTTGTAAAATGTCTGTTCAAGTCTTTGGCCCATTTTATATTGAGTTGCCTGTCTTTTTCTTATTGATTTGTAGAAGTTCTTTATATATTTGGATACTTGTCCCTTGTTGGATATACGTGCTGCAAATGTCATCTCCCTCTCTCTGGGTTGCCTTTTCATTCTTCTATAGTATATTTTTTGAGGAAAAGTATTTTTAATATAGTGTAATTTATCAGGTTTTTTTTCCTTTATGGTTGGCATTTTTGGTTTCTTATTTAAATTTATTTCTTCTTCAAGGTCAAGAGGAAGTTCTCCTATGTTTTCTTCCAAAAGCTTTATTGTTTTGCCTTTCACATTAAATCTAAACTTATTTGGTATTGTTTTTTATGTGGTCTGAGATTGGGATTAAGGTTCGGTTTTTTTCCATAGTGATATTTAACTGACCCAGCACCATTTACAGTCATGCATCGCTTAATGACAGGGATACGTTCTGAGAAATGAGTCATTAGGCGATTTCGTCATTGTGAGAACATCATAGAGTGTACTTAAACCTAGATGGTATAGCCTACTACACACCTAGGCTATATGGTGTAGCCTATTGCTCCTAGGCTACAAACCTGCGCACCATGTTACTGTACTGAATACCGTAGGCAACTGTAACACAATGGTAAGTGTTTGTGTATCTAAACATGTCTAAACATAGAAAAGGTATAGTAAAAATATAGTATAAAAGATAAAAAATGGTACACCTGTATAAGGCACTTCCTGTGTATGGAGCTTGCCGGACTGGAAATTGCTCTGGATGAGTCAGTGAGTGAGTGGTGAGTGAATGTGAAGGCCTAGAACATTATTGTACACTACTGTAGACTTTATAAACTATACACTTAGGCTACACTAAATTTATAAAAAATATTTTTCTTTCTTCAGTAATAAATTAGCCTTAGCTTACTGTAATTTTATAAACTTTTAAATGTTTTTTAACTTTTTGAGTCTTTTTTCTTTTTTTTTTTTTTTTGTGAGGAGACCAGCCCTGTGCTAACATCTGCCAATCCTCCTCTTTTTCTGCTGAGGAAGACTGGCCCTGGGCTAACATCCATGCGCGTCTTCCTCTACTTTACATGGGACGCCGCCACAGCATGGCTTGCCAAGCAGTATGTTGGTGCACACCAGGGATCCGAACCGGCGAACCCCGGGGCTGCCGCAGCAGAGCTCGAGCACTTAACCGTCTGCGCCGCCGGGCTGGGCCCCACAGCATGACTTTGACAAGGGTTGTGTCGGTGTGTGCCTGGGATCCAAACCTGCGAACCCCGGGCCGCTGAAGCGGAGCTCGCGCACTTAACCGCTTGCGTCACTGGGCCGGCCCCTTTTGAGTCTTTTGTAATAACATTTAGCTTAAAACACAAACATTGTACAGCTTTACAAAAATATTTTCTTTCTTTATATCCTTATTCTATAAGCTTTTTTCTATTTTTAAAATGTTTTGTTTTTTACTTTTTTACTTTTAAATCTTTTTTTGTTAAAAACTAAGACACAAATACACGCATTAGCCTAGGCCTACACAGGGTCAGGATCAACAATATCACTGTTTTCCATCTCCACATCTTGTCCCACTGGAAGGTCTTCAGGGGCAATAACACACATGGAGCTGTCATCTCCTATGATAACAATGTCTTCTTCTGGAATACCTCTTGAAGGACCTGCCTGAGGCTCTTCTTGAGGGGGTGTCACTCTTCAGAAATATGTCCATGGTGGTTTGCTTGGTTTGTTCCTATTTTTCTTTCTTTCTTTCTTTGTTTTTGTGAAGAAGATTGGCCCTGAGCTAACAACTGCCAATCCTCCTCTTTTTGCTGAGGAAGACTGGCCTTGGGCTAACATCCATGTCCATCTTCCTCTGCTTTATATGGGATGCCGCCACAGCATGGCTTGCCAAGCGGTGCGTTGGTGCACGCCCGGGATCTGAACTGGCGAACCCCGGGCCGCCGCAGTGGAGCGCGCGCACTTAACCGCTTGCGCCACCAGGCTGGCCCCTGTTTGTTCCTATTTTTCATCACAGATTTGCTTGTAAACAGATAATGCACCATGAACATTCCTCTCTATTATTGAAAACCTTCTGGTGTTAGGCCCAGGTTTTCACACTTTTTAAGGAGCTTGTTGAGGTTTGGAAAAGCTTCTGCTAAACCCTTCAGTGTGAATTTTCTTGGGGTTCTTCTTTTTTTTCTCCTGCAGTTTCCTTTTCTCATATCTGTTCTTCAGCTCTGTGTTCCTGTTCCAGTTCTGATAATTCCTCATTAGTCAATTCCTCAAGAACCACCTCTAGGAGCTCCTCAATGTCATCCTCATTCACACCCAGGTTAAAGTTGTTTGCCATCTCAACCACAGCCCTGTTGATTTTTGCAACCTCCTCATCCTTGGCAAATCCTTTGAAGTCATGGAAGAACCTCTAGAATGTGTTCTTCCAGATGCTATTCATATACTCCTTGGTGACATCACCCCAAGCCCAAGCAAGATTCTTGATGCAGTCATAGATGTTGTAATCCTTCTAGAATTGCATCAGTGTCTTTCTCAGTGGCCGCAATAGCCTGGGCAAAGGTCCTCCTTAGGTAATAGGCCTTAAAAGCTGCTAACTTCTTGATCCATTGGTTGGATCAAAGAGGTGGTGTTTGGGGGCCGGCCTGGTGGTGTAGTGGTTAAGTTTACCTGCTCCACTTTTGTGGACCGGGGTTCGCAGGTTCCGATCCCAGGTGTGAAGCTACGTGCTGCTTGTCAAGTCATGCTGTGGCAGGCATCCCACATATAAAGTAGAAGAAGATGGGCATGGATGTTAGCCCAGAGCCAATCTTCCTCAGCAAAAAGAGGAAGATTGTCAACAGATGTTAGCTCAGGACTAATCTTCCTCACCAAAAAAAAGGGTGGTGTTTGGAGAGAGATACACTGGTTTGATACTGGGATAAAGATCATCAATAAAGGAGGATGTTTAGGAGCATTATCAACAAGAAGCAAAATCTTGAAAGGTAAGTTATTCTCCAAACAGGACTTCTCCATTTTGCCTGCACAGCAATTCAGGAGGGCATCTTGGGAGAGGAGCTGGGTCATCCATAACTTCTTACTGCTCCTGTAGTACACTGGCAGTGTGTGCTTACTGATATGCTTGAAGGCCCTGGGTTCTCACTGTGCCAGATCACAAAGGGTTTCAATTTGTAGCCTGCAACATTGCCCCCAAACAAGACTGTCATCCTGTCCTTAAAAGCCTTGAAACCTGGCATTGACTTGGCCTCTTTATGGATGAAAGTCCTTTCAGGCATCTGTTTCCAGAAAAGGGAGTTTTCATCCATATTGAATATTTGCTCTGGCAAGTAATTTTCCTCCACAATCAGCTTATCTCGAGTTTCCAAAAATTCTTCAGCTGCCTTCACATCAGCACTTGCAGATTTACCACTCGCTTTCACAATATGTCATGAACAACGATTCTTGAGTTGTTTAAACCACCAGAGCCAGCAGTAAATTCAACATCATAGTCGAGTCCTGCCTTTTCTTTCTACATTGCAAACAAACTTTTTGTTTTGGCCGTGATCGTCATGTTGCTGAGAGGGATATGCTTCTGTGTCTGGTCTTCAATCCAGGTCATTAGAAGTTTCTCTGTCTGAAAAGTGCTGTTCCCAAATTTTTGTTAGTCTCATTGCCTTCAGTGAAGCAGATCCTTTAATAGCTCCCATCACTTTGTTCTTCAAGATCGTAGCCATGGTGGAATGGGATATGCCTGACTGGCGAGCAATGACCATCACAGATTTTCCAACTTCGTAGTCCTTAATCACTTTAATTTCATTTTCAGGTCAATCACTTGACATGGCCTCTTACTGGAAACATTAGCAGTAGATTTTGTATGCTTAGGGGCCATGATGAACAAAACAACACGAGATTAAATCAGGCACGAGAGAAAATGATGCAATCAAAAGACACGGTAAACATGAGATGTATGAGGCTGCTGCCAGTGTAACACGGCATGCTGTTTTACAGTAAGCTTTTTTTAATAAGTAGAAAGAGTACACTCTAAAATAACAATTAAAAGTATAGTATAGTAAATATATAAACCAGTAACATAGCCATTTATTATCAAGTATTATGTACCATATATAATTGTATGTACTGTACTTTTATATGACTGGCAGTGCAGTAGGTTTGTTTATACCAGCATCACCACAGACGTGTGAGTAATGTGTTATGCTATCACGTTATGATGGCTACAGTGTCACTAGGTGATAGGAATTTTTCAGCTCCATTATAATCTTATGGGACCACTGTAGTATATATTGTCCGTCATTGACTGAAATGTCCTGATGTGGTACATAACTGTATTAAAAATATCATACTTTCCCCCGTTACATTTTTCTGATGTAGATCTGTTTCTGGAATCTCTATTTGTGTCTTTTTCTGTCCTTTAGCACCATTTTTAATGGCTGTATACTGTTTCATTGTCTGGAAGTGCCATAACTTACTCAACCAATTACCAATTGCTAGGCATTTAGGTTGCTTTTAATTTGAACATATTTTTAAGACCTATCTCCTTACTCTAAAACTACCATCTTCTATTTCATCAGTAAGTCTATACCCCTCTCCCCAGTTGGGTATGTTGTGGATCGTTTTTTTTTTTTTTTTTTTTTTTTTGTGAGGAGATCAGCCCTGAGCTAACATCAGCCAATCCTCCTCTTTTTTTGCTGAGGAAGACGGCCCTGGGCTAACATCTGTGCCCATCTTCCTCCACTTTATATGGGACGCCGCCACAGCATGGCCTACCAAGCAGTGCGTCGGTGCGCGCCCGGGATCCGAACCAGCGAACCCCGGGCCGCCGCAGCGGAGCGCGCGCACTTAACCACTTGCGCCACCGGGCCGGCCCCCGTTTTTTTTTTTTTTTTTTTTAAGTACAACTGTGTTGTGGAATAAAAGGGAGTGAGATCCCTTCTCTGGGGTCTGCAAAATGGTAGCTGCCACCCAAAGGAAGGATCTTTTCAAGAGCCAGAGTTTCTGGGGCTGTTGGCAGAGTCACTCGCATGAATGGGAAGTATTTCCAGCTGCAATAGCTATCCTGGAACTTGAAAAGCAGCAATGATACTGTATGCACATATATGAGAGAAGGGAGGCTGATGAACCTCTCTTTATCCTGACAAAATCTTCTATCCACCACCTCTTCTGAGGAGCCCAGCCCCTTTGCCTCTACCCCATTTCCCAAGGAAATCTTTCTTTTTTTTTTTTTTTTTTTTTTTTTTAAATTTATTTTTTTGGTGAGGAAGATTGTCCCTGAGCTAACATCCATTGCCAATCATCCTCTTTTCGCTTGAGGAAGATTGTCCCTGAACTAACATCTGTGCCAGTCTTCCTCTATTTTGTATGTGGGACACTCCCACAGCATGGCTTGATGAGCAGTGTGTAGGTCCACACCCGAGATCCAAACCCGCGAACCCAAGGCCGTCGAAGCTGAGTGTGCTAACTTAACCACTACGCCACTGGGCTGGCCCCCAAGGAAATCTTTCTTCCACCTCTTGTCCTGGACCCTATATCTTAAATCTGGAGATAACTCAAGTCCCAAGTAAAGCGTCCTAATGAAGATGTTCACGGAAACATTCACATGAGAGGAACCCAGAAATGTTCATTTTGCCAAGAAAAACTTAAACTCACAGCAGAAATGATCTGGTCTGGTGACTTGCTGCCAGTCAACAGGGCAGCCGGCTCAGGCCAGAGCGAGGGCAAGAATTAGGAAGGCACGGGTAGGTCAGCCTGTCCATGGCTTTGGGGCTGAGGCAGTTTCTGGTCCCATCTGTGGATGAGTGTTCTCTTCCAGCCTTCCTTCCACCTCGCCCAGGAAGAGTGGGTCAGAGCCAAGAGCCACACAGATGTGCGCTGTGAATGAGCAGAGGCAATGAAAAGGCATGGGAAGGTGGAGAGAGCTGATCTGGTAGAGACCCCAGTGGGAGGGGGCTGCAAGAGAAACCGGGAGAAAGGGCTGGCAGAATGAGTGACTGTCATGTTGGCTTTCTCCTAATTAACCATGGTTCCCTTACAAACCCCCTGCTGATTCCCAGCTTGTCCACTGAACCATAACAACACGTGGCCTGCCCTGCCCAGGCAGGGAGCTGCGAGCTGAGGCTGTGAGCCTCCCAAGAAGGGTCTGGTTTCATTTGCAGCCACTGCCTTTCCTCCCAGCTGACTTTGTGCAGATGACGGAAGGGACAGCACTTCAATCTGTGGAGAGCTCGGGGTTGGGGGGACAGCCAGGGACTGCTGGCTTTGGGCTCTCCTGGCTGCTCACCTCGGTTTCCCATGACCTTTAAAAAAGGGCAGTTTCCTGCTTGTTTGGGCTGCTGCCTCCAAACAGGTATGAGTGGGGGTGAGCGAGGAGAACTTGGACAGAGAACCTCTTGCTTGGTGGTGGCCTCTCTACAGGTGTGCCCTGTTGACGCAATGATCCCGGAAACAACTGGGGTGTGTCTAGAGTCCTTGCTAATTCATTGTTTTCCATTGATTTCTCAGTGCGGCTTTTCTTCCTCACTAGGGCTCTTACTCTGTCCAAGTTCTTCGTCTTATCCCCTCACTCATTCATTGATTCATTTCACCAACAAGTATCAATTGAGCAGCTACTATGTGCCTTTTGTCAACAAATGAAAACATGCACCAGGGGACCACTCTTCAGGAGTAAACTCTCTTGTCTGACAAAGAAACATTTTGTACACTGGATGATTGCCCTGGGATTTATTTGCTTTCTCTCTCCCTCCCTTTCCAAAACTTTTGAAAATAGTGAAATAAAACACACATTCAGAAAAAGCACATAAAACTTAAATGTACCATATAACAGATTAATTATAAAGCAAAACGGATTCATTTCTGTGCTGGATCCCTAGGGCATGTTGCTGCCCTAAGATGGACAAGGGAGGAAAATTCAAAAGAGAAGGGGAACTGGTGAGAGGCAGCTTGAGGGGCCTTCAGAACCCCGAAACCTTTCAGGAAAGTGAGGCCAGAGGAGGGAGGCCCCAAGCAAAGCTGCTGCAGCAGAGAAAGCCTCCGGTGTCCTTTGTGTGCACTGCTCAGGCACAGGCCAGCATCCTCTCCCAGTGAGTGCCCCCCAGTAGGGACCCCCAGTGCTTGGCCGGCATTAGCTTCACCCCGGCTTCAGCCAGTGGTTGGGGCCAGCGAGACCTACCCAACCCAGTTTCCTCCCAAACTAAGCCAGCGCTGGCTGTGGCCCGCGGTTCTGCAGAGGGCTGGATGCCCCTTCTGAAAAGGCCTTCATGTTCCTGTCAGGCTGAGAAGCTCATCAGATTTCTTTCTCCCAGTGCCGGAATTCACTTCTTGCATAAGGAGACGATTTTAACGTTTTAGAACACTTTGGACTATTGGCACAGTTTTGCTAATGGGTACAAAATGGTCCCCTAGGCAGATGCTGTCCCCTGTACGCACATGGGGACTTATACAAAAGCAAAAGAAAGAGCTATAGACTGAAATCTGGCTCTGCTCTAACCAACTAGCAACCTGAAGTCAGATCCTCTCTCTGGGCCTCAGTTCCTCCGTCGGTAAGGAACCTGTCTGGTTCTAGAATTCTGATGCTATGAACAGTGCCATCCTTGTAACACAGAGTGGCAGAGTTCAATCTTTAGCTTCCTCCTCCCCACTCTGCTCTCCTTCAGAGAGCTCACCCACTTTCACTCCTTGGCTCTCCCCTTGAAGTTGATAAGTCCAAATTCATAGCGATGCTTTTTTGAGCTCCAGCCTCTGTCTCTGACTGCCTGCAGAAATTTCCATTTGGTTCTTCTGAAGGAGCTTGAATGCACACCATGTTTAAGTAAGGCCACTACCACCTTCGTGAGAAATGCCATCAGTGCTGTCGGTCTCCCTGTCATTCACAGCATCACCATCAACTGCCCCTCCATCCAATTTCAGACGTTTTCATAAATTTCACAAATTTCAAAGTTACCTCATGATTTCCCCTTCTTTCTTACCATTTCAATTTCCACCATCTTCCAATAGCTCAATTTGCCCATTGCCTTCAGTTTCCCCATCTCCAATCTACTCTACTGTCTCTGTCTAATTTCTCTAAACACCCTTGGTCACTTTCTTGCTTGATGGCATCTCATTGCCCACATCTGGCCTCTGAATATGCATTTTTAAGCAACTCTTGGAAGACTAAAGTCTGAGAACTGCTGACCAAGGGGACAAAAGTCCCAGCTCTGCAGCTTGACATATAGGGCCTTCCATGATGTGGCACTCCCTATCTTTCCCACTTTTTTCCCCCTCTTCTCCCACACAGACTCTCAAAACCTACCCTGTGCTCATTTTCCTTCCCTCCTTTACTCTCACCATATTCCTCTTCAGGGGTGCCCTCCCTCAGCTCCTATTCAAAGCCCTCCCTTCCTTCAAGACCTGGCCCACTTCTTACCTCCTTTGTCAGGACTTCCTCCGTCGGATCTCTCTGCACATTCTCTCTTCCCTTCCTGTCACTCCAGTGCTGGTCTTCTCCTACCTCTGGCTACTTGATTGCATGCTATTCCACATTAGCCAGGACTCTCTGGGTTGTAAGTGACATGACTGTAGAAGGACATTTGCTTACCTCTTATAACCAACCCAGGATGGGCAGGGTTCAGTGGGCCTGGGGGGCAGCTGGAACCAGAGACTCAGACACCCCCAGGCTCCTCCTATCCTCCTCATGTCTCTCTTTCTCTCTGCATTTTGGCTTTATTCACTCGTTCTCTCCCTGTGAGGCTGCCAGCAATTCTAGCCCCGAGATAGGGCTTGAGATACTAGATTGGCAGGCCCCAGTGGAACTATACGGAGAAGCTGCAGGAAAGGAAAAGAAGAGGGGTTTCCCCAAAGAAAGGAAGTACTGTTTCAAGATCAAGAGAAAGTGCTGAACATAAAAACTAACAAATGGTCTCCCCCATGTTATTTAGGAGTCAGGTCAGCTCTGCATGACAGAAGACCCCAATTAGCAGTGACTTAATAAGGTGGCAAAGGACTCTGGAAGCAGTCAGAGACCCAGGCTCCTTCTGGCTTGTTGCTTTGCCACCTCATAGTCCTAGATGACTGCTTGAGCGCCAGCCATTCTGCCCAAAAGTCTAGGGAGCAGAAAGGAGAAATAAATGAAGAGTGGCCTATCATGCCACCCTTTAAAGAGCCAACTGGAAGTTGTATGCCCTTCAGCGTATATCCCTTATGTTGCCAGAACTTAGTTATACAGCTATACCTCGCTGTAAGGGCTTCGGGGAAATGTCTTAATTCTGGGCAGCCACGTGCACAGCTAACAATCAAGGGTGCTATTACACACTAAGAAAGAAGGAGAGAATGGATGTTGGACAAGTAGCAGCCTGTGCCATGACCACATCCATGAGGTGCTTTGAGGGGGCATTTCCAGCTGATGGGGAACACACTGCTCTGCAAGGTGACCTGCTCCATTTTCGGACAGCCCAAATCTTCCCCTCTGGGACTTAAACCTGGTCCTGCTGGTCCTCGCTCTGCCCCCTAGCCTTTTCTACACTATGGCATTTAAATGATTGGAAGACAGCACTGGCACCCAAGTCTGTTTTGGTCCAATCATCCTTAACTTTTATTTTTCTCTTATATGTACCAGACCTCAGTGCTCTGGTGTGCAGCTGAGGCTCATCAGTATCTTCCTTAAAATGTGATGCCCTAAGCTGGGCCCAGTGTCCCAGATGTTGTGTGACCAGTACAGGATGTCATTGGGCTATTGGCACCCCCATCTCATCCCCCTACATCTGTTAATGTGCCCAAGATTGAGAGAGAATGTGGCATCTCAGGTCTGATGGGCTTGTTGTCAACTTACCTCACATTCATCCTTACGTGGATGTGACGGTGCCAAAGGGCTGACACTCCGTAATCCATTCCTCTGGCGGGCTGTCTGACTCCAAAGCAGGTCTTTACACGCATCTGTGCCAACTGCCATGTTGCTCTTGTGGAACCTTCATTTAACTCTTGTCTGTTGGCTGGTGGATTTGCTTCTCCTTCTGACTTCTGCCAGGGTCAGGAGCCATGTCCTCTTCATCTTCCAAGTTCCCCATGGAGCCCATTTTCGTTTTTTCCTTCCTTTGGGTGAGTTTATTTCCCTAAGTAAAGTGCAAGGTCTTGCAGAGCAGTAGAAAGCACCCTGGACTCAGAGTATGTTGCAGACTGGGTTCCCGAGAAGTGGACTCTGAATCGCGGGTTAGTGTGGAGTGAGTTTTTTAGGGAGTGCTCTTAGGATCAGTGTCTGCTAGAGGGAAGGGAAGGAAGGAGGATTGGCAGAAGGAGAAGTCAAGCTGCATTGGGGTCTCAGTGAAATGTCCCAGCCCAGGGAGTTCTGGAGCTGGGATGATCTTGTCCCTCAAGGAGGGACAAGAGAGCCAGGTCTTTATATCTTCATGACAATCAGCCATTGGATGTGGGCAGGTCACCCCCTCTTCAGCCATGTGGTCTCCACGGAGATTGGCAGCTCAGGCCTTTCTGCCTGCAGCACTCTCAGCAGCTGGAAAATGGGGTCTTTACTCCTGAAATGGGGTCTGAACAGTGTGCCCACCAGAGTGGAAGACCTGAGTGGGGGCTCTAGAGTTGTCACTGACCAGCTAGGTCAGCCTAGGCCAGTCCTTTCCCCTTGCTGAGCCTCACTTTCCCCTCTCATAACAATGATGTCTGGGGAGTCACCAGGTGGGATGTGCTGAGGCTGGGTCATGATCTGGTGTTCGGATAGGATGGGAGCTCTGCTAAAAGGCATGATCTGAATCCAGGGGAGATGCCCAGGTCCTCCCACAAATCCTCAGCCCTATCTGGGTTGTTGTGGGTGTTATCAGAGGGCCAGAGCTGGGCATCTAGGTGAAAGGGAGGCCACTTTAGGAACCAGTTGGCAGGAGCCCCTGGGGAGCTCTACCATTTGGAATGGTTTTCCTCTGAATCCTGAAAGGCCTAGTAGGGGACAAAAGCCACAGAATGGTTGTCATGGACTGAAAGTTTGTGTCCTCCCCAGATTTACATGTTGAAGCCCTAACCCCCAATGTGATGGCATTAGGAGGTGGAGCCTTTGGGAGGTACTTAGGTTGAGATGAGTCATGAGGATGGAGCCCCCATGATGGGATTAGTGTCCTTATGAAAAGAGGAAGCGACAACAGAGCTTCTCTCTCTGCCTTGTGAGGACACGGTGA
This sequence comes from Diceros bicornis minor, assembly GCF_020826845.1. NCBI lineage: Eukaryota > Metazoa > Chordata > Mammalia > Perissodactyla > Rhinocerotidae > Diceros > Diceros bicornis. Next base: position 22,106,580 of record NC_080753.1, on the reverse strand, counting down.
GAATGGGGCCATGTGCAAGCCAGCAAGTGGACCCTCACCCAGAACCAAATCTGTCCACACTTGATCCTGGACTACCCAGCCTTCAAAACTGTGAGAAATGAATGTCTGTTTTTTAAGCCACCTTGTGTATGGTATTTTGTTACAGCAGCTCGAGCTGACTAAGACAGTGGTGGTGGGAGAGGGAGGAAGGAGACAGCTGAAGAAAGCCTGGGGAGTCATCGCTGATGAGTAGGCAGGAGAGCTGGGTGTGAGTGTTCGGTCCGCCTCCAACTGGCCATGTGACCTGGCGCATCGCCTGGCCTGCTCTGGACTCCAGTGACCTCATCTGAAGAGTGGAAGGTTGGGCAGGGAGTCTCTGAGGTCATCTCCAGCTTTATGATTCCATCTCTCTAGAGCTACACTACTTCCGTTGCTGGGGCTGGGATGGGCAGAGGGGAGAGACTGGGAGCCGGGAGACTGAGCTTCCTCCTCTTTTCCTTCCCTCTGGCCCTGCCGTTCCTACAGATGCCATTGCAGGCACCGCATGAAGACTGTCCTTAGGTGGAGGTGGGTCAGGGTGGGGTTGGAGGGTAGGTAGGAGTGGTGAGGAGACTGCAGGGGCCAGACAAGTGCAGTCACAACACTCCCTCGTGCTGTCCTTCCCTGCTGTGGCAACCTCGGGGTCAGCTTTGGATCTGACAGTTTCAGGATGAATTTATTAAAGATATTAATAATAAAAGAATGTAAACTAGATTTTATCTGTGACATGGATACTCATGACCACGTGGTATGCACCACATGCACAGCTCATGTGTACATGTGTGTGTGTGTGAGAGAGAGAGAGAGCGGGCTGTCATAACTTGGTGTTTGGAAAAATGCCACCTTTCCCTGTTGCTCACAGTTTCCTTTTGACCCCTGAGAAGATTTTCCGTTGTATTTATCACCACTAGCTGCCAGGCCTTGGACCGTGAGAACCCAGGGGAGGAAGTGGAGCCAGCCTCTCTGCCCACTCCTTTGGGTCATTGGGAGGCACCCTGAGCAAAGGGAGAGGGAGAATGCTTTCTTTGCTTTCCTTTTTCTATCCCATCTGACCTTTCAAAGGGATCTAGGTCCTGCTACCCTCCTCTCTGAGAAACTGCATGCAGGCTTGAGTGGAGGCAGGGGACGGATGGGATGCTCCTTAGGGGCTTCCCGGCCAGCTTGGTCCCAGGATCTCCGTGGGGGCCCAGGGCATGGGGCCATTCCACAGTCCCTGCTGCCTCTGTCCCTGAGGCCTGTGAATGTCATTGGCCTCAGGCCTCCAGGTTCCCAGATTTGAGGGTCTCTTACCAGTGGAATCACCCCTTGTTCTCCCAGCAGTCCTGGGAGGCAGGAAAGGGCAGGCAGAGCTGGTTCCTCTTTCTGGAATGACCTCCCAGCTCCAAAGAGGACAAGTGACTTGCTCAAAGTGACACAGAAAGTTAGAGACAGACTCCTAGTCAATCAAGTGACCTGGCATCTAGACATGGAGGAATTGTATTTGCTTTCTCTGGTTGGGAGATGGGAGGGGCTGGAAAAATTATTTTCGGCTGGTCAGGTAGTCCTGGGGGGGCAGGATATTCCTTGTGGTCCCACCCATGGTCACCTGCTGAGACTAAGAAGGGCCTGTTCTGCTCCCTGCACCCTGAATCTGCCAGGGAACTGGGTGGGGGGTAGGGCGTGGGGAGAGAGCAGAGCTCAAAATGGAGAGAGAGAGAGGCCAGGACAGGGGAAGGCCGAAAGGGAGGGAAAGCGCCTGGGGACAGAGGGAGTTGGAGAAGGAGCAAATACTGTCCTGGAAAACAACTCGCTTCCCCTTTCCAGGCTCCCTGCCTGCCTGCCTTCCCCACTGGAGACAGTAATTTAGAATAACAAGTCATAATTTGATTATATTCTCTTCCAGCCTCCCAGGGTAAACAAGGATCTCCTCTAGAAGGAAGGAACAGCACTGCCCAGACTTCTGCACACACTCCTGGCCTGGACAGGGGTTTCCCCTCCTGGCTCTTCCTGGGTGCACTTGAAACACATTTGGGTGGTTTCAACCCCCATTCTCTACTAAAGTTTACATTCTCCTTCTGTCTCCCGCCCCCTCCTCCCCCTCATCCTCTTGGCCCTCCCTGTAAATGTCCTCACCCTGAAGCCTGCATACCGTGTAAATATTTAAATCCATCTATTATTTCCTGTTTATTAGCAGTGTAAATCCTGAGTTCATTCATTGTGCGTCTGTCCTGCTATATCTGTCTCAGAAGGGGAGGCCTGAAGGCAGGGCCGTGTGTCCATCCTTCCCTGGGGACAGCCTTGCTCGGGCCTGTGGTCAGCTGTATCACCAATGCTGGCTTTGATTTTATTTTTTTCCACATTTTTTTTTATTGTGGTAAAATATGTATAACATAAAATTTACCATCTTAACCATTTTTAAGTGCACAGTTCAGCCCTATTAAATACATTCATAATGTTGTGCAGCCATCATCACCATCCATCTCCAGGACTCTTTTCATCTTGCAAAACTGAAACACTGTATCCATTAAACACTAACTCCCCATTTCCCTCTTGCCCCAGCCCCTGGTAACTACCATTCTACTTTCTGTCTCTATGATGTTGATTACTCCACATATCTCATATAAGTGGAATCGTACAGGATTTGTGTTTTTGTGACTGGCTTATTTCACTTAGCATAATATCTTCAGGGTTCATTCACATTGTAGCATATGTCAGACTTTCCTTCCTTTTCAAGGCTGTATAATATTCCATTGTGTATTATACCACATTTTGCTTATCTATTCATCTGTCAATAGACACTTGGGCTGCTTCCATGTTTTAGCTATTGTGAATAATGTTACTATGAACATAGGTGTGAAATCAGCTTTTATTTATTATAATAAAAGGCTACTTTCATTGATTGGTTACTAAATGCTCAGGACTGTGTAGACTTAATCACTTAATTATCACAAGTACCTCCCGGGTGGCAACTATTCTCTCCATTTTATGGAGGAAGAAATTGAGGTTCTGAGAAGCCAAATAATTTGCCCAAGGTGAGGACAGGGGAGAGCGAGGACCAGGGTCTGCCCATGCCCTAACCAGGACCTTTTACTGCATTGTGTTGATGGTGGACTTGAAGCAGGAGTCTCAGGGTATATTACCCACCCTGCAGCCCCAGAAAGGGCAGACTCTTTCCCTGACCCTCTGCCCAGTGAGAGAATCCATCCTCCTGTCTGCATGACTCAGTCAGGTGGGGTTCTTGCTCCTGGCTACACATTGGAATCACCCGCAGAATCACCCGCGTAGCTTTAAAAGCAGAAGATGCCCTAGCCTCTCCCCTGAGTTTAATCCACCAGTTAAATTGAGCTCCCTGGAGGCTGGAGCCCAGGCATCAGCATTTAAAAAAACCTCCCCAGGTGCTTCTCTGTGCTGCCAGGATTAAGAAGCACTGGGTTGGAAGGGAGGAGGGGAAGGGGACAGAAGGATTTACTCCCCATTCATCCTCTTGTCTTCCCCTGTGAACCACCCCGAAGGGCCATGGATGCCCCAAGTCCAATGGCTCATAGCCCCTGGGATGCCTCGTCTTCTGCCTCCAGGGGTTCTGTTTAGTGTATGTGTACCTCACAGACAGGATGGCCTGGACACAGGGCCCTGTGGGGCCCTGGATGGACCTAGCAAAACCAGCCAGACCTTAGAATGAAAACAGTTGCTGAGAACCCTCAGGCTGCCGGCATTTCTGTCACCTCCTCATCAGGGATGAGAGCAGTGAGGTGGGGGGCAGGGGTCAGTGTGTCATTAGGAGGGTGGGGAGTAGAGGGAGCCAGGAGTACTGGGGCTCCACAGGGTGGGGTCAGGGAAGTCATCATCCATCCCCACCCCTAGTTCTTTAGCCTGTGACTGTACCACATCTCTCCTTGGTGTCCCTGCTGCCAGCAGCACCCATCCCCCCAGTCTCCCTGAGATCCTGTTAAATCCAGGGTGGTGTCCAGGCCTGGAGAATTTCCAGGTTGGGCTCTGCCCTAAGGCCTCCAGCCTCAGGGGCTGCTTGAATGAGGGCACATTGGGGTGAGGAGCTCGATTAGTCTGTCCTGGATCTCTTCCTCTGAGCCAGCCTTGAGCCAAGAACTCCAAGGTCCATGTGGGAATGGCAGGCAGCCAGTTCAGTTCCCACCACAACATGGAGGACGTGGGGGTGGGGGGTTGAGGGTGGGCACAGCAGGAGGAGGCTTGCCTTGGGCACTAGAAGACTTGGGTTCAGCCACTGCCATGCTGTGTGACCTTGGATAATCGCTTCTCCTCGCTGGTTCTCAGCATCTCCACCTGCATTATAAAGGGGTTGGCCCAGATCACTGGTTCTCAAACTCATCTGCACATTGGAGTCTTTTGGGGAGCTTTAAAATCTACCATCACTGGATTTCATCCTCAGAGACGCTAATTTAATTGGTGTAGGTTGTGGCCTGAGCATCAGGCGTTTTAGAAGATCCTCAGGTGATTCTAATTTACAGCCATGTTTGAGAGCCACTGTTCTAGATAACTGCTCCCTAACCACAGTCACATCATGGCACCATAGAACGAGGTAGTATTTTAACAGCACCCTGTTAACAGAGGTGACCGCAGAGGAGGCTCCAGCTGCCCACCTGCCAGGCTGCCCCTAAGGGCCGCAGGGCTCGGTGTCTCTGTACCAGCAAGAAACTCTTGTGTCCCTCCAGCTGAAGCTTATTGCCTCATTGGCCCTCCAGGTGAGGGATACGTGATGTTTGTGCTGAAGTCCCGGGTGGTTTACAAAGTTACAGGTGAAACATGGGGCATCTTCTTGGAGCATCAATTTCCTGGAAGACTTTAGGAAAACAAATTGTGATTCACTTTGTAAGTAACTTGAGATATTTAAAGAATATAATAACAGGGATAGCTATATCCTGGAGTAGAACGCAAGGCTCACATATATTTGAAACTAAAAGATCAGATGTCAAAGAGATTTGACCATTGTATCAGGAGGCACAGGAGGGCCTGTGCCTGGATAGAGGGTCCATATTCCCTGACTTGGATGACAGTTTGAGGAAAACTCTGGAGAAGCCCTGAGTCCGTCTGTGCATCAGCACATGGATCAGAGGGAAGGAGAAGCATTAACTCCTGTCAGTTCAGGAAGGCTTCTTGGAGGAGGCAGCATTTTAGGAAGGTTCTTCTGGAAGGGGAGGGAAGAAAGGAACTGGTTGGGAGAAAGGCATGGGCAGGCTCTATAGACCCTGCAGCAGGAATACAAACTCAATGTCCTTCTCGCCCTTGGCCTGTGAATTCAAGAAAGCCCCCTAGATCCCTCTAACACACACGCCTACCCCTCTAACACACACACCCTTGAGGCTGACCTGGCCCTCAGCCCACCTGCCTGGAGCATCTGGTGCAAGATTGCAACACCAGAGCCCTCTCTGCCTTGTCCTGGCTTTAGCAGCCTGCCACTGAGTCCCTATTGCAGAGGTAGCAGCTGACCACCCAGGCAGGAGAGCAGCCCAGTTGCCCCAGTGTCCTGCCATTTCCCCCTGCCTCCTTGCTTTGGTCCCCAGGCCTGAGAGAGGCCCCCTGACCTGAATGGTCAGGAGCAGGCTGGGAGAGGGGGAAACGAAGTCTCCCCTGTTTCCTCTGTGAAGTCTGCCTGGCAGACTGCCCCTCCCCAGTGGCCTCCAAGAGATTGGGTACAGCCCAAGGAGACTGTAGGAGGGGCACTCAGGGCCTGAGCCCTGGGTCCTCTGTCCAGTAGTCTCGCTATCAGAGAGCAGGCATGAGTCCCAGAGCCTACCAGCTTCTTAGCAGAGTGGCTGGGCCCATAATGCCCTGGGGCACCGAGCATCTTCTCCAAGCTTGAGGACTGACCCTTGCTTCTGTGCATCCCATCCCAGGGAGGTAGCACAGCACAGCTGTTGACAACATGGACTATTTGTAAATTCGCTATGTATCTACCATCATGTCCTGGGTGCCTAGACAGAGCCTGGCACATAGTAGGTGCTCAGTGAGTATTTCTTGAATAAACAAAAGGAGCCAGACTCTGGATTTGAATCCCACTGGGACTTCTCTGGGCTCTAATTATTTAGTTCTGTAAACTGGCGACAGTAGTAGAACCTCCTCCACAGGATTAACGTGTATAAAGCCTTGAGGCAGTGCCTAGCACATGCTAAGCACTCAGTAAGTGTTTGCTGTCATCTTAAATCTCTGGCCTTATTTTCCAGTTCCACCTCCCCATGAAAGGCTCTCTCTTGCCCTCCTCTGAGCCCCTGCTGGGGTGACAGCTGATACCAGTGGGGACCAGCTGGACCTGGCATTACACACTTTTGGGGCCTAGGACAGTGTCCAGACCAGCCATGTGTGGGGCCCTCTTCCTTTCCCTTCCCTTAGCATGCCTGTGGGTGAAATGTGGTTCAAACACATGTAGACAGAGTCCTGCCTGGTGTGAAGGGCAGGAGGGGCTCATGGACCATGAGGTAGAGTGACAGGGCCCAGGATTTCCCCTCTGGATCCTTCCTTCCCCTGCCAGAGTGGTCTTGCTAAGCCAGAAAGAAGACCATGTCACTCCCTTGCTTACTTCTCCTCCATGGTTCTCTGTCTCTTGCAGCACAATCCCAGGACCCTGCAGGGGCCTGCATGGCTCCCAGCCTTCTGCTCCCCTCCCCTCCCCATCTTGTCTGTGGCTGTGACTCTTGGGCTCCACATGCTGGTCACCCCAGATGACCTACTCTCACCAGCTGGCCCGCAGTCTCCACAATATGAAGCATATGCTATCCAGAGAGAGGCCTGGTGGCCTGGCCACCACACAAATGAGATGGCTCAGGCTGCTGCCTGGAAAGCTCCGCACCCCAGCTCCCCCTGCCCTCATTTACTTTTCTTTGAAGGTTCAGCTCAAACATTACCTCCTTTGAAAAGCCTTGGTTGGGCCGGCGCCATGGCTTAGCGGTTAAGTGCACGCGCTCCGCTGCTGGCGGCCCGGGTTCGGATCCCTGGCGCACACTGATGCACCGCTTCTCCGGCCATGCTGACGCTGCATCCCACATACAGCAACTAGAAGGATGTGCAGCTATGACGTACAACTATCTAGTGGGGCTTTGGGGGAAAAAATAAATAAATAAATAAAATTATTAAAAAAAAAAAGAAAAGCCTTTGTTGACTCCTGCAACCACTTGGCTCACAAATTCCCTTTCCTGTTGTCTAACCGATAAGGAGCTTTATTGTGCTTCCTTGTTCACGTGCCACTTTTCTCCAGTCGATGAGTAACTTCTTCAGGGGCCCGTATCCCTGGTGCCTATCATGGGGCTTGCGGCTTAGGGAGCTCAGTGAAAACTTGTGAAATGAAGAATGGGTGAAAGGATGGATTTCCTGGTACATATTACTCACTGGTACACATCAAAGCTGAGAGGTGTTGCACTCGGCGGGGCCGTGGGGGCGTATCTGCTTGGGCTGGGACTTGTATGTGCACACACTTGGGAGCACGGACAGTGGGGAAGCGGGTTGGGTCACTCTGGGCCGGGGTTGGTGGTTTGGGAGCTGGAAGGGCCAGCCTTATCCTGTGCCCTGCCTGTTTCCTGGTAGCCTCGTTGGGGCCTCTGACTGCTGGGCAGGGATTTGGGGTCAGACCAAGATTTGTCTTTCTTCAAGAGCTGTGTTGCTCCCTACCTTTCACCTCTGGCATTGGTGGCTGCTCCAAGCTGTACCCATCAAGGGGCCCCCAGATGTAGACTTCTGCCCTTCGGGGTCTCGGCTTGGGTGAGAGTCAGAGGATGGAGAAGATCTTGGAAGGTGATCTTGTCCAGCCCCCTGCCTCCAAGCAGGCCTAGACTGAGAGTGTCTGTTCTTTTCCTCAAAAACTCTGGAGAGAGAGACTCCATAAGGCCTTTTCCTCCCCATTTCAGCCCCAGGCTCTGGCTGGGCTGGGCCCCTCCATCTCATTTGTGTGGTGGCCAGGCCAGCCTCTCTCTGGATAGCACATGCTTTATATTGTGGTCGTGTGAGGCAATTTAAATAGTTGAGAGCGTTATGTTCTGGGTTCAGATTGGGTTCAGACCCCAGCTCTGCCACTTGTTAGCTGTGATGTTGGGCAAGTTCCTTAATCTTATCTGTGCCTCAGTTTCCTTATCTGTACAATGGGGATTAATAATAGGGTTGTTGGTAGGGTTGCTGTGAAGATTAAATGAGTTGATGCATGAAAAGCATTTAGAGGAGCATCTGGCGTGTAGTAAAATGCTCAATAAATGTGAGCTGTTATTCTTACACAGCTGCCCTCCTGCTCCAGATCTGGCCTGTGTTCCACCCTCTCCGTCTGTCTTTCCATGTCCCTGCACTTACTTCACCAAACCTATTCGTCTGACAGACATTTAGTAGGAGTCCCCTGTGGGAGCCATGCTGTGCCAGGCATTGAGGGAGGGACAGAGGAGAATAAGTTGGGGTCCCTGCCCTTAGGATGCTGAGTCCCCTGGAGCCTTGACATGGTGTGCATGCAAACAGCTGTGATGCTAGAGTTAAAGGATGAATGAGACAGGTTTCTGCCTTCAAGAAACTCGCGGTCCAAATGGGAGGCTCGTGCGCCAACAGACCCGCAGAAAAACTAAAACGCCATTTATACAGAAGCTGCTGCAGCTCTTTCTGCTTTCTAGGAATGTGGTATGTTTCATCTTGGGGAAGTGGTTCTTTTGTGGGGAAAACACAGCGATGGGCCCTTTGGGTGAGAAAACCATGGTCTGAAGGGTGAAGATGAGGTCAAGAGAGAGCGAAGGTTTTGCATAACATAAGGTGTTGAGGAAACTTGGCGTCTCTGAGGCAGCTGGGCAGAGAGGGATGCGAGTAGGGCCCTTGAAAGAAGGCCAGTGGCTGAGGAAAATATATTTGCATATTTCAAAATTCTAAGTGTATGAAGGTGTATGTGAGGAAAAGTCTCCCTCCACCCCTGCGCCCAGCCACTAAGGTTACCACCAGTTTCTTATGTGGCTTCCCAGAGATATTCTATGCATATACAGCAAATGTATATAGACATATTTTCCCTTCTTCCATCTCCCCCTTTCTTTTGCAAATATGTCATTCACAGTATCCTGCACCTAGCTTTGTATTTACTTAGTGATCATTCCGTGAGCAGCAAGAGCTTTCTCATTATTTTTTTACAGCTGCACAGCGTTCCTCTGTGTGTGCCTACCGGGGTTTATTTACCCAGACTCCTATTGTTTCACCTTGATGTTGAAGTTGGTTCCTGCTCGGTGCTGTAATTTCCCGTCGTACACTTGAAACTTCAGGAAAGTCTGCCACACAGATGTGGGCCTGATGAAGCATAGAAGCAGATCACCACCCAGCCGAGGGCTTCATGAGGAAACACTTGGAAGACCCCCCTGTCCCAGCCCTCAGGGACACTGGGAAGGGCTCTGCACTTTCCACAGCATGTGGGTGGGGGCTCAAGCCTTCCTCCAGGGTGTTATAGGAAAGGGTAAGTCAAGGAGGCCCCAGGTCAAGAAGTCATCCAGATTTGAGATGCCCGAGTTAGTCAAATAATGGCAATATAATTAGAAATGCAGGCGAATGTGATCGTGTGGGCAGAATCCCAAGGTCACAGAATGCCAGAGCTGGAAGGACTGCAGAGACCACCGAGCACTCCCCCCTCGTAGTCATATTAATACAAACAGTTAACATTTGTTGAACCCTACTCTGTGCTAGGCAGAGTTCCAAGTGCTTTGTATTTGTTAACCCATTTCATCCTCACACTAGCCTTTGAGGTGGACACTATCACTATGCCCATTTTAGATAAAGAAACTGGGCTGCCAAGAGGACACGTAACATTCCCAAGTCCACAGAGCTAATAAGAGAAGAGCTGGCAGTCAAAACCCAGGAGTCTGGTCTGGAGCCTATGCTCTGAATCTTTGCACATTCCACCTCTTACACGGGTGAGGAGACTGAGCCCAGAGGGGACGTCACACAGCAAGTTGGTGGCAGAGCCGGGGGGCTAGAAACCAGGACCCTTTTAGGAACCCCCCTTTTTGGACATCATTTTACCTGATGAACTCAGAGCGGGGTATGTGTGCGTGCGGGCGCACGTGCATGTGTGTGTATGTGTGTGTGCAGGGGGAGAGGCCAGCAGGGGTATGGCTCTGTGCGGATGAAGAGAAATCCTTCGAATTCGTTCCGGGTGGTGGTTGTGGGGATAGCCTGGTGCCTGGGGACATGCTGAAGACCTGATACAGGTTGGTCTGTGTGTCCTGAAGACCCCTACTGTTGATTCAAGAGATATATTTGACTCTTGGTGCTCTTCCAACTGTGGTTTGTCCACTTGGTGGCTTTTCTGTGGCCGAAACTGGCTCCTTGCCTTGTCCACAAGCCCACCTATCGTCAGTAGCATCACTTTACCACATAAGCAGGACCCACAGTGTTTTTGGGGTGGGGAGCATTTACTCAAGAAAACAAAGAAACCACATGCAGGTTAGAACCGTGTATACAGTGAGGACTCCATAAATGCTCTCAAGGGTCCCCTGTAAAGGTCTAATGAAAGTGACTTGGGGATTGGGAGTGGTGGCTTCAGGAATCTCTTTCTGACCTCTTCCAGGATGGGGCACTTTCAACAACTGTCCCAGTTAGGCTACAGAGCATGCCACCTTGCTGGTGGCCACTCCCCAGGCACAGCCCAAGTGTCTGTCTGCTGCAGCTCTGAGGCCACCTGTGAGTCTGTCTCAGACTGAGAGTTCCACCCCACTGCAGTCGGTGAAGACTGTGAGATGGGGCAGGGCGGTTGTCCCGTCTTGGCTCCTGTCTGTTCTTCCTGCTCCCACAACAGTCTGTGCCCTCCCACGGCTCTGCTCATGTTGGACTCGCCCAGCACTGTGAGCAACTCGAGGGCATCTCAGCCTCCCAGCCCCCAATACAGTGCCTGGCGCTTAGTGGGCACTCATCAAAGCCCACGGAGCCGACGCGTGAGTCCACCAGCCTGCCATTCTGTCTTAGAGGAACGCTGTCTCGTCCTCTGTTCTCTAAGCCTGGCCCTCGCTAAGTCTCCCTTCCTGACTCCCAAAGGAGCTCGTGATTCTCACCAGCCTGCCTTTTTTAAAAAACAGCTTTATTGAGATATAATTCACATACCATAAATTCACCCACTTAAGGTGACAATTCAGTGGTTTTAGTCTGGTCACAGAGTTGTGCAACCGTCCCCACCATCAGTTTTAGAGTGTTTTCATCACCAGCCCGCCCGTCTTTTGGCAGCACCCATCCTCCTCAGCTTTCAAACACCCACAGGTCTTCCTCAACTTAAAAAAAAAAGGAAAGCCTCCCCTGACCCTGCTTTGCACTCTCTGGCCATTGTGCAACATGTTTCCCTCTTTCCATGACTAAACCTCTTGAATGAGCTGTTCACGCCCACTGTCTTCATTGTCTCAGATTCAAGAAACATTTTTAAAAATTGTCTACAAGGAACCATGCCAGAGGTTTTCCTATACATCATCTCATTTAATCCTTGCAAACATCATGTGAGCTGGGAATGATTACCTCTATTTTAGGGGTGAGAAAGCCAAGGCAGAGAGAAAAGTGACTTGCCCAAGAGGCTTGGTCAGGATTTGAACCCTACTCTGCATGAATCCAGGGCTGTTTTGCTCTGCTGCCTGCCATCCCTGTGGCAAACCTAGCCGCATGGTGCAGCTGTTGGCCTTCTCGCTCATCCCTTGGGCTGGGTGCTCCTCAAGTTCCACTACCCCTCAAATGACCATTCTGTTTCAAGCAGCTTGATGTCCTTCATGCCAGACTCATTCTCTTTTCTAAGCCTTTGTTCGAGCTGTTCCTCTCACCTGGCATCATTTTCCTTCCTCCTTTCTGCCTTGGAATAGCTGAAAATTCTTTTTTTTTGAATCTGACTCAGATCTACTTTCCCCATGAGAACTTCTTAAATCTTTGATTGAGTCTGCCTGTCCTTGATTGAGCTGAGTCTTGAGGGCTATGGCTTGTTTCTTTCCTTATCTAACAGCTTGGTCTTGATATTGAAATTGTTGTGGGTGCAGTTTTAAATCTCCTGGGGCTCTGGAACCACATTGGTACCCTACAACCTGCACTTTGCTATGTTATGAATGGAGCAGATGCTCAGTAAGTGCTCTGGAAGAAAGGAAAGAAAGGGAGAAGGAAGGGGAGGGAGGAAAGGAGGAGGGGGAAAGGAGGAAGGAAGGAGGGAAGAAAGGATGGAAGGAAGGAAGGAAGAAAGGATGGAAGGAAGGAAGGAAGAGTTTGGGGGTAATATGGTGGTAGTGAGAGTAAGGGTCTCAGGAGATACAGATGTGAAGGTATTTTCAATCGTCAAACCTATTTTAAGGGCAAAGTAAAATTGGTGTCTTAGCAAGGAGCCACACATATGCTATGTGCTCAATGATTACTGTTTGCATTAAGATGAATAACCCCCACCCTGACTCCCACCCCCTGCAGGAGATGGTGGAGGTGGTGCTTTTGTCCTCTTCTGGGTAAAGAGTCTTTGGAGCTGGGACCACATCTGTCCCTGATCACTCTCCTGGACTCAGCACAGGACCCGACACATGCAGCTCTCCAAAAATGTTTGGCTAAAGAATGGATTTACCTGTAGTCCACTTGAATCCCCTGAGATGTGCTGTCCCACAGCACACCCACAGGTGTCCTCAGGATATGTACCAGCTCAGTTTCTTCCTTCATTCAAGAAATATTTATTAAGCACCTACTGTGTGCCGAATGTGGTTCTAGGTGCTTGAGATGCAGCAGTGAACAAAACATATAGATTTGCCTGCTCACGTGGAGCTGACATTCTAGTGGGCAAGAGAGATGATAAAGAAGAAAGCATAAAAATAAGTCAATTATTGGGTATACTAGAATCCGATAAGGGCTTTGGAAATTAAGAGTTGAGAAGGATAAGGGGAGAAGATTGGGAGTGTTGAGGGAAGGGTGGTTACAGAAAAAAATAGTTTGATCAGAGTAGGCCTAGTTGAGAGGTGAGATTTAGGATCAAAACCTGAAGGAAGTGAGGGAGTGAGCCATGAGGATATTTGGGGGAAGAGCATTCAAGGCAAAGAAAACAACTAGAGCAAAGGCCCTGAGGCAAGAATGCAGTATATGGGTCAGTGTGGCTGGAGCAGGGGGACGCGGGGGAGTGGTGGGAAGAGAGGGAGAGGGCGGAGGTCAGATGGTGTGGGTCTTGGAGGTCATTATGAGGGCTTGGCTTTACTCAGAGTGGGAAGTAATGGTGGAGGGTGTTGAGCAAAGGAGGGATGAGGTTAGCTTAAAAATGGTCAACTCTATCTCTGGTTACTGTGTGGAGGGTAGACTGTAGGGTCCAAGGGCAGAAGGAGAGAGACCTGTAAGACGCCACTGAAGTAATTCAGGAGAGGGCGGGTGGCAGCCTGGTGCAAGCAGTGGAGGGGGTTGAGAGTGGTGGGTTCTGAATATATTTTGAAGGTAGAGCCAACAAGACTTCCTGGTGATTGAAGGTGAGATGTAGGGAAGAGTTGTCAGTGGTGGCTCCAAAATTTCTGGCCTGAGCCAGAAGGATGGAATAGCTGTTAGCTGTGATGGGGAAGCTGTGGGTGAAGCGCCTTTAGAGGGAAAGTTCAGAGGTTTTGGTTTTGGGCATGTTGAGTTTGAGATGTCTAAGCGCCCAGGGGGAGCTGACACTTCGGTATTTGACTATTCAGGTCTGGAATCCTTTGATCTGGGTGACTTGAGTCTGCTCTTTCCCACCTGTGCAGGGCTGCCGCCAGGCACAGATGTGCTGTTCCTGTGGGCCACGACCGTTCAGTGAATGGGGTTGCCCTGTTTCTGAGGCTTGGTTTCCTCATTTGCAAGACTGATATAATAATACTCATTTTGGAGGCTGTTGTGGCGGGTCCAATGAGAGAGTAGACATAAAGCACTTAGCACAGTGCCTGGGACAAAAGAAGCACTCAGAGGGAGTGAAAAAATAACAGAGCACCAGCCTGGATTGGCTCCTGCGGACCAGTCATGAAATGGGTTAAGGGGGTGTGGATTAGGGACGAGGGAGAGGAAAGGCTAAGAATGAGGCCAACCCTGGGGGATGTGATTTCATTGTTCCAAGGGGACTGGAGCTTGTCGGGCAACAGGAAGGAGAACGAGCAGTTGAAGTGGGTGTAGGGGCCATGCAACTGCAGGTGCCGGAACAGCTCCTTGGCCTGGGGCTGAGCAGCCGTTCTCTGAGTGTCCCAGCCGGGATGATGAGGGGCAGGCTGTCCGGTTGCGTGTGGACATTGCCCCTTTGCAGTAGCAGCCACGGGAGACGTTAACCAGCTCTTGGCTTTTTAGAGCCCATGACTTCCCAGGGGAGAATCCAGGACGTCCTCAGCTTTTCTTTCAGGCCCAGCACATGGCTTGGTGTGCAGCAAGGTTTGGTTTTGGTTTAATGAATCTTAGTATCTGTCCTTCCCTCTACATCTATAAAACCGTGGCTAAGAAACCTTAGTTTCCAGAATTGCTGTGAAGATGACATGTGATGGCATATAAGGAAGCATCTTCATAGCAGTGATGACATTTAACGCCCGGGATAACTGAGTCTCAGAGAAGTTCAGTAATCTCCCCAAGGCCACAGGTGCTACGGGGTGGAGGGAGATTTGCACCCCATCTCCCTTAGCAGGGGGTCTTCAGCAAGTCAGGAAAGTGAGGAGGGCAGAGCTGGGCAGAGACAAGGGAGTCAGGCTCCATCTGGGTAGGGCATGGCTTACAGAGCAGGTCCAGGCGTGGGGTAGATGTGCTGGATGTAGGCACTAAAGAGTGAGACCTCAGAACATGGGGCAGGGAGTAGAGTGAGGGGAAGGTGTCCCCCCAGCTTCCTGCAGCTCTTAGAGCCGAGGGAGTGAATGTTTTTGGGTGTGGACCAGACCACGGAACCCTCTTGCTGGGGAGGTTCCGTCCTCCACCGCACAGATGAGGCTGCTCAGGCTAGGACCTTGCTCAAGGTCACACAGACCAACAGTAATGGAGCCAGGATTGTGACCCAGCTCTGCTCGACCACAAAGGCTGCCCTCTTTCCACTACGCCACACGAGGTCATAGTGACCCCCAGGCAGCAGGGGGATGGACAAGATCAGATGACCTTTTGATGATCTCTTCCGGCAGAAACATTCTCTCAGTTTCTGCTCCCTGGTCTCCCTCCACACTCGCCCCTGCCTCCTCCCTTTCTCTTCCCTCCTCATTACTCAACCCCTAGTAACCCCACTGGCTGTCTGCTGGGCTGGGGGAGGAGGAGACCAGCTCTTCTGGGTGACGGTTACTCACATTAATTCTCTGTGGCCTGCCCATCTCCCTCCCACCCCACCAACACGTGGTGCAGACATCCCTCCCCCACCCTGTCCTCTGCAAGCAGCAGCGGCTGAGGGGTACTTTCCAGAATCAGCCACAGAGAACAGCTGGAGCAGGGAGGGGGAGGTGGGAGAGGAGATGGAGGCTAACATCTTCCAGATGTGCCAGGGCACGAGAGCTGTGGAAGCCTCCAGTCCAGTGGTCTCCTGCCGTGGCTGGGCGGCTGGGATGGGCTGGCTCCCATGTCCAGGGCTTCAGAATTGCCAAGGCAACTGGGCAGATCCCTACTCGAAAACTGCATGCAAATCCAAGTGTGCAGGGTGAGGGAGACCTCCGTGCTGCACCTGCAGGGGCCCTGGGAAAACCCCTGGGGCCCTGCTGCTCTCTGTGGCCTTTTTTTTTAACAACCAACTATTACTTTATTTATATTACTATGCTTCAGATAAATGAAAGAGACAACTAAGCAGTTCTGCCCCATTTCAGGAAAAGTTTCCAGTCAGCACCAATTACCAAATAACTAGGAATGGTGACATCGTTGGGTCAAGACCAACAAGGAAGAATGGGCTCTGGTGCTGCAGCTCATCTCCAATGAGACGAGGGCACAATGGCCAGCACAGGCCAGGCTAACACTGCGCTGAACGCGAATTCAGCTCTCTCCTCAGAAGCCGGCAAATCAAGTGAAGTAACTGGGTTTTTGAAAAAAAAGTTTTAAAGTGAAGCCCAAATAAGTTTAAAAACTATGCTCTTGACGTATTTTCCTTCTAAAATTTCCATAAAACACACTTTTTCCCTAAGGATATTAATGTTAATACTAATATTGTCTACCCGGGCTACACTGCCAGTCGGGGAGGCACAGGGCACAGCAGCTCAGAGGGCAGGGTCTGATTCACGTGCTCAGACTCAAATCTCAGCTCAGCCACTTACGGCTCTGAGACCCGAGGCAAACTGTGCGGCTCCCTCAGCCATGAAATGGTTTCTATTTCATGAAGTTTTTATTAGTTAAATGAGACAGTCTATGCAAAACACTAACGCGGTGCCTGTCATGTAGTAAGTCAGTACCGTTTGGAGAAGACCTACTTGTTTCAGAAGCTATGCCATTTTATCCATGCAACCTGGAAGCTAGCTATGAGTACTCTCATTTTTATGAGAGGAAATTGAAACTCAGAAAGGCTAAATTACCTGTCCAGGGCCACACAGGTGTTAGGTGGCAGGGCTGTGACTTAAACCCAGACCTATTAGACCCTGAAACCCAGGCTCATTATGCTGTGCCCCTCCCTGTGTGTTTCTTTATTGTTTTATCATCAGTGGTAGAAGGTTGTAGGACCTGCTGGGGGCTCAGGACGTCATTTTCAGTCCTGCCTGTTGGAAGAGAGAACTGATTCAGAAAAATAGACAACAGCTTGGGGGTTCAGAGGGGCCCTGGAAGGAGAAGGCAAGTGTCCTGGAGGGGGCACTAGGGACAGGAGATTTCAGGAGCGTGGTAGGAGCAGGGGACAGGGTATCTAGAGGTTGGAAGGAGTCCAGGTTGTCCTAGGGTGCCCTCAAAGACTACTCAGAGCCCCCCTGAGCAGAGCCCCAGAGTCCACTGGTGGCTCTTTCTCTGTGTGTGTGTTTCTTGCTTTGCCAGTTGCTGCTCCTCTTCTGCACGTCTTCTCCTTGGCTGGGGCGAGGTGGTGGAGGGTCTCCAGAATTCCCCTTTGTGGGATGGGGGGAAGGAGAGCAGCGAGGAGGAGAACCAAGTGAGGGGCTGGAGCCGGCCAGCAGGGAGGCCCGCCATTGGCCCAGCTCCCGGGGCCTGGGCCTGAGAGGGGAGCTGCCTGCCCCTCGCCATTCCCTCCCCCTGCCCCCCAGGGCTCCTTGGCCACTGAGCCTGCCAGCTGGGCCTCCGCCAAGCCAAACAGCTGCCAGGGGGAGAGGAAGAAGCATTTCCGAGCAGAGAGGCCCCTGTGGGCTCCGACTCAAGCCTAGAATCCCCCTTTCTCATCGCCAAGTGAAAAGAGGAGTCTGTGCACATGCACACAGGCATGCACGCATGGCACCAGGGAGCCCGGCTCACAGGGCCAGAGGACCAGGCATGCTGTCGGGGGGGGGGGGGGCGGGGGGGAGGGCGGGGGTGGCGGATGGTGTCTGCGAGCAGGGCTGGGGAGGGATAGAGGACAGGGTCTGTGACTGTGCCAGGTGGTATGGGGAATTATGCTTGGCTTGCTCAGAGGTTGAGGGGAGGTAGTGGGGTGAATAGTTTCTCCCCAAAATTTGTGTCCACCTGGAACCTCCTAGTGCGATCTTATTTGGAAATAGGTCTTTGCAGATGTAATTAAGGTAAAGACTGAGATGAGATCATGCTGGATTAGGGTGGGTCCTAAATCCAGTGAAAGTAGCCTTCTAAGAAACAGAAAAGAATATACAGAGACCCAGGGAGAAGGCCATGTGAAAATCCACATGGAGACAGAGGCACAAATTGGAGCCCCAGGCCGGCGAACGCCTTGAGCCACTGGAAGCCAGAAGAGATGCGGGAGGATTCTCCCCTGGAGCCTTTGGCAGGAGCAGGACTCTGATGACACCTTGATTTCAGACATCTGGCCTCCAGAACTGCAAGAGAATAAATTTCTATTGTTTTAGGCCACCAGGTTTGCGGTAATTTGTTATGGCAGCTCTAGAAAACTAGCGCAGGGAGGCATATGGTTAAAGAGGTCAGGGGAGTGGGTGGGTAGGCCAGGGCTTGATAAGAAAGCCTTGGAAAACAGAATGAAAAAGATGTATTATTTATCGTGCCACTCTTCTGTGCCAGGCATTTTTAAAGATACTTATCTCAGTTCTTACAATGACCCTGCCAGTAAGAATTATGATTCCCATTCTGTAGTGAGGTTCAGACCCAAGGTTGTTCTGCTTAGTTGGGATTCCAGTGTTGGATCCTCTGTCTCCTAGGCCTGGCCTCTTCCCACCTTCACTCAAGCGAGTCCTCAGCAACTTCCGGGTCAGATGATATGTGCTTCAAGTTGGAGGGAAGGTCTCCAGAAGTCCAGGAGGGGAACATATTACGCCTCACTGGGGCATTGGGGAAGGGTCATTACCCCATTGCTCTGGAGGTCTTCTGTGACCGGATGCCCTGGACAATCTCTACTCACCACTATGCTCCTATAGTCCTCAGGGACATGTCACGTCCCCGAGCCTTAGAGAGAGGAGATAGCCCCATTCACCCTATTCCCACTGCCACAACCACCATCACTACCTCCACTGCTGTCACCGTCTCCAGCCATGCCACCACCTCTACCATCACTACCAGCCCCTCCGTCACCACCAGCCACCATCACCTCCACAACCGTAGTCATCATCACCATTACCACCAACACGGCCTCCATCACCATCAGCACCACTGAAACTGCTAGAACTACTGTCACAGCCAGTCCTTCCATGTCCATGTAACCACCTCCATCACTTCCCCTCTACCCCTTCCACCACCACCACCACAATCGCCATTACTACGTGAACTAATGGAGAGGTTAGAGGCAGGTAAGGGGACTCAGGAGATTTCCTGTGACAGGACAGCTGAGCAGAATTTAGCAGGAGAGGAGTTGGAGTTGGGATATGTCTGGCTGACAGACGTGACCAGTAGTAAAGGATTGCCCTAAGTTCAGCCTTGTTGAGAGAGGAGGTGAGTCCTGGCTGGACTAAATGCTTAGCGGGACAGGCTGTCTTCGCAGGCATGGGTTCGGGCGGGTGGAGGTTGTTTGAGCGACATATCCCGGCCCTGCCTGGCTCGTGCTAGTCTCTGGCGGATGTGGATTTTGGCGGGTCCCTGGCTCTTGGCCATCAGCTTGGCCAGGCCATGGCAGTGAGGTCATGAGAGGGGCTGTACTGGGAGTACTGGGAGTGGGGAGAGATGGAGGGGGCCCGCCCTGGCTGGGAGAGGAAGAAGGCCTCTCTCCCCAGGCTGACTCTACCGAAAATGATGAAGTAAGCAAGTCTTGCCACTCCATTCCCCCCGACTCCCCTCCACTCTGCCTGCCCAGCATCTCACGGGCTCCGGGTGCTATGGGCTCTGTCTGCCACGGGATCTGAGTTTCTCTTTCCTAGAGATATCTGGCTAGTCACTTCAGCCATCTGAGAGAATACAGGAACCAGAAGGCTCTGATCTGGGGGCAGGGAGAGAATTGACTATTGCAGAGGGGTGTCCCATTTCTCCACTTGGCTGGGCAGCCCCTCCTTCCACATTAGGCTGGGTGTGTGTGTGTGGTGGTGGCGGGGATGGTGGCAGAATATTCCAGAAGCTCAGGCCACAGCTGCTCCCCTTGCCTCTTCCCTGCAAGCCCTGCCACCTCCACTGCCTTTAAGGATGGGACTGGCCGGCTCTGGGAACAGCCTCTCTCAATGCTTTCAAACCCCTAAACTGCCCAAATGCCAGGCTAATCCCACCTCTAGGATCGCACTTGAGAGCTTCGGGAAGTGGGAAACAATACTATCGTGGGATGTGTTTATCTTTGCATCAGGCGTGAGAGCTGGGCAGACAGGCTGGCGACTAGAGAGGCCGAGGGGCCACTGAGTCCCAGAGACAGCGGATTGGAGAGTCAGGTCAGTGAGCACTGGGGAGGGGCCCAGGCTTTCCCCCATGGCCTGGGAAGTGGGTGTGGCTGAGCCACCTCCCACTTGCCACTGCAAATCACTCCTCAGGGGAAGGCCTTTTGCTTCTCCTGGTTAGGAAAGGGTTTCCCGGGTTAGGAAAGACTTTGGCAGGACATGGAGACCTTTTGATGATGACACAATGATGACAGCCAGTGTGTATTGAGTGCTTACTATATATTAGGCCCTTTCCAAGCATTTTATATGTATTAACTCATTTCATCCCCCGAAAATCGCTATATGGGAGATTACCGTTATCTGTATTTTACAGTTGAGGAAATGGAGGCACAGATGAGTTAAGACGCTTGCTGAAGGTTGTACTGTTGATGAGAAGTGGGCCTAGTATTTGTACGCTGTCCGTCTGGCTCTAGATCTCGTGCTCTTCTTTACTCCAGAGTGGGGTGGGGTTGGATTTCCTCCTCTGAAGTCAAGTCCCCACTCCAAACCTGCAGACTCCTTCTTCCCCAGCACAGAAATGGGAGCCAGGAGCCTTGGGGTCTTGTCCCTCTAGTGTGCTCTGTGACTGTGGGCGGATCCTGGCTCTCTGGCCTGTTTCCTCATCTGTCCTCTGCAGGCATTGCACTGAGCCTGCTGCTCCCTGAAGGCCCTTCCAGGTACCATCCAGAGTTGAGCTAGCCCATCTTGGAACTACTCCTGTTTGTTGGGCCTCCCTGGGAGCAGCCTGGCCCCTGGGAATGACTCAGGGAGAGGGGAAGACAATGGCCTGGAAGACCCCTGTGTGTCTGGACAGCTCTTGTGTGGCCCTGTGGCAGCCGCCTCTTTGATTCTGCTCTATCAAGAGGAGCAGCAGTATCACAGATTGGAGACGATAGCCAAATGTGCTCACTTACCCAAAGACCCCCGTCTGTGGGTGGGGGTGGGGGTGGGGGCGGGGGCTGGAAGAGGGTCTGCTGGGATCTGGTTCCCACCAACCCTGGACTCCCCCTGCCCTCCCCTCACTGTGCCCCCTACCTCCAAGGCAGTGGTAGAGACAGGGGCAGACCCTTGGCTCTCACTACCCTCTTATCTCACTTTCTCCTCCAGCCCTCAGAGCACCCAGTGGGCAGCATCTCAAATTTTCCTCCTCACCCCACCAAGCCCTTTCGTCCCCTCCAAATCACACCCTGGACAGCCTTTCTATTTATCCAGTAGACATATACTAAGTGCCTACTATGTGCTAGGCACCATGCTGGGTGTAGGAAGACAGGGACGGATAAAGCTTGATCCCTGCTCTAAGGAGCTCACGGCCTCGTGGGGATTAACCCCAAACCAGTCCCTCATTCCTCACCATCCATACTTTATCACTTAGGTGCACCCTCACGCCTTTGGAGGATCACCAAAGGTGGAGGACAGAGGTGGAGAGAGGGATTTTCTGGGGTCTGGAGGTCAGACAAGTTCTGGAGGCACCAGAGCAAGCAGTAAGAAAGGAAGCTGGAGACAGCAGGCCCCAGGAGGGGTGCATCTGGCCTGGGACCCCTTTCTTTTCACAGCTGCCTGGGCCAATGCCTGAGGAGGAGGAGGATGGTGGTGCCATCTTTCTCGTTGCTGGAGGAGACTTCCCGCAAGACGATAGCCGGTTTGCTGAGCTGGTATCCTGAGACCTCTTAAGGCCAACTTGGCTGTGGTGAGTAGATGATCCCAGAATTTTAAGAGAGAGGAGCACAGAGCCACAGAGGTTAGGATGGAGGCAGGGGAGGGCAAACTTCCGTGTAGGGCAGTTAAACTCTGTTAGAGAAGCTGGTGAATCTGAGGAGGTGGGTCTAGTTGGGTTAATCTGTATGGAAAGCAATTGCAGGGCCTTGTGAAATGGGGAATAGACTCATTTAAAATATTAAGGTCATCATTCATTCACTCATTTCATCGACAAAGTTTATTGAGTGACTACTATACTCCAGGCACTGTGTTAGGAGCTGAGGATTCAGGGGTGAAAAGACGGATTCAGTTCCTGCCCACTTGGAAATTGTGTTCAAGTAGAGAGAAAGACAATAAGATGATTACTATATGAAAAAACTATTTCTATACAGATTTGAAAAGCATTAGAGAGAAGTATAGGATGGGCTGCTACGAGAATTTATAACAGTTCGACCTGCCTGAGTCTGTGTGATTGGGGAAGACTTCCCTGAGGAAATCCATTTAAGCTGAGGCTTACAGGATGAGATCAGTGTGTTAGGGTTAGGTTCAGCTGTGAGCGACAGAAAAACCTCCCAAATAATGGTGGTGTGAACGAGATAAAAGTTTATTTCTCTCTCACACAAATGAAGCCCAGAGCTAGGTAGTCCAGGGCTTATAGGACATCTCCTTAGCCATCAAGGACCCAGGCTCCTTCTAGCTAATGATGTTGCTCCGCCATTCTCAAATACATACACAGCTTCCATCCCACAGTCCGAAATGGCTGCTTCAACTCCAGCCATTACGCTCACAGTCCTGTCAGTGGGAAGGAGAAAAGAGGAGATAGAAGGGCATGCCCCTTCCTTTAAGGAGACATCTTTGTGGGTAGCACACACCATTTCTACTCATATACTACTGTCCAGAGCCTGGTTATACACCTAGCTGCAAAGGAGGCTGGGAAATTTGTCTTTATTCTGGGCAACTATAGGGCTACCTACAGATCAGCAGTCCTATTACTAAAGAAGAAGGGGACATGGATAGAAGTCTATGCCACATGGAATTAGCTGGGTGAGAGATGGGGGTGATGGAGACTAGAGTGCCAGAGAGGACCAGCATGTATGAAGGCCCTTAGGCAGGGAGGGCATTAAGAATGAATCAAAGACTCCTGGTTTCTGGTGTGATCAGCTGAGTGACTGGTGGTTGCATTTGCTGAGCTAAGGAACCCCGAAGAAGGAACAGGTTTGGTGATCACGACAAATTCACTGTTGGACCAATTGAGTTGAATGGCCTGTGAGCCACCCACGGAGAGAGGCTCATGGATGTATGGGTCTGGACTCAGGAGACAGGTCTATATTGGGAATTGTAGGCATGTTAGTGGCAACTGCAGCCATCACAGGAGAGAATGAGAAGGCCCAGGGAGCAATGTAGAGTAAGGAGAGAAAACGTCTGAGAACCCCAGGAAGATGTTCACCCTCATTTTGTGGCTTCCTGGTCTCTGGTTCCTTTTTGGGGAATTGTCTCTCTGCCAACTTGTGGGATGATAAATCAGCTGATCTACTCTGCCACTCCAGAGTTTGGAAGGATCCCTAGAGACCTGTTCCACCAGATCCTCCCTCTCACCTCCATGGGACATAGGCTTAGCTGGCCAGATGCTCTCTTGGGACTGGCCATCTTGGGCATCCTGACATTAGCATGGAAGAGTTGAGCCAAGTAATTTCTGTCCCATTTCCAGGCGAGGTACTCCAGCATCCCCGTCAATTCCTTGAGCTAGTCTCTCAATATTTTTTGAGTGAAGTCTTTTTCTTTGCTTATAAGTGCCAGAGTTGGTTTCTGTTATTTGCAAGCAAAGAGGAGCTAGCAAAGGGAAATGAGACAGACAGGACTTCAGGGGGGCCAGAGGAAAACTAGGAGAGAGAGGTTTCACAAAAATAAGCAAAAAAGTATATCTTGAAGGAAGGAGTAGCCAGTGGTGTCAACTTTTATTTAAAAAATGTCCAGTATGTCTAAATAAACACAGGAGAAAAAGGCAAGAAGGAGACACAGCTGTTAACAATGATTAACAATGGGGGGAGGCTGTGATAGACTTCTGTTTCAAAGGAAGGAACCCAACTCATATTTGCTTAAAACAAGAACAAAAACAAAGTAATTTATTGGCTTATGGTTGCTGAAAAGTCCAGGCGTGGACCTGCCTTTGGCACAGTGTGAATAATGTCATCGGGGCTGGTCTCAGCTCTCCTGTGTTGGCTTCCTTCTCAGGCGTGATCTCCCCAGGCAGCACTCCTGGCAGCTCTTGACAGACGCATACCTGGTTAGCAACTCCACAGCGGAAAACCATTCTCCTTCTCAGTGGCTCCAGTCAAAGCCCAGGATTGGCTCTCTTGGCCTGGTTTGGGTCATATGTCCTTCCTGAACCAATCACTGTAGCCAGCACATTTCGGTGCTTGAGTGGCCAGGCCTGAATCACATGTCTCCTCTGGGAGATAGGGGGATGGCGTCATCTCCATCCACGCCACTTTTACTGAGGGCCTGGGCATTGCCCCAAAGAAACCTAGACGCAATTGTCAGAAGAGAGGATGGGTCCTGGGCATGAAAACCACATCTGCAGCCCAACTTACCAGGAGGAAGGGTACAACGACTGGCCAGGTTTGGCTCACAGGGCCATACCTGGAGGGCGTGGGGCAAGGCCCACTGAGGCCCACTTCCCCAAAGCAGTGGGTACTGGGCACACAAAACTACACTTGAACATGCAGGCAGGCTTGGTGGGCAAATGCAAGAGCAGTAACATAGGATAGTGGATAAGTGGATGGGCTCTGAAGTCAAAGACCCAGATTTGTGTCCAAGCTTTGCCATTTACTAACTTTCTTACTTCTGAGTCTCAGTTTCTTATCTGAAAACTGGGTTCATACAGGAATACTGCCTACCTCTTAGAATTCTTAGGAGAATTAAATGGAATAATTTACATAAAGGGTTTAGCAGTGTTCCTATAAGATAGTAAGTGTTCAGTGCATATTTGCTATTACTATAGTGGTCTCGGGGGTGTGCCGTGCCCTTGATAGGGCAAGAGGCAGCCTTTGGAGCTCCCTTCCTCATGCCATCAGAGTCTCTCCAGTTCAGGCCCCAGAATTCACTAATGGACTCTATCAAAGCCCAGCCAGATTCCAACCCCAGGGATGGGGAAAAGAGTGGGGGACCTGGTGGTAGGGTGTGGTCAGAGTGAATCCCAATAGGGCTGGGTCAAGGCCAGTGGGGATGATGCTGGAGGGTCAGGTCCTAGGGAGGAGAAGGAGGTTGAGGAGGGTGAGGTAGGCCAGGAAAGTCAGGATGAAGGGGAGGGGTGATTTTGGGCAGAGCCAGCAGGGGTCACTGCAGATCTTAGTAACCTCAGGGAGGCAGCTGGGACACCCCAGGGCCCTCTCATGTTACTATCTGCCTCGTAACTGTCATTGCTGGGATGCAGGGCTTGGGCCAGTTCTGGGCAGACAGGTTGGGGTTTGACTCATGCAATTGGAGATGGCCACCTAGGGCAGCTGCCCTCGGTGCCCTCTGGGGCCTGGGCCGTCCCTTCTCTGATGGAGGCCCTTACGGTTGGGTGTGTACCTGGCTTTCTGCCTCACTGGAGCCTGAGTTCCAGCAGTACTTGGAAAACGTCTCTTGAGATGCTTCCCTATGAAGAGCTCTGAGACAAAATGTGTTTCCTTGCCTCATTCCTGCGCTCAGAGGGTTGTGCCCCGATTGGCATGTTGGAGGCTCAGAGCAGTCCTGCAGTCAGGACACCTGTTGGACACCTGTCGGACTTGGTTTAGCCCAGGCCTCCTGTGCTCATTTGAGCCCTTTCACGGCAACACGCTTAGGGAAACACTGGTAAAGCATCGTCCTGGTCAGAGGGCAAACATCCTGCGGGAGGTTAATGCCTCAGGCACATCCTCCCCCCACCTCCCCAACCAGCTATTGCAAAATAATATGTAACACATGTTTGTTGTAGAAAAATGGAACAAAATCAAAAATGCAAAGAAGAAAATTACTTCCCCCCCTCCTGCTCCTTAGACTCACCTGAAAAAGCTCTGGCCACAGTCCTCCCTCTTCACAGAGGGGAGGAGGTGACCATGGGGTTCCCCTCAAGGCACACCACTTTAATGAGGGGAAGCCCCCTCAGAAAAGTGCCCTTTTAGAGATCATCTCATCCAACCCTCTCTCTCCACCCTGTGTAATTCCTGCCTCCCTTTCTCGTGGACATTCCTAGGGGAAAGGAGGATGTTGGCCATGGTTCAGAGCATGTTGAGTGGCACAGAGGGTAAGCAGGTATTCGGATCATCAGGCTGGAAGGAGATCTTCCTTTATAGGTGGGGAAACAGGCACGGAGAGGGGACGTGACTTACTGGAGGTTCACAATGAGCCAGTGGTAGAGCCCACAGAATCCTGGCTCCCGCCCAGGCGCCCTCCCCACCTCTGCCCCAGCTCTCGCAATGCCAGCAGGCTGTAGGGGGGCCCTGTGCCCTCTGTGCAAGGCTGCGGTTTCCTCTGTGGGACTGTCAGGCCACCCTGGGTGTGTGGGTGCCCTGTGCACGCACCACAGTTGTGTAACTAGCTCTGGGGTGTGTGCACGCGTTCAGTAACCTGATGCAACAGGGAAGTTGCGGTCCCGTGAGCTGGGGTGTGGGCGCTTGGCTGGGTCCCAAACCACAAGGAGTATTTGGCTTGTGGCTTCGGAGGCTGGGCACGGGGGTCGCAGAGTTGTCTATGTCAGGGCTTGTCCATCCCTGCATGCCCACATCATTGTCCCTGTGGGCACAGGGCTTGAAATGGGGCTGCCTGGCCAGCTGATGCTGGAGGTGAGGTTGGGGCAGAGAGGGGGACCTTGCCCCATCCTCATCCTGTTTGCCTGGATGCCTATTGTGATGGGGGTGGGGCAGGCGGGACTTCCTCCCTGTGGTTCTGTCTCTTCCATCTCTTCCTGCTTGTAAAACTGCCTCCCCCACCCCCCCCCCCCAATCCTGTAGCCCTCACCTCTGTTCCAGGTCATTCTGCACAGCAACAGCTGTCTCTCATTCCCTCCACCCGCCTGAGTCCCCCAGCCCTGCCCTCCCTCCTTCCCCCCTCCAATGGTCTTTCCTGCAGGCTCCCCATTGAGGAGAAGCAGAATATGGGAGGGTGAAAAGAGCAGCCACTTTGCAGCCAGGCCAGATTCTAACCACTACTGCCATTTCTGAACTAAGTGACCCAGAACGATCTGTGTTCTCCCTCAGCCTCCATGTGCCCATTTGAGAGATGGGGGCAATGATACTTCCACCACAGGGCTGTTGGAAGGGACCCTAGGATCTAGGAAAGAACCTCATGAGTGGAAGTTGCCCTGCCATTCAATCTCACATGGATTGAGTGTCCGGGTACTCTCACCCTCAGCATCTCTATCACCAGATGGGGCAACAGGCACTTTGGAGAGCCAGGGACCCTGGAAGGAGATGGCCAGGGAAAGCAGGCACTATCCTGTCTGCCCTGTGCCTGGTGAGGGTCTCAGCGGCGGCCTGTGAACCCTCCCTCCTCTCTTGTCCTGGAGAGAGGTGAGGCATATGTTTCTTCTGCCCCATCCCACCTGCTCCACTCCCTCAGAGAGGCAATATTCTTGAGGGTGGCCAGTAGGCTGCAGGGCTAGGTGAGGGGAGGAAAGGCATCTGTGTCCAGTGTCCTCACCTTTTTCCTTGGCTGGGCTGCACCTGGCCCCCTGGGGCTCCTCCCCAGTGCTCCTAGAATGCCTTGCGTCTATATCGCTTTATCCTGCACTAACTGCCTAATATTTTGATGATCTGTTTATGCATGTATTTAAAAACAATAATAATAGGGGCCAGCCTGGTGGCATAGTGGTTAAGTTTGTGCACTCTGCTTCGGTCGCCTGGGGTTCGTGGGTTCAGATCCCGGGTACAGACCTATACACCACTAATCAAGCCATGCTGTGGCAGCATCCCATATACGAAATAGAGGAAGAGTGGCACAGATGTTAGCTCAGGGACAATCTTCCTCACCAAAAAAAAAAAAAAAAAAAAAAAAGATAACATATAGTGCTTACTGTGTGCTGGGCTTCACATGTATTAACTCATTTCCTCCTCACGGCAGAGGGAGGCATAGTTGTTATCTCAGAGAAGGGAAGCACCCGGCTCAAATTCAAATAGCTTGTGTTGTATAACCTCAGTCACTATCATATCACCCTGTTTTATTTTCTTCAGAGCCTTGGTCATAGATAGTAGTCTATCTATTTATGTGTTTGCTTGCCCATTGTCTGTCTCTCTGTCTAGATGGCAAGCTCCATGAGGACAGGGACTTCATCTTTCTTATTCACATTCCCAAAGCCTTGACTGGCGCTTGACGCGTGGTAGACGCTCAATAAATATTCATGGAAAGAGCGAGCCACTGACCCACTCAATGGAGACTCCTTGAGGGTGTGCTCTGCGGCTGTTCATTTCTATTACCCCAGCGCTGCCCAGCACAGGGCCTGGCCCAGACCCTGTACTCAGTAAGTGGTTTGCTGAATGAATAAATGAATGAATGAATGAATGAATGAATGGAAGAGAGTCCAGAGGACTCAGTTCGCGCTGCTCTCCCCTCCAGACTGTGGGAACTGGTGGAAGATCTTCAGCCCCAGGAAATATGGGGGAAGAATTTATTCTTCCTGGATCTCTGTTTTGGTTTCTCTGTGTGATTTTGTGTGTGGGCACAGAGTGGGTTACAGAGGGGGAAAAGTATGAGAAAAAGACTGGAAACAAAACAACCCCTGGAAATGACTCCTTGAATAATTGCTTCATGTCCAAAGGCAGGAGGAGATATAAATAGAGCGCATGTGTGTGGCCCAGAGGAGGCTCCTAGCAAGTGACGAATAAATGAGTGAGTGGGTGAGTGAGTGAGTTGAGTCAGCTCCACAGTGAGCTCCTTGAAGGCAGGTCCAGGTCACAATTTTCTTTGTAGCCTCAGCCCCCAGCACAGGCCCAGAGCAGAGTTTGGTATATGTTTGCTGAATGAATGAACAAATGAATAAAATGAATGAATGAGTTAGTACCAAGCAGCCTGGAAACGAATAGAAGGGGTGGATGCTGCAAGGGGCCCTAGAGCCCTCGTGAACCAGACCAAGGATGCAGATTCCAACCTCTGGGTCTTTTTCTCGGCAGTCAGGGTCCGAGAAGTAAGGAAGGGGCCTGGTGAATGCCAGGGGCCTGGCGAATGCCAGGCGCCTGGCTTCCCTGCATTCATTCTTTCTAGGTGATCTGTCTGGGGTACTGTGTAGATACTAATAATAATTATAAAAAAATAATGAATGCATATTTACTGAGCACTTAACTGTGCCAGACTTGAAGCTCTTTACATGTGTTAAGTAATTTAATCCTTTCAGCAACCATATGAGGTTGGTGTACTATTTTCCCCATTTTATAGAAGAGGAAACTGAGGCACAGAGAGGTTACGTAAATTGTGAAAGGTCACACAACTAGAAAGCAAACACACAGTCATTGCTCAGGCTCTGCTGGGGATAGCAGCAGCTGCTCACCCATGTGCCTAGTAAATGATGCTCTCTGGGTCTTGCTCTGGTTGCATCACCTCTCCAGGCCTCAGTTTCTTCATCTGTAGAATAGGAACATACATTGTGATGTGTTGGAAGATGGAAGTCAGGATTTTGCAAGTGAAGGGGCTATAGGGCTCTTTTAATGGGATTTTCCTCCTCCTCCTCATGAATCACGATCATCTTCATCATGATCATCTCTAGACCTGGCCTCCTGCCATTGATATGGCAGGCTATGCTACAGCCTGGGAGACCCTGGTGAGACAGACAAACTCACTTCCCACTCAGGCATAACTGTTGTCTGATTTGGCCTCCACTTATCTCTTATTTCCATTTTTCTTCTCTACCCTCTAAGCCTTGACTCAGCTCTAGCCTCATCTTCTCTTTCCTCAATTATTGCAACAGGCCCCCCATTGGCTTTACAGCCTCTGGGCTCTTCTCCACTCCATTAAATAATTTGCTTAATATGTAAATCAAAACCTATCACTCTCCTGCCTTCATACCAAGAACAGACTATAAACTCTTCATGAAATGAGAGGTCCTTAGTAATGGGGTCCCTGGAAACACCTCTTTTCCAGCCACCCCCACTGCCCTCCAGCCATGCCATGTGGCTAGCAGTTCCTGTAACAGGGCATGGTTTTCATGCCTCTTTGCCTTTGCCTGTGCTGTTCCCTCGGCCTAGGAGGTCTTTCCTGACTTTGTCTCCACAGTAATTGGCCACTCATTCATTTTACTCTTCAGAACATAAAAGGCATAAAAGTCATGCATGTTCATTGTAAATAATTCAAACAATGTAGAATGCACTAGGGGAAAAAAAAAGGAAATGTTTCCTCTTCCCATGTTTCCAACTATTGGAGATAATCATCATTAAAATACTGATGAGTATAATCATGAATTTTTTTCTATGCATATATACATTTATATCTTTAAATATGTATAAATACACACATACTTAGAAAAATGAGATCATTCATGTTATCTGATAATCTACTTTTTGCTCTAAGTGAAGTATTTTGGACATCTTTTCCTGTGAATAAGCAGTTTTACATAGTAATTTTTGTTTTTTAAAACTCAATTTCAATTTAAATGTTTACTGTCCTGGAAAGCTCTCCTGATTCTCTCCTTTCCTCTCGTCCCCATCCACAGTGCCCTTCCTCTGAGGACTCATTGTACCTTGTATCCCTTTCTTTGACAATTTTCCCATGTGTAAGGTCGTTATTTGACTTAAAAGGCAAATGCATAAAACAATAATAATCTATGCTAATGGGCACACAATGTATAAAGATATCATCTGTGACAACAATATAAATGGGAAAGAGGCGGAAATGTAAGGGAACAGAGTTTGTATTGAAACTAAATTGGCATTATTAAAACTAGGTTGTTATAAGTTTAAGATGTTATTGTAATTCCAAGGTAGATAAGAAAATAACAAAAAATATACAAAAAAGGAAAAAAGAAGAGTGTCAAAGTGGTACACTACAAAAAATGAAATAAATATTTTCAAAAAGGCAGTAACGAAGGAATTGGTGAACAAAAAACATATAACACACAGAAAACAGCTAAATGGCAGAAGTAAATCATTTTTAACCACAGTAATTGTCAAGGATTAAACTATCCTATGAAAAGTCAGAGATTGGATTAAAAAATATGCTGTCTATAAGAGGCTCACTTTAAATATAAGGGCACAAAGAGACTGGAAGCAAAATGATGCAAAAAGATATCTCATGCAAATAGTAGCCAAAAGAGAGCTGGGATGTCTATATTATTGTCATACAAAATAGACTGTAAGTCAAAAAAGACTATGAGAGACAAAGGAGGACATTGTATATTTATAAAAGGTTCCATTCAGCAAGAAGATATAACAATTATAAACCTATACACACCTAAACACGGAGCCCCAAAATATATGAAGCAAAAATCGACGCGATTGAAGGAAGAAATAGAAATAATAGTTGGAGACTTCAATACCCCACTCTCAATAATGAATAGAACAATTAGACAGAAGATCAATAAGGAAATAGGGGACTTGAACAACACTATGAACCAATTAGACCTAACAGATATATACAGAACACTCTATCCAAGAACAGCAGAATACACATTTTTCTCAAGTGCACATGGAATATTCTCTAGGATAGACCATATATTAGCCACAAAGCAAATCTTAATAAATTTTAGAAGATTGAAATCATACAAAGTATCTTTTCTGATCACAATGAGATGAAATTAGGAATCAATAACAGGAGGAAGACTGAAAAATTCACAAATATGTGGAAGTCAAACAACACACTCTTAAACAAACCAATGAGTCAAAGAAGACTCACAAGGGAAATAGAAAATACATTGAGATGAATGAAAATGAAAACATAACATAGTAAAACTTATGGGATGCAGGGAAAGCAGTGCTCAAAGAGAAATTTATAGCTGTAAATGCCTGCATTAAAAAAAAATCTCAAAGCAGTAACCCAAGTGTACACCTGACGGAACTAGACAAAAAAGAGCAAAGTAACACCAAACCTAACAGAAGAAGAAAATGCTGTTTATTGGAGTTGAGATAAATGAAATAGAGAATAGAAAAGCAATACAGAAGAAAAAAAAATTCTTTGGAAAGATCAACAAAATTGACGAACCTTTGCTATATTGACTAAGAAAAAAAAGAGAGAAGACTCGGGGCCTGCCCCATGGCGTAGCAGTTAAGTGCGCACGCTCCGCTGCTGGTGGCCCAGGTTCGGATCCCGGGCACGCACTGACGCACCGCTTCTCCGGCCATGCTGAGGCTGTGTCCCACATACAGCAACTAGAAGGCTGTGCAGCTATGACATACAACTATCTACTGGGGCTTTGGGGGAAAAAATAAATAAATAAATAAAATTATAAAAAAAAAGAGAGAGAAGACTCAAGTTACTAAAATCAGAAGTGAAAGCAAGGACATTACTACTGACTTTACAGAAATAAAAAGGATTATAAGAGAATACAATGAACAATTATATGCCAAGAAATTGGATAACCTAGGTGAAGTGGACAAAGTCTTAGAAACACACAAACTTCCAAAACTGACTTAAACAGTATCTGAATAGACCTATAACAATTAAAATAATTTAATCAATAATCAAACCCCTCCCCCAACAAAGAAAAATCCAGGACCTTATAGCTTCACTGGTGAATTCTACCAAACATGTAAAGAAGAATTAACATCAGTTCTTCTCAAACTCTTCCAAAACATTGAAGAGGAGAGAACATTTCCAGCTCATTCTATGAGGTCAGCATTGTCCTGATACCAAAACCAGATGAAAATACTACAAGAAAAGAAAACTATAGACCAATATCCCTTATGCATATAGATGCACAAATCCTCAACAAAATACTAGCAAACAGAATTCAGCAGCATATTAAAAGAATTATACACCATAGCCAACTGGAACTTATCCCTGGAATGCAAGGATGGTTCAATATATGAACATCAGTCATTGTAAGACATTAATAGAACAAAGGAAAAAAGGACACACGATCATCTCAGTTGATGTGGAAAAAGCATTTGACGAAATACAAAAAAAAAATTCATGATAAAAGTACTCAATAAACTAGAAATAGAAGGGAACTTTCTCAACATGACAAAGGCCATATATGAAAAACTCACAGCTAACATCATATTCAATGGTGAAAGACAGAAAGCTTTTCCCCTACAATCAGGAATAAGACAAGGATGCCTACTTTTCGTCACTTCTATTCAACACAGTAATGGAAGTTCTAGCTAGAGCAATTAGGCAAGAAAAAGAAATAAAAGATACCCAGTTGGAATGGAAGAAGTAAAATTATCTCTGTTCATAGATGACATAAGCTTACCTTACCTTACACTATATATAAAGATTACCTCAAAATGGATTAGTGACCTAAATTTAAGAGCTAAAACTTTAAAACTCTTAGAAGAAAACATAGGAGAAAGTCTTCAAGACCTTGGATTTGGCACTGATTTTTTTAGTATGACACCAAAAACACAGGCAACAAAAGAAAAATAGATGAATTGGACTTAATCAAAATTAAAAACTGCCACTGATTCTATGCTTAAAATGGTTAAAATGGTAAATGTTATGTATATTTTATCATAATAAAAAAAGTTAAAAAAAAATAAACTAGAAAAAACAATAACCCTCAATTCCAATTCAAATGTTTACTGTCCTGGAAGCCTCTCCTGGCTCTCGTCCCTTCCCACCTGCTCCCACCCGCAGTACCTGCCCTCCGAGGACTCATTGTACTTTGTACAACTCTATTTAAAGCCTTTCCCACTTATAAGGTCATTATTTGTTTACAAGTTGGTTACAAGTCGGCCCTGTCCCTCTCCGCCCCCACCATGTGTTCCCTGCAGGCTGTGTAGCACAGTGGTTAAGATGTCATATGGTGGAGACTGAGTTCACATCTCCGCTCTGCCTCTGACCACTGGCAAGTTCCTTAACTACTCTGGGCCTCTACACCGTCATCTGTAAAGTGGGGGTGATGATAGCACCTACCTCACAGGGCCGTGGTGAGGAGTCAATGGGGTCATGCACCTAAAGGTCTTAGAAGGATGCCTGGCCCACAGGACATGCTCAATAAACGTTAGCTATTATTATGTGAGCATGGCAAAAGGCAGATGGCTAGACAGTTTGTAAAATGAATGTTCAACAACAATCTCTGCTCTCCTCCCCACCATCCCCAGACGATGGATAGACTCTCTCTCCACGTGTATGCATTTGAATGTTCAAACATGTGTGTATGAACCCCAGGATGGGGAGAGGAGGGAACAAGCCCTGGTTTCCCTTTGCTGGCCCTGTCCTCTCTGGCCCCGGCTTAATCCACCCTCTGCCCTGCCTCCCCTCCCTGCTGGGCTGGGGTAGGGAAGATTAGACAAGACTCCCCCCTCACACCCTGTCCTGGGGGTAATGTCCCCAATGGTAGCAGGAGCCCCACTCTTCTCTTCTCCTCGGCTTTTGCCTGTCCTTAAAGCGGGCCCCTGGGCGTGCCCGGGTTAGGGAGGATGGGAAGGGCTCAGATTTGGGGGTTAGCGTCAGTCACTGCTGCCATATCAATCAGGGGCCTTTCATCAGCCGGAAACAGCTGCACCCGGCTGCCCCAACAAGTCCAGACGGGGGTTCCCTGCCTCTCCCCAGCCTGCCCCTCTTGCCCCCCTTCCTCAGCTGACAGTCACTCTCACCCTTCCCCGGATGCAGGGGACAGGCTGGGGCAAGCCAGGGACACACTCAGTTTCTCTTCCCTGCTGCCCCTCCCTGTAGTGACACCCACCTCCTCCCCAACCTGCACCCCACCTGCCCTAAGTCCCCAGGACCCGGCTGTGGTAGAGCCTGGAGGGGAAGTCAGGAGAGGAGTCTACAGGAGGCTGACTGCCGTCGGCCTGAGCTCCTCGGGCAAGATGCTTCAACCAGAGTCCTGGAATAGCAAGGCCAGGGGGACTCCAGAGCACAGAGGGGGGAGGCACTTGCCCGGGGTCACACAGCGGCTGAGTCAAGACCAGAGCCCAGATCTTTGGATGCCCACTTTTCTGTCTGTTACCCCACAGCCTCAGTTTCCCTATCTGTCTGTTGAGGGACTACCGGGGGGTCTCCTGACTCCCTTCCAGCTCTGACCTTGTGGGCCTGCTCAGGGTCTCTCTCCTCTTCCCCTCCTTGTTTCTCCCTGCTGAGTGCCCACCTTTGCTGGTGGAGGTGGCTTTGCTAGGAGGTGGTGAGGGAAGGGGGCCTTCCTGCTGGTTCAGCCTCTGTTTTCAACAACATAACCCTCCCTGTAGACTAAGAGACCAGAGGCTATTGCGTGGGGAGTGCCGGGTTTGGGCAGTGGCCAGATTAGTTCCGCTGGGTTCGCAGCTCAGTGCTCTGTCCACTGGACCATCCAGCCTGGAGACTGGCAGATGCCTGAAAGTCGACTTCTGCCAGCATATGATTGTTCAAGATGCCTGAGGTGTGGGGAGGGTGTGTACGGATGTGCAGGCAACAACGTGGGAAGGGCCCATAGGGGTTGGAAAGCAGGATCCCAAATGGGGTGGGTGGGGGAGGGCCAGCTGAGCCAAACTCAGAACCAGGCATCAGGGGGTCCAGACTGTGGTGTTGCTCTGCCCCAGCCCCTTCTGAGGGTCAGGACCTAGGTTGGAGTGCAGAGGGGTCCTGAAGGTCTGAGAAATGCTCTTCCCCCTCTGACTTCTGATTGCTCTGCTTGGAGGAGTGAGAAGGTATCACTACGGTAATAGCCAATGTCTTCCCTTTCGGCCAGCACCACCTGACAAAGCCGAGGCTTGGTCAGGGGATGGAGGCCATGGGAGCCCTGGACTATGCTCTGGGACCCCTGGGCTCTTCTCCCGGCTCCACCCTCCCCCCATGGGCTGCGTGACTTTAGGTGAGTCATTGGGACTCGGCCTTTCCATCTGGACAATGGGTCCCTGCCCTGCCCTCTTTCTACTGAAGGTAGGTGTGGGAATCTCCAGGAAGGAGAGGGT
Source organism: Diceros bicornis minor (assembly GCF_020826845.1). Taxonomy (NCBI): domain Eukaryota; kingdom Metazoa; phylum Chordata; class Mammalia; order Perissodactyla; family Rhinocerotidae; genus Diceros; species Diceros bicornis. Next base: position 22,071,098 of record NC_080753.1, on the reverse strand, counting down.
GGGTCTCTGGGACAAGATGGTCCTTTAGCATCTACCTACTCCTCACCCCAAGGCCTGAGGCAGCAGCTGCTGAAAAGACAATTGTCAACAAATCCTGAGTCAAAACACCTCCATCTCCAGAGAACATCTGACACAGCGCCTGGCAGGACGTGGCCCTGCCCTCGGGGAGCTTACTGTCAGAGCCAGCCAGCCCGTACAGGCCTACAGGCTGGGGCAGACAGAGGAGGAGGTGGGGAGGAGGAGTCCCCACAGCCACAGCCTAGACACAGTGGTTGGCCCCATGCCTCTGCCTCATAAAACCACAGAAGGCCTTTCCTGACCAGTCCCAGAGGCAGCTATGTCCTTTGTCCTCTCATCTCTTTGTGCCCCTCCCTCTGCCAGGTGAATGTCCTCTGTCTCCCAGCAGGCTGTGAGCGCCGTGAGGACCCCGGGGCCTAGCGCAGTGTCTGCACATGAGACATGCTCATCGGGTGCAGGAGGGCATGGCTGGTGGAATCCAATCCCTGCCGGCTTTCCCATTCCCTGGACAGAGCCCCTGGCCTGGGGTTGAATACTTCAGTGATGCGGAATATTACAAAGTCACGGACAAGTGTGTTTTTGGAGGGATGTGGGGTCCAGAAAAAGAGAGGGAAAGAGAAATACTATTCCAACCAGACCCTGGGTGAGAGGGAGACCCGGGTAGAAACTCATAAGAGGGTGGAAGTGGGGTGTCTAAGAGGTCCCCTGGAGCTGCAGACCCCTCTCCTCCCTACAATCCTAATTTGAAGCTAAATGTTATGGGGGTAGCATGTCCTCAGACATAGAATCTCACAGAAAACTTCCTCACCACATCCTTGCTGGTTCTCTGTCTGGCCTGGGAATTGAGGTCCCAGGACTTTCTCTTTTGGAGAAAGAGCCTGGTGCCTGGGGACTTAGAAGGTCCGAGAGAGGCTTTGAGGCCGAAGGTGGAGTAGTAAGGTCTAGCAGGGGCATGTGCTGAGGGTGTGGGGCAGGGAAGGTCTTGGACAATGGGTGGGCCTGGGTGGTGGAGGGTGCCTTGGGGATTCCCTATCCTCACCCCTACTCCTCACAGAAAGTTGCCAGATAAATTCAGGATTCCCGCTTAAATTTGAATTTCAGAGTCCTCAGCTCTGGGATTCCCTTCTGCATAAAGAAGAGAGAGTAAATAACTAATAATTTTTTTAGCATATTTCAAATATTGCATGGGACAGTGGGTGTCCTGTATTTTATTTGCTAAAACTGGCTACTACCCCCACCTCTACCATGGCCTTCATCAGGAACACCTGTCTCCCCCAGGCTGTCTGAAAATGGGGAAGGCCCAAGTTCCGGTTGGCTGGCCACTCTGCTCCCAACTGGGCTAGGAAGGCCCAGGGATGTTCTGGCTCCACGGCTGTTGCCGCAGGTACAGACAGTGGCTGTGGTGAGCAGCAGGGCAGGGTGTGTGTGGAATGGGGGAGGAGAACTGGGCAGTGGCAGAGCCAGAGAGACAAGGGAAAATTTTTCTGTGGGTTCTTGTCTCGTCCCCTCCCCAGACTCACCGCCAGCGGGGGCCTGAGTCACCAGGGGAAGGGGCTGGGACAGACCAAATTTTTCCACTCAGCCCCCAGCCTTGTAACAGGGCTCACCTGATCGGCCCCACCCACCCAGAGGGAAATTCCAGTCCTAAATCCTGTACGGAATTCTCACTCTGGCCAACCAGCTCTGCACTGGGGGGTGGGGAGCTTTTGGAGTCAGGGGACACCTCTGGGACTCCCTTCTGCATAAAGAAGAGAGAAGCTTGCTGAGGCGGGGCTGGTGTGGGCACAGCTGGGACAACCACGGGGCTGGGCACGAGCCAGCAGGGATGTGAAATCTGAGGCTGAGGCTGGGACAATGTGTGGAAAGATTTCTTTTGAGCCCCCCACCCCCGTCCAGTTGGCAGCAGCTTAGACTATCCCCAGTGTGTGTATGTGTGCGCGTGTGTGCACGCCCTTCTCACCCAACTGCTGGGGGTGGAGGGGCTGGAATTACCAACATAAGGCCCATATTCTTTAGCCCGATGTTCAAGGCCCTTGTTGAGACCTCAAGGCACCTTCCCATGGTTGTCCGCTGCTGCTCCCTTCGGTGTCCTGGGCTCTCGTCCAGGTCCTCAAACTCAAATGCCGACAGGGGCCAGACAGGTAACTGGGGACAAGGGAAGTGGACTGGAGCAAGGGGGGAGGTGTGCTCCTCAGCTTCTCAAAGGTTGTGCATTTCTGGAATTTAAGGCTCCAAAGCCGGCCCCCCCTCCACTCCCTAGCCTCATTGTTTACCTTCTGGCTCTGGAGATGGACTGCGCCTTTTTCAAGGGTGCCGTGCAGACCAGCTTGGGAGGGCCAGACAGAACACGTCTGAGGGCCGGATGTGGTCCACAGGTGCCAGTTTGCAACCTCCCCATCTGGCCAAATTGTACCTTTCGCCATTTCTTGTATAGGCCCCTCCCATTCCTGCCTCTGTATTTGCTTAAGCTGTTCTCTTAGCCTGGAATGCTCTCTGCCATCTCCAGGTATCTAAATCCTATCCATCCTTCAAAGTCTTGCTCACAGGCCACCTCCCCCATGAAGCCTCCGTCACCCTTGCCTTGCAATCCCTCCATCTGTACATCTTCTGTGACCCAAATCACTTCCTGCCTTACGTTAAGTTTATTTATAGTCCTGCTGAATCACCTGTAGGGGTCAGTTCTGTGGTCAATTAACCTCTGACTGACTGGCCCAGAGAAGCATTGCAATAAATATTTGTTGAATGAATGTCAAATGGATGAACGTAAAAAACCCACCCATCCCTTTGAGTCAGAATTGGGCTTAAATTGTGGCTCTGCTCATTTGTTATAGCTGTGTGACTTAGGGCAAGTTACTTTGTCTGAGTAACTTTACAGTTTCCTCATCTGTAAAATGGGTATCTTAATAGTATCCACATCTGGTGATAGTATGAAGAATAAATCTGTTAATGCATAAAAGGCACTGAGAAGTGTGCCAAACACATCTAATAAGTGTAAGCCATCGTATCATCATTATCACTCTTATTGTTATTATTACGAAGCTCAGATGCTGCCTCCTCCATGAAGCCTTCCCCAGTCCCATAGTTGAAATGAATCTCTCCCTCCACTGAGTTCCTATTGTACTTTGCCTGCCTTGTGTTATAATTAGTAGTCTCCATAACTGACTCTCCTATCAGATTGTCACCTTTTGGAGGACAGGTCTATGCCTCATTGATCTTTGTGTTTCTCGGTCATTCATGCAGCAGTTACTGAGTGTCTTTGAAAGCCAGGCACTGTGCCAGGGGGCTGGAGATATGCTGGTGAAAAGACATGTCCCTTATAGCACTTGGCACTGTGCCTAGGTTAGTGTTTGCAGAGTCACCTTCTTCCTGCCACTTGGTGTCTCCTTGCATCACTGGAAGTGGGCTGGAATGGAGTGAGCTGGAATGGGGTGGAGGGTTCAGGGCCCAGCAGTGCCCAGCTGACCACCGAGGGGTAGCTCTATGCACAACGTGGCCCCACCGTGCTGCGAGGGCAGGATGGAGCTGGCACTCGGGGAGCAACGAGCAGGTTGGACATGAGGGTGGCAGGTCTCCCTGTCTGCCTTGAGTCTTCCAGGTGGGGACTGAGACGGTCCTGTCAGGGTAGGGACCAGCTCTATGCCCAAGCTAGGTGGAGAGTCCCCAGTTCCCGGGTCAGCCCCCAGTCCCTGCATGCCTGCATCCCCAGAGACATTCAGCTGCAACTTCAGGATTCAGGCCTTATACCATGATGCAACCTAGAGAAATAATTGCAAACCAGACATTTACAAGCTCTAGAGCCAGACTCCTGGGTGTGGCTTCCAGCAGGTTACTTGGCTTCTCTGGGCCTCAGTTTCCTCATAAGAGGAATTATGTGAGTTAATTTCTATAAAGTTGTTAGCAGTATTCTGGGTTAGGTGCACTAGGCTGGGATTTAGGAACCTCAGGTTGATTCCTGGCCTGCTCCTAACTCCCTGTGAGACCTTGGACAAGCCCTTTTCCCTCTCTGCGTCTGAGTGTCCCAGGCTGTAGGATAAGGAGTGGTGTGTACTGATCTGCAAGGCTCCTCCCCTCTCTGAGAGCCTTTGAACCTAAGATGCTTTCCCTGGGGACTGGCCTCTCCATTCCTAGAGGCCAATTTCTCCACTCAGGTCCCAGGGATCCCAGCCCCAATTCTTCCGTTCCTTCTTCGGTCTTGGGATTCGAGTGCTCAGTCTCTGCACTCTGGGGGTGCTCTGGGGGAGCCTTGACGTGCTCCTCTTTCACCACCTCCACTTGCGTGTGGGGCTAGGCTCCACATCACACCAGATGGCAGTGGGGTTCCTGCGCCTGCACACCTCACTCTTCCATCCCTTCACCAGAGGCCGCGGACTGTGTCCAAGTCCCCCAGCCAGGAGGCCAGGAGAGAGGGGAAGTCGCCTCTGCAGCCCGCCTGCAGGAGCAGGTGGTATAAGAGGGGCAGGAGGGACGGCTTTGTCTTGAAGGCCCACAGCTGTGAGTGGGGATTTTGAGAGTGTGTGGCTCTGGCAGGCCCTGGCTGCGAGTCCTGGGGGGCCTTGGACGGGAGCGGCAGCCATTATTTTGGCCTCACATCTGCACCCCAGCAGGATCAATCGGTGGGCCTCCAAAGGCAGGGGAGAGGGGAGGAGGTGCTGACAGAGTGCTCTTGGGAAGCCCAGCATGGGATCCTGGGCTCCCCTCCCCCACTCGGGCCAGGATGAAAGCTCCCTTCCCTAACCCGGTAAGTCCCTGGTCCTCATTAGAGACCCTAATCCTCCAGCCCTGCTGCAGATTCAGAGGCCTCCACCCCCAGGTCTGGTGGGGAGGGGACAAGTGATGGTTTCTTTGTCACTTTTCCCCTCCCCCCACAACCAGGCCCAGCCTGGGCACCTGACTGAATGGTCAAGGGGCATCTGGGCCACCAGGACCCCAGGATGGAGCTTCTGGTTTTGGGAAGTGGAGGAGGGAGAAAACGGGCCTCTGAGGGGAGGAGTCCTGGGAAAAGAGGGAGAAGAGGAGGAGGTGGTAGCAATGTTCTGACCAAGTGGGAGAGTCCCTGGCAAGAGACACTTCTCTCTTCCCCTCGCTCCTTGCCACCCCGGAGATCCCCGCTGAGGGGTGCCTAGAGGCCTGGCAGGGCACCCAGCTCAGCACCTCTGCTGGAGCAGAGCAGTGAGGACCCAGGCCGGGGGCCCTCAGGCCTCAGTTTCCCCGGCTCTCCTGTGGGGCTGATCGCTCCCTCACTTGCTCTTGCCTTCCCTTCTAGGGCCAGCAGGAGGGCAGAAGGAAAGGCCACACACTTGGGCAGGTAAGCACAGTAAGTGCTAGAGGAGGCTGGGGCCAGTGTTTGCAATTGGCTCCCGGTCCTGATGGCCTGGTGCCTGCCTGCGTTATTTCCACTGGCCCAGAGCTTCCTGGTGGAGTGTGGAGCAATCCCGTTCCTTCCCTTTTACCTCCATTCCTCCTGGGAGCTGATGAGAGCAGCTTCCCAGGCCTCTTCTTTCTATGCTGCCTAAAAGGGCTTCGTTGGGAGGCCCAAGGGTCTCTGTGCCCAGCCATCCCTTGTGTCTAACAGGCCTCCCTAGCCCGGGGGTGCTGGGCTGGGGACTGCTGGGAGCTCTGGGGACAGAAGATAGCCTGTCCTCAGGCAGCTGCCAGCTGACAGGCCGAGACGCAGCCTCCACCCCTAGAAAACAGACTTGGACAGAGAAGCCTGCACTGGATATCATCCACAGTTGACTGAAGGGGGCAGGGGGTCAGTTATGTGGACCATGGACGTAATCAACTATATTTCAGGGAAAGCAAGACACACAGTTAAATTACATACCGCCGAGAAGAAAGAATATTGCTAATTAAACTATGACACAGTGTCTTCTTGTTATTGATTGCAAGGCGCCTCCTGATTTCAGAGATGTTCACATGTGAAAAATGTGTGTCAGAGAACCAAAATAAAGGGAAAAACATTTCTCTTGGACTCACATTTTTTCGGCATCTAACAGTGTTTACTCAGAGGGTTGTTCTGAGGTTTATGAGATCTGACACGCAAAGCAGCACAGTGCCTGGCACATATGAAGGGTCACTAAATGTTAACTGTTATTGCTGTTTGCTCTTGTATGTACACGGATTTTATATGGACACGAAAGTCCTTTTTGCTAATTTTATATTGTTCTAGAGGCTAAGGTCTCTGAGAACAAAAGTGGCTGGAGGCAGAGGAGCCAGGAGAGCTGAGGAGGCAGCTTGGAGGGGACTCTGTTCCGTAGGTGAAATCTAGTATACCTGTAATCCCCACTGCTTTTCTGAGTCTCTCAGAAAAGCACCACCCCTGACTCATTACCCCTATCAATCAGTCAATCATTCAATCAGTTCATTCATTAAGACATTTATTGACACCTGTGCTATGACAGTCACGGTGGTAAGTCCCCTCCTCCAGCATCCCCCACCTGGCCCCCGCCTGGCCCCTGCCTGTTAGGAGCATCCAGGCCTCAGCTATTGGAATTGGCACATCAAAGGCGGACTGGCCCTGACCCCTCATCAGAGGCGTTTTTCCAGGGATCAGCAGCTCTCCCTCTCTCTCACCATCCCCAATCTCACCCACATGAGGGGAGGGGATCTTCACTTCCCAGGCACTCCTAGGCCTTTGTAGAGGCTGTTCTCTCTGCCAGGACACCTCAGCCCTGTTCTGTGCAGAGCTTCACTCTTTCCCCTTCCTTAAAAAGAGGTTTCAAGCCCCTTCTCCAGGAAGCCTTCTCTGAGAATGCCTGCCCTATTTGTTAGCACACTCAGGACACAGTCTGCACCCTGCAAATTGGACTCTCCTGTGGTCTGGGCTTCCCAGACCTTCCTGTGTCCCATCTCAGGTGGCCAGATGCCAGCTGTGCAAGGATAGGTCACCTGACCCTAGGATACTGCCACCCCGGATCTACTTCTGAGTTCTCGCCGCCCAAGCCCATATGGTGTGCTCATGGGAACCAGGTACCGTGACAGGCCGGGGGGTGGCCCTGCCCTCAGAGCCCTCAGCCTACTGGGCTATAATGTCATCCCTTGCCACGCCACATTCCTTATGCCTCAAACCCTCTCATCCCAGCCTCCTTCAGTGGGGACTGATCCTGTGCCCTCCATCCGACTGGGGTATCCCCCCTTGAGCGAAGAAGGCTGTGTAGTAAGCTCTTGGAGGGACCCTTGTCTCCCCCCAGCCACAGAGCACTAGCTAAACTCTGTCCTCACGCTCCCTCCTGCCCAAGCAGGCCCTCGGTTGTTTATTGTTCAAGTGCAGACCCCAGGGGCCCGGGCCTTTCCCACACCCAGGACTGCGCTGTCTGTCCCCAGCTTTCCAAGAACAGGCTCCATCAAGTGCACACATTGTGAAACATTCCTGCAGGGCCCTCCAGGGGATGAGGCCAGCTATGGGCTGAGTGGGCCACTGTGGGCTGCCAGGGGTCAGGCTGGGGACCTGCATGTGCTGATCTCCTCCACACACAGCCTCTAGGAGCAGGGAGTGCCCGGGGAGTGGGAAGCCAAGCCCCTCGGGCTGCCCTCCTGCTTTCCTCCCCACTAGGGCCTCTCCAGACAAGACAGAGGAGGAAAATAGACCTTCTGAGCTCGGGGGCGAGACTGGCCATATAATCTATGGGCCTAGCACAAAATGAAAATGCAGGTCTCTTGTTCAACAGCAGAGCAGTAAGCCGAGCACGGGGCCTGTCACACCCCCTGCTGGGAGGCACTCTAGGAGTCCTGTGGCCAAGCCCCACACTGTGCTGAGGAGGGCTCTGTGGCCTGAGAGGGGCAGGGCCTTGGTCACTGCCCAGGACTCCTGCTCCTTGTCCGGTGCTCGCTCCCGGGCCAGGCTGCGCTAGGAAGCCCTTCTTTCTGTCCTGGGCCTTCCCCTCACCTTGTCCTCCTTGGCTCCCTGTCTTCCAGGCTTACCTCCTCCTGGAAGCCTTCCTCTCCAATTTAGACCAGTTTCATCCGCTGATTATTCCCAGGCTTCTTATCCCTTCCTCGCTCAGTTGCATAGCTTTGCCCTTGAACTTCAGGGTCTTTATATGTTAGTATATGTTAGTGAGACAGAGCAGCCTCCTTCCTCCCTTGCCTACCAGTCTTTGGGGGTCTCCCTCACCAGACTAGGTGCTCCCTGAAGACAAGGCGGGGCCTCCCTGCAGACTGGGGTCTTCCTGGGATTGGAAGCCTTTCCAGGGGCCTCCCTCCAGGCTTGCCTCTGCACTGCGGAGGCTCCCCTGACATTGCACTAAAAGGGAGACCGTGCCCCTGTGTGGGACCCAGTCGGCTGTGCGTGTTGGGGGAGGCCTGCTCCTGGTTCCCCACCACCTTTGCTGTCCTTTCCTGATCAGTGGCAGCAGATTCTGTGAGTGAGGCTGGTTGGGGGAGATGGAGCCAGGGGTGAGGGAGGGACATGCGGGAGCAGGAGCAGGGTGGCCCCCCACCCCTCCTCCCAGCAGGGAGGGGGCAGCATGACCTCTTTGCTGTGGCTTCCTCTTCAGGGGTGAGGGAGGAGGGTCAGTCTTGGGCTGGGGTCAGGGTGGGGGGAGTGGCCACTCAGCTGAGGCCATTCACTCAGAGGCAGGGTTTGTGGCATTTGGGCTGGCAGGAGAGAAGGGAGGGAATGTGAGGAATATCCTGACTCAGCAGTCGCCCCCCAGCTCTGGATAGGCGTTGGGGAGGACTGATTGCTGAGAACACGCAGATGGTGGAGGCCTGTCTGCTCCTCCCTCCCCCATCCTCATTCTGAGTCCCCCTGGGCTGTGTTTAGGGAAGACGCTGGGGACAGATAGAAGTCAGAAACACTGGAGTCCCCCAGAGACACTGGGGAGGAAAGGAAGGAGGCTGAGGAAGGGGGACCCAAGGGGGGGGGTACCTTTGACATTGTCATAGCTGTGACTATCAGTGACATGCAAAGGAATGTCCCAAACACGAAGAAGATTACTCTTTTCTTGGGGGAAGCTGGGGGACAGCATGAGGGGGGTGCTTGGCTAGTGAGTAATGTGGGGGAGGGGGAGGGGTATTAAGAGTGAGTGAACAGTGGCCTGACCCCAGGCCCAGCCGAGTGGGAGGCAGACGGAAGCCTGCTTTAGCGGAATCGAGAGCTCCTTTGCACAACTGGGTTATAAGCATCGTTAAGTCAGGGACCATCTCATAACACCTCTTAATTATCTGACAACCCCTCCACGGAGCTAGGTGCAGAGAGGGCACTGGGCCCAAGCTTGATTTTGAGTATGCTTAAATTATTTTTAAAGTGGTTGTGTAATATCAGGTACCCCTGATATTAAATTAAACTCACACTCATAATCCTGGCTATTTACCTTTCTCCTTGTACCTTCCGACGTCTTTATAGGTATACACTTACGTAAGGCTGACTTATGTAAACTCAGCCTGAGTCAAGCTTTTCCAGCAGCCTTGGCAAGAGAGGCACTGGCTGACGGGGTGTAAACGTGTGTGTCATGCTCCTTGCTCCTTTGCTCTGCAGTAACCCTGTTCACGGGCAAGGAGAGCTGGTGGCACCCTCACTGGGCGGGTTTCCATCCTCCCCCCTGTGTTGACATTGCTGCCAAGCAGATACCTGCTCTGTTTATCTCCTGAGTTGAAAGGATTCTGACTTATGTAAAAATGGACTTACGTAAGATTTGCCAGAACAGAATACTAATGTGATTTGGGGACCGCATGTGGGCAGCAAGTGTTGGTTGTCTTCATGTACAGATGCTCAACCATTCTGAGCTGTAAAACCCTATTTTAACACTAAAAAAACTTCAACCATCACAGAACTCCAGAGGACAGGTGTTGTATGACAGGTATCCATCATTTGAGAAATTCTGTGAAGGAAACAGACTATGGTGAAGTTAGGAATAATTCAAAATGAAGTTGCATATCATTAATCGCTGTAGTTTCTACACAAGTTTGAAAGAACAATAGCAAATGTATTCAGGAATATTACTCCCTCAACTATGTGAACAAAGATGTTCATTGCAGTGTTATTTAAAGTGAAAGAACTAGGATCCATCTGGGGAAATGGTCCATAATCTGGGTGTGTGATGCCACCATTTAACTGTACTGTGTAGAACTGTGGGGGGTGGTGCATGCGAAAAATGAGAAGGAAAGACATCAGAACACAGCATTTTGTGTGTGAAAATTCAGTGGTCCTCGGGGGAGGAGGGAGAAGGGTGGGTGGTGGGGAGGAGCTATGCTGATGGTCTCAACTCTGTAGGTGCTGGGAAGTCCATTCTGAGAGTAAATTAGTATCTGGCCTTGAGTTCTGGGTGAGGGTGCAGAGAGGAGGCGGGCAGAGGCCAGATCATGCAGACTCCCATGGATGATGCTAAGAGAAGAGACTGCTTCTCTGGGTATGATGTGAGAGACAGCTGGGAAGTTCTTCCCTGTGCTAACTGAGATCCTTCTTGCTGTGGTTTCCAATCCATCTCTTCTTCATTTCTCTCCATTTTATATGATTGCTCACTGTGCCCAGGGCAGCTGAATACAGAACACTAATTTGCAGTTCCAGGGACCCTACTTCCCAAATCTGGGCCTGAGGTCTGACAGGTCCCAGAAGAGCTGTGGGGATTATGAAGCAGGATACATGAAATAATCAGGGCTGTCCAGAAAGCCAGAGCCAGAGCAGAGAAGCTGGGGCCCACTCCCACCTCCCCTCCCTGCTGCGGCCTCCTGCCTCCCCACTTCAGGGGGCTGGGAGCAGTCAGCCCGAGGCGTCCCTGCGTCTCCACACATCTTCCACTGGGTGCTTCTCAGAGAGCAACGTGCTGAGAGAGCACTTGTGAGGCGTGGGGGCAGGGGTGGGGTCAGGGGTCAGGGTGCTTTTTAATTTCTCGTTAGCGATGACAGCTGTAGAACTCAAGCAATTAAGGAGGAAGACTCCCCCAGGATGCCAGAGGGCCAGCCCCCCCAGCTGCGCACATCTTCCTCCCTTCCTCCTTTTCCATTACCCACCCCCCACACATGCGTGCATGCACACACTCTCTGGGCCCAGGAAGCTGTGGGCTACAATTACAGAGAGGAAAGTGTTGCCAAGGGGTCCCCTCCTTTGGGCTTCAGTAGGGGGAACGGACAGATGGAGTAGGGAGAGGCCGCTGGATCTAGAAGATGCCTTCTGCATCATCCACTCCTGGGGGTGGGCTGGACTTGTGGAAAGGGGGTCCACTCTCTTTGGAGTTGGTATTGAGGTTGGGGGCATGACCAAGGCCATAGAAGCTTTCCCTGTGCTTCTAGACTGAGTGACCCCCCCCCCCCCCAGCCTGACCCTTGGAGTGTGGGAGAAGGGTCTCAGGTGGGGAGGACAGGGAGAAACTTTTATTCTATTAAGATCTCCAGGGCATTCAACATCTCGAAAATTTCCTCTCCATCATCTCTGGAGATTCCTTCTAGCAGCCTACTCTAGATCCTGCCCATTTCGTGGATTCTTGCTCTGTCCCCAGCTGTAGGGGCGAGGGTACACGTGTTCAACGCCATTCTTTTATTAACGTCGGTCCTGCTGCATGGGCGGGAGTCTGTTTTTGGATGCAGGAGCAAAGCTCTGTATCCCGTCCAAACATCTCACTCCATCCACTAGCTGATACTTGAAACCCCACCATTAACATTTGCTTCCTTTAAGGCTGTCTCTTTGCTAAATTGCAAATATGCTTAGGAAGGGAACCCCTTTATCCTGAACAAAAGCTCTGACAGCTGATATCGATAAAGGAATAACTGGGGTGGGGGCATGCTGGCCAGGATTCCCAGGGGTGGTGAGTGGTGGGGGGTAGTAGGTTTATAGAGAAGAGTAGTTATGCTTCACAGCTTTCCCCTGCTTCTGATTAAGTCTTAGAGCGTGGGAGAGTGACAACCCAGGCTGGTCTTCTCTGACCTAAAACAAAAGGAAGCCTCCAAATTCTCATGGTCGTGACCAATATCATCAACAGCCTCACGCAGACCTGGAATACCAATATGCTACAAACATGCTCAACACGTGGCCCTTGCTCTCAAGATGCTCACAGCCTGGTGTGGGGTCTCCAGCTCACCTGAGTGACCAATCAAGAGCCTAGGGAGGTTTTAGAGGAAGGGCTCTATTATCTGTTATCTTAGCAGGATTAGGCAGGTGGTGGCGACCAAGAAGGATTTGAGGCAGGGAAGAGGGGCAGTGACGCTCTTTGGATGCCCTTGCCGTCATGCGGGTGAGAGCTGAAGAGGCCTCAGTCAGGCCGATGGTGGTGGGAACACAAAGGCTGGGACTCGTGGAGAGGTATTTTGGAAAATGAATCTCCAGGACTCTGGCTGAGGGGAGGATGGGAGAGGGAGTTTAAGGGTCAGAGCTGGGGTACCTGGGCGATGGTGGTGTTACTGGCAGCGGGTGGGAAAGTCTGGTGGAGCTGTGTTTGGATGGAAGGTGAGTTCTATTTCAGCACGCTGCATTTGAAGCTAAGTCTTTCCCCAGAGAAGAGGGCAAGACTGAAGGCAAGCCATGCATATACAGAGTGCAACTTTTTCTTAAGGAATTTGTACAAGTATCAGTGGTCCTTCAAAGTGATCCATATAAGAGGCTGGACAATTTTCCCAAATAGCTTGCCTTTGATCAAAACGTTTTACTCATTTGTGGAACAGTTCCTGGGTGTCCACTAGCACCTGGCCCAGTCTTGTGTAAGGACATGTAGACTGTTGGGTTTATGCCTTTGGAGAACTCACTATCTAATGGGGTGCCATTAAAGTAAAACTGATAAGAAAGGTTCTACCTATGGCTTTTCAGCATACTGAGTATATTAGTTGTCTTTTGCCATATAATAAATGACCCCCAACTTAGCACCTCAAAACAACATCCATTTATTAGTCCCCAGTTCTGTGGGTTGGAAGTCTGGCATGGTGTAGCTGGGTTCCCTGCTCAGGGTATCATAATGCTGAAATCAAGGTGTTGGCTGGACTGAGTTTCTATCTGGAGGCTCTGGGGGAAAAATCCACTTCCAAGCTCCTACTTATTGTTGGCAGAATTCAGTTCTTTGTTACTGTAGGAGTGAGAGTCCATTTCCTTGCTGGCTGTCAGCCAAGGCTACTTGCTGCTGCCTGTATTCCTTGCCACATGGCTCCCTCCATGATGAAGCCAGCAATGGCACATCAACTCCTTCTCATGCTTTAAATCACTGACTTCCTCTTCTTTGACCAGCCAAAGAAAACTCTTTGCTTTTTTTCTTTTTCAATTTTTTTTACTGTGGTAAAATACACATAGCCTGAAATTTACCATCTTAACTATTTTTGACTGCGCAGTTCAGCTGTATTAAATACATTCAGGATGTTGTGCAACCATCACCACCATCCATCTCCAGAACTCTTCATCTTGTAAAACTGAAACTCTGTACCCATTAAACAATAACTTTCCATTCTCCTCTTCCTCTGGCAACCACCATTCTGCTTTCTGTCTCTATGATTTTGACTACTCTAAGTACTTCATATAAGTGGAATCATACGGTATTTGTCTTTTTGTGATTAGTTTATTTCACTTAGCATAATGTCCTCAAGGTTCATCCATACTGTAGCATATTGCAGAATTTCCTTCCTTTTTAAGGCTGAATAATATTCCATTGTATGTATATACCACATTTTGCTTATCCATTCATCTATTGATGGACACTTGGATTGCTTTCACCATTTCGCTATTGTGAATAATGCTACTATGAACATGGGTGTACAAGTATCTCTTTGAGACCCCGCTTTCAATTATTTTAGGTATATACCCAGAAGTGGAATTGCTGGATCATATGATAATTCTATTTTTAATTTTTTGAGGAACCTCCATTCTGTTTTCCACAGTTGCTATACTATTTTGCATTCCCACAAAGAGTGCACAGGTGTTCCAATTTCTCTACAACCTTGCCAACACTTGATATTTTCTGTTTTTTTTTAATAAGAGCCATTGTAATGGATGTGAAGTGGTATCTCATTGTAGTTTTGATTTGCATTTCCCTAATGATTTGTGATGTTGACCATCTTTTCACGTGGCCATTTGCATATCTTCTTTGGAGAAACGACTCTCCAAGTCTTCTGCCCATCTTTGAAATGGGTTGTTTGTTTGTTTTTTGTTGTTGAGAAAACTCTCTACTTTTAAAGGGCTCCCATGTTTAGGTCAGGCCCATTGGGATAATCTCCCGTTTTTAGAGTCAACTGTGCCATATGACTGAACACCTAATCATAGGAGTCAGAGCTGTCATAGTCACATGCACACAGTCAAAGTGTGCATACCAGAGTGCAGGAAATCCTGGGAGCCATCTTAAAAGTCTTCCTACCACACACAGAATTAAATATGAAGTTTCTACAGAGGCCTATGAGACTTTACATCTTCTGACCCCTAGCTACCTCTCCCCCCAGCCATTTAGACATTCTTTCTTTTCTTCAAAAAGACAAGCACGTTCCAACTTCAAGGACTCTGTACTTGCTGCTCTCTCAGACTGGAGTGCTCTTTTCCAGACATTTCCCTGGGTTCTCCCTTATTTCCTCCAGGTCTCTGTTCAGAGACAGCCCTTTGCTGACCCCATCTAAAATAGAAATAATCCCACCCAGACTGCTCAGTGCCTATCCCTTCACCTTGCTTTATTTTTCTGCATAGCATTTATTCCCACCTGACATATTATATATGCATCTATCTACTTATTTATTGCCTGTGTCCTCCAAATAGAAGTAAGTTCAGTGAGGGCATTAACTTGGTTTTACTCACTATTCTATCTCCAGTGCCTAGAACAGTGCCCAGTATGTAGCTGGTGCTCAATAAATATTTGATGAAAGAATGATTGGATGTGTTTTCTTACCTACTGAGAGCTTTTTAAAATGGATAAGTTATTCTAGAGCACAAAATAGATGAAAAATTGTCCATGTATTATTTTTGTTTTACAGTTTAAAAATTTTAATGAATTTAAAAGCCTGAACTAGAGCAAATTAAACACAAAATAAGCAGAAGAAAGGAAATAATAAAAATCAGAGAAAAATTAATGAAGTAGAAAACAGAAAAACATTAGAGAAGAGCAATGAAACCAAAAGCTGTTTTTTCAAGAAGATCAATAAAATTGATAAACCTCTAGCCAGATTGATCAGGAAAAAAGAGAGAAGACACAAATTACCAATATCAAGAATGAAAGTGGCGAAGATAGCCCGGTGGCGTAGCAGTTAAGTTTGCGCATTCTGCTTTGGCAGCCTGGGGTTCGCCGGTTCAGATCCTAGGCGTGGACTTACTCACCACACATCAAGTCATGCTGAGGTGGCATCCCACAGAGAAGAGCTGCAACTCTACAACTATGATACCCAACTATGTACTGGGGCTTTGAGGAGAAAAAAGAAAAAGAAGATTGGCAACAGATGTTAGTGCAGGGCCAATCTTCCTCAAAAAATAAAAAAATAAAAAAGAATGAGGGTGGTGACTTCACTATAGATTACACAGATATTAAAAAGTTAATAAGAGAATATTATGAATAGTTTTACTATAATAATTTCCATAACTTAGATGAAATAAAGAAATTCCTTGAAAAGCACAAACTACAGAAGTTTACTCAAGAAGAAATAGATAACCTGAATAGACATATATCTAGTTTTTAAAAATTGGATTTGTAGTTAGAAGACTTCCCACAAAGAAAATGCCAGGCCCAGATGGCTTTACTGATGAACTTGGCTAGACATTTAAGGAAGAAAAAAATACCAAATCTACACATTATAGAATATCGTGTAGAATTAATATATATAGACTAATATACATAATTATATATATATATAATTTTCAATATAATATATAGAAAATTATGGAGGAGGGAATACTTCCCAGCTCATTCTATGAGGCCAACATTACTCTGATACCAAAACCAGACAAAGATATTATAAGAAAAGAAAACTGCAGATCAATATCTCTCATGAGTGTTGATGCAAAAACTCTCAACAAAATTTTTGTAAATCAAATCTAACTCATTCTATCTCTACCTCTACCTCTATCTCTATGAGAATACATCATGGAACAAGTAGGATTTATCCTAGGCATGCAAAATTGGTGATATTAAAAAATCAATTAATGTAATTCGTCATATTACCATATTAAAAAAGAAAAAAAATGATAATTTAATAGATGTAGAAAAAGCATTTGGCAAAATCCAATAACCATTCCTGATAAGAGAATATCTAAACCAGGAATAGACAGGAACTTCCACAATCTAATAATGAGTCTCTACAAAAGGCTGAATGTTTTGGTAAAAGATTGAATGTTTTCTCTCTAAGATGGGGAATGAGACAAGGATGTTTGCTCTTACTGTTTCTATTCAACATTGTACCAAAGGTTCTAACCAGTGCAATAAGGCAAGAAAAATAAATATAAAGCATTCAAATGGGAAAAGAAGAAGTAAAATTGTCATTATTTGCTGACAACATGATAGTCCATATAGAAAATCTGATGGCATATACAAAGAAGCTACTAGAACTAATAAATTGGATTTAGTAAGGTTGCAAGACAAGATAGTTACACAAAAATCAATTGTATTCCTATATATTAGTAATGAACAATTGGAAATTGAAATTTAGAAATAATACTTTTAAAAACGATTATCCATCACACTGGGGTCTCAGGAATTCTTCAGTTCTGGAAAATTTTCTTAGGTTATGTCACCGATGATGTCTTTCCCTTAGTTTCTCTGTTTCTCCTATTATTTGAATGTTCTCCTATTATTTGGATATTATTGCCTGAACTAGTCCTTTAATTTATTGTATAGTCTTTCATATTTTCCCATCTGTTTGTCACCTTTCCTCTACTTTATGGACATCCCCTCAGCTTTATCTTCCAAACTTCTACCAAATTTTTCCTTCTGCTATAAACATGTTTGATTTTTTAAGACCTCTCTCGTTCTCATTTTAGAAAATACTATTTTGTTTTTGTCTCATTTTTGCAATATTTTTCCTTATCATTCTCAGGATATAATGAAAATGTGTTATTATTTTTAAGCTTTCTTCTTGCTATATAGTCTTGGCTTCCTCCAAGTCACTTTTTCTTTTGTTTTGCTTTGATCTCTGTCTTTTGTGTTAGAAGCTTTCCTCAGATGTCTCATAATCCTTGGTTGTTTGCTTATTTTTAAGTGTGGAGATCTGAAAAGCTGATTGGAAGCTCTGAGTGTGTGTGTGTGTGAGTGTGTGTGTGGTTTGTCATGTGTGAGGCTCACACTAGGGTGACTGGCTGGGATATTTCACTTTGAAGCCTCGTCAGTATCTTTGGGTCTTTTCTTCCTTTCCGGTTGGTCAGATTCCACAGAGATGCACCCTCCAGGTTCCAGCCTGGAGGACAAAGCCCAATGTTCTGGGATTCCGGTGGGGGAGGGGACCCAGGTCTCAGCATCCACTATGTGAATCTTTTCGATAAGATACTCTTGCCTTCAGTGTCCTGGGGGTCCCCTATCAGAGACTCTCGGTTTTCCCCTCACCAGGGAATAATCCTCTAGGCTTTTGCCTGGCTGTGTGGGGTCGGGAAAGAATCTGAGGATTTGACTGCTTTTTGAAAACACTTTCCAACATTCCTCTTTATTTACTCAATCCCCTTCACCCTCACTTCCAGAGGTGACTAGTGTCACTAATTCCTGAGCCTTTTGGGGATGCTGGGGTAATATTAGGCGGTATGGCTTTCCCCACCACCTGCTCCATGTTCTTTACTGCTCTTCTAGCTTCCTTCCTAAATTTGGTTACTGTTATCTCCTCTCCCATTCTTCCTGTCCTTGGGGGTGTATACCTTAAGAAACAAAATCAAAATGAAAGAAAAATTTAGAAAGCCTGTAACTTTGCTTTAGTGGAGTTTCAGGAAAGAGCAAATGTGAATGTGGGTGTTCAGGCGCTATCTTTTCCTGGAAGTCCCTTAATCCATTATTAGAGGCCTTTATTATTACCAATTCCACGTAACCATGCTAAAAGAACAGACCAGGTATCTCTGCTCAGGAGGTAACCTGTACATTCCAAAAGGGCAGGACTTTTACCGTCAGTCTGGTTTACTGTGGTATTTCATCCTCCAGCACAGGGCCTGGTGTGTAAGAAAGTACTGATATATAATAATGTACACCTGAAGTTACACAATGTTATAAACGAATATGACTTCAATAAAATAATTTTTTTGTGTGTGTGTGTGAGGAGATCAGCCCTGTGCTAACATCTGCCAATCCTCCTCTTTTTTTGCTGAGGAAGACTGGCCCTGGGCTAACATCCGTGCCCATCTTCCTTCACCTTATATGGGACGCCGCCACAGCATGGCTTGCCAAGCGGTGCGTCGGTGCACATCCAGGATCTGAACCGGTGAACCCCGGGCCGCCACAGCGGAGCGTGCGCACTTAACCGCTTGCACCACCGGGCCGGCCCCAATAAAATAATTTTTTTAAAAAGTATCAATAAATATTTGTTAAATTTATGAATCTACAAAGGAACAAATGAGCTGCCTTCAGAGCCTTTATTACACTAAAAATTTTCCTCAATGATGTCGAGACTTTATCTTTGGGAACTGAATAGTGTGTGGAAACAGCCAAAAGTTGTTTAACGCCAAGACGTGTGACCTAGAAGAGTGAGTGAACCGAGCAGGTAATAACAACACCTTTTTTTTTTGGCCCCAAAGAAGGTGTGGCATCAAATTATGAGATTGATTTCCTGGTTTAGAGTACAACGAAGTCCGAGGGCAACTCACAAAAAGAAGTGAAGTCCAAAAGCCTTTTGAGCACACTTGATTTCCTTGGCCTAGGTGTGTAGGGCCCGAGTTTTGGACGTATAGAATTTCACAGGTAATTTGGAAGCAAATGGTATATGATTTGGGGCAAGCCATTTAGATTTTAGAAGGTTTTGCCTTCCCTGTCAGGAAAAATAAAGTTGAACTGGACAAGTTCTCACTACCTTTTCGGTCGTGGAGTTGCATGATTCTAAGTCTTTGGGGAGTGAGGTGTGGCTAGAGGGGCAAGAGAGTGCAGAAGGCACTTCTAGGGGACATGCGTCCTAGTAGGCAGGAAGGAAGGGTGTGGGGTGAAGCCCTTCCCTGCCGCCAGAGTGGGGTCACCTTCTGGGCACCTCTCCCTGGCTTGAAATGACGCCACCAACCGCCCCAAATATTTATGATGCTCTCACTCCATGCCGGCCACTGTGCTTTCCCCACACGGCCTCATTAGGTCTTTGCCATAGCCCTGTGGAGTCGATAGTGTTATTGTCCCCATTTTCCATATAGGGAAACTGAGTCATAGGGAGAGGAATGTAATGTAGACATTAAAAGTCAGTTTAGCCGCAGAACAACAAAAGGAAGATGGCAAAGGAGGATAGAGGCCTGAAGGGGATACATTCCCCATAGCCAAATTTTATTATAACAGCTGGGGATTGATGGGGGTATATTAATGGGGGTATATTGATGGGGGTGAAAATCAGTCAGTGAGTGGTTTTCTGGTGGTTATTCCGTGTAATATTTGCTGACTGACCAATGTTGTCCATTTAATTATCCAAAAGTTGCTGAGGCTGGCCCAGTGGTGTAGTGATTAAGTTTGCCCGCTCTGCTTTTGTGGCCCAGGGTTCAAGGGTTCAGATCCCAGGCACGGACCTATGCACTGCTTGGCAAGCCATGCTGTGGCGGCGTCCCATATAAAGTAGAGGAAGATGGGCACAGATGTTAGCCCAGGGCCAATCTTTCTCAGCAAAAAGAGGAGGATTGGCAACAGATGTTAGCTCAGGGCTAATCTTCCTCACACACACAAAAAAAGGTTATAAAAAAAAAAAGTCACTAAATTGTTGATCAACAAAAGGAGGGAATATAATTCTCTTCTATCGACAGTTAAAATAGAGCTAGGACCAACCGGAACATTCTGGTGATTGAATGATCATGGAATTTTTTCTGACTCACTCTGGGATGCGTATTTTTCAGTCTCATTTGCTGAAAATTTTTCTAAAACCCTAGTGAGTAAGGCGAGAGCAGCTGGGTGCCTCTTTCTGCAATGACCAAGGCTCTCTGGCCTCACTCTGAACAGACTGGACTCGAAACCCTGAAACCATTTGACTGAAGTTCAGATATCATGGCGCTTTAATGTTATTTCCTTCTTCGAATACAGAAAGGAAATTCTGGTTTTGGGATCATTCTTTTATTCAAACCATAGTGGTTAAGCGTGCAGGCTTTGGAGCCAGACAGACAGTTATTATCCCAGCTCTGTTGTTTATTTGCTGTATGACCTTGGGCAAGTTACTTAAACTCTCCAAGCTGCAGTTTTACAATTATAATCCACGTCACAGGGTTATTGTGGGGATTAATGAGATAACGTAGGGCACAGGGCAGGAATGCAATCAAAGGCAGCATTTACCATTATTATCACCACCATTCACAGAGTCAACATGTGGATTTCTATACCTGCAGCCTGGGCTGGTCCTTAGGCTGGGGTGGAGGGGATACAGTTCACTGAAAATACAGTCCCTGCTATGGAAGTGTGCTTGGAGAGATCTCTCTCTCTCTCTCTCTCTGACACACACACACACACACACACACACACACACACACACACATACACACACAGCCTCACAAAGTTAAATGCATTGAATAGCAATTTGAGGCTGACATGAGAAGTATAGACAACTCATGCTGTAGGAGTTTTGGGGAGACCACTGAGCAGAAATGGTCCTGGAAGTCTTCTTGTTATAAGAAGTACATCTTCGTGGCTGTTGGGGCATAGGCCAGGATGAAGATATAAGCAATGTGTGTGTTCGGGGCTGTCGGAAGACCTGTCTGGCTGGAGTGGGATGTATGTGTAGGGAAGCAGTGAGAAACAAGGCTGCAGAACAAGCTGGGGCCACACACAATAATAATATTATTAACAATGGGAATAGCAGTCACCATTTATTCAGCTCTACCGTGTGCAGGCCAGGTGCTTATGCTACACCCTTTCTAGATATTCTTTCTTTCAATCCTCTCTAAAACCCTATGGTGGAGGCATTATTATCACAAGTTTTCAAGGAAACTGAGGCTCAGAGAGATTGGGTAACTTGCGCAAGGACACAGAGCTAGAAATTGGCAGACTTACAATTTTGACGCACAAATACACACACAGACACTGACACAGACAGACACACACAGGGTGTGTGACAGAGAGTTGTCTCAGGTGACAGAGAGTTGTCTCTCTCTTCATCCTTTGCTCCCATCCCCTCTAGCTGAGTTAGGGGCTGGTTCTTTCCTTTGAGGGGTCCAGTGGGAAAGAGGGACCCCTCTGCTCACCCACCCCACCTCGGCCTCAAACCTTCCTGTGGCCTCAGTCCCCGGGACAGGCAGCCCAGAGCGCAGGGCTGGAGCTAAGCTGAGGGGAGTGAGGGTTTGGGGTGCAGTATTTAAGGAGGCGCTGACTCTCAGGAACAACCCGGCACTTGAGAGTGGGTGCCTCCTTAAATTTTGTGCCCTAGCTGCCCCACTGGCCTCACCCTAGTTCTGACCCTGCATGGAGGTGGGAGGGCTTTGCAGCTTTGCTGTGTGGGTCAAGAAGCCCCTCCTTCTTCCAAGGTCCGACAGAAATTCCCAAGGCCCAGGCCACTGTTCTCCTTTCTGTCCCCAAATGAACGGTAGGATAATCTCTGATTGCTCTCAGATCATCTTTCTACTGTTCAAACCCACCACCCTTCTTCAGTGTCCTCCACAGCCCAAGTTGTTCCTGCATCCTCCAAGCAGCCCCCTCCCAGGCCTGGCCCATCTCTCCTGCCCCTAGAGCGGTGAGTCTGGCTGCACAGCCTCCAGCATGGTGCTTGGTCTCCCAGGGGCAGGAGCTGGGGGCAGCTGGTTGGTCCCAGGGGCCTGTGCAGAGAGCCACCTGCGTATGCCCCAGGGGCTGGGAAGTCCAGCGCTGCTCTCCCGCGCCCTCTAGAGGCCTGGGGTGGCACTGGGCGAGGCACCCAGGAGGGGTCCTGATTGAGGAGGGGGCACTGGGCTTCCAAAAATGTTCAGAGGGGTCCACAGTCAGACATCAGCTTCATCTGAAGCCCACTGCTGGAAAGTGCCCAGCAAGGTTGTGCTATTGGCTCAGGCAGAAGCGGGTTCAAGGCCCCCCACCTCTGTCTGGGTGTGGAGGGTCCTTCCTCCTGTGGGCCAGAGAAGGAGCTCCCTAGACTGCACCCAGCCAGTCTAGCAGGACAGCCCCTGTCCATGTCTCACCTTCCCCTTGGGCAGCTTTCAAGGAGGCTACAGGCTGCCCCTGCCAGCTATGGGGGGTGTGGGGACAACTGTGGCCCTGATTCCAGCCAGGAATCCCCAGAGGAGCTTTAGGCCAGGACAGGAGGAGGAGTGAGGAGTGTGTCCCAAGGTGACTTTGTGAGGACAGAACCTGGGAAGATGGTGGAGAAATCTTCAATTCCTGGTTGGGTAGGATGAACAGAGAGGGGGGAAAAGGTTGACATGGAGAGAGCCTGGGAGAATGGGGGCAGAGTGGGCAGAGGAGTGGAATGACTTAATAAATCTTTTCAGGCTGGAAGATTGAGTGCCGGGGACCTGGGATTCCAGAGGGCACTGGCAGGCCAACCCAGCTTCCTTGTAATACACATGCATAAATCATTTGCATATCACATCTGCTCACCTGGCCCCCACCAAGGTACCCCCGCCTTACCTCAAATGGTCCATTATTTGGCTGAGGTAGTGGGGGGCTTGGCCTCACTCTCTTGCTCATCCTTCTCCTTACCTGGTCCTCACCGCAGCCAAAAGAGAGGTGGGTAGAGGGAAAAAGGGATTTCCTTCCTGCGTGGTTTTTTAGCCTCAGTTCCCTTAGGAGACCTGGGTTTGGGACAGAGGAGAAGAGGAGACTACGGAATGAGTTACAGAATTGTCCCAGCTGTCCGAGTGCCAGGCCAGGAGTAGAGCAAAGGCAGACCCTCTCAGGCCTTTCCAGCTACCCCCAGGTGACCGGGGCAGGGGTGTGTGTGTGGAGAAAAAGCAGGACCCACCTGAGTGTCCTGGCAGTCTTAGGGGAAGGAAGGCCCCTTGTGCTCACAGTCTGCCCTGCAAATACCCCCAGCCCTCCCCTCCCCAGTGCCTGGGCCCAGGCTAGGTAGGTGTCATCTTTACTTCTCAAACAGTGGCTCCCCTGCCCAAGCTGATGTCACAGGGGAGGCGCAGGCCTTGCCCCAACAAGGTTGTGCCTGGAGTGGGGTTGGGGGTGCCCAGGGCAGGGAGCCCTGGCCTGAGGCTCCCTCTCGTCCCCTCCCACCAGGGAAGGGTCTTTCTCTCCATTTCCCACAAATACTTGCTTCACCACTTGACAGCCTTCTCATTCCATTCCCCCTGCTGCCCTGCTCTCGGCTCCACCACACCCCTGACAAATTCCTTCCCCCACTTCAGCTCCCTGATCCGAGGCCCAGGCACCGCACCCACCTCCTCTCTCAAAGGGGGGGGGGCTGGGAGCTGACACCCTGTCTTGCCCTCTCGTCCTTTCTCTCCCCTTCTCTCCCACTCCCTGACGTTTCATCCAAGCCAGGAATGGGCCTAGAAGTCTCTAGATAAACATCCCACTGCTATCATCCCATAAATACCCCAGAGAAGATGAGCATGGTAGGCCTCTACTTATCTAACTTAAACCCTTCTTGCTGCAATCCCAGCTGTTCTGGTTGATGGCAATAGGCAAACTCAGGCTGTTGGTCAGACAGGGACTGAAGAGTATGCTCAAGTAGCATACACCCTCGCCCACCTATACTTCAGTAATCTTTATAGCATCTCTGAAAAGTGGTCCCAGAGGGGTGTTCCCTGGTCCTTCCTCCATCTCTCAGTCTGCCAGGCCACAGACCAGAGTGTCCACAGCTCTTGTCTGTACTGCTTCCTCCTCATCCCCTATAGCCATGGACTAAGAGCCCTACCAGGGCTTTAGAAATCGGTCCACCCCTTCATTCTGTAGAGGGAACACTGAGGCCAGACATGGGCCGTGCCTTGCTCCAGGTCACACAGCAAGGCAGTGACAGTTCCTGGTTTTGAACTCAGGCGTTGTGACCTCCAGCCACGGCCCCATACGTGGACATCTGAGGAGCTGTGCAGGACACAGCAGTGCTTGCAGGCAGGGCTTTAGAGATGCTCTTGGTATGAGGGGCTTTCGAGGTAACTCCTGTGGTGGTATTGGGGGGGTTGCTTAGCAGACGCCCAGCCTCTCCGCAGCCCCGGTGGGGAGGGCACTGTGACCCAGGTCGGCTTGCCTGGAACAGCTGGATTTCTGGGAACGCTCTTCTCTGTGGGGCCCTGTCACGGGTGGCGGTGGCGGTGGTGGGGTGTGTGTGTGTGTGTGGTTTATTAGCCCCTGTGGCCTTCAGCCCGGAGACCTGCGGAGCGATGGGGAGGAGGAGATCTGTGGTGAGTGTGTGTGTGGAGGGGTCATGTGGTGGGCGGGGAGCAACTCTCCCTGGTGATGGCCAGCGGCTGGTGAAGGGCAGACTCGCTGTGCCTCCCTCTGTCCTCTTTAAAGCCTCAGGTCATGACAGGGGCTTGGGGAGGGGGTTTGGGACCCCTCACTGTACTTGTTGCCACCCCAATACCCCTGGCACCCGGGTGGACAGAATGGTGTCCCATCTCCTCAGAAATCTCCTTTCTGCAGCTTCTCCCTTAGTCCCCGGAGGGCCAAAGGGAATTGCGGAGATGTGAAGACCATCTTTTCCCCAGCTTGTTCCCCACTGCCCAGCCTGCCCCCCAACAGTGAATGTGGAGTGGGGAGCAGTTACCCCCCTGGGGGCTCTGAGAAGCTGAGGCTTCTGACTGGCACAGAGGAGCACTCAGCCCACAGGACTGGCCAGGTGGTCCCCCAGGACAACAGGGGCAGGCAGAAAGGAGGAAGAGAGAAGGAGGTGAGGAGGGATGGAGATACCCAAGGACAGAGAGAGGAGGGAAAGGAAAATGCTCTGATTACTCATAGCTGTCCGAGATCGGGGCACCTGGGGTTGGAATTCCAGCCCAGAGCTGGGGCTGGCCGTGCCCGCCATCTTTTCAACAGTGGCTGGAACTCATGAGCGGTGAGGTCCCTGCTATATTGGGTGTGGGCTACACATAGGTATGGAGAGTTGGGGAGTCCTGGCCTGGTCTTCCCAGAAATGGGGGAGATATGGAGGCATGTAGACCAGGGCCCCACATTGGCCTCATTCTCGGCTGGGAACTGCACATTCCAGCCTGGAGTTGAGAGTGGACTGGGGCAGGGCAGACATTCAGCTGGTACAGCCCGGCACGGCTACCTGATTGGTAAGTAGCTGCTGTTCCAGCCCCTGAGTCCCTGTATTCCTCTCTGGCCACCCCAGTCCCTTCCTGGGTCCCCTGGACCTCCCCACAATCCAGAAACTGAGGGGTTTATGCCTGGCTCAGCATATGCCCCCAGCTCTGTGTGAACTGTGCCTGAGCCATAAGGGGTGTTAAATATTTTGGCCATCATCCTCAGCTGGGGGGTCTTGTGCCCATAGCTAGAGCTGACCAGGGCCAGGTCTTGGGACTTGGGGAAGCTGGCAGCAGTCACGGCAGGCAGTGTGCCCTACCTCACTTCTCCGGATGCTTCCACCTGTGTGCTGATGGGTCTGAGTGAGCTAGCCTGTAGGGAGATGTAGGTAGGACCATCTCTCCAGGGATCCCATGGGGCATAAGCTGTGCCTCTGCAGGGCACTGCCTGGAATGAGGGAGTGCTGAGCCCTGCTACATGGGAAGGAGGGGCAAACAGTGGGGCCCTGGGCCCAGCAGCTGACCTGCTCCAGATGCACATGGCCCCTGGTGCAGCACCCTCCCCTGGCACTGTCTGGCTCCCCAGCTAGCTAGTCAGCCTTTAATGGCAGAAGTGCTATGTATCCTATGGTGCCTGACTCTGTGCTGGGCCCTGATGAAGTGGCCCGTGGAGAAGCAGCAATGGCACCACGCTGTGAGTCAGGAGATCTGGTCTAGGTCTTGCCTCTATGTGCTGGATGCTTCGGACAACTCTGGGCCTCATTCTGCTCATCTGGCCAGTGAAGGGATTTTCAAATTTCTTCAGCAGTGGAGCCTTTTCTTCAGATGAAATCCCCAGTGAAACTGCAATCAATGAGGCAGATAAGACCAGTGTGCCATGCCTGCCCACTCCCACACCCTCCCCCACCTGCCCCACGTCTGAGGACCCCCAAGGTGCCCAGGAACACGGTCTGATGCTCTCCTGACATGGACACCCCTTGACTAATTGCCTTATCTCAAGGATATTAGGCCAGGCTGCTCCTGGAAGCTGAGGGGAGGTCTCCCCGACTCCCCGAGGCCCACCCTGTACTTCTGGGTCTGGGAAGGCAGGCAGGAGGGTGGGAGCGACTCCTCTCAGGCGGCCAATCATTAACTGGCTTTATCTCTGTGAACTGTCCCGGGGGGCCTGGGTCAGGGGCCAGGCTTCCGGCCTAGGCCCAGGGGGTCCCTAGGGGAGGAGACAAGGACACTTCTTGCTAGGAGGTGGGGGCACTTTGGGTCCCTGCCTCTTTTTCTTCCTAGGATTTTCGTGAAGGAACTTACGTTGCAGCCAACTCAGTGATAACCTGGGGTCACAGTTGCTCTGAAGAAAGGCTAAAGCAGGAACCATGCCAGCATATCCTCACCCCTAGTCATCTTCGGCATGCACTGTGTGATTTCTTTCTTTTTTTTTTTTACAGGGGAATGGGATAAGCCCATTTCCCTATTCCTTTCTGTTTAACTTTAGCCAAATGATAGTGAGTTTGCATTCTCTGAGAGTTTGCTCACTTTTGGGGGTAGGGACAGGAGAAAGGGACGAGAAGTACCATTATGTGACACCGACTCCAGGCCAGGAGCTCTGCCTGTATTCGCTGTCTCCATGTATCTCCCTACAGCCCTGGGAGGCAAGCACCACGACTCCCATTTTTACAGATGAGGAAACCGGGGCTCAGACAGATGAAGTGACTTGTTCTAAGTCTCAGGCTTGGACGTGGGGAACAGTGATTGAGCCCAGCCGGTCTGGCTTTTTCTATTCCGCGCTGTGGATGAGGCAGTGGAGCTGATGGGGGCTTTTTCCCCTTGGAGATGTTCACCAAGCAGGTGTCTGCTCAAAAAGGACAGAGGTTCTGGCCTCCCAGGTAAGAGAGGATGCAGTTCCCTGCCTGCTGGCACTCCAGGGGTTCTTGGGAACCATATCTCCCCTCCACCACTTGGTGCTGCACCCCAGACTTCATCATTCACGGTGGATTTCTTTGAGTTAAGCATTGCCCTCTCCAGGAGCCTTTAAAAATACACAGACTGCTGGAAGATGTGACATTTTGTATCAGTGATCACAGTTGGAGTGTTTGATGGAGCTGTTACGGAGCCTTAAACCTTAGGGAGTGTAACCTCATGCTTTTACCTAGAAGGAGCCTGAGGTCCAGAAGTGGGGACTAACTTGGCCAAGGTTACACGACATGCAGCGGACTCGACTTTTTTTTGCTCAGTGCTGTTTCCAGGTCTCCACGTGTCTGTGGCAGGTAGACAGGAGGGCTCTGGGCACCCACCTGGTGGGAATAGGGAGGCGGCAAAGCTGGAGAAAAGTCTTTCCGCTTTGTGCCTAGCGCCAGCTGAGTGGCCTCGTGCTGGTCATAGGCTGGTGTCCCCTGTCCTCCTCTCACCCCTGGGCAAACAACAGCAGTGCTCGGTGTGCAAGCTGGACCTACCTCTAGTGTCTGCTTGTTTGTTTAAATTCTCTGGCAGAGACATGCTGTCCAGGAGGGCGGGGAAACCAGTGTGGGGCTCACCCCCTGAGGGAGCGTCATTATCCCCGTGGGCTTTAGCTGGGAATGTTTCTGAAGAAGCCCTAATCCCCTGCCCTGCCCAGCCTCAAAGTCTCTATCACTCAGAAGAGGAGAGGAGGGCTGTGGGAGCCAACAGAATCCTCCAGACCTTACTGCCCCAGCCTGTTCTCCATGCCCGCTCCACTCAGCTGGCTAAACTCCTGCTCTTCCCTCAAGACTCAAGTATCACCTCCTCCAGGAAGCCTTCCCATACTCCCAGCAATTATGTGCCCCTCGGGGAGAGTTTCTGTTTTCAGTTTACACTGGTTCATCTCCACAGGAAGCTCATTCCACGTTGTTGTAGCCACAGGGCCCAGCCCCAAACAGGGCTCATGAGCTGTTTAACACTTGCTTGCGGAATAAATGTCCCGTGCTACCTCCTGCAGAAAGCCATTCATGGTGCCCGATCTAGCCACTTGGACTGCTCAGCCTCAGTGACTTCATGACACTGTGCGTCTCTCAGGGCCTCTTTCCCGTCTTACCTTCTGGGATAGCTGGGTGCACAACTGTCTGTGTGCAGCAACACTCCAAGGCAGGTATTTTTGCTCCTGTTTTACAGATGAGGGGAATTGTAGGTCAGAGAGGTGGAGGAACTTGCCTAAGGTCACACAGTTAAAGAGTGGTGGAGCCAGGAGTGCCACTTGGGTCCATTTGAGTCCAAAGCCCCTGCACTTTCCACCGCACTACTGAGGTGTCCCTGTGTCTCCTATAACATCAGCACAGTGCCTGGTGCCTGGTAGGCCTTGGAAAAGATCCACAAATTGGAATGAAGCTCGGCTCCTAGGCAGAGCCCAGGTTGGGAGGGAGAATGCAGCTTTAGGATCTTAGCTGCCACCTCATGCCACCATCTTCTTCCCAGCGGAAGGACTCCCTCCAAGACTGGGCGGGGCTGCGGAAAAGGGCAGCAATGGGCAGGATGGGGGTCAGACTTTGAGGGGTAGCAAAGACTGGGGTGTCAGGACATGGACATGCCTGGGGCTGTCGGGGAGAAGCAATGCAGGGAGACAGCCTGGTGTTAGGGGATTACACCGAGGCCCATGAAGGAGAGCAGAGACTTGGCTGACGGGGCCTGGGGGTGGCATGGGTAGGTACGCTCCCCAGACAGTGACCCTGCCCTGCCCCTTCTGCCCGCTCTCCTGCTTGCTCCTCACCCCTCTTCCCTCCCCCTTTCCTAACTGGCTCCTCTGGGGAAGGGAACCTCTCGGGCTTCCTCTGCTCCAGTTTTGTTACCATTCGGCATCATTCCCTAGCATTACCCCATGTCAAACCTCCAGATCCAGATGGCAATGGGAGGCTGGCACTGGAAAGAGAGGCCCTTCTTCCTTGCTTTCACCTTGTCTTTCTACTGCTTTGTTGCAAAGACCTGGTGATAGAGAGAGGAGAGAGAGAGGAGAGAGAGAAAGAAGGAGAGAGAGAGAGGGATCAACCCACAGCCAGACAGAGAATTGAGGGCTTTCTGCAGATTAGATCTGTATCCTGCTAGGCCCCTATGGTTCAGGGGATGGAGCGAGGGAGAAGACCTTCCTTCCTTCACGGAGAAACCACTTGGAGAAACGTTTAGACAACAGCAAGACCCAGCAACTCTCTCCTCACCCTCTTTTCCCACTTCGGAGGGGCTCTGTCTCTTCATCCACGGGCTTGGAGGCTAACTGCCCACCCCCACACAGGCGAGAGCTTCCCTGAACATCAGAGGTGACAGGACGTCAGGACAAAGGACAACTATGTGCCTTGGGCCCATCACTACTTCCTTTGTCTAGGGCCATTGCTGGCTCCTGGCCACCTTTCACGCTCTTCTCCACCCACCCCTGCCCCTCTCTCCCCTTCCCCCTCACCTGAAACACCTTCCCCTTCCTCCTTGGCTCCTTCTGAACTGCTTCAGGGCCACAGGTCGAGGCCGCTTGGCCCTGAGGTGGGGCCCTCTGAGTGGGGCTGAAGTTGCCCCTCAAGGGGACTCAGCATGACCTCTGTCTGGGCTGCTCTCTGCTCCATCCCCCCACCATGTTGCTGGGTGACCTTGGGTCCCTCTGTGCCCTTGGGATTCTCTGGGGGGATAGTCTGCCCTGATAGTCCCTTCCCTGAAGCGACCTGTGGAGGGAGGATAAGTGGAATCAAGTTTGTTCAAGAGGGATTAAGCCTGCGGGAAGAGAAGGTGCTGTAAAGACACGATGTGGTCATATGAGTGTTGATTTGTGCTCCTTCTTCTGTGTGTTTCTTGTTCCCGTTTTTGAAGACCCAGGTGCACTGGGCTCTCAATTCGATGATAATGTGGGCATTGGCTGGGTCCATGATAGTGTACTGTTGTGAAAGCTGGTGACACCACCTTGGCGGACGGGATGCAGTGTGAAACCCCCTTCTCCGAGTCACCACCAGGTTGTGTCTCTAAAATGAAGAGTGGAGATGGGAGGCCCCTCCTCGCCCTAGTGAAGGGTGCTCAAAACCCCTCAGGCCAGGCTGCAGTTCTGCTCCCCTCATCCCCCTGGTTCCCTGGGCAGGGTCACAGAGGAAACCTCAAATAGGTCATTGTAATACACCTTGCTGAATACCACTATGAGGGATGGTTGGCTCAGGTGGGAGAGAGCCCTGGGGCTATTAAGTGACAATTGATGGCCACCCCTCCTTAGAACCCCTCCATCCTCCTCCCAACTCTAGGGTCCTTTACTAAGACCTCCTCTTCAAGCCTCTCCAGGGGCTGAGGATGGCTGAGATGGGAAGGATGCAGAGAAGGGGGCCAGAGTGAGCCCCTCATGGTGCCACCGGGAGCCTCTATCCTGGGTTCTGCCGGCCCCAGGGTAGGGATGAGGGAGGGGGACTCTGCCAAGGCGCCCACATCTTGTGCTCCGGGGGTGCTAGAGGCAGACCAGGTTGGGCTAGGAGGAAGTTTAGTGGCTTTCCTTCCATATCCCACACAGCAGCTTGGAGCATGGAGCCTAGGTGAGCAGGCCTGCCTGGGAGGGGGGCCCTGAGCCAGCAAATAAACATTTACTAACTGTAAAAAGACCTTGTGCCTGCTGCTGGGGAGCCTGCCAGGTGGTGGAGACAGGACTGGAGGCATGAATGATGGAAAGGGTAGAATGAGGTCGGGGGGAGCCAGCCTCTCTGCTCATAGGGGCCTCAGGACACCATTCCTGTGGAATTGGGGTCCTAAAGGGGTAACCTAGCACTCCCACCAAACTAGAGCACTACAAGCAGAGGCAGGGGGCTGGCTGAGTAACCTCCCTGGATCATTTTGGTCAACTTAGGGGAAGCTGCTGTGTTCCCATTCTCAGCCCAGGCCTACAGGGAGGCTGCATCAGCCCCAGGCCAGGTCCTGGCCAGATCTGGATGAATAATGAGACCGGTTGGTCCCTCTCTTCCCACAGGTATCAGAGGTCCCGCTTTGTTCCCTGGGGGAGCCTGGGAGCTGCTGGGTGAAAGCCCAACCAGGAATTTTCCCAGGTTGGTTCCTATATGCAAGGGTGGGGTGGGGGGCCTTGGGGAGCACTTAGGGAAGATATGGGGAGTTGCGGGAGAGGGAGGCTTTGAAGGAAGGGAAGGGACTGGGAGAAAGAGAGGAGAGAGGCTGCCAGCTGGGAGAAGTAGGCAAGGGATCCTGGGGGTCTGGGGGGTGCTGAGGAGAATGCCCCCCATTTTGTTCAGAAGATGAGCTGTGAGCCTGGCTGGGGCTGATAGAAGCCTTGGCCCCCAGCCTGGTGGGAGCTCTGGGCAGCTGGCCTACAGACGTTCCTTAGTGCTGGTGAGTAGGTTTGAATCATCACTCGGGGCCTGGCCTTCAGCCGCCCCCACCAGCCCCCTGGCCTCAGTTCCTTGGCAACATCTGGGGTGGGGGGGAAGCAGGAACAAGGGCCTCTGTCTGCCCAGCTGCCTCTCCCTTTGGGCTCTGCCAGACTCCACAGTGCATACGTGGGCTCCAACAGGTCCTCTTGCCTGTGGGCCACTGACTAACCCCAGAACCACACAGCTTCCCGTTCTCAGCCCCACAAACTCAGTGCCAAATACTTCTTCCCAAGGAAGCCTCCCTGGACACTTCCCAAAGGACCCCAGTCACCCCAGCCTGTTGGCTGCAGTTCGCTCTGATGTCAGCAGGCCAGATGAGGGCTCCAGACGGGCACGTTGTCCAGATGGATACATCGTGCCTCCTGTGCCCAGCACTGGGCTCTCTGCACATGGGGCCACTCAAGTCCCAAATATGCTGCTGTTTGGGAGGTCAGAAATGGGGGCATCAGGGGTAATCTGCCTCCACCCTCTTCCTGAGGCCCATTCCCTCTTCAGCCAGAGCTGGGGTGTGCAGACAGTGGTCACTAGGGGGCGCTCGGCCACCACAGGGAAGCTGGGTGAACTTGGGAGAGCAGTGTCTGCGTGAGAGTGAGGACGCGTGTATGTCAGTGTGAGTGTGTGTATGTGTATGTGCGTGTGTGTGTGTGTGGCTGGGAGTGTTGGAAGGAGAGAAGGCCAGGGGTCACCCCAGGATTCCAATAGATCTGTGTGTCCCCCTCCCCTCCCCACCCCTTCCAATATTCCCAGCAAAGAGGGAATAGCTCTGGAGCCCTGTCCGCACATAACCTCACTTTCCTGTTTCCTGCCCCCAAACCGCGCGGGCGTGTGTGTCTCCAGGCAAAGGGGGGGTGGATGGGTAATTTTTAGGGTGTGAACCTTGGTGGGGGTCGAACTTTCCCTTCACTGGGGTGAGTTAGGGGGTGGGGGCAGGCTTCGCTGGGCGTCCCCAGGGGAACGCAGCGCCAAGGACTCGAGCCGCGCGCCGAGAGGTTGGAGAGGAGGGGCTGAGGCTGGGCCTGTCCCCGCCCCCGGGGCGTGCAGGGGCGGGGTCCGGGCGGGGCGGGGCGGGGCCAGGCCTTTTTCTAGTCGGCTGGTAGCGGTGAGGAGCGCAGAGGCTTGGGGCAGCCGGGCTGCGACGAGGCCGCGGCTCACCGAGCGAGTGGAGCCGGCGGCGGCGGCGGCGGCGGCGGCGCTAAGTCGGCAGACGCAGCGGCGAGGTGGACGAACCGGCGGGGTCACCAGCCAGGGGACTCCGCACTGGAATTTGATATTCATTTATCCAGGGTTTACCCTGTTTCTTTTTTCTTAAACATTTTTAAAACCGTATTCTTTCCCATTTTAATTTATTTTTGCTTCCCATTCCCCGCTTAAATCGGGCCGACCGTTTGGGGAGATTGCTCCTTTACTCTCCCAAATCACTTCGGATTTTGCAAACCAGCAGAGAGAAGAAAGAGGTGGCAAGAGCTCCAGAGTGAAGTCGAGGAAGAGAGAGACGGGGTCAGAGAGCGCGCGCGGGCGAGCGAGCAACGAAAGGGACAGGGGCAAAGTGAGTGACCTGCTTTTGGGGGTGACCGCCAGAGTGCGGCGTGAGCCCTCCATCTCGGGATCCCGCATCGGACCAGCAGCGCTGACGGACAGACAGACAGACACCGCCCCCCGCCCCAGCGCCCACCTCCTCTCCGGCCAGCGACCGACGGTGGACGCGGCGGCGAGCCGCGGGCAGGAGCCGGAGCCCGCGCCCGGAGGCGGGGTGGAGGGGATCGGGGCTCGCGGCATTGCAGTGAAACTTTTCGTCCAACTTCTGGGCTGTTCTCGCTCCGGAGGAGCCGTGGTCCGCGCCGGGGCAGCCGAGCAGAGCGGAACCGGGAGAAGTGCTACCTCGGGCCGGGAGGAGCCGCAGTCCGAGCAGGCGGAGGAGGAAGAAGAGAAGGAAGAGGAGAGGGGGCCGCGGTGGCGACTCGGCGCTCGGAAGCCGGGCTCATGGACGGGTGAGGCGGCTGTGTGCGCAGACAGTGCTCCAGCCGCGCGCGCACCCCAGGCCCTGGCCCGGGCCTCGGCTCCGGGAGGAAGAGGAGCCCGCCTAGGCGCCGAGGAGAGCGGGCCGCCCCGCACCCTGAGTCGCAGAGGGAGCGCGAGCCGCGCCGGTCCCGGCCGGGCCTCCGAAACCATGAACTTTCTGCTCTCTTGGGTGCATTGGAGCCTTGCCTTGCTGCTCTACCTCCACCATGCCAAGGTAAGCGGCCGTGCCCGCCTGGCGCCGCGGGCCGCTGCGAGCGTCTCTCCCGGCTGGGGACGTGCGTGCGAGCGCGCGCGTGGGGCTCCACGCGGGTCCTTGGGCACCGGGCGCGCGTCTTCCCTCTCTATCCGTGTAGGGGGAGGGGGCGCGCGCTAGGTGGGAGGGCACCAGCATAGAGTCTCACCGCCCACGCGGGCCCTGCCCACCCACCACAGTCGCCGCACGTACGATCTGGGCCGACCAGCGGAGGGCGGGAGCCGGAGGAGGAGGCTGAGGGGGCTGGGCTTGCGCTGCCGCTGGCGGCTGAAGTTTGCTCCCGGCCGCGGGTCCCCGACGAACTGGAAGTCCAGGCAGCGGGGGCGGGAGCCGGAGCCCAGTGGGCAGGGGGGTGCTCGGACCTTGGACCGAGGGAGGGCAGAAAGCGTGGAGGGGGCAGGGCGCAGGCGCGAGAGGGAGCTTGCTGTCACTGCAGTTCGGTCTCTTCGGCTCTCCCCGCGAGTTTCGGAAAAGTTTTGGGGTAGATTGCTGCGGGGACCCCCCTCTTAGCCGGGCCACCTGCGCCGCGCTACCCCCGCCCGTCCCCGCTCGCGTCCCGCTCGGTGCCCGCCCTCCCCCGCCCGGCCGGGCGCGCGCGGCGCGGAGCCGATTACATCAGCCCGGGCCTGGCCGGCCGCGTGTTCCCGGAGCCGCGGCGGCCCGAGCCGGGAGACCCGGGCGGCGAGCGGCGCCCCTCCCCCCGCCGGCCCTCCGCGGGAAGGTGACCTCTCGAGGTAGCCCCAGCTGGAGGACCCGGCTAACCAGCCCTATCCCTTCCCGCCGTCCCCAGCCCCTAACCCCCTCGTGTGCTAGGAGGAATTTCCTGACGCCCCTTCCCCGTTTCCTCCCTAGTATGGAGAGAAGCCTTTGCCACCTCTTTTTTACTCCCTTCTGCTGAGAAGACCCATCTAACCCCTTTCTGGCCCCAGAGTCCAGAGAAAGGATGATCAGTGTCAGAGGTCAGGGTGCCGGGGGCCACCCGTGTGCTTTGTCGAGACTCTACCTAAAGTCCCGACTTGGTGACAGTCAGTTTGCCTCCCCTCCCCCACACTTCCGAGTGGGCTGCGCTTTAGCTTTTATGGGGGTGGACCAAGGGAGGTTTTAAAGAGTGTCATTACCCCACCAAACACTTTTAGGAGAAATGGTTTGAAATTTGCTGTGACATGGGCAGGGTGGGACTAGCCGTCCCCGAACCTTTGGAAGGAACTCCTGCCAGCCTTGCAAACAAACTGTGTCCTGGGGAAATGGGGCGTTGGAGCAGGAGCAGGTGGTTTTTTGGAACTGGAAACTTGCCCACCCAACTTGCTTCTCAAAGTCGCCTAAGAGGTCCATTGCCACCCTCCCTTACACCTTCCCCCACCACAGAGTCCCCTTGGAGAGAGGCACAAGGAAGGAAGTGGGCTGGGGTCCCTGCTGCCACCCTGAGTTCCTTAGACCCTGGCACAAAGGCCTTGGCTCCAGGCCTCGAGGGAGGGGGGAGGGGGAGGAGTGGCTGCCTGGCCACAGTGTGACCTTCAGAGGCCCCCAGAGAAGGGCAC
The DNA here is from genome assembly GCF_020826845.1 of Diceros bicornis minor. NCBI lineage: Eukaryota > Metazoa > Chordata > Mammalia > Perissodactyla > Rhinocerotidae > Diceros > Diceros bicornis. The sequence goes on along the minus strand of NC_080753.1, from coordinate 22,035,791 downwards.
CTGGCCCCTCCCCGCCCAGAACCGCCCCTCCCAGTGCCCCCTGGCCTTGGAGGGGGTATGAAGTTTCTGTCCCCTTTCGTTATTGGGGCCCAGAAGCAGTGGAAGGCATAGGGAGAATGTTGGCAGAGGGAAGCTGGGGGTCTCCTGAGGATGGGTGAAGGGCTCAGGTGGAGACTCCTGAGGGAGCTGCAGTGGGAGGGCTATCCCTAGAAACTGTTATCTGACCTTGGCCCTGGGGGCAAGGCTGGGGTATCTGGGGTGTGCTGGGGGTGTGTGGGGAGGAGAGAGAGACACGGACAGACTAGGAGCTTCCCTCTCAGTGAGGTCTGCAGCTCTGTGGGTTAGAGTGCAGCTCTGCTGCTCAGGATCTGCCCTGCAAGAGGGCAGGTGGGGTGGCAGTGGGTAAGAACTGGAGACCCTCTGGAAGGGCTGGGAGAAGCTTTTGCCTGCCCGGTGCTGTCAAGTCCACATGGTTGGGCTTGTTGACCTTCACAGCTTCTGGGGAGGGGAGGAATGATCTGGTGGGGGTGGGGAGGGATGGAGGACGCCTCCACCTAGGTAGTGCAGGGGGCCCCCTAGAGGCTGGGCAGTGCTAAGGCATAAAAAGCTTCCCTGGTTGCATTTGAGGAAGGTGCTCAGGTGAGAGGGACTTGGAAGCCCCTCAGTCTGGAGAGAGAAGAAACCAGGGACCCAGGTGGGAGTGGGAGGCTCGAGGCTTTGGAAATACATTCAGGCTCTGGGGAGATTTGTGCAGGGGGAAAAATGGGGCTCTCCCCTCCCCCAGAGTTTCCTCCCAGGTTTTATGCTTTAGGCAACCTGTGGGTTTGCTGAATATTCCTGAGGACTGGAGAGTTTGAATGGGGGAGGGTGGTTGGTGCCCTTCGGTCCTCTGCACCTCCCCCGTCCCCAACACCAGCTCACCCTGGTATTTGTCATGTCAGCAGGAGAAGGTCACCATGTTGTTTTTCTTGCCCCCAGTCCTTCCTTCTTGCTCCAGTCCAAATTTGTCCTCCTATTTGACCTTAATGCTTACCCGTGGCTTTGGACCAGGGAGTCAGGGGGGCTGAGAAGATTCACTTCTCTTAGCTCAGCAGTGGGCCAGTGAGAGCAGGGAAGGGAAGGGAAATGTGGGAAGGGGTGAGGACCTGGACAGTGCAGCATTCTGGGGCTCTCCCCTGTATTTTGTAACTCCCTACCCCTCAATATCAGTCTTTATCTTCCTTGGCTTCAGAATTGGAGCAGTCCGGGGGTGGTGGGCATGCTCTGTGCAGTGGGGAGCCCCCCGGCGGTGCCCTGTTCCACTCAGAAGCCTTGGAGGAGCCAGAGGCTGTGGACTGGGAGGGACGTGAGGAGGGAGCAGGGCCGGGTGGCTGGGCCTCTTCATCCTCTCCCGTGCCCATGGCCATGCTTCGTTCTTTGTTTTGTCTTCAGTGGTCCCAGGCTGCACCCATGGCAGGAGGAGAGCACAAAACCCACGAAGGTGAGTCTCCTGGCTCTTGGGTGGGGTCCCCTGACCCCCTTGGGGATGGGTGGGGAGGCCCGATTCCTTCTTTTTAGGTCTGGGGTGGGGGTAAGGGGAAGGGGCACAGAAATATGAGAATTAAGAAAGGAAGCAGTGAGCACTGGGAAATTAACCTTCTGTTCTAGAGGACTCTCTTACTCAGGCCTCTGCTAGAAATAGGACTTGTGGCCTTTTTCTTCTGCTCTTTCCAGTCAGATTTTATTTGGGGAGGGAGCCGTGAGCACAGACCAGGCAGACAAACAGTGTTCAGGAGTCCCAGATGTCAAGGGAGGTGTCCCTTGTCCCCTCTGCTCCCAGAGGAAGATGAGTATTCCATGTCACTTCCAGCCCAGCCGTGTCCCACCTGTAGGGTCTTTGTGGAGGGGGCTGTGACCCTTGCTATCCAGAAAGCTGGCTGTGCCTTAGCTGGAGGCTCAGAGGGCCCAGCCTCATGGGGCCCCCTCCCCCCAAGTCTGCATTCCTTTTTGGGTGGAGAGGAAAAGCTACAGCTTCTCCCTGCTCTCCGGGTGGAGTAGGATTAGGTGCTGTGAACTTCCCTCTTGGGCCAGCAGAGGGCTGGCTGTAGCTCCCAGGCACCCCCCCCACCCTTGCCCAACCCGAGTCCGCCTGCCTTTTGCTGCCTTTTGTTCTGGTGGCCGGCAGCCGTGGTTTGGAGTACGGGATCCTCCCATTTCTCTAGGGACGCCCTGGCTCTCCCCCCACACTGAATGTGGCCTCTGCTCCAGCCTGGGGGAGGAGTGCCCAATGCCACTCCCCCAAGCTCCCCACCTCTGAGGAGGGCCACCCAAATCCAGGATGGCCCAGGGTAGTGGCCAGGCACGGTGTTTGCACTGCCCGGCCCATGGTGATGCCCAGCCGATTCTACCTCCTTCCCCACCCCAGAGCCCTTTCCTTGGCTGAGGCCTGGCTTCCCAGCCACCCCACAGCCTGTGTCACTGACAGGCCCCACTCCCAGTGCACCCACCCCTTCAGCCTCCAAGTGGCCTCTGTGGTCTGGGAGAGGCAAGACAAATGATCTTTGTTTGCTGGGGAAAAGGTTGTCTTCAAGAAATGAGGAAAACCACGAAAGCCTGATGTTAGAGTGTATGTGTGTCCACACCCCGTGCAAAAGCAGGAGGGATAGCTTTCTGGAGGCAGTGGCTAGAGTGCGAAGGGTGCAGGTGAGATTGCCCCCTCCACCTCCCACGGGCCTTGAGGCCTCCAGGGAGCTTTTCCAAGGAATTCTCAGTCTGGGTCTTTTTACCTTCAGCTACCAACTGCCATAGCCCAGGCCAGACCTTTCTGCTATCCTGTCCTGGGGTGGGGCTTGTGGCCCCAAAGCCTGGGCCACCTCTGTCCCCAAACACAACGAAGTGTCAGGTGAAGAATTCTTGATTAGTCATCTTCTTCAATATAGCTTTGGTTAAGAAAGGACTTCTTCACATCCGTGGTCTTGTTTTTCCTCTTTTTGACAAGGCTTTACCTTAACCCTTTTGTGAGTGGAGAAGAATTCCATGCCCGCTGTCTGGATAGGGGAAGTAGAGACCTCAGGCAAGGCCGGGGACTGGCTTGGGGACCCCCACTGTTCTCCTTTCTGTTTTCACACCTGTGGCCCCAACTTCCCCTCAACCCACCTGTTGTATATATACCCCCAGGGCTCATCTTCCTTTACCCTTCTGGAGGGAGAAGTGAGGGAGGGCTCAGCTACAGTCTCTGGGGAGAGGCAGGCTAGGGGGTATGAGCTTCAGATGCCTTGGTGAGGCTCCAAACCTTGTGTCACCTGGGCTGAGAAAGGGATGCTTATTCTCAGGGCTGGAAATGGAAGACAAAACCCCACGTTTCAGCCTCTGTTTCAGTGTCTTTTGAGATCAGCCCAACCCACTTACACAGATGTGCAGAGTCTGAGGCCCAGAGAGGGAGGGACTGGCCCAAGGTCATACCAAGTCATGGCCAGAGCCTCTTTGCTGGCTGGGTGCTGCTTCTTCTGTCCTGTCTAGAGGAAACTCATTTCAGGGACAGGATTGCTGTGGGGTGTTGGGGAGTGGCAGGCTGGGCCACAATTTAGAGTAATCACTCTGGGGTCCTGAGTTCATTTATTCTCAGAATGGCCCAGAATAACCCCTTCATGCTTCCATGCACCCCAGACTCTGCGGCCAGCCTGAGAAGCTGTCTTTACCCTGGTCTCCCTCCAGATTAGCTTCTAGAAATGCTCGTGGCTGCAGTGGCAGCACCGCTTTTTCCATGATGCAAGCAGTTTGCCCTCTTGGGCGGGGTTATCGGTGGCTGGCAGGGCCCGCACAGCGTGCCCGCCCACTGCCACCTGCTGATTCCAGGCAGGCCCAGCCCCTGTGCTGATGCCCACCACCTCCTTAGCCCATGTTCGGGGAGAGGGTCTGGCAGTGCCAAGGTGCCCTCTTGATGCTTCCCCTCTGTTTACACATGACATCAGCGTGGGATGGCTTTGATGTCAGAGCTGATTTTAACTCTACCACTTACTGGCAATGTGGCCTTGGGGCAAGTTACTCAACCTCCCTGAGCCTCCAGTCCCCCATTTGTAAAATGGGGGTGCTACTAGAACCTCATGGTACCATGTGGGGAGAGTTGTTTGAGATGACAACTGTGGACGACTGTACACTGTGCCCCACATATACTAAGTGCTCATTAAATGGTTGTTGGTGTGGTTGATGGGCTGGCAGTGGCCATGGGGAGGTTGTGGGGAAGCGGGGGGTGGGTTTGCCAAGCTGGCTGTTCTTCCTTTCATGGGAAGCTTAGAGCACCCCCAACGCGGATACTCACACTCAAACTTGTCCTCTGGTGTCAAGGTTGACCCACGAATTGGCTTGGCTGTCATGGTGAGGCAGGGGGATCAGATGTGGCAGGCCGTCTCCCTTGGAATCTGATAGCATCATATGATCTTTGGAATAAAAACAGGCCTCCTGATGGTGGAACGCTTAGGGAAGGACTTCAACCACAGCTGGAGGGACTTAAGTTAGATTTTTGGAAGGACTTGCTTGATAGTGGGTACCTCTCACAGAAACCTGGAGGAGTGGCCTTACAAAGCTGGGTGGAGATAGGGGTCGGCCATCTCTTGTGTGACCTGCTGGGCTCATGCGTCACCCCCTCCCATGCAGTGGTGAAGTTCATGGACGTCTACCAGCGCAGCTACTGCCGTCCAATCGAGACCCTGGTGGACATCTTCCAGGAGTACCCCGATGAGATTGAGTACATCTTCAAGCCGTCCTGTGTGCCCCTGATGCGGTGTGGGGGCTGCTGCAACGATGAGGGCCTGGAGTGCGTGCCCACCGAGGAGTTCAACATCACCATGCAGGTGGGCACCTGCAGGGCTGGGGCATGGGGTGGGCATGTTAGACTTGGAAGACATGTGGCCCTTTCCTGGGCAGCTCTTGTGAGGAGGAGCCACACCTGCCTGCCCAGCTCCTGACTCTGAGTCAGTCAGGGTGGGTGTGGGAGGTCTTGCCCTCTTTGGAGGAAAAGATGCTTGCATTTCCCAGTCCAGGTTCCCAGCAAGCCCTGACTACCTCCTCCTCCTCCCTGATCTGTGGCCTCTGGGCTCAGGAGGGGGCTGATGCCTGTGACAGGAGCCCTTCTGATCCTCTCTTGGAGGAAGAGGGCGCTCCCTCCTTGGGGCTCTGTCTGGGAAGCTGGATGCGCCTTGCCTGTGGAGAGTTTACAAAGCCAGTCGTTTGATGCTGCCTGGTGACAGGGCACATCTCAGCCTGGGGGACGGGGCAGGAGGGAGCTCTGAGACCCCAGAGACGAGTGGCTCTTGGGTAGCTACTAGGGGTCAGGGTGAGGCCTAGAAGGGATGAAAGGAGGGAAGGGATGGGGAGTGGCAAGAACCCAGGACCTGAATTCCCAGCCTGGCCAACCCTTGCAGCCATGTCTGCCCTCAAGAGGAGCAGGGGCTCCTTGAGGTCAGCAGGGTTGGGGGAGTTGGGGTGGGCCTGAGGCTCTTTCTGGTAGAGCCCCTGGTCCCCCCTACCTCCACCACCCATCCCGGCTCTGTCGAACCCCTGGGTGCTGAGTGGCAGGAGCCACGGGGGTGTCCCATTTGGGTATGGCTGGCTGGGTCACTAACCTCTGTGATCTGCTTCCTTTCCCTCCAGATTATGCGGATCAAACCTCACCAAAGCCAGCACATAGGAGAGATGAGCTTCCTACAGCACAACAAATGTGAATGCAGGTGAGGATGGAGTCCCAGATTCATTTGCCCATCGAATGGCTGCAGGGTGCCTGCTCTGTGCCAGGGTTAAGCACGTTCCACTTGTTAGCCCATTTCCCCCTTCCAGCTGTGTAACCTTGGGCATTTTAACTTCATTTTAATGTGCCTTGGTTTCCACATCTGTAAAATGGGCACAATAATAGTATATACCTCATAGCATTGTTATAACGATTGAGTTATTATATGTAAATAGACTAAAACTGTGTTGGTATATCATAAATACTATGTTAAGTTTTTATTATTATTATCATTATCATCACCATCTGAACCCCTCTGTTTTGTTGTTTTCTCTTTCTCTACCCACTACAGACCAAAGAAAGATAAAGGAAAGCAAGAAAAGTAAGTGGCCATGACTCCAGCTCTTCTCCCTCTTCTTGGCCAGTTGTCTTGATCTGGGGCTCTTCGCTTCCTCTGTCAGGGGGTCTGATGGCTTCACTGGGTCACGGAGTTGATCTCATGGAAACTTGTGGTGGCAGCAGTGGGATGGAGCAAACCTCAAGAATTATGACTCTAGAATTAGTGACAGCACCCACTCTGGAGCCTGGAGCTTCCTTTGGAAGAGATGATGTGTTCCAGGTCTCCAGGTCATTCCTGGCCAGGACTTGCCGTTTCAGTGTGTCGGGGGGCAGTGTGGACACTGGCTTGTTCTAGCCTCTCATCACTCTCAGCAGGGAGAGAAAGTGGGTGGCAGAGAGGCCGGCTTTGGTGTGTCAGAGGAAACGGCCTCTGAAGGTGACTGCTGTGGTGGTACAGTTGGATTTGGGACTGGCTGGCGTGTTTTCTTGGTGCATGCCCTCCTGTAGGAGCGAGGCAGGCCAGAGACACTCAGCCCTCTTGGCCAGGGAGAAAGAGTTGAATGTTTGTCATTTTCTGAGGCTTCCAGTTGCTCAGTGTGGAGGGTCGGGTCAGGATGGAGTGGTGGGCGGAGGGGCAAGATCTGGGGGCAGTGAGCCTTCAAGACAGAGTGAGCAGCTGGCATGGGGGATGAGCCTGCAGGGAAAGAGACTGAGAGAGAGCACCTATACCCTTCCCTCCTCCCCTCCCCCACCATCCTGTCTGCCCCCAACACTCTGGGGACATTGAAGCCCCCTAGGCCTCAACCCCTTGCCTCTTCCCTAAGTCCCCAACTTCCAGGATTGCTGTGGCTACCGGAGCAGTAATTTGGGAGAGTAGGCTCAGAGAGAGAGAGAGAGAGTGTGTGTGCACGTGTATGTGTGTATGTGCACATGTGTGTGCATAAAGACCTTCCTCCTTTCAGTGCTTTCTCCTGAGAGGGAACAGACTTGCCCTCTCCTCGGTCCTTCCCGCCTTGTTTCTTCCCCTGTGGCAGACACTCTGAGGGGCATTCTCTCAGGCCTGGCAGGTGTGGAGAGCGCTGGTTCCCTTGAGGTGTACAGGCTTCAGCCTGCCCCCCTAGCCTGGTTCCCAAACACCTGCTTTGCCCACAGGGAGAGTGGGGGGCTCGCCTGGGCTCGGAAGAGAGTATGGTGAGATGGTGCAGCAGGCTTTGACAGGCTGGGGAGAGAGCTCCCTGCCAAGGGAACCCAGGCCACTCCTCCCCATGCCTCCCTCACTCCGACCCCACCCTGCTGCTTGCCTGGGGCTCTGAGGACCCAGGTGATGGCTGGGCGGGCTGGCGCCTCTCATGTGCCGCCCTTGGTTTGGTGCCAGCTCCCAGTGTAGCTGCTCCCCCACCCTGGGATTCACAGAGGCAGGGCCCCTGGAGGGACCCTCTTGCTATTGCACTTGGAAATGAAGGCAGAAGGCCCTGAAGCACAGCCTGTCCCCCCTCCCCCCATCAAGTCAGGTCTCTGACCTTCTCCCCAAACTGGCCTACCTTTCATAGCTCCCTGACCTTCAGGGTCAGACTTGTACAGTTGCTGGGCAAAGAGCCTGCCCTCTGGGCTTTGCCCCCTGCCTGGGACCAAGAGCCTCTGTGAGCATGGAGGCCTCTGGGTCCTGTGCCCTCCATCCAGCCTCTGCTCCCCATCCAGAGCCTCGCCGGGGGCTGGGTTTGCCAGTGTAGGGTGGCCAAAGTGAGACGAGGGAGCCATTGAGTGTGTGCTGCCCCAGCCCACGTGTGTGTGCGCGTGTGCAAGCTCTCTCCTGGAGCCCGCCTGCCTCCCACCGCCTCGTTCCAGGGACCGTGGCCTGTACCCTGCCCCCTCACTGCTTCTTTTCCTTTCCCCTTCCCCCTCGCTCTCTCTCTGTCTCTGTGTTTTTATTTTCCAGAAAATCAGTTCCAGGAAAGGGAAAGGGGCAAAAAAGAAAGCGCAAGAAATCCCGGTATAAACTCTGGAGCGTGTACGTGGTGCCGCTGCTTTCTCAGTTCCCGGAGCTTCCCTGGCCCCCAATCCATCTCCCGCCTGCAGGACCCCGTAACCCCGCCTCCCTCCCTCCCCGTCGCTCAGCCTCCCCTCCAGCAGCGGCCCTAGTGTCTCTCTCTCACTCTCACTGCACTAATTGGCACCAGTGGGTAGACTTGGTGGTGGCGTTGCTGCTCCAGGGTTGGGGGTGGCTGGGGGCCGAGTGGACCTGGAGGATTCAGGGAGGGGACTCTGGCTTGGCTGGGCACCGCCTTTCTCTCACCCACTGGGCACTGGTGGCAGGCCCATGTTGGCACGGGTGCTGGGAACTGGTGTCCACTCACCCAACTGGTTTCCACTGCTCTAGGCTTCTGCACTTGTCTGGAAGCTGAGGGTGGTGGGAGGGCAGACGTGGTGTGAGGAAGGGGTGTGAATGATGTGAGGCAGCTTGTTGTTGGAGGAGGTTGGGTGGGGTGAAGCACCATATGGCAGCCCCTCTTCGTGGACTTGGGGCCTCTGGAGGGGAGCCCCTAGTCCAGCCCAACCCATGGCACCGACTGGAAGTCTCCCTGTGGGGAGCCTTCTTCCTCTGGGTTGGAGGCTGTGGTGGGTCCTGCCGTGGGCCCTTTGGCCACCCCTGGCTTCGCCTGTGGACACTGCCTCTGGGCTTAGCTGCCATCACACCCTACTTCTGCCTACCTTTGGTGGAAGGGCCTGGGCATGAGCCCTCACAGGGGGAGAAGGTGGTCCCCGATTGCCGTTCCCAGCAGGTGAAGAGTCAAGGTGTGCTCTTTTGGGGGCGGTAGCCGTTGGGGCCCTGTGGCCTGAGACTTGCACTTGTCTCTCTTATGGCAGCCCTCTCCTTGCACTCTCTGCCCATCTGTGCCTGCCTCTTCCTACGGGCAGGCTTCCTAGCCAGTGCTGCCTCTTTCCGCCGCCGCTCTATCTTCTGCTATAGTGCTCGGACTTTTCCAGGGTGTGGAAGGGTGTGGGGCCGATGAGCTGGGTGGGGGTGCCGCTGCGGACGTGTTAGGGGGTTGCATGGGTGTTTTTCTCTCTCTCTGCTGACGCTCTAGCTTAGATGTCTTTCCTTTTGCCTTTTTGCAGTCCCTGTGGGCCTTGCTCAGAGCGGAGAAAGCATTTGTTTGTACAAGATCCACAGACGTGTAAATGTTCCTGCAAAAACACAGACTCGCGTTGCAAGGCGAGGCAGCTTGAGTTAAACGAACGTACTTGCAGGTTGGTTCCCAGAGGGCGAGGAGTCAGAGAGCGGCTTCACACAGAGATGGGGAGAGGGAGAGAGAGAGAGAGAGAGAGAGAGAGAGAGAGCACCTGAGAGGGGCCAGCTGCTTGCTTGGCTTCTAGCTGCCTGCCTGGGGACTGCTGCCTTCTCTGCTCGCGAGGCCCCTGCAGTGGGCGGCGGGGGCTGGCCCGGCCTCACAGGGCCAGTTCCGAGGTCACCCTGGTCCCCTGAGTGGGTAGGCTGGTGTGGCTTAATGTGGTGTTGTGGACGCAAGCTGAGTGTTGTGTCCTGTGGTCCTGCTCGTAGTGGCTGTTGGTCCTGATGTTGTTATTTTTACCTTCGCTACTAATACTGGGGGCCCTGTCCAGTGTGGGGGACACTGCCGTCTACAAAGCGTACTCTCTTGGGGGCCTCGCACCACCCTCTGAAGTCTGCACAGCTGGACTTCTCATCCCCTCACAGTCTCTCCATGAGGACAGAGGTTGAGTCCCTCCTCAGTCTGGGGTCCCAGAGGGCTGGGCTCTGGCTGTTGGTTTAGGGTGGGTATGAGATTTAACATCTGGGACACTGGATACCTTTAATACTCCAGTAGTCTCTGCGACAACCCCAAATAGCTTACATATGTCCAAACGCCCCCAGGATGGGTGGAAGGAGGGGGCCATGCCCACTCTCCTAACATTAGATGGTGAACTCCTCATGCCCTGGCCTGGTTTTAATTCACCTGTGTGACCCCCCTGCCCCCACGCATCTTGTCCACAATGGGGGACTGAGGAAGTGTCAAGTCTGTGAGTGCCTACCTGACTGAGTTCAGGAGCACAGGGCCGGGACAGGTGGCTGGCAATCTTTTGATGCCTCGCCTGGTGTTTATACTAGCCTGGCCTGTGCTTAAAGGCAGGGAGCCCTCCGGGCCAGCGGCAGCTTCACCCAGGGAGGAGGGGCTTTTATGGGGCTTCCCCAGGCAGGCTGGGGTGCTCCCAGTCAGTCCAGATGCTCCATTAACAAAGTCCTTGGAGTGTGGCTGCCTCCCCCTCTACCCCATGTTCCTGTGGCTTGTGGGTGTTCAGGGCATGCTGTGGACCAGGCCCTGGGGTGTTGTTGTGGGGTTCTGTCTGTCTTGGTGCTATGTGAAGACACGTCGTGTGTACTAGTGCTGGGGATGGGGGCTCTGCCTAACTCGAGGGCTGGATGAATGGGCTCCATATCCCCCAGGGGCCTTGGGAAAGATAAGGGACTTGCCATTTTAGAGTTTCTGTGGTGATTCAGAGAGACTGTTTAGGATGGGGGATGTCTGAAGTGACCTAGGAGCTAACTGAAGTTATCCCAACCTCCAGAGACCTCCCCCAACACCTAACCCGGCTGTATGGGAGAATTTCAGTACCCCAAATTGGAGGCTTAGGATCCCTATTTCCAGGCTCTCAGAAGGGCAGGGCCTGCTCTGACCCCTCCTCACAGTGGGCAGGGTAAAGACCATCAGTCCCAGAGGAGGGGCATGATGAGAAAGTTCCTGGAGTCCCCTCTGCTTCGACGGGAGTAGCACAGCCACCAACCATCTCCCCCACCCTGAGTTAAATAGCATGTTGGAAAGATGAGGCAGCCTAGTACCTGGGGCCTGCCGCTGTGAGCGAGCTCAAGAAAGATGAGGCCTGCAGCCAGGCCGGGAGGGAGGACATAGAGAGGGGAGATGTGTCCTTCACCTTCCTGAGGCCCCAGGCCCCACTGGCTCCGCCTCCCTTGGGAGCCCCACTTCCCTGGGAGCCCCCCCACCTGGCTCTGCATGGGCCCTTTGTGCTGCTCAGGGTGCTCTCCCCATTCCCTTTCCCAAAGCAGCCCCACAGGGAGCGAGCTGAAACCCCTCCCCTGCAGGGCCCCTTTCCGGATTAACGTGGTCCAACTCTGGTCACCCGTCAGCTCTCTATGTCGAGTAGGGCCTGTCCTTTGAACTGTGCGTGTTCATTTGTTACTTGTGATGAGTTGTCCCCATGTCCTTGTCTTGTCTCAGCTGGATTGTCAGCTCTAGAGGGCATACTGGGAGCCTGGGTATAGCTACGCCTCGGACTGGGGCCCCCCAGGCTGGGCCTGGCTCTCTCCCTCGCACGGGGGCTCTGAGGCAGGGCCCCGCTTTCGTTCTCTTCTCTGCTACAGGGACTCGGGCTCCCAGAAGGCGAGGCTGCCTGCCTCACCACCAGCCCTCCTCACTTGCCACTAACCCCAGCCTCTATCTCCCGTTCCCTGCAGATGTGACAAGCCGAGGCGGTGAGCCGGGCTGGAAGAAGGAGCCTCCCTCAGGGTTTCGGGAACCAGACCTCTCAAGGAAAGGCTGATACAGAACGACCGATAACGGAAACCACGCCGCTGCCGCCACCACACCACCATGGACAGAACAATCCTTAATCCAGAAACCTGAAATGAAGGAAGAGGAGACTCTGCGCAGAGCACTTTGGGTCCGGAGGATGAGACTCCGGCAGAAGCATTCCCGGGCGGGTGACCAAGCATGGTCCCTCTTGGAATTGGATCGCCATTTTATTTTTCTTGCTGCTAAATCACCGAGCCCGGAAGATTGGAGAGTTTTATTTCTGGGATTTCTGTAGACACACCCACCCACATACATACATTTATATATATATATATATATATATATATATATTATATATATAAGAATAAATATATATATTTTATATATATATAAAATATATATATTCTTTTTTTAAATTAACATTGCTAATGTTATTGGTGTCTTCACTGGATGTATTTGACTGCTGTGGACTTGAGTTGGGAGGAGAATGTCCCCACCCAGATCCCGACAGGGAAGAGGACGGGAGGAGAGACTCTGGCGTGATCTTTTTGTCCCTCTTAGGGAGGCCAGGGTCCCCTCCCCTGCCTAGGAAGGTGCAAGGCCAGGGCACGGGGGCAAATTTGGCCTGCTTTTGGGAACACTGACAAACCCAGCCCTGGTCCCGAGCTTCTACCCCAAGTCAAATGGACAGAAAGACAGACGACGGGACAAGGATGCTGGCTCTGACCAGGAGTTTGGGGAGCCTCAGGACACTGCTGTGCTTTGGGGATCCCCTTTGCGTGCTGCACGGGCATCTTGCCCCCAGGGGCACTGCCTGGAAGATTCAGGAGCCTGGGAAGCCTTCCCCTACTCTCACCTACTTCCGAGATGCCCAGGAGGCCACTGACAGATGTACTGGCAAAGAGAAGAAGAGCAGCCCGGTGACAGCTCATCCTCTGAGGAAAGGGCCTCTGCCTTGGCCTTTTCCTGCTCCCCTCCCTGGGTGCAGCCCAGGAAGGCCTGATGTCCTCAGACCATTGAAACCACTAGTTCTGTCCCCCAGGAGACCTGGCTGTGTGTGTGTGAGTGGTTACCCCTCCTCCGTCCCCCGCCCCGACCCTCCCCGCGGCACAGAGAGACAGGGCAGGCTCCACGGGCCCACCATGGAGGCAGAGAAAAGAGAAAGTGTTTTATATACGGTACTTATTTAATATCCCTTTTTAATTAGAAATTAAAACAGTTAATTTAATTAAAGAGTAGGGTTTTTTTCAGTATTCTTGGTTAATATTTAATTTCAACTATTTATGAGATGTATCTCTTGCTCTCTCTTATTTGTACTGGTCTTTGTGTATAAGATTCATGTTTCCAATCTCTCTCTCCCTGATCGGTGACAGTCACTAGCTTGTCCTGAACAGATATTTAATTTTGCTAACACTCAGCTCTGCCCTACCCTTTCCCCTGGCTCCCCACCACACATTCCTTTGAAATAAGGTTTCAATATACATCTACATACTATATATATATTTGGCAACTTGTGTTTGTATATATATATATATATATATGTTTATGTATATATGTGATTCTGATAAAATAGACATTGCTATTCTGTTTTTTATATGTAAAAACAAAACAAGAAAAAATAGAGAATTCTACATACTAAATCTCTCTCCTTTTTTAATTGTAATATTTGTTATCATTTATTTATTGGTGCTACTGTTTATCCGTAATAATTGTGGGGGAAAAAGATATTAACATCACATCTTTGTCTCTAGTGCAGTTTTTCGAGATATTCCGTAGTACATATTTATTTTTAAACAACAACAAAGAAATACAGATATATCTTAAAAAAAGCATTTTGTATTAAAGAATTTAATTCTGATCTCAAAGCTCCTCCTGGTTTCTCCTTCTCCATTGAATCCTTGTTCCAGACTTCCTCCTGCCCACTTTCCCTCCTCCCTCGGGGAACATGGCATTTGTGTTAGGTCTGGGGAAGGGGTCCCACGTGTGTAAGTTACAGGGTGACCCCACCTCATTGTGCTGGGGGCCACAGTCAGTCCTTCCATTCTGACTGGGCTGGTGCTAGGGGGACTGGTCTATCTTTTGCCACTATCTAGCGGGGTGCTCTGGAAATGGGAGAGGGAGAGACAGCTCTTTAGGGGCCTGTAGTGAGTAGTGATCTAGGCTCTAGCCCTTGGTCAAGGAAGGAACTGGCCATGTGTATGAGCTTGCTGTCCAGGGGACAGGGGAGGGCTGGGTTTGGCTATGGGGCCTTGTTGGCTGCAACAGGCTGGGAATGGGAAGGGGGTGCTCATGGGCGCCTGTGACCCCAGGGAGTAATTTAGTCTTACATGGTGGACTTCCTTGAGCCTCATAGACCCACAGCTCTGGTTACCCTTGAGGGGACTCCCTGCCCCACCTTGCTGCATAGGCCCTTCTCTCCTGCGGTCCTGGGGAAGGTAGAAGCTGGGGTCTTTGGCATTTATGAGCAATGCTTCCAAATCCACTTCCTCTAGCCTCTCTTATTTCTTGAATCAGCCATCACGCTAGGGCAAGGGATGCTGTTATGACTAAGACACAATTCCACCCCTCAAGGATCTGATGAGGGAGGATGGATGAAGAGACACAGAACTGTAACTCCACAAATAGAAAAATACATAAAATATGATGGGGGCGTCTGATCCATCTTGGGGGCAGGGGATGTACTGGGGGTGGCAGAGTCTGGGGTCTTCTCATGACATTACCTCTGGGCTGCCCCCTTAAAGAATGGACAGGAGAACTCCGATAGAACAGGGAGGGGAAGGTGGAAGTGTTGAAGCAGACATCCCAGGCAGAAGGGGAGTGTGAGCCAAGGCACGGAGGGCGCACTCTCCCCCGGGGGCTGGAGAGAGAGGTTAGCTCCATGGGGAGCCTGCAGCACCACTGCTCATGCCAAGAACCTACAATCTGTCGACCTGTGGGGGATGAGCAGCAGCTGAGGGGTTTTAGACAGGGAGCGTCCCAGCGGTGTGGCAGGCAGGCCAAGAGGAGACGCCCAGGGGGTGGTGGGGACTTCCATGACTGATTGGGGAGGGTGCCCTCAGCCTCCCCCTGAGGAAGAGAGGAGGCAAGGTCCCCGCCATCATGGAGCTTTTGGTCCAGTGAGTGCTGTTTTCCAAGCGCTTTTCACCTGCCGCCACTTACGTTGGTTAACACTGAACCCACGCACGGCCCTGTGAGGGGTTCCCGGGTCACGCAGGGATATTTGCCTGAGCCCCTCAACTGGCCTTCTGGACTCTCCTCTCGCCTCTCTTTAGTTGATTCTCACACGACAGCCAGAGTGAGCCTGTTAAAATGTGAGCTGAATCATGTCGCCTTTTGGCTCAAAACCCTGCAGAGACTGTTTTACTCAGAGGAAAAGCCAAAGTCCATACAACGGCCTTAAAAGACCCTGCACCATCCAGGCTGCCTCTACCTCCCTGACAATGACTTCTGACTGCCTTGGTCACTCGGTCCTAGCCACACTGGCTTCTCTGTCCCTGAAACACTGGGCACGCTCCTCCTCAGGGCCTTTGTGCTGGCTGTCCCCTCCTCCTGGAACACTCTTCCCCCCAGAAGAGTCATGTATGGCTCTCTTAGCAAGTCTTGCTACCTTCTTAAGCGAAGCCACCTTGACCACTGCGTTTATAATCGACCACCCGTCCTCACTCTGCACTCAGGACCCTCCTTCTCACTATCCCTTCTTTTTTCCCATAGCACATGCTACCTTCTAGCATACTCTAGAACAGCGCTGTCCAATAGAACGATAACGTGAACCGCATGTGTAACTTAAAATTTTCCTAGGAGCCAGATTCAAAAAGGTAAAAAGAAATAGGTGAAATTAATTTTAATAATATATTTTGCTTAACCCCAACATATCTAAAATATCCATTCCATTCAATATAAAAATTATGAAGGAGAGGTTTTACATTTTTTTGGTACTGAATCTTCAAATCTGACGTGTATTTTGTTCTTATCACATGTCTCAGTTGGGAATAGCCACATTTCAAGTGCTCCGTATACACATGGGGCTAGTGGCTACCATTTTGGACAGTGTGGCTCTAAAATTTACTCCCCCTTTTGTCTGTCTGCCCTTGTATTAGGATGCAAGCAATGTAAAGGCAGAGATTTTTGGTCTGTTTTGTTCAATGTTGTACTCTAGCTCCTAGAACACCGCTTGGAACATAGTGCATGATCAATCAACATTTGTTAAATGACTGACATTGTTGCAACTGAGGCCTGGTGACTGAGGGTTTCATCCCGAGACTGCAGAAGTGGGTGATGGCTAGCCCTGGCAGGAGTGGTTGGTGGAGCTTGCTAAGAGGTGGGATCTGAGCAGATCTGGGCGAGGAGTAGGGAACTCAGAGCCGGCTGTAGGGATTGGTGACAGAGGCTGCTTCGTCAGTGCCAGGCACTTCTAGCCACCCTGGAGAGGAGGCTCATTATTTCTGCTCGGCAGATGAGACGCAGGAGGCCCAGAGAGGGTAAAGAATTTGCCCGAATGTACCCACAGTCAGCAAATGGCCAAGCCAGAATTTAAACCAGCTTTTCTGACTCCAATTCCAGTGCTCTTGCCACCACACCACGGTCGCCCCAGGCTAGGGCAGAACATCAACAAATAAAAATGAATCGTCTAGACTGAATACAAACAGGCAGGAGAAAAGTGGGACAGGGGGAGGATGTGGTGGTGGCCAAACCCAGGGCTGAGATCCAAACTTCCCAAGTGTGGTAAGGCAAGGCAAGAGATGTCCCCAGAGGCTGGGGCTGGTCAGTGGAAGATCCGAAACCTAAGCACGAAAGAGATTGCAACATGCAACCTTGGAAGAGAGAAACTGTCTTTAAATAGACTATGGAGGAAAGACGGATAGAAGGAACATGCTGCATCCCCCAACTGCATAAGATCTGCTCATGCACCCCTGCAGCCTTCCCAAAGGACCTCTCGAGGCCCGGGGAAGACCCAATCAAGACCCAATGCCAAGCTGTCCCAGCTCATCTCCCCTCTGTGGGACTCACACTCTCCCCTCTGGCCTGGCTACTGTTTCCCCTGGAGATACGCAGTGCTCCTTCTCAACTCTGCACAGCCGGAGTCCCTTTCCCCTTTCCCTAAAGAGCAACCTACCCTGGCCACAGCCCCAAAGGCCTTTGAAGTAGTTTCTTCTCCAAGAAACCTGCCAGGCTACTCGCTCCTGCAAGAAGGCTGCATACATCCTTACAGAACTCGGTGATTCCAGATCAGTTTCATGTGTTGGGATCATTGTGGTGGCCTGTGTGCAAATGTAGCTGCCAACGGTTCTTCCCACCCCTGTGACTGCGTGCTGCTCCTCCCATGAAGAAGCAGAGTCTACTTTTCCTCCTCTGAATCTGGGCTGGCCTTAGGACTTACTTTGACTAAGAGGATGTGGCAGAAGAGATGTTCTGGGACCTTCAGGCATAGGCCTTGCAGTTTCCGTTTTTGACCTCCTGGAAGGCAGCCGCCATGCTCTAAGGAAGTCCAACCACCCTGCTGGAGAGAGAGGCCATGTGGAGAGAAAGAGAGCAGCTCTGGCAGCCCCTAGCTGTTCCAACCATCTCAAGCTGAGGCACCAGACAGGTGAGTGAGATCATTTTGGATTCTCCAGCACCAGGTGAGCCACTCTAGCTAACAACACATAAAGGAGAGAGACGCCATCTCCTGCCCAAATGCACAGAGTTGTGAACAAATATATGGGCTGTTGTTGCTTCAAGCTATGAAGTTTTGGGATGGTTGTTATCCAGCAACCATAACTGAACCATCCAACTAAATCGTCACTTCCTTGGGGCTAGTACCTTTGTCCCTTCCCATCCATAAGGTTTTACTGGTGTGCCGGATGGTCTCACGGAGTGGAGGGAGGTTCAAGGAAGGAAGGACATAATTATAAAAGAATCAGAGACTCCCCTGGTGGGCAGTCTGGTGGGAAGCCTCAGGGCAAGGGCTGCCTGGGCAGGACAAAGTATTGTCCAAATTTCTAGAGTGAAGAGAATGACTCAGCTCTATGGAAGTCCCACCAAGAGAAAGTGGGCCTCACCTACAGAATGAGGGAGAGAGGTTAGAGGATGAAAAGAACTGTCAGAGAGAGAAGCACTAGGAATTCGGAGGAAAAGCCTATGGAATCTTTTCCTTCTCTCCCTTCCTTTCTCCCTCCCATCCTCCAGCATTTATGGAATACCAGCCATCGTGCAATGCCCTGGGATAGAATGGTCTGTCATGTATGAGGAGTGGCTTTAGCATACACCAGTCTAGAGAAGAGGGGGTGGATGAGATGACCCTTGGGAGGCCCCGCCAGATTGGCCTCAGAGTTGTCGGGAGGGAGACAATCCAGCTGCATCCACAGGACATTATCCATCAGGACGTGGGGAATGGGAGAGGGCAGGGAAGGAATCAGTAAATATTTATAATCTGCCTGGAAAGGGAAAATGCAAGGCAAAGATAGGGCCTGGCTGAGCATCCGCAGAGGAGGAGATAGAAGTGACTCAGAAGGGGGAAGAGCTAGAACCTGAGGAGAGTGATTCAGAGGGAAAGGACCCATCAGGCATAGGAGCCTTTGGGAGGAAGGCTGGGCATGGGTCTCCTCAGGACGAGGGCCTAGATCTGAAACAGATTTTAAAGGGTTCCATTTGCCTTTGAGGGGGCTAGCCTGTTTTTTTTTTTTTTTAAAGGCTGTTCTTCGTTTTTTTTTTTTTAATTTTATTTATTTATTTATTTCCCCCAAAGCCCCAGTAGATAGTTGTATGTCATAGCTGCACATCCTTCTAGTTGCTGTATGTGGGATGTGGCCTCAGCATGGCCGGAGAAGTGGTGCGTTGGTGCGCGCCCGGGATCCGAACCCGGGCCACCAGCAGCAGAGCGTGCTCACTTAACCGCTAGGCCATGGGGCCGGCCCAAGGGGGCTAGCCTGTTAATGAGGGAAGTACAAGTACCGCCCTCAGGGAGCCACAGTCTGAGGTGGGGACGTGGCCCTTGGCCTCAGGATGCTCCCTGTCCTCACAGAGTCTCTAGTCTGAAGGAGAAGAGAGAACTCCTGCCATCAGACATTTCTTTATCGATTAAGATGGAAACCACTCTCGGGAAGGCACCCCCTTGCCTTCAATTGGCTGGAGTAGACATTTGGAATCACCGGGTGTTGGTGCCTGGTGAGGCCTTTCAGGGCCTGCAAACCTACCCTTCCCTCTTCTCCCAGCACACATGTACAGTCCTCACAGCGCTTCTCTCTCCGCGTGTCAAGAGCTGAGCATGGCTCACCAGTCTGGGCTCTGATGTTTCCCCACACCCCCTGACAGTCCCTGGATCTGGCTCCAAGTGGGACAGATGCCAACATGTGCCCGCTCCCGGTGCCCTCCCTGCCGGGGAGTCTGAGAACCCCATTTGTCACCTCCTCAGGCTCCCTGCAGGGAGACTGTGTCCCCACTTCCCACACTGTTTGCAGCTGATCCAGCCATCCTGGGGCTGGAAGTCTCCCAGGAGGTGGGGTGATGGCCTGTGAGGCCCGGCCTGGAGGAACCTCTCCTCAAACGCCCTGCCTGGTGCCTCTGCAGAGCCAATCTGGGCCGCCCTAAGCCACACCAAGACTTCTGACAGATCTCAGTTAGAATCCTGGGTCTGTTACTGGCCAGCTACTTCTTTGGGCCCCAACTTTCTCATCTCTCAAATGGGGACAATCAGACCTGCATTGTGAGCTTGAGGGGATGTGAAAATACCTAGTACAGTGCCTGGTATGTAGGGTGTGCTCAGAAACAGTCATTATAATTATGTTGTTATTGCTAGTCCCCACGTCAATGCCTGTTTCTTCTGTGAGTTTCTACTTTAGTACAACGTGGCTGGATTTTTTCCTCCTCACTTTTTAATTTTTAAACTGAAATACCATGACTGGGTTTTACATCCATCTTGCAAGTACTTACTCTCCCGCTGAGGAGTGAGGCAAGCCAGGGCAGGTTCAGCCCTGGAGCCCGGGAGCGGGGAAGGCAGGTTGCACCGAAGGGGAAGCAGGATGTGGAGAGAGCCCCTCCTGGTCAAGGATGACGCCCTATGGTTCGGAACCCAGAGCCAGGCACAAGGCTGGCTTGCGATGAGTATTTGTGGAAGTAATGAACAAACGCACAGGAACAGAACACAAGGCCAGTCTTCTCTCCCTGCCCCGCAAAACACACTGGGAGTCTCCAGTCTGAAAGAGGCCTGCGTCCACCCTTAGACACACAGCTGGGCTCTGGGCAGCAAACCTTGAGGCCTGGGGTAGGGCCGCCTGGGCCAGCTGCTCTCAGACTGTTCCCAGCTTACATCTGAGAGGCCTATAGTGGAGGCCCTCGGGGGTGTCCATTTCAGACGCCCCTCCAAGACTAAAGTCCTGGTATTCTGGGATCTCTGCGGGGGAAGGTTTGTGGCACAGGTGTGAGGAGGGACCTCTGGGACTGGGGCAGGGGATAAGGCGGCTTTCCCTGGGACATGGAGAGCTGGGAGCTGCCATCTCCCAGGGACACAGCAGGAGGGAGTCTCCTGGGGAAACAGTCAGGGAGAGTGATTGCATATCTGTGTGCTTTTGGCTTCCAGAGGAATCTCCACCCCAACCCCAGGTCTCCCTGCTTTACTTTCCAGGCCTTCCCTCCCAGCTGCTCCACCCTCGCTCCTCTCCATCTAGCGTGAGAAGGAGAAAAGGTGGCTGGGCCTGGATTTAGGGCCTACTGAGCCCCAAAGGCTGGGCACTGTGGGGAAGGCCTGCCCCCGGCAGACACCCTTGAGGCATCCTCCCCACCCGGAGCAAGGTGCCGGGTCACAGGTCTTCTTCCACACGAGCACATCCACATGGGCTCGCACACACACAAGTGTGACAGGGGTCACCACTCCCAGTCACGGGGCGGCCGCCTGGTTGGGTAAGGATTCCCTGGGGCAGGGGGGCGGTGGCTGTGAGGCCCAACTGAGGGATCTGGCTTCTCAGGAGGAGCCCCCATGGGGGTGGGGGGTGGGCAGCTGACCTGGCTGGAGTCCCATGACCCCAAGCTGCCCTCTGGGAGCTGCTGACTGTGCAGCAATAAACACCTCATGGCTATTAATAGCCCTCTATCTGGCAATCACAGAACTGATAACACTGGGTCACTCTGGTCTGAGTGCCTGGGTTCAAATCCCGCCTGCTAATTCTGGGTCCCTGTTGTCCAAAACCCAAACCCAGAGCACAGCTCCAACTTGGACAGCTTCTAAACCATGTCTTAGGATAAAATTACTTTTTTGAGCCTCAATTGTCATCTATAAAACAGGCTCTATGATACCTGAGGCTCAGAGAAATGTGGACAGGCCTAGGGTGGTGACTGGCATGTAGTAAGTCCCCAAAAAGAGTCAGCGATTGTTGTTGTTGTGACTGGGCACAAGGTAGTGAGAAGAGAGGATTTGGAATCAGACAGAGCTGGGCTCTACTTTAGACCCTAGTAAAGTTTTCTGGCTCTGTGACCAGGGCAAGTTGCTTGACCTCTCTGGGCCTCTGTGTCTTGATCTATAATATGGGCTCGATAACACCTACCACCCAGGTATTATTGTGGCTTTAATTAGATAATGAATATAAAGTGATTGTCACTTAAGAGGGGCTCTACTGGAATGACTGAATGAATGAATGAATGAATGAACAAGAGAACATTGACCACATCCCTCTGTCAGGGTCCCCAAGGGCAGGGTCAGATTCTCCCTCATCAGCCTGGGTGCTGCTCCCTGAGGATGGGGTGCAACCTGGGCTTGCTCCCTTGAGGCTGATCTACAGAAACCAAAACAGACTCAGCATTTTAGATGCTTTATTCCCTTGGTTGGTGTGGAAACAGCCAGTGTAGAAACCCACAAGGGAACATGGAAATGACTTTTCCTTTCCTCTTAGTGATGAGGGGCGGGCAGGACCCGGGACCCAGCACTTAGCCCCCTTCTTGGGCCTGGGGAAGGGGACATTTTTGACCACAAAGGCCGTGAGAGCTCAGGGAATGCCTTCCTGGTGAGGCCAGTGGGCTCACCCCTTTCCTTCTGGCTGCGGCCACCCCAGCCACACCCTTGGCGCTGCCTGACTCCAGCAGCTATGCTAAAAGCCAAAACTGCGGGTGTGTGTGTTGTGGGGTGCAGAGAGGCAGGAGGGCAGAAGAGCCATGAGGGTGGAGGAAGAGCTGGGCTCAATGCTGGGAAAACCCTCCCTTGGGCCCCATGACTTCAGAGAAACTGCCCCCAGATGCCGGTGGTGTGCCAGGCCCGGTCGTTGGCGTTTGCCTCACAGGAAGTTTCCCTGAAGACTGTCTTATCTCCACTGGCCTGATGTGGCTGCCGAGAAGGGGCAAAGGAAGCCACCCGCTCCCTTGGCCACCACCGCATGCCCGCTCCAAAGGCTAGTCCTCGCCTTCCTCGTCCCAGCCATACTTCCTGGGGTGGGGGAGGCGGCTGCTCAAGCTGGGGGTGTCTGTGGGTCTGAGACTGCCTCCTGGAGGCTGGGGGGGGGTCCCAGGGATTCTCATTTCTCCCCCACCCCCCAGATCAGTACCGGGGTACCTGAACACCTGAGATACTCCTGCTGCCTGTTAGTCCTACGTTGGCCTCAGGGCCCCTGGTCAGCCTGACACTTTTGGGTCTGAGGAGGCAATGTCCTGGAGGTATGGTTGTCAGATACAGCAAACAAAAATACAGGATGCCCAGTTAAATTTTCATTTTTTATCTGAAACTCAAATTTAACTAGACAGCCTATACTTAGCCTGGCAACCCAACCTGGGAGGAATGGCTGGACCTTTCTCTCAGGTGATTCCTTCAAGGTTTTGGTGCTTCCCTCTTCCCTCCCCCGACCTCATGCTTTGCCAGTGAGGTTCCCAGTGTAGACATTGCACGGGCTCCTGTTCTGGAAATGTCTTCAATTTCTGCCTGCAGCAGGGCTATGAAGCAAATTAGGAAGGAGCTCTCTGAGGGCAGAGGCAGGGGCTCCTCTCTCAGACCAGGGTATCCCTGAGGGTAGGGGCTTTGTGTCTCTCTGCTCCTACTGGGAGCTCCCTGTCTCCTCTCCCTCGTCACTGGGAGCATTCTCTGGAGGAACTGGATTCTGACCCCTGAGCCTGACCTTTTCCATAGACTCAATATGGCCTCGAGGGCTGTGACCTAAGGGAGCCCTAGGACAGCCTACTGATCAGCAAACATCCCATCTCATCTTTTCTGAGGGCCCGCCAGTGGCCATCCTCTCCCTCAGCCTTGTTTTTGCAAGCAGCTATCTCAAGAAGTCCCCCAGGCTCTCTAAACTTACACTGGAAAGTCTTCTGTGGAAGCCACCTGAGCTCTGCCTGGGGCTCTGTCACTGACCAGCCTTGTGGCCTTGTCAGGCTCTGGTTCCTCTCTGGGCCTCAGTGTCCCCATCTGTACAATGGCAATGTATCTAGCCTGCTGACCTTGGAGCAGTGTTTTCCAGACTGCGCATTGTGATCCGTCAGTGGGTCATGATGTCAGTTTAGTGGTTTGCAATGAACATTATGCTTTTTCTTAAATATGAAAGAGAATAGAGTGGAAAATATTCAGAGAGGCTTGCCCATAGTAAGCGTAAGTGTTGTTTCTTGAAACTGTTATGTGTGTGTGCATATGTGTTCCAGGGTCGCAGTGTAGGGTGTATTTTTTCACATGGGTTATGGTAAAACAAAAATGTCAGCAAGACAGTTTCTTAGAGTCTGTGACAGAAGGGTGGCAGGGGCAACTGGACGCCCGGAAGTTGGGGTCTGCTACTTGTCCACCTCCTGGACGTCAGGCGCACTGGCAGCTCCATCTCTGGGGCCCTTCTTCACTCTCCTAGGGGTAGCCTTGTCTTCGTGTCCTGCCTCTGTGGGCCTGGGCCCCGCTTCCCAGAAGCCAGCTCCCTCCCAGCTGAGGGCCCTCAGGGACCAGTCTGGTTCCCTGGCCACTCCAACAGAAGGTGTGGGGATCCTCAGCCTGGTGATGCCCAGCCTGCCTGCCTGCCTGTCTCTGCCTCACAGTAACACTGCATTGGGCAACTGAAGCCCTGCCAAGTGGAGAAACGCTGCTCCCTCCCTAGCTTTCCCAAATGCCCTTCACCTAATGCACATTAACCCCTTCCTGGGGGTGGGGGAGGTGGCCCTCTCCAGAAGTTGTGGGGTCTGAGTGGGTGGACATAGCAGGTAGAGGGTCACGGGGTGGGGACCCTCTGCTGTGTGACCTGACAAATCTTGGGCTTTCTGAAACTCACTGCTCTGTCTTGCCTCTGGGGAGTAAGATCCAGGTGTGACCCACATTCCTGGGAGGATTTGAGGATAAAACAGATAGAAGATGGGAAAGACCTGATAGATGCTGTTTAGACTCTTACATCGCTGCCTACCTCTATCTCTGTGAGTGCCGTCATCCTGGGGGCCAACTCACATTTGGTAAAACAGGCAGAAAGGGGAACTGGCCCTGGGGTTGGGGCAGGCTCACTCAGGGAGGGGAAGATTTGGTTTGGAAAAAAAATGGTGGAACCAAAAGCTCTTGACCCTATGGGGCTCTTGACCCTGTGGGGCTCTCAGTCTGAGAGGAGACGCAGCCCTGCCCTCAGGGAGCCCCAATCTGAGGGGGACCCTTGTGGAAGTCCACCTCTGTGGCCCTTGCCCTGGAGGTGGGGGCTGCAGTGGGGCCCTGGAGGCCCTGAACCGCCTGGTTTGAGGAAGAGTCTGCCAGGGAATGACTACCCCTTTCCCTGCAGTGCATACCTGTAGCCTTCGGTGTGGTGTGATCTGGAGGGCACCAGGAAGGAGTCCTTCCCCTCAGCCATGCCCACCACCACCCTCCTAGCTCTCCTTCACTGGCTGACCACAGGTCTGAAATCACTTCATTAACGCCCCTCCTTAGATCTGTGTGTCCCGGATTAGAGAAGGAAATTGAGGCCTAGAAAGGGGAGGCATCTTTCCTGAGGTCACACAGGGAGTAACAGCAGAGCCCAACTCCTGGGCTAGATGGAGACTCTAGGGGATGTGGGTCCACCAGCACATGTGTGAGTGGGAAGGCACCAGGAGGGAGTGTGTGTGTGTGTGTGTGTGTGTGTGTTTGTGTGAAGGTGGGAGGGATCTGGTACAAGCAGCTCTGGGTCCTCTGTGAGCAGATGTGTGTTCACATGGGTGTCCTCTGCGAGGGATCTGGCTATTCCTGTGTCTCAGTGCAGGGTGGAGGAGGAGGGACAGGCCTCTACCAGGCACACCAGACAGGTCTTATTCGATCCCCATGCCAAGTCCACCCGACCCAGCCCTCTTGGGACCAAGGGCAGAGGGCGATGAGTCACAGATGACTCAGGTGCTGGAGGCCACAGCTACGCGTGGCACGTGACAACCAAGAAGAGCTGGGCCTGTTCCTGGACAGACTGGTGACCCAGGAGGCTGACACTGCGAGTCTCCTTTCCTAGAGGGCAGGAGGGCTCCCATTCACAGCCTTGGAGCCTGGGCCTGCGGTGGGGCTGACAAGGCGGCCTGTGGGCTTTCCTCTTCTCCCGCGCCTTCCATCACTGGCTGGCTGAGTGTTCTCCAGTGGGGTGGGGGCAGAGCTGTGCTGAGCCATCCCCACTCCCCCAGAGGTGCTGGGTTAGGGTCACTCTCAATGGGAAAGAGTTTTTCCTGGCCCTTCGGAGCCGGCATCCAGGAGCATCCTGCCCTGCCTTGGATCTCAGAGCACAGTGTCTGACCATGGACAGCCCTGTCTTCTTTGTCTGAGACAGGGAGGGCCAAAGCCTTGACCTGCTGCTCGACCCCAAGGCCTGGGCCGCAGGACAAGACAGTTGGGGCTGTGGAGAGCATCCTGGGCTTGAATCTACGTGACTTGAAGCTGCACTGTTGCCTCTCAGGGCCTCCGTCCCAACCTCTGCGCCACCAGGGTTGTGCTTGAAAGCTGGGAGATTCCTTTTAGCTTCTCCACCATCAAGGCTTGAAGGCCCCGCTGAGGGCAAGGCTGAGAAGATGTCCCCTCCCTCTCCCCTGTGCTTGAGGCGGGGACTGGGGAGGAGTCGGCTGAGGATAGGAAGTCCTGGCCTGGCAGGGCACGCTCCAGGGTCCCGTCCACCTGAAACAGCCTGCTGATTACAGGGTGAGCAGCCGGGACCAGACACTGTAATCTGCTGCCCTCTCTCCTGCCGAGGGCCTCCTGCAGCCTCTCCTTCTGCTTTTTACAACTGTTTTCTAAGAACCCTGGGAAGGGTGAGACCCTCATGTCCATGGGGTGAGGCTAAAGACGAAAAGAGGCGAGGGGAAGGAGGAGATGAGGAGAGAGGGAGGGTCAGTAAGGGGGTGGGAGAAGAGAGAGGTGCAGTGCGCCAGCAGAAGGCTTGTCCCTGGTTGACAGATGGAAGAGGAGAAGGGGAAGGGAGGGTGGGCATCCATCGTCTGCCCCTCAGACGCCAGCTTAGATGCTCCTCCTCAGAACGGCCTCCCTGACCTCATTACCTAAAGTAGCAACCTCCTCCGCCCATCACTTTCTATCAATTACACCCTTTAATGAGGAAAGGGTGGGTCAGAGCATGTCACTTTTTGGCTCAAATCCCTGCAAGGGCTCCTCACTTTCTTCAGAGTAAAAGCCAATGTCCTCACAATGGCCTTTAAGATCCCACATGACCCCTTTCCAATCCAGTTGCCGGCCTGACTTCATCTTCAGCTCCTTCCTTCTCTCTGCTTTAGCCTCGTTGGCCTCCTTGCTGTTCTTCAAACATGCCAGGCATGCTCCTACCCCAGGGCCTTTTCATAGCCTTTCTTCTTTGCCTGGATATTCTTTCTTCAGATATCTGCAGGACTTACTCCCTTACCTCTTCAAATTTTTGCTCAAACATCACCTTCTCAATGAGGCCCACCCTGAGCTATTTAAAACGGCAACATTCCTCCCCCACTCTTATCTCTCTTATCCCATGCTATCTTTTTTCTGAACGCTGACCACTTCCTAACATTCTCACGTTATGAAATGCATGTATTCATTATGTGCGTTGTGTATTGTCTGTCTCCCCCACTAGAACTGAAGTTCTACAAGGGCAGGTGTCTTTGTCTGTTTAGTTCACTAATATGTCTTAAGTCCCTGGAACAGCACCCTTCGCATAGCAGGTGCTCTGTTTGTTGAGTGAGTGACTAGCCCCTACTACTGTTGGGGAGATCTGTTCTCTCTCTCCGCCTTTGCTACTTACCTACTCCTCACTCCTCATCAACCTCCCCTTTTATCATCTGACTCCCCACGCGGAATAGTGGTTCCACGAGAGCTGGGCCTTGTCTGTCTTGTTCACGGCGTGCTCTCAGCACCTGTCTGGCACAGAGGAGGACCTCAGGAAATATTTGTCTGCTGGATGGAAGGGACCTGAGGCAGAGACCAGGGAGAGTAGGAAGGCAGGACAGTGACCAGGAAGAGGCCTGTAAAGGGGGGACTCCTGAGGAAGAGGATGGGAGGGTGTCCACTGGTCACTCCGAGGCCCCTTAAGATTCCTCAATCTGAGCAGGAGATGTGCTCTTCCAGGCCTGTTACACACATACACACACACACACACACACACACACACACACACACACAATTGAGGATGATCACATATCAGCGTACAGAGCAGAGAGGGAAGGAAGACAGGAAACTGTACTGCCAGGTTGATGATGGCATCAGATTTAACCACTGGGGGCTTTCTGGAGGAGGTGGCCTAGTGCTAGGCCAACACAGGAGGAAAAACGTCTGACATCTCCAGTCAGATGTAAAGAAGGACCGTGTGGAGGGACTGGGATGGGGGAGAAAGAGGAAGGATGTGGCACAGGTCAGCAGAGGCCCAGGAGAAACGCTGGGCTGAGACTAGGCCTGAGACTGGGACTAGTCAAAGCCTCAGGCTTGGGTTTGGGGTCCAGTGGGGCCTCACAGGATACAGGGTTGGAGGAAAAGGCTGGGTTTCCCAACAAGAATCCCTGGAAGAAGGAATCTGCCGGGTCTTCCTCGGGGGTGTGCCCTGGCCGGCACAGGGGCCGTGCAGTGTCGCCCTGTAGTCCGGGAGGCTCCCAGTGGGAGCTCTGGCTGCCGGGTCTCATGCCCATGTATCCCTCAGAATGAGGCAACGAGAGTGTGGTTGTGTGTATGATTCCAGCTGATACTTTTTTCCAATAAAAAGGAACTCTTGACTTATAAAAAGAAAATCATGGCAAAATCCAGTGATCACCGTTTGCATGATGTGAAAATGGGATGAGCGAGTGAGCCAGAAATAAGGAACCACAAACCCTGGGCAGGAGGCCCCTCTGCCAGCCCTGCTGTCCCTGAGCACACAGCCCTCACCTTTGGCCCTAGGGAGAGACCTGGCTGCATGCCGCCCGGTGTTGAAAACCCAGAAGGAAAGCAATTTTGAAATCTACTTGTAATCGATACACTTCTGGACGTTTTGGCCACTTTCAGAGCCTGGCCTCTGCTCCCCTCATCCTCTGCCACAGCCTCCTTTGAATTCTTTAAAAGGTTCTATCTTTTGTTGTCATATGGACATACTGTTAACTAGCACTTTCAAACAGAACAGGTTTTGTGACCAAAGAACATTGAGCTTTTTTCCTGATGTACAACTTGCAACCGTTGGTCCTCTCGCAACCTGTTAGTTTCCTATACCTGGAAATGGTCCCAACATCCCCACGGTTGCTCAGGCCCCAAGGCTGGCATTTGTATTTGATCAGCACTTTTGCTTTATGCCCCGCATCCAAATCCACCAGCAGTCTCAGGGCCTGTTCTACTCCCAATATATTTCCATCCCTTGTTCTCCTCTTCCCACCATCTGGCCTGGGCTCTGTGGCTTGCTTGCTCCCCTCTAACCCCTCCAATTCTTGCCCCTCCCAGCAGCCAGGATGAGATTTGACACCACACGTGGGATCACGCTGCCTCTCTGCTTAAACCCTCCCTGCACACAACATAAAGTCTGCCCTCCTCACCTGCTTCCTGCCCACCTCTCCTGCCTCCTTGGGGGCCCCTTCACCTCCTGCACACACTGATCTCTCTGTTCCTGAACATATCAGTTTCATTGTCCGCCTTAGGGACTTTGCACTTGCTGTCCCCTCCTTCTGGAACATTCGGGTTCCACATCTTGGCATGACTGCCTCCTCCTCACTTTTCAGGACTCAGCTCAAATGTCACCTCCTCTGAGAAGCCTTCCTTGATTACCTCCCCCTACAATATAAATTACATCAAAGAGCTGTTCAAGTATCACTCTATTTTCTTTATAGTATTTATCTCTAGCTAAATTGACTTCATTTGTTTCCTTGTTTGCAGGAACCTTGTCTGGGTGACTTACCACTGCATGCCCAGGTCTAGTGCTTGGGGTTCAAGCCTTATTTGTTGAATGAATGAATGAATGAATACTCCAACTCCACCTTTGCTAAATTTCTAGAGATTTTGCAATCTCTCCTACACAATCAGGAGCTTGGTAACCTGTTTGCACTCTCATTCCAAGGATTTTAGGCCTGCTTGGCCAATCAAGTTATGGCTCATCAATTCTTGGTGGCCCCACCTCTGCCAGCAGGGCACAGAACACACAGTGGGTCCTCGGTGCACGCTTGTGGGACTGAGTTGATTAATGCAGCCTGGCTCCTGTTCTGATTATCTGGATGACTTCCAGCAAGTCAGTATACCTTTTGTTGTTTGTATTCCTCATCTGGAAAGATAAAGAGGTTTGTACAGATAGTCTCTAAGATTCTGTCTGACTTTCAAGGCCCAGAACGGAATTAACCAATTCAGGGGGTTTTAGTGGACAGAGAGGGAATGGGTAGGAGTGAGGGAGAGGGTGGTGAGTGGTTTGGAGTGGGGATCAGATAGGACTTTCTTCCCAGGGTCTTCAGGATCAGCTTTGGGTACCCTTTGAGTGAGGGGCACTCCTCAAAGTTCAGGATTTGCCCCTTGTCATTTCCTGCATCCCTGGGGCTGTGACCATGGTGAGCAGGATCTGAGGACCGGCACAGCCTCTCTCTTTTTCTGCTCTGTCGTAGAGCACGGTCTCCAACCTGGGGCAAATGAACCTCCTGAAATTGCCCGCACAGACTTGGGGGTATGCAGGTGAATGTATTTTGGGGAGAGAAAGTCTTTGCTTTCATCACTTTCTCCAAGGGACCTGTCCCCCCTAAAGCTTAGGAACCCCTATTTAGAAGGCCTGGATGAACCAAGAAGATGATAAGAGGAAAGGGAAGAGGGGAGGGTACCCAATCCCCTAATATTTTCTGGACGTGTTTCCTCATCACTAAAATTAGGAATTTGAGTGCTCTCTAGTAACATCTAGCAGTTAGAATAATAATGTCTAATTTTATTTCAGATACATTATCTCGTTTACTCTTTCCAAAAGCCCTGTGAAAGTGTTCCCTGTCAGCATCCCTGTTTTCTAGATGACAAAACCAAGGTTTGGTGAGGTTTGGTGACTTGCCCAAGGTCACACAGCCTGCAAGTAGCAGAGTGGGCCCCAAACCTGTACTGTCCAGCGGGGTCACACACAGCGAGGCCTCGAGGGTTCTCCCACCAGCCAGTCTGGGCCAAGGGGAGTGAAGAGAGGGGACAAGAGGAGGAGGTGGCAGGAGGAAGAGGTCATGCCCAGGTAGAAGTCCTCAGCTCCTTCCAGCAAATCCAGAAGGCCTCTTGGAGAAAGCGGCATTGGAGAGCTGGGGAGCTGGGCTGTGGATGGGGGAGGGGAGAAAGTCCCAGGCAGCCGAAAGCATCCTTTCTGGTGGGTTCTCAGGTATTTATGGCCTCTTTGGATGGCTGGAATGCAGGTGTAGGTTCGCTATCGGACTTTGGGCTCTGCTGCAGGCCTCAGGCTCAGGAGACTTTTTGGAATGTGCCCCTTGCCTTCCAGGCCACCTTTGGCCTCACCTGCTATTTACCCTCCTCTTCCTCCCCCTCTGTCCTCCTTGGCAGCCTGAGCTAGTGCCAGGAAATTGTTGGTCAAAGGTGAGGTCACCAAGAACCTGGAGAAATAACAGGTCCTCGTTAACCTTGTTTACCTGCCAGGTACCTGCTGGCTCATCCCTCTTGTTACCTGCGTCTCCTGCTCCCTTAGAAGCCCGGATCCACTGGGCAGATTTTGGTGGGGATTTTTTTCAAGACTGACTCTCCCAAGAGGCTCTCCCCTCCTCCAGTTTCTGGTAAATGGTCTATATATCTGTCAGGTCACATCTCAGACCATGTGGTCGCCTGGGTTTAGATGCAGGCTTCCCAGTGAGGCTGTAAACTCCTGGAGGGAAGGACTGTGTTCAGTTACCATTGTATCCTCAGGGCCTGGCTTTTAACAATGTCTGTTTCGATGGATGGATGAATGATGAATGAGACTAATATCCTGGGACTCTAGTTCAGAACTCACCTCCTCTAGGAAGCCTCCAGGGATTACTTCTACTCTGTTCTTATCATCCTTCCATTCCTACCTTTGGTCTATCTGTCTATCCTGTCCTGATTCTCTTTGTTGTTGTTCTCAGATTATTTCAGATGGGTGCTTTCAACCAAAAGTGAACTCTGCGAAGGCAGAGACTGTGTCTTCTAATTCTTTCCTGTGGCCCCCTGACCCCTGACCCCAGTGCCCTGCACACAGCAGGCCCCTACTTGACGCTCACCAACTAACTGACCTGTAGGATCTGGGCCAAAGGGGGGCCAGGAAGGTCAGATTATTTCTTAAATTCACCTAGCTTTTTGGGGAAAGAGCTTGGCCCTGTCTTGGCCCAACCTGCACATCATCACTCAGACCTGAGGCTTCTTCTGTGTGCAATGCTGATATTTTAAAACTATCTACGTTCATTCCTTTATTCACTCAAAAGACTTTTGCCCAGGGCCTTGGATGTGCCGGGCACTGTGGTTGCTCTGGCTCTGAGTCGGAAATGATACGGTTCCTGGCCTCAAGGAGGTACAAACCATTCAGGGAGATGAGATACTTACCAGAGCAGTCCTCAGTGCTGGAGCCCAACATTGGGGCAGTCAGAGAAAGCTTCTCAGAGGAGCTGGCACCTGAGGCCCTTGAAAGATTCTAACACAGCTATTCACGTGGTGTAAGCCGTTTAAGAGAGCTTTGCCCATCTCAGCTAGCCCGAGATGTGACTGTGGCCCGCCTGTGGTTCTGGCTTATGGGGAGGAGAATGGAGGCCACCCCTGTGCCAGCACCCCTGCTCCATCATCACCACCCGAGGGCTGTAGAGCCACAGATGCCGGCTGGCAATGAGAGGTAGATGTCTACCTCTGTCTACCTCTGAGCCCTCAGGTAGACAGACGCTGGGCTCAGAGATGGGCAGAGACACTCCCGAGGCCCTGTGGTGACTCAGGGCAGAGCTGGGTCCAGAACCCAGGTGTCCTGACTCCCAGCCCTGGGCTCTCTCCCGTAGATGCCCCACCTCCCCTTCGCCTCTACTAGGCCAGTGTCTTTGCTGGGTCAGCACCTCGGGCCCCGGGCTAGGTGCTGGGCATAGAGGGGTTGGTCCTTACCAGGGTCCCCCTTCTTTCACAGTGACAGATGGGCATTGAAAGGATGGCCCAGGCTAAGACACCTGTTGAAAGGAGGTGGGTATGAATGAAGCCTAACAATTCAGGCAGAAGGATGCCCATCTGAGAGAGTATGAGTTCCGTTATTCGCGGGCAGGGCAAGCCTATCAGAGGGATAGAGAGGGAAAGGGGCCAGTAGAAGATGCTCTCTGGGCTGGACTTCCCGGCTGCGGGACGGCCTGGGCAGGCTTGCACATAGCTCCCAGGCCTTGTTTTCCCCAGCAGCCTTGGGGCACAAAGTCCAGTGGGGTGATTTTGACATCTCTTCCCAGGGCAGCCTTAAAGGGCCAGCACCTACTACTTGGGTTAATAATTACCTGTTGGGTCACCAGTAGACCCAGATGTCAGTGTGTGTGAGGATGGGTGGGAGGTAGTGACAGAGGAGTGGCCTGGGGGAGATCTGGGAAGAGACCTGATGAGGCAGATGGTGGCTCCTTGGAATACATCCTCTCAGGGGCTGCCTCCTCTACTGGCTGGCCTTGGGCCATGAGGAGGGCTCTGTGTCTTTAAGGGCAAACAGCCCAGGGAACTTGAGAGCCCAAAAGGGAGGGTAAAGTCCAGGGTGCTACCCCCTACCTCTGACATGAGAGCAATTTGGGAGAGGAAAAAACATGCCAGGTTTAGGGTTCCCACAGTAGGGGTGGGGGCTCTCCCAGCCAGACGAGAGAGAGGGGCATGTCTGGGGACCTCAGGAGGCCAGGCCTTGGCTAGGCAGGCCCCTGGGGCCCCTACCCCCACCCCTCAGTCGCACTTATGTCCCACAGACTTGGAAGGTGCCCCAGCATCACCCTATCCCCACCCGGCAACAGTCCCAGTCCTTCCTCCGTTCTCCATCTCTGTCCCACCCTCCAGCCTTGGGAAGCAGAGTAATAAGAAATAATAAAGAAAACAAGAGCCACTCTTTGTTGGGTCCTGGGAATAGGATGTGGACTCACACATACTCCTTACAACAGCCCTGTGAGAAGGGTACAAATTTCACCCCCATTTTACCAGAGTGGCAAAGGAACCCCGGAGAGCTTATGTAATGGCTCAAGACCACACGGAGAGCAAGGGGCAGAGCGGACCAGTCCCTGGTCTGTGTTGTGTCAAAGTTCTGTGCTTTTTGCCACTGTGGGTGATGGGCTGTGGCCCTGCCATTTCCCCACCAGACTGGCTCAGTCAGGCCTCCAGAAAGCTTTCCAGATTTACCCATCCGGCCCGTGTCACCCCTCCTCTTCCTGCCCCGTGAGAATCTAGTGGCCCTGAGCTCACCAGGCTGGATTCGTCTGTCACTGCCTTGGGCTCGGTGGCTGCAAGTGGCTGGCCTTCCTGTAGCTCCGGGGGCCCGCTGGAGGCAGGGGCAGGGTCTCTGAGGGGCTGGTTAAGAAGGACGGGCCGAGGAGGCAGAGGGATGGACAAGATGACCCTCACAGGGAAGCCTGCTGTGGAAAGGGCTGTCCCTACTTCTGGGAAGGCTCTATCTCAAGCTCGCTCTCCCTTCCTACTTCTGATTCACAAAGCTCTTCAAGAACCCTTTTCTTTTTTCCGGGTGTTTAAATCTAACAACTTCCGCCAGACTCCTGACTGTGGCTTTTAATTGTTATCATCTGTCTCGAATACTGCATGCTCACGGTTTATCCTTTCCCAAGCCCTTTGCACACACAATTTCCTATGGGTTTGGAAGAACAGGTTTTGTTAATCCCACCAGACAGATGAGGAAACTGAGCCCTCGAGGGAGGAAGCGACACATCCAGAACGTAGCAAGGCTTGGTGGCAGAGGCCAGCTCTGCCCTCACCCACACTCAGCTTTCCCCGAGCCGCTTTCTTTGTTGCCTCTGTCCTGTCCCTGCCCCCAGGGAAAGTTTCTCACCTTAGCCTGGCTGGCTTTGGAGTTACACTTTGCCCCTAGATCTTTACTTAATTTTTGTTTATTGCGGTAAAACACACATTACATAAAATTTACCGTCCTAACCATTTTAAAGTGCACAGTTCAGTGGTATTAAGGACATTCATATTGTTGTGCAACCATCACCACCATCCATCTCTACAACTTTTTTGTCTCTTCCAACTGAAACTCTGTACCAATTAAATAACAAATCTCCATTAGCCCTCCCCTCAACCCTTGACAACCACCATTCTACTTCCTGTCTCCATGAATCTGACCACTCGAAATACCTCACACAAGTGGAATCGTCCAGTATTTGTCTTTTAGTGACTGACTTATTTCACTTAGCACAACGTCTTCAAGGTGCAACCATGCTGTAACATATGTTAGAATTTCCTTCCTTTTTAAGGCTGAATAATATTCCATTGTATGTATATACCACATTTTGCTCGTCTATTCATCCATCCATGGACGCTTGGGTTGCTTCCATGGTTTAGCTATGGTGAATAATGCTGCTGTGAACATGGGCGTACAAATATCTTTTCAAGACCCTGCTTTCAGCTCTTTTGGGTATATACCCAGAAGTGGGATTGCTGGATCATATGGTAATTCTATTTTTAATTTTTAGGAACCGCAAAATTGTTTTTCACAGTGGCTGCACCATTTTACTTTCCTACCAACAGTGTCCAAGGGTTCCGGTTTCTCCACATCCTCACCAACACTTGTGATTTTGGTTTTTTGATAGCAGCCATCTTAACGAGTGTGAGGCGGTATCTTATGGTAGTTTTGGTTTGCATTTCCCTAATGATTAGTGATGTTGAGCATCTTTTCATGTGCTTATTGGCCATCTGTATATCTTCTTTGGAGAAATATCTGTCCAAGTCCTTTACCCATTTTTGAGTTGGTTTTTTGTTTTTTGCTGTGAGCATTAGGAGTTCTCTATATATTCTGGATGTTAATCCCTTATCGGATATATGACTGACAAATATTTTCTCCCACTCTGTGAGTTGCCTTTTTACTCTGTTGGAGTATCTTTTGATGCACAAAGGATTTTAAATTTTTGTGAATGCCCCTAGTTCTTGGTGCTGTCAGTGTGGCTCCTTCACCTGGAGTTCCAGAATGTCTGGTACCTATGCCGCCTCTAGACCTGTCTCCTTGCGTTGATGACCTGTTTACCTGGTGACCTCACCCATAACACAGAGCTTGCCAGGGGCAGGCCCCGGCCTGTTGGGGTCTGCGTTCCCAGTGCCAGCGCAGGGACCGGCACGTGGCAGATGCTCGGTGTGGGTTTGGTGGATGGGCGAAGACCACCTAAGTGTGATGACAGATGATTCAGGCCGGGGTGGGGTGGTGGGAGAGAGGAGGGGCTCCCAGTGCTATGGAGCATGGGTGCGAAGCAGCCTGCCACTACCGTGCAGAAGAGGGAGAGCAAGATGCAGAGGAGCACAGACTCTGGAGCCAGAGGGTCCAATTCGAATCATCTCTTACTGGCTGTGCAGCCTTGGGCAAGTTACTTTACCCTTCTGTGCCTCAATTTCTTTGCCATCTTTGAAATGAGAGTAATAATAGCATTTGGTTTAGGAGGTTGGCTGTGAGAATCAAATGACTCATAAAATACTCAGAGCAGGGCTTAGCATATCATAAATATTATACAGGCGCTGGCTGTTTTTATTATTACTTCATTATGGTCTCAGCTCTTTGAGGGCCGAGAACACATTCCCCATGTCTTGGTGGCCCCAGCACCTAGCACAGTGCCTGATGCAGAGCTGGCAATCAGTTGGTATTTGTTAATTGAATTAACTTGTCTTTTGTCAGCCAGCCAGTCTTTCCTTACTCTGCCCTTAGTTTCTTTTTTTTTTTTTTGTGAGGAAGATCAGCCCTGAGCTAACATCCATGCTAATCCTCCTCTTTTTGCTGAGGAAGACTGGCTCTGAGCTAACATCTATTGCCAATCCTCTTCCTTATTTTTTTCCCCCATTAGATAGCTGTATGTCATAGTTGCACATCCTTCTAGTTGCTGTATGTGGGACGCGGCCTCAGCATGGCCGGAGAAGCGGTGCGTAGGTGCGCATCCAGGATCCGAACCCGGACCACCAGTAGCGGAGTGCACGCACTTAACTGCTAAGCCATGGGGCCAGCCCTGCCCTTAGCTTCTCCTGCTGTAGCTCCCTGACACTTTTAGTCCTGTTCTCCATCGTCTTGCTGCATAGTTGGGTCTTGGTCTCCACTCATCCTGCAAAGAGCCTCTAGGAAGGTACACTGCTGGGTTCTCTGCCCTTCATAAAGGGATCCCGAGGCTGGGCTGGGACAGGGGCTGGGCAGGCTAGGGTGGCAGGTCATGAGAGTGGGGCCTGGAGGAGGGCTGCCACTCTCCATTTTCTTTCCCCTCTGTATCCCCAACTCCAAGTCATAGAATCATGGAATCCCAGGGTTGTTCTTCTAAGGAAGTCCCTGGACCATTCTGTGCCTGTTCTCCTTACAGCTTGCCAGCTGCCTGGTTCTCTCTTGGAACCAGGGGCTCAGAGAGAAGAGAAGACCCTTAGGTGTTCTGAAAGGATGCTGGGCTTGTTTCCTGCCGGAGACTCTCTGATATGACTCTTTTGATCATCTCCTTGGCATTGTTGTTACTCCTAGAGGCACCCAGAAGCCAAGCCCTGGATCAAGGGTGGAAGGATGCCCCTGATCCTTCCCTGGGTCCAGCGGCAATGGGGCAGGCTCCTCTAGGGGCTGCCCCACTGCCCTCCGTTCACTGGACACTGCTGCCATGGCCAGCTGTGCCTCAGGGGTGCCAGGCCCACTGGAACCTGGGCAGTCAGCTGTGCCCTCTGCTCAGGGGTCAACCCTCCCTGGGTTCCTGATGTCCCTAGTCCCCTGACATCATCTCAGATCCTGTGACTTGCCCCGCCTGACTCAGGAGGGACCTTGTCCCTGAAGACTTTGTCCTCTTCTTGAATGCTCATGGGCAGTGTGGCAAGTAGGTCAGGTGCCAGTGGCCGTGGGGGAGGCCTGGAGGCTGGCTTGTGGCCGGGGGTGGGGGTACCACTTTGCCCTGCAGGGCTGGCTCTGGGCGTAAGAGAAGTGAGTCACACCTTTCAGGCAGTCGTGAGGAGAGAGAGCAGGGCCTGGACACTAGGTATGTGTGGGTGTGGAGGGGTGGGGAGCTCGGGTTTACACCCGAGATGTTCCCATCTGCTGAGAAGCCCGGTAGCTGACCTGCATCTCCATGTGTAGGAGTGTGTGGTTTGTGGGTGTGAGCGTGGGGACGTGTGGATGGGGATTATGTGGGGTGTGGGTAGAGTGTGTGCTCGGGCGTGCGCGCGTGCAGTGAGTGGGGTGGTCTGGGTTGGTGATGGGGGAGTATTGAGGGTGATGCTGGGCTTGGGGGCTGAGTAGAGGTCAGAGTAGAGAGTGGCCACAAAATTATAATGTATCTTGATCTCTCTTTATTTTAATTTAACCTCAGCCTCTGCCAGGGGTCAGGTTGCTGGGTAACTTTTGGGAGTGGAGGGAGAATTTAGGGCTCCGTGTTGCCACCCCAGACGCTGACTATGATCTGAACAAGGTTGTCTTAGGAGGAGAGAGACCTGCCACCCTCTGCAACCATACCTCTGGTGGGCAGGGCCTTTGGGGGGCGGGGGGAGATGCTCACACCCCGCCCCTGGTCTCTGTGTGTTTATGACTGTCTGAGTGTGTGTGTGTGAATGTGTGATGTTTTGAGTCTGGTGTATCTTTGTGTATGTACATGTGTGAACCTGTGACCTGTGATGGGCTCTGCATGTCAGGGGTTTTTAAAAATTGTTTTATTGAGGTCATATTGGCTTATACGCATGTCAGTTTTGAGGTATGTTTGTTCATGTGTGTATATCCATGAGCAACACCATTGTATTTTATTTTATTTTTTGATTGAGGGAACATGCCAGAGTCACATTTTCAAAATTACACAAACAAACAACATTCTAGAACTAAGTTTTAACTGTCATTGTTATATAATTCTATGCATACGTATGTATATCATATAGTTGATATGTATCAACATAAATGCCCTTGATATATTCTTGAAACTTAATTTTCTTAAACAATTAAAAAATATAATCATTTCTTCTAATAATTTGTTTCTTTTAATAATAAAACGAGTCATATTTTGATCAGATGCTCTTATTACCACCACCTGAAAATAGTATTTATGTAATTGTTTATTATCTTTCTTTCCCACTAGAATATAATCTTTGTGAGGACAGGGATTTTGTCTGTCTTGCTCACTGTTGTATTCTCGGCACCTAGAACAGCGCCTGGCATGTCAAAGGTGCCGAATAGATATTTCTTGTATGAGTGAAAGGGCAAGCATTCCTGAGAAAATGACATTTAAGTAGAGGCCTGAAGGATGTGGAGGCATTTACCTGGTCAAGAAAGGTAAGGACTGTTCTAGGTGACAGGTAGTATGTACAAAGGTCCTGAGGCAGGAGGGGGCAGAATGCATTCTGAGGAGCTGACAGGTGACTGGTGCAGCTGGTGTGCTCTGCATGTGTGCGTGTGTGTGTGTGTGTGTGTGTGTATGTGTGTGTGTAGGGCTTTCTCGGCCATTTGAAGGAGTTTGGAAAGTCGTTGAAGAGTTTTAAGCAGAGGAGTGACATAATCGGATTTGTGTTTTTGAAACGTCCCTCTTACTGCTGGAGGAGGCTGGACTCTGGGCTGGGAGGGAGAATGAAAGAGGCAGGACTAGCAGGGACCTGGTGCCATCCTCTAGGCCAGCTGGTGGCTTGGCCCTGTGGTCGCCATGGCGACAGAGCTCCTAGGCCAGAGTCAGGAGGTTTTTCGGCAGTGGACTTGGCAGGATTGCAATGATAGGCTGGCTAGAAGGAGATGGGAGATGAGCGAGAGGGAGGTCCTGGGAGTGGTTCCGAGATTTCTGGCTTGCTTAATTTGTTGGCTAGTGAATTGAGTGCTTACTATGCGCTGGGTGCTCTGCTAACCACTTCACTCTCCCTATTAATCTTCTTGGCCGTCTGAGGCAAGGCGGATGATAATCCCCGAGGAAACGGAGGCTCAGGGTGATAAGGCCTCTGCTGTTGGGTTTACACTTGGCGCAGTGAAGGCCTCCTATCTAACACCATCAGGGCTGTAGTTGGCTAGTTAGAACGGGGATCATAAAAAAATGAGACGTTTACAGTGTAAATATTTCATTTTAACTGGAGACTTATGGATGTGCTAACATTTGCCAGCCTTTTGATGGATGGCCAAGGGCTCCTCCCGGGCACAGACCCTCCCAAGCCCTGAATGGTCTTTCTTGCATAAACCACCCCGTGACCCTCTGTCTTCCCTGGGTTCTAGTTTTGTTTTATTTAAAGTGGAGCAAGAACTTCATACCTCTTAAGAATCAGTCAAGACCAGGATCCTTCCAGACTTTTCGACGCCCCTGCCCCAAACCCAGCCTGCCAGCACCTCTCTGTACAGTCTGTCTCTTTCACATCTAACTCAATGGCAATTTTTCTCAGTGCCTTGCTATTACCAAACTCTTCCAAAGTATTCAACTTGGATTTTTTAAAAAAAAAAAGAAAACTCTTGCTTTTCACAGTCATATTTCATTGTTTTGTGTCGTATTTAATTAAATTACATAATTACAATAACAAGCACAACTGGCAAGCAGGTTTGGGACAAACCCAGCGGCTCTTGGGACTCACATGGTTTGGCTGGTGGGAGCAGAAATGGGTGAGCACGTTGGAGACCCCCCAGGGGGGTTGGCCTGAGCCCTCATGCAGGGCCATGGGCTGCAGGCTTCATGGAGAGAGTGCAGGGTTATTGCATGAGGCCCTAGGCGAGGTTGGTCACCAGAAGAGAATGTGGGCTTGTAGAGAGCTGTCCCTGGGTGACACTCTCTGCTATATTTTACCAGAAGACTAATTCTATGTTCAGTATTTAATACACCTCTTTGGTCATCAATATGGAAAACTATCAGTAGTTTAGGTGCTCGGCATTGATTAGATTTAGAAAGTATACTGTGTACCTTAAGTAATTAGGTCTATTAATAATGAGTCAGACTAGAGCACAGGGCTGGCAGTTCATTCTGGAACTTCACATTATCCCAAGCCGAGCACTGGGGAAGGCAGCGGGTAGCATAGTTGGGACTGGCTGACGCAGTACCCTCTTTGTTACTTAGGTGTCTGCACTTGGCTAGGCTGGGGTCCATCCTGAAGGCCAAGTTTCTGCTTTTAAGGAACTTCTGTTGCTGAAGAGAGTGAAGATGAGATTCCCGGGAGCAACAGGAATCTGGATGCAGGCACCAAGAAGGAGTGATCCTCTAGTCAGGGCTGA
The DNA here is from genome assembly GCF_020826845.1 of Diceros bicornis minor. NCBI lineage: Eukaryota > Metazoa > Chordata > Mammalia > Perissodactyla > Rhinocerotidae > Diceros > Diceros bicornis. Next base: position 21,995,580 of record NC_080753.1, on the reverse strand, counting down.
TAGGCTGTGGCCTGCCCTCTAGCCACAGGGGCAGCAGGAGGACAGGGATAGTTTGCTTTCTTGATGCACAGTGCCTATCTGGCCCAGGGCGGGGCACAGAGGGTGGGGACCTCATCTGCGAGGACTTGCTGGGGCAGAGCATCCAACTAGCTCTCGACTGGTGTTGGGAACCATTTCATCTCTCAGACGATCGGGGGAAGTGAATAGAGGAAGGAGGTTTTGTTGGTAGAGTGGAATGGCAGAATGGCAGTGATGGGGGCAAGCTGGGATAGAAGTGAACCTGTCCCTTATTCATAATCCTCAGGGAAGGGAAGTCGGTTCGGTTCAGTTCAGTTGAACCATCATTTACTGAGTTGTTGTGTTAGGCTCTGGGAACACAAAGAGGAATCAGACACCATTCCTGCCCTCAAGAACGTATCATCTAGTCATAGACGAAGACTCCAACAAGAGCATTTTCATATATCATGCTCTGGCAGTTTGGAATGCATTTGGTATCAAGTAACAGAATACCCAGTGGGCAGTGGCTTGAGCAATAAAGACATTTATCAATCTCACAAAGCAGGAAGTTGAGGCAGGTGGTTCCAGGTTTGGTGCAAGGACTCAAAGATGTTATCAAAAACTCAGGCTTTTTCTATCTTGCTGCTGTGCATGCTTTCTTCCTCAACATGTTAATTTTTGTCCACATGCTTCTTGCCCCATGGTTGCAAGCTGGCAGCTATGGTGCCTCCTACAATTATATTCAAAGTGGAAAAGAAAATGGCCAAGGAGAAAGGGGCTGTGTTTTTATCAGGGAAGAAATGTGTTTCCCAGAAGCCCCTTCAGAAAACTACCTCTCATGTCTCATTGGCCAGAACTAAGAGGGAATGCAGCAAGTGAGGTGGGGGAAGTGAGGGTCAAGTGGCTGGGAATATGACGCTCATGGGAGCTTAGATGAGCCTTGATTCATCCCCTGGCCCTAGATATATTGCCACCTGAAAAGTGGGGGTTCTGGTGGCAAGGAGGAAAGGGCGGAGTGGAATGCTCTTGGGTAGAAAGAGCAGTGTCTGCCATGTGTGGTAAGAGCAAAGATTGGACCCAGGATGCAAGGAGAAACCAGAGGAGCAGAGTTAGCCCTACCTGGGGGGTCAGGGAAGGTTTCCTGGAAAAGGTGACACCTGAGCGAGGTCTTGAGCACTCCCATCAAGGACATTTGGAAGGTCATCCTTGGTGGAAGGAACAGCAGGAGCAGAAGCGTAGAGATGTGAAATAACATAGTGTGTCCAGGGAAGTTTGCACAATTAGATATTTAGTTAAAGGATGAAGATAGAGAGATAGAGAGGTGCGAAGTACAGGTGGAAAGGTGACAAGAAACCAGACCATGGTGGGCTTTGCAAGTCATGCTGCATCCTTGGAATTTGTCCTGTAGGGTCTTGAATGGCTTTCAGCAGTGGAGGGGCATGGTTAGCTGTGCATTTGAGAATGATCACTCACTCCTGGTGCAGAGAATGGATGGGAGAGGCCGGGAGAAGCTCAGACTGAAGCAGGGAGGTTCTTGCAACCATCCAGACGAGAGCTGCTGAGGGCCTGTAGTAAGGCTTCCCAAGCCAGTCTGCCAATATTTCAGCGACAAGATAGGCAGGATTCCATGGCATGAATCTCTGGGAGGGACAGATGTCTCTAGAGGGTTGAGAAGCTCCCAAAAATGTACATCAGACTGTGCAATCACACACAGGGAATTTGTGTCCCAGTGATGAAGAAAGTGGGGAGGTGGCCAAGGAAATCAGTGGGCGGCACAGGAGCTCTTTGCCAGATTGCTGTTTTAAGAAACTTCAATAGAGAAGGGAAGGGCAAATACGAGGCAGGGCCACGGGCCTGTAAAGACGGTGACTGGAAGACAAAAATAGGCAGAACTTTGTGAAAGATGCTAGGGGCAACCCAAGCTTGTTTAGCCAGGATCAGAGCCAGTTAAGACCAAGGGAGGAGGAGGCTGTGGCTGGGCCTGACGGCATAACGTGGGTGGGGAGTGGAGCAAGGCTGGTGCTCCTGGGGTGGTATTGTTGCTTCCCCTCTGCCAGAGACCGGGAGACGCCAGGGCCACATCAGGAGAGGAAAGAGAAGCCCAGGGGGCCCTGGAGGCAGGACGAGCCCCTCCCCACCAGCTGTAGCTGGGGTGTGCAGGGTTCTCTCCCCATAAAACGACATTTCAGGCACAAAGGAAGCTTAACAAGACTGCTGGGTCCACTTGGTCCCCTCTGAGGAATCTTGGAGCACGGCACCTGGTGAAGGGAAAATGTGGTTCTGAGTTTCAAAAAGAAGAGGAGGTTGGAATCTGCAACTACACAGCTAAGGGCAGTCAGGGCAGGATCCTTGTAGATTGTGAAAGGAATGGTTCGTGAGCACTTAACAAAGGAATGAGCCAGCATGGACGCACCATGGCTACTTGTGTCAGGCCAATAAAACCAAGAGTATTGAGAAATAGATAAGAAACACCCATGGAATATAGTTCAAAACTTTCCAAAGGGTTACAGTGAAAAGTCTCCCTCTCACCCCTGACTCCTAGTCTCCCAGTGCCCCTCAAAGGCAACCAGTGTTACCATTGCTTATGCATATCATCTATCTGCCCTTTTAAAAAGGCAAACTGTAGCATATTTCACTTGCCATTTTTAAATCTCACTTTCTTTTCCTCTAACAATATATCTTGGAGATTTTTACACAGTAGTGCACGTGGAGCTGCCTCTTTCTTTTAACCCCCTTGGAGTATGGTGGTACGGATGCCTCGTCATTTATTCAACCAGCCCCCCAGTCTCCAGCCTTTCTCTCTTATCAGCATTTCCACAATGAATAACTTTGCATATGTATCACTTCCTGCATGTTTGATATATGCGATATGTACGTGTTTCTATAGAATAAATACTCAGAGGTGGAATCGTTGAGCCAAAGAATATGCGCATGTTTGATTTTGATAGATATTGTCAAATTGTCACATTCTGTAGAAGTTGTGCCGATTTCTGTCCCCATCTTGAATATATGAGATGGTCTGTTTCCCTATATTTTGGCTCACAATGTGTTTTCAAACTTGCAGGTCTCACTGGTGCTGGACGAACTGGTAGAAGAAAACTCTAGTTTTAATTTGCATTTCTGTTATTAAGATGTCTGACTAATGGATTTTCTGACTCTCAGGAGGATTGGAGGCTGGAAGATGTGGAAATTGTGGGAAGTGTGGGAATTCCACAAAGTTCTTGATAAAGTGTCTCCGGTATTTTGATGGTCAAGATGGAGAAATTTAGCTGGGATCCTGAAGTGGCTTTATGGACCAGTAGGTGGATAAATGGTCATCCATTCACTCATCAAATATTCATGGAGGGCCTACTGTTTGCTGGGCATTCCTCCAGACACTGGGATACATCAATGAACAAAAGAGACCAAAAAAATTTTTTTCTTCGTGGAGCTTACATGCTACAGTAAAAGACAGACCATAAATAAAACCAGAATAAATATGTAAATTATTTAGTACATTAGAAGGCCATACCCCAAGGGTATTGCTTAATGAATCCACATTGGTCTAGAAGAAGACAGTTTCCTGTTTCCAACGGATGCCTCAGGGGCCAGGGCTCTGTCATTAGTCCTGTCTTGTTCATTCAACAAATGTTGATTGAACAGCTACTGTGCGTCAGGTGCTCTTTTAGGAGCTCAGGACACAGCTGTGAACAAAACAGCCAAAAATCCCTGCCCTCCTGGAGCTTATGTTCTAGAGGGAGGAGACTGACAATAACAAAATAAGTCAGAAAAGTATAGTCTATTAAAGGTGCTATGGAGACACATTAAGTGGAAAAGGATGATAAAGAGTGCCAGAGAGGGGGGCTGCAGTTCCCAATGGGGTGGTCAGGGAAGGCCTCACTCGGGCGGCGTCTGAGCAAAGGCCTGAAGGAGAGAGGGAGCCGTGAGGCTCTCTGGAGAAAGATGGGCAGTTGCAAAGCCCCGAGGGAGGCTGAAGCACGCTTGGGGGCTTGGGGTGGTGGAGAAGCAGCAAGGAGCCTGGGATGGTTGGAGCAGAGAGAGAGAGTGGGAGTGTGGAGGAGATGGAGCAGAGAGGGAAAAGAGAGCTGGATCATGCAGGACCTGGGGGCCCCTGGGAAGCCTTCAGCTTTTACTCTGAGGGAGGCGGGAGCCGCGGAGGGTCTGCGCAGAGGAAGGTTAGGATCTGAATTAGGTTTAACAGGATGATTCCGGCTGCCGTGTTGAGACTAGACTGTAGGCAGGGAGGGCAGAGCAGGGAAACTGTAGTGATCCCAAGAGCAAGGGCAAAAGTCACGTGGCTCCTGCAAAAATCTAAGTGAGAAATGATAGTGGCTTGAACCAGATTGGGAGCGACAGGGAAATGGTTGGATTCTGATATGTTTTGAAGATAGCCCCAACAGGATTTGTTGACAAATTGGATGTGGGATGTGAGAGAAAAAGAGGAGTTAAATATGACTGCAAGGTTTTTGGTCTGAGCAATGGGAAGGATGGAGTTGACATAACCAGAGATCCTGAGATGGTGTGGCCTGTGGGTGGCCCTGTGGCTGGGAGTGGGGAGACCAGAAGATCAGGTTTGGAACGCTAAATTTGTGATGCCCGTTAGACATCCGGGCAGAGATGAGAGTGTACAGTTGGACCTGTGAGTCTGGGATTCAGAGGAGAGGTCTGGGCTGGAGATTTCAATTTGGGAGTCATTAATTTATAAATAATATTTAAAGCCTCTAATCTGGATGAGATCACCAAAGGAGTGAGTGAAGATAAGGATGAGAAGGGGTCCAAGGACAAGCCATGGGGCATTCCAACATTATGGAGTTGGGGAACTGAGCAAGAACCAGCCAGGAGGCTGCGAAAGAGTGGCCAGGGAGGTAGCAGGAAAACCAGGAGAGTGTGACGGCTTCAAAATCAAGCGAAAAAAAATGTTTCAAGAAGAGGAGTGACCGACTATGCCAAATGGTGCTGAGAGGCCAACCGGGAGGAGGACTGAGGATTGACCATAGGACTGTCCAGAGCGCTATGCAGCAGTGTGGGGGTGAAATACGACCCACCACCACTAGGACGTGGAGGAGGGCCTAGATATGATGCTGATCCCACCGGGAGGAAGAGTGAACGCCCAGTGAAAGAATCAGGACCAGAAAGGCCATGATAGGTGGCCATTTGGGATACAGTGATACAAGATGGCATTTGCCAGGCCCTGCATTGGGGTCCCAAATGCCAACTGTTTAAGTGGGGGGGGGGCAGAGGGACTTAGTGCAAAAGACTTGGAGGCTTGTTGACAACTCCCTGTGTGTCAGCAGTGACATATAGTAATCCGAAGAGCAAGGCAATTATAGGCTAGGTTAATGGACATATCATATCCAGAATAAGGGCGGTGACTGACCTGCTGGGCTAAGCAGCGCAGGCACACAAGGGGAACTGGGTTCAGCTGGAGGAGGAGAGGTGGGAGAGAGACATAGTGAGTATGTTCAGGGAGCGCACAGGGACCTGGAAGGGAGCGTAAGGACCTGGAAAGGAGGCTTTGTGAGAAATGGGTAAAGAGCTAGAATGTTGAGCTTGGAAAAGAGTGGACTTAGGGGTCTTCCATCCCAAGAAGAGCTCTCCTAGGAAGGGTCTGTGTGTCTAAAAATGCTGGAATGAGGCCAAGTGAGTGGAAGCTGAAAGGAGATAGATTTTGTGCCATGACTTTTCCTGCATTTGTGGATTCTCCATGAAATTTTGTAATTTGTGAGCATTCCAAGCCATTTCCAGCCCAGGTGTGTTCCACAACTTGCTGAATGCCTGAATCTCAAGTTTTCGGAAGCGAGGCCTCCTCTTAAGACCAACTGAGTGAAATGAGCAACTTCAATCTGATCATCAGTCAAGGCAGAGGAGGTTTATAACGGCGGGCCGCTGGGCTAGGGGCTTGGCCTTTCCTGGGCCATGCTGTCACCGACTTGGCAGAGGGCATGGATGGCCAGCTCCCACATTGCCATCTCTCTCCCCTCCCAACTCTCTGGGCACTCGGGAAATTAGGAGAGAGGGGAGAGCTGGATCCTGTCCTCAGCCTCTAGAGGCTGGAGGAGGTGGTGTGGTCGTATCCCGGGTCTGGCAGGAGGGAAAGGGTACAGCCTGTAAGATCTGTGTCCCATAACTCTCCCGGTCAGTGTTGTCCAGTAGAACTATAACGTGAGCCACATCTGTATTTTAAACTTCTCTAGTAGCCACATTAAAAAAGTAAAACGAACAGGTGAAATTAATTTTAATAATATATTTATATATTTATGTAACCTAATATATCCAAAAATATTATCATTTCAACAGGTATTCAATATATGAAATCTTATTGAGATAATTTTCATCTTTTTTTGTGCTAAGTCTTCACAATCTGTGTGCATTCTACATGTACTTACAGCATATCTTGATTTGGACTGGCCACGTGAGTGCTGGACAGTGAGGTCTCGGTCATCTGTCTCCCTGTTCCTCCCTGTGCTCAGAGGAGCCAGGGCTGCCAGTGGGTGTGTGGGGACTTGATGCTGGTGCCCGCCTGGCTGTGGAAGACCCTCGGGGACCCTCGGAGGCGATCTGTGGTTTGTGGTGTTCGCATCCCTCATGTGTGTTTCTGCGTGGGAAGATGGCCCATGTTATGTGTGCCTGCTGTTTTCCAGCTATGGTAAATATTAACGAAGCAGTGGGAGCCAGGTCCTCTGGGAGGCCTGGGATCCCTGAGCGGGGAGGAACAGAGATAATGCTGTGTACCTTAGATAGGGCTTTAAACCTGGCCTCCGAAGCTGCTGTGGCCTGAGCTGCCAGGGAAACAATAGGCACGACTTCTCTTCCCAGGACGCCTGGCTGGGAGAGTCTCAGAACCCGCAGACCTCAGAAGTGCCACTTGCCCCTACATTTGCATCAGCCTCACTCCACTTCTCAGTGTCCTCCCCACAACCCACCCTCTTCATGTTAAGAGCTCTTCTCTCCAAATCCACTTGCCAACAAGCCCAGCTAAGCCCAATTTAAGGGCATGAGGAACAGACTGAGTTCAAATAGTTTCTTCTTTAAAAGAATGCCAAACCCATAAGCAGTTATTGAGCACCTGCTGTATGCTGGGCCATTACATAGGCTGCCTCCTTCCTCACAGTGAGCAGGGCCGCAGGCTGTCACCTCCACCCAGGGCAGGAGTGTGCAAGTCAAACAGGTCAGCGTCACAACTGGGATATAAACCTGGACTTTTGATTAGACTAGTTCTAGCTACCAGAAATTTCCCTATGGGGAGAGGAAAGCAAGAATGTTTACTTATATTTACATAAACAAACACTGGAAGGATACAGAAGTGAATGTAAGTGATTACATATGGCAGAGGGGATGGGGAGGATGGGGAGGTATTCATGAGAATTCTCAAGGTATATCCTTGTGTCTTTACCTTGATATTAGAACCATCTGGATATATTGTCTAATTTTCAAAACAAGTCAGATAAAATTTTAACTATTCATTTTTTTCCTCGTGGTAGATGAAGATATGTTTCTCAGAGTAGATGAGCTTGATGACAAAACTGAAATTTTTTCAATATCCAGAATGTGTATGGGCTTTAGTTTCCGTAAAGATAATAAATTTAAAGGACAAAAAAAAAAAAAAAAGAAAAGAAAAGTGAGTTCTTTCTGGTCATGGCTTGGAATTGGTCTTCTTTAACTTCAATCCTTGGCTCCTAGTCTCTGTTCTAGAAACTTCCAATCTGATGAGGAAAACAACCTACTTCTATTCCTCAGACAACTGCCAGTCTGAGGAGAGACACAGCCCTGCCTCAGGGAGCCCCAGTCTGAGGGGGAGACACAGCCCTGTCCTCAGGGAGCCCCAGTCCGAGGGGAGACACAGCCCTGCCCTCAGGGAGCCCCAGTCTGAGAGGAGACAGAGTCCTGTCCTCAGGCAGCCTCAGTCTGAGGGGGGAGACGTAGCCCTGGCCCCAGGAAGCCCCAGTCTGAGGGGGAGACAGCCCTGCCTCAGGGAGTTCCCTTGCCAAGCTCCTCTGGACCAGGTGAAAGAAACTCAAGGATTCCTCTGTGTTCTGAAGGACCCACTTCTGCCGTGGGCCTGGTTCCCTCTTCCCATCCCAGGAAACCTCCTTAGTTCTCAGCCTGCTCAGTATGTCAACACTTGAGTCATTTCCTCTGAGTGCTTGCCTGGTCCCTGGGAGGTGTCTATGTGTCTTTCCTTGCCTCCAGTCTCTTCCAGAGCCAGGGAATGCATGTCCTGAGGGCATGCGGGAGATGGGTGCCTTCTTAAGAACCGCCCCCCCAGAAGACACAGACTCTTACCCGTCACTCAGAGTGAGGCCTAGGCTGGGCTGGGGTGAGGGTGGGCCAATGTGCCAGTCTGTGTGGGCTCCAGGGGCCTGCCCTGCCCTTTGCCCAAGTGTGGGCAGTGAGAGCTGAAGGGAGGGCCCAGGAGGCTTCTCTCAGCTTGGAGATCCCATTCAGCATGTCTGATCTGGACATAGGCAGAATGAAGGGAGGCCCCAAGTGTTCTCAGAAATCCAGAGGTCATTGACCTGGGAAGGCAAGGGTGAGCCCAGGCGGGGTAGGCTGGGGCGCGCACACACACACACACACACACACACACACACACACACACGCTGTGTTTCCTTCTGAGTAGAAGCCACTGCCCTTTGTAGAACTGGAGAGGCCCATCCCCATCCCCAGCAAGTGCTCCTCAGCATCCTTGAGGGGAGGCCAGGCTGAGAGGCCAGTGAGCTGTAGGCACGGCCCCTTCCAGGGAAGGTGCTCACCCCAACCTATTTAGCTCACATTCCATTTTCTTCCTCTGCTGGCAGAGGAGTCCTAGGGGTGTGGACCAGGCCTCGGGGGCTGGAGTAGTGTGTGGGAATGAAGTGATGAAATCTGGTTGGGAGACTGGGGGGGTGACAATGCAGTGAACCCCTTCTTGAATACCCCTCTCTGAGCTCCCCCACCCTTCCTGTCTCCATTCCTGACCTCCTCCCAACCTGGCTGTGAAACTGAGAGGGAGACCCCAGCTGCCTGCAGGGTCAGAGCAGGGTCCAGGTGGAGAGAGCAGCCACTCTATGTTGAGTACAGAAATAGAGTTTGAGATTCCCAGCACCACACAGCTAGAGAGGGGGGGGGTCTGGGGGATCATCCAGTCTGATGCCTTCATTGGGCAAGTAGGGTAACTGAGGCCCGTAGAGGTTTTTCCAGAACATACTGGAGAAGCCACAGAAGAGAGGGCCCAGTTACTGGGACCTGGAAAGCAATTTGCTGGGGCGATGTGGGAAAATGTCAGGGTTAGAGTGAATGAGTTGGGAAAGGAGAAAGATATCCAATGGGGAGAGGGGCTGGTGGTGTTTGCCCAGAGTATCAGGGCTGCAGGAAAAGAAAACAAAGCACTTGGAATTCTTGGAAGACGAGACCGACCTCAGGTAACCCCAAGGGTTGGTGGTCAGCTCCCTAGGAATGTCTGCCAATCATCAGCACCTTTGACTTGGTGCCCTTGCACTGTGGCCCAGGGTGACCTTGTGCAAGTCATTCCCCAACAGGGTCTTAGTCTCCCCATCTGTAAAAGGAGGTGGACACTCAGCCTTCTCAAAGAACGTCCCATCTCCACGTTTCTACATCCACCAACTGAATGACACGATATCTTTGAGATACTTTTCTCTATTTGGCATTTCTCACTCTCTCTATGCCTCAGTTTCTACATCTGCAAAATGGGACTAAAAAATAATACTCATAAGGTTGTTGTGAGGATTCAGTGAGTTAATACATGTAAAGCATTTAGTGTCATGCCTGGCGCACAGAAAGCTCTTAACAGATGTTACTTATCATTATCATTATCAATAATTAGGAGGGAGGTGACTGCTAGGCAGTTGTCCATGGCCTACAGTGGGTTAGTATGATAACGAAAGAGCTGGGACAAGGGCCTCGCTGGGGCATTTTAAGGGCAGCCTGGCTCCATGTCCTATTCCAGAGGCCACCCACATCTAGGCAGGAAAGCCCCGAGGAAAGTGAGACCCAGGCCTGGAAGAGGTGGAACCCCACTCCAGGAGCATAGAAGCCAACACAGTGTTTGCTGCCCAGGGTCTCTGGGCCTGGATTTCAGCCTGGGGCCCCAGAGGGAGAGTCAGCACCCCTCCTCCCCCAAGCTGGAGGTACCCTGCCATGAAGGTGGCTGGAGATAGGCGAACAGCGAGAGGCATCCCGTAGAGAGCTTTCAAGAGGCCGCCTTGCTTAGGGTCAATATTTGTTCAGCTCTTGGGCTGGCGCGGTCCATCACTGCCTCTGGCCCCTCACATTCCGGCCATCGCACCCCTATCTCAGGAACGTGCTCCCATTGACTCGGGGGAGCACACCCAACCTTGGCAGTGATCTGCCCTGCCAATGCCGCCACTGCCACCCTTATTTCCAGGCAGGAAATGGGAGGCCCCAGGTGGGAAGAGGGTGTGCACCCAGACAGGTGCATGGAGGATGTGGGCCAGGTGCAGGTGCTGGGCCTGCCCCTCTGCTTCCCCATGTTGAAGCCCTGGCCTCCTTGCCAGCTGCAGTCAATGAGGGAGGGGGAAAGACCTCCCCAGCTTCCCTCCAAGATTCCTACTTAGATAATTATTTCAGCACACATTTCCTAAGCACCTACTGTGTTCCCAAGAGGATACCGCCCCGGGGGCAGGGGGAAGAAGAAGAAAACACTTCTCCCAGGTCCTTGAGAGTTGGTAATCAGATTTTTCTACTCCATGAATATCGTCTTGGATCTCATTTCAAGGGGGAAATACCCTCAGGGGACCCCAGTATTAACTTAAATCAAGTTTGCTTAGCTATATGCAAACAACTAGATATAAAACCTCTTTCACTTTCAGCTTATACACAACTCAAAACCCCAAATCAATTTGCAGTTTAAATGCAAAGAAAACAACACAAGCAATCAATTTCAAATACGGGGCATACACTTTAGTGTAACAGCTCTTGCTGAAACCCGATCACCACTTGCAGTGTGAACAGTGCACGGACCACCTGAGTACAGGGGAACCTGGGAATAGCTTGCTCTTACAAGACCCAAGGCCTCGTTTACATATTAAGCCCCGCCTCGCTCTTTCCTCATTGGCCCAGGACAATCGGCCTTAATGAGAGCAGGGCAGTGTGCTTAAACTTACTTCCTGAGGTTAGCTTGTAAGTGAGAAGGTCCTGGGGGTGAGGAGGAGGCCTGGGGACCAGGATTAATTCCAGGCGGGCACTAGCCATGCCTTCCCCTGGTCCGTGACACTGTCCAGAGCTCTTGACTTGCGCCCATTACCTCATTTGCTCCTCATTCCAAGGTGGAGAAGTGGGCAGGGCAAGTTCTTTCCAAGGCTCTTGAATTTTTACCCTGTCTCCACAAGGGAAGGCATGAATTTTTAAATTTCTATTCTTATTTCCCCCCTTTCCTCCACAAAAGGTTGCATACTTTACACGTGGTTCTGTACCTTGCCTCCTCAGTTTACTCCATCTTGGAGGACTTTGGATAATGGTACGTAAACAATGCCTTGTTTTTTTTTTTTTTTTTTTTTAATGGCTGCATGGTATTCCATCATATGGCTGATCTGTCATTTATTCAACCAGTTCTTTGTTGAGTTAGGTCATTTCCCTCTTTAGCATTTATGAACAATGCTGCAGTGAATAATCTCGTACATGCGTCATTTCGCACGTACTAGGTCTATCTGTAGCATCAGTTCCCAGACCTGGAATTGTTGGTCAAAGGGTGTGTGTATTTGTAATCTTGATAAATATTGCCAATTATTCTCCACAGAGATTGTAACAAACTTCTACCAGCAATGGAAGAGTGTGACAATTTCCCCACAGCCCGGCCAACAAAGTGTACGATCAATTGTTGTTGTTGTTTTGATTTTTGCCAATCTGATAGGTGAAAAATTGTATCTTACTATAGTTCTAATGTGGATCTGCTTTTATTTACAAGGCGTCTGGCTAGGGTGCGATGGATGCAGTGTTCTGTTGAGGAGTAAAGGATTTCCCTGGGCCACGCTGTCTGGGCAGGGCCCATGCTCCTGAACTTATTTGCTTTAACCTGTGGACAGCTGGCCCAGGGAGAGACTCTAACTGTGGTAGGACCCGCTCAAGTCATCTCCAAATCTGAAGATGCCTGGAAAAGCCATATTGGCTTATCTTTGCCTGTGGATGGGTGTGGTGGGTCCTTGGGTGTATCAGTTTAGAGCACTCTCCCAGGACATGGCCAGGACCCTGGGACCTCACACCAATGGGGAAGTTTCCCTGAGGTTTAACTTCCTCCATCAAAGATCATATCATTCTGCAGGCTGGTCCTTTGTGGCATGGAGGAATCACAAGATGGGAGGCTCCAATGAATGACTAGCTCCTTTTGGTCTTGCTGGACTCACAGTATCCGTGGTGTCCTTCAGGACCAGAGACCCTGTAGAAGGAGACAACAAGGTTAACTTCATGATTTGTTCTATGTGAACCCATTCTTGCTAAAGGCCAGAGGCAACCTGACTCTGAATAGGTGGCCTGGCATTGCTGAGGCCTGGGAGGCTCAGGGAAGGGCCAGTGTAGGGTCCTCTCCCCCGGAACCTGCCTGAGTCTTCAAATACTGGGCCTCCTTCCTTCCAAATTGTCACAGTCTTTACAACAGCCTGAAACCCCAGAGCAGCTTAGTTTGAGATTTGTGAGTCAGCACCCCAGAATCTCTGGGCTGAAGAATCTTGGGCAGAAAGCAGCTCAGACTTAAAACATAGAACACCAGAACTGAAGGGACCTTAGACAGTATCCAGTTCCTTCATCATACAGCTGGGGAAACTGAGTCATGGGTAGGGTAAAGGACTCAGCCACAGTCCTCCAACTAGCAGGTGGCATGGCCAGGCTGGGTACAAGGTATCTGGACTCCGAGGCCAGCTCTCTCTGAGGTCAGTTCTAAGAGGTGAGGGCTTAGCCTGCTGCCTCAGAACAAGCCCGTATGTACCCTTTCTGGCTGAGTGTGAGTGCCCAGGATGGATGTCACTGCTGCTGCTGCCACCACTGCCTGGATGGCTGCCAGCTCAGGCAGGACCCCCAGAGGACAGGGTGGATGAGGGGATGTACAGGGCCCACTCTCGACGTGCCCGGATTTGTTTTCTGCTTTTAATTGCACCTAATGATCGGCAGAGGAACCGAGAGAATCCCTGGCCTGGCTCCTTCCTTCTCCTCACTCTGTTCTCCAGACTTGGGGAGAGAGGGCAGGTGGAGGCATTGGCCTTCCCAGAAGTCAGCCTAATCTCTTTGCCTGTCTTAGAAAAGCTATTAATGAGGATTGTTCCAAAGGGCTGGGGCAGGGAGGGGGCCTGCTTCTCTCCCAGTGCATGGAATGTTGAGAAGCCCCTCCCGCAAGATGCCAAGCCCCAGGTCTAGTGCCAAGGCTCTGGACTCAGGGAAAGAGGAACTGGGAACTAGGCATGGAAAAGGGAAACCCCTTGGGGCAGGGATAAGATGTGTCACTCAGCGCTTCCTCATTGCCCTCTGGATTGGTCGCCTTCTTCCCCCTGCCTTTGCTCATGCCCTTCCTTCTCCCAGGAATTCCATCTCCACTGCTGCCTGCCTATTCCATCCTGCCCATCCCGAATGGCCCAGCTCAATCTACCTCCTCAGGAACCTTCTGCTACTGCTCCAGCCCAGTGAGCTTCCCCCACTTTGAACCCTCCATGGCTGGGACATAGAAGTTGCTCAATAGACCCTCATTAATTAGAATTTGTCGAGCACCTAATATACGTCAGTGTCCTGGGCTGGTTCCCCCCAAGATAAGGATTGGCGTGCTAGTGGCTGATTTTGGAGGTGATCCCATGAAACACTGGTCAAGGAGCGAGGAAAAGATGCAGGGAAAGGAAGGAAGCCAGTAAAATGTGTGTTATTGAATAGGTGATTGCTGTGGGCAAGTAGGGTTGGGTCACACTGGGGACCCCCGGGAGACAGTGTGGAACACTCACCTCAAAGTTACCACCCATGGGCAGGGAACTGGGGTATTATCCCCCCATCCTGTAGCCATTAGTTGAGGGATCCTGGGGAAGGGGTGGGGTGGTGTCCACTCCCTGGCACCCCTGGCCTGGCCTGCGCATGAACCCAAGAGGGCTCAAATGTCAGAATGGTGAGTGCTGAGGGGATATGGGTGGGTATGTCCCTGTCTGTGTCTGCTGGTAGCTGGGGATACGAAGATGAAAAGAGCAACCCCTTCCCTGTAGGAGTTCACAATCAAGTGAGGGAGCTGAGGGTTAAATATCCTTCCAGTGCAGCAGAATAAATATCAGAATGGAATTATCCATATTGGGCTGTGGGAGCTTCGAGGTGGGACACTTGACCAGCCTGAGATTCAGGGAAGACATCCTGGAGAAGAGCAGAGATTTGGATTTGGAAGAATGAGTAGTTGTCATGGTCGAGAAAGGTGGCAGGGCATTCCACGTAGAGGGAAGAATATGGGCAAATCATGATGTGGGAGTGGGGGCACTGTGGGCCTGTTGTCAGCTGACATCGCCAGCTCTGCCACCATCTCTATCCCCGCATAAGGGTTAGCTCAAGTTCAAACTAATTTTGAGATAGCAAGTAATCTTAACACCAACCTAAGGGGACTGGCTGATGTTGCATTTGCAAACATAAGAAGATTTGCTTGTTTAATAAGCTTAGTTAGAAATCTGTCACCTGCACTCTTTAAGTAAATCAGTGTCTTCAAAACGGAGCGGACAAGACTGGTCCATCAATATTTGGGAAGGCATTGGAATCTTCTACTTATTTTTTCTTTCATCCTTGTAAAATGTCTATTTTTTTGTGTATTTTTCAATAATGTACATAATTTATTAGTATGGTAGTACATGTAAATTATAAATAAATAAATATACATATGTTGGGGCACACATCACAGACTGTTTATTAATAGAGGTATGTGATCAAAAGAATCAGGAGCCTCCGGAAGTGGATGATGGCTGGGGACCTGCTCGGGGTGTGCCACAGGAAGAGGGTTCTAAGAACCCACTCTTCCCACCACCCTTTCCACCCATCAGCAGGAGGTTCAGGCTGGGCTCTCCAGTGGCATCCTCAGCCTCTTGTCAATATCTCTGTGAACATGGGCCCTTTGGTGATCGGGCTCGGGCAGGGGAAAGGTTGCCATTTGTGGCTGCAGAATAGGCCTCTCCCTTCTCAGGCCCATTGACCTACTCAGGGGCTTGCCCCTTCTTTGGTAGAAGGAGCCTCTTTCTGGAGCTGTTTCCATGGTAAGAAGGCTGAAGCCGTCACTTGCTATCTCTGTCCCTGGGCCCTCTCCCCTCTGGCCTGAGATTCTCAGGCCTGGCCCAGGGCCCCCAGTGCTCATGCATTCTGGCTGACTCACAGCCTCTCTAGCCACACGCTAGCCTCTGCCACCCTGGCCTGGGCCTGGCCCCTCTGTCCCAGCTATAGTCAGTCACTAATTACCTTAGTCATCTTTCCATCCATGCTTGTTGAGCTAATGGGGAAGGCAAACAGAAATCTCAGCAAATGTGGAAAATTCCTGCTGATGAGGCTAGAGGCCGTGCCCAGGTTTGGGGGGATTGGATCTTCCCCTCTGAGGCTGCAGGGATGGACCCCCAATGCTGAACTGTTTGCTTTATTTAATCAGGAAGTGGTAGGCAGCTTTCCTGGTCAGCACCCTGTCCCCCAGCTGGAGGTT
This sequence comes from Diceros bicornis minor, assembly GCF_020826845.1. NCBI lineage: Eukaryota > Metazoa > Chordata > Mammalia > Perissodactyla > Rhinocerotidae > Diceros > Diceros bicornis. The sequence goes on along the minus strand of NC_080753.1, from coordinate 21,979,940 downwards.
CATCTTATCAAACAGGAAGCAAGGCTGGGCTCAGAGTAGGGGCTTAGGGGGGCATTACTTAGGCCTGGGGCTGTCTCCAGGTGGGACTCAGCTCTGGACCCCCCAGGATGCCCAGCTGGCCCAGTTGACTGAATGGGAGGGTGGTGCTTGGGCTGCATGCTCTCTCACACCTGAGGCCTGTTAATAATTACCCCTGGGGAGGGCAAGGCCCCGGAAGACATCACTAATGAGCCTGCTAAGTGACAGCTGGACCCTTTCCTCCTCACCTGCTCAGGAAAACAAGATCTGGCCAAGGAATTATTTAACCCTCTTTGGGCTCGGAGCTCCCTGAGGACAGGGGCTGTGTTTCCCCCTCAGATGGGTCTCTGAGTCCTTGGAGCCTTCGCCATTGTCAGTACCAGACTTCCGTCCTGTTGTTGATACCAGAATTTCTGCCCTGAACAGGTCCATCCTCACCCATGGAAGGCTACTTTGCCTAGTACTGGTTATAAGCAGAGCTGATCAATAGAATAGATGGTGGAAACGTTCTGGATCTGCATTGCTGAAGACAGTAGCTGCTCTCCACGTGTGTCTACTAGCACTTAAACTGTGCATCCGAGTTACTGAATTTGTAAAACCTAATTTTAATTAATTTAAAATTAAATAGCCATGGGGCCGGCCCAGTGGTGTAGCGGTTAAGCGGTTAAGCGCACGTGCTCTGCTTCAGCGGCCTGCCGTTCGCAGGTTCAGAACCCGGGCGTGCACCGACGCACCGCTTGTCAAGCCATGCTGTGGCAGCGTCCCATATAAAGTAGAGGGAGATGGGCACGGATGTTAGCCCAGGGCCAATCTTCCTCAGCAAAAAGAGGAGGATTGGCATGGATGTTAGCTCAGGGCTGATCTTTTTCACCAAAAAAAAAAAAAAAAATTAAATAGCCACATGTAGCTAGTGGCTACCATATTCCACAGTGAACGTAAAGTTTCTATAAAGTTTCACAAGGGGGAATTGAATGGGTGGCAAGCAGATTTATGCTGAACAACCCTCCAAACTGCCATGCCATTGGTGAATCAGAGCCCGTTGCCACGCCCCGACGGGACTGAAGGGGCCCAAGGTCCTTCTCCCTGGCGATGGCTCCCGGGAGGCTGCGTGAGTGCCCTCCCCCACCTCCAAGCCCCCCAGGCAGCCGAGGGGACTGGAGGAGCAAGGAGACAGCCAGAAAGCACCTGTTCTTAACGAGGGTCCCCAGGAGCCAGGCAGCCCTCCCTCCACAGGGCACGGGGCTGTCGCTGCTTGAATGAGGGAGATTTATGGAAAATCCCTTCACACAACAGGCAGATTTTCCAAGCCTCATTGGCTGCTCTGGTTTGAGCCTTCATTAAGAGGAATGGGGCACAATGGAGGAGGTGGGAGTGAGGCCCTGGGCCCATTCAGCTCCTTATCATTCGGCACTGGGAACTCCATCAATGCTTGCCCCCCTTCCTTGCTCCACGACAGGTCACACTCTCTCTCCTTTTAATGATAATAATAAAAGGGCCCGAACATCCAGTAAAGTCAGACTCAGGCTTTGAGGGGCATCTTTCTTGCATTCTAAAGCTTTCTAGAAGAGACATTCTGTGGTTTTGCTTTACAGTTCCCTAGGCTTTGTAATGCACGGTCTGGAAGTTCTCCCTTACAGCTAACCTAATTTCATCCTGCTTTAGGGACAACTCGGTAGGATTTCTCTCCCCCTTTAAAGTTATGGTGACATTTCAAAGTGGCGAGGTCAAGTGTGTGATTTCCCAATAAAAAAACCTTGATTGGAGGGAGAAACCACTGTCTACTGGAGCTGAGGGACCCTAGAGGTTTCCAGGCCCATCCCCCTCACTGTGCATTCAGAGGGCCATAGTCCCCACAAGCAGGTAGTGAAAGAGTTAGAGCCATGCTCCAGGGTAGTGCCCGCCCGTGTACTGACTGACTCTGATGGGGCACATCCACATAAATACCCAGGGACCCTTCCTGAGGAGAGAGCAATGTTTAAGCTAAAGGAATAGATTGCTAATAGTGAAATATTAGGTCTTACTCCACAGATGCTTTTTTGTCCTAAAGCCCTTCCAGAAAGTGCTCACTATGTGTGATGGAGCTCAGTGGAAGTGTCTTAGAGGAGGGGAGACTTAACGTGGGCCTTTCAGGGTGGTGAGGTTGGATGGAAGAAGAGAGGGGTGAGGCATTCCTGGGGCAGGAGGAGCTGGTGCAAAGGCTCAGGAGAACCACAAGCAGAATCCCGGGAGGGGGCCCTTCCCCTGTATTGGGGACTGGAGGCTAGGCGTCATTCACTGAGTAGAAAGTAGATGAGGATGGCTAGTTCCTGTGATGGTGAGGTGTCCAAGTCTTGGGAGGTGACTTGCCTTGTTGGGGGAGCTGGCTGGAGTGGGAGGTGTTTATGGTTTTCCCTCCCCCAGGGGCGGCTGGAGCGAGGCAAGTTTACAGTTGCTCAGAACTCGATAAACACACTTGCTGAGCATGTGAATGAGTATGCGTGTAGCCGAGTGTCCTCTGCCATTTGACCTTCCAGCCAGTGCTCCCACCTCCCTCACCTGCTGAAGATGCTTCAGCTAGGTGGCTGTTTGCTCTCGGGCCTGGTGACACTTACGGAGGAGGTCAGTAAGCATGGACAATGTGTGACCCTGTGGATCCGGCAGACTTCCTGGGAAGGCAAGGCCTTGGGGGGGATCCTGGAGAATGGGTGTGGGGAGGAGGAAGTCATTCCAGCCTGGGGACAGCAGGAGCAAGGAGGTGTGTGTGCGTGTGTGTGACCAGACAACGGGGGAGGGCGAGCCTTGGGTACACGGAGGAGAGAAGGTGGGAGGTGGAGCATCGGCTGGAGGCTTTCTAGCTTTGGGGAAGCCTTTACATGGGACCTAATAGTTAATTGAGAAGTAGTGGTGATCCTTTTAAGAAATGATAAACACAAAAATGCCAACCTCCAGGTACACAGGCCCCATGTGTTTATTGTCAATAATTATGATACAACACAGAGTTATTTACCAGTGTTGTGACCGGGTTGCCTGAGCCCTCCACATTCTGACTAGCGCTGAACATGTATACGACAGTGGCCAGCATTAGGGACAGCCTGTGGTCTTAATTAGGGGTCACTGGTGGTCAGGGTTAGGGGTCAAGCTGTGGCCAGAGTGGTGCGAGCTTGTGGTCGAGATAAAGGGTCAGTCGTGGTTATGACTGGTCGTTGATCAGTGGTCAGGGTGAGGGGTCAGATACTGACTGCCAACTGTTTTCTTTGTGTTAAGCTAACAGCTCGGGAAGAAGTTGACCTTGTCTCAGAGGCCTTATCCTCAGAGGCCAGAACATTTGCATGAGAACTCCAAAGACTTGGGGTTTAGTCCTGGTTCTGCTAACTTAGGAGCTGGGCAAGTTGCATCTCTTCTCTGACCTTCCATCTTGCCTCTGTAGGAAAGTAACAATCCACGCCTGCCTGGTGTGTGAGGTTTTTGTCACGGAGAATCCCATTATGAAATATGAACTCAATAATTACAACCAGCACCGAGCCTGTCCTCCTCACCCTGACAGGCCTATAGGCAAATCCGCAGTGGTCAGGCAGTTGGCTGGGGGGCAGGGTGGATAAAGGAGTGGTCTCCAAACTTGGCTACTCATTGGAACCAACTGGACATCTTTAAAAACACAGTGATGCCCAGCTGTCCCTCTGGCCCTCCAACGTTCTGAATTAATTGGTGTGGGGGTGAGCCGGGCATCAGGAGTTCTAAAATCTCCCCAGGTGATTCTAATGTGCAACCAAGTTTGGAAACCACTGGGTAAAAGCCGGTACTAATTAATGAGCTAAAGAGAATGAGTCTTTAAGCAGCCACCTGAGCTGTAGATAAAACCAACCAGCTGGCTCTGGCTCCATCTCTGTGGGGGTCTGACTAAGAGAGATGAGCTGAGAGCAGCAGGAGATTCAAAAAAGAACTTTCTCACCTAACATCCCCACCTCTGCTTCTTCATCTGTAAAATGGGTTAGATTGTACTTACCTCGTCGAGGTTATTGGGGGCCTCAAGTGGAATAAAATGCATTGTAAGTTGTAATCCTTGGCATCACCAACCAAGAGATGTTGACTGAACGTTGGGGATGTGGGTGGAGAAAAGCAGAGTCCCTGGAACCTCCCTTCAGATGTCCCCTCACCAGAAATTCCTAATGGTAGTCTGAAGCCAGGGGGATGGGCAACACGGCCGCTGTGGAACCCAGAGTCTCTTGGCCCTGAGAAGGCTCTTTGGGGGTATGTGTCCCCTGTTTCAAGCATTGTCCCCCTAAATACGCTCACATTAGTGTGACCATGTGTTTCATTTTTGGTTTCAGAAAATATCCCCATAATAACCTGTAGGGTGGCTGGGGGTGGGGAGACGGGAGTTCTGCCCCCTCTGGCTCTTTGCAGGGGTGGGGTGGGGTGTTACAGAGCTCCTGGAAGCTTCAGCTGAGGGTTGGAGGCAGCTCCTGGCCAGGTTTTCGGTGTCTCGGTCCTCAGGGGAAAGTGGAGGTTTCTCTTTGGCCTGTGTGTCTTTAAGACTTGGAGCAGGATGAGGGGACCTGACTGAGGATAATTCCAACCAGAGGGTTCCTTTGAAATGGAAGTGACATCTAGTGGTTTGAAAAAGAACTGCCAAGCTGGCCCCCCAGGCCCAGGCTGGCCCTCGGGGTCCCTTCCCCGGCCACCAGGCCCCTCTCCTCCCAGGCCACGACCCTGCTTGAGGGATCTGCAGCCCCAACAACGGGCTCTCGATGGCAAGGTGGCTCTCATGGCCCCCCACCAGGCTGGAACCCCTACCCAGGCCCAGGCACCTGCCCTCAGGCCCAGGTGCTCTGTCAGGCCACACCTGGGGCAGCCAGGAAGGGCCCAGGAAGTGTGTCTCCTTCCCAGTCTGTCAGGGCTACAGTGTAAGGTCCCCAGGTGAGCTGGGCTCCTTGGGCTTCCTGTCCCTTGATTCTGAGGAGCCCTGTCCTGGGTCCAGCCCCACAGAAGTCCTGTGTAGGCCACAGTGCTGAGTCATCGGAAATGTGCAGCCCGGCCGCTCTTATGCAAGGGCCCCACCACTGGCCCGCTGGTGTCAGCTACAGGCCTTCAGCCTCCCTTTCAGTCAGGCAAAGGGCCTCAGCGGTACATGCACCCAGACTTGGGGAGGGGGTGTGAAATGGGAGCCTACACAGAGCCCTGGCCTTGGCACCAAAAGGGACGATGGGAGGAGAGGGACAGTGCCCAATCTATTGCTCTCCAAGGTTCCTGACTTGAGGAGCTCCAGTCTGAGGGGGGACACAGCTCTGCCTCAAGCAGCCCCCATCTGAGGGGAGACACAGCCCTACCCTCAGGGAGCCCCAGTCTGAGGGGGAGACAGCCCTGCACTCAGGGAGCCCCAGTCTGAGGGGGAGACACAGCGCTGTCCTCAGGGAGCCCCAGTCTGAGGGGAGACACAGCCCTGTCCTCAGGGAGCCCCAGTCTGAGGGGGAGACACAGCCCAGTCCTCAGGGAGCCCCAGTCTGAGGGGAGACACAGCCCTGTCCTCAGGGAGCCCCGGTCTGAGGGGAGACACAGCCCTGCCCTCAGGGAGCCCCCATCTGAGGGGAGACAGCCCTGCCCTCACAAAAGTCCCAGGTGAGGGTGGGGGAGGGAAAGAATGACGCACACGTGAAACAGACTGATGACCCTTGCAAAACACTGGAAAAATCAGGCAGTTGGTTATAAGGCAGCAGCGCCCCAGGGGCTGGGCTGGGAAGGGAGCAAGTGACAGGCTCTGCAATAGAGGAGCAAGTTTTCATGGGAGGCAATGCCTTTAAAGGTCGCAGGGAACCGGCCCCCTGCCCTACATGTGTTTAGACCTGGGTTTTTCCCTGGTGTCTGGCTCACAGGGTGGGGGACCTCGGCCCATCTCAGGTGCCGAGCCCGGTGGCACCAGGGCCTGAGCAGGTAATAAAAGGGACTAGGTAGGACAGGGGTGGGGGCTTGTTGACATTGCCTGGACACCTGCACACCTCCGTTTCGTCCCCGCCTGCTGTGGTCCTCATCCTGTGGCGAGAACCTCCTGGGAGGCAGCAGCCCTGTGGCCTGTGTCAGCCTTGCCCTGCCCCATGCCCTGAGCAAGGCCCAGCTGCTTCTGGCCTCAACTCTGTAGCTCTGGAAGCTTCCCTAGGCCCCTTCTCCAAAACTCGGGCACATCCTTCTGGGTGAGGAAGCGTCTGTTCCAGAGGATAAGAATGTTTCAAGATCAACTTCCTGAAAAAGCTGTGCAGTCTGCTCCCTTCTGGGAGATTTGAACTCCTAGCGTCTTTTACTCTCCAGAATTGGAGGCAGAAAATGCTTGTTTAACTTTGTCTTAATTTTTATTTCAAAGAGGTACTATATGGACATGGTAAAAAAAAAAAAAAATTCAAGCACAGTAACAATTAGTGAATCTAGGTGAAGAGTATAGCAGATCTACCTTATTCTTGCAACTTTTCTGTAAGTCTGAAATTACTTTGAAATGAGATAAAAAGCTAAAACAAGTTCAAACAGAAATGTAGGTCTCTCTTCCATCTTTTCCTCCAGACCCTACTTAGTTCCCTTTCTTGGAGGCCCCTGAGTTACCAGTTTCCTGTGCGTCCTTCTAAAGATAGTCCGAAATATACATATTTATAAATGTTTTACTCCCATACGAATGGTGACATACCCCCACACTGCTCTGCAGTTTTCCTCTTTCACTTAATAATATATCTGGAAACTATTTGACGTGAGTACACGTACAGCTGTCTGTCTGTCACGGCTCCAGCATATTTCATCGAACGAGTGATTCAGATTTTCATTTGGAAGATATTGTACAATGAAGTGGTTAAGAGTATGGACTTTGGAGACAGAATGTTCGAGTTTAGATCCCCGCTCTACTACAAACCAGCTGTTTAATGTTGAGCCAGTGACTTAATCTCTTAGTGACTCAGATTCCTCGTTTGTGGATCAGGATTAATAGTGGAATCTACCTCAGAGCGTTTTGTGCGGATTAAATGAGATAATACTTATAAAGGGCTTAGGACACTGCCTGGTGTGCAGCAAGCACTCAATAAATGTTAGCCACTGCTCCCAAGATGATTTCGCCAGACCCCCTTGGAGAGAGTGGGGCTGTTTCCAGGCTTTTATTATTATAAACAATGCCGCAAATGAATATCATTGTCCTCACGTCACTTGGTACATGTGGGAGTGTATCTGTAGGAAAAATGCCAGGGAGTAGAATTGCTGTGTCAAAGGCCACGTGCATTTTTAATTTCTAAAGATACTGCCAGGTTGCCCTCCTCGGGGCAGCGGGGGGTGGGGGGTCCCAGTCACACTGCCTCTAGCTGTGTTTGCGCCCGTTTCCCCATAGCCTTGTCAACAGAGTTGTGCTTCACTTGAATACAGCATTTCTCAAATTTAATTGGGCACGGAAGCCTGTTATGGAGCTTCTTGGGGATCCCTTGGCCTTTGAGCCCTCCCCCATACCCACCCAAGTCTGTCAGGGTATTTGCTGGGAGAAGCCAGCCCTCAATGAGAGCTAGAATGGTCTATAGCCAGCAAAATTCTCCTAAAGTTGGCTCTGCCAAGGCCCATGCACATTCATTCTACGCATTTTTCTCAGACATTATGGTGCTCACAATAAGTTTATGCATGGTTGATGGCTGTTTTTTCTGCCTCTGTTAGCACATCAAAACTGTTGGTTAAATCTGATAATACTTTAGACTGTGCTTGTTGTCACCATTTCATTCCTGAGCCTAACTTGCAATTTCTAGTCACATTTTAAGCATTTTATCACACATGTGAAGGCGCACAGACAATGCCAGTACACAATTAGCCACGATAAGGGGGACGCCTGTCTCTTCTACCTGGAATTAGACTTCCTGTTATGGATAACGTATAAACCAACCTGTCTCCCTTCTCTTCAGGGAAAATTGGAGCTGATAATAAATAAAAAGAAAGGCAGACTCTGCACTGAGAGACCTGTTATCTGAAAACTGAAACCTCACCAGCACAAAATATATCTAAAGAGTGAGTATTCCTTTTACAAAAGGAGTTCCTACTGAGTTAATTTTGGTAGATTTTTATTAAAGCCCTTTTAGACAATTATGACACGGCAGAGGATTGTTTGAGGATGGCGGCTTTGGGGAAGAAAGCAGGCCTGCTAGGTCTCTCCCCAGTTCTTCACGTTCTTCTCATCCACAGCTTGCACGTACACTGATCTCACACAGGCCCAGGCTGGAATGCTCCTTTATGATTCACTCTGATTTAAGGTGGTGTGCCAGACTTTCTAGGACTTTTGTGGGCTCCCTAGGCTAGCCTGGCATCAAAGCCTCCGACGTCTCTTTCCCCTTCAATGACCTTGCAGATCTGACAAATGCCAAGGACTTTGCCGATGCTAGATCTGGTGTGGAGACCGTCCCAGGCTGCTCAGAGTGGCGGAAGCAAACTGGCCGCATCTCCAGAAGCCCCTCAGGGGTCAGATGTAAGATGAGGGCATCTTTTTTTTTTTTTTATTGATGTTTTAATGGTTTCTAACATTGTGAAATTTTGGGTTTGTCCATCACCCCATATATGACTCCCTTCACCCCTTGTGCCCACCCCCCACCCCCACTGCCCGGGTAACCACAGTCCAGTTTTCTCTGTCCATGTGTTGGTTTATATTCCACATATGAGTGAGATCATACAGTGTTTGTCTTTCTCTTTCTGGCTTATTTCACTTAACATAATACGCTCCAGGCCCATCCATGTTGTTGCAAATGGGACGATTTTGTCTTTTTTTATGGCTGAGTAGTATTCCATTGTATATATATACCACATTTTCTTAATCCAGTCGTCAGTCGAGGGACACTTAGGTTGCTTCCACTTCTTGGCTATGGTGAATAATGCTGCAATGAACATAGGGGTGCATAAGCCTCTTTGGATTGTTGATTTCAGGTGCGTTGGATAGATTCCCAGTAGTGGGATGGCTGGATCATAGGGCATCTCTATTTTTAATTCTTTGAGGAATCTCCATACCGTTTTCCATAGAGGCTGCACCAATTTGCATTCCCACCAGCTGTGTATGAGGGTTCCTGTTTCTCCACATCCTCTCCAACATTTGTTGTTTTTTGTCTTGGTGATTATAGCCATTCTAACAGGCGTGAGGTGGTATCTTAGTGTTGTTTTGATTTGCATTTCCCTGATGATTAGTGATGTTGAGCATCTTTTCATGTGCCTATTGGCCATCTGTATATCTTCCTTGGAGAAGTGTCTGTTCATTTCCTCTGCCCATTTTTTGATCAGGTTGTTTGTTTTTTTGTTGTTCAATTGTGTGAGTTCTTTATATATTATGGAGATCAACCCCTTGTCAGATGTATGTTTTGCAAATATTCTCTCCCAGCTGGTTGGTTGTTTGTTCAAGATGAGGGCATCTTAAATGAAGGTCAAATAGGTTTCTTTTTTTCCAGTTGTTTAACAAACTTTATTTTCATCTAATAAAAACACACATGCAGAAAACTGCACAAATCATAAGTATATAAGTTGATGACTTTTTTTTTTACATGCAACTTATGAGTTTTACATGCAGCTAATCATGCAGATCAAGAAATAGAGCATTGCCAGCTTCCCACAACCCTTGCCCGATGTCCCTCCCAGTTGTCACCCTCACCAAAGGCAGGCAGTTTTCTGTCTTCTATTCCTGACAGACTTTGGAACATTATATAAATGGAATCACATTGCATGTGCTTGATTGTGTCTGATTTCTTTTGCTCAACATTGTGAAATTCACACGTTGTGAATTCACCATGTTTTGTGTGGAGTTCATTCACTTTCATTGCTGTGTAGTGTCCCATAGGATGAATATACAATTTTTAGTCCATTCCACTGATAATCATTGGGTTGTTTCTGGTTTAGGGCTATGGTGAATAATGCTGCTGTAAACATTCCTATCTACGCCTTGTGGTATACAAGTGTACACATTTCTGCTATATACCTAGGAGACGAATCACTGTGTCATGGGTAGACACTGCCAGCTTTCCAAAGTGGTTGTGTCAATTTATGCTGCCACAGCAGTGTGTGTGAGTTCCAGTTTCTCCACATCCTCACCAACACCACTGTCAGCAGTTTTCATTTTACCGTTCCGGTGGTCAAAATGATCTTTCTAAACCATAAATCCTTTGATCACCTTCCTGCTTCCAGCTTTTAAAAATTTCCCCAACGTTTTATCATGAAAACTTTCAAACATACAGAAAAGCTGAAAAAGTTGTGCAGTAAACACCCGTATCAACACAATTACACGATCTAATCATACCATCAACATTTCATAATAGTTGTTTTTTACATGTCTAACCATCTATCCATCCATCAACTATCTTCTTTTTTTAATTGTCATGTTTCTTTGTGAAGGTAAAATTTACATACCATCACATTCACCCATTGTGAATATATATTCAATGATTTAAGTGAATTTAGATAGTTGTGCAGCCATTAGCACAGTCTAGTTTTAGACACTTCTGTCACCTGACAAAGTTCTTCTGTGCTGTTTGTAGTCAGTCTCTACCCAGGCTCCCAGCCTCAGGCAACTGCTCATCTATCTACTTTCTCTCTATGTAGTTTTACCTTTTCCAGAAATTTCACGTAAATGGAATCATGTAGTGTGTAGTCTTTTTTATCTGGCTTCTTTCACTGAGCACAATGCTTTTGAGATTCATCCATGTTGCAGCCTGTATCAGCAGTTCGTTTTTATTGCTGAGTAGTATTCTGATGTACCGTTATACCACAGTTTATCCATTCTCTTGTTAATTGTCCCAATAGGGTTTTAATGACAGGATCTTGTCATTAAATGGCCCATTTATGGAGTGGTCTACTTATGGGAAGAAGAAAAGGGGGAGAGAGAGATGACAATATTCTTGTTGCCTCCACATCCCCTGTCTCTAAATCAGCACTGGGCTCCTCCCCTTTGGGAAACTTCCTGACTACCCTGTTCTTAGCCAACTCCTTCTTGAACTCTGCATACCTAGACCACCATTCTCCTCTGGGGCTCACAGTTCCTGCCCTGGGTTGGTCTTGGTTTCACGCATGGGTGTGTGTCTCATGAAGTCCTACAATGTTCCACAAAGAGCTGAGTGCAATCTGGCTCTGGGTTTAGCACTTGGGAAACAGTGGTCTTCAGTAGTCATCTCCCCCACAGCTTGATGGGCTCTTCGAGGGCAGGGATCATGGCTTTTGTGTCCCTTCACTATAGCTCCAAGGCCTGGGACAGCACCGGGCACATAGGGAGGAAGGAAGGAGGGAGGACAGTGGACAGCGCAGTGGTTTGGGGGCCTTATACAGCCAAGGCCCGAGCACCCTGAACTCGAGCCCTCTGGTGAGGTCCGTATTAGGGAAATGGCCTTGGGCTGGGCCAGATCTTGGTGCCAAACCACAGCTGGGGATGCCAGCATCACTAACGAGTTCAGCATGAGCCTGGGGAATGAGGAGGCTCCTGCCAACAGATGCCAAGGCAACTGTGGGAGGCTGCTGGGACCCCCAGCCAGAGAGAGGCCTGAGCAGCAGCAAGGCACACTGTTCCCTTCTCACCTCCCTCTCAGCCCCGTAATTCCCAAGATTCCTGATATCTCTCCAGACCCCAGGCTGCCCTCCCCACATCCGCTTCCAGGACTGCTGAGGGTGTGGGCTCCCAGGGCTGTGCCGATGATGCGCTCCCTCCTTTCATTTCTGCACTAAAATGACTTCCTCGGACCTGGATGTGCCTGCACGGCTGCGCTGTCCATTCATGTTGTGGTTGAGGGTTTCTGTTCTCAAATGCAGTGGTTCTCAAACTTGAGCGATGCACACCCAAGTGCAGAAATCAGTTTTTGATTCAGCGCTTGTGGGGTGGGGCTCGAGAATTTTGCATGTCTAACAAGTTCCCAGGTGATGCTCATGCTGCTGGGCCGGGGACCAGTCTTTGAGAACCACTGCTCTAAAGCTTGGGTCTGTCCTCCAGGGGCTCAGCTTGAACCCTCCTCCTGCTTAGTAGGAAGTGGGGATGGGCGGGGTAGAGGCACCTGCTTCCTTCTCTGCACAAATCCCAAGAAACATTCGGATCCTAGCGACCATGACAGTGACAGCAGAAGTTCACACTTGAGTTGCCTTTGGCCAAAGGGCATGGCAAGACGCACACAGGGAAGAGCAGCCACAATGTCTTGTCTCCAACATATCATAAAGATAAAAACAGATCAAAGCTAGAGAGAGTGTCTGCATATAAAAATAAATCAGTGGTTTCATAAAAGAAATCATCACAACTCACTATCCTGTTTTAACTGCAGAGTTGGTGATAAACTTAACTTTGATTTTGGAAATGACTCATGTAAAAAGAACTCTTAAAATTATATGGATCAGACAAGATAGTAAGTGCAATTTTTCTGGCAGTGTTCTAGAATGATTATTCAGATTCAGCTTAAACTTGCAGTCAAGCTGGGCCTGAAAAAAGGTCCTTAAGAGTACTTTAATGCACTCAACCCCCAAACCAATCCTATGAGGCAGTTATCCTCATTCCCATTTTACAGATGAGGAAACTGAGGCACAGTAGATAAATGGCAAATTCAGGATTCCTAACACGAGTCTGTTTTTGACTCCAACTCAGACTTTAGACCCCAAAGTGAGGGGATTTTTTATTCTGTTTTGTTTTTTTACTCCACCATAGCTGAATGTTAATTAAGAGTCTCCTGAATAATTTCTAGCCAAATTATAGACACATCAGGCTGGATGAAGGCTAAGACAAGCTCTTCCATTACTTGGAATGGGAACTGCATTGACCCCAGCTGGCTCTACAAGGGGAAAACCATTGTATCTGCTGTCAGAAATGACAGATTTGGAAACAGATTCCTCTACAGGCTTACCTGAGCTTAAGACAGGTAAGATTGATCAGGGAGGCTGATCCACTGTGATCACTTTTAAATTTTCCTCAGCACCCAGGATACATGTGTTTAAACAAGCCAGGTACACCGCCTAGTGCTTTCTCGGAGGGATTAGAGATGATGCAACATCCAGCTGGGCCCCCCTCAGCCCACTCTGGGACAGATGTTTATTAAGTAAAGAAAGTGTCCACACCCTCTGAGTGTTTGCAGATGGCCATATGAATAGACCCCGCTGGAAGGGACACCGATGGAGTAGCAGATTCAATACTGTTGACTCCTGGAACTGCTGTTGGGTCCCAGATTTGTGGTCTGGATATCATTCCAGCCGAAGTTTACCACTCAGTAAAGAATTTAGATGGAGGGTGAGATCGATTATGGATTAGGTAGCGATCTTTTGGGCTGAAGTGGGTGAGTGCCGCTGGTGGTAGGGGTAAGGATGAAGATGGAGGAGGAAGGTGGGGGATGATGAGGTTTGGACGGTTGGAGATGACAGATAGAGGATGGTGATGGCAGTGGTGGGATGATGGGCTGAATAGCTTAGGGAACCAGATGGAAGGTCCAAAGCCGGGGATGGAAATTTTATCATGGTGGAAGGGGGAGGCTCGCCTGGAGGAGGCACTGCTTTTCGATCACCCACTCCTGCTCTGAGAGGCTGCTCAGGGTATTCACCAAACCTGCTCCAACAGCCCAGCTGGGAGGTCCTTCCTGGATGAGATTTAGCAAACCTGTTTCCCTAGGAGGCCTCTCTTCCCACCACAAACAGATGGGTGCTGATGTCAGCAGCAGGCGAAGCTGTAAGTCAGCATTTGTGGTGGTTGCACTCAGGGGCCAACGGAAGAAAGGGCCCTGTCTGGCATGGCCTCCTCTGACCACCACCCCAATGGGGAGGCAAAGCAAGAGGCCATCCTGGGAGGCCCCGGCTGAGTTTATGGAGTAGGTGTGCAACCTTGGGGAGCCTGAGGCTCAAGCTTGGGGTCAGAGGACCCTGGGCATGGGAATTGGAAGGGCTATCAGGTTTCATCCCATGCAGAGTAAAGAGAGGTATCATGATTCCCACTTCCCAGGCGAGGACACTGAGGCCTTGGGAGAGAAAGAGCTGTGCCCGGGGTCCCCTGCTGAGGCAGTGGCAGAGCCAGGCTCAGCACCTCAGTCTCTAAACTTCTGGCTCTGAATTCCTTCTGCAACAGCACCTACATCTGTGCACATGTGTGGGCGTTTGGGGCAGTGGGCTCACAGGGGCCAGCGTCAGACCGAGCAAGGCTGGCTCCCGGGTCTGCCATTCACTCGGGGGCAGATGTGACTCGGAGCCTCTGTTTCCTTTTCTGTGAAATAGGAGTGCCCAAATATCCCTCTTAGTGTGGCGGGAGGATTAAATGTGATGGGCATAAGTAAAGCTCCCTATGAATGTTAGTTTTCTTTCCCCCACAAATCAGCAGTCCTGGGAGGCAGTTTTCTATGTACTTCAGCGTGTGTGCCGCTATGTGTGTGAGAGAGCATGTACAAGAATCTGGATGAGCGAGAGAGAGAGAGAGAGAGAGAGAGAGAGAGTGTGTGTGTGTGTGTGTGAGAGAGAGAGAGAGAGAGAGAGATTCCCAAATCCTGGCCAGGCAGCCACAGTGAGGGGAAGCCACAGTGTTTACTGATCTTGGGAGGCATTAGAGGTTGGAGCCTCTAGGATTGGCCTGGCATGGGGGGTTGCCTGGAGGGGGAGGTGCTCTGGGACCCCCCAGGCTGTTGCAAACCCTGAAGGCTACTGCCCTAGGAGCTGGTGGGGCAGGGCAGGTCTCAGGGTCAGGCAGCTCCTCTTAGGGGCTTAGGTGGGGTTGTCCCCCAACCCCAGATGGGAAGGCAAGTCCCACTGTCGGGAGTCAGAGTCAGTCCTGGGGAGGTCCCTGTGGGCAACTGTAGGGCAGGCCAGCTGGGGGGGTCTGACTAGGGGTTAGAGAATGGGCTTGAAGGACCAGGAGAGGGAAGAGGAGGCAGAGCTGGCCCCCAGGCCTCCAGGGCCTGCAGGCCTCCATCGAATTCCGCCTTCCTTGTAGCTCAAGGTGACCCTGCCACCCTCCCCTTGCTCTAGGAAGAAGCCTAACTACGAGTCCAGTTATTTGTGCTAATTGTTGACATTTGCATGACATCCCGTCCTAGGAGATTGGGGGCCTAGAATGCAAATCCACTCCCCGGACGGACGTGCCGATTTCATGACATCAACAGGAAAACTGGAGCCTGGGGAATTACTGGGGCAGAGAAGGGTCTCCTTCAGAACCGCTTCTAAGCTGCCTGTAATTGCCCCCATTACATTCACAGAGATGTAATGTGTTGGAGTTCTTGAAGGTCAAAGCTAAGGCCAGACCTCCAGTCCAACCATCTCGTCTCACTCTACAGATAAAGAAACTGAGGCCCATAGTGGAGGCACGACTTGCTCAAGTACCCAGTTAGCAGCAGTGCAGGGTCAGAACCTCTCCCGGCATCTTCCATATTCATTCTTTGACTTAATATGCACAAAAGCACCCTTTGGTGAACATCCTTCACCACCCCTACCCACCAGCACACACACACCCAGCCTCTCCCTTCTGCGGTACCTCCAGCTTTATTTTGCTTCGTAGCGATTATATATTTATGTTTTTTTAATCTTCTCCCTCCTCCCCCTACTAGAATGAAGCTCCATGGGGACGAGAATTTTCTCCATTTTATTCCTTGCCATATTGTCAGCATCTAGAACACACAGTTGCTCACTAAGGCATTGTGGGATTCATTCACTCATTCATTCGTTGACCATCTCTCTGGTGCGCCTTCTCCATTTCAGACCTTGATGACTCAGAGAGATGTCATTCCCGGCCTCTGTCCCACAGAGCTGGTGGCTTCAGGCCCTTTCTTCCAGGTGCTAGCTGCCTGAAGATGGGAGGGATCTCTTTGCCTAGGCCAGGACTCTGGAAGATCTCCTTGGGGAGGGAGGAGCTGGGGCCAGGGGCTAGGGGCTAAGAGTTCTCTCCGTGAGCTGAGTCACATTCCAGGGCAGAGGCTGGGAAGCCTCTAAGGCACAGAAAAGACCGCAGGTATAAACACAGGTAGCTTGTGACCAGAGGGAGGGGGAAGGGAAGGTAGAAACCCATGGGGGGTGGAGGGAGGGGAGCATGGAGGGGATCCTGGGAGGAGAGGGTGAACGGGGTGCTGCATAGGTTCTGGGCACTGGGTGTCTAGGGTAAGCCGTGGGGGGAGTGGCAGAGGAGGGAAGATTGATATTCATTGACATGTGGGTGGGCTGGAGAGTGGGGGCTAGCATGGAGAGATGGCAGTCCAGGCTCTAGCCCCTGCAATGCATATGCTTAGATGGGGAGCCGTTACACAAACCCGAGGAAGAGCTTTGACTGGAGGCTCATTTTCTCATCTGTAAAATGGAGATGATGACCTGACCCTGGGGGTTGGCGGGAGGTGAGCTTTATATGGAACGATCTGTCTGAATGCCCTCAGCCCACAGCTGACCCCCAAACATATGCTGGCCCGTCCTCCTAACCACTTCTCTGTTTTCCCTGGGCATAGTCTCTAGGGAGTGGGGCTCTGGGGCTCTGCCCTATGGAGTGGGCCAGTCCCCACTCTCTTTGCTCCCCAGCCCCTGTATGATTGGTGGCCCAAGAGGTCACCAGGTTTCCTCCCTCCCAGTTGACCAGAACCATCTGGGCTCTGTGGGTGCTGCGGGTTTCCTGGCCAGGGTCCAGGCTGCCGCCTGGCTGGGGGCTGTGAGCAGGAGAGCAACAGACTAGATTTTGCAAGCCTGAAATAGTTTACGGCCAGGCTGAGGCAGGGAGGGAGGGCATGGCCCCAGGAATGCTGGAGGAATGCCTGGGAGGCTTGTTCCTGCCCCCCCCCCCCCCCCCCCCCGTTAACTCCCCAGGGGGAAGTGAGCATAGGCTTCCGCTGGCCGGCTGGGCACTGGGCAGCATAGTGGGACATGGTTTGGGCCCTGAACATTCTTGGGCTGGGGTGCTCTCAGGGCCAGTGAGCGGGTATGGATGTGAGGGGTGGGCTGGTCTCCCTCCTGACATCGGGGTCATCTCCAAGGAGGCTGCCTGATAGACCTATCTGTCTCGCTCGCTCCCTTCAATTTTCCCTCTGACTTGGCCAGTAGCACCATGGACGCATATCTTCATTACTGGGAGGGGAAGGGTTTGTTTTTTGGTTTCAAGCAGAGCCTCTGTGTCTTTCTTCAAACTGGGAGCTTCCTGAGGTCAAGCTTTATGGTTTCCCTTCAGATTGGGAATTCCTTAAGGACTGAGGCTGTGACGCCCTCATTCAATGGAAGCTGCCCGAGGGAAGGCTGTGCCACCCCTCACCCAAATGCATCCCATGGCCAGGATGGGGTGGCTGCTGAGACTGGACCTACAAAATGCAGTTTCCACCCCCATTCCTTTAGATCCAAGACTGAATTGCCTTCATACCTACCTGGAAAGTGGGAACCTTTAGGGGCCAGTTGAGTCTTGTGGACTGGACACCAGCCTACAAACAGCCTTTGTCCCCACCCCTGTTCACGGGAAACCTGAGGCGGGGAGAAGCCAGGCCCTGGTTGCCCATCTGGCCAGTCCACTTGGCCCTGCCGGCACCATACTCTGGGCTCGCCCCCTCTGCTTGTGGCCTGGGGTCCATCCCTGGGAGGGGTTGGGAGTAGACAGGTCACAGTGTGCCAGGATTATGTCCACAAATGATACCTGCATGTTCCTGGGCTCTACATTGGAGCCGGTCATCTTCCCTTTCATGTTTGGCCTGTCCAAGTGAGCAGGTGAATGGGGTGGAAGGCTGGGCAGGGGCCCCGGGGCAGGGGCAGCCAGGCAGGAATAGTGAGAGGCAGACAACTGGCGCCTGTCTAAGGTCACAAATTTCCAGCGCCCTTAGTTCCCACCAAGGCCCCAGCTCTGGTAGGGAAGACACAAGTTGTCAAAACTCTGGCTACTCAGACCCCATCCCTCTTTTTTGGACATGGCTCTCTGGCCTCCACTGGCAGGACATCCCTTTCCAATTCTCCCACACACTCCTAGACCTGCCCCAGGGTGTCAGTCTGTGGTCACGGTTATAGATAATCTATAAAGAGTTGGGCCACTCTGTGGCTAGGATTAGGGGGACTGAGATCAGGATTTAGAATCAGTCTCTGATCAGGGTTATGAGTCAGCCTGTTTTCTGGGTTGGGGGGATTAGACTTTGGCTAGGTAGGATTAAGGGTCAGGCTGTACTCAGGATTAGGGATCAGTTTATACCTAGGATTAGGAGTCAGTCTATACACAAGACCAGGGGTAAGTATATACCCAGAAGTAGGGTCAGTCTACTGGATTAGGAATTAGTCTGTACCCAGGACCAGGGGTCAGGCTGTACCCAGGATTAGGGAACAGTCCATACCTAGGATTAGGAGTCAGCCTGTACAAGGATCAAGGATCAGGATGTACCCAGGAATTCAGTAGTCAATAACCAGAATTAGGGGTACTGAGCACTGAGGGGTAAGTGTGTGTTTTGCATTGGAACTGAACCTACGACTTGACCACAGAAGGTGACCCTGGCTCAACTGGCCACAGAAGGCAGAGAATACAGTTTGCAGTTTGGAGGGGAGGGAGTTTGCTGATCCCTTGGCTATCCACTCTGGGGACCCACATGCAGGAGTTACGAACAACAGGGTGGGAAGCCTCAACACTCACAGAGAACGCTTCAGCTTGAGAAGTCACCAGGAACACCAGCCTAAGCCCCATGGGGATGGAGCACAGTGCCCAGGCAAGGTCCAGTGAGTGGCTCAGAGGCAACATTGCCCAGTGCCGTGGCTGGGAACAACACAGAGCAACTCCACGGATGGCGCTTCTGTTTATACTGCACCTCTTGAAACTCATTCACCAGCAGCTCATTCTGCAAACATTTCCTGAATACCTACCATGCTTTAGGCCAGAGCTTCTCAAACTTGAGTACACAGAAGAGTCAGCCAGGAAGCTTGTGAAAAAGGGTGATTCCTGGGTGCCTCCCCAGGGACTCTGGAGCAGAAAGGTGCTGGGGGCTGCCCAGGAATCTGCACTTTCAGTGAAGTCCTCAGATGATTCTGCTGCAGTGGTTTTAAGACCATACTTTTGGGACCTGTCCTCGAAAGGCTTAAAAGGTTTAAATAGGATTGTGGAAAACACCCATAATGCCATCTGGTGAGTTCAGCAAGCAGGATGGATGCCGAGGATTTCCGGGATAAGAGGGTGTGCGTGATCCTTTTCAGAGAAGACCCAAGAAGGCCTTTCGAGGAAGTAACTGTGAGTTTCTCCCTCATATCTGACCAGTAGTAAGCTAAAATTGTGTTTGTCTGGTTGCGAAAATTGGATAAAACTTGGCTGTTTAACCATCCCAAAGCATTTTCATGTGCTTAGCAAAGTAGGAGAATTCAGGCAAACACACACAAGATTACTTTGAGCATAGGAGTGCAAGGCAAGGCGTAATTAATACATTAAATGAGGCAAAGTAAAGAATGCATATAAAAACGCTGTCTTGGTACAGTGCTAAGGAGGGGAACGATGCATGACAGCCATTATTATTAATAACTTACCAATTGTCTGTAAACAATTGTCCCGAAAAACACTGCTCAAGCAGTGCAGATCAACTTTGCTTAAACCATGGCCGTGTGCTGTGTCCCACCCTCGCCTGCACAGTTTCTCCAGCCAAGAACTCTGTCTGCAGTTGGTGTCTGGAAACAGCAGGGTGTGTGTTTTCATTTTCCAAATATTAAATTACAATATTGATTATGCTTTTGCAGACAGCACACTTCTCCCTCCCCCACCTGCCCCTTGGTCAGGAATCCTGGTGCTGAAGTGCTCAGTCATCTTGAGGACCTTGCTGAAGGCAGGGAGGCCGTGCAGGACGACTCCCCCCTCTGCGGCTCACTGCCGTGTGTGTGTCGTGCTTCTGGAAGGTTACATAAACTTTCTTTATTTAAGGTTTCCATTCTTCCCTCTGAGCATGAGTGGACTTCCGGGCCTGCCTGTGGAGCAGGAGCTTGAGGTATTGTGCGGCTGGCGAGACGGGGGCTGGATCCTCTCTGGCTGGTGGTGGGACCACAGACCCTCCTGTGGGGAGGTCAGGAGGTGACTTTCCATTCCCCTGGTCTGGGCTGCAAGCCACCTGTTCACAGCCTTCTTGGATACCACCAGGGAGTTTTTTCATTTATTCCATTTAAATTTCACCTTGTTGGTTTCAGGCTAGTGTTTCCAGAGAGGTGTGGGATTCCCCTGGCTCCTCCAGCTGGCCAGGGACTTTCCCAGCCCCCTGGACACTCCCACACTGAGGCTCGACTCGACGTCACTCCATTTCATTCATTCATTCCACCAGCATTCACTGAACACCCCTTAGGCGCCCCCTACAGTGTTCAGCACTGGGATCCAGAGGTAGAGGCGTAGTTGACGGTGTAGACAGGCAGACAGGCACAGAAGCAGATCGTTTCTCTCTAGCATGGTATAAGTACGCCAAGGGGTTAAGTGGGCAAAGGAGGGGCACCTCATTCAGTCTTGGGGGCATGTGGAAGGCAAGGAAGTCTTCATGAGGGAGGTAATACTTTATGTGAGTCTCAAATTATGAGAAGGGAGGAGTGGGCTGGGGAAGTCCAGGCAGAGAGAATAGCCTGAACGTAAGCCCGGAGGCTGGAAATGGCATGGCTAGGGCCAGTTTAGAAGTCACCTTCTGGGCTGGCCCCGTGGCTTAGCGGTTAAGTGCGTGCACTCCGCTGCTGGCGGCTGGGGTTCCGATCCCGGGTGTGCACCGACGCACCGCTTCTCCGGCCATGCTGAGGCCGCGTCCCACATACAGCAACTAGAAGGCTGTGCAACTGTGACATACAACTATCTACTGGGGCTTTGGGGAAAAAAATAAATTAAAAAATTATAATAAAAAAAAAAGTCACCTTCTGAGGAGGGCTAGATCATGAGGTTCAAAGAAGGGAGAGTGTGGGGCTGAGGCTGGAGAGGCCTGCAGGGGCGAGATCACAGTAGAGTGTGGGGCCTTACCCTGTGGGTGACGGGGAGCCATGGAAGGTTTCAGCTAGAAGGGAATAACCTGTTTAGATCTGTCGACTTGACACTGTCCGTTAACACCAGCGCCTGATGTATCTTTTCCCTGGTTGTGGTTCCCGTGCTTGTTTCTTTTTCTTCTTCTTCTTTTTTTTTTTGTGAGGAAGATCAGCCCTGAGCTAACATCCATGCCTATCCTCCTCTATTTTTGCTCAGGAAGACTGGCCCTGGGCTAACATCCGTGCCCACCTTCCTCCACTTTACATGGGACGCCGCCACAGCATGGCCTGACAAGCGGTGCGTTGGTGCGCGCCCGGGATCAGAACCCCGGGCCGTCAGCAGCGGAGCGCGCACACTTAACCGCTACGCCACGGGCCGGCCCCCCGTGCTTGTTTCTTAACAGAGAGTTCTGGGAAGGCAGGCTGCCTTAAGAACTGGACAGCGTCATGAGCCACTCAACTGCAAAATTTGGAGGGAGGGAGACTTCCAAGCCAGAGAGACCTGCATTGGGATCCCTCACTGTTTGAGTTCTGGCAAGGTACTGAACCTGCCCAAGCCTCAGCTGCCTCGTCTGTAGAATGGGAGCCACCTGATACTGATGGCCAAGTGGTGGTGAGGGAGCCTGGATTGGAAACTGTCAGGGAGTGCAGCCCAAGGAAGTGGTAGGGGTGCCGGAGCTCAATCCAAGGCTGCAAATCAGGGGGCCAGAGCCTGGTCTCCCGGCCCAGGGCCCTGGCCACCACCCCCGCTGCTGCCTGAGCAGCTGCCTGTGCCGTCCCTTCTTGCGTGAGGTCTGATAACAGCGCCTGGGGAGCCATCCCCACCATAAACAGTCAGGCCCTGGGTTTCTCCTCCTGATCTGGTGCCTCGGCCCTGTGTGCCCTGCGGCCCACTGGCCCTCTGGCCCCAGAGCAGGGCTGGAGAAGGGAGGGGTCTGCCCAGCCTCCTGCAGGCCTCACGGTTGTGCAAGCTTGTCTGATTCCAAACAAACCATAAACCTGCCGCCTCCCTGGCAATTCCAAGCATTCTGGCCAGCAGGTGGCCAGGCGGCCGCTGCTCAGGACAGCCAGGGCCCAGGTCATGGGCCAGGCCTGCCGAACCAGGGGTGAACCTAGACTCACAGTATCGGGGCCTGGCACAGCAGGGTCCCTGGCAGGAGGGAAAGAGCTCTGGGCAGGGAGTTGGGGATCCTGGATTCTAGTCCTAATTCCCCCACCAACTCACTGTGTGACCTGTGCAAGTTCCTTCCCCTCCCTGGGCCTGGGTCACCTCAGCTGAGCCTAAGGAGTTTAGTGATGGTGATCCAGGGTCCCTTGTCTCCTGGGGTTCTGGGAGTCTGCATTGCTGTGACCCAGAGGCTCTGGAGAGACTGTGCAGCTTTCTGCAGACTCTGGACGAGGGACACACACCCCTCTTCATTCATTTAGCAGCAGCTCCGACTCCAAAGAGCAGACCACAGGAAGAGACCTGTGTGCGGATAAACATGGCCTGTGTACGAGTAAGGAAGACTTTCTTGGATCTGACTTGGAAGCTTCCAGGTGCCACTTCATTCATTATCCAATTCATCCTTTCATTTAATGAAATTGAAGAAGGAATTCATTCATTCACTCTTTATTAATTTGGTTAACAAATACTAAGGGCGCCTACTGTATCTCAGGCACAGACCGGGATTACTGGTGAACCAGAGAGGCAGGGTCCTAGTCCTTATTGGAGTTCACGGCTGCCTGGCCTATTTTTCCTGAGAAGCTGGAATACAGCAGGCCCACGTGGAGTATCTGGAGAGTAAGCCCCGCGAGTCCTGATACCCAGGGGGACCGTCCTGACTCTAACTACTGAAGGGGAAGTGGAGGAGAGAGTAAATCCGGCCCCTCCCCAAGAAGCTCCCATGCTGTGCAGATACCCAGCCCCTACCTCTGGGGCTGGTGGGGAAGCCAGCCAGCCCTTAGGAACCTACAGACACTGTGTGTCAACAGGTGCAAAGCCACGCCCTGCCTCAGAAGGTTCTGGGTGAGAGCAGCTCCCAAGGAACAGGGACTATCTCCTCCTGGGCCTCTTCCCCAGCTTAGGGGCTAATACAGTGTTCAGTGAGAAGGGGTTGGAGAATGGAGGCTGCACATGGCCCCACAGTGCATTGGGTCTGGGGGAATTGTCTGTGGAAGGGATCACACCCTGGGTCCTTCCAAACATGGGAAGGTGGAGAGGGGCTGCCCTGGCCAGTGCCACATGAGCAGCGGACCCCTCCATGTTCTCACAAGCACGAGCGTGCCCTTACACCTAGCAAAGGGAAGGATGGTAACAGGACTTGGTCAGCTCAGAGGGGGCTTGGGCCACAGAGGGGTGCCTTCAACAGGGGCAATAGGCCCCTGGACCATGCCCGCCTTCCTTCTATGCCCATGGGCAATTTGACTATCCCGTCTCCCTGCCTGGCCTTCCAGGCCCCCAGGGAAGGGACAGAGGCCCAGGGCAGACACTTTGCTCTGCTTCCCCCAAACTCCTCGCACCAGGCTCTGACAAGAGTCCAAACTGGCAAACACTGACAGACCCCTTCTTCTTTTCTGTCCCCTCCCTGCCACTTATCTTTCAATGATCTCCATTTTATGTAGGCCCCTGTTGAGCTTGGCTTCTCGGGTTGTTCCAGTTCCAGACAGTATGTTTAGTATACAAACTAGTTAAACTAGTTTCGTATTCCGAGTCAATGTGAGTTGAACTGATTTACCCCTGGGGAAACAGTTCCAGAGGGAGGACAAAGACTCGCTCAAGCTCATCCATGCAGCCAGGACTGAGGTGGGACCAGAACCCGGGTTTCCTCGGGCTCCCAGGCTGGCTGCCTCATGAACTTGCTCCGAAACTCTAGGCAGGACCAGCTACGTAACTCATGGGGTCTACTGCAAAATGAAAATGCCGCACCACTTCTTCAAAAATTATTAAGAATTTCAAGACAGTGACAGCAGAGCACTAAACCAAGTGCGCGGCCCTTCTAAACACGTGCGCTTGTACAAAGGTACAATTCACATGTCCACGGAGCCAGCCTGCACTCTAGGAGTGGGGAAGGAGGAGAGGGAGACCCCAACCAGATTGCCCCTGGGAGGTCAGAGGACCTGCGCCTCACAGCTGAATGTGTCTCTGAGCCAGCCAAGACCTTCCTATTTCCAAGATGAGTAAAAGCCACAGTGTGGGGATCCCTCCTGCACCGAGGGTGTGTGGGGTACGATACCAGGCCTCCCAAATGTGGGGAGTCAGATCCACAGGTGTGTCTTTATTGGCAGCTAGCTGCTTTAAACATCCCCCACTGGAAAGTTCTTGGGGACCCCGGGAGAGACCAGAGGTGCAGCCAGAGCCACCAGCAGAGGCTCCAGGCTGAGTGATGAGGGAGGTGCCGAAGGGGAGGAGGCTGCCGCAGCTCCTACCACCTTATGCAAGAGGCAGAACAAAGGGGCTTTGCTGGGAGGTATTATAAGATTAAGTGGCTGGTCCAGGACAAACTCAGCAAGCCCCTTGGGACCTGAATTAGCAACAGCAACTGAAAGGGGGGAATTAAAGCTCCTGGCCCTCTCACAGAGGCGCCCACCCCCTTAGTCCATGCCTGGGCCTCCTCACAGAGCTAATCTGCTGCCTTGCCCGAGTTCCTGCCTGGGGCCTGTGTGAGGGGCTGGTTCCCTCCACTTAGAGGGGACTGGAGCCTTCCTGGGGAAGGAGCTGCCTGACCCCTGACCCCTGACCCCTGGGGCGCAGGCTCTGAGCAGGCTGGGTGGCCCAATTTGGGCTGAACTCGGATACTTGGCTGAGCTATGGGTTTGAGGGGAAATCACTGCTCTACTCCGGGCCTCTCCTTCCTGCTGATAAAATGGGAATTTGGAGCCGTGGACCCAATGGTCATCCCAGCGGTACTTGAGCTGTTTCCAACAGGCATCAGGGAAGCCACCTCTCAGCCACATGGTGCCTTATGAACAGGAGTGTCCCCCACACAGATGGGACTTTGGAATCTTAGGCTGATGGGTGTATGATCGAGTAAAAAAAATGAGAAGGTGTTCGAGGTCCCACCATCTGGTCCCCACTGGCCTTCCCACTTTCTCCTCTCCTGACTTCCCATGTTATAATTTATGCTGCAGCAACAGCAAGCTGCACACACTGCTGTTTCTCCTGCTGTTCCCACTCTCTGGAATTCCCTTTCCTGGCTTCCTCTTCATTTCTTAAGGCCCAGCTCTGTCAGCATCTCTGGGAACTCCTCCCCCCACTCTACCGCTATGTCACCCCTCCTCATGTCCCTCATTAACAGTCCTCTCTGTGTCTGTGTCTCTTTCTCCCAAGAGACTGCTGGCTTCTTGAGAGCTGGGGCACAGTGGGTGCCTGGGCCACACAGGACCTGGGCATAACACTGGCGAGATCTGTAAGTAGAGGCTTCCAGAGGTGAGACTTGAAGGGGGGCAGGAGAAGGTGAGGAAGGATGTGGAGAAGAGCATTCCAGACAGAGGGAACTGAAGGGCGAACTGTGTGGGCAGGAACTGAAGGGCGAACTGTGTGGGCAGGAGCTGGGGCAGTGGGAGAGGGTGGAGACGTGGCTGAGGTGGTCAGGACAGGCCTCAGAGGCTGGGGAGGGGATTTTAGACCTTATCCAGAGAGCAATGCAGAGCTATTAAGGGGCTTTAAGCAGGCGAGTGAGCGAGGTGATGAGATTTGCATTTCTAAAAGATCACTTTCGCTGCTCTGCGGAGAGTGGATTAGGAGGCACAAGAGGCTATTGCTGTTGTGAGAGGGGACAGAGGGGAATGGACAAATTGAGAGATTTAGGGTGGGAGCTGACAGAACTTGCAGATGGGCTGGATTTGTAGGGAGAGGGAAGAGGAGGGGAGGCTCCAGGTTTCCAGCTCGCCCCTCGGGGTGGTCAGTGGTGCTGGGCAGACTGCATGCACCTGCGTATTGTGTACCTGTGTGAGCCACGGCACGGGGTGCGGATGCTGGAGCAGACCCGTGGGATGGGCGTGTGGGACAGGTTGCAGCTGCCCAGTTGTTCTCCACTGTTAGTGCACCAGTAAACCTGTACGTACAGATAGGAGGACACAAATCCACACGGACACGGACATTAGCTATGTGTACACGTACCCTTAGACCACAGATATGTTCACAGTGCCCACTTGGATATATACATTTGCACACTTACCCCGAGACACAGATTTACACAGAGCAGGCCCCCCACGTGCTCATGTTACATGTGTAAATAGACCTATTAATGATAAAAATAACCAGCACCTATTGGGTCCTTGGTATGTGCCAGGCATTATTTTAAATACTTCATATTCCACAGAGATGCACAAATATTGACACAGCACCCTCACAGCGTGTCTGTGTGTACCATGCATGTGCTCACATGTGTATGACACATGCACAAGTACATAAATATCACACAGCGCATACTCTGATATAAATGTACGTACATTTATTACAGAGGCACAAATTGCCACAGAGATAATTCAAGTGCACACATATGCACATATATATATGCAGTATACTCAGTTCACACACATATACTTTCTCTGTTGTGCAATACACACACATACTCATGCAACACACAAGTAGTACACATTTGCACATACATTGCACGCTTGTGTACACATGCACACATATGCAGTACACGCAAATACAAATTCTGTCACCCTTTCTCACACAGGGCAATTTATGAGCGCCCAGGCTCATGTCTGGACTTTCTATTAGCATTAATGAGGTGATGTCGCCTGGGTATTCGGAAACCCTTGTCCTGCAGGGGCAGGGCGGGGGGGGTGGCGGCCAGGAGGAGAGGACAGGGAGGCCACTGTCACAGAGGAACAGCTAATTATCCGGCTGACCGAGGTTTGATTGTTTTTCCCACGGCTCCCCCCGCTGTCCCCAACGCAAGGCCAGGTTCTGGCCATACCAGAGGGTGTTGGGTGCAGGGAGAATAGGAAAGGGGAGGGGGAGAAGGGAGCAGGAGAAAATGGTGGGAGGCGGGATGGGTGACTGACCCCAATTTCAGTGTTATCCCTCCTCCTTCATCAAACATCCTCTCTGTCTAAAGCTATCTGAATTGTTTCCTGAAGTGGGTCAAAATTCCTAAAGGTCTGTGTCTCTGTGGCCCTTTCCTCCCCACGGTGAACCTTGTATCAGAGTCAAATTCAACATCTTTGTTTCAGGAACTTTTATTTGTTGACCCAGGGGGCATAAAAGGAGTCCCACCCCTATGTTCCCACCTTGATATCTAGCACAGAACACAGTAATAACCCTGCACAGTGGTCATTGCTTCCTTCCTCTGCTCATTCTCTGAACCCACGTTTATTGACCATGAGACACTCTTTTGAGCAGCTTAACTTCCTACAGTCACCTCCATCTATGGAACAGCTTTTCTAAGCAGGCCTGAGTGTGGG
Source organism: Diceros bicornis minor (assembly GCF_020826845.1). Lineage (NCBI taxonomy): Eukaryota > Metazoa > Chordata > Mammalia > Perissodactyla > Rhinocerotidae > Diceros > Diceros bicornis. The sequence continues at coordinate 21,952,682 of NC_080753.1, read as the reverse complement.
CTTCCCATGAACTCTTCAGTCAGAGAAATGCCTCCCAAGCCTTTTGGGCATTACAATATAATGGGAAATTACAATAATTTAAATGCAATAAAAGCAAATAACCTTTGCACACCTCTTCCCTGCTTGCAAAGGTGTCTTTCACATCCTTGATTTGTCTGAGGCTCACAACAGTCCTGTGAGGCTGCAGGGCAGGTATGGTTATTCTTATTTCACTGATGTGGAAACTGAGGCTGAGAGATGCAAGGTTTGCCCATGGTGATGTGGCTGGGGAGGGGCAGGGCTGGACCTGAATCTTTCAAGCCACTTCTCTGTGAATTATTACATGTTCTCCTTCATTTATTTGTGGGACTTCCTCCCAAAACATAAAATGAATTAGACTTCACGGGCTTCCAGGGAACTTTTCGTTAAACGTCCTGAGATGCCTGGAGCAGTCCTGGGGTGGAAGGTGGAGGGCGTGGTCCCCAGCCACAGATTAGGGTCATGGACCCTGACGCTGGGAGGAACCTGGATGACCGCCCTGTCTCCCTGCGTCATTTCATAGATGGGGACAATGAGGCCTCTTGAACCCAGATGACACCAGGATGACAGTCTGGGAGGCCCAGATAAAAGATGGGAGGGCTGGAAGAGCCCTCCAAGATCCATGGTCTGAACACCACCTCCAGGCACGTCCACCTCAGGAATTGTTCGCTCGGGTTTACAAATGAGGTTACTGGAGCCCTGATGAGTCATTGGGGTGACAATACTTATTGAACACCTATTATTGTGTTATTAAGCCCTGAGCTCGGTGCTAGATATGGTGGAGGATTAACTGGGCACAGCTCTCAAGGAGCTTACAGTCTGGTGGGGAAGAGAGAGTTTGGCACTTGGGATCACAGAATCTGGGTCTGAGTTCCAGTTTAGAGGGTCATTTGTTTTTGTATGATCTTGAGGGAAAGTCACTTTAACTTCTCTGAGCCTCAGTATTCTTATCTCTAGAATGGGGATGGTCCTACCTTCCTTCAAGGCTGTCGTTACAATTAGTTGTATAAAATGCCTGTCCCAGTGCCCCTCGCAGACATGATGCTCATTCAATGTGTTCTTCCCTTCCCTGCCTCACTGCTTCCCCCTCCCTCCCTTCTGACCACTCGCCCATGATCAACCACCTCTTTTGGAAACACTTGAACTCCTGGCCCAACTTTGTCAACTCCCCCACCACCCCTAGCCCTGTCCTAGCTTGAGTGGGAGTGGAGACTCTCTGATGAGGGATGCTGAGCAGCACAGGGGGCACTGGGGGTCAATACCTCTCCCCTATGACCTCTTACTCTATCCCTCTCCCACCCAGAGGAGACAGGGAGACCACGAACACTCCCTCCCACTTTCTCTGGCCTCCTCAGCCGAGGACACTGCTTTTCCTGGGAAGACCCCCTTCCCCCAGCCAGGGGCTCTTGAAAGCTTTGGGGAAACTGAAGCCCTTTCTCAATGCCCTTGAGGGGCTGACTGCAGAGAGACAAGTGCACAGATCAACAAGCCCCACTGAGGGTGTCCCATGAGGAGGGGCTTAAAATCCCCCAACAGGGGACATTCGCTCCCCTCTCAACTCTGTAGCTCAGCCCTGTTAGGTGAGAATAGGGGTGAGCAGCTGTGACAGGAATCTCTTTCTAGCTGAACAGAGTGGCCCCTGATAATGTTGGTGGGGTCAAGGCCTGTCTGCCAGGGGTCTGCAGAGCCTGGGCAGCCTCCCCTCTCTGTCTAGCCTGGATAGGGGTGAGCACCCTGGATGGGGATGAGGATTTCTGGGTACCTGCCCCTGCTGTGCAACCACCTCCAACCTTGGCCTTGGGTCTGCTCTCTGGGCTTCAGTCTCCTTTCCTGTAAAATGGGTGAATAACCACCTCCCACCTGCTAAGCCTACCCAAACTGGTATGTTATGGGCATTTCATAAGATTATAAATGAAAAACACTTTTAAATGCCTACAGTGCCATTTAGATGGAACTGGGGTCCCTTGTGAGGACTCAGATAGGGCTGTGGGGTTCAGGCTAGACCACAACGCATTCTTGGTGGGCAGAAGGGCTGCCAGCGTGGAGGGGCCATGCTTCACTGGCTCTGCCCCTCCTCCAGCCTTAAGCTGTAAAAACGCCAACTAAACAGAGCCAAAGATGTCTCAGAATTCTTTTCGGGGGCAGCACGAGGCAGCGAGTCCTGCCAACACCAACACAGAGAGCCTGCCGGCTGCCTGGGTGCCCTGGTCAAGCCCCCTGGGCTCAGCAGGTCCCGGCAGCCTATTCCCTTGGGAAGGTGGCCTGGCAGGAATCTCACAGTGTCCCAGGCCTCAGGTTTGGGGCCTGGCCTGTCCAGGGGCACCTGGGGTGGGGAGTGAGTGGGGGATGCCTGGAGACAGTGGCTTGGGAGGGTACTGGCCAGGAATGTGAGCAGAGAGAGCAGAGTGTGCGAGCAAATAGTGGACCAGGCGGCGGGCCATGGGGAGAGGGACTGTGGGTGCAGATGTGGGGTGGGGTGGGGTGGGGGGCCCTGGGTGGGAGTGACTGGAGGTGAGGGCAGGGGCTGAGTGAGTGCTTCCCAGCTTAGAATTTCACACCGAGCTCTGAACCTGTCCCCAGCACTCAGGCTGTTTCACCAGCATTTCACCAGAGTAAGGAGTGGGTGGGCTTGGAAGGGGGTACTGGACACTGAGGTTCCTCCCTCGACCCTCCAAGCCAGGCCTCTGGGCTTTCTCAAGAGTCTCATCTTAATAGCCTCTGATCTTACAGGGAGAGCTGGGCCCTGCGCCTGCTATGGGCCCTGAGCCCTTTCTAACTGAAGCTAAGAGCTCTTCCCAGAAAAGGGCGTGGAGTGCTTACATGTGCTTGTAAAATCAGGGGCGCAGGGTCACCGGGTTAAGAAGGCTGTTCATTCCATTTCTGCCTCTTTGTGGTACGACCGAAAGCAAATTGCCTCTCCTCTCTGAGACCTCAGGTCTCTGTATCTGTGCAATGGGGATAAAATAACCTCTGCCCACCACTGCGAGGGGGTGGGGCCAAGGGGACTGGGGTGGGCTCTGGAAGAAGCCGACAGGGCCCCAGAGCGAGAAGGTGGGCACTTTGGTGGGACAGGGGAGGAGGGGGAGGGACGTGGAGCTCATGAGCACCTCCTCCGCCCAGCTCACTTAACAATAAGCACATGATTTAATGCAGCCGGTAAATCCTTTTCCGCCTCGGCTTCTCAGCTACCGCACGACAGGCTCGTAATTCAGTTTTAAACAAGTCTAGGATTAGGGCTGCAGCTGCGAGATGCAGGGGGTGTTCGTGTGTGTGGGGGGTGCATCTTGCCTGGGGGGCTGGCCCTGCTGCCTCCCATGAGGGGGCGGGGAGTTGGGGGGCGTGGGGTCTGTGGGACTAGGAAGCAGGCAGCCCTCACAACTCTCTCAAGGAGGTACCGCGTGGGGAGGGCTAGGGCCTTGCAGAGGAGTTCCTGGGACCACAGAGTCTCAGGGCTGACAGAGACCCCCGGCTCCGTCATGCCACTGGGCCTTGGGGTGCCGCAGGCAGCTTTGGAAAGTCGTCATCAGTCACCATCAGGCTCAGTTTTCACATATTGAATTTATTTGAAGCAGAGCCTGCTTCTAAATTCCCATGAGGCTTTTTCTGATGTTTCATTTTTTCAGAACCTGAGGATTGGGAAACAGGGATGGAGAGAGACCCGAGACCCCAGCTCAGAGATGAGGATAAGGAGAAGTGGGAGCTGTGGGAGCTACGGGAGCTGTTTGCAAACGCAGCAAAGGCTGGGAGCACAGGCTGGGTTTCTGCAGGGTCACCCCAATCAGCAGGATGAACACTAATGGGGGAGCAACTGAGACAAGACTGCTCAGAGCCCCCAGACTTTGTAGCAATGAGAGTGCTGCCCTGGGAAGGAGGGAAGGGCACTCCGATGTGGAAGGAGAGCAGCTGAGGCGTGTATGACCATGAGGCCGTTGCTGGAGAGAAGACTCGCCATGGCTGAGGGGGCGGCAGGGGTAGCATTTAAGAACCTCTACAGTTATGCAGCAGACTGCCCTGGTTCAAATCCTGGCCTCCCCAGTTATTAGCTGTGTGGGCCAGTTACTTCATCTCTCTGAGGCAAGTGTTATGAGGGTTAGATAAGATAATAATTCAAGAAATATTTTCCCATTCCCCCAAAAGGGTCTCAGAGATTCTGCAGTGCACAGAAATGGAGCCTTTCCCAACGGGCTGGCCTGCTCCGAGGCAGGGTGGGGCATTTGCCCCAGGGCATGGTGAGATGTTGGCCCCAGGGCATGGTGAGATGTTGGCCCCTGGGCACAATGGGATGTTGGCCCCTGGGCATGGTGGGATGTTGACCCCAGGGCATGATGGGATGTTGGCCCCAGGGCATGGTGGGATGTTGGCCCCAGGGCACGGTGGGATGTTGGCCCCAGGGTACAATGGGATGTTGGCCCCTGGGCATGGTGGGATGTTGGCCCCAGGGCAAAATGGGATGTTGGCCCCGGGGCATGATGGGATGTTGGCCCCAGGGCATAATAGGATGTTGGCCCCTGGGCATGGTGGCATGTTTGCCCCAGGGCAGGACATGGTGGGATGTCTGCCCTACAGACTGGGCTCACTCCATCTATACCAGCTAGATGTCCTTCCTTCCGTTCCCAGGACACCCTGTGCTTTCTGATTTCTTTGGCCTTTTCCTGCCTACTCTGGAGAGAGGGCCCAGGATCTCATCCACCTCTCTGGCTCCTGCTGCCACCTTCACCTGCAGCTTCTGTCTCCAGCCCTCCCCCCTCTCCTGGACCCCTCCCTCCCTCCCTTGGTTGTCCTCTCCTCCCCCAGCCAGACCTGCTCCTCCTCTGTCTCCCCTGCTTACCCACGAAGTCAGCCCAGCCATGACTCCAGAGCCCCATCACCAGTCAGCCGTCATCCACAAGGTCCCATCAGTTCTGCCTTCCAAACATCCTGAGTCCTGCCAAGCGTGCTTCTTCCTCACCACAGCTGCTTCCTTTATCAGGCTCCTAGCAGCTTCTCTGGCTTCTCAGCCAGCCCCCCGCAGCCCCCCAGTGCTTCCTCAACAGGTCACCAGTGAGTTGCTTGAAATGTACCTTGTGTTATGCTTTAAAAAGCTCTGAGGTTCCCACCACCTCTGGGATAGAGAGCAAACTTCTTAGTATATAATGGGGTCCTTTCCCCTCGGCCGCCCCCTCTCCCTGCCCCCGTGCCTTCTGCCCCTGCATGCTAAGCTCAGTCACCCTGGCCTGTGCTCCTCACATTCTCCTACCTCTGTGCTGTGGCAGAAGCTTTTTCCTCTGCCTAGAACACCTTTCTCTGCTTCTCCAACCCACAAAGTGTAGCCTTGGTAGGACATCCATCACTTCCTCAGGCTTTCTCTGTCCTAAAACCCTCCAGTGCTCCTCCACGGCCTCCAGAATCAAGTCCCGATGGGTCCAGGTCTCAACAAGCCTCTGAGGCTCTCTTAAAGGGGTAATTGAAGCGAGTTGGATATAGGGCTATTTATAGGAGTGTGAACAGAGCTGAGGGAACCAACATGGCAAGGCACTGCCCCTTGGCCTGAAGGGACCAGGGAGGCAGCTGTTGCTGCAGGAGAGGGGTCACTTGCCAGGAGCTGTGGCTGTAGATAGAAGGACACTACCCGCTGCCAAACTGTGGTCAAGCAAGGCTGCTGGGGGTCCTCTCTCTGCTCTCTTCCTCAGATCACCTGCCGCTGCCTCCCATAGACTGAATTCCACCAGAAGCCAGAGGGCGGGGGAGCTGGGATGAGGCCTGCCAGGGGAGCCAGCCTCCTACAACAGAGAAGGGTGGAGAATGGATCTGGGAGAACAGCCATCTCAGGCCCCAGCTCCAGGTGTGGTCGCCTTGGCGCTCTGGCCCCAGTTCACCTTCCCAGTGGCACGCCTCTCACACCCTCTATGGCTCCAGCAAAACGGGCCCCAAACCTACGGTGCCCCAACTTGCCAAATCTGTACCTTTGCAGTGCTGTTCCCTGGGCCCAGAGAGCCCTTTCCCAACTTCCTGTCTTGGCTGAGGCCTGCTCATCCTTGGACCCTTAGCTAATGTATTGCCTCTGATGCTAGGCCCTGAGTCTGTGTCCCCAAGACCCCCTGGGCCCATCTCCATCAGGCTCTTAGCTCTCCTCATTGTCCTGGTCTCTTCACTCACCCTGAGGGTCAGGACTATGTTTCAAAAGTGCATATTTCCTGCCCAGCGCAAGGTCGGTGCTCGTTTAAATGCTTGTTGACTAAATTCCAGCACTTGGGCTCCTGTGGAAGGGTTGTTTGCTTGTGTTGCTCTCTCCCCAAGGTCACCATCTCCTTGAAAGCAGGAACCAAGTCTAACTCTGCTCAATATCCCCCTAGCACCTGATACAGTGACTGTTTAAATAACGTTTGTTGATTGCCCACAGGAATGAATGAATATGTGGGAGGCAAAGCAGACAGAAAGAATGGATATGTGAGCACTGTCCTCTGAGTTCAGAAGGAGACATTGCTTCTAGCTGGGGAGAACCGGGGAAGAAGACAGAGGGCTAACTTGGGAGCTGGCCTTGAAGGGTGGAGTCATGTGGAGGGGTTGGGAAGGGCACTTCTGGTGTGGAACGGCATGAGCAAAGGCTGGGAGGCTGGAGTGCTGGGCCTCTCTGGGGAGACTGATGGTGATGGGAGAGGGTCGGGGGATAAGTGGAAGCAGGGGAGTGGTCTTGTGGCCACCAAGCTTCCTGTCCTTTGCCCTGCATAGTCTTTCATTCTCTCTTCCCTCAGCTTCTCCTCCCATTTCTGCCCACCTCCTCCCGGAGTCCTCCAGATTGATTTGCCCCACTTGGTATTCCTGGGCTGTGGCTCAGCACCACCAAGTCTAGTGCCCTCCGCCCTGACTGTGAGCCACACCCGGGAGCCCTGCTCAGGCTCCAGAGGCCTCTGTTCTCTCCCCCGCTCCCTCCTCTTGGGGCCCTGGCTTGGAGCCTCCGGAGCTTGAGCTGTGAGTTCGAGTTTGGGCAGGAGCCTGCTCACGCCTCAGTGACGTGTTGGGGCCGTCTGGGCCACAGGGAGCCAGATGTGAAAACCGCCAGTCAGTGGAGCAGGGTGGCCGGCCACAGTGAGCCAGCTGGGGTCCCTTCCCGCCCCTCCCTTCCCTGAGGGATGTCCCCGGTGGACTGGCCAGTGGCCCGCGGCTCTGAGAGGAACATGCTCTCTGCAAGCTTTGGCTGAAGAAGGATGAACCGGTTGTCCTGCCAGCTCTGTGTGGTGAAGAGGGAGGTGCCCCCAGGCAGCCGGCACCCCACAGGACGCCAGCCACATGCAGAGTGACCAAGGCTCTGGCCTCTGCCCCCACCCCACTGGTCACTGTCTCCTCGGGGCCCTTGTGGGAAAGCCAGAGCTTCCAGGACTGGGAGGAGTGACCCCCAGGAGGGCGTTTATGGGCAAGGGCTCAGGGCCTGGGAAAAGCCCGTCCTGACCGGGATTACTGCCTTCTAGAGGCAGAGCAGCCGGCAGACGGTGATGGGGCACAGAGAGGGGCTCCTCCATGGGCCTGGTGCTTGGGGCCTTTCAGGGCCCCCTGGGGCTCAAAGCCGGGCTGAGCCCCCTGCCATTCCTAACCATCTACCAAGCACCTACTGTGTGCCAGGCTCCTGCTGGCCCTCCGAGGGCATGGGGAAGAAGAGGCCAGAAAGGCCCTGCCAGCTCCTCTCAGGCCTCCGCCCCAGCCCTCCCCCCGCCCTCCCAGGCCTGAGAGCAGGCACCCAGGGAGAAGGGGCCATCAGCCTGCTCCAGTGATGTGGAAAGGGGCCTCCTCAGAGAGGGGCCAGGTGTGGAGGAGTGGGCCCTGGGGGGTGAGGAGTGTGAACGAAAACAGAGCTCCCTCCCACCCTCCACCGCACCCCCTGCAGTGAGGGGTCCACCTCCCGCTGGTGGTTTCCTTCCAGAGCAATATAGAGAATCGAGAAGAGGATACCGTTTTCTTCAGATTCGCTTACCGATTCAGTCCCTCCCTCCCTCCCTCAGTGTTTGCCTTGTTTGTTTGCTCCTTCCTTCATTCCTTAGTTCCTTCGTTTGTTCAATCCTTTACTCATTCCATAAACGCATTGGAGTACTCAACAAGTACTTGGCTTTTTGCTGGGATCTGGGGTCTAATGAAGTGGGAAATGAGAGTTCCTAACCTTTCTGGGAGCAAAAATCTTGACGAGTGATGCACAGTATACATGCACTCTCCCAGAAAACTGCCTATGTCGCCAGCCTGGGTTAAAAATTCCTAAATGCTGTCAGCCTTGTTGGGGAGGCAGACGTGAAACCGAGAACTGACCGAGCAGGGTGAGAAATGCTAAGTGAGTTTGATTCTGGCTTCCTAAGTCTCTTATCTCCTTGAAACCCGGTTTCTTCACCTTCACAAAGGGGATAATTATATCACCTCCCAGTGTCGCTGTGGAGAATAAATGAAATAAACTCTCAAGGGGGCCCAGCAGGGCGGGTGTATATTAGGTGCTCAAGTATATGAATTCTCTTTTCTTCCTTGCTTTGCATCCCCAAAGAGCCCCTAATCAGCAGACGGGGCGGACATGACCTGCACCCATAGGAGACTTGAGGACAGAGAGCACGGAGGCGGCAAGAGCAGAGTGCATAAGACCGCCAGTTCTAGAATCGCTCGTTCTTGAATTCATTTGTTCAACAGCCATTTATTAAGCACCTACTGTGTGCTGGGCACCATTCTAGGCTCTGAGGATACAGCAATGAACAGAACAGGTAGACACCCCTGCCTTCATGGAGCTCACCTTCTGGTGGGTGGAGATAGTCAAGAACCAGATAAACATGCACATACACGTGTCAGTAGCCATAATGGCTCTGAAGAAACATGAAGCAGGGCACGTGGGGGTGGGGAGCAGATAGGAAATAGCAGGCTATTTTATGCAGGAAGGGCAGGTAAGGCTTCTCTGCAAAGGTCATATTTGAGCAGAGACCTGAGGGAGCGAGTCATATGGATCTATGGGGAAAAACATTTTAGGCAGCAGGAACAGGAAGTGCAAAGGCCCTGAGGCAGGTGTATGCTTGTTGTGTTGAAGGAACTATGCCAAGGCTGGGGTGGCTGGAGTAGAGTGAGGGGGCCAGTGGAGGGACTGAGGTCAGGGAGGTAGCCATCACGTGGGGCCTCATCAGTCATAGTACAGCCATGAGTGAAGCGAGCAGAGGAAGGACGTGATCTGACTTACACATTAACATCCAGGCTCACTCTGGATGATGTGTGGAGAATTCACTAGAGGGGACAAGGTGAGAGTGGAAGCAAGGGACCAGTGAGGGGGTCCCGCAGCAGTCTGGGTGAGAGAGAATGGTGGCTTGGATAGGGTGGAGCAGTGGCCATGTGGGTAACGGACAGAAAGCATTCAGATGCCAGGTCTGCCACTTGTTAGCTGTGCACTCCTGGGCAGATTACTTAAACTCTCTGAGCCTCTGTTTTTCTCATCTGGAAGACAAAGTTGATAATAATACCTACTTACTCAGTGGGGTTTTTGTGACGCCTACATGAGCGATAAGCACAGAGCCTGGCACACATATGGTGCTCACTCAATGACAACTCTTAGTCATTAGTAACCCCCAGGAACCCACTGCACCGGGAACCACATAGTCAAGGGGAATTAACTGAGCCCAGCTGAGGGGTCAGCCAGCTCAGGGTGGAGAGAAGTTTAAACATGTTTCAATCCCATTGTCTTGGGGATCAGCTGGGCACTGTCCTCCCTCTCACTCCCACGCCCCTGGGCAGAAGTGTCCTTTGGCCTCCTGTTTATTTGTTTGCCTTTTACCTGCCTTGAAGTTTCAGCTGAGAAACCGGCCCCGCCAGTCGCTGGGCCCAGCACCCCCCACCCAGGGCTCCCAGCTGTTCCTGCAAAGTCAACAGTGCCCAGGAACAATGAAGGAGGAGGGGACAGCGGGGAGTCCCACCGTCCACTGTGCCTCCTGGCAAGCACATGACCCTCAGGGATGCCGGCAGAGGTAATGATGGGGAACAAGTCCAGGGAGGGCTAGGGAGGACACTCAGGTCCCAGGTAGGTGCTCGTGGCCACAGTGCCTGCCCGGATGGCTCTCCTGGCTGTGGGCAGGCGACGGCTATGCCAGTCAAGGGATGGCTCTGGGGGCAGCTGGGGATATTTGCCTTCCCTGGGGGACAAAGGCGTAGAAGCCTGAAGTGACAGGCCTGGAAGGGGCCCTGCTGCACCCTTACGTTGACTCACTCTTCCATTTATTCAAAATACTGAAGCCTGTTTTGTGCCAGGGCCTGGGGTTAAAAGTGTTCCTCACACAAGGAGAATTTCTTAGAGAAAGCGAGAATCAGAGAGGGACTGACTTTTCCAGGGTCACACAGTGAGTTGCTGCAAAGCCTACCCAGGACTCTTGACTCCCTGTCCAGTGCTCTGACCAGCAGGTACCCCAGCTGCTCTGGCCACCTCTTTGTGGCAGAGGCCAGCCTGTGCCGGTCCCCGAGAGCTCCTTCCTTAGTGCATCTAAGTGCCTGGTTACCTGGGAGAGGACCAGGGCCTGTGCCCAATTCAGGGCTGCAGGAGCTAGAGGAGGAGCTGGGCAGGTCTCCAGGCTGGCAGGGCTGCGGCGAGCTCTGGACCAGCGGGGAGGAGGTGCCTCAGGCATGCCGTGTGGCTTCAGCCCGCTCAGGGTCATCTCCCTGGATCAGTTTCACCATCCTTTAAATGGGAATGGGTTGCCCTGCCAACCTGTCAAGGTCACTGTGCTTTTCTAAAGCCCCTGCCACAGAGACTGGGGCAGTGTGAGGTAACGAGGTGGTGAAAGCAGGGGTAGGGGCAGGGAAGTGAGTCCCAGATTTCCCCCTGTTTCTGTGCTTGTTGGCCAATAAGCCTGTCAATTCTGGGAAGTGTGGGGCTGTGGATATGGGGGCTATGGGGAGACCCACTCTGCTCTTGGAGGGTCTGATGGGGAAACACAACTTCTGCCTATGGGGAATCCCCAGACTCCTTAGCCCAAGGGCTTAAGTTAGGAAGAGTTCATGCAGTGGTCCTGCAGGCCCAGAGTGCTCCAGAAGTTGGTGTGTGAGCTGGCAGCTGCCCTAATCTCTAGCTCAGAAGGGAAGGAGGCCTCTGCCTCTGGCTGACCCACATGGATCTCCCAGCCCCTGCCTGCTGACGACCAGCCCCCCTCTGCCCCGGAACCTCCCACAGCATAAGCGGCCCCTGCCTAAGTCTGCACACTTCTGGTCCCCATGCAGCTGCATGGATTCTGTAGACAGGGTGGCAGGCGTGGTGGGAGCCAGTGGTGACACGCTCGAGGTCACCGCCCTTGGGAAGTGCACCATAGACAGCTGCGAGCTTGGCGACTGTGCACACACACGCCGGGGCTCTCTCAAGTCTCCATGTTGCCACCACACTCAGAGTTCTGTATCCAGCCACGTGAAACCATGCACTGACTGATGCCACCTGAATGGGCCAGCTGTCCAGCCTGGGCAGCCTGATCCTAACTCTTCTGTCCCAGCGCCTGCCTCCCTGCAGCCTCGGCCCTCAGGTGTCCCTGCAGAAGGCTCTTCTCCCTGCTGTAGGCTCTGGCGCTGTAACCCAGCCTAGAGATGTGCCCAGAGTCTGCTTCATATCCAGCCCAGCCTCCCACCCCTGAGGAGGGTGGTGGGAACAGTACTGAAGGTCGGGGCTGGGGCCAGCAGGGCCTGGGAAACTGCGAAGTCCACGGTGGGTCAGGAGGGCCCAGCTTCTGTTTGTTGACGCTGCGCTGTGGACACAGGAGAAAGCATCACATCCCTTCCCGCGTCTCCTCCCCGGGCTGAGCTCTCCTGTCCCCGGTCCTCTGTGGTCTGCCCCCGTCCAACCACCCAGGCTTCTCCTCTTGTTGTCCACCCCCCTGCTCCCTGGCCACCCCACTTCGGGCCCACTCCAAGTGGGGCTTACATGTAAAAATATCCCAGCTTTTTTGAACTTATCTACTATTTTTATCAGATGGTCCAAGCAAAGCCTAGCCGAAAAAAGGGAAAATCATATGGCTCTGTGTGCCAAGCTCAATAGAAATAGCAACAGGGTGGGCTATTTTTAACAAGATGAATACCCCTGTCCTCTGAGGTCTCCCCTGGCCTTTCACCAGCCTCCTTTGTCTCTCTGCCTGGACAGCAGATTCTAAAATACGCCCACAGTTGCCAAACCACTAAATGCGCTCAAGACAGTGACTGAGGCGCTTGGAGCGGAGGAGGACCGTGGGGGGTATTTTTTCCCTTTTCCTTCCCTCCCCTTAGGGAAATCACACTGCTTTGTTTGAAAAACCTTCCAGGTTGGTTTTCGAGGCCTTTTCCTTGTTGTCCCACTCCCACGGGAACAGCAGAGGTTACTCTGAAACATGCGGTGGTTTGGGCAGGGTGACCCCAGAGGCCTGGCATGGCCCGTGATGGCTCTTGGGCCAGGCTGTGGCAGGGCAGGAACACAGAAGGAGCCCGCACAAGCCAGACCTGAGGAGCAGGGCTGGTAGGAGACCTGCGGGGGAGGACTGCGAGGTGGGAGGCACCTTGGGTTCTTTACTCAGTTGCTGTCCACGCAGGTGGAGGGCCAGGCGGGCTGAGGCGTTACTGCCTCTCTGCTTGGCCACAACCAAGCCACCGGCTGCAAAGGGTTTGGGGGTTTTCCGAGCTGCAGCTTGCACAGGACAGAGTCCCACACACCTATCACTGTGGGGAAGCCACCTCTCACTGTGGAGCAGCACAGTGAGGTGAGAACCGGGCCAGGAGTCAGGAGACATAGGGAGGGAGCAAGTCACGGCCTCTCTCCAGGCCCCTGTCCCCTGTGTACCACGAGGGGCCTGGACAAGCCTGGGCTCTCTGGGGTGTGTGGTTGGGAAGGAAGAAGAAAATAGATGCAAAAGGTAACATTAACTGAGCGCTCAGTGAGGCATTGAATGAAATACTTTACGTCACATGTATTATTATCTCACTTAATCTTCACCACAACCCTATTACTGCCCTTTACAGAGGCTACAGAGTGTCTCTCTTCCCTAGAGGCTGGGTGTAAAATCCAAGGAAGGTCTTAGATCACATGCCTATCTTGGGACCAATCATTTTTGGCCAAGGAAATGGGATTCTGGGATTGGCCATCTCTGATCCCAGGCCCTCCATGTGGCCAGGAGCATGGGGACAGTGGTTGGCAGTCCTGCCAGAACTAGAAGTAGTGGGGGACTGCTGCTCACACCAGATGCTGCCGGAGAAGGGGTGGAGAGGCTGGGCAGAGAGACTGAAAGCGCCCCCTACAGGTGGCGGAGCCAGGCACTGACTCCAGACACCCCCCTCCCACGCCATCCTCCTGACCCTGACCTGAGAGCTGTTCAGCTACGGGTCAGGGCAAAGGGAGGGCGGGTGGATCACGGGCTGGAGGAGGTGAAGAGGGCCCCGGTGTAACTCGGCTTCAGCCACACTGGCTCCTGGAGCCCCTCCCCGCCATGCCGTGCTCTGTCTTGTCTCTAGGCCTCTGCACGTGCTGTTCCTTCTAGCAGCAATACCCTCCTCCCACCCCTCACCTTCTCCATTTCACAACCCCCTATACATTTTTCAAGACTCATCTCCACGGCCCCTCCTCCGGGAAGACTTCTCCCTTTCGCAGGCGGGACAGGGACTCTGGAGCCCCTGGCAGACACCTCTGCGTGGCACTTCAACTTCAGCATATGGTGACTGCCTGCCACTTGCTTGGCTGGGGGCAGGGACCATGGCTTATTCATTCTGTTCCCCCAGGACCCAGCACGTACGAGCGCAGAGAATGTCCGTTGAGTGGACACGAGGGAGAAGAGACAGAAGGAATAGGGAATGGGGAAGAAAAATAAGAAGAGACGAGGGGAGGGGCAGCGGGGGAAAGGAAGAGCAATCACAGGCACCACGGGCCGGGGCGGGATGCGGGGCGGGAGAGGGCTCGGTGAGGGCGCATCAGGAGAGGGAGGGGCTGGGGCCAGGAGCACAAGTGGCTTCTCCCATCCCGGAGGCTGTGCTCTGAGTCACTCTCCTGGGAGGCCTGCATCATAAGCGGGTAGAGGCCCCCTGCCCGTTATTTGGTAGCATCTTTTGATAGCTCATTGTGTGCCTGACGCTGCCCTGGGCACAGGGCCAGTGTCTCTGGCCGGCCGCCCTAGGAAGGGGGATCAGAGTGATGGGGAGCAGGGCCTTCGCAGCCGTCTGCGGACCTGAGGACAGGGATCTGCCCATCTCTGGACAGCCGGTATCCACTCGGCCTCTCTGCCTGGTGCCTTGGCCGGCACACTTCTCAGAGGACATTGTATAGCAGGGACACCACTAGAAGCCATGAGGCCCTGTCAGTCTTGCCCTGCTTGAGTCTTGTCCCTGCAGGAAGCTCTGGGAGGAGGAGTGGGGACTCCCACCCGGGCTGGCTTCCCACATACCACCCCCACCCCAGGGGCAGGACGGAGACAGAGAGAGAAGGGAGTCATCTGGCTCGCTGCTGCCTGGCCTGGTAATGAATCGTTCCCAAGTTCTGCCGCCCCATCTGAATAGGCTTGTGACAAAGGGTACATTGACGTCCTCCCCCAGACAAGGAGGGCTGCCCGCGTGCAGGCACAGGCGAAGCCCCTTCAGGAGACGGTGGGAGGCAGCAATAGGGATGGAGACAGGGAGCAATGCTCTCTGACTGAATCTGCCTGGTCGGCTTGGCTGCCTTCTCCTCCTTCTTTCTGGTTCTGAGCCTGAAAGGGCTTGGTCCTGGGGTGTACGAGGTTGTTTCATCTGGGGCCCTGCGCAACCAGCTGAGCTGGGGTGGCGGCCAGGGAGGGGGTGGAGCAGAGCTGGCTCACACGGGGCTCTTGGCTGTTTAGTTAAGAACGTAAAGTGCAGCGGCCCTTTGCTGGACACTCCCTTCTCCTGGGATCCTGTTGGGGAGGATGCTCCCCAGGCCTCCTCGAGACCCCAACCCAAGAGGACTGTGCATTTCTAGAGGTCAGGGTCTCCACCCTGCGTGTCTGGGGCCCCAAAGCTTCTGGCACAGTGAGCAGCCTTGGGTGGTGGCCCAGTGCTCACGGTTCTGGATTTGATTATGATTTTGTTTGTTCAGAAGTTATTGGGAACAGTATTTTTGTTGATTCAATTTAATGGGCATGTGTGTGTGTGCATTTGGTTTCCTCCACCAAAATCTGGCTCCGTGGAGCCTGACTGGTTTGCGGCCCCACCTTTAGGCCTGAAGTCATATGGGGATTTATTCAACAGACTTTTTATGAGCATAGGATGTGCCCAGCAATGGCCGGGGCTCTGGAGACCCTCATGCAATGGGCCACCCTGTGCCCAGTCCCCTTGAACGTGAGAGAGGGGTTGGACGAGATACATCCCTGAGGTTGCCCTTTGATCAACGCATAAAGACAAACAAATCATGGCTTGGTGGGGTGGCCTGCCTGGGCCTGCAGCCATGTCATGTCATGGGACATTCTCCAAATGCCTACCCAGTGCCAGGCACAGTGTCTGCTGTGACTTGGCTCATAAGCCCTGCAGGCCACATCATCAAAATATGTGCGTGTCTCTGTGTGTGCACATGTCTGTATGTGTGTGTGTGTGTGTCTATGTGTGTACATGTGTGTACGCCTGCCTTACCAGAAGGGGTATCAAGTAAGAGTCCTGACTCTGCCAATCATCCATAGGAGGAGAACAATAGTATCTCTATGGCAACGGACTTATCCTCCCTGTACCTTGGTTTCCTCATCTGTGAAATGAGGATAAAGGGAGTAACTACTTCATTGGTTGTTGTGAGGTTAATATGGTAAAACACTTAGGACAATATTCTGCACATAGTAGGCACTCAATAAATGTTAGCTATTCCTACTACTGTTATCACCTTAGATGTGGTCTTCGGTCCAGTTTCCCAGAAGCAGATCCTGAGATGGGGATTCCCGGCTAAGTGCTCCCAGGGGACATGAGAGGGACTGGGGCAAGCAGACGGGAGAGGAAGAGGCCAACCAGGGTGCAGAGGATGGCTTCCGCCTGTCCCACAGGGACTCTGGAGTGTAAGTTACACCTCAGGGTTGTCCTCGTTGGTGATAAGGGAGCTGGGAGCTCGCTCTCCTGCACCCTAGTCATTGGCTAAGGGCCACTTTGGGGGGTGGTATAAACTTGCAGCTCTGCAGGCAAAGCAGCTCCTATAGCCTGGGGCAGTCCCCATGGAAGAGTGAGCAGAAGGGAGAGCCACAGAAGGCAGGGAGGTGCCCAGGCCCAATAAGGAGATCTGGGGGAGTCTGGGGGATCTGAGGATAGCACCGACATCTCCTCCGTGGAGAGCTACTGTGAGGAACAAATGAGAAGGGCCTGTCCATGGCAGGCGCTTGGTCAACGGGAGCCCCAGTCTTTCTACCTCACCAGCCACAGGCAGCTTCTGGTCCAAGGCCAGGGTCACCCTGGGGTCTGAGAGGTCCCGAGCAGGCCCAGAACCTTATATATTTGTGTAGGACAGTGACTCCATCCACGATCAAGGAACCAGTAAGAGCCTGCCTCCTCTGGCTGCCTGAGCACAGTGGTAGACGGGCAGCCTGACAGCCAGGGCAGGCTTCCCTGGATCTGCCCCAGGACGCTGGTGCTGGGAAGTAGGAAGAAGCTGTGACGATGTGAGAACGCGCACCCCCCGATCCCTCCTAGACAGCCTGCACCTGCCACCTCTTTCCTGGCCCCTGCCCGGTTGTGCTGTCCATCCCTTTCACCAGGGTAGTCCTACCTGGGGTGGCCCTGGGCCCCACAGCCCAGGTCAGCTCTGACCAGGGCCTGGCAGCAGCTGCCAACGTCACGGCCCTGTAGTGTTCCCCCAGAAGATGCCTGTCTGGGTATCAGAGGGAATATTGGAGAACACTGCAGACCCTGTACAACTGGCTTTGGGAAAAGCCCAGACCCTCCGGAAAAGCTCCCATGGTTCTCTGCCGGATCAGGTCCTCGATCAGCGTGACGTAGTCGGTGCTAGATAAACATGTGTGGAATGATTGAGGGGTGCCAACACTTGAACTCAAAAGCCCTAACCATCAGGCATCCTGGGGCTGGCGGAGGATGGCTGCTGAGCCCTGGGGTCTGTGGTTCTGAACGTGTTTTCTTTTCCTCACAGCCAGAGGGAACAGAGAAGGACAGTGATCTGCAGGAGAATCCGGCCCCAGGCACCCCGCCTCTCGTGCGGATTCAGACAGCCAGGCTCTGGGCGGCTCCGTCTTTGGCCAGCTCTCACTTTCTTCCTTCCTCTTGACTCTGAGGCTGCCCTTTCTCTTTCAGCCTTGGATTCTCCTCCAGTTTCAAGTCCAGAGGAACTCAGCAGACTCTGAACTTCACATCTAGAGTTTCCTCCAAAAGGCCTCCCGGATCCTCTGAACACTGATTCACTCAAAATGATACTTCCTGAGCATCTTCTCTGTGGATGAAGAGAGGGACCCAATTTCCAGCTCTGTGTGCCACTGCTGGCCCAACCTGGCCCAGGAGGCCATATTAGGGGCAGCTGAGGCAGGAGGGGCTCAGGATGCTGAGGCAGGGCCCAGACCTCCCCTCTGTTGCCCCACACTCCTGCCGAGAATGTGGAAGCAACAGAGGGAACCCCAGGAGGCAGCCCCACCCACCCTACTCCCCTGGGGAAGAGAAGCGATTTCTTGGGTCAGCACGGTGGAGAGCTAGCCTTTCGGAGGAGGAAGAGCAAGCCAGGCATTTGGTTTGAGGGAGACCTGCCAGCCTGAGTCCTGTCCTCTTCCTTGAACCAGTTCTGAGAAAGCCTTCCCTCTCCTGTCCACCCCCCTCAGCTGCTGACCTCCTTCTTCCCCGGAAATGCCCCCTGCCTGCCCAGGGCCCCTCCTCTGGGAATGCCCAGGGGCCACGGCAGGGGTCTGGTTCACCCCAAGCCACCCATGTCTCCCCAGGGGAAAGGTGGGCGACCTTTACCTGCGCTCTCAGAGTCCAGGCCTCAAGCTGCCACCTGCCCCTGCCCACGTGTACACAGGCTTCCCCATTCCAGGAACTCGTAGAAGTCAGGCTTCTATCGAGCTTTTCCCACGTCGTCACTGGCGGCTGGCAACACATCGCAGAAGGAGAAGAGAAATGAAGGCCTTCCCCAGGCCAGCAAATTAATGTCGTAAGTGTCCTGAGGAGGGACCCTGAGCGAGGGGTGACTTCTGGAAACAGGCGGACACACCAATAGTCCCAAGTCTGGTGGGTCCATGTGGCTGGAGGTGGAATCTGAGCCTGATCACATCTCAAAAGGGCATCAACAGCTGACCATGAACTTCCTCTCTGGGCCTCAGAATCCTGGAAGGGCCCCTGAGTGGGTGGCAGTAGGGTAGGACCCTGAGGACCCATCTCCTTGGGGTTCCATGTACCCCTCTCAATGGCCTTGGGGATCCCCCCACACTTCCCCCTCTCTCCCTGCAGAACTGAGCCAAGGACCAGGGGTCTCACCTTCGAGGCTGAGCTGGCATTCAGCAGGTCAGCCCTGCTGGGGACTCCCTGCTCCTCAGGCTCTGCTCTGTGGGAGGATGTGTTCAAGTTCCACACGGTGGGCTGGCCCAAGAACTTCAGAAGCCCCAGCCCTGTCTGGCAGCCTTCAGTGCATGCACCTCGAGACATTACTGTCTTCTTCTTGAATGTTGGGGCCCCTCCGACCACGAGGACCTCAAGGGCAGGACCCAGTGTGACTGGTCTGTGCCCGCAGGCCCAGGAGCAGGAGGCACACTCAGCAGCCAGTGGCCTGGGTTCAAGTCTTACCTCTACCACTTTCTAACTGTGTGACGTCAAGCACCCGAATTTGCTCCTCTGTGCCTCAGTTGCCTCCTCTGTAAATGGGGAGAATGATGGCCTATTGCATAGGCTTGTGGTGAAATTCACTGGGATAATCCATGTAGAGAACTTAGAACAATGCCAGGGACCTGGTAGGTGCTCAGTAAATGTCACCTGCTGTATTCCTGTCGCCTCCTGGTGTTCCTTCCTGAGCTATGAAGGATTCTGGGATTGGGGCCAGCTAGGCTTCCTCCCCAAGAGGACCTGATCCTTTAGAAGACTCGAGAGGAGAAGGGGGCCCTCACAGCTGCCTCCAGGCCCCCGGGGGTTGTGGCCATACTGGAAAGCCCCGGCTCACCACACTGTTTGGATTGGGTTTCTATTCCCAACACCAGTGAAAGGCCTGCTATTTATAGGCCCCCCAACCCACCCCCTGGGCTGCCAGACAGTGCGTGGGCTGGGGACCACAGGGCTGGCAGCCCGCTACCCCCAGCCAACCCAGGCACTCTGACCGGGGCACGTTTCACATGCTGGTTACCCTGCCGGCTCGACAGTGGCTTTCCCACCTCTGTCTGGCCCCCCGGGGAGAAGCAGAGATGGAGGCGACATGAGGGGTCACCCACCTCTTCATCCTGGCCTCTGGCTTCTAGAAGGTCTCTTTGAGGAGAAGTGGGTTCTTGGGGGCATGGGCATGATACACACATACCCCTTTCCATTTCCACCCCTGAAATGATACACGACTCACGTAGTGTCTAGTGTGGTTAAAACACGGGCTCTGGAGCCAGACTGCCTGGGTTCAAGTCCCACATTGGGCCCTCGTTAGGTGTGACCTGGGGCTAGTGCCTGAACCCCTCTCTGTCTCAGTTTCCTCACCTGTAAGATGGAGCTGGTGCTAGTGCCTGCCTCATAGGGTCATCATGCGGGTTAAAGGAATTGATACAGGGAAAGTGCTAGCACAGAGCTGGGCACATAGGAAGTTGATGTTCTTATCCCATAGGGTCTGGGGTAGGATGGCAACCTGGATCCTATTCTCTGACTAGGCAGGATTGCTGTTCCCTCTATGCAGATGGAGAAGCTGAGCCCTAACCGGGGGAAGTGACCTCTCCAAGCTCGCCCAGCGGGGGATGGCGGAACTCAGGCCCTCTCAGGACTCTTCTCCGCCCACTGGCTGCCTCTCGATCTTTAACCACTAGAGTCCTCTCCCTACCTCTCACCAAACAGATAAGGAGCTCTGCTGGCCAATTCCAGCAAGAGAAGGTGGGGACCCCAACAGGTGTATGTCTAGCGGGAGCCAGGTTGAGCCGTGCCCTGGGCCTGCCTGCCCCTTGGCTGGTGCCTCCAGCCAGCCCACTCAGGATGGGGGCTATTTTTGGTGTGTGGTGTTTGCCCAGTGGCGGGGAATATTTGCAAAGGGTCAGTCTGGTGGTGTCCCTTGGCTTCCAATTGGAAACAGCTCTCGGATGTGCAGCTGATTGGCTGAGAGCATGAGGCTTTGGTGAGCCTTTTCCCTTCTTTACAAAATGTGGCCATTTCTCCTTCCCGTCCGCCCTCTTGCCAAGCCCACAGCTTCTGTTGCTGGCTCCCTGCTGCCAAGATGGTGACAGCCTTCCCAGGTCTAGTGGGATGAGCAAATTGGGCAAAGTGTGGTTTCCTGGCCCTGGCCCGGCATCTTCCCTCCACTAATAAACCTGTGGCTAACCATCCGTGGCCTCGTGCTCCGTGGTTAGAGCACCACGCCAACGAGGCCAAGGTCAGGCTCTGCCTCAGCTGGGTCGGCATCGCAGGGAGGTGTGCTCTGTCGCAATACCTCAGCCTGCAGCCCTCGCGTGTGCAGCCGGGACTGGGGCATAGCAGCTGGGGAGGGCTGTGAGCCAGTGAGAGTGTGGGCGTCTCTGTGCCCCTAGACCCTGAGAGGGCCTAACTGAGCTGATCCACCTGTCTGCTGCTGGGCGAGGCATGGGGCCAGGCGCTCTCATACGTGAAGGCTGGCACGTATGCTGGTAGGAAAACACTGGAGACAGAGAAAGTGCCAGGCAGGCAGGCACAAGGCTGCTGAGTTGGCCCCTGGAGAGGCAGCATAGAGTGGTGGTTAAGAAAACAGACTGTGGGGTTCAAATCCCTGACAGAACACTTAGTGGTAGTGTAGTTCTATGACCATTCTGTGCCTCAGTGTCCCCATGTGTAAAATGGGGACGATCACAGGCCTCTTGTGGGGATCAAGTGAGCTAAGGCTGGAAGGAAGCACTTACAATGGTACCTGCTGTGTAAATGTTAGCTCTCGTTATCATCGTAGTATCTCAACCCCCAACACCTGTTCCATGGACCTGTACTCCTCATCTCTGGCCCTGCATCCCCCCATCCCCACTCCTTACAGACACCTTCCCTCGTACCAAGCCAAGCCTTTCCTGGCCTCAAGGCCTTCATGCTGTTGAAGCCCAGGTCACATGGACGGCCCCCACCTCACCCCCCAGGAGCCCAGCTATTGGGGCTAGTCAGGCCTCAGGCAGGTCCCTGCCCCCACCCCTGCCAGAAAGAAGCTCAGTGTCCTGGGAACAGGCTGGCACCAGGCAGGTGCCCTGCTCTGCTCCTGCGGCTCCTGCCCAGGAGGGCGCGGCCACTGAATCCAGGTCTATAAATAAGGTATCTGGGAGGAACGGCTTTAATTTGCACTTTACCTATTGGTGTTTACTTTGCTATTTCCAATATGGTAATTTAATTCTGCAGGGCGCCTGGCTGGTGGTGGTGGGGGCACCTGGGGCGTGCGGTTACCTGACCGCACCAGGAGGGACTCCTGTGTCCCTGTGCAGCTCTGGAGACAGATGCTGCAGGGACAGCCATGGTCTGTGGAGGCCCCAGGTGCGGACACAGCTTGGAGAGACTCAGCTGGACATTGAGACCCCTCGTACCCAGACCCACAATCCTCCCTTCTCCAGTCAGCTCCTTCCCCTGACAGCAGTGCCAGCATCTCCCTTCTCTATCGCCCATCCTCCACAGCTCTTGGTCTTTGCTGAGACGCCCGCCCTCCTCCAGCCATCTGGGAGCTCTCTCCAGGCTTCTCTGATGGCCATACAGCTAATTATGGGACGGCCTTTGAGTTTTTTTTCTCCCTAGTTGCTTGCTCGGTTTAAAATTTTTGTATTTTATCTTTTCTGTGAGAGTGTGGGCTCCTTGAAGGCAGAGCTGGTCTCCTCCTCAGACTGGGGCTCGTGAGGGCAGGGCTGTGTCTCCCCTCAGACTGGGGCTCCCTGAGGGCAGGGCTGTGTCTCCCCTCAGACTGGGGCTCCCTGAGGGCAGAGAATGCACTTTTCCCTCAGATTTGGGGTCTCCTAAGGTATGGGGTTATTTCTGCACCTTGGCCTGGGGCCTCCCCAGTGGCAGAGGCTGAAGATCTCATATATCGTGTCTCTGCTCCCTTCTCCCATCTCACCCCTTTCCATCATTCCCCAGGGCCCACATCCCCAGGAGGACTTTGGCTCAACTGTACTCCTTCTGGTCAGGATGTCCATTAGGGCCACCAAGAGTGCGTTTGTCCTACTCCTCAGTGACCGGTGGCACTGGCCAGCAGGACCGCATTAGGACTTCTGTGGGCCATAGGCACCTGAACCTTTGTGGGCCCCTTCCTCCGTAAACAGACACCAATAACCACATTTTACAACTGCATTGGAGTAAAGACATGTATTCATATTATATATGAAAACATTTTCTTTTTTTTTTTTGTAAGATCAGCCCTGAGCTAACATCTGTTGCCAATCCTCCTCTTTTTTTTTTTTGCTGAGGAAGATTGGCCCTGGGCTAACATCCTTGCCCATCTTCCTCTACTTTATGTGGGACGCTGCCACAGCATGGCTTGATAAGCGGTGCATAGGGCCGTTCCCAGGATCCGAACCTGCAACCCTGGGCCGCCAAAGCAGAGCGTGAGAACTTAACCACTATGCCACTGGGCCAGCCCCGAAAACATTTTCTTTGACTTAAAAGATCATTTTTTCCTTCTGATTTTAAAATAAATCCAAACATTTTCATAGGCTCCTAAGCATCTTGTGGGCTAGCACTGTGCCCACTGCACTTGAAGATAATCCAGCGCTGCCGGCCAGGATCCTGGCTGGGCCTGGGCAGTGGAGCCAGCACGGAGCCTGCCCATCGCTGGCTGGGGCGCCTTTCCCATCCTTTTTCTCTTAGAAGTCTCACCAAGTCCCCCTGAATCAAGCAGGCCCAGAATTCCTGTCCCCCCTCGCCCCCATCAGCACCACCACAGCTACCGCGGCTGGCAGCAGCCACAACAAGGACCCCTCGACCGCGCACTGCTCGGGACCAGGCGCTGTGCTGAGCACATGGTCACCTTCATCTTATCTAATCCTCACAGCAGTTCTGTGAGGCCGGCCCTGTGATTATTTCCCATTTCACAGATAAGGAAAATGAGGCTCAAATGGAAGAAGTGACAGGTTCAAGGTTACCCAGCCAGTCGGTGACAGGGTGAGAATGGAGGACCCAGAGGCCCTGGCTCCAGAAAATCTAAGTCCTTCCACTCCAGAGAGAATGAAGGGCCAGGCAAGGCGTAGGTCAGGGTCAGCTGCAGAGATTGGTTCTGATGTATCTGGGCAGGGCAGAAGGTGCTTTCCTGCGCCACCTCCCCTCTGGCTTCCAGCCCCGGGGGGTTTTAAGCACTGGGATGGGGGTGGTAGACTTGATTCCATGGTGGAGAGGGGGTACAGAGATAGAGTGGGGGTGCTCCGGGCACTGCGCAAGGCCCCCGCCCCCAGCTGGGGACGCCCTCTTCCGCCCTGCTGGCCCACCTCTATGACGCTACGGTTGTTTCTCTCTCTTTTCCACTTGGCTCTTCCCTCTTCATTTTCTGGCCTTTTTAAACATCCATCTCTTTTTCCGCCTCGTCAGTCTCTCCTTCACCTCCTTGGCTTTGCCCCACTCCTCTCCCTGCTCCTTTCTCCTCCTCTTGCTGTCTCTATTCTTTCCCTTCTGCATCTCCTCGGCGTGTCTGTTAGGTTTGCGCTATCTGCCTTTCCTCTCTCGCTCTGTCCACCTGTCTCTCTTTCTCCTGTCTCTGAGTGCTTCCCCACCCCGCGCATCGTCTGTGTCTCTGTCATTCTATGTCTCTCTTTGTCTTTCTCTCTCCCCCATTATTCTGAGACATGACAGTGCCCGGCCCAGCAGGGACAACATGTTCCACAGACAAATTACCCAACAAAGGCGAAGAGAGCGTGCTTCAAGGGACCGTTAGGCGCCTGGCTCCACTGTGCGTGTTGTTGGGCGGGGAGGGGGAGGCCCGGAGCTGGTCAGGTGTGGGCACTTGCTGCCAGCCCAGAGGGGCTCCATGCCCGAGCTGTGGCAGGGAAGCAGGAAAGGCCTTTTGTGCAGACCAGGCTCTGGTTGGCTTTTAAGCAGCACGTCTTTCTTCCAAAGCCAACACTTTGATCCCTGTAGACATAAAAGGAGCCATCTGCATTGTGTTTCCCACAGGTAGTGGAGTGGGGGAGGGATGGGAGAGAAAGGGGGAGGGCAGCAGACAACTGGGGGATGCGGAGAGGGGCCATGCTTGGCCTCTTGAGCCCTGCATTTGAGACCCACTTCTGTTCCTTCTTGGCTGCAGGACCTGTCAATGGGCATATATAATAACTGACTAACTGGGCTGTTTTCAAGATCAAATAAGATGATATATTGTAACTAAAAAGCCCAGTAAAGGGGCTTCGAGGGATTTGGTGTGGACCAGGAGCAGAGCCACACCTTCTCTGTGACTCCCAGTGCTTGCTTTAAAAGCCTTCATTTCCTCGAGGTGACTCACCTTCTCCAGGGAGCCTCCAAGATTAGCCCCTGTGGTCCCTCCCTGCCACTGAAGCCCTTCAGCTCTTAGGGACCTTGCTCACCCTCCATGTCAGAATGGGTGCTGGTCATTTCCATCTCCCCAGCAAATCAGAGCAGGGCTAAAGACAGGGTCACATCTTCACTTCCCATTGTGGCCCCAGGGCCTGGTCCAGGTGGGGTGCACCGGATGTCCTTGCTCATAAAAATGCTCCCCCGTGGCCATGAGAAGCCTCTGATTTTCAAAGCACTTTGGCAGACGCTCTACTGTTTGATCCTCGCCCAGTCTAGTGAGGAAGGCAGGGCACGGATTAGCGTCCCCATTTTACAGGCAAAGAAACTGAGGTTCAAATCAAGTAACTTGCCCAAGGTCTGTTAGCAAGTGGGACTAGTAAGAAATCCAGAGCCTGTCTGCAATTCACATTTTACAGATAGGGAAACTGAGGCAAAGAACATTGGAAACAGACTGTAATAGAGACAGGGTCCAGATTAAAACCTGAGCTTCCAGGCTCTTTATTCCAAACCATAATGACTCGACTACCCTCCCAACCTCCACACAGTACATACATATTTGGGGGACACCTGGCTTTCAGATAAGGCTCAGAAGTCCCAGGGCTATGCCATGGGGGCCTGCCAGGTGACTTGCTGGGTTAGAGCTCAGTGCTGTGGGAACCCCAGATGTACCCTCGTGGCCCTGCCTACAGGATAGGCCACTGGTCCTGCCACCAGGCTACGTGAGGCAGACATGGGCTGGATGAGGACACCCCTGTCCATTTCTCTCCCTCCTTTGCATGTCAGGCTGAGGGACAGAAGGACAGCAGGCTGGTCCCACAGGGGCTTCCCCCAGGCCCCCCAAGCCCGACTCCACTCACCTTTCAGACAATGGAGAGTGTCTCACACGTGGTCTGAGGGCTCACTGCAACATGCAGAGCTCTCTCCAGCCGCCTCGGCTCTCAAGACCCCTGAGTTCTGACTCAGAATCCTCCAGACTCCTTGATCTAGGGCTCTACCTCCCTCAGCCCCAAGACTTCAGAAATCATATCCCTGCCTGGGTTCCATGTTTTGTCTACTGAATACGCCGCATTTATTAAGCCCTGATCCATTTCCCCATTTTATTAATGAGGGACGCCTGTTCCTGAGGTAATCAGAGTCTCCAGTGTTACTGTCCTGATAAAGTGCCAGCTAAAGGCAGAGATGTGACATTTGAGTTAGAGGCTACGACTGGATGAGGGAACTACTAGGATTTCCAGGTAAATGTTTGAAATATTGGAAAGAGTTCAGGGGCCATCATTACTACCATCACAGACTCCTGAGGATTTGGGCCCCCACGCTGGGGACACTTAGAGTAGTCATGGGACTCTCCTGTGGCACTGCCCCACAGGCACGCACGTGCACACACACATACACATTAACACACACGCCCCAGAAGAACCAGCAGGCTGGGCCTGGGGTGACATGACTTGCGTGCTTGGCTCAGATTGTCTTCTGGCTCCAGGCCTTGTGGTTTCTCACTTGAGGCTGTTCACTTGAAGCCCTTCCCATATGAGCTGTGAGCTGGGTGATGCGCAGGGACTTACCATCTCGTCAGGAGATAAGACCTGGGGACTGACATCACAGGTCCAGGCAGTGCACGACATGTGCTTTGGGCAGGGGTGAGGTCCAGGAGGGAAGCAGAATTGGGGGCCAGCAGGAAGGCACCTCACATTGGGATGGACTCTGGTGTGGTGGGTACATTTGGGTACTTTCTTGCCAGGATAACTCTTCATGCCCTGTAGGAGTGGCAGGGAGTACCAGGCTTCTAGCAGTTGACTATCTTCAAGTCTCATGTATTTTGCCTTAGATTGCACTTGGAGGATTTATTTTTGCCGGAAGATTTCCCTCCCTAATAGATTTGGCCTCAGCTGGTGTTACAATTAGTGTGTCTTCCTTCGGAAGGAACCCCAACAGATGGAGGCGCTCAGCTATGCGCCTGGAGCTAGGGAAGCTCGCCGGAGAGGCAGCGACAGCCACCGATGATCCCTGAGGTGTGCCATCCCCCTGGGTAACTGAGAATTCACAGCACCCACTGAGTCCTGGGAAGATGGTAGATAAAGAGGGGAAAAGCTGGCAGGTCTGACCTCCAGCCTGGGATGGAGGATGCAGCTCATGGATTCAAAAAGCCGTTGGAGCTAGTCTTGCCCACCTCCTTCACTCTATAGACATAGAAATTGCAGTCCGGGGTGGAGAGTGACCTAGCCCAATCCCACAGCTGACAAACCGTAGAGCCAGGAGTTGAATGCACATCACCTGATTCTCAGTCCAGGGCTCCCCACCACCCCTGCTGAAGTCCTGCGGCTACTGCGTGGACCTTCTCCACTCTTGTAAGTGAGAGCAGTGAGTGGGGCAAGGCAGGAAAGGAGGGGTGTGGATGAGGATGGGGAAACTTTGGCCGCCTACTTCCTGGTGTGCCCCTTCTCCTATCTGGATCTCAGTTTTCTAATCCATAAAATGGAACATTTGTCCTTCATGAGCTCCAAGGCTCCAAGATGTACCAGACCAGAACATTCCTCCCTGCCCACTGAGGCCTCAAGAGATGGGAAGGAGCCAGAGTGAAGCAGTGGAAAGCCGTGGCTCCAAGACCAGGAGGCGCCTGGTCCAGGGGAGGGGGGCAGAAAGCAGCAAAGTTAGTGCTGTGCCCTCCACCCCAGCTATTTTTACCCTAGAACACTGGACTGCAAGAGGCCTGGCTAAAAATACCAGCAGCCCGAGCCCTGAGCATCCTCTCCCCAGAGAGGCGGGGCAGGGGCTGGCAAGGAGCAGAGTTTGAAGAGCATCCATCCTTCTTCCCAGGGCTGGGGTGCCTTGGGGGCAACTGGGAAGGAGACCCCTCCCTTCAGAGAGCACTTCCCTCCAGATAGCCTGAGAATAAGCTTGTTTTTGTCATTTTCGGCAATCCCAGCCAGCCCTGTCCACACACATATACTTTTTTTTTTAACCCAGTGTAATCAGAGTCTACTACAATTTTGTGTTCTTCTCTTTTTGACTTGTTCTTTTGTAAACAATTTTATGTTGCTACGTGGTCTTCATATTTGTCATTCTTAATGGCTGCATAATATTCCATCCCAGGGACTTTTCTATTCCCTGATTGTGGGGCATTCGATGACTTCCAGTTTCCCATTATTATAAATAAAGCTGCCTTGGACATCTCTGTGCATGTGGCTTTTTCCTTGTCATTAATTATTTCTGTAGGATAAGTGCCCAGGTCAGCGGGCAAGGCTGTTTTTGTGCCATTTGATGTGGCTTGCCAAACTGCTTTCCAAAAGTAAATGAAGGCAGTTTAATGTAAGGATGCATCCCACACTGGGAGCCAAGTACAGTCAGGCTTCAGGGAAACCAGAGCCAGGAGCCAACAGGAGCTCAGACAGCTGCCTTCAGCTCCCAGGGGCCGCCTTGTTCCAGCCTCTCTGCTTTCCCTGCTCCATCTTTCTCTCTTTCCTTGGACTTTTTCTTTTTTTGACCTAGCAGAGTTATCAGCTCTGAGCACGTATCATCTTATAACTAACTGCTTACGTGTTCTGAGGGCTTACTTGGTCCCAGGCACTGACCAATTGCCTGTATCGATTATCTTCGTTTTTACAACTACCCTCTGGGGTAGGAATTATAATTAATGCCATTTTACAAATACAGAAACTGAGGCATAGAAAGACTAAGTAACTTGTTCAAAGATGCAGTCAGCAACCGATGGGACCAGATCCCACCTCACTGGCCTGCTTCACTTCAAACATGTACTGAGGACCACTATACCAGTCTCCCTGAGAACACGGAGGCCCCAAATCCACCACCAATGGCCTATCATTTCTGTGTCTCTAAGTTCAAATTCTGAAGAGGGAGAATCTGATTGGCTCGGGTCAGCCAATGGATTGGAACCCTATAAGTCAAGGTCCAATCACCTGTGATGGGGGTGGGGTCAGACAGGAGGAGGCGGGGCCATGAGGGCAGGTGGACAGAACTTCCTCATGTCCCAGCATTGGATTTTGCTAAAAAATATTTAAAAGTGGCATAATTGGTGTAAATGCTAACTTGCTTGCATTTGCCCTTCTTTGATTATTTGTGAGGCTGAAGATATTTTCACATACTCCTTTCCTCCTCTGTGCACTGTCCACATCTGCCTATCTTGGTCATACTTTGTATCTTACAGATATGAATGCAGCACAGAACAGCGGTGTTCGAGAGGGGCTGCAGGTAGCGCGAGGATTTCTCACTAAACGGCTTCTCCTTTGTCCTGCAGGCCTGGGGGGCTTTGATTGGCTTCCTAATCAATGTTTCCGAGAAACCCCCTTCTCCCTCCCAACCTGGCATGTTACTTGGACTAGACAATCTTTAACAGGGACCTCTCCAGCCAGGGGTATCTCTGCATTTGTCCTCTCCTGTCTGGCCCCTTCTTCTGAATTAATCAATTTCTAGGAGTTTTCAGGGGCCCTAATTAGCTGCTCGTACTGTGGGACTCGTCCTCGAGTTGCATCCCAGGTCTGCTCTTATTTGGCTATTTATCTTTTTCCGATTCTGGGCTGACTATGTGCACATTTTTGCTTCCAAGCCCCCAGGAGGGAGCTCCTGTATCTGTACCTCTCTTTGTGGAAATGTGCCATCATTCTTCTAAGAAGCTGAGGGCCCTCTCCCGCCCTCTGTCCCCAGACCCTGTGGATGACAAAGTGCTCGCTGCTGTAGCTGTGAGGTACAGAGCCCTCCATCAAAGTGGGGTCAGGCCTGGGAGGTGGCATACTACAAAGTAGACTATGCAGCTGACACAGACAGTGAGGGCCCCACACCCAATGACAGACACATGTCTAGGGCACAGTGGTGTTGAGGCAGGAGAAGCCCCTGTGGGCAGGGAGAGAAGGCAACTATCAGGTCAGCCTTTAATCAGCAGTCAGATGGCTTTACACTGAGCTACCACCAGCTCTCTTCCCAGCTATGGAATAGCTGGAGGGGGTTGTGGCACACGGTGTTCTCTGAAGCCGGGGATTCAGGTTTACCTGTGGGATCCCCACTGTGACCTTGGCCTCTGCAGTTCAGAGCTCCATCCCAACCCCTGGGAGCCAGCACATACGCAGCACTTTGGGCTGCAGCGGATGCTTCATGGCCTCCTCTTTGGAATGTGGGCGGTCTCTCAGTGGACCCTCCTCTGCGACACCTTGGAGATGATCAGGAGCTGCCCATGGGCAGTGAAGTTGATAGAACCAGTAGGAAATGGTGCTCCTCTCTGCTGGCTCCCTAGGAAGTAACTAGATCCCAGCTGTGCAAAGACCAGGATGACTGTCACCCATGGGTCACCCTTTTCCTTATATCATGAACCACAGTTCAGGGTTGTTTTAAAATCTCTGCTCCTGATGTCAGAAATATGGTCCCTCCTAATTCGCAAGACTGGCAGACAGAATGCCCTGGGGCTGGTCATTTGATTCCTGTGGCTGAGACCACCAATTGTTCCTTTATATCTGTTCTCCTCTCCTATGATAATAGAAGTTTTAGTTGGGTACAAAGCTCTCGACTATAATTTCTTGCTTCCCTTGCAGTCAGATGTGGCTTGTGACTAGGTCTTGGTCAATGGGATGGCAAGGAAGGAGCACTCCCTTATATATTTCCCTTTCCCACTGGCTGGAATGCAAATGCAGTGGCAGGAGCTGGAGCCGTCATTTTGGACCACACGATGAAAGCTGGCCATTGAGGAAGGCAGAGCAACAAGATTAAAGGAAGCTGGATACCTGACACCATTAAGCCACCACATCATCTGTGGATTACCTACTTGGATGTTTATGCGTGAGAAAGATCAACTTCTATCCTGTTTAAGCCTCTGTATTTGGGAGTTTCTTTTCCCCAGCAGCTGAACCTATATACTCACTATTGTTGTCTCTCAGTGGAATGGCCACATCTGGGCCTACAGGGATGTGTCTGGTCACTTGCCATCCCATTGGCCAAGACGTAGTCACAAGCCACATCTGACTGCAAGGGAAGCAAGAAATTATAGTCGAGAGCTTTGTACCCAACTAAAACTTCTATTATCATAGACTGTCAGATTGCATAGACTATCAGATTGCTGATAGACTATTGCTGTGGTGGTCTCCAATAGATCATCCCTCCCAGTATTCACACCCTTGTGTGGTCTCCCCTCACAATGACTCTGGACTGTGACTTTCTTTGGCCAATGAGACATCAGCAAGTGTGACGCAAGCAGAGACTCCATAAGCACTTGCACAGTGGGGCTTGTCCTCTTGCAGCGCTGGCTGTTGGGATGCTCCTTCTCCAAACCCAGCTGCCAATCTTGAGAAGCCCAACACAGCCCTAAGCAGAGGCCGCATGGCGGAGAACTGAGGCCCCGCCCTCAGCCCCAGGATCGTGCACCAACTCACCAGCATGAGAGTGAAGCCATCCTAGAAGTGGATCCTGCAGTCCGAGGCATGGAACAGAAATGATCTATCCCTGCCATACTCTGTCCAAACTACAGAATAGAGAACAAACGAATAATTGTTGTCTTAGGCTATTGACTTTTGGGATAGCTTTATTGCGCAGCACTAGGTAACTGAAACACGTGGGTGGCCCAGGGCCCTGTGCACTGTCTGAAAAACTCTAAATCCGCTGTGCCTTCTTCTATACCAAAATGCCAAATGCGTCTTCCTCACACTTTGAAACTAAAACACTGCATGGGAAGTTGCTGATGCTCTGGAAACACATCGGGGTGGCTACCCTTCCCTCCAGAGCACCATACCCTCCCTCAGCCCCTGCCAGGTGGTTACCGCTTGGCTTCATGCTTGGACTGTAGCTCTGGGAATGGGGGCGGGTTCCATGGACCACTCCTGCTTTCTCATAAAGCTGCTGGAGTGCCATGTCTCTTAGATAAGAATTGGGGGGCAATATTTGGCAGGCAAAGGCTACCTGTGTCAACAATGGATTCCCCAGTGCCCACATGAGTAAGTGTTGGAGGAACAAATGAATGAATGAATGAATGAATTGTGAACAAAAAGTAGCTCATCTGGATCAGAGCAGGAGGTCAAGGTGACAGAGGCATAGAGGGCTCTCCAGGGAGGGCAGGGTCAGTAGAGAGTCCAGGTCTAATGAAAGCTTGCTTTGGAAATATTTTTAACCCTTTCAAAATATAATTATAGTCGCTAACATCATTGAGTTCTTACCATGTGCCAGGCACTGTGCAAAATGCTTTATGTAAGGTATTGCATTAATCATCTCAACAACCCTGGGAGGTAAGTATTATAACTTTCATCTGGTTTTATAGATGAGGAAATCGAGGCCCAGAGAGGTTAGGTAACTTGCCTGAGTGGGGATGGGAGGACTTGAACTCAGACAGTCTGGCGCCAGCACCCAAGGGCATAGCCACCACGCTCTGACAAACAACAGGAGCCCCATATTCCACCCTAGAGAAAAGGCCAGGACTTGGCATGCTCTAGGGCACAGGCGCCAACCCTGAGTCTACCAAGTGCTCCTGGGGACCTCGGAACGCCCACCTCAGAAGGGAAGAGGAAGGAGAAGGGAGGTGAGTCTGGGGTCCATGTGCCAGGCAGCAGGGGCACTAGCATTGGGGCCCAGAGATGGCACTGCCCTCCCTGTCCGAACACCCTCACTGGCCGCTCCCACTCACTCCTCAGAAATGAGCCTGGCCCCCTCACACGTGTCCCTAATGCCAGGTTCCAAGAAAGCCACCTAAATACCTGGTATTTGAGATGTAAAGAGACCGGCTCCCTGTACTTAGCGTTTTGCTAACTTTTCCAATTATAGAGCCCTATTTTCCAAAGTCTAAAATGGACATATGTTATAACTGTCTTGGGACCCAAGGTTTCAGAAACACCCTTAAGGCTCCTGAAATACAATTGTATATTTTAGACTAATTCCTAAAGGGCCAAGTGGGGTTATCTTTAACATCTGCCAGTGCTCACACAGATCTGGTCTTTGTTTGCAAACGAGCCTGGAACCTGGGCACATGGCAGCCTCAGGTGGAAACAGCTCTGTGCTGGGCTGCATGGAAGACTTGAGGAAGGGAGATCCCAGGCTTGGATGGCATTGAGGGTGGGGAGGAGACACAGCCCTGCCCTCAGGGAGCCCCAGTCTGAGGGGGAACCCCTGATTGAGGAAGCCCCCAGGCTAAAGGAGGAGGCAAGACACATACAAAAACCCAGCAGAGGACCTTGGAGCGGCTGGGGAGGGCTTCCCTCTGCCCACTCTGCTGCCACAAGGTGGCCACGTGGCCGAGGGAGGCAGGTAGGAAGGCTGCCTGGTGCTCCCAGAGCCTGGAGGCAGGGGAGTAGGTAGGTGGGGGCAATGGAGCTGAACTGTAATTGCTTCCGGAGCCCGGGTGGCTTCAGGCCTGCCAGCTGGGGCATTTTCTGGTCAATCCCGACCATCATTATTAAACATTTATTATGCAAGGGAGATGTGCTTTTCTGGTCGCAGCACTTGGCCAGCGGACTTGGTGAGTAAATGGACTAGAACTAATCCTGCAGCTAAACAGTGAGGGCTTCAGAAAAGTAAATGCCTCACTTGCCTAATAGATCCCGGGGGTGGGGGGTTGGGGAGGGCGAGATATAGAATATCAGGCCTTCGACTGCCCTTTTCCTGAGATCGGAGAGCATCTGGCCTGGCAGCCAGGTCTCCTGACGGCTTTGTGAACAGACGGGACAGAGATGACTGTGGGGCAACCTGGGAGTTTGAGGTTGTCCTGTGTAGGGGACAGAGTCCTGGCCTGGCATCAGGAGAGCTGACTCAGCTCAGTCCTTAGTTTGTGGGGCATCACCTCAGAAATTGGGAGGGGCATCCCTTCTCCCCAGAGGCCAGAGTCTGGAAGAGGAGGAGAGGGGAAGAGTCCCCAGTCTGAGGGGGAGATATAGCCCTGCCTCAGGGAGCCCCAGTCTGAGGAAGGAGAAGATATAGTCTGGGGACGCAAGAGACAGAGCCATCAAACAGGCAGGGTCTGTGGGAAGCAGGGTCCGTCCTTCCCCATCCATCTCGTTCCTTACCCAGAGAAGGCCAAGGTCTCCTGGGATAACCATCTGGAGGGAGCCATTCTGGGCATGGACAGAGACCAGAATGGGGTGGGCACTCTGCCATTGCCTAGAGCCACTTGCTAGGCAATGCCAGCCCCTCACTCCTTGTGAGTCTTGCAGGGCATACCCAGAGTGGGTACCTACAAGGGTCAGCAAATGTCCCTATGGTACTAGCCAGGCCATCTTTTTCTCGGTAGGGAAGCAGCCCAGCCTGACCGTCTCAGCAGAGAAAGACCAAGAAAGGGGCTTGTTGGGTCTGGAAAAGGCCCTTCCCAGGCTAAGAGTTTTACTTCTAGGACAATTCACTAGAATGTATGCTCCCCAAGGGCGGGGATTTTGGTCTGCCTTGTACACTGTTTCATCCCCAGGGCCTAAGACTAGGCCTGGCACATAACAGGTGCTCAATAAAAAATTCTTGAATTAAGTAGAGTCCATTTTCCTTTTCGACACTAATTCAGAACTCATCTCCTACTGAAAAATCTCCTTGATAAAGCTCTCGCAACTTCAGTGACAACCACTCCACAGCAGTGAATATCAAATTCATTTGCAAATATAATCAGCTGAATTTCAACAACTGGCTATTCTGAAAGGGAAAAATGATGAATTTAGACTATTATTATCGTTGTGTAGCAAGCCCTATGCTAGTTGCTTTACAAACATTATGTCGCTTAATCCTTGAAGGAAGGCCCTGTTTTACAAACAAAGAAACTGAGGCTTGGGAAAATTACATAGTGCACCTAAATGTACACCGCTGGGAAATTGCATAGCTGGGATTTGAACCTGCTCCTGATTCAACCCTTCCCCCTGCTTTTTTTCTGAATTCCATGAAATTATTTTTTTCCAATTAGTTTTGTGATCCAAAAGGTAATTCCACAAAGCTTTGTTTAGCTCCTGTGTGTGTCCAAGGCTGGACAGGGTGCCCAAAACGTCCCAGTCCGTAGAGCCACCAGGCCAAGGGACACCAGAGCACTGGACCTGATGGATGCTCCTGTGACCGTTGACCCAGTCTCCCCGCAGCTGCGGTTCCCAGCAAACTCTGGCCCTGCCAGCCCTGACTCAGTGACACCTGCCGTCCAGACCAACAATGGATTACCCTCCAAGGCGGAACATGTGCCAGACTTCTCCGTGCTTCCCGGAAAGTGGCCTCTCAGCGTTCAGTCATTGGCCAGACCTGGAAAGGCAACTCATGGGACTGTCACCCCTCCTGGCTCCTGTGCTACTTGTGGACTGCGGGCGGGGACGAGGGGCTCACTTTTCCACCCTGTTCTTCCCCAGAGTCTTGCTCCAGTCGAGGTGAAAGGATAGCCTGCGGGCTGCCCATCTCGGAACCCTCTGTATTTGCTGAAACTTTCTTTGTGATTGTTCCCATTCCTGCATCTGTGTGCAGATGTCTCACCCCCATTCTTATTATCTCCTAGTACACACCAGGCACCGGCCGTAAATTATTCTAATCTTCATTAAAGCTCTACCATTATCACCCCTCTTCAACATGTAGAGAAGCTAAGGCTTGGAGCTTGGAGAGGTCACGGATCCTGCCCAAGGTCACTTAAACTCTAAAGGTCAGAACCAAGGCTTGAATCTCGAGCTGTTGTCTCCAAAGAAGTTCTCTAAGCTAGTCGTTCCCCAAACTAGACGTTTATCAAAATTTGCTGAAAAGCTTCTTAAAAGTACATCTTCTTTAAAACAAAGCCGTGAAAAAGAATGAGGCAGCTCTTTATTGTCAATATGGTGCTGTGTGTGCCTAGAACATCTCCAGAAAGAAGGCAAGTGGCTAGCCACCACTGGCCCTGGGGACAGTCCCCAGAAAGGAGCATGGGAGGGAGATTAGCTTGTCACTGCCTTCTCTTCAGCACTGGTTGATTCTCCCTCCCTTCCTCCTTCCTTCCTTTCTCTGTTCTTTTCACCTTTTCAAAAATATAGGAAAATAATTTTTAAGTCAAACAAAACTATAGATTCCAGGGTCTCATTGTCAGACCTCCTATAAAACAGGGGTTCCAGGGTTGGGTCTTGGGAAGCTGTAGTTTAACAAGCATCTTAGGTGGGCCCCGGAGCCCTCTGATCCCAGCCTCCTAGAGGCCTGAACGAGCCTCGTCTCGCCTGGCATGTCCCCTCTTCCCCTGATCCTGAGTCCAGGGCTCAGTGCAGCCAGGGCAGGACTGAAGGCTGCCTTAGATACCTGGGAGTCCTCTCCTCAATGTCTCCCCAGATGTCTTTTCCAGCCAGATGTCATGAGCCCCAGACCTGCCAATAAGCCAGTGCCACCCGAGGACACAGCCCCTGTGTCCTGTGGCCCTGCTAAAGCTCAGAGGTCACACCCACTCTCAGGTCTTGCCACCACACACAACTGGGCCTGCCACCCGCAGCCCCAGAGCATCCAATGTCAGCCAGGTCTATGGCATTACGGTTCCCTCGTATAAAGGGTGGCCTCCTAACCCCACTGTTCTGCTACTTGGCTTTTTCACTTCATAATCTCTCTGGGAGGTCTGTTAGCATTCCACAGCAGTGCATGGACAGCCGCACAGCATTGCCCTGCATTGAGGCGTCGGCATCTGTCTGGGAGTGGTGGGAGCACGAGCAACTTGAGCCAGACATCCTGGGTTCAAAGCCCAGCTCTTCCGCGCTAGCGGTGTGAGCTGGAGCAAGTTTTTCCTCTCTGTGCTGTGAGGACGGAAGGCGTTGGGACGTGTAGAGCTCTCAGGGTAACGTCTGGACATAGGAAGTGCACAGCTGACGCTCTGTGACCATTACTATCATTCAAATCTCAGAGGGAAGATGAATACGGGTGGTAATCCATGTCTGGGCTCTGGAGTTAGACAGCTTGGCATCCAATCCCCGCTCTGCATCTTTCTAGCTCTCTTACTAACCTCTCAAAGCCTCATCTGAAGGTCGAGGATGGTGTCTGGTACCAAGCAGAGGCCAAACAAGCATTCATAGGTCGAACAACGGAGTGAAAGTGGGGCAGAAGGAAGCCGGATGGGCAGGGGAGCGCTGTCTCTACCTCTGCCGCGGGCTGCTGGGGAGGGTCTGTTGGTACATCTGGCGGGGGGCCAGGGGGACTGGCTGGTCCTGGCCCTCCTTCTCCACAGTGCCCAGGGTGATCACAGCCTGAGGAAGACCCTAGACTGCCAAGTATTCATTAGGGGTGCGAAACGGGCCTGCCACCCAGGCCAGGCACGCGCCTGTCAGCACCGTCAGCATACCTCTCCTGCCGAGAAGCTGGACCACAGGAAGCCGACCACAGTCAGAAGCCACATCATTCACATCCAGGAGAAAACATTGCCTCAAGGGCCAGGGAGGCTTCTTGGCCGTGTGGTGGGCGAGGGCTCTCACAGCTGGATTGGAGAACGTCTGGACTTAGCCTAAAGGAGAACAGAAGAAGCAAAAGTGTAGCCCGTGTGGTTGTGCTCGTGGGCCTGGGTTCCTCCAAGCCCTGCTTACTGACCTTAGAGCAGCTGCCACCCGTGCCTCCAGGGTGCCTCCTGCCATATGCAACTGAGGTCCCTTCTGACGCCCCAACCGTTCTGTAGCCCGTCTCCTTTGCTCTCCTGACTGAAGCCGGAGGAGGAGGAGCATCGCCTGAGTCCTGAGCCCATTGCCCATGGGCTAGTTTTCGAGGACTTCCCAGAGATGGTTAGGTGCCCACTTCCAGGCACAGCTAACTCATTTATGCCTTAGTTTAGTAGTTATTTATCTGTTCAAGCTCCCCTTAACAGACTGAAAATCCCATGAGGCCAAGAGGCAAACTGTTGCTTATCTTATTACCATTCCTAGGGATTAGGTAAGTGAAGCTCTGTAACGCTGTTATTATTAATATCCCCCAAAGGTCAGGGCACAAAACAGTAGCTAGATTAATTGAGCACATGTGATGGGCTAGGCACAGTGCTAAGCACTTCACTGGTATTAACTCCTTTAATCCTCACAACAACTCTGGGATCAATGCTATTACGATCTTCACATATAGAGAGGAAACTGAGGGCCAGAGCACTTGAGTGACTTGTCCAAGGTCACACAACTAGGAGGTGACAGGATTCAAACCCCAGCGTTCTCGATCCTGAACTTGCTTTCAACCCCACCATGAGCACTTGGTGGGCGTTGGGGGAGTGACTGAGTGTCCGCCACACGGACATGCAGGCACCGTGGGGGAGGGCTGAGGGGACCAGGTTTGGGTTTCTGGACTGATTTGGGGCTGAAGTCAGCAGCTTGGCATCTGAAGGCCTCTCAGCTCTGGCTCCTCCTTGTCCCACCACCCACCTGGCCCTGCACAGGCCGTCCAAACAGGACTCGGTTGCTAGGGCCTTGGCCAGGCTGCCTTGCCTGATAATCCCTGCCCCTGTTGGGAACCTGACCTCTCTCTGCCATGCCCATCAAGGTCATCCAGTGTGGCCTGGCTGCCAGCTGCTCCCAAGGCGCTGGGCCAGGTGTTTCGTCTCTTTCCCCACCCTGCTTCTTCGGGCCTTCTCGAATAATTAGTGGTTGAGAGCATGGACTCCGAGGTCAGACTGCCTGAGTTCCAGTCTTGGCTCTGCTATATGGCCTTGGGCATATTACTTAACTTCTCTGTGCCTCATTTCCTCGTTTTTAAAATGGAAATCCCAACAGATTGTCGTAAGGATGGGTGTGAGGACTCAATGAGTTAAAACATGTAAAAGGCTTGGAAAAGTGGTACCTCTCAGAGCATATAAATTTTTGTGAGAATAGCCTATTTCTTCCTACCCACGCATGTAGATTGATGACTAAACAGCCAGTACAGAGGGAGGGGAGGGGGTCACGGGGCATCAAAGTGATAGTGGTCCGTAGTCAGCTTCACTGAAAACCAGAGCTGAGCTGCCTGGCACCCCGTGCTCCCCCTTAAAGTCATCCTGGTTGGGGCAGGGTCAAGAGAAGCTCCACTCCCCGC
Source organism: Diceros bicornis minor (assembly GCF_020826845.1). Taxonomy (NCBI): domain Eukaryota; kingdom Metazoa; phylum Chordata; class Mammalia; order Perissodactyla; family Rhinocerotidae; genus Diceros; species Diceros bicornis. Next base: position 21,914,243 of record NC_080753.1, on the reverse strand, counting down.
ACCCCTGGTTCCTGGAGACCCTGTGCTGCTGCTGTCTCGCCCTCTGCTGAGACGATCGCCAACATCACCCCCTTCAACAGAGTTCAGGTACAGGATTCTACTTGATGTCTTTAAATGGATTTTTAAAAATCTTTATCAAAGTTGTTCACGCACATAGGGGCCACTCAGCTCTCTAAGGTTCCTTACAAACAGTAGTCTCACTCAGCAGAGGTGACCACGTTCACTTGCCATGACAGATTCTTCTGGTGCCTCTGGCCACAACTCATATGCGCAGCCTTCCAGCCCTCCCATACTGTGATCCGCATGTCATTCTGGTTAGACGGGAGGGCAACGTGACCTTGTAAAAGTGTTGACATCCAGGGTCGAGCCATTTAGTAAACTGTGATTTTTTTTTCCTTTGTACATTTTATTCTCCCCGGAATTGATGATGGTCCTTGTTGTTCACTTAATTTTCTGTGTACTTACAACGAATTCAGTGGCTGCTCACTTTATAACAACAATAACAGCGAACACCTGTTGAGCACTTTTCTAGGTTCCAGGCACTCTAGGTACTGTGCATGTACTAACTCATTTAGTCCTTACAGTAGCCCTCTGTGGTGTACACTATTACCATCTCATTTTACAGATGAAGAAATTGAAATATGGAAAGATTAAGTGACTTTCCCGCAGTCCTAGAGCAAGTAAGTGGCAGAGGCAGGATTTGAACCCAGGGTCTTACTGCTGCAGGGTCTGTGCCCACCTGACCCCTGCTGGCCCCTGGGAGCCCATCTGCATGCCAGTCTCCTCCTGGCCCTTCCTTGTCCTTTTGCTGTTTTCTGTCTCCACAGCCAGACTGTAAGCTGGGTGAGGACATGTGCTGTGTCCTGCTCCTCTGCAGACCTGGAAGCAGGGCTGGCCCCGCGGACCTTCCAGTGATTGCTGGGCCGGTCCTGCCCCGGGCTGCCTACTTGTCCACATGTTCCTCCGCCCCGAGCCCTGCAGGTGGGAGGTAGGGCAGGGAGCATACCTGGCGTGGTCACAGCAGGGACTACAGAGGCTCAGAAAGGCCAAATAAGGGCCTCAAGGCCTCACCGTCAGGCTCCCAGGGTTTCAACTCCCTCCTCTGGCTGCAAGTCCAGGGCTGTTCCTAACCTGCGAGGCTGCCTCCTACAGGCACAGACACATACATACCACACATGTTACAAACACACACATGCAAACGTATACACATTCACATATGCTAATTATGCACACACCTTTCCACATGGGGGTATTATATACACATGCGTACAGACACAGTTGCATTTCATATACACAACCACACACAGGCACACACAGAATACACAGGCATGCCGATTATCCACACATGCACTATATTCACAAACATATTAACATGGAAACACGTTATACAAACACATACATACCTTATTTACAAACACAAACCCATGCACGTTATATATTCACACAGACTTAGACATACACAGCAAATACACATATTGTACAGACAAAAACACACATAAATATGTACGTATATGCATATACACACAGAAACATACAACCCATATTTGCATAACACGTGCTCACAAACACATAGTCACAGAAACATGTGCACATATTTTTTATGTGCTAAAACACAAACATTTGCACACAACACACAAAACACAAATAAATAAGACACACAAAACATATATGTGCAAACATATACAAGCATATGTGCACATCCGCAGACTCAAAACCTTGCATGAACACACCCACACTTACATGCACGCACAAATGCACACGCGTGCACACGTGCACACATACTCTCGTGTACCTGCCCGGCCTGGTTTAGAGGGGGAGCGATGCGACAAGGCCGATGTGTCGGGGTACTGCAGCCGTCAGCTGACTTGGGGGGAGGGTGTTTCCTGACCTCCTTCTTGGGTTTGCGCATGGCGTACCTCCCTTGGGCGGGGCTGGGGCGGCGCCTGCCTCATTACATCGGGGGGAGGGGCCAAGGGGGCATACGGTCCCCAGCCCGTGGAGGATTGAGGGTCCCCCAGCCCTCCTGCCTTGCTCTGGGTTACCAACTAGGGTTAGTACTGGGCACTCCCGGGGAGTCCCAGGAAGCTGCAATTGCTCTTTTACAAATGAGAAAACGGAGCTTGGCCAAGAGAGTTGAATTTTGTGAAAGGCAGTTTACGAGAGAGGGGATTTGAGCCTGAGTCTGTCAGAACCCCACACCATGATCTGCACCTCTGAGAGTCTAGGCTTCGCATACCTGGGGCTGTGCATACAGTAGGTGCTATATCGATGAGTGTGGAGTAGACAAGGTCGTTGATCTGAAGGAAAGCAGAACTCTAGGGCCTGGAGTCTGACGAGAGACCCAGAATTCTGAGGCAATGTAGACGTTCTGTCTATTTGGGGACTCTGTCTTCATCACCCCCAGCCCAGGGGTCTAGCCTCAGTGTCTGCTGGCAGCCACTAGCCCAGGGAGGCCCCCCCGAGACCCTCAGGCTTGGTCCCCTCGTCTCCCCCTTGGCCTCCTTCACCAGCCTGCTCTCCCCACCACCACCCGCACTCCTCAGACACATTCCTCTCCCTCAGACATTCGGTTCAAGGGCTCGCAATTTCTTTGCAGGATCTGGTTTTCCGCTCAGGCATTTCCTCGAGTGGCCCCTCAGTGTTTGCCCTCGTCCAGATGGCATCCAGATGCAAACATCCCTCCTTCCCCCAGCTCCAGCTCCTCAGCTGTGGGAAAGCAATCCTGACCCCTCCTCACATCCACCGCCCCGCATCACTGGCTTTGTGTCTCAGGCCTGAGGTCAGGGCACGGGCTAACACCTCTGCCTGCTTCTCTCTCCAGAGCCAGGGCCTCTGGCTGTTCTACTATCTGCCTCTCTCCTTGGCCTTTGTTCAGTTCCATAGGTAATTGCTCGGTGAGCCAAGCAAGGGTCAGCATGAAAAGGAGGGTGATGTGCCATGCCACAGTTCTGGCCCCAGCAGGAGGTGTAAGAGTAGGGTGCGCGCTTGTGTTCAGGCAGCAGGCGGTGAGCGCCCTGCACCTCCAGCCGAGGTCCTTAGACATGACCAAATCCACATGAGAAAACCGAGGTGCAGAGAGGGGGACAGAGAACAATCGTGCTGACGGTTATGGACCAATGTCCATGGGCAACAACAATATAATGATCAGCCCATGTAGTCCTGTGAGCTGGGCATGATTGTTCCCATTTTACAGATGAGGCAACTGAGGACTGGAATGGAGAGAAAAACTAACCAGAGCAATCATCTAGAGAATAACTTCTCTGTGCCAGGCACTATGGAGAGATCAGCTAACTTAATCTTTGGGATACCCTGAGAGCTGGCCATAACCGATGAGGTAACTGAGACTCGGAGAGGCTTAGTAACTCTTACAAGACCATGTGGCTCCTTAAGCGGAAGAACTTGGCTCTAAACCAAAGGCTTCCAAAGCCCCTGGGGCCTCCTGTGTGGCCCGGCTGGGTCAGCGGCAGGGCCAGGCCTTTGGGCACTGTCTCCAGAGCCCTGACCTGGCACCGTGACAGCCACCTTGCTGGAAAACATCTCCAGGAGCCTGGGGGAAAGTCCTGGGTAGGAATTCCTGTGCCCAGGGGAGCCTCACTCTTCCTCAGGGCCCTTGCTGATCTCCACTCAAACTCTTGCTTCCCCTTAAAAGTTAATATTTACACACTCTCCCCGTGCTGCCTCAATGCTGCCGGGGACATCAAAGTGGTGGGAGGGCTTCCCTGGTCCCAGGGCCCCCTAAATCCCTTTTGGGCCCCAAGTGTGCCCCATTGGACTCCAGCTGGCCAGAATGATGGGGCGGTCGTGCTGTGCCCAGGTGGGCTTTGCTCTCTCTCCTCGTGCACAGGCAAGCTTGCTTGACAGAAAATGGGACGTTTGGCCCCGGCTCAAGGCTGCTGCGCAGGCGTTTCCGAGAACCAGTGGGCATGGGACCCCAGAGGGGAGAGAGCGAGGGCCAGGGGTCAGGCTGTTGCCCCACTGAGCCCCAGGTGGCTGTGGGACTGAGCCGAGTAGGACCTGCCTGCTAACCCGGGGTGGGCCTGAGGTACGTGGGCAGAGTCAGCTGGGCCCATGGGGGGGCACACCTGTCCCTGTGGTCTCCCCCAGCCCCAGACAACACCAGAGCTGGACGCACAGGACATGGGCTGGAACTTCTCAGCTGCCTGCCTCTCCGCACACCTCCCCCAGGTGGCCTCCCAGTGTGCTGTGGGGTGTGTGCCAGCATTGGCTGGACTCTCTCCTCGCCCCACTCCCTTCCCTTTGCCTGTTGTGCTTCCTTCCAGATTCTAAGTGAGCTTGACTCTGCAGCAGACTGATGGGAAACCTGAGGAACCCAGGTTCTGCTCCCCGAGAGGGTTGGAGGCACTGTTCTCAGCTGGGAGCTGGGCTGACCTGGGGCCCCAGAGAGCTCCAGGGAAGACCCCAGGCAGAGCAGAGGGAGGCTTATTGCTGCAGCCACCAGTCTGGACAGGCTGGCCCGATCTGGGCCCTTGGGATCCTCAGATGGGTGTTTCCTGCTGGAAGCGTGTGGGTAAATGTCTGAGAATTACAGCGATGGTCAGAGGGGGAGGACACCGCCACCAGCTGCATGTCGGTGGCCAGGTAGCCTGAGAAGGAACACCGTGGCCGGCACGCCAGGTCCTGCAGGTTAATGTTTGACCTGGAGCCACGTGTTTTTCCACTGGATATTTTTATCCTCTGTACCTGGCAGTGGGCAGCTGGGTGCCCTCCTCTGTGGGCAAAGGAGGGAGGGAGGGATCGGGGTGCTCAGCTGGGGTTGTTCTGGGCAAAGCAGGGCTGCAGGGAGGCCAGAGGGGCCAGAGGGTGAGGGACAGCGGGAGACAGAACAGGAGGGGCCTGGAGTAGGGCAGCTCTTTCCACCTCATCCACAGCCCTGGCCCTCCTCTGGGGCCAGCCCAGCCCCCTAGATCTCCTCCCTGGAAAGACTGGCAGAGGTAAGAGGAAGAAAGAGATATGGGGGAAGACCAAGAGAGCCTTCCAGGAGTCCACAGCTTTTCAGGAAAGTTAAAAATGCGCGCCTGTGTTGCCCTCAGTGGTAATGAATCACTTGTAGATTCTGGACACCACGAGTTAAGAGACTTCTCCCTTCTGGAGACACTGTGGTCTTATTCAGGTGGTGGGAGTAAGTCAAAGTTGATTGAGGCCACCCGCTACGCCTACCTCCCAGGCCACTCTGAGGGGAACACAGCCCCACTCCCAGCGAACCCCCAGTCTAAGGGAGTGGGGCTGTGTCTTAGCTTATGACAAAAGCTTTGTTCCTTTGTGTCCAAGAGGCCTAACATTGAATTAAAGGCACCCACTAGGTCATGTAGCTCTGGGCTTCCCAAGCCCTCTCTCTCGGTTTTCCTCATGGGCAGCGGGAAGTCTGGCCTGAGCTGACTTTATGAGGCTGTTTACAGCCCAGTGGCCACAAAGTCCTTCTCACCCCTGCCTGGGGCGTGGGGGAGGGAGGCCCCTGAAGGCCACTCAGCCTAGGGCCGGCTGATGCCACAGTGCCAGCCGAGCAAAGCCAGCTTCCTTCCTGTCCCCACCTGGAGGTCCAGAGGGGCTTTCAGTTTGCACTCGAGTCTGGTGGGAAGTGGGTCCCTGGCAAACCTGCCAGCCAGCTGGCCCGCAAATCACCAACGGCCTCCCTGGCCCTGTGCTCACCAGTGCTGGTCTGAAGCAGGCCAGGCAGGCTGGCCCCCAGCCCAGGGTCTTTCTCGGGGCTCCCTGAGGGTCTTGCATGGAAGGAGTCAGACTGACTGGAGGAAACCAGTTCTCTCTGGGCAGCCCCATGAAGGGCTCCTGGGGTTAGCAATTGAGGGTCCTCAGATCAAGGAGGGATAGGGGGCCTAGCGGAAGAGCAGAGACCTCCAGGGAGGGGGTCCCAGTGCTCTCGCTGTCCCCCTACGATTGCCTTGAAGTGGGGTGTAGGAGTGGGGCCGGGGAACAGGGAGTGGGGCCCATTGCTTGGGCTGCAGCAGGGGCCCAGGCCATCTCCCGCTGTGATGATCCATCTTTCCCACTGGGGACTGAGCTCCGTGGCCGCAGCCTACCTTCCTGCAGGTTTCCCCTCCGACTGCACCCTATACTCCCAGCCTGCTCAGCCTTGGCCACCTCTCTGTTCCCCAGTATGGGCCAAGCACTGGGCTGGGGCCATTCACCTACAAGCCTCCCTCACTCCTCAGTACAACCTGGGTGGTGAATCTCTTTATCCCCATTTTACAGATGAGGAAATTGAACAGAAGTATCATTAAACAATTAACGCAAGATCATACAGCCAGTCAGTGGCCTGGCTGGGATTTAAACCTAAATCCATCTGACTCCAAATCCAGCTAAGTGAGAGATCATATTGGCCATGTATCCTGCGTATTTTAAATCCCAGATTTCTCACCATCCTACTCTATCAGAGTCCCCCTCATCAGCCTGATCAGAGGGTTGAATAGAACTGGCTCCTATAACCCACTATCTCATATTTCTAAAACCAGGAAGTCCTTCCCGGAGTCTAACTTCAGTGCCTCCTGCTGTCTCTTACCCTGAAATCAGGGAAAGTGGATCAAAGATGGTCCCTGCCCCATGCCCTGTCTTTGGAGACTGTGTTCTGTGGGACTGTGGTATTCTTCTGTGGCTCTGAAGGGTGGGTTGCTCCTGGCTGCAGAAGCGGGAGTCTCAGACACTGGGGGAGGAGGGGACTCTGGCTGGGCCTATTTCCTACTGAGTCCAGGACAGGTGAGGAGTGAGCCAGGATAAAGGAGGGACTGTGAGACACTTGGAGGATCCTTAGCATCTGATGCTGATTAATTCTTTGCGGGAATTTGAGGCTGTGCCTCTGGGGGCACCAAGAAGTCCTGGGATCCGGAAATCCCCATGTGGCCCTCGCACCCCTGCAGCGGAAGAAGCTGAGAGGAAAGGACACGGGCTTGCACCCATTCCCTGAAATGGAGGAATTCAGTTCCTCATCCGGGTGAGAAGGAAGGGGGAATTCCAAAGCCCGGGCTCCAGGGCCCTGGCGTTGGACCCAGATCTTCCATTTCTTAGAAGCCCGCCACTTTCCGGGAGAGCCCTTCTGGCTTCTGGCCTCCTCTGGCTTTGTGGCTGAGTTCTGCAGGTGGATCAGATTGTCTCCACATTTGGAAACGTTTGGAAACAGGGTAGAGTGGACACAATATGGCTCCTACGGATCCCTCCCTGGCTGGGAGATTGGAATGGAGAAAGCCCCTGGCCCCTGAGCCCATCCGAACCCCCTCTTTCAGGCTGCCATGCCCCAAATGCCCCGAAACCAGAGGATGAGCCTGCCTGCCACGGCCCACGAGGAGAGGGGCAGCCTGGATTGTCAACGTGGGCGTCGCCCGTCCTTCTCCTCCTCGAGACAGTCCGAGTCTCCTTCGCTCCTCACTGGTTTTCTCCGCCCTGGGCTGGGGCCCATGAGAAATTCAGAGCAGGAGCAGGCAGGGCCCTCAAGATGGGAGACACAGTCAAGCTCATGGATGACAGGCCAGGCACCAGTGCTCAAGAGAGCAGTAATAATAGCTAAGCACTTCTAAAATGGGGCACTTTATACAGATTGACCCATTTAATCTTCACAACCACCCTAGGAAGTCAGGACTACAATATCCCCATTTTACAGATGAGGAATCTGAGGCCCACAGTAGTTGAGCAACTGGCCCAAGGTCTTACAGCTAGGAAGCAGGGGCGGAACCCGGTGGTCTACCCCAGAGACTGTGTTCTTACCCTCTACACCTGCGCTGCGCAATACAGTAGCACTCAACTCATGGGACTATTTAACTGTGAAATAAAGTGAAATACAGTTAAAAATTCAGTTCCTCATTTGCACCAGCCACCTTTCAAGTTCTCAGAGTCACACATGGCTAGTGGCTACCATACTGGACAGCGCAGATACTGAACATTTCAACCATCACAGAAAGTCCTGTTGACAACACCAGTCTCCACTCTATCGCCTCTCGAGAATCAAGATGGAGCAATGGAAAATCCTCCCTCAGTTGATAGCATAAAATAATAATTAACCATATGATAATAATGGTTATAATTTACCGAGCTTCCTACGTGCCAGGCACAGTGCCAAGCACGTAATCCTTACTCAATTCCAGGCTCAGGAAGGTTACCCAGGGTCACAGTAGCCAGGAAGTGACTCTAGGTCTGGGTGGGTCCTTCCCCCTCCTGCTCCACCCCCTGCCGTGCCCCCAGGAGTTTACAGCCCCTGGGGAGAGGTGGGGAAGACAAATGCATGTATTTCACAAGAACACGGATAAATCAGCACATAATTAACATCGGCACATTTCTCCAAACCCGCTGACCAGAACATTGTGCTAATGAGGTCAAGGTCTTGATTTTGAGCCCTGTGAGCATCAGTCCACCTCACAGGAGAAAGCCTCGCTCCTTGCCCTGAGGGCTGCATCAGGCCCCCGATGCTGTGATTAGGAGACTTGGAGACTAGCCCATGGCCTGCTAGCAGAGGCCCAAACCAGGGCAAATTGCTTTAGGCTGGGCCTGACTGGAGAAGAGGCCTGTTAAATGCTGGTGGGTGCAGGTCTTCTGGACAATGGGGATGGGAATGTCTTCCTCCTCTGGAAAAATAGGATTAGCATCCTTGATGCTAACTGAGTTTGAAGAAAAGATGCAGCAGAAGATAGAACAGAGCTTCTGAGAGCTGCTTCCTCTTAGGGAAAACTTTTGGGGGACATGGGGTTTATAGGGACTTTTGAGGGCTTGACTTGGGTGGGGAGATCTGCTGTGAGTATCCCATAAAGATTGTTCTATTGTTGGGAAAGTTAGCTCCAATTACATGTCAACCTCCACATGTCGTCTGGGGCAATAAGGCCCAGTGAGTGACAGGAGCCGACAGTTCAGCAGAGAGCTGGACCTCTTCCCCAGAAGACGTGAGAGAATCAATGGGCAGTGCCTTCATGGGGCCAGGCTTCTGGAAGGTTTCAGTAGATGTTGGTTCATTTAAATTATCTCTCTCCTTTAAGCAAATTTTCCAGCCTACCACCAGGTTTGCGGGACTCTAATGATGTAAGCCTTATGACAAAGGCATGATCCAATGACTGGCTATGTGAGTCAGGATAGGCCTGCCGTGCTGCGGTAACTAATAAACCCTGAACTCTCAGTGGATTTACACCACGAAGGCAGATTTCCTGCTCAGACATTTGGCCAAGGCAGATTGGCAGGAGCTCTGCTCCACATAGGGACCCCGGATGTTAGATACATCAAATTTCAACACATGGCTTCTATGGTTGTGCCTGCAGGGGTAGAAAAGAGCAAGAGGGCTAGGCACTGGCTTTTAAATGCTTTGGCTCAGCAGTGACACACAGCATCTCCACTCACAGCCTGTCGGCCAGAACTAGTCCTGTGGTCCCACCTACTGGCGAGGGGACTAGGAAGTGTAGGGGAGCCTGGGGGTATGCGGTGAGCAGTAAATGTCCCTGCCACTTCACCACTTCCCCTCTCAAAACTCCATTTTCTTCTCTGGGAAAAGGACTCGGAGGTCTCTTTTAGCGGTGGGATTCCAGGTCTCTATGGAATGTTATTCCACAAATAGTTCCTAGGTATCTTACCTACATGCTGACAGTCCTCAGTTATGTTTGACCCTCCCCTCTCAGAGGTGGACTTGATTTTGTGTGTGTGTGTGTGAGGAAGATTAGCCCTGAGCTAACATCTGTTGCCAATCCTCCTCTTTTTGCTGAGGAAGATTGGCCCTGGGCTAACATCCATGCCCATCTTCCTCTACTTTATATGGGATGCCGCCACAGCATGGCTCGATAAGCTGTGCGTAATCTGTGCCTGGGATCCGAACCTGCGAACCCTGGGTTGCCAAAGCAGAGCACATGAACTTAACCACTACACCACTGGGTGGGCCCCTGGACTTGATTTTTTGAAACAATCAGAACAACCCAATTTAAAAATGGGCAAAAGATCTGAACAGACAGCTCATCAAAGAAAGTATACAGATGGCAAACATATGAAAGATGCTCATGATCATTTGTCATTAGGGAAATAAAAATTAAAAAGACAATGAGAAACCACTACATACCTATTAGAATGGCTAAAATCCCCCCCAAATTGACAATATCAATTGCTGGTGAGGACGTGGGGCAAGAGGAACTCTCATTCATTGCTGGTGGGAATGCGAAATGGTACAGCCACTTTGGGAGACAGTTTGGCAGTTTCTTACAAAACTAAACATAGTTTTACCATATGATCCAACAATTGCACTCCTAGGTATTTACTCAACTGATTTTAAAACTATGTCCACACAAAAACCAGCACATGAATATTTATAGCAGCAATTTATTCAAAATTGCGAAAAATATAATTGCCAAAGTAACCAAGGTGTCCTTTAATAGGTGAATAGATAAACAGTGGTACATCCACACAATTTAACACTATTTAGCAATAAAAAGAAATGAGCTATCAAGCCACACAAAGACATGGGTGAATCTTAAATGCATATTGCTAAGTGAAAGAAGCCAGTCTGAAAAGGCTACATACTATGTGATTCCATTTATATGACATTCTGGAAAAGGCAAAACTATAGAGACGGTAAACAGATCAGTGGTTGTCAGTAGTTTGGGGTGGAAGGAAGGTTAAATAGGTGAAGCTCCGGAAATTTTTTAGGGTGGTGGAAGTATTCTGTGTGATACCGTAATGGGGGATACATGACACTGCGATTGTCAAAACCCATCGAACTTTACCACATGAAGAGTGAGCCTGAAAGTACGCAAATTTTAAAAAATCATTTAGGAAGTTGGAAGATCACAGGATAGAATGCAAAATGTGACAAAAGAATCTAACTGTATTACAAAAGCATAAAATCACCCCATTGAAGAGGATGGGAGGAAAGATGCTAAGTAACTCCGCAGATGAGTGGAGTCTAGAAGACTAAAGACGAAGGGAGCTGCACATAGCACTGTCCTCTAGTCATTGAAGTTGTTTCCCATGGAAATGTAGGTTAACGATCTGAAAAGCATGCATGTATACTGGAATTGAATAATTAAGTAAATGGATGGCAGATGGCAGGAGCCAAGTTTCTCTCTATTGGGGTGAAAGGTTACAGACAAGTAAGGGGAAACGGCTAGAATGATCCATGTGGTAATGGACAAGTTAGGGATATCAGTATGAACTCATGTTTAGCTTAATATAGCTATAGATGGTTACATAAGAAATATAGAAATGTGTATAGACATGTGTTAGTATGTGCATGTATATATCCTCTCTCTGTCAGCTGGGATGATCTATAAGCAGACACACCCCAGTAATGACACGCACACCTGGTGCTCAGATCTTGGTTTCTAATACTATTCTCTATTCAAAGAAGCCAGGGCTCCCTGGAGAAAAGGCTGATTCTAGAACAGGGGCAGGAAATATACAAGATGAGCCCAGAGCATCTTATAGTGCCAGAAAGTAAGAAAGTGCTCAAAAAACCCTACAGAAGCCAACTGAAAGAACTCCCAGTGGCCAAAGATGGAAGAATTTAGAAATAAAATAAATAAAATTGTTTTGGATCATAACCCAGGGTTTAAAATAAATTTCCACGAGTTCATACTGATATAAATAAATGATTAAATAAATAAATGGGGGAGAAGAGAGAAATCTTGCATGCAGAAGAATTCCAAATAATTATCTGATGCTTCACGCTCGAGGAGGGGAACCATAGCCTCCCCCTTTAAGTGTAAGCTCTGCATAGTGACTTCCTTCCAAAGACGACACTACGGAAAGGGGCAGGAAAGGCATAACTTTATGGTGGAGAAAGCTGACCAGCGCCACCTCAGCCAGGTGATCAAGGCCAACATCAACAGTGGTAAGTCATGTTGATAGTAGGCACCCTTAATATGGCCCTTTATCTCTATCTTCTTCCTCTGTAAACTCGTAATTTGAGCCCAATCATGAGAAAAACATCAGAAAAATCCTAACCAAGGGACATTCTACAGAATATCTGACCAGTCTCAAAATTGTCAAGGTCATGGGCCGGCCCCGTGGCTTAGCAGTTAAGTGCGCGCGCTCCGCTGCTGGTGGCCCAGGTTCGGATCCCGGGCGCACACGGACACACAGCTTCTCCGGCCATGCTGAGGCCACATCCCACATACAGCAACTAGAAGGATGTACAACTATGACAACTATCTACTGGGGCTTTGGGGAGAAAAAAAAAGGAGGAGGATTGGCATTAGATGTTAGCTCAGAGCCGGTCTTCCTCAGCAAAAAGAGGAGGATTAGCACAGATGTTAGCTCAGGGCTGATCTTCCTCAGAAAAAAACAAAAAACAAACAAACAAACAAAAAAATTGTCAAGGTCATCAAAAACGAGGAAATGACAACTGTCATAGCCAAGAGGAGCCTAAGGAGACATGGTGACTGAACGTAATGTGGTGTCCTGGATGTGATCCTGGAACAGAAAAAGGACATTAGTAAAAACTAAGGAAATCTGAATCAACTACAGACTTTAGTTAATAAAAAGGTATCAATATTAGTTCATTAATTGTGACAAATGTACCATACTACTTAAGATGTCTGTTATGGAGGAACCTGGGTGTGGAGGGTATGAGAACTCTCTGTATTATCTGAAATTTTTCTGCAAATCTAAAACTATTCTAAAGTAAAGAGTTCATTTTAAAAGCGTTATTTGAAATCAAGTTGAACAAATCATGTGATGGATTAAATTGAATTAAAAAATGTTTGATTCTGACGTGATGAGTTTGATTGACTTTAAAAATGCTTGTGAAGAAAGCTGGGCAAAAACGCTCTGAGGCCTGGGAGGCCTCAGGGTGGAGGCACCACCACTGGAAGGAAGGGGCCTGTGGGACTGGGAGAGGGCAGGGCCAAAGATTTGCTTTTTGACCTTTTCCATTTTGCACCTGTTGATATGAATAACTAAAATGTAAAACAAAAACAAGAACAGAAACGCTCTGAACAAGCAGCATGATCAGAATAACTGCTCTCTTCAGAGATGAACTTTTTTCGTTTTTTTTTTGGTGAGGAATATCAGCCCTGAGCTAACATCTGCCATCCTCCTCTTTTTGCTGAGGAAGACTGGCCCTGGGCTAACATCTGTGCCTATCTTCCTCCACTTTATGTGGGATGCCGCCACAGCATGGCCTGACAAGTAGTGTGTCGGTGCCCGCCCGGGATCCGAACCCGGGCCACCAGCAGTAGAGCGCGCGCACTTAACCACTACGCCACAGGGCCGGCCCAGAGATGAACTTTTTGAATGACAACCTCACTCGTATGTAAGTTCTGGTGTTTTTTATTAAAAAAAAAAAAAAACCCTCCTGACCCCTTTCTGACCCCACCTAATAGAGGACAAGTCGCTCTTTGTTCCCTGGAGTGTGCGGTTGAGTGGGCAAAGTGGTGCAGTGGACAGAACACAGATGTCGGAACCCCCATCCCACTCACCAGCTGTGTGAGCTGGGAGATTACCCAACCTCTCTGAGTCTTCATTCCCTCATCGCTATGATGGGGCCAGAAATTCCCACTTGCCAGGTGGTGGTGGGAAATTGGGAAGAATGTGTGTGAGCTAACAAGGCCAGGGTCAGGCGTGGCAACGGCCTTCAACTAATGATGGTGACTATTGGTGGAGGAGCTGGAGGGCAAGCAGATTAATCCGGATGGCCTGGATTGGGCTGTGTAGACAATGGGAGAGAGAAGGCCTTGTTGCCTGAGCTGCTCAGGAAGGCCTGTCCTGCAGGTGCTCAGCATGTGAATGGGCAGGAAGGGGCGAGGGGTGCACTCCAAGTACGGGACTTGCAGGGGCAAAGACGGGAAGCGGCAGAGGGGCAGCCCTGGGAGCAGGAGAGGAGGGAGACCTGGAGGGGCCAGGGAGAAGGCTCAGCAGTGGGCAGGGCCTCCATGCCCTGGTAGTAAATCCCTCTAGCATTTATCAGCCTCGGTGGTGACCTCTTTGGTGACCCTGGTACCTTTTAAACAAATAAACGGTAGGTGATGGCACATCTGGAGAAAGAAATAGACCAAGGCTACAACCTGCACTGGGGGCCAAGGAGGGCCCCTACTCTGAAATGAATCCGAGTGAGCACTTGGCAATATTTCTCTTGGGCGGGCCTGAATGGCGGCAGCCACAGCCACCCTTAGGGCCTTTTCCCCCTAGGGCAGCCTGTTCCCTGAGTCTCCCTGAGCCCCAGGTGGTCCAGTCCAATATCCGAACGGAGAGGGCCTCCCCATTGCTGGGGACAGAACTGTGCCTCCACTCACAGACTGGGCAGGAGCGGGGCAGGGGCTGAGGACAGGAGCTGTGTCTCCGCCTCCAGCCTAGAGGCTCCTGAGGGCTGGGGCTGGTTCGTTCCCACACGCTGGGGGCTCCTCGGGGGCAGGGTTGTCTTCTCCCTCAGTTTCCCGCGTGGGGAACTGCCCCAGTGCATTCTTGGGATTCCGGCCAAAAGTTCCTGCTTACTTAAAAAAGTGTCCTCCACAACCTGGGCGGAAGGATAAGGGCTAAAATAAAACAAAGAGGGGGTTTTGTTGTTCTTCTACTTTCCATAATTTCAAAACATTCTTCTGGCCTGGGAGAAGATGCCTCTCCTGGGCCACACCGGGCCCTTGGATTGGGTGGCAGCGGGAAGGTGCCAAGGGTCTGGCTCTTGCCAAAATAAATCCCTCTCCCAGACACCGTGGCTGGCAGAGCAGAGGCGGGCCCACCCACCCCCACATGGCAGGGTCTTCCTGGGGCCACCAAGCCGAGGCCATCGTAAATAGTTTAACTGTGTTTATGTAGCAGTAACATGCGTGTTACCCTTCACAGCGCCCGCATTCCAGAGGGCAATCGCGGGTGATTTACCTCGCCCCACGAGGACTCCAGTCCCTACAGTGGGTGGGTGGCCTCTGGGGCCCAGCTCCACTGTCCCAGGAGGACTGTTTTTAAAGAGCTGCCCCTACCTTGCCATGCCCCGCCACGTGTGTGTTCCAATCTGAGGATTCCTTAGCAGCCTCCCCAGGGCCCTCTGAGGAGGATGAAGGGAGCTGTCAGGGGCCAGACCTCTGTGGCGTGCAGCCATACCCTCCCCTCTTCTCGCCTCTCCGGCCAGGACAGCCGATGTTTGGAACTTGCCTGTCATGTTCATGGAGATGGATGGACACAGGCTCCAGCCCTGCCCTCAGTGCTAGCCCTGGCACCCGTTGCTGCAGCAGCCGTAGCCAGGATGCTAAGAAAAACGACCTTTGTTGAGCCCTTACCAGGTACCAGACACTATTTTTCATGCCTTATAGCTTATGAAGGAAGTGCTGTTGTGATCCCCTTTTACAGACAACAAAACTGAGGCCAGGAGCGTTTACGTAACTTGCCCAAGGATGCACAGGGAGTGAGGGGCGGAATCCAGTCTTCACCAGCCAGTCTGAGCTCCCAGCCACCACACTTCTCCACCTCTCCCATGTCCGAGTGCTGGCCGAGCAAGTCTGGCTCCTGGACAGGGCAGGTGCCTGGCTAGGAGATGGAGTCCAGGAAGCAGAAGACTGCTGGGCGTCTGTGCACACTCCCACCTACCTGTGCCCCTGTGCGTGCGGGTGCACACCACGTGGGCGTGGGAACCTCCCACACAAACATGCACATGTGCGTGCATCTCGTGCATGTGTCCTCACCCACATGTGTGCATGTCCTGTACATATGTCTAAGCACCCACACACGTGAGCACATGCATACATATTTACATCTTCACCCTCTGTACATGAGCCCGCCCTGTACCTGTATATGCCCCACACGTGTATTCCCACACATGCGTGCAGAGGTGCACACCCAAACCCACGTGTAGACGGAGTGTGTCCCACCACTTTGCCAACCACAAGCACCCTTCCTTTCCTTGACCTCCAAGCTAAGGGTCAGCCCTAAGACCAACGAGACAGAAGTGGATGTTCTCTCATTATTTCAGTGTTAACTCAACCCATATTTCCTGAGTATTCGCTGTGTGTGTGGCCCTATCCTGGGTGCTGTGGTGGAAGACACAAAATGGGACTCAGCCCGGCCCATCGGGGGCACCATATGCAGGGCAGAGGAGAGCCATGAGCCAGTGGACATGGTCATTCCTGTTGGCAACAGTCTGCCTGGGGGATGTAGGCTCACAGCAGGCTCCAGGCTCCTCTCTGGTGACGGTGTACCTGCCTCTGGAGGACAAGCCACCTGCCCAGCTCTGGGCACCCACAAGACCCTGGGCTTTCCTGCAGGCTTGAGGTCAGCAGGCAGCCCAGCTGGGGACTCTGGACACCTTTCGCAGGGCCTGTGACCTCTCCCCAAGATGCTCACAATGGAAGCAGCCGCACAGCGTCTCTGAGCAGCCAGGCAGGTGTGAGTCACCAGGCAGGCCCAACCCTGAGTGCCTGCCTGGCGTCCCAGCAGTGTGCTGGCCTGGCCCTGTCCACACAGCCTCCACAAAGGGCCACAGCATGAGTTTTCCTGATGCCCAGCCCCTCCACCAGCCCTGCCATGCTCTGCGCTGTGGGTTACACGGGCACCGCCCAGGCAATGAGGGGCAAGATCTTTGACATGGTGTCTACCACCCAAGTGGCACATGCCAAGAAGAACTCTGAGCTGGGAGCCGGGCAGACAACTCACTGGCCAGGACCCACTTCACAGACGTGTGACCAGAAGGCCCACACTTACAAGGGCCCCAAGCTTGGGTTAATGCTCTGCTGTTGCCATCTTGAAAATCTTACTGGTTTTGAACAAGGGTCCCGCATATTATGTAGCTGGCCCTGCCCCCGGCTGAGGCTTTCTGTGGGTGAGACTGGCACAGCCCTCCCCCACCCCCCGCCTTCCTGCCTGCCCCTCAGCCACCCTGCCACTGCCAGCTCGGCCTCCTGCCCCGGGCTGGCCCGACCGCTGAGATGTGGGCGGCTGTGGTTTCCCGGCGCCCACAGCGTGGCCACAGTGTTTGAAGATGCACTTCAGCGGTGTCCTCAGACTGTGTTCCTTCTGTCGCCCAGCCTGCGGTCGCCCCTGCCGGCTCCCGCCCCAACGGTCGCCTGCCTGCTGCCGCCCAGGCCACAAGAAATCGGGAAGGGGGGCCCTCAGCCTGTACTGGGCTCCGGTTCAGAGCACACGTATAGACTGCTCAGCCCCAGCCCCACCCTAACGGACACCAGCTGTAAGCTCTCTCAACCTCACTTGCCTCAGCTGTAAAATGGGGGTGAAGAAGTCCTCCCAGCAGCGTTGGTGGGAGAGTTCCTGGCAACACACAGGGAGCACCTGGTAGGAAGCCTGGCACAGAGTGGGTGCTTGGAGAGCATTTTGTTCCAGCTGCTCATTAGTCCAGCGTTTGCTGAGTACCTGTTATAAGCCGAGCCCGAGCAGGACAGCTCTACTGAAGGAGCTCACCATCGGGGTGGGGTGGGGTGGGGCGGGGCGGGGCAGGGTGGCTATAGGTAGAAGTATAAGTAGCTTAACTAGAACGCAGACAGAATATTGAAGTGCAGGCTCGAATGGTGGGGAAACTGAGGCCCAGGGAGAGGATGTGACTTGCCTACATGGGGACTCAGGAGTCTTGTTCCTCTGCCCACCAGACACCCCTCCCTGCCGGGCTCTGCTGTGTCCCTGGTTACGCAGAAGGAACACCAGTCCTTCTGCTTCTCGGCAGCTCGTGCCATGTGAATAGGCTGTGTTCCATGTTCTGTCTTCAGGGTGTGCGTTGGGGTCTTCTTGATGTGCTGTGGACATCATCCATGCCTCTTCCCTTCCGTTTGGATCACACCTCCTGTGTACCCAGCACCTGCAAAGGCTCAGTGACCATCCTTGGGACACACCACAGCAGCCCCCAGGGGACGATCCCAAGCCCACCGCCTGCCCTTTGTCCTCTGGGAGCAGTGATGAGGAGGCCATCGTTGCTCCATCCTGGTCCTGGGCACCACTGGGGAAGTCTGAGGCTCCTCCGCAGCGTGGTGAGAGCTGGCTGCCAGCCCTCCGTTCTCATCACCCCTTCCGATTCTCAGACCCTCCTCCTGCCCAACTCTTGGGGTCCCTCGCCTTCCAGGGGCCCAGCCCACTCTGAACAAGGTTTGGTGAGGCCAGGCAGGCCACGGCAACGGCTAACTGAAGGCAGAAAGTTGACAGGGGGACCCAGTGGATAAAGGGAGCTCTTGGCGGCCACTAAGGGGAGTTTGAGCAAGGCAGTGGCACGGCCAGCTTCCTCTTTAGAAGCCCCCTCTGCTGGATGTGGTGAAGGGCTGGGGGACGATGGTAGACACAGGAAGGGCTGAGAAGGAGCAACTGCAGTAGTCCAGACACCTGCCTATGGGAACCCGAACTCTCTGGATTGGGAGAGAGGCGGGCGCTCCAGAAAGGTTTGGAGACAGAGCCCTTGCCCTACCTCCGCCTGCACCCCCACAGCCTGGGGGTGTCCATCATTCCCTCAGTCAATTCCTTGTCCAGCCTGTGGTCCCCAGGGCTCGAAATTATTCAGCCTGGGAACCAGGTAGCGAGTCTCCTGTCTGCCCCAGGCCGCAAAATAGATTATTTTTTTTAATTAGCTCTCCCTTGTTAACTCGTAATTGCAATCACGTAACATTTAATAGAGACACAAAGTGATCCCCATCGCTGCCCCACAATCATTCATTAGCTAACAAGATGGAGAGGCTCATAAAAAAGGGCCGTTAAAAAAATTCCGAAGAAATGGAAAGCAGGAGGTGATGCAAGCTGTGGTTAACAAAGGCCGAGGGCCGGGGAGGCGTGAGCGGGTGTGAGCGGAATAACCCAGCCCTGATAAGCCACAAAGCAGAGTCGGCTGCTCCCTCCTCCCTCTGCCGCCTGAGTCAGAGAAGCCGGGATGTGCTCAAAATCGAGCAATGTAATTAGCAGGTTGCATCATGGCCCTCGATGATAAACTACAATGGGCACAGAAAGGGTGGATGGAGGAGCAGGGATTAGACGGGTAACCCAATCCTACAGCCCGGGAGGGGGGTGGGGGCGGGAGCTGCCACCCAGCCACTCGGGGACCCTAGTAGCCTCTGCCTACCATGTCACGGGGCAGGGACAAGCCCTGCTCAATGGCTGCTTTGTGTAGCCTGGGATAATGATTTACAAACTCGAGGAATCAGGAGGTGCGAAAAGAAGATGACCCTCTTAACCCAGCCATTGTCTACCCGCTCCTGGAATGCCCAGCACCCGCCTGCCCACTGCACCTGTGCACACGGATGCTGTTTGAGGATGGTCCAGGTGAGGAGCCCTCACCGGGGCTGGGCTGATAAGATCTAAGAGGGCTGAGCAGGGGGGTTTGGAGACACTGTCAGGGATGACAGACTCAGCAAACAGAGATGGCCGCAGCGATCCACGGAGGCTTCTTTCTCCAGAGGAGTGGGGGTGGGGGGACAGGACCTCAGGGTTGTTGACAGAGCCAGCTCTGACCTGGGGGCCGGGGACCCGGATCAATCCCAGGCTTTGCCACTGGCAAGCATGGAAGCCTGGGCAAGCCATTTCTCCCATCTGCGTCTCGGTTTCCCCACTACAGCCCCCCCGCTGGCTATACAACCAGGGAGAGGCATTTCGCATCTCCATGCCACAGCTTCCCTACCAGGCCTTGCCACAACTGGCTGTGTGACCTGAGACAGGCTCATCTCAGTGTCAATGGGGACCTCAGTTTCCCTGTTTACAATGAGAGAGATGATGCAGACAATCTTTCAAGTCCAGCTTGGACCTTCTCTGGGTCTAGAAGGAACTCTGTTTTCCTAAAAGCTAAGCAACTAGCCAGCTAACCTGTACCTTGGACACCAGGGTCACCAGACTGGTGGCTCTGCTATCTGGCCATCTGCGTGAATCAGAGCCTAGTGAGGCAGAGGGCAGTCAGAGCTTGCGGCAGGCTCGGGCAAAGCAAGGTGCTGGTGGCATTGTCGCCTGAGCCCGTGGGGACACGCCTCTTACTTCCTCCTGGTGGCAAAGATTTGGCCTTTCAGTCTGGCCTTCGCAAACAGCCTTTACTCCACAGTGTTTTCTTAGCAGCCTATTCTTGCGCACAGGAAATAATTCCATTAATTTTATTATCTCCACAGAGGAAGGACAAGGATATAGATTTGCCCTTAAGTTCAATGACCTCAGCTCTGTCTTGAAAGGAAAACCACAAAGTGGAGGCAACTGCCCTATTGGAAACTTTCTTTGAACAAGGCCCCGCCTGGCGGAGTTTCATTCTGAGTGTGCGAGAGAGATCGCAGCTGCCGCTGAGCGGTGGCCCCCAGCCGCTCTGGGGCCTCCACGTCTTCTCTCTGGCTTCAGTTTCCTCGATTCTAACTGATGGAGTAGGTGGAGACTGGGATGGAATCTCAGCTAGCACGGGCTTTCCTCAGGCCCCAGCCTCCCTCCCCTGGACTCACAGACAGGCTGCCATCTCAGCCCTCAGATCCCTTTGGCACTCTGCAGCCACAGGACCTTGATAAAACTTGTGACTCTGGTCACGCTCCACCCCTGCTCAAGGCTCATTGAAGTCACCCCTCCCCAAAGTCCCTGGGCCCTAGCAGGTCTCAACAGGCAGCCCGGGCCTGGGCCTACCTCTCTCTCCAGCCACTTCCCTCTATGTGTAACCCAGCTTACCCGGAATCGCAGGTCCCTTCCCAGCACACCCCAGGCTATTTCAACCTCCATGCCTTTGCACAGGCTGTGCCCGCTGCCTGGATTACGCTTCCCTTTGTTCAACTAGCCAGTTCAGATTCAGCCTTTAGGGCTCCACTCTAGTGCCACCTCCTCCCAGAAGCCCTCCTCCAGGTGCCCCATCTGTGCTCCCCACCTGAGCAAAGCTCTATCTTAGCAAGTGCTGAGGCAGATGGAAAAGCCGTCCCAGTGCTGTGTCTCCATTAGACTGAGCTCCCCAGGGGAGGAGCTGGCTGTCCCACACCCAGGGCCGTACTGCATACAGTCAGTGCTCAGACGTGTCTGAACTGCTGCCTTTTCCCACAGTGGGGAAGAGGCAGAGGTAGCCTGAGGCTTGGGCCTGGGGGGCTGAAGTCTGGAAACTTGCTCATTCGTTCATTCAGTTATTCATTTGTGGAATCTGAACACACGGGGTGAGCCGGGCAGGGGATAAAGTAGCAAACTTGGCAGCTTTGAACACTTCCTTGAAGTCACTTACAGGCCCCCTGAAGCCCCTCACCCTGGTGCAGGCTGACCCCCAGGGTGGATGGTGGCAGCGGGTGGCTGCCCTGTCTGCTTAGCCCAGCAGGGCCGGCACCTTATCGGCAGTGATCTCCCAGCTCCCTCGTCACCAGAAGCTGGGTGTCAGGAGGTGGTGACGGGAAGGGGGACATCTGGAGGTCTTCCCACCTGTCAGGAGCTCCCAGCACATCCTCCTGTTGGTGAGGCAACCGTCCTTGTGTCCACATCGCCCAGGCAGGTGACCACTCTGCCCCCGTGTCAGGGTGACATTAGATCCCTAAGTCGTGACCTCACTCAGGCATCTGTCCTTGAGTCCTGTCTGCTTCTGAGCTGAGAGCCAAAATATCGGGAGAGACATAGCCCTGGATACTCTCCCTGGCAACAGCAAAACACAGAACAGGTATGGTGTTCCCATTTGATCAGACAGGAAACTGGGACTCAGAGATGTGGACACACCTACCCGAGGTCACACAGCACGTGTGACCTCAGCCTGTGACTTTAGCCTGTAAAACGTATCCTTTCCTCCCTTCCCCACCCTTGGGGGTTGAGCCATGTGCCATATTTGGTCTTTACTGTGTCCAGTGTAGGTGGAGATGTGAATGACAATAGTTACTATATATATTAGACACCTACTATGTACCTGGCACACTTTTAAGTGCTTTATTTTCATTCATTCAATCAGTAATGTTTATTGAGTGCCAGGCACTGTTCTAGGTGCTGGGGATGTGGCAGTAAGCAAGGCAAAAAGAGTCCCTGCCCTCAGGGAGCTCACATTCTAGTGGGAGAGACAGACTAAGCCAAGAAGTGAGTAAATAGAAAGTAGGCTGGGTGGTGAAAAGTAAATCAGGAGAAGGGTGATCAGTGACGGCCTTTGATTTGATGACATTTGAGCAAACTCCTGAAGGAGCTGAGAGAGGAGCATGCGACTATCTGGGGGACGAAAGTGCCAGGCAGAGGGAACAGTAAGTGCAAAGGCCCTGGGGCAGGAACATGCTTGGTTCAGCCAGAAGGCTGCTGTGGCTGGAGCGGAGTGAGGGAAGAGCAGAGTGCAGAAGATGAGATATTGTGTTAGTCATGCGTTAACTCATCACAATAATGCCAGATGCTATTGTTATTCCCTTTAGCTAATGAGGAAACTGAGGTCGTACAGAGAAGGAAAGTTATCTGCCCGAAGTCACACAGCAGGCATGTAGCTCTTTGTAAGCATCCTTCATGGTTCCCAGTCCCAGGTATGAATTAGAATCACCCAGGGATCTTGTAAAGAACTCAGATTACCAGATCACCAATCTTAACAAGCTGCCATGGTGATTCTGACAGAATCTTCATGACCCCAGCTTTGATGAGCCATTGGGAGATGGCCGTGGGCAGGCTGGAGTGGAGGAGTGAGCACTGGGCCAGGGGCCTAACCCCAGCTCGTCACTGATCTCTGAGTGGCTGCAGTCTATCTGAACCTCAGTCTCTTCATCTGTGAAACAAGAAGATTGATCTCTATCACTAAGTTCCCCACTTGCTTTTAAGCAGGAGAAGTCTCCGTTCAGTCAGGGCTTAGGTGGAGCCCAAGACACGAAACAGGTCAAAGGAGCTTTATTTTGGGGGGTGGGGTTGGGTTCAGTCTATTATCCCCTTAGCAACCTCTGAAGCATAAGGTCCCAACTCCCTGACCTCCGGTCTCTGGAGAGTGTGGGCGCTGGGCCAGATGCTTTGAGTTCTAGCTATCTCTGCCGTATCCTCTCTTCCCAAAGCAGTGTTCCCTGGAGTGGCCCCAAGTCCCTGGTGTGGTCCTGAGAATCCTGTTGTGGGAGCGCTCCGAGGAGCCCGCAGCAAACCCCGCTCTGAGTTCTGGGGAGGCCTGGGTGTGATGACGGGGGTCAGGGACCCTGGCCTGGGCACTCAGTGAGCCTGTCTCAGCTTACCAGGTTCTTCCACCGCTGTGGTCCTTGCTGGGGAGGGGCTAGTGGCAGGCCCAGACAGTGGGATGATCCTTGGACTGGTTGCTGGGGACAACAGTGTAGCGGGTGGCAGCCATCCTGCTGGTGGGGGTGGGAATTTGCTTCCAATGAGCAGGGCCCCTGACAGCTTGGAGGCACCCTCCTTCCTCGTTTTGAGTTAGCAGGAACACCTCTGTCAGATCAGGCCCCAGAACTCGGCCAAGTCCGTTCACAGCTATCCTCCCAAGACCCCACCCTGCGGCCATTTTACAGACAAGGAAAACGAGGCTTAGAGAGATCAAGCCACTGCCTGGAGTCACGTGAGACCAACCCTCGAACCTTAGATCCAGGACTTCGCCTGCTAGTGCTGGCGTCCCCCTGGACAGGGGGAGATATGCCCTGCAGAAGACGGACAGACACACACAGACATCCTGCCCTGACAGTGCCTGCTCTAGAGGGGGGTAACCTCGGGACCAAGCCAAGCTCCTTCTATACATTCCCTCAACATCCAGCACTGGCCCCTGCATACAACAGGTGCTAAACAATTGTTTGTGCTAATCATGCTTTGGAGTTAGAAGTGAAACAAGTTGCCTATCTTCCTATCCTCCTCCTTAGAATCAGGGTAACCCTGCCATCTCCTCGGCCTGGTGGAGAACAGGATGAGGGCATTGCGCATGGAGGAACTTGACACAGGTGACCCTATGCGCCGTGCTCTGCCTCCAGTCCATAGGACAACGTCGCACGAGAGCAAGGACAATTCTCCCCACTTTAAGGAGAAGGAAACCGAAGGATGGAGAGCCACACCTAGATCTGTCACCAACGCTCCTGTCCTTTCCATTTCATCCCGCCACCTCCCTGTGATTGTCCCTGCTCCCAGCGTGGGGCTGTTTTGTTTTTTTGTGTTCATTCTAATCCCCCAATTAAACAGGGCAAGACTGAAGGGAAGCCCACAGGACCCCTCCCTTCCAGCTGCAAACACCTGGGCCCCGGAGGAAGGACTGGGTTTGTACTCTGCATGCAGAGACCGGCTCTCTGGCCAGCACGTGGAGATGACGTGGAGTCCTCAGCATTTCCTCTATGTGGGGGTAGAGGAGAGGGTGGTCCGTGGGGTCCGCTTCCCCCCAGGATGGATGCTGGCTGCTTGTGAAGGCCTCATCAGGGGTCCACTTTCTCTGAAGGCCTCGTTGTCGGCTCTAGAGTCTGAAAGCCTCTCCCCTCCCTGCCACAGCCATGTGGGTGCTCCGGCCACCCATGCGGGGCTGTGGCCTTGGACAGACAGAAGTCCGGAAGTCAAGAGCTGGGCTTGACTGGGGGACAGCTGGCTCCTGTGGGAGACCTTCCCTGGCCTCCAGGGTGAGTCTGCTCAGGCCCAGCCCCTGAGTAGGGAAGTGGCCCAGGGGTAGGCCCAAACCTTGGGTCCCCGATGTCTGCAGCTGCTCCTGGGACCACCCCATGAGACAGACGCTACTGAGCCCCCGAGAGACTTGTGGGGCCCGAGGGGGGTGGTATTTTCTCAGCAGGATTTATGTGTATGTGCGTGTGTGTGCGTGTGTGTGAGTGAGTGCTTAACAAGGAGTGGGGCCTGCTGGACTTCTGAGCCTGGAATTTATACAGCCCCTTGTTGGCGGCTGCAGTTTATCTTGAGCGAAAGAATAATAAACTCGGTTGACAGGATGATGTATTCCAAGCATCTTCCCGTCACAGCACAGAGCCCTGCCCGCTGTCAGGATGTCTGGCGTGGTGGGGACCGTGTTATCGAGTGCTTAGCCCCCGCAGATTGTCAACAACGCATTGTTTGCAGGTTTGGGGCAAGGCGGAGATGGGCCGGGCTGGGGTGGGAATGGGGGGTCTGGCCGCACGGGAGAAAGGACGGCCGCCCAGATGGGGTCAAAGAGGCGTCTGCCTTTGATGGAAGCTCAGAGTCCAACCCCTCCTCCCTGCCCTGATGCTCCCTTTCCTGCCTCTGGGAGTCCTCCCCACTGACCTCCGCCCAGCCCTAGCAGTAAAGGGACATACTGAGGCCCCACTGCACACCATAGTATTCGGAAAACCCCTCCCACCCTCCATTTCCCATTTTTTCCTTAAGCGAAGAAATCAGCAATTAAACCTCAGCATCAAAAAAATATGCCCGACTTACTAAACCCTGGAAAGGGCGAGAGAAAGCCACTAACCTGGGCTCACTCATAAGAAGGCTTGCACCCTGGTCTCCCGACCCTCTGCTGGGCGACCTTAGGCCAGCCCTGTGACCTCTCAGAACCTTCTTCCCTCCCTGTGTGGGAAGAGAATTATAATGCTTGCCCCACCTATTTTATAAACTACACCGTTGCCACGTATTAAGGGACAGAATAAGATGAGGATTAGGCAAATGCTTTGAAAACTTGGAAGCAGAAGATAAATTCAAATTTTTTTTCTTTTTTTTTTTTTGTGTGTGAGGAAGATCAGCCCTGAGCTAACATCCATGCCAATCCTCCTCTTTTTGCTGAGGAAGACCGGCTCTGAGCTAACATCTATTGCCAATCCTCCTCCTTTCTTTTTTTCCCCAAAGCCCCAGTAGATAGTTGTGTGTCATAGTTGCACATCCTTCTAGTTGTTGTATGTGAGACGCCGCCCCAGCGTGGCCGGAGAAGCAGTGCGTCGGTGCACGCCTGGGATCCGAACCCAGGCTGCCAGTAGCAGAGAGCGCGCACTTAACCGCTAAGCCACGGGGCCAGCCCCAATTTTTTTTTTCTCAAAGCCTCCTGAACTTCAGACAGAAGAGCCTTGGCTTCTCCCTCAAGCACCATTATTGGGAAGCCCTTTCTTGTACCTAACCTCAAGCTCCCTCATTTCAGTTTTAGCTGTTCCTTTGGAATGAACCCTTCCCTTGTGGGTTCCGGTTCCGATTGTATCTCAGGGCACCTCCTCTTTTCTGGCTTAATGGTCCCCGTTCCTCTCCTGCTCCTGAGCTAGGGGCTCCACCCAAACCAACTTCCAATAGGAATGAGTCCTTTAATCCTGATCCTAGAAAGCAGGGGGGCTCTCCAGGGCCCCACAGACCACAGCACGATAGCGGGCTGCAGGAGCAGTGGCAGGGACCAGGAGGGAAGGTGAGCCCTATGTACCGAGTACTTGACCAAGCAGCTGGCTCCATTCCAAGAGTCAATTTGGACCCGAGTTTAATCTTCTTAACAGCTGGTATTATCCCCATTTTACAGATGGGAAAACTGAGGCTGGAGAAGATTCTTTTACCTTCTGACAAATGGCAGAAGGAAGACTCAAGCCCAGAAAGTCTGGCTGGCTCCAGAGCTGCACTTGACCTGGAAACCTCAAAGGAAGGCAGGAAAAAGCCACCCAGGGACTGTGGGGCTCTGAGTCAAGCAGCCGAACAGATAGGGTCAAGGCCCCAGGAAGAATGATGCGGGGGTCGAGGCTGTGGGAGTGGGGCTGGAGTGAGGAGGATGGAGGAGCAAAGGCTGGAGGCTGGAGCAGGCCCCAGGGGAGAAGCTGGGAGAGGAGGTCAGATCTGAGCACAGGACACACGTGTGCTGGGCCACCTAGGCTGAGGACAGTGACACTATAGGAGGCAACAGTCTCCTCAGACCCCCGACAGGACTCAGCCATTTATTTCCTCACTCATTCATTCACTTGTTCACTCCTTCATTTCATCCTTTATTTTCCCAGAGTGTCAAGTCCCTTGGAGTTAATAGGAAAGACAGAACTGTCAGCAGGTCAGGGTCCCCAGCAGTCCCCATTCACCCATCCGTCTGTCCACGTGTACTAAGTGCCTACTATGTGCCAAGCCCTGAGCTCTACAGACAAATGAGCCTGTCCTCACCCTCCAGGCACTCACGGACCAGCAAGGGGGAGAGGGAAGCAAACAGACACTTATAAACCACATGTTTATGTGTTCATTGAGTCAACCAACATTTGAGAGCCCTTCCTAGACAGTGCGAGGTCGAGGGAGATGACCAGGACACACTCCTGCCCCTGGTGAGCTCAGGCCAGTTGAAGACATGAGGAAAATGCTCGAACACTTCGGCTCCAATGCGTAGGCAGCTGTGAAAACTACTGAGCAAGAACTGGAAGGGGAGGGCTGACATCCCCAGGGGGAAATGGCTGTGCGTTTGAATTTGCGTTTGAGTGTTCATTTATTCCATCATTCATCTGTTATTGAGCATCCTTTGTGTGCTGGGCATTACTGGAAACAACAAGGCCCAAGGAGGCCATCTTTCTGTTGGGCAGACCACTCTCTTGGTCCCCTTGTGGGGACAGGCCAAGTTTGGGGTGGAGGCTGCAGTCATGGCGGATGGGTAGCAGCAGACCCTTCTTAGTCATTGGAGGGGGACCGTAGTTAGGAGCTGGAGGGCAGTTGGCAGTGCAGCCTGGGGCAAGTAGAGGAAAGGTGGGCCCTGTGGGAGGCTACAGCAGGGCCACACTACGCTCTGGCCCCAGCCCCTGCGTGACATGGGGACAGACCACATGATGCAAGCAGAGGGGGCGGATGGAGTGGGAGTGTGGGGTGTTTGGTAGAGCAGGAAGACAAGCTGTTTGCAAGGACATGTTTGGGGGATCCCTGGGTTCTGTTCATTAGAAGAGAGACCCTTATTGCCAGGATTTGCTGGAGCCCTGATATGCATATATCCTCCCTACCCTGGGGTAGATTTGTATGCCTATTTGCATATGTTTGCGTAAAGCATGCTCCCATCCACATTCATTTCAGGCAGTTTAATTTATGTCATTGCTCCCCTCCCCACAGCTGGCTGTCCCCATGCCATTTGCTCCCCCTTCTGGAAGGGAAGACAGGGCGAGGATGATGCCCAGCTGCAGACAATCCCAGTGTTTCTCTATGGCATCGCTTGGTAGAGGCTGAAAGCAATTTTCCTGAGAGCTATTCTGCCTGCCTGACTATATTGTGCTCTGGCTGAAATTGTTGTGAGCTCCGTGGTCCCTAGGGACCGGTAAGCTGAGCCACGTTGTGGACGCTCTTGCTGTGCTTAGGGGAGCGCCAGGCTGGAATGAGAACCGCCTGTGGACTGTCAGTGGGAGAGCAGCTGATGGAGTGGTGAGTGAGCGTCGCCGGGAAGTCTGGGGGCCATCCCATGTGGGTTGCCTCAGCTGACCAATGGGTCGGGGGCATGGGCAGGGCTGGGCTTGGGACCCCTTCCAGGGAACAGCTACAGCTGCTGGGCCTGCAGAGCATGCCCCACAAGCACCCACGAAGGCGCACAAGTGTATGCACGCAGAGAGCAGAGGGAAAGTTTGACTTCTGCAATTCTTGTGCAGCCTGGAGCAGGGGAGAGAGTTAGGAACTCTCAAGTGCTGTGTGACTCTAGGCAAGCCCCTTCCTCTCTCTGGGCCTCAGTTTCCCCTCTGTACCATGAGGGTCTTTCCAGCGTTGGCTTTTGCAAATGCATGCAGGCAACCCCAGCTCATCATCTGGGCCTCAGAGAGGATCCTCCTGTCCTGGAAAGGCCACAACCAACTCCGCCGCCCTGAGGCTCGGGCTCCTCCTCCCTGGGAAGCCTCCCTCTGGCCTCCAGGTCATCTGAGCTTCAGTGAGCACCCAACGGACACGTCTGCTCCCAGTCAGCTTGCACTCACTATGATGTGGCCAGGGGAGGAGCCAAGAAGCTGCTGGGAATCCAGAGCCCGCCCCCCCCATTCGATCCCACTCCCACCACATGTATCCATCTGAATGAGGTCCCGAAGGAGATGCTCCGAGGTCAGGGAATGGGAATGTTTCCACCTGGGTAGAGGCAAATGGAAGGAGCTGGGGGGCTGCCTCGGAAGGACTCTTGCTGGCTAGCCCTGACCTCAGGCTGAGAGCTCCTGAATCGTGCCCACTCCCCACCACACACACACCCTGGCCCGTGTGGGGCTCAGCTTGTCACCGACAGGCTCTCTGCTAAATGAGGTGGCTTGATTGCCCCTTATCACAGGGGCTTATCTCCTGCCAGGTTATTTGCCTGCCAGACTCCAGAGAGCCACTCAGCAGGCCTCTCCCAACCTCGTGCTTCTCTAGCCCTGACTCTCCCCTGTCCCAAGGGGACACTGGATTCCAGTGACCTTCCTGTTGGTCAGTGAAGCTGGGGGCAGAACAGGGATAGAGGGAACTAAGAGAGGTCAGCTTTTCCCCACTGGCCCTTGACCTGACAGCTTTACACACATTCGCACTCACCCCCTGAGTGATATGGATTTGGGGGATCCCACCCCACCCTACATCCCGCCATCCTGCACCAAAAGTGAAAAACAGCTTAATATCTGTGGTGCAGTTATCTATCTACTCCCTCAAATTGGGGGTTTCCTAGAGCAGAGACTGTGTCTCCCCTCAGACTGGGGATCCCTGAGGGCGGGGCTGTGTCTCCCCTCAGACTGGGGATCCTTGAGGGCAGGGCTGTGTCTCCCCTCAGACTGGGGCTCCTGAGGACAGGGCTGTGTCTCCCCTCAGACTGGAGCTCCCTGAGGGCAGGGCTGTGTCTCCCCTCAGACTGGGGCTCCCTGAGGGCAGGGCTGTGTCTCCCCTCAGACTGGGGCTCCCTGAGGGCAGGGCTGTGTCTCCCCTCAGACTGGGGCTCGTGAGGGCAGGGCTGTGTCTCCCCTCAGACTGGGGCTCCCTGAGGACAGGGCTGTGTCTCCCCTCAGACTGGGGCTCCCTGAGGACAGGGCTGTGTCTCCCCTCAGACTGGGGCTCCCTGAGGGCAGGGCTGTGTCTCCCCTCAGACTGGGGCTCCCTGAGGACAGGGCTGTGTCTCCCCTCAGACTGGGGCTCCCTGAGGGCAGGGCTGTGTCTCCCCTCAGACTGGGGCTCGTGAGGGCAGGGCTGTGTCTCCCCTCAGACTGGGGCTCGTGAGGGCAGGGCTGTGTCTCTCCCTTCAGTGACACTCTCCCCACCATTTAGCCACACTTGCACCCAGCACAGCCTCACCTGCTTCATGAGTCAGTTGTCAGCACTCCCGATGTAGACTGGGCCTTTTGTTGCCCAAGGATCATTCCCTAGAGCTCTGCCCGATGGCTGACAGAAGAAGGGGCCAGAGCAGAGGACACAGGGCACCTCTGAAGGAAACAGGGAAACCTGCGGGGATCTCTATGCAGTTGCACCTGGAGGCAGGAGAATGGACAGGGTGACCGTTGAGGATCTTTGGGTCAATAGGTCCTCAGTGGTCAGCACAGGATGACACCTTGATAGAACGGGTGGTTTTTTTAGCTTTTGATTTGTGTTTTTCATTTGGGGAGGTGGGTTTTTAATAAAGACAATGAGAAAAAGAATGAGACAAGCAGGGGACAGAAGGGAATGAGCGAGGGAAGGAAGGAGGACAAAAGCGGGGTGGGGGGGCGGGGCGGGGAGGAAGGGAGGGAGGGAGGGAGGAAGGAAGGAAGGAAGGGAGGGAGGGAGGGAGGAAGGAAGGAGGGAAAACACAACCTTTTCCTCTCCTAAGTCTCCTGTAGGGGAGTTTATTTGTTTAAAATCCTCTTATCTCCAACACTTGTTTCTCCACCGGTTGAGGGGTCTGTGGAGTGAGGCTGGTTTTTCTCCCAATGACAAGAGAATTCCAGGGAGGGCTCCATAAATGTGGGCTCCATAAATGGCCACGGTGCCCTTCTTTCCACCGGCAAAGAAGGAAGAGGGGTTTAAGTTGGAGGCCCACCTGCCCCTCCCTGCCATTTTCCCATCCATCCTCACCTCAGGGGCAGCCCTCATCCAGCCCCAGACCCCTGTGTCCCAGGACAGGGGACATGGCTGTCCAACCTCTGTGGTGGGCTCCGGCCAGCTCAGTCTCCTTCCAGCCTCCTCTCCCACCTTGACCCCCCTCAGGCCTGCTGGGCTCCTCTCCTCAAGAGCCTACGCTGACAGCCTGCCTGGACACCAGCGCGGCCCCAAGCCTCACAGCCTTTGCTTTGGCTACCCTCCCGCTCTGTGGGGCCCTTTCTCCAAGTGCCACCTCTTCCAAGAAGTATCTCTTGATGCTCTATTTGCCCTAATTCACTCGCTCATGCATTCATCCTTTCAACATGTATGTTTGAGTCCCTGAGATGTGCCAGGCATAGGAGGTAAAGGGCTTGGGGAGCTCTGAGCCCAGTGGAGGAAACCAAATGTCAACAGTCAATTAAAGCTCTTTAGGGTGGGTTTCCATTTATTCTAGTCTATACCAGTAATATCTAATGTCAATTGAGGGCTTACTATGTGCCAGGCACTATTCTAAGTCTTTCATGTTGAGCAACTCATTTCATTCTGGAAACAGCTCTGCCAGGTAGGCCTGTTACCCTCCCTGTTTCACAGAGGACCTGGAATGCACACCCAGGCAGTCTGGGCTGGGGGCTGAGCTCTCAAACTCACAGCTGCTTGCCTCACAGCCTAGGGATGTTTCCATGCAACCTCAGGCCCACCGCCTTGCCCCCCCACCCTGCGGGAGGGCCCTGCTGTGAGACCGGCTCCTTGCTCAGGGACGAGTTGGCCATCTTTGAACAAAGTGGTTTATATTTGGCCCTGCCTGCCCCAGCTCTCCTGAGCCTTGGCCTGCTGCCTGTGGCCCATCTCTATGTGGAGAGTGGGCATCTCCCAGGCCAGTCTGCCAGCCCCTGGCAGGCATGGCCTGAAATCTCCTCAGCTCTGGGCCTAGAATGGGCCCAGCTCAGGACTCCTTGAACTGGCTGAGAAGGGCAGCCCTCGGACCAGGAGGAGGTGGTTTCTGGGGGTTGGAAGAGTGCCAGCATCGAGGGTGGCCAAGGCAGGGGCTCTGCCTGTCATGACCATGAGCCAAGGGGACGTGCTGATCCCCAAATGGCCTCCCTAGCCCCCTCTGAGGAAGTTTGTCTCCAGAAGTAAAGATCATGTTAGCCGGCCTTAAGCCTCCATTTCCTCAAGGCCCAAAGAGGCGGGTGGGAAACAGCCATTATCTCAGGGATTGTTTGGGCATTTGGCCCCTGATGGGCCCTGGAAGCTCAAGTTATGTCCCTCCCAGGGGTCCCAAGCAGGCTCAGCAGTGCTGGGGGATGTGCCAGGCCTGGGACATAGGAAGGGAAAGGAAGGGAGGGAGAAACTGAATACATGGAAAGAAAGGAATTGGGAGCAAAGGGGATGCATTTGAATACTCAGCATGTATTGAGCACCTACTGTATGCCTGGAACATGCTGGCCCTGGGTGCACACCTTCGGAACGGAAGCCTCAGCATTCAAGGAGCTATCAAAGCTGGTTGTAGCTGGTGGTAGCCCGTGGACCCCAAATCCAAGTGGGAAAGGGGAGGATGGGGTGGGATGACCCATCCCCGAGTCAGCCCAGCTCACTCCCCACAGAGGAAGGGCCAGATGACCAGGTCTGGGTCCAAGGCCCTAAGCTCGTGATGGCCTCACCTCCTGGCCCAGGACAGTGAGGCTCCAGCCCCAGCCCGTCTTTTGGGAGTCAGCTCCTATCTCTGAAGATAATGAGGGAG
Organism: Diceros bicornis minor; assembly: GCF_020826845.1. Classification (NCBI taxonomy): domain Eukaryota; kingdom Metazoa; phylum Chordata; class Mammalia; order Perissodactyla; family Rhinocerotidae; genus Diceros; species Diceros bicornis. Next base: position 21,881,824 of record NC_080753.1, on the reverse strand, counting down.
GAGGCACCCCTCAGGGGTCGGTTCAGGTCTGAGGTTCAGGTCTGATCCGTGCCTGCCTGGCCCTACCAGCAAAACCAGCACTGGTGAGGTGGTGCTCTGTGGACACCAGTCTTGTTCTTCACTGTGTGGGGACAGAGGAGAGAGGGGGCTTCATCATGGAGGCTCCTCACACCTCATTAACTGCCCCCATCGGCCTAGAAGCCCCTCTAGGGCAGGTGGGAAAAGGAGAACCTTTCAAAGCTGACACCAAATCCATAGCCTCCCCTGTCCCAGGTCTACAAAGCCTGAGGAGGAAGGGATGGAACTGGGAGAAGCTGGGACCAGCCAGGGTGAGGCCTTCTCAGACCAGGCCTTCTATCTCCCTGGCTGCCATGGCCTGTAACAGGCCACCCCTGAGCTCAGGGCTCCCTCTTGGGCCTATAGCCCTGAGCCCAGAGCAAGTGTGCACGAGGGTGTTGGCACTCCACACGTATGCCTGCTGATTTGTGTGTGTGCGCGAGCGTGCGCGCACGCGCGCGCATGCACACACCTGCACAGGTTTACAAACGTGAAGGCCCTGGGAACTTGAGGACATGGCCTCCCCTTCCTTCCAAAACTACAAGGCTGCTGGCCAACCTTAAGTCTCGGTTTCCTCAAGGCCCAGAGAGACCCATGAGAAACAGATCTGGGCACGGGTAGCCCAAAAGCAGGAACACTTTGGCCTGTGGGCCTACCCTCTCCTGGGATCTGGATGGCCTCAGACCAGCTACGGGCCCTCTCTGAGCCTTCCCTGTCATAGGTGCAGAGAAGCAAATCACGAGGTCAGGGCTGCCAGGCTGGCCCGAGATGAGGCTGGTGTGCCCCTCAGCCAGGGATGCTGCCTGCTGGCCCATTGCCAGGCCTCTGGAGGGATGCTCCTCAGAGGACAAGACAAGGAAATGGCTGAGGGGAACTCTCCTCCACGAAGGAGTGGGACTCCCCTGCCCCAGGCGGCTTAGAGGGTGCTCTAGGAGAGAGGAAGGAGTCACTTAGGTCTGAGTTTCTCAGAGTCAGACCACACATCACCCACGTCAAAGTCAGTGGTGATATGGTGGTAGGGGCTCATTGAGAATAGATTCCCATGAAGTCCTGACTGAGCAGGCCCCGGGTGGATTAGGAAATCTGCATTTGTAACAACTGCCCCAGATGACCCAGGGCGGCACAGACCCACAAAGTGTAATGTTAGAGAGATCAGGTTTTGGAGACCTGAGTTTGAATCTCCACTCAATTTCTCCCCATCCTTAAAGTGGAGTTAATAATATGACTTCGTAGAGACAATGTCACCTCATAGATGCTCAATGCATGGTAGAAACAATAACAGCAATAATAATAATGACAGCGGCTGACCAAAACCCAGCACTGGCTGTGTGCCAAGCCCTCTGCCTTTACAGGACTCACACCCAGGAGGCCAGGTTGGGGTACTGAGTGCAGGGCTCCACCCCTGATGTCCCCTCCCTTGTAAATGGCAGACAGGAAGGCCTCCTCCAGGTACCCTGTGGGCTCTGAGTATGGCCCCACAGCCACCACTGTTCACCTAAACCAGCAGTCCCAGAAGGCCCTGCTCTCTTGGGAGATGCATCCCAGAGCCCCCAGGAGCCAGACCTGGTTTCCTCCAAGCTAATTGGCTAATCGTCTGCTGCCCTGATAGCAGGAGGTCTAGACATGACCAGTCCGGGGCCAGGCCCTCACTCAGCCCTTCTCACTAGCCAGCTAAGGGGAGGGAAGGATTAACGTGCTGGCTGGATTTGCTCACCTAATTCCTTATCGACAAGGGAGGGCAGACGGTTTCTTTCTCAGGCGAAGGACCCCAGGAGGCCTCTGGACAGGAGGAGGGAGGGAGATAGACGGCAGTGAATGGAGGGAGGGTGGCTCTCGCTCCATCCTCGCCTCCCTGGACTCATCGGCCCCTCTCTCCCCAAGGAGCGCAGCCATGGACTGGAACCATCTCAGCTCACCCTGGAGCCCCCCTGTGGGAGTGGAACCCCAAACAGACTTGCTTTTCAGACAGGAAACCTCAGCAAGGGCTGGTGGCTGACCCAACTGTTAAATGAGATGGAGCCCCTTGAACGCAGGTCTCCAGACACTCAACTCTGGGGCGTTTGCCCCTCGTCGCCTGCTAGTGCGGCAAAGGCAGAGAACAGCTCCCCGGGGCCCGGGGCTGGGGTCCCACTGGCAGAGGGAGCACGGGCTGTGGAGCATGGACCCCACCGGGGAGGGGAGGCAAGAGGGCCACACAGGTAAGAAGGAGCTGGCCATGCAGGAAGTCCACTCCAGTGGGGAGGGATGGTTTGGGCCATAGTGGACTTCAGAGACTCCAGCCAAGGAGGGCTGTGAGGAAAGATGAGAGAAGTGAGCCCTCAGCCCAGGGAAGAGAAGGTGTGGGTGAGGGTGCTCCACAGGAATCACTCCATTCACTAAACGTCATTATGTTAACAACCTCATGAGGTCCATGTCATAGTTCCCATTTTACAGATGAGAAAACTGAAGTCTAGACAGTCTCTAGAACGCGCCCAAGTTCACACAGCAATGGACAGAGCAGTGAACAACCTGATCTGGCACCCAGCCCTGGAGTGAGGCCCGGGTCACTCCCCCAGGGCTGAAGAGGGGTGGAAGTAAGGCTACCTCCCCACCCTTCGTGCTCACCCCCAATCTGCTGAATGCAGGCATCAGCTAAGAATCCGAGTCTCAGCTCCCCATCCCCACCAGCCCTCACCTCCAACACTGCCTGTCCCCATGCCTGGAGCTGCTCAACTTCCCCCTCCTCCAGGAAGCTTCCTGTCCATCTCGTCCCTGTTGCCTCTGCCAAACCTGCAGAGCAGCCCCTCTATTTGCCAGGATGCAGGGCACTGGGTTCTGCTCCACTTGGGTGGCTGCAAGGTGCAGGGCTTAACATGGGCTCCAGACTCAACAGCCCTGGCTTTTGAAACACTGCTCTCAGCTGCGGATTGTCCGGCCATCTGTGCCTTGGTTTTCTCATCTGTAAAATGGGACTAATAATGGCACCTACTTCAAAGGACAGTAAAGATTTAAAGAGATACTGCAGGTGACGGAGTCACCCAGAGAGGGGTATTAGCAGGCTCAGAGAGGGTATTCCCTCTCTGACGTCACAGAGCCAGTTACTGGCAGTTAGCAGCAGAACTTTAGAGCTGGGAGACAGGAATGAGGCCCACATTAGAGGCCGCCCAGGTCTCTGAACTCCTGGTCCAGGGCTCCTGCTCCTAGGCCATGACATCACACGGTCCCCATGGTGGTGACTGCTCAGAGCAGGCCCTGGGAAGGCTGGACTCCCGCCTGCCCTTCCAGCCCCCACACTCCCTCAGTGACTGTCTCCACCTGACCCCGGTGGTCTGTCTCGGGTGTGGACTGTTTGCAACAGGCGCCTATTGTTTGCTGGCCTGAGTGCACCTGTAGCGCCTGTCCCAGGCCGGTGAGTCAGCTCTTGGCAGGCAGTGGGGCAGCCACTCCACATCATCTTAAGCCTGAAAGAGGACCTTTCTTTTCGCTTTCCTCCTCCTTCCTCTCTCCGCTCTCCATGAAGTGGTCATCTCCGCAGGGCAGCAGGGAACAGCATTCTCTGCCAGGATTTCTTGAGTCTTCCTGGCTGGGAGACAGGGTGGGGCCTCGGAAACAAAGAGAAGGCGGCCTAGGGCTGGCGAAGCCCTTGAGCTACTTTAGGGCACCGTTCACTCCCAAACTTCCTGTTTCCAGGGGGGTATCTAAATCAGGGCAAGGACGGCAGCCCTTTACTTATCCAGAGCCCACACGTTTGACAACCTTTACCATCCAGACTGGGGTCTGAGATTAAAAGGCTTCTGAGCAGACTAAAGATGCTTCCGACAATTAAACCTGAGAGCTTGGCTCTCGATGTTTCCCCTAGCTGAATCGGAGCCTAGCTGCTGTTACCTTGCACACTTTTCTAGCCTGCCTGGTTATCTAATTTACATATGTATTAAAAGAATAAAATCAGAGTGAGGAAAAGGCCATTAAGGATATTCTCACTGACAGCAGAAGGTATCAGGTGGTGAAGATACAAATAATAAAAAGTGACCCAAGAACTAAACAGTTAAAGCAATCTTGAGTTGTTCAAAGTAGAGGCAAAGAAAATTACACACCTCAGCTCCGTGTTTCAATTACAGTCGGGGATATTTGTAACGGGGACCTGGAATCTTCCATGGAAAATTGGATTATGGCCAATATCTGTTTAAAAAGGTTTGAGACTGTGATATATTTTTTTACAAGGACTTTCAAAGAACATGATTTCATTCTTCTTTATGTTTTTGATATTTAAAGAATTAAGTAAATAAGAGTTCATAATGGCAGAATGTGTGATTTAGACCAATGCTTCCACTGAAGACAACTGGAACAGCTTGATGAAATATTTTAAAAATCTGCTGAAGGTATCAGAGAACTAACAAAATAATTTGTTAGGAATTTCTGGGCCATGACTGAGGCCTAGAGAAGTAATAATGGCGTGTGAGGCTGTTTTTTCCCTGAGGGTATTTGCCCATTTGGGAGCGGTCAGCCGAGAGTCCAAGAGGCTGAACAATGCTTTTGACAGCCTTGTAGGACTAAGAGGTCATGGATTGGAGTTCCAGGCTTGCCAAAGGATAGGACTTAGTGAACCCTCTCTCTGTGCGCAGGTATACTAAAAGCGCTGTACCCTAGGAGTTAAGGATTAACCAGAAGTAGATGGCTTGGTTTCCAATCACTCAATCCTTAAAATTGAAGTAGGTGATTCTGCAGTATTAATGCCCCAGGCACATTCATGAATGTGAATCCTCTCTGAAGGAAGGGAATATCATTCTAGGCCTCAAGTTATTTCTACAAATAAGTCTGTAAATACAATGTCCAACACATAATCAAAAATACCTACACACGTGAGGGGTCAGATAGCATAATTTTTAAAATGTCAGAAACAATAGACAATAGAAACAGACCCATGGAGGCTACATGTGTTAGAGTTATCAGCAAAAATTATAGTAACTAGGCTTGCTGTGTTCCAGGAGATTGTTGTGGTTACTATTGCTGCATAACAAACTACCCCAGAACTTAGTGGTATAAACAACAACAATTTTGTTGTCTCATGATTTTGTGGGTCAGGAATTTAGGAAGGGCTCAGCTGGGAAGTTCTCACTCAGGGTCTCTCATACAGTTGCTGTCAGATTTCAGCTAGAGCTGGACATCCAAGACAGCTCCTCACATGGCTGGCAGTGGTGCTGGTCATTGGCAGGGGGCTCAGCTAGTATTGTTGACCAAAGCACCTATGCATGGCCTCTCCAGCATGGCAGTCTCAGGGTAACTGGACATCTTACACAGCAGTTGGCTTCCCCCAGAGTAAGTGTTCAAAAAGAGCCAGGCAGAAGATGCATGGCCTTCTCTGACCTAGCCTCAGCTGTGTTGTACTCAATACAGTATCACTTCTGCTAAATTCTATTGGGCACAAAAAGTGATTAAGGCCAGCCCAGATTCAAAGGAGGAAACACAGACCCTCCCCCCAGCCCCTACTATCTCTCAATGGGATGAGTATTGAAAATTTTGCAATCAAATTTTTAAAATTCCACAGAGATAAAAGAGTTAATCTTCTACTGTTGGGAAAATTCCAGTAGATTGACAATCTCTTCTGAACAATGTTATGTTCTAGAAAAGCATCTAGAACAAATGAACTAAATGAACTTTATCCAAATGAACTGTGGATCATCCCCCAGGAGGCTCTCACAAGCCCCTCTGGGCCGTGTCACATGAACATCTTCACAGTACAACGCACCACTAGAGATGGTCAAGGTGTGAGGGGCACCCCAGCTCCACGTCCACATTTCACAATGACGCCCCTGCCCTCACTCCTACTGAGGCCTCTGTTTTCCTCACAGAGATGGCAAGAAAACTCCTCAGAAAACCCAAGAATCTTAAAAACATGCAGTAGCAGAAGCTGAAATGATCTCAGGCGATATATATCTACCCTGGGGCTTCCCAAACTTGACTGATCCTTGGAACACCTGCTAAGATGGAAGATTCTCAGAAGGGGAGAAGATATTTGCAACTTCAAAACCCTCTATGGATTAAAATCTAAAACAGTCAGGGAACTCCTGTTAGCCAATGAGGAAAAGACAAAAAAAATCCAATAGAAAAAAAGAATGAGATAAATAGTCATGTCACGAAAGAGCTAGTGCAATGGCCGAGTTATATGAAGAGATGCGCAAATTCACTAGTCATCGGAGAGATGCACACTTCAAACGACAACGTACCTCTCTACACCCAACTGGATGGCACAAACTAGAAAGGTGGGTCATACGCAATGTGGGGAGATGGGACTCTTGTGTCCCACAGGTGAGGGAATAAACTAATATATCCATTCTGAGCAATCTGGCTGTAGTTAGTGAAACTAAGCATGCATACACCCTGCACCCCAGGTTCCCACAAACAGGTAGATATCCTGGAAAAATGATTATACAGGATGGAAAGAGGACATGTACAGGGTGCTCATGGTAGCAAAACTGGGGGGAGTGAGGAGTTGGAGGCCGCCTAAGTGTCCATCTCTGGGGCAACGGATAAGTAAGATGTGGCAGCCCCCTTGCAAGTGGCAGTTAGAGCAAGCCAGGTGGACATACAGGGATGCAGGATCTTCACGGCAGTGTTGATGAGAAAGGCCAGAAACGGAGGAGAGTTACAGCCTAACACCATTCATATAAATGATAAAACATGCAGAAAACAGCACTACCTGGTATACAAAGAAGACGCATCATATTTCAAGATCTATGGCAAGCACATAGAACGAGGGCCTGGGGCAGGGGGTTGGGGGTTGTGGGAAATGAGAGTGAAGATCAGGGATGAAGGAGAAAAATAAGACAAAAGGTAACTTAATGTTAGGGGGCTTTGAACAGACCAATGATGATTGTATACTGTGAACTGAAGAGTATAATTAGTTCAATTGTCGGCATCTGTGGTAAAAGTGAGTAAGTGAAGCAGATTTCTAGACTTCGACTACCGAGATTCAACTTCAACAGGTCTGGGGTGAACCCCAAAATACGGGTCCCGGTGACTCTGTTAATGCCCTCTGCAGCATCCGAGACAGATGATCATCAGTGGCTTATTCAATACATCCAGTGATGCAGAGCTCATTCCTGTACTAATTAGTAGAAAGTACTTCTTATTACATTATATTGTTAAATTACATAATATATTATCTATTATTATTCTTATTATATTATATTGTTATGTAATTAAGTTCTAACGATTAGAAAGATCTTCCTGAGGCCAAAAATTCATTTCCCTGTACCTTCCAAACTGTTGATCCAAGTTCCGTTCTTTAGAGCAAATGAAATACTCACGTCCCTCCCGCTTCTGCACGCCAGCCTTCAATGACCCTCCATTTCTCCAGCATCTCCGCGTTGGTCGAGTTTCCCTCCCTCTACCCCACCACCTTAGCCAAGTGATCCCCTCAGGTCTGATCTAGCTACCAATGTTTCTCCTCAAACATGGCTCTTTCAGAGAGGTCCCACACTCCAGGTACAGTCTGACCAGCTCAGAGTATAGCAGGACATATACCTCCTTTAGCCAGGGTCCTATGCTCCTATTCATATAACCTCAGATTACAGTCAATTTTTTTTATTTCTTAAAGCAATTCCCAATGAGTTTTTGGTCAGCCAAACTTCCAGGTCTTTTTCACTAGAATTGCTATGCGGCCTGCTCCATCCGTTTTCCCTTATACACACTCACACACACATACATGTATACAGCACAAAATAAAGTCACAGTAGTTATACAGTGTAAAGCAAGACCCCAACCACCTACCTGGTTTCTTGTGTATCCTCTGGAGATGATCTGTACATATACAAATATATACACACAATCTCGATTGCACAAAGAAAAGCATAGTCTACACTGTCAGTGTACACAGTTCACACTATCACTATACACTGGCATGCACTTTGCTTTTTTACTTAACCTGGTATTTTGGAGAACTTTCCTTATCGGTATATAACTCCTTGCCTCATTGTTGGTATCTGCCCCGTGGCCTCCCGTTGTGTGGATCTACCCAAGGTATTTAATTGATCCCCTACTGGTGGACATTTAGGTTGCTTTCAACCCTATGCAGCATTCAAGACCAGGCTGCCGGGACTACCTTTGCATGTAAGCCATTCCATACATGTGCCAGCATCTCTGTGGGATCAATGAATGTCAATGTGCCTTTTGACTAGGGTTTTGTTTCGATCCTAGAGCTGGACTTTGTCATTTCTGCCCTCTGTTGATCTCTTCTGTTGGTTTAGCCCATTGTTCCAGGCACCGTTGGACAGATGTGAATCCTCATTGTGCCACTGAGCCCGATCTTCTCAGCTGAGGGTCATTTGCAAGCAGAGGGAGGCAGCCTCTCGGGCCTCTTTTGAAGCCATTGGTAAAAATGTCCGGCGTGATGGAGCCAAGACTAGGGCCCTGGGGTAAGTCATAGAGAATCCCAGGTGTCCATTCATCCCTGTCCCCATGGGCCAGTCCGCATTGCTGTCGTGGGAGCCAGCCTCGCTAGGGTATCCAAAGAGGCTCTGTCACCCTCCTGGGGGAAATCCAGCACCCCCACCTCCAGCAGCCCCGCATCCTTGCGAGAAAGAGAGCCGAGGCCCGTTAATGTGGCATCGTTTGCTCCTGGGAGAGCCGGCTGGAGGGTCTGGAGAGGAAACCACTGGCCTTTGCAGTCAACAGAACTAGGACCCTGACCCGCCCATTTCTAGCTCTGTGGCTTTGGGCAAATCATTTCACCTCTGGAATCCTCAGTGTCTTCCCCGGCCAACTGGTGGTAACAGAACCCACCTCTCCGTGTTGTGAAGTTGTATGAAATTACTTGTCTGCAGAAGAGTGCTACTGCTGTCTGTCTGTCTGTCTGCTGGTCTGTCTGTCTTCCTTATCTATGAATTCACATGCAAATGATCAACTCCCAAGTGCTCAGTAGGGATTGACTTCGAGCTCAGAAGTCTGTCCTTTCCTAAATAGATCTTCCCACTTGTAAACATCAGAACATGGTCAGCCCTGCTCTGGGGCTGTGCTCTCCGTCCAGAGCTGAGTGTCTGTGCTCATGAGCAGGAGGTCCTTCAGCACCGGAGATGGAACTCCCTCTGGGCCCAGACTTAAGCCCCCTGAATGCAGCCAGTTCCATCCTAACATCTCCTCTCTTTCCTAGGACTGAGTTGGACCTGCTCTTCTCTGCTTTTGTTTTTTCCCCCTGGGGACAGAGTTGGACCTATTTCTCAAAGAAATAGCTCAAAGAAAGAATGCTACCCAAGGTCCTTATCCCTGAGATCTCAGCTCCTCCCACCCTAGCGTTCTCACTCTCTGCATGGTGAGCCATGCACTGGTATTTGGTCAAGAGTTCAGTTTACCAGATCTCGAACATGGACATTCAGGATGGAGTTTGTGTCAGCACCCTCTCTGGCCCCGGTGCCGCCTGAGGTACACCCTTCTTCCTCCACCTGGGCCTGGCTGTGATGGTTCAGGAAGGGCTCCACTTTCCAGCCTTGCATCCTTCTAGGCTCTCGATGCCTTTCAAAGTCTAAAGCCATGGGATCCTTCTTTTCCTGGAGGCCAGGATGCCCATCACCCATGGGCCCACTTCCTTGGGCTCACTGGTGAGCATTCACAATGATAAGGTCACTGTCATTTGCAGCGAGTGCCCACATGAGCAAGGACCCATTCACCTTGGCCATATTTGTTCAACAACCAAGTGTATGGGCACACCGTGGGCCAGACTCTGCATTAGGCGCTGGACACAGAAAGGAATATGACCCAGCTCCTGCCCTGGAGGGGACGCAGGAAGATGTGGCCCCCACTGGCTGCCACGATGTGTTGTGAACCAGGCAGCTGCACGTGCCAAGGCCCAGAGGCTGGCTGCTTCTGCAGGTTTTCTCTCTGCCAGTTTCAAACCTCTATCAGAGGTGTGTCCTCCCATCCTGCCAGCTCCACATTCTGAGACACGTAGAACATTTGTCTGATGGAGCAGCAGAGCATGTGTCCCCAAAGGCATCACTTCTACTCTCAAGCACTTAAGAGGGAGGGAAACAGGAGGTAGGAGCAGTTATGCAGAGCCAGGACACCAGCCGGGTCTTTCTCCTGTTCCATAAGCACCCCCACCCCCTCCTGCCTTGCTCCCCACCCCTCACCCACTTCTGTCCCACAGCTCTCTAGAAGGGGAGGGGGAGGGGCAGGAACTAGCTCTGTATCAGGCCCTGTGCTGAGCGGACCCAGACCCAAGTCCCGCCCTCTGGGGGCTTGTCTCTACCCTTGGGGGGTCAGACGTGTGCATGAAAGACTGTCAGTCAAGGAGGAGGTGAGCCATGCCAGGCGAGAGCTATGGTTGCCAGGCAGTCAAGTTCAGAGGAGGGTGGCCCCCAGCTGTGAAATGTGGTGCAGTTGTGAGAAAGCCCATTTGCAGAGCACTTCGCTGCTTCTCAGCTTTCCTACACCTTGTCCTCTCACCTCCCGTGAGCTGGGCAAGAGGGCAGGCAGTGTCGCTGGGCCAGTGAGGGCAGCTGAGGCCTGGAGCAAGCAGGGCTTGGTGCAAGCAGAACACTTCTCTCAGCCTCCTCTGCCAGGGCAGGAGGCACGGGCTCTGGAAGGCTCTGTGGGGTCTTCCTCTGTACACGTGGGTCCCCAGATCTGTTTTCTGCAGGCAGGAGACCTGTCCTCGGGCGGGGGCGGGGAGGGGGGTGGGTGGTGCCTGGGCCGGCCCCTGCTGACAGCACCTCTCCCGGGCAGGCCAGCTGCCCGGAGGTGAAAGGTGAGCAGCAGGCAGCCCGGCAGACCAGAGGAACTGCAGCACACCCTGGGGGCGGCCGGAGCTCTGACAGCCACCTCTGCTCTCCCCCAGCGTGGCTGGGGACTGGAGGGGGCCGCTCAGTCTCGCCAGCCCTGGCTCTCCCAGCCCACGACCCCCTCCACCCCACGACTCCAGCCTCGCCTCTGAAGGTGGGGCTGGAGTTTGACATACACAGCTTGGGTGTCACAGGAGATGGGGGTACCCGGGGCTGAACCCCTCTGCTTGGCTGCTCCAAGGCAGTGGCAGGAGGTGCCAGCTCTGGGCCAGGGACCTGCAGGCCTTCCCCCCTCACCCAGGGAGGGGCACCTGGAAGTGCCCCTCAGACAAGTCCCTTGACGTCTCAGAGCCCCAGTCCCCTTGACAGGCACGTGGAGGCCTCTGGAGCTCAATGAGATAATGCAGGTGGCGTGTCTAGGACAGTCGGGCACGCGGTCAGTGCTTGATAAACGTGGCGTGCTGCTATCGTTGTGGTCATTAGTATCACGACTCACCTCTAGGCCCGCTCTCCACCACTGCCTGGGTTGGGGTCATTCGGTTGAGCCCACAAGGCCGCCACCCTCTGTGGGGGTGAGAGGGAGCTCCCCACAAGCGTGGCCCCTTCTGATGTGGCTCGGGAACGAGAGAGAAGGGCCTCAGACAAGATGCTGGATTTCAGGAGGTGGGAATCCTGAGGCACAGTTCAGACCCTGGAGGCGCTGGGACGTGTGTGCATCGGCGGCGGGGGAGCCAGCAGAGACTCCCCAAAGGAGAGCCAAGGGGAAAAGGCGTGGGCGAGGCCTTGTCAGCCACGCCGTCTCAGAGGCCTGGTTCTCTCTGAACATATCGCCCTCAGCATTTGAAACCCTCCAGCCTGGTCTCTGCTGCTGTGGGGAGTTAAGGGACAGGGCCTGTGTCCATCGTTCATTCACTTACTCCTTCCTTCCTTCAACTGGGCTGTGTTGAGCACCTCTCATAAGTCAAGGCACTGAGGATGCAGGATCAACAGGACACCCCTGCCCTCAGGTTGCTTTCGACACTCCCTTGAGCAGCCCCGCCCCTCTTCACAAGACCAGTGTGGGATGGCACCAGAATCTGGTGAAAGACCCCCAAGGGGGCAGATCCTCATGGGCCAAGCTGCCCCTCTCGGTCAGGAGGGTATTTCCAGTACCAATCTTGGAAGTTCTGGGGCCCATCTTAATTAAAACAAGTGGCATTTCCTTACTGTCCCTTTGCCCATCAGGGAAAAAGGAAGGCCCTCCTGTTCTTCTCTGCGTCCATGTTTGCTCTGTGGCCAAAGTCCTGACCATGGCCTATCAGCCCCTACAGGATCTGGTCCCTCCTACCTCTCTGACCACATCTCCCACTACTCTCCCTCTCACTCATTCCATGCTGGCCTCTTTGCTGTGCCTCAAATAAGCCAGCTCAGCTACCACCCCAGGGCCTTTGCACATGCTGTTCCCTCTCATGGAATGTTTTCCTTCAGTTGTGCACATGGCTCCCCCTTTCAGGTCTTTACTCAAAGGTTAGCTTCTCAGTGTTGCCTTCCTTACCTCCCTATTTAGAATTGCATTACTCTCTTATCCCCATACTTCTATCGTTCATCTCTGCTTTATTTTTCTCCAGAGTACTTACTTACCACCCTCTAGTATGCTTATTTTGCTTAATGTTTTCATCCTCCACTAGAATGCCAGATCCTTGAGGTCAGGGCATCTGTCCATTTTGCTCAGTCCTGTCTCCCTAGTGCCTAGAATAGGGCCTGGCATATAGTAGTACCAAATAAATTATTGAGCAGGAAAGGGAGGGAACACCCAGAGAGCCACATGCCCCAAGCCACCTTGGCACTGAGAGGGCTGGCAAGAGGCCAGTAAGTCCTACTAGAGGCTGACCTGCAGTGAGGAGCATGTGAATGGAAAGCTTGTCAGGCAGGGTGCTGAGTGAAGTGCCGTGGGGTCATGCCCTTTGCCCTCTTGGTGTCACCTCATTCTGGCTGCAGATCGATGTGTCTGTGTTAGGGGCTGAGAGGAAGCATCTCCCCAAACCCAACTTGAATTCGTCTCCCTGGGAAGCCTGCTCTGCTTAATGCCCCCCGACCCTTCTCTGACCTTCACCCTAGCACACTTCTCTCACCCCCAGCCTTGTGGCCTCAGCTCAGGGAGATGCCCCCTGAGTGAAGCCAAAAGGAACAGAGCAGTTCTGAGAAGGGATGTTGCCCTAACCGGGCACCTACTGTGTGCCAGGCATGTTCCGTGCCCTTTCCCTTCACAGCAGCCCATTTTACAGATGGAGAAACCGAGGCCCAGAGAGGTTATCTACCACAGAAGTAGTCATCGAGGGAGCAGAATTCACACCCAAGTCTTTGACCTCTTGCATTACTACCTAACCCAGGGACAGCGGGAAGGACTCCACAGGCCCAGCTGGAAGACTGTAGAATCTGTGACTCTGTGGAGGGGTCTCTGTGGGGCAGCACTGGGTATTGGGGTGGGCTGAGGAGGCCTGGGCCCCCGTGTATGCTGCTGACACTCCAGCTCCAGCCACGGGGTGGACCTTCCACCCTGGGTGGGCAGCGGGAGCTCCTCAAGGCCATCTCAGGGGTCAGGGATGGCTCGCCCTAGCTCCCGCTGGCTGCCAGCTCCCTCTGCTGGACCCAGCCCCAAGGAGGAGCTCAGACACAGGGACGCCACTGTCTGTCTGCCCTCCGGTGCTGGCAGCCCCTCCCTCGTGCACGTGGGGAGTCACGTGTGGGGCACCTGCTGGGGCCTCCCAGTATCTGAGGAAGGGATCCTCTGAAGGATCTGTTCTGGGTGACCCGGGAGCCTTACAGTGAGATAGAACAGGAGAGGGGGCTCCAACCACTGCTGCCACGATGCTCAGCTCAGACACAGCGCTGTGTCTGCAGACGGGGACTGTGTCTCCTCCATCAGGCGGGGGCTCCCTGGGGACAGGGATGGTCTCTCCCATCAGACTGGAAACTCCCTAAAGGTAAGGGCTCTGTCCTCTCCCTCATACTGGGAGCTGCCTATAGACAGGGGCTATCTCCCACTTCAGACCAGAGCCCCTGAGTGGTGCCACTGTACACCTGTGATAAAAGCCCGGTGTAGCCTCCTAAACACCCTGGGACACCTTGTCAGCAGCCTGGCCACTCCCAGCCCTCAGACACCTGTCCCTGCCACTCTCCCTGCTCCCTGGGCTCCCCCTCCCCACTGTCGGAGCTGAGCTGACACCAGGCACTGCTGGTGAGTGCCACCCTGACCTCAGCAGCCCCAGAGGTGGTGCAGTGAGCCGCCTAAGAGCCGTGCCAGGGATGGGACGTGACTGCCCCCCTGAACTCAGCTGTGGGCTCAGCCACGAGGAAAGAGATACTTTGGGAGGCGGAGTGACCAGTGACATCAGCGTACGTGACAGCCCAGCTTTCCCCTCTGTCCTCCAGCCCTCCCACCTGCAATGCCTGCTGAGCACACTGACCTTCAGCTCACGGGCACAGGCCTCTCTGCATGTCCACGCCAAAGACAGGGGCAGTACCCAGGGGGAAGGGCATGCTCTCTGACTCCTTGCCTTCTAAGTGAGTACTCAGGGGACCCAAGAGGCCTCAGGCCCCAGCCCTCTCCAGCCTGGGCTTCTGGGGCAGGAGCCAGCTGCTTCCTGGGTGACCCCCCTTGCTGGCAGCCCTGCACTGAGGGAATTGATCGTTCTCTTGGCTCCACTAGACCTTCCCCCTGAGTGCCTGGCAGGCTTCCGGTGAAGCCAGTGTAGAGGGCACCTGGCTTCCCACCCCCGACAGAGTAGCCAGGCCTGCATCCCTGTGGGGGCAAAGGCCCAGCCAGGACGGGCAGGGCCGGCTGTCCCAGGGAGGCAAGTTCAACCACCTCGGACGACCACCACTTGCTCCTGAGGTGCCTTCTGGAGAATCATGTTGCTGCAACAGCTCTTCTCAAGTGCCCCCCTAGACCCCATCCAAGGGATGCCAGGTCTAGAGCTCATCATCCAAATGTAGCCCCCAGCTGGGGCAGACCAGCGAGAGACACCCAAAACTAGACCAGCAGTCACCAAACCTGTTTTATTGTGCACCTTATGAAGAAATAGGAGCATACACTCAGTATAGGTATATTTCTTTAAAATTATGTATGTTAAGGCCAACATTGCAGGTAGCCTGAGGTATAATACTAGTTGGGGCAAGTAACAAAGCAGCAGAACAGCAAAACGGGGATTTAACAGTGATATCCGGGAACAAGAAAGCCATAATGAGCCTTGATAAGCTCCTACATATCCCTGGGGGTGTGGAAGGCTACGTTCACACCAACAAGAGACTGAAGAGGGCCTTAGCTATCTACTCATTCCTGGCTAAGCACATAGAGAGTAAAAGCTGGGGAAGATTAGTAAACTGCCTGCCTCTTGAACATGTTCCCCAACCCACACACGGATGCATTGGCAGAGGATAGAAGCCTTACTGGATAAAGATATTTAAGCACAATTTCTGACCAATCTTTGGCAGAACACTAAGCTATGCTGACCCAGGGCAGTTCCTAGTAAGCCAGGTTTAAAAATAAAAACAAGAATTTAAAAGATAAATTGAGTAGAAACATCAGCAGCCTCACAATGTGAGGAATACAGCCTCCCCAGAATTAGTCTAGGCAAGTCACTAAACAAACAAACAAACAATTCAGCAACAACAACCCTGGTGATGGTGGTGGTGGTGGTGATGGTGGTGGTGATGGTGAATCAGAATTCAGAACTGCTGCAATGTATCATCTAATATGTCCAGTTTTCAACAAAAATTACAAGATATGCAAAGAAACAGGAGCATGTGATCCATGCAGAGAGGAAAAATCAGCCAATAGAAACTGTCTCTGAGGTGGTCTAGATGTTGCGCTTAGCAGACAAAGACTTCAAAGCAGCTATTATGTGTTCAGAGAACTAAAGGAAGCCATGTGTATATAATTAAAGGAAAGACTCACCAAATGACTCATCAAATGGAGAATATCAATAAAGAGATAGAAATTATATACATATTTTTAAAAACCAAATGGAAATTCTAGTGTTGAAAAGTACAATAACTGAAATGAAAAGGTCACTAGAGGAGTTCAACAGCATTTTTGAGCTGGAAGAATAAAGAATCAGCAAACTTGAAGATAGATCAATTAAGGTTATCCAATCTAAAGAACAGGAAATAAAAAATGAAGAAAAATGAACAGAGCCTCAGAGAACTGTAGAATATCATCAAACATACCAATATAAACTTAATGGGAGTTCTGGAAGAAGAGGAGAGAGTGAAAGACACAGAAAAAATATTTGAAGAAATAATGGCCCCAAAATCCCCAAATTTGATGAAAAACATTAATATACACGCCCAAGCAAAGTCCAAGTAGGGAAACACAAAAAGATCCACAGACATTATTGAAAAACTGTTGAAAGACAGAAACAGAGAAATTCTTGAAAGCAGCAAGAGAAAAATGATGTATTATGCAAGAGGACCACAATAAAATTAACAGCTCATTCTACGTCAGAAACAATGGAGGCCAGAGGGAAGTGGGATGGCATATTCAAAGTGCTGAAAGAAAAAAAAACCCCGTCAACCAAGAAGTCTATATCCAACAAAAGTATCCTTCAAAAATGAAGGTAAAATAAAGACACTCCCAGACAAACAAAGAGTGAGAAATTGTTGCTAGGAGGTATGCTTATAAGAAATACTAAAGGAAATCCTTCAGAGTGAAAAGAAATACCACCTGACAGTAACTCAAATCCACATGGAAAAATAAAGAGCACCAAAAAAGGTAATTGCATAGGCAAATGTAAGAGACACTGTAAATACATTTTTCTCTTTTCTGCTCTTACCCAATTTAAAAGACAATTGCATAAAATAATAATTATAGAACTATATTGTGGAGTGTTATAACATATAAAGATATAATATATATATAATACAAATACATAATAGCACAAAGAGAGGGCAGGGAACAGAATTATATTGGAGCAGGGAAAAGACACTAGATGGTAACTTGAGTCCACAGAAGAAAATGAAGATCACCAGAAATGATAAATATATGGGTTAATATAAAAGATTCTACAAGTATATTTCTTCTCTTAAAATTTCAAAAAGACATAAGATGGTGTAAAACAATGATTATAACACTATTATTGGATTTATAACATATATGGATGTAATATACATGAAAACAAAGGGTGGGGAAGAGAATGAAGCTATATTGAAGCAAAGTTTTGATAATTTACTGGAATTGAGTTAGTATTAATCTGAAGTTGATTGTGATAAATTACATATCATAATCCCTAGAACAACAACTAAGATAATAACTCAAAATATAATAAAGAAACAACAACAAAGAAATTAAAAGGGGGGCCAGCCCGGTGGCGCAAGCAGCTAAGTGCGCGCGCTCTGCTGCGGCGGCCCAGGGTTTACCGGTTCAGATCCTGGGCGCGCACCGACGCACCGCTTGTCAAGCCATGCTGTGGCAGCATCCCATATAAAGTGGAGGAAGATGGGCATGGATGTTAGCCCAGGGCCAGTCTTTCTCAGCAAAAAAAAAGAGAGGAGGATTGGCAGATGTTAGCTCAGGGCCGACCTTCCTCACAAAAAAAAAAGAAAAAAAGAAATTAAAAGGTACATTAGAAAAATATTTATTTAACACAAAAGAAGGCAGTAAAGGAAGAACAGAGGAACAAAAAAAGACATGAAGCATATAGAAAAAATGCAAAATTGCCGAGATAAATCCAACAATATCAATAATTATACTAAATGTGAATGACTTAAAGATTATCAAACCAGACCGAAAAAACAAGATCCAATTACATGCTACCAACAAGAGACATTTTAGACCCATTTAGACTTATTTCAACAAATAAGTTGAAAGCAAAAGAATGGGAAAATATATACCATATAAACAGTAATCATAAGAGAGAGAGAGTATCTATTCCAATATCAGATAAAATAGACTTTAAGACAAAAAAATGATACTAGAGACAAAGAGAGACACTTTATAATAATAAAAGAGTCAATTTATCAGAATCATATAACAATTAAACACATATGCACCTAACAACAGAGCCCAAAAATACATGAGACAAATACTGACAAAATCAAAGGGAGAAATAGAGAATTCAACATAATAGTTGGAGATTTCAATACTCCACTTTCAATAATGTATGCCGAACAACTAGACAGAAAATCAGCAAAGATATACAAAATTTGACCAACACTATCAACCAATTTAATATGCCATGTATAGAATACTCCACCCAATAACAGCAAGAATATGCATTTTTTTAAGTGCACTAAGAATATTCACCAGGATAGACCATGTGCTAGACCATAAAAAAAGTCTCAATAAATTGAAAAGAATTAAAATCATACAAAGTATGTTTTCCAACCACAAGAGAATTAAATTAGAAATCAACAACAGAAGAAAATTTGGGAAATCCACAAATGTTTGGAAATTAAACAACACATTTCTAAATAGCTAATGGGTCAAAAAAGAAATCACAAGGCAAAATCAAATGTGTTTTGAACTAAATGACCACAAACACACAGCATATCAAAATTTATAGAATGCAGTTAAAGCAGTAATTAGTAGTAAATTGATAGCTTTAAGAACTTATCCTAGAAAAAGAAAATGCCAAATCAATAACTTAAACTTCCACTGTAAGAAATTAGAAAAAGAAGAACAAACTAAACTCAAAGCAATCCAAAGTAAGGAAATACAAAAGATTAGAGCAGAAATCAGTGAAATAGAAAACAGAAAAACAGTAAGAAAAGACAACAAAACTAAAATGTAAAGATCAACAAAATAGACAAACTTTTAGATAGACTGACCAAGAAAAAACATTTACCAAAATCAAAATGAAAGAGGGAACACCAATACCAACCTCACAGAAATTTAAAGGATGATAAGGGAGTACTGTGAACAACTTTATGCCAATGAATTAGACAACTTAGATGCTTAATATCATTATTCATTAGAGAAATGCAAACAAAACCACAATGAGATACCACCATAGACCCACTAGGATGGCTGTAATCAAAAAGACAGACAATAACAAATGTTAGTGAGGATGTGGAAAAATGAGAACCCTCATACGTTGCTGGTGGGAACGTTAAATGGTGCAGCCACTTTGGAAAACATTTTGGCAATTTCTTAAAAAGTTAAACATAAATTTACCATATGATGCAGCAATTCCACTCCTAGGTATATACCCAAGAGAAATGAAAACTTATGTCCACACAAAAACCATGAATGTTCACAGCAGCATTATTCGTAACAGCCAAAAAGTGGAAGCCACTCAAATGACCATCAACTGGTGAATGGATCAATAAAATGTAGTCTATCCATACAATAGAATACTATTCGGCCATAAAAAGGAATGGAATACTGATATATATTAAAACATGAGTGAATTTCAAAAACATTATGCTAAGTTAAAGAAACTAGACACAAAATACCACACGTCATATGATTCCATTTATATGAATGTCCAGGAAAGGCAAATCTATAAAGACAGAAAGTAGATTAATGGCAGCCCAGAGATTGAGGTAGGAACTGGGATTGACTGCAAATGGGCTGGAGGGAATCTCTTTTGATGGGTGATGGAAATGTTCTAAAATTGGACTGTGGTGATGGTTGCACAACTATGTGTGTTTACCCAAAATCACTGAATTGTACACTTAAAATGGGTGAATTTTTATGGTACTTAAATCATACTCAATAAAGTTTTTTTAAAATTACACATACGTACTGCCTATAAGATATACCTTCACCAAAAAAATAGAAAGTTTAAATGATAAGATAAAATAAATATAACAATTTCTAGTATTTTCTTCCTGAACTCTTCCCACTTTGGAGATCACTGAACTCAACTTTGAGGAGGGATGTGTGGTCCAATGGTTAGAGATGTGGGCCCTGGAGGCAGGCTGCCTGGGTTCAAATCTCAGCTCTGCCACCTACTACTTGAATGATCTTGGGTAAGCAATGTAAGGTCCCTGGGGCTCTGTCTCTTAGGCTGTAAAATGGGGATGAGGAGAATAATAATAACTAAGCAGGATATCCAGAGGATCCTGGGAAGGGGCAATGGGGAGGGCTTATTCCCAGTTCACCCCTGGGGGTGACCACTGGACCAGGCCCATTGGTCCTTAGGAGCCTTCTTCATTCCCAACTCCTGGGCAAGGCAGGCTTACCAAACCAATCCATAAAGCGCCTACTGTGTGCTTAGCACCAAGCAGGCAGGTTTGAAGGGTGATGCCCGCCCCTCCAACTCCAGACATGCACAAAGTGCAGACTGCCCCACAGGTTCACAGAGTCTCATGAGAACTTATCTGTATTGTGCAGATGGGGAAACTGAGGTCCAGAAAGAGGACACTAACTCTTCAGAACACGGGCAGGACTCGCGCTTCCCATAGTGGAAAGAACTTTGAAAAGGAAATGTCAAAGGCGCAACGGCAATTCTGAGCAGCACAGGGAAGAGAGAGGGAGTGAGGGGAGCTGAGGGAGCAGAGTGGCGCACAGAGGAGCAGGATGTGGATGTGCTGATAGGCGAGATGCTAGGGCGCCCCCAGCCCTCGCAGAGGGGAGAACCCAGGCGGTGGGTAGGCCGTCAAGTCTGTGCCCCACACCCCCTGCCTGGGCCCTGGGCTCAAGCCCCATCCCCACACCCATCAGCCGCCGTCACCCTCGTCCAATCTGAGCTGGGCTGGGCCCCAGAGGATATTGCCAACCCCGAGTTCATTGACCTCAGGTTAGGGGATAGGGGCTGGGGTGTGAGGCAGCCTCCACACCCACTTCCCAGGGCAAACTCCTAATCTGCCTTCAGATCGCAATGTTGCAGGAAGACCTTCCCTGATCAGTTACCCCATCCCAGGAACAATGCTTATCACCGTTTTATCATTTTTGTGTGCGTGATTGTTTCAAGTCTTTCTCACCCACAAAGATGGTAAGCTTCAGAAAGGGGCCAGGCCTGTTCAGCACTGATCTTCCACACCGGGCCTAGAACATAGTAGGTGCCTGATAAACATTTGCCAAAGGGATGAACGAATGAATGAGCCCGTTGGAACACTGGCTTTAGGGAGTAAGGGGCTGCTTTTAAATCCAGTGGAGAGGGCTACTCCTGGGGTCAGGGCCTGAGCCCAGGCTCAGAGTCTAAGTCTCTGTCCCATCTTTGACTCACTGTGAGACCTGGGAGCCCCTGTTTCCACTTCTGTAAGATGGGATAATAATAATCACAATATGTGCTTGGCACAACCCCGAGGTTCTGTGAGATCAAATGTGACAATGGGCCTTCTACGAACTGCCCAAGCCCTCTGTAGAGGGCTCGGCTTCAGATCCCAGCTCTGCTGCTTCATAGCTGCATCAGGTTGGAGAAGCTACTCCGTGTCTTTGAGTTTTGGTGTCCTCAGCTGTGCGAGGCAATGCCTACCTCATGGGGCAGTGGGGAGGTCGGTCCCTCAGCTCCAAGTCTAGCTCGGAATAAGCCTGGCACCCAGTGGGCAGTCACTGTGACTATTACCTTCAGCTCCAAACCCATTTTATACAGGAGGTGTGTGGAACTGCTTATTGCGGACCCAAAGAAGGATGTTATAAGATGTGTTTTTATAGTCTGGGCCAGGAGGGTGAGTCGGAGTTTGGGGAGAGGCCTCCTTGAGCATCTTCTCTGTCCCAGGCACTACGCTGCACACACACAGGGAGCAGCCGGCCATCTGTCTGCCCTAAGGTGGTTCCTTCGGCGAGAGTAGCTCAGGAAGGTGAGGCCCACCACAGTCGGAGCATCTGGGCGGCCCTGGCCATAGGCAGGATCTTGGGGGAACCGGGCTGTAGGACATTTGTGCAGTGTGGTTGAACAGCAACAGGGCAGTGGCTGCTCAGAGCCCAGCTTTCCACAGGGAAGTAGGGCTTCCCTCTTGGCTAGGCCACGCTATGTATTTCATAGGGGCTTAGGAAAGGGACATACCCTATTCTGAGCACCTTCTACAGATCAGGATCTGGCCTGGGCACTTCAGCGTCCAAACAATCCTGCCAGTAGGTGCTACTAGCCCACTTTTCAAAGGAGGAAACTGAGGCTCAGAGCAGTGAGGCGACTTGCCCAAGGTCACATAGCCAAAATGTGCTCAGCTAGAATTCTAACCCTGAGCCAGCAGATTTCCACTGCCCTGGGGAAGGGGGCTGGGCCGTGGGGGGACTTGCCCTTGGCTATCTCCTGGGAGGGAAAGGGAGCAGTGGGGCCCAGGGCCCTGGACACTGCCCCGCAAGTCTCTACCACTTCCAAGTAGAGGTGGGGACCTCTGTTGCCTCCAGCAGAATAATATTATTAGCTATAATTTAATGAGAGGTTATTATGTGCCAGTGAGCTTTCGTTAACTCATTTAATCCTCAAAACAGCCCTATGGCTGAGTCCCGTGATTATCCCCATACACAGATGAGAAACTGAAGCCCTGAAAAGCGAGCACTGACTCCTCAGGCACCTCTTCTACTTTCTTGGAAAAGAAAGGTGTGTTGTTGAGGCACTTGGAAACATCGACCAAGAGTCACAAAACAATAAGGGAGAAACAAGTTGGTTGGGCAGTCCTCCCTCATGTCTACCCCAAGTCCCCCAGGCTGCTGTGAGAGCTTGACATTCCACAGCTTCTCGGGCCGCTGGAAGCCGTCCCCCACCACACGGCCTTGGCCCCTCCTCTGTTGGGGGTCGGGAGGGAGGTGGTTCGTCTTTGTTCCCCAGGCCTCAGGGTAGCATCCTTACCCCAGAGAGGCTGGCTGAGGTCATGGGTCTGTGCCCCCTCCCCAGGCCAGCCTGGCCAGGCTGGCAGCCCTGTCAATCAGGTGCAGCCGGCTCAGCAGCCGGCCTTTTATTTCCTAAATTAAAAGGGCTTGTGATTCCTGATTGAATTAAAGGGGGGAAGGTCAGTTCTGAGACCAGCAAGGAGATTGCAATCACAGGAGACAGGAGGCAGCCAGGGTGGGCAGGAGGGCCAGACACAGAGCAGACAAGGCTGGGGGCAAGAGCAGAGACGCCACTGCCTCTCTTCCAGGCTAGACCTCGGCAAAGCATGGGATGAGGATGGCTGGTCCACAGCACCCAACCCCCACAAGCCTTTTGAGCATGTTGGTTTGAATCAGAGAAATGTCATTCTCCCACCTGCCCCTCGTACAGTGGACAACCTGCACCACTGTGCTAGGCAGCCTCGCTTGCCCATCAATTGGTTAAATGCCCTCAGAAAAGTGAATTCCACAGTGCTTCTCACTTCCTATTGGCAGCATGTTCTTTCTGGCTTCTCTCCTAAACTCCATGTTGGACCTTCAGGAGGCGAGGATGAAGATACTTGCTTTGGATTCATAGAGGACAGTTACTCAGCCTGCTTTTCCTCCACCTGTGACTCAGGCTCTGGGATGCTACAAACCCCCAGCGCCTTCCTAGAGACCTGGACAGACTAGAGAGAGGATTGCAGTGAACATCAGGAGGTCTCAGTCCTCCTGGCTGGGGGAGGGGAGGAAAGCCCCTTTTTCGCCCTGGGAGTCAGTTTTCCCATCTGTACAATGGGCAACATAGCCCTTACAGGGTTTGCCAGAAGCCTCACCTCCCTGGAGAGCCACAGTTACGATGCGCCTTCTTGCTTGGGCTGGCACTGAGCCCACTTTGTATAACCATGGGCCCCCCTGGCCAAGAGACAAGTCAGGAGCAACGAGGCCTTGATCCCCGTCTCTGCTGGCTGGATTTGGAAGTCCTGGAGTAAATGCCCCATGTCTTCCAAGGACAGGCAAGAAGAAACAGGCTTTACCCATGGTGGGTGAGACTGGAGTTAGACATCAGGATGAACTGACGTCCCGAGGGAGGGTGGTTTCTGAAATAGATCATATGAAAGCCCTCTCCCCCTCCCACTACCCCTATCCCCTCAGCTTGGGTATCTCCATAGGGCAGCCTTAGATATAGGGGTCACACTACAGCTGATGGGACTGAGGTCAGACACGAGAAAGGACTTCCTAATGGTGGGCTACATAAGGCAGTGGCATACGTCATCAAATGAGGGGTGGCATGGGGCAAACTTGAGAAACTGGGGAGTCATGGCCCCACCAAGGGCGGCGGAGGTGAGCTCCGGGCCCGGGTCCAGAGAACCGTCGCCTCCTCCCGCTGGCCTTGAGCAGCTCCTGTCCCTCTTCTGCCGAAGGGAGGTGACAGTGCCATCCCAGCACACAAGGCAGGAGTGGCTTCCAATGACACGGTGACACGGGTAGCTGGGAGACAGTGTTGCCGGTGGCTTTCCTCTCTATATTTGAAGCGTGTATACCCTTCAAAAAAGTAAACAAGCTCTCATTTCTCCCGCCGAGACACAGGCTGTGCCTTTCTCCACCAGCCAACTCGCGGGCCTTTTCCACGGACCAGGCACGGTGCAAACACTTTATGTGCATTTAACTCATTTAATCTTCTCGATGACTGTTGTTACCCCATTTAGGCAGGAAACTGGAGTGCAGAGAGGTCTAGCCACTCACCCAAGCTTAGTGGTAGCAAGCAGCCAGGCTCCAGAACAGTGCTGAGTTTTGAGCTAGAATTCTCTACAGTGATGGGAATGTGCTATATCCGCGCTGTCCAGTATGGTAGCCACTAGTCCCCTGTGGCTTTCAAGCACTTGCCATAGGACTCATGCCACTGGGGCTTTTACTTTTACTTAATTTTAATTTAAATAGCCACTTGGGGCTAGTGGTTACTGTATTGGACGGTGCAGCTCTATAGACTCTGCTACTAGGCAAGACTGGGGCCAGTTAGATATGTCCCTCTCATCCTCCATCCGGGCCCTCCTCCTGGCCACTCCCAGCCCAGACTTCCAGGAATGCTCTCTCTTTCTCCCGCATTCCCCCGTGAGGGCTTCCTTGTCACACCCACATCTCCTCCATATTCCCTACCCGCCCCGAAGGTGTCCTGGAAGGCAGGGACAGCCCCATGCAAGGGCTGGGCCTGGTCCTTGTGGTCCCAGGGAGCTCCCTGTGGGGCCTGGTTCTGTTAGTGCTGACAACCTTGGGTGACACCAGGGAGAGAGCGCTGCTTCCCTTGCAGAGGGGACCTCATCCTCCTTGGTGGACTCTTAGTGACTTGAGTCCACTGGGGAGACATGTGGGGGGGACAGCCCTCTCACTCCAGGGCCTCAAGCTGGAGGATCCCTCCTGGGTCACACCCTCTGCCAGGGCCTGAGGTCCAGGAGACTCTGATAGGGTGCTCTGACAGACCTCCTGCCCTGCCCTCCAGGGCCCTGGTGGAGTGCTGGATGCTGGAACCACGAGGAGTCAGGCACAGGCTTCGGGGGCTCCCCATGGACGAGTGGTTCCATGCCCTTGGGGCAAGCCCTGGGGGAGCTATGGAGGGCCGCACAGAAGAGATGGAATTCACGGTGGGCCTGAAGTAGGAAAAGTTGTTGACTAGGTGGACAGGTCAGAGGAAGGCATCTCCTACAGAGAGAAAAGCGAGATCAGAGGTGGGGAGGTTGTTATGTTTGGCTACATGGCCACGTGGGAAGGAGGCGAGGGCTGAAGCTGCAGAGAGCCTGGCGAGAGGAGGCAGCTGGCTGATGACACTAATGCCGGTGACAACGTGACACCTAGTGCTCCCTGCAGGCCGCACAGTTCTAGACCCATCACACCTATTGTCTCTCTGGGTTCTCACAACTGCCCTCGGGGTAGATGAGCCTGACCAACGAGGAAATGGAGGCTCAGAGAAGGGAACGTCACAGCTGGTGAGATGTGCGATGGCAGCCTGGCTTCCCTGACACCACGCACACCTGGCCTCCTTCCTATTCTGCAAACCCCCTTAAGGAGGGTCTGGCTAGGTTTGTGCAGGCTGCTGAGTGGAGGATGAATGCGAATGGGAAAGGCAGGAGGCAGGGAGCGGGGGCAGGAGCGGCTGCAGTAATTGGAAACAGGAGGCCTGCCCTGCAGTGTTAGGAGCTGAGTGAGTAGGGAGAGCGAGAGGACTCAGTCTATGGGGGGCGGGGGGACCCGAAGAGGAACAGGTTAGGAAAGAGGTGACGAGTTGCATTGAGATCATGTTAAGTTTGAGGGGCCATGAGAACTTCAGGGGTCTAGAGCCCGGGAAGAGAGGCCTAAGGTAGAAGAAAGGATTTGGAGGCCAGTGTTGATGGCTGAGGTCTTGAGAGGGCTCACAGAGAAGAGAGGACCCCATCTTACAGCGGGGATTTCTGACCTCTCCAGGACTGGCCGAGGTGGGAACCCTTCAAGGAGATGGAGGAGGAGACCCAGGGAAACGGAGCAGCCTGGGAATATGGAAGGGTAGCAGGCAGAGGCTCTGAGCAGGCCAGGGAGATAAGAACTCAGCCAAGCAGACTTGGTGCCCAGGAGGTCCTGGTGGGGCCTGCAGAAGGCGGGGACCAGGGCCGGGCTGTGGGGTAAGGAGGACATGGAGGGCAGGCCATGGGGGTCGTGGTGCGCATTCTCCAGGAGGAGGAGAAGATGGGGCAGTGGTATAGGGAGGCGCGAGCGCACACGTGTGTGGTCCCTGGAGCTCCAGGTCTACCTGCCCGGGCTCCCGCGGATGCGTGCCCTCTCTGACTCCCTCCTCCACGCCCTCCCCAGAGCACTCGGAAAAGTGCTGCGCCCATTGCGGGCCCTGGGAAGGGTTTGCTGATTCACTGAGGCGGAGAGCCCATCAGCCGGAAGACGGCAGAGCCCCCACCCTGCCACGGGGAGGGCGGGCATCACAGGGCCCGGGCACGCAGGGCAGGCAGCAGCACTCCCGCCATCCTTCCCACACAAGTTCTGTGAGGGGGTAGAGGGAGGCAAGGACCGGCCCCAACCAGGGAGAGAGAGACAGATGAGAGGTCCCAGGACAACAGTTCTCTAGGAGAGGGTCTGACAGTCCCTGTCAGCTGGGGAATCCAGGAGGTCTCCATGTAGGAGGTGGCATTAGCTCTGGGCCCAGTGGAGATGGAAACAAAAGGACATTCCCAGCAGCACGCACACAGGCAGGAAATCAAGAGGCCTCGTCAGCGTCTGGCAAGGGGCCTGGGCTGGCTAGCTCCTTGGGCGGGCCAGCCATGAGGTGTGATGAGACATGAGGCCAAAGGGAAGCTGGGTTCCAGGTAGATAGAGCTTTGAATGTCCAAGTCGAGTTTGGACTTTATCCTGTAGGCAATGGGGAGCTCTTGCTGGTCTTGCAGCAAGAGAGACACCTGGGACAGTAGTGGCTGTAGGAAGGTCACATGGTCCTCGTTGGGAGAAGGGTGGAAGGGAACGTCCAGCAGGGTCTCTGATGGGGCAGGAACCCCAGCTTCACCATCCAACCCTCCCACAAGCCAGGCTGGTAAAAATAGCTGGGAACCCCACTGTGGTAAAAATAGCTGTGGGTGCGGAGTCACCTGCAGGGACAGGTTGGAAAAGTAGGTCATGGCTGAGGGCCGCCTGGGAGGGGAGCGAGAGCGAGCCAGATCTCCGTGAAGGGCCGGTTGCTCCCTCCTTCGCCCAGGAAGACCCAGCCCCTCTGGGCGGCTCTGAGCAAGGTCCGACAATGGAGGAGGTCTGCAGTCAGCCCTCCCAGGCCTGCAGGCCACCAGGTATCTCCCTCTCTGGGGGCATTCCCACCTCCCAGCTGTGTCAGGGCAGGTCTGGCTTGGGCATCTTCTGGCACCTTCCCTTCGCTTCAGGAATCCACTTCCCAGAAGAATCTAGTGCTTGGTTTCTTGGCAACATCTCTTCCTAGACTCACTGAGTCCAGAATTAATTTATCTCTTTCTTGCTACTGTTTACATATTGAGCATTTATTAAATTCTATGCCCTGTGCCAACTTCTCCACAGTACGTGGACAACCTTTCTGAAATATGAGTCTGTTCCCCCAAAGCCAAGCATCTCTCTCTTAGGGCCCTTGCCCACAATGTTCATTTTTTAAAAATTATCATACAATAAAATTTACTTTCTTTTCCTTCTGGTGTACAGTTCTATGAATTTTAACACATGTATAGATTCACGTAACAACCCCAACAATCAGGATACAGAACCATTCCCTCATCCCCTAAAACTCCCTCATGCTCTCCCTTTATAGTTACACCCTCACCACACCCATAACCCTGGTAACCACTAATCTGTTTTCCATCACTGTAATTTTGTCTTTTCGAGAGTGTCAAATGAATGGAGTCATACAAAGTATGTAACCTTTTGACTAGCTTCTCTCATTTAGTATAAATGTGGGAGACTCGTCCAGTTGTGGCTTGTGTCCTTTTGAATATTGCTCCTTTTGACTGTTGAGTAGTATTCCATGGCTTGGATGTACCACCCTCCATTTAACCATTCACCCACTGAAGGACATTTGGATTGTTTCTAGCTTTTTGCTGTTACAAATAAAGCTGCTGTGAACATTCATGTACAGGTTTTCGTGTGAAGAAAAGTTTTCACTTCTCTGGGGTAAATATGTAGGAGTGAGTCATATGGTAAGTGTATTTTTAACTTTACAAAAAACTAGCAAATAGTTTTTCAAAGTGCCTGTACCATTTTGTATTCCCACCAGCAGTATGTGTGTTCCAGTTCCTTTGCATTCTCATCAGCACTCAGTTTTATCAATATTTTTTTTTTATAGCTATTCCAATAGGTGTGTAGTGATATCTCATTGAGATTTCCATTTGCATTTCCCTCCTGGCCAATGTTGTTGAATACCTTTTCACGTGTTCATTTGTCATCCTTATATCCTCTTTGGTGAGGTGTCTGTACAAGTCCCTTGCCAATTTTTAAATTGAGTGGTTTGTTTTCTTGCTGCTGAGTTTTGAGAGTTCTTTATACGTTTTGGAGAGAAGTCCTTTATCGAATACGTAGTTTGCAGATTTTTTTCCCCAATCTGTAGCTTGTCCCTTCGTTTCCTTGACAGTGTCTTTGGCAGAGAAAAAGTTTTTAATTTTGTTGAAGTCCAATTTATCAATTTTTCCTTTCATGGATCATGCCTTTGATATCATTTATAAAGCCCTTCGCCCAACCCCAGGGCATGAAAATTTTCATGTATGTTCTTTTCTAAAGGTTTTATAGTTTTATGTTTTCCGTTTAGATCTATGATCCATTTTGAGTTAATCTTTGTATTTAGGTCAAGGATTGTTTTTTTGCTTGTGGGTGACCAGTTGTTCCAAGACCATTTGTTGAAAAGACTATTCTTTCTCCATCAACATGTCTTTGTACATATTGATCACATTTGTGTGGGTCAATTTCTGGACATTCTATCTGACTTATTTATCTATGTGTCCATCTCTTTGCCAATAGCGCACTGTCTTGATTACTGTAATTTTATACTAAGTCTGAAAATCGAGTAGATTCCTCCCACTTTCTTCTTTTTTTTTCAGTTGTTTTAGCTGTTCTAGTTCCTTTGCCCTTCCACAAAATTTTAGAATCTGCTTGTTAATATCTACCAAAAAAAATCCTGCTGGGATTTTGATTGGTATTGTGTCAAATCTACAATTCATTTTGGGAAAATTGACATCTTTCCTATGTTGAATCTTCCAATCCATGGATACTGTGTATCTTTCCATTTATGTAGGTCCTCATCGATATCTTTTTTTGTGTGTGAGAAAGATCAGCCCTGAGCTAACATCTGTCAATCCTCCTCTTTTTGCTGAGGAAGACTGGCCCTGGGCTAACATCCGTGCCCATCTTCCTCCACTTTATATGGGATGCCACCACAGCATGGCTTGACAAGTGGTGCGTCCATGTGCGCCCGGGATCCGAACCAGCGAACCCTGGGCCGCCGCAGCAGAGCGCGCGCACTTAACTGCTTGTACCACCAGGCCGGCCAGTTCATGGATTTCTTGCAACAGCATTTTGTGGTTTCAGCATACGGATCATGCATATCACACTATGGTCTTTATTTGTTCAGCTAGTACTTGCCTCCTCCATTAGATTATCAGCCCCATGAGGGTAGGGACCACGTCCATGTTGCACATCACTGTGTTCACTGAGCTCCCAGGGGGCCTGCCTGGCGTGCAGCATATCTCTGAATGGACAACAACACTTCTGCGTACATCATCTCGTTTAATCTTCCCATGATCCCTACAGGGTAGAGATTATACTCCTTACTTTGTGGAGGAGAAAACCATGACTTGGAAAGGAGCTGTAGTAGGCTCCATTCTAAGGATGGTCCCAAGATTCCCACCCCCTGGTGTACACACACATTAACCCCCTCCCCTTGAGTGTAGGCAGGACTTGTGAATATGATGAGATCTCATTCCTGTGATCACGTCACATTCTACAGCAAAGATGAAGGGATTTTGCAGATGCAATTAAGGTCCCTAATCAGTTGACTTAAGTTAATTACAAGACAGATTTTTTTGGGTGGGCCTGACCTAATTAGGCATGCCTTTTAAATGAGAGTCTCAAGGACACAGATAGAAGTCAGAGAGATTTGAAGTAGCAGAGGCACTCTCCTGTTGACCTTGAAGAAGCAAACTGCCATGTTGTGGAGAGGGTCACATGACAAGGAATGGCACTGGCATCTGAGTTGAGGCCCTCGGTCCCACAATGCAAGGAACTTGGCAGAGGAGAGCCTCAGATGAGATCACAGCCCCAACCTACACCTTGACTTCAGCCTGCTGAGACCCTGAGCAGAGAACCCGGTTATGCTGTGCCCAGACCCCTGACCTGCAGAGACTGCAAGATAACAAATGAGTATTGTTTTAAGCTGCTAAATTTTTGGTAATTGGTTATGGAGCAATAGAAAACTAATCCAGGGCCCTTTCCCAGGGTCCCAGACTGCCAAGATCTTGCTCTCCACCCCTCAAGCATTTCCTGATGCCTTCTCCTTTTGGGGGGCACGAGGGCCTTCTCAGTTCATGCCTTTTGTTTTATTCTTCTGTTTGGATCTCAGACTTACAGAATCCTTGGTCCATGACACTCATGTATGGTCCATGCACTTGGATTTACGTTTGGTTTACGTTGGCTGGTTAGTTGGTTTAAATAATGCAATAAGCATCCATAAACCCACCATCCAGAACAATAGCTAGTTCTTGACAGTAACCACATCTAGCCGTGGCCACCCCCCCCCACATCCCTCCACCTGCGGTAACTGTCATCTGAATCCCATCTTCATCATTCCCTTACTTAATGCTTTGTAGAGTTTAATTGCATGCATGTGGATTCCATAAAATTAATCTTTTTAATTTTAATAGTTTTTAACTTTATAAAGAGTATCATGTGGTACATAATTTCTTGGGACTTTTTCATCTTAATTTTATGTTGCCAAGATTCATGCATATTGTTGCCTGTTAGAGTGAGTCGTTCGTTTTGACTTCTGTGAGGTATTTCACTGTGTGACCCCACAGCCACAGCCCGTTCACCCGCTCTGCTGCCGAGGGCCATTTGGGCAGTGTCCAGGTTTCTGCTATCGTCAACAGCGCTGCTCTGAACGTTCTCATACGAGCCTCCTGGTTCAGTAATTCGCTTCTCAGAGTCCAATTCCGCCTAAATAAACCAAAGGGGAAGGATTTGGTTTCTTTGACATAGGAGAAACAGGAGCCTAACAAAACTTCTTGCTGGGGGCCTACCCTTGACTGATTGTTCCCACTGCTCTCGCCCCAAACTGCTGCTCCCCACAGATCCACTTGAATGCCGTCAGCCCCGGACAACCAGATCTGGGGCCACAAGCCCCCCTGCCATCCAGGGAGTGTCAGGAGTATGCAAGCAGCTCCACCCTGGCTGGAGTTTCAACATCAAGAACTAGCTCTGAGGAAGTTCGCTGACCACAGTGGCGGCTCACTCACGGCTGCGGGCAGGGCTTTGGCCCCAAATATATCTCTCCGTGCGCTTGGAATGCGATATTCCGGAAAGCCCCCCAGCCTCGACCACACAGAGCATTCGATGACAGCGAGTGTGGTGACAAGCTGGCAAAGCGGGAAGGGAAATGCAGCCCCAGGCAGACTCCTGCCCTGCAGGGCCTCACTGGAGACCCCAGTTGAGTCACTGACCCCTCTTGGGCCAATATGTCCTCACATAGCCCAGAGGAGATGCACACCCAGTGAGATAAGAGGTTGGACATCTGGCTAGAAGGAAAGTGCGAGAGGGTGGAGAGAGCTGAGAGCACGGCCGCGTCTGGCAGCTCGTGGTCCTTCCTGCAGAAAGAACCCTACCCAGGCCTGAAGGGAAGGGCCACTCATGCCCAGGCCCTGAGGGCCCCTAACTGCACTGTCACCATCAAATTGGAGGGGACGACAGCCCCTCTCCAGGCTGTGATCCTGTCTCAGTGTCCCCTGCCCGCCCTCTCAGCAGGCGCTGACCGCACCCACATGGGTAGCATGGGGAATGAGAGCCCCTGCTATGGGACCAGGAAGCCCAGTGGTTAGGGGCACAGCTCTTTGCAAACAGAGTCAAATCAAAATCCCTGCTCTGCCCCTTACCAGCTGTGCGACTAGGTGGTTGCTTAAGGTCTTCAATCCTCGGTTTCCTCATCTATAAAATGGCGATGATAAAACACACCATAATGTGGTGGTTAAGAGCACACTCCTGGGGCTCCAATCTTGGCTCTGCCACTTACTAGCTGTATGACCTTAGACAAGTTACTTAACTTTCCTGCGCTTCAGTTTCCTCAACTGTAAAATGGGATTGAAAACGCTACCCACCTCCCAGGGGTATTGCGACGATTAAATGAGCTAATGTATGTAAAGAGGTTAGCACAGTGCCCGGCACAGAGTAAGTGCTCAGTAATGACAATCAGAGTGACAGTCAACATCATGCATTCATTCATTTAACTGGTTTTAATGGGGGGTAAGGGAAGAGGGTCAACTCTGCACCAAGCACTGTGTCTAAAGCTGTGGGGGGAACAGAGCAGAGAAAGACAGCCCTTGAGGTTCAATATCTCACCACCCATTCAGAGGAGAAAGCAAGTGTCAATAACTCTGACACAAGACCCAGGCACGGCAGAGAGGGGCAGGGGAGGGGCCGAGCCGAGCTGCCTGTGTGCCTGCTAGAGGGAAATCAGGGAGCTTCCTAAGGGAGGTGGTGCCCGGGGGACTGGACCTTCAGGAGGAGCGAGGTTTTATGTGGAGGACGCAGTGGGGAGCGAGAAGCTCATTATCCAGACATCACTGTCCAGCACTGTGGGGAGCTCGGCCTCGGGGCACAGCTAGTCCGAGCCCTTCACTGTTCAGAGAACAACCCAATGTCCAGAAAGGAGGAGTCATACAAGGGCCAGTTAGTGGCAGAGACCTTGGGACCCCAGGCCAGTGCTCTTTCCATACCCCACCACAGATGAAGCTTCCATCCCCCTGCCTGGCTACCTGCTGCTGCATAACAGATCACCCCAGAACCGAGTGACTAAAACCCGTCATTTTATAGCTTCTCATGGCCCCGTGGGTAGGGGGCCTGGGAAGGGCTCCGAGGGGTCTGTCCTGCGGTGTCAGTCAGAGGGTGGCTGGAGCTGGAGCGGCAGGGGCTGACTGGGCATCCATCCTCATGCGGTCTCAGGACCTCAGCCCGTGGTCTCTCCACGTGAGCGGCTGTGTTGGGCTTCTTCACAGCATGGCAGCCTCTGGGTTGCAGCGGGAGTCTTCCAGCTGGCAAGGTGGAAGTTTTGTCATCTTTTCTGGCCTAGCCTGGAGAGTCATGCAGTGTCTCTGCCACTTTCTATTGGGTACAAGCAAGTCACACACCCTCCCAGATGCAAGGGGAGGGGGACTAGACTCCACCTCTTGACAGGGGTGTGGCAAGGTTCTAGAAAAACATGTAAGATGGGAGATTTTGTCATAGACATTTTGGGAAAAGAACACCTGCCACTCATACCCCCTTGCCCCTGGCTCTGCTGTCCCCTCCTGGAGGGAGTGGGGCTGCAGAGGCTGGACTAAGGCTGTCAGGAGTGAAGAGGCCCCCGGAACTATAGACACAGGAAGAGAGAGAGGAGATGCTGAGCCTGTGAAATCCCGGGGTGGAGAGAGAATGGACAGTAGAGAAGAGATGGCCATGGGGAGGGACACCAGGTCAGCTGAATTCAGCGCATTCCACCCCACCTCGGAGCTGCTGGACAAACAGAGGCACTGGCCTGGCAAGTAGAGAGGACGTTCCTGACCTCAGAACAGCCCAAGCTCAGGCAGGTGCCAGGTCTCAAAGTGTGCAGACCTAGGATCCCCCGCCCTCCCCAAAAAAAGAAGCATTCAGAAAATTCTTTTGGTCAGCAAATGGATTGAAGAAGATAAATTGAGGCTATACTCTGGGAAGGCCACTCTCACGGCTGTGACCAGCCCAGTTCCCACCACACCAACACTGCTGTCCCACAGGCATCAGACAAGAGAAGCAGGGCTGTCTTGGAGCCCCCGTCTGGGATGTTGTCCACAGGCAGGGTCTGCGTGGGCTCTTCACACCTGCATGAGCCCCGAGCAGAAGAGTCTGAGGCTGCTAATGCAAGACCTGTGCTGCGTGCAGGAGGACCCAGATGGAGGAGGCTAGTCCTTGCCTCCAGGAGTTACGAGCCAGAGGCTGAGCCTGGCAGACTCACCACCAACAAATTCCCAAAGCAGGGCCCATGGGAGAGGAGATGTGCTTGTGCCTGCTACTGGTGCAAAGTACACTTAATTACTTGAAGCACCAGCCGCAAGGGTCTCCCTCAGTCTGTCAGGGTCTGAGGAGATGCTCACGCCCAGTGAGTCCATAGGGGCAGCAAGGCAAGTACCAAGTCATTGTTACCGCGGGCTTCTGTACAGGGAGGGGCCCGTCTAGAGCTGGGTTTTAAAATATTACTCTTGGGAGAAGGATAGAGGGGGCTTCTTTCCATATGCTGTGCTCCCATGCCTCCCATCCCAGCCCCCAAGAACTAGACTCTTTTAGACAGAGGCTAAACCAGGCCTCTGTCTTAGCCTGGTTTCCCCTAAAAATGGATCTTGAGTGGGCTTCGGCCTGAGGTGCAGATAGTTTATTTGGGAAGTGATCACAGGGAGCAGGAGGGAGGGCTGAGCGCAGGGGACAGTGAGACAGGGAATGGGGGTCAGCCAGTACCAAGATGTTTTACCATATTAGCCATCCCTGTGGGTGACTGGTGACCTTGCAGGGACTTTTTTAAGAGCCTTATGAAATGTGCCTCAAAACTGTATGCCCAGGAGGACAAAAGGGGGAAGTATTTATCTGTTGGCTTCTGTCCCTCCATTGGGCAAAGGTGTCCCCATGGGCGTTCCTTCTGAGGTGTGCACACTGGCGGACCTCAGAGGTTCTCCACAGACATCCATGCACAGGACATCAGAGAAGCTTCGGGCAAGACATGGGAAGCTCTGGGCAAAGGCAAGGCACCACCTGATTGCACCTGAGCGTAGCCCAGAAAGCCTGTGTGGAGCTGGCCGCCGCAGCAGGGGCTGGAGTAAGCCACAGGGCATGGAGGAACTTGGCCCCAAGTGTCCAGCACAGGTCTCCACCTTGCTGCCTTCACTGAGCCAGCAGCAGCAGCAGCAGCTTCCTGCAGGGCCGGCTCTTCAGAGCGTGAAAAATATTTTCCCGTAGCCAGAGAAAGCTCAGAGCTTGGACGTCAGCGTGGAAGCGGGCAAGTTCTAAGTACACAGCACGGTTTCAAAGCCCTGTTCTGCTTTCTCCAGCTCAAGGACCAGCCTGGCTTCGCTCTTTAAGTGCTTCCCTCGCCAGGGGGCCTAGGTCCGGGAGGAAGCAGAGTCCATTCTGCCTGGTACTGCCTCCAAAGCCCTCCCCAAAGTGCCCGGCGGCTCCCAGCTCCCGCCAGCCTCTCCGCACGCATTTATTTCCTGCCCAGTCAGCCTCACTTCGTTTCTCAAACAGCTCATTCATGCTTCTCCACTTTCTCCTGGTCAGCGTCTCAGCTTTTTCCCTGGGCCACATCCCCAGCGCCCTCCTGCCCACCCACCAGACTCAGACATTGGCACTGGCTTCCCGGACCCCCCGTGGCTTGGCCCTCTCCAAGCCTGTTTGGGGCCCTGCCCAAATCAGCAATGACAAGTACCCACTTTTCCCCCTCGCTCGCACAAGGTAGCCATTGTCCACTGCACAAGGGAGGACCATCCGTGTTCATGCTGCAGTGGAGAAAGGATGTTTACCCAGGGTCGTTGGCACCACCTTCATGCTGCGTCCAGCCACTACGCATCACATGCCGGCCGAACACACCTCACAGAGGCCCACGCAGCAGGTGCAGAACACAGACATGCAGGCTGCGAACGGGCTCAAAACGGGCACACAGGTGGCCCACCACTTGCAGAAACGAGGCCTCAGCAGGTCGGGTCCTTCCTCAGCTCTGGCTTCCCTCTGCTCAGGCCCTGAGATGCTCTCCTGCATCCCTCCCTCCCACCTCCTCATCTAATCCTCACGACCACCCTCCCTGGTGGGTATTACGATTCCCACTTGAGAAATAAGCACACTGAGGCTCAGAGACGTTCGTTAGCTCACATGAGGGGAGGAGAGAAGAAGGGAGGATGGAAGGAGGGAGAGGAAAGAGAGAGAAGGAAGGAAGAAGGGAAGGAGGCACCTGTGAGCACCGCTTCTGCAGGGAATCCTAGGATGGCAGAGATGGGAGAGCCGGCCCTGAGCAAGTTTCTAGTCTTCCTCTTGGGAGACAGGGCAGTGAATTGCTCAAGGTCATCTGGAGAATGCCCCATTGAGCTAGGGCTTGGAGATCTGGACCCTGGGGCAGGATGGGGCCACCCAGAGGGGTGAAAGGAGTGGAGAGAGGCAGAGCATGACCTTGTGAAACGCCCTCTGCCGAAGAGAAGGAAGATTCTCAGCCGGGACGCACTTGCCCTGGAGGCAGGGAAATCCACAGGATGCCTCTCTCGGGGGCACGGCTGCCCACCCCACAGCCCATGACCACCCCGGTTGGGCTCCCAGTGGGGAAAGGGTTGGTGGGTGGATCACTTGTGTTGAGGCGGGGGCTGTTTCTTGACATTCACAACAGCGTCCTGAGGCCCAGAAGCCTCCAGGAGGGGCCACAAGGACTTTGTCTCCAGAGGCCAAAGGGTAACTCAGGCAGCCTAGCTGGGCCTGCCTGACCACCAGAGCCCAGGGTACAGGCCAGGCACTGTGTTTCTTGGGAAACCCTGCAACTGAGGTCCTGGGGATCCCAAGGGACCTCCAGGGTCATGTCTGTCACTACTCAGGCCCTAGTCAAACACTTCAACTGCCCTGAGGACGTGGGTCAGAAGTGGGGAGGCCCTTCCCTGTCCACCTCCCAGGCCAGTTAGCAGAACAGCTGGGGTGAACGTGGCCTCTAGGGGTCATCTAGGCTGGTCCCTTGGCTGCAGGTTGTGGGGCTAGGGTACCTACTCCTTGCAGGGGCCCAGCCCACAAAGGCTCCAGCTGGGACCAAACTAGGGGAGGCTGAACGTGGGGATGTGGCTGGCTCTGCTCATCTCTCTGTGAGCAGAGCCGAGGCCACCTGTCCTGGGGGGCTGGTCCCAGAAGACCCCAGGTCTCCCCCTCCTCTTCTTCAAGGTGGTCCTTTGCATGGGTGCTGCGTTCTCGCCACATTGAGCCCGTCTCAGCCAGCCCAGGCCTTGGGCAGCCAAGCCGGGCCCCTGAAGACCCCCTACTCCCGCTCCCGCGCTGCTTGCTTTCATCTAATTTATTCACTTGGCCATTTGACAGTATTTATTGAGCACCTGCTATGTGCCAGGCCCTGTGCTCATCACTGGGGATGTACCAGTGAGCAAAGGAAACAAAAATCCCTGTCTTCTTGGAGCTCAGATTTGAGGCGGGAGTGTGTTTATAGATAATAAACAAAATAAGTGAGTAAATTGTAGAGGGTTGCATCTGTTTCCTATGGCTAACACAACAAATTACCACAAACTTGGTGGCTTAAACCAACAGAAGTTTATTCCCTTACAGTTCTGGAGGCTACAAGTCTGACATTAAGATGTTGGCAGGGCCACGCACCCTCCAAGGGCTCCAGCAGGGGAAAATCGTGTCTCTTCCAGCTTCTGGTGGCTCCTGGCAATTCTCGGGAGTTTCAGAGCTTGTGGCTGCATATCCCTCCAGTTTCTACCTCTGTCCTCACACAGCTCTCTCGCCGGTGTCTCTGTGTGCCTGCTCCTCTTCTTATAAGGACACTAGTCATTGGATTTAGTGTCCACCCTAAATCCAGGACGATCTCATCTCAAGAGCCTTAACTTAAGCACATCTGCAAAGACCCTATTTCCAATAAGGTCACATTCTGTGGTTCCAGGTGAAGGCGAATTTTTGGGGGACACTATTCAACCCGCGGTCATATTCACAGGTTCCAGGGGCTTGGACGTGGACATATCTTTTGTGGCTGCCACTCTTCAACTCACTGCCAATATATTAGAAGAAATATTACTTGGAGAAAAAGAAAGAGTGGTAGTACAGAAGGGAGGGGGCTGGGGCTGGGGTGGGGAGGGCGGGTTGCGGGATTAAATAGGGTGGTCAGGAAAAGCCTCACTGGGAAGGTGATGTTCAAGGACCTCAAGGAAGTGAGGGGGTGAGCCATGTAGATATCTGGGGGAAAAGCATCCAGGCAGAGGGAATGCGCAGTGCAAAGGCCCTGAGGCAGGAGTGTGCCCAGCTCATCTGAGGATGAGGAAGCCAGAGCAGAGGGAGGGAGGGGCAGAGCGGTGGTAGGGTGGGATCACATGGGGCCATGCAGGTCGCAGTAAGGACTTTGGCCTTGACTCTGAGTGATACAGAGCAGAGGAGAGACAGGAACTCACTGGTGTCACAGCATCACTCTGGTTGCTGAGTTGGGCATAGACTGTAGGGGGCCAGGGGCTGAAAGGTAACTCAGCCCCCCACTCCCCCACCCCCACCATGCTCCATCAGGCAACAGGCCCTCCTGGGCTCTGGAGTGGCTGCCCAGGACTCTGTCACAGAGAGGCGCCTCCGATCCCCTGCCGCCGGACCCCCTGCCTGCCCACAGGGCTCAGGTTTCCCCTGTCAGCTGTACCCACCAGAGCCTGGGAAAGTCAGCTTTCCAGAAAGATTTCATCATTTTCCATTTGGAAACATTTGCTGCTCCCATCACTCCCTCCCCTGCTTCCAAGGCTGAGTCCGAAGGGCTGAGACATTCTGGAGCTCAGAGGGGCCATGGGCTGAGGCAGACGGGCTTCCAGCCTGCCCTTTGGCTACCTGGGACCAGCTGGCCAGGCTTCCACTTGGGGGACCCTCCCTGCCCCGCATACCTGCTCCCCCACCCCGATCATAGTCCTCCTGGCCCGGCACCTCTGCAGCCTGCTAAGGGGGAGGGCACCAGGCAGTGACACTGGAGAAGGCTGTGGAGGAGGGGAAAAGGGCTGGGCGTCCTCCTCCAGGACTCCCTCACAAAGGCACAAAGGCAGGGTAAGTGGAAACTTCCCTTAGCATCTCTGGACGACCACAAGGTTTTCTCCTCCATAATGTTTCTCACTCCCATTGCCATTATGGAGCCAATCAACACGTGAATCTGTCACTGCTTGCAGAGCCTGCAGCATTTGCAGAACGTGCTGTGGTTTACAGAGCCTGTCAGTGTTTGCAGAGCCTGCTTGGTCAGAGAGTCGGTTGCTATTTGCTGAGATTGTTTCTTTTGTTCCTCCAGGTGGCCCCTACCCATTGCACAACGGTGGCTGGTAAAGTTCCCTCTCTCCTCCCTCCCCTGCCCTGCCCCACACCCCTCCCTGAGGTCTCCCCGAGTATCCACAGGGCATTTCCCCAAAGGCCCCAAGGCTCAGACCTCCAGAAACCTCACAGTCAATCCTCATACTCCCCAGTGAGACCGCCTAAGCTGAGGTGTGGGGGGCTGGATGGAGCTCTGTCCCTATATGAAGAGAGGGCAACCCTCTCCCAAGCTTGGGTCCTGAAAAGAACATACAATTTGAAGCAAAGCAGAACTGGGCCTCTGTCACTTCCTAGCTCTGGGGCTTCAGGCATCCTCTCAAGTTTCTAAGTCTTAGTTTCCTCATCAGTAAAATGGGGATGCATTATGATATGTGGCTAGGAGAGACTCACCTGAAATAGTGGATGGGGAGAGACTGTGAAGAGTCAAATGGCTGCCAATGACAAGCGCCTGTGTGTTCCGGGCATGGGGCTTGGCTCTTCCACAAAAAATCTCCAAGGGCTAAAGAGGCCCCAGGCATTCCTGTTTAGCTCTGTGTGGTGAAAATAAGCCTGCAAGGGTCACCTCACTCTGGCCCTGGCTGAGGGCAGAAATCTGTCAGGAACTTGGAGAGAGTCAATCTGGGAGCCCTCAGCCACTGGCCTTCCTCCTTCCCCTGCTCTCGATGTTGCTTTAATAGGGACTGAAAGCTGAAGGGGTAGGTCTCCCCTTACTGACTGTGAGCTCCCTGAGGTAGAGGCTCTGCCTGCCCCCTCAGACTGGGGCTCCCTGAGGGCAGGGCTATGTCTCCCCTCAGACTGGGGCTCCCTGAGGGCGGGGCTGTGTCTCCCCTCAGACTGGGGCTCCCTGAGGGCAGGGCTGTGTCTCCCCTCAGACTGGGGGTCCCTGAGGACAGGGCTGTGTGTCCCCCTCAAACTGGGGCTCCTTTCCCTTCTCAGCCCCCAGGATGGGGTTGTAAGTATCAGCCTCTCCAGTTGTATTCCTGCACCACTGAGTGACCCAAGGGACCACACACCAAGGGTGGGGCCCTCCTGAGGAAGAGAGTGCTGATAAAGGGTCACTTCTCTGAGCACTTGGCACAGGACAAACCAGAGCTGCAATCAAAGGGTTCAGTTTGGAGCCATCAGCCAGCTGACTTTATTAAGTGCCTGCTGTATGCAATGCCCAGTGGCAGGTGCTTTGGAGAGACCAAGAGGACCTATACGTGGTGTCTGGGCTCCTGGGAGCCAAGCCTGGGCACTGTGGGATGCTGAGTGCTGGGTGGGTGCACAGACACAGGGGTCTAGGGGAGAAGGGAGGAGTGGGCTCTGCAGTCAGGCAGCCTCCTCAAAGGAGGTCCTGCTGGGACCAATCCCTGGGGTCAGGTTGAAGGCAGTGGACCTGTGGCCTCAGCTTTGGTCCTGGGAATCTGCTGATTCCCAGTACTGGGCTCCTCTCCAGTACTGCCCACCCCTCTCTTCCCTCTCCCCACTTATCTGGCAGCCTCGGTCCATGTTTTCCCAGAGCTTGTTCTCCCCTGTCCCCTTGACCCCACCCAAGGCTGAGCCCTCTCTCCTCCTGCTGCTGGACAGCAAGTCCTGGCTGGGGTGGGGTCAGGGGGACAAGGGAAGGAGCTTCGAACCCATGGAGGGCCCCTCGGGATCCACCTCCTGGTTCCTGAGCCCCTCATCCCCCACCTTGAAGTCCTTCACAGCCTGGGAATTTCTCACAAGAGGAGTTCATGGAGTGTTTTAGAGAAAAAAGGAGGAGCTTTGGAGGAGGCCCTCTCTTCCATCCCCTGCCTCCAGGCTGGGCAGTCACAGCCAAAACCATTAGAGGAAGCAGAGTCTTCTTTTTTCTTTTTTTTTTTTTGGGAGGAAGATCAGCCCTGTGCTAACATCTGCCAATCCTCCTCTTTTTTTGCTGAGGAAGACTGGCCCTGGGCTAACATCCATGCCCATCTTCCTCCACTTTATATGGGACGCTGCCACAGCATGGCGTGACAAGAAGTGCGTTGGTGCGCGCCCGGGATCCGAACCAGCGAACCCCGGGCCGCTGCAGCGGAGCACATGCACTTAACCACTTGTGCCACCGGGCCAGCCCCAAGGAAGCAGATTCTATAGCCCACCAGGCAGTGGGCTCCAACCAGATCACTCCACTTCTGCTACCCACTAGCAAGGTGAAGCCAACTCATTTGTCTTCTCAGCCCTGCCCCAGGTTCCTGAGCAATGAGGGTCCTCAGAGGGGGCTCTGCGCTCACAGGAGCCACACTCAGCATATGCCAGCAGCCTGGGGCCCCTAGAGGTAACAATGGTGAGGGAAGGTCAGTGTTGACCCAACCTCAGGGAGCCCCAGTCTGAGGGGAGACACAGCCCTGCCCTCAGGGAGCCCCAGTCTGAGGGGAGACACAGCCCTGCGCTCAGGGAGCCCCAGTCTGAGGGGAGGAGACATAGCCCTGCCCTCAGGGAGCCCCAGTCTGAGCAGAGAGACCCAGCCCCTGTCCCTTCAGGGTTGGTCTGACTCAGCCTTGAACCCCTCAAGCCCCATCCAGACAGTAAAGACCAAGAGACCGCCATCTCCTGCCTTAGATCAGGGTCCT
Source organism: Diceros bicornis minor (assembly GCF_020826845.1). Lineage (NCBI taxonomy): Eukaryota > Metazoa > Chordata > Mammalia > Perissodactyla > Rhinocerotidae > Diceros > Diceros bicornis. The sequence continues at coordinate 21,839,957 of NC_080753.1, read as the reverse complement.
TCCCACCCACTCCAAGGACTACCAGCAGGACAGGCCTGGAGTGGGAAGGGAACTTAGAGACCCCTGCCCTAATTGGCCACTGGCAGGCAGACCCCTTCATTGTCACCTGGGCTCTGGGCCCCAGGCTCTCCCAGAATCCTGCTAAAAAGCATCCTCTCCATGCAGGGGTGGCCCCGGGGAGCGGCCTTGCCTTCTCCCATCAACCTCTTCCTTCACCCGAAACACTGATAGTGGTGAAAGGCCAGCCCGTGGGGTGAGGGAGTAGGGGAGGCCCGATAAGCTGACCTTCCTCCAGCTCCTGTTTTGGCTGAGGCAGGCCAGTGCGCTGTTTGGTCTGTGGGCCCAGGGTGGGCAGGGGACCCTGTGGGGGAGGGGCTTCCAGGCCCAAGGGCCCACCGGGTTGGGACAGCCCATACCCTGGCAGGAGGGCCAGTGCATCAGAGCCCCTCTGATGTCCCCTACTCCAGGCCACGGCTCCTCTCAGGCCCCTCAGGACACCCACCTCACTCCACGGTCCCCACCCCAGGAGACAAGGGGCTCCCCTGAGCCTCTCCCACAGCTTCCACCACCCACCAAAGTCCCTCAGGTCCCTGTTACTCTGTCTAGAAACCTTGCCCCAAGCAAGGAGGAAAAGAGAAGGAAGGGATTCTCTCCCCAGGGGAAACTAAGAGACAGAATCTGGCAAAGATCTCCCCAAACCCCGTTCGCCCACTCCTCAGCAGTGGTGTTGGGGGGTGATAAGAATCCAGGGAAGATCGTGTTCAATTCGGGGGAGCTGAACACGGTCTGTGTATTACATGACAGGAGGAAATTGTTTGTTTTATTCAGTGTGAGAATGGCGTGCTGGTTTATGTAGAAAATTGGTTTTTTTTTTTTAGAGATGCATTCTGAAGTGATTAAGGGTGACATGTCACAATGTCTGTAATTTACTTTAAAATATTTCAGCACAAAAAACGATAAAGAAAATCTGGCAAAATTTTCATTATTCTATCTTGGTAATGGATGTTTGCAGGCTCATTGTACTATTCTCTCTACTTGTCTGAATGTTTAAAGTTTTTCATAATAAAATGTCAGAGAAAAAGGAAAAAAGAATGAGAAAACAAACGTTGTACTGACCTGGGTTTGAATACCAACTCTGCCACTCCTTGCTGTGTTACCTTAGGCAAGTCACTTAGCCTCTCAGGGCCTCATTCCCTCTACAGTTAAATGGTACAACTATACTCCTCTCAATAGGGTGTCGTGAGGATTAAGCATAGTGACTAGTGGGGAGCCCTAGCACAGCGCCTCGGACATAGGAAGTGCTCAATTAAAAATGGTTGTTTGTGAGATGAATGGAGTAGAGGCTGTGGGGGTCGAGGGAGGGGGGTGTTGTCTTCTCAAAATCTGACCCTCAGTTTCTCAGGCCTCAATAAGCAGAAAGTTGATGATATGACTTGGGGCAACAGCCACACCCCCAGCCCCTACTCCATGCCAGGGGTTGTGTTGGGTGCTGGGGAGGAGAGAAGGCTGGGGGTAGCAGGGCCCCTCTTAACAGAACCACTGGACACTGCCTCCTTACAAGCGACACTGAAGTTAGTGGGTCCCCTCCAAATTTGTTACCCAGCCCAGGAGCAGAGCAACCACCCTTTGGCCATATCCAGTCATCCAGCTCTGAGGACAGTCGGGGCTGGGGGTCAACCCCCTCAACATCCTCCACAGAGGAGCAGGGGGAGGAGGGAGAGCCCCACTCCGAGGACAAGGGCAGTGGGGCACGCAGCTGGTAACGGGAGAAGGCCAGCGCTTTCCTATTTTGGGAGGCAGGAGGCAGCAGGTGGCTGGCTGGTGCTGGGACATGTGAACCCTCCGGTCAGGGGCCATGTGGCCAGCAGCAGGGCAGCTGGCACTGCCAAGAATGGCCTAGGCCCCTCGTGAGCCCACCAGCCAGACGCACTTGTGGCCATGGAGGGGAGGAAGATTCGGTTTCCCCATCACAAGGGCATTATCCCTAATACAGCCCAGAAGGAGGAAAAGGCCGCCTGGAACCCACCCACCCCCGAATTCTGCAGAGCAGCAGGCTCCAGAGACCCGAATGTTCTGAGAGCTCTCAGCAGGGAAATACCACCTTTGCACTCCAGGTGCTCCTAATCTGATGAGAGACACAGCCTCCGCCCTGAGGAAGCCCCCAACCTGAAGAAGGAGACACAGCCCCCGTATGGGAGGGCTCCAGTGTGAGAGAGGAGGCCCAATCTGAGGAGGGAGGCCGGACACAGTGGGGGCGCAGGGCCTTGAGGGCTCCGTTAGGCCTATGGCAGCCCACGATGTTGCAGGTTCCTTTGGGATCCTGGTTATTTTGGGGTGGGCAGGAGGAGCAGGCAACTTTCCAAATTAAAATAGGCAACTTCCCAGATTAAAATAGCCTTCCCTGGGTGTCATTTCTGAGACATGCGCAGCTCCCAGCTGAATGCTTGTCACACGGCTGTGTTCCTCCTACCCCTCCCAGGCAGGCTGAGCAGAGCCAGAACGGCAGTCTCACCCGGGGGAGGGGGGGGATGAGGAGCCTCATTTCCTAATCAGGGCAGTGTGGGAATGTAGCTCCAGCCTCCAGGGCCACCCAAAGCTGCCCACCACTTGCCCAACTCCTCCTTCCTAAAGGGGCTGCCAGCGCCATCCCTCATGAAGTCTTCCACGCTGACTCCAGCTGTATGAAGCCCTCTGGCTCCACCTGCCTCCCCAGTGGTGCGTCCAGTTAGTAATTTCCCGTAGTCTGGGGCTCCTCCTCAGAGCGGGGCTCCCTGAGGGCGGGGCTGTATCTCCCCCATAGACTGGGGCTCCCTGAGGGCAGGGCTCTGTCTCCCCTCAGACTGGGGCTCCCTGAGGACAGGGCTGTGTCTCCCCTCAGACTGGGGCTCCCTGAGGACAGGGCTGTGTCTCCCCATAGACTGGGGCTCCCTGAGGGCAGGGCTGTGTCTCCCCTCAGACTGGGGCTCCCTGAGGACAGGGCTGTGTCTCCCCTCAGACTGGGGCTCCCTGAGGACAGGGCTGTGTCTCCCCCTCAGACTGGGGCTCCCTGAGGACAGGGCTGTGTCTCCCCCTCAGACTGGGGCTCCCTGAGGACAGGGCTGTGTCTCCCCCTCAGACTGGGGTTCCCTCAGGGCAGAGCTGGGTCTCCTCACCACGCTGTTTCTGGTACAGAGGGAAGAAAGTTGACCCAGGACTCAGGATCTCTGGGTTCTAGTGGTGACTCTGGTGTGACTTTGCCCTCAAGGGCAGTGGCCTGCCTGGCATGGCTTTTAAGAGCAGAGATACTTTGGTCACAGATCCAGGTTCCAACCCCAGGCTGGGCACTCCATGCTCCATCACCTCAGACTGCTTACTTACCCCTTGACCCTCCACAGGGTCATGAGGAGAGCAGCCGCTCCTGCCCCCAGCAGGTGGTAAGGCTTAAATGAGATAATGTGCACAAGAGACTTGGCACACTGCCTGGTGGAGGGTAGTGAAAAGGTAAACCAAAGAGAGGCCTAGCAGGCCAGTTCTCAGGCCAGTTGTGGGTTGGGCAGAGCCCTAAGATCCATGACCCCGGAGTCTCAGGCCAAGACTGGCCGTGGAAGGCCACAGAGTGACCCAGGTCACCAGCCAGGCCAGGGATATAAAGATTCTGACCTGCAGTTCTAGGAACAGGGCTCCGTGCTAACACTTGCTCTCCCTCCCCCCTTTGCAACTCTCCCTCTGGCCACCCAGCTCCAGCTGTCTTTGGTCCCTGTCCCCCATTACCCCCCTGCCTATCGCTGCCACCCACCACCAGCATGTGGAGGAATCCAGCTGCCCTTATGTGTGATGTCTGCCATGGCGTGACCCCTCCGAGCTGGGCAGGGGACTGGGGCCAGGCCCAGACAACATAAATATATGCCGGGAGTTTACATTGTGGGGGCCGGGAGTACACACCGGTCAGCTGGCTGCTGCCCCTGTTTATTCCCTGGGGTTTCGTGGCCAGGGCCCCACTGTTGGAGGAGGGCAGAGGCAATCCTCAAGTGGCTGCAGCTGTGTGGACGTCAATGTACTGGGGACCCCAGGAAAGGCTGCAGGCCGCCCAGGCCACCCCCTCTGCTGTGTCCCAGCTGCCCCCTCCCTTTCCATGGACCACGCTGAGGTGCAGGTGAGAGTCTGAGCAGAGTTGCCTCCCTGAGCCTGCAGTTAGGGGCCCCTTGGCCCTGCTCCCCTTTGGCCCCCATCCTGCTCCAGGAACCCAGCTCAGACCTCAGTGTGTTTTCTCAGGTGAGGCCAAGCTAGGCCTTGCCTGAGTTAATCATTATTAATGCTGTCCCTGGAACTTTTCCAGAGTATTTTACTTTTCTAAGCACTTTCCATCACTCAGCATCTTCTCTACCTACTCTGGGAAGCAGGGTCTGCCGGGACATCCATTGTCTGCGTGAGAAGGTTGAGGCCCAAAGGGTATACCGGCCCTGAGTCCCACCCACAGCTAGCTGTGGCGCCTGCATTCAACATCCACAGAGATGATAGCCTCCCAGGGGCCCTGAGCAGTGATCCACTTTACAGATGAGGAAACCGAGGCTTGAGGTGGTTAAGTGATGGCTTGCCCACGGTGGCTCAGCTGGTGAAGTCAGGATTCAAACTCAGCTCTGCCTGGCATCACACCTCTGCCTACCTCCCTGCATGGTCCTTCCCAACCCGCTGCCCACCCCTTATCCAGAGAGTTCAGGAACATTTTGGGAGCAGGCAGGGGTCCACACAGTTCTCGGAAAGGCTCACCTCTTCCTTCCCTTCCAAGATGTTTACATTGGAAAGTCAGAGTGTATCCATTAATGTATTCATTCTCACTGACAGGGCAAAGCCCTGTGTCAAGCATTGCAGTAGGAAGGGCTAATAATAATGCTAAACAATAGCTAATGTTTATGGAGCACTTGCTGTGAGCCTGCTTCTGTTCTAAGTGCTCTATATACAACATCTCAGGAAATCCACACTATAGCTCTGTGAGACAATTATTAACTCTATTATTAATCTAATTTACAGTTGGGAAGACTGAGGCACAAAGAAGGAAAGTGAATTGTCCCAGGTCACACAGCTAGAAAATGTCAGAGCCAGGATTGGGACCCAGAGCCACTAGGCTACGTGTAGGAGATCTGAGTGGAGGCTGACCTTATGGACTAGTTTAAACAGCGTGGGTGTGAGTAGTCACACACACACGCGGACACACATGCACACACACACAGACACACGCACAGAGCAACCAGGGTGGGGACAGGCGCAGCTGAGCCCCAGTGTACAGAAGTAGTTGGAGTAGCGCAGGGTAGATTAAGGAAGGGCTCCTGGCAGAGGTGGGTGGTGTGTCAGGGCTTAAGGGAAGGGAGAGATATAGGCCGTTCCCAATGTGTGGAACCCTGGGCAGAACTTATCTCCAAAGGGCGACTCACATGACCTTGAACATAGTAGGAGTTGAATGAGTGTTCTTGGAATGATGGAGTGATGATAACGTGGTGGTTGTGTTGGAAGGATCGATGAGGACAGCAGTGTGATGGTGCTGAAGACGAGAGGACGTTATGGTGGGAAGGAGATGGGGGTGTGACAGTGGAGGTGTTAGTGATGGTGGTGGCAGTGATAAAGATGGGAATGGAATTAGTGATAGAGGCAAGAACATAAATATTATTTACTTTACACTCCTGTACAGCCCTTTACAGTTTACACCAGCCATTACACATTCCTAATCCTCACAGCTACCTTCGGGTGGGCATTTTTATCCTCATTTTATAACTGATGACAATGAGCCACAGACAAGACATATTCTGCTTGCCCAAGGTCACAGGCCAGTAAGCTGGCCCAGGCTCTCTGCCTTCAGGGCTCCCCTCCACTCTATGTGAGGTGCCAGGGCAGGGTCAGGATGCCGTGGTGGGCGGCGAGGCAGAGGGCCACTCTGCATTCCCAACACAGCGGGCTTAGCCATCCTCAGTTTGGGGGAGCGAAGAGGAGAACTAGATGACAGAGGAAGCAGTTCCAATCCCGGCCCCACTACCGACAGGCGATGACTTTCTCTGGGCGGCAGCCAAGGCAGATGTCAGCTGCCAGGTGACAGCAGGCCTGCTGGGCAGAGCCAGCGGAGCCTGGCGGGAGCCCCACACACCAAGGGGATGAAGTCAGGGGTGGGAAATAATCCTGGAGTCAGAGAAAGTCTTGCTTTGGGGTGACATTCCTGGAAAGTTCTGCTATGATTGGCTTCAGGTTGGGGCTTCTGCACAGGCCTTTCCAATCAGGAGCAAGCCTATTAATAAACTCTGTCCTGCCCCCTGCCCTCTCCCTGGGTGGGGTGGTGAGTCCCATTGCAAGGGGTGGGGAGACAGAGACTGAGCCCTTAGATCTAGGCAGGGGGTGCAAATGCCCTGTAGCCCTCAGACTACATTCCCCACTCCCCTACAGCCCCAAGGCTCCCCCAACTTCAGCCACAGACTCTGGGGCTTAAGAGAAATGGCAAACAGGGATAGGTGGTTTCTACATGAGTGCGGAGGGCCACCAGTGAGGGCGCCTGCATGCGTGGATGGGTGTGCAGACGTGAGCTCCTGAACAGGGCTATGAGGGTGATAACGGGCTCCGGGCGGTGCACACGTGCATGGGTACATGTGGTAGGCCTGGAGGAGTGTAAACCATGTCTCGGCTGCCTGCGAGGGTGTTCTGTGCGTGCCCTGTGAACCCCGGGTGATGTGTGTGGGCGGCAGTGGGGGGACGACTGAGTGCAAGGGGCACTAAGGCCACAGCAGCAGGCGGCCTCCCACCTAGGCACTTCCCTCCGCCACTCATTAGCACCCAAGGCCTCAGTTTACTGCCTTGGCTCCCCCACCCACTGGCTCTGACCTCATTAGGCTCCTGCCCCCTTCCTAGGGCAGTGGGGATGGGGGAGAGGAATGACTCCTGAATCTGCAGAGCAGGATCCCTGGGGGAGGAGGGAAAGTCCTGGGGCGGGGGAGAGGGGAGACCAGGCACAGAACTTAACATAGTCTCAGGGCAGGCCGAGGAGGATGTCCGCTTCTATTACACCTGCCGCCTCACTCCCATCATATGACCCAGCTCCCGCTGGCACTGGCGAGGCGTGGGCAGGTGAGAAGCACCTGGTCCTAGGCAGTGCTGGGGGCTGCTGTGTGCTCTGCCCCTCCATACATCCTCAAATGGAGCCCATCTCCCAGCTGGTCCTCCGGGCGAGGGGCAGGGTCCAGCTCTCTGCTCAGTGTGCCTCTGGATGGCTCAGCTGGGCGGTCCTGACTCCCAGGGGGCCAGGCCAGAAAGGGAGCAGAGGGGTGGGAGCCTCCAGTGCTGATCCCAGCACAGCCACCAAAGGGACAGGTCCTTCTGATCCACACCTTCCCCACCTCCTCCCTCCCTCACCCCAGATCCATGGTCCCAAACTATGACACACCTGTGGGCAAAGCCCTAAGTTAGGCATGGGGTGAGAGCCAGGGTGAGAAAGAGCAGAGCAGCCAGGTCAGCAGCCCCTTTCCAGCCGCACCAGGAAAGCAACACTGTATGCTATGAAAGTCAGGTTCAAGACAAGTCCTCCCCTATACCCCTCCTGCCCATAAATCCCGGAGCCCAATCTGTAAGGGGCAGACACAGCCCTGCCCTCAGGGAGCCCCAGTCTGAGGGGCAGACACAGCCCTGCCCTCACGAGCCCCAGTCTGAGGGGCAGACACAGCCCTGCCCCAGGGAGCCCCAGTCTGAGGGGCAGACACAGCCCTGCCCTCAGGGAGCCCCAGTCTGAGGGGAGACACAGCCCTGCCCCAGGGAGCCCCAGTCTGAGGGGAGACACAGCCCTGTCCTCAGGGAGCCCCAGTCTGAGGGGGAGACACAGCCCTGCCCTCAGGGAGCCCCAGTCTGATGGGACTGTCTTGCCAAATCCCCTCTGTTGAGCTTCCTGTGTGACCTTGGGGATTTACTCAACATCTCGGAGCCTCAGTTTTCTTGTCTGTGAAATGGCAACACAGCCGTGTCCCTCAAAGGTACTTGGTGTATGCCCGGCAGATAACAAAAGCTAAATAAAATGTGGCTATTCTGCAATGTGGGCTTTTTGTGGAAAAAATCATATTTGTTCTTTAATTGGGGAAGTAGATTGCAATAGGATCCTGTGCACCCCCCATTCCCACCCAGAGGTAAGACCTCTCTGGAGGGTCTGCCTTCGTTCACACCCCATGGTCTCCCCAGGCTGCCCCAGGCTCAAAGTTGACAGTCAACGAATATCCTGGAAAGTCAGTCACACAAGCGGCCCCAGGCCTGAGGACACCAGTGCGGCACGGAGACAAGGCGGGCCTGCAGGCGCCCACCCCAGAAGATGCTATCCGGTGGCTTCTGGTCATTGACTTCCTGGGAACCCAGTTTTTAAAACTTACTTTTTGTTGAGGTGTAAGTTTTGTGCATGAAATTGCACAAATCTTAAGAGTACAGCTTGGCGAACTTGTGCATAGGTATATGCCCATGTAGCCGCCACTCAGATCACACACAGAGTATTCCAGCACCCCAGGAGGCTCCCTGAAGCTCCTCCCAGTCAATCCCCTCCCTCAGAGGTAACCACTATTCTGACTCATATCACCTACAGATTGGCTCTGCCTGTTCTTGTACCTCATGCACGTGGACTCCTAGAGCATGTACTCTGTATATGGCCCAGTGTGGTCAACACGGGGTCTGTGAGGGTTGTCCATGCTGTTCCTGCAGCACTAGGTCTTCCTTTTTCATGGCTGAGTAGCCTGCCATTGAGTGGCCATGCCACAATTTATTTATCTATTTTGCTGTTGATGGGCATTTGGGTTGTTTCCAGTTTTTAATTAATAGGAGTAAAGCAGCCATAGCGTTCTTGGACATGTCTTTTGGTGCATATAAACATGGCGACCCATTCCTGAGAGCAGATTTAGAGGGAGATGCCTAGTTAAGAACTCCAGGGAGGCAAGGAGGGTTAAAATTATTGAGCTCCTGCCCTGGGCCATGAGCTTTTTTGGGTTCACCAGACCAGTCACAGGGGAAGGAGGACAGAGACAGAGCAGCCCCCAAGAGGAACTCCACCAACCTCATCGCTGAGCCTAGAGCCAGCAGTGTGTGTGTGTGTGGTGTGTGTGACTGTATTTATTTCCTAGAGCTGCCATAACAAATTACCACAGACTTGGTGGCTTAAAACAACAGAAATTTATTCTCTCATAGTTAAGGAGGCCAGAGCCCAAAATCAACGTGTCAGCAGGGTTTGTTCCTTTTGGAGGCTCTGAGGGAGAATCTGTTCCATGCTTCTCTTCTAGCTCCTGGTGTTTGCCGGCAATACTTGGTGTTTCTTGGCTTATAGCTGCGTCATTCCAATCTCTGCCTCCCTCGTCCATGGCTCTCTTCTCTGTGTCTCTGTGTCTCTGTGTCTACAAATCTCTGTCTCCCTAAAAGGAAACCAGTCATTGGATTTAGGGCCCACCCTAATCCAGTAAGATCTCATCTTAACTTGATTACATCTACAAAGACCCTGTTTCCAACTAGGGTCACATTCCCAGGTACTGGGGGTTAGATGTCATCTCTTTTGGGGGACATAATTCACCCAACAACAGCAATTATGACTCTGCAAGTGTGGGTGTACATGAGTGTGGGTGTATGAAATTGTGAGTGTACATGAGTGTCTATGTGGGTGTGCATAAGTGTGAGGGAATACTGAGAGTGTGTGCATGTGCTTGTGAGACACGTCAGTGTCTCTGGTTGTGCTTATGTGGCCGTGGGCACATGTATATGAGAGTGTGTGTGCCCCTGTGTCCATGGCTTGGACACCCTGCTGGACAGGCTGAGAAGGGTGGCAAGGCAGCATGGTGACAGCAGCCTGGCTCCCTGTCATGGTTGAAGAGGCATTTGGAGCCAGCCGGGGCGGGCCAGCAGGGCCTTGCCTCATGAAGCCGGAGGGTGAGCTGTGAGACGCAAGGACAAGGGTGTTTGCTGAGTTGGGCACAGGCAGGTAGGCTGAGGCGGTGGCTCCTGGCGGCAGCACCGGTTCTCAGGTCCTCTTCCAGGAACGTTCCTAGAAGGCCCCTCCACCCAAGCTCCCCTCCCCTGTACCCCATTTGCCTGGATGGGGCGGTGCTGGCTGACTCATTCCCTCCCAGGGTTGGAAGCCAGCACTCAGCTACCTGTTGTGCCAGCCAGGTAGGGGCGGGGCAGGTAGCCAGCCCCTCCCAGGCCCTGCCCCCAGGCCAATCTAGAGAGCACCCAATCACCGGCCACATCTCGGCTGGGGCTGGACCCCAGGAAGTGGAGAAACACAGAGGTGAGCACATGGTCCTGTAAGGCCCAGCGCAGCCTCTTTTAGGCCAACCCACCACCCAGAGACAGGATATTGGGAGGGTCTCCTCAATAGTAATGTCAGCTCAGGGCCTGCTCTGGCCAGTTATCTCATTTAAACTTCACAACCATGTTTAAATGGTGTTCTCATCATCCTCATTTTACCGATGCTATCACTGAGGGTCTAAGGAGTTAAACGAGCTGCCTAAGATTACACATATTTGTTTATATTTGTCAGAATTTTTTTATTATCTCTGGAAATCCACACCCTACTCCTTCCTCCAGACTCATCCCCAAGCTGCGCCCCCCGCAGCCCACCTGCCCACCATATGCACACCCTGGAAGGGCAGTCTTCCTTCCAGCCTTCCCCAGGAAGATCCTCTGGCCCATGGGGGGGGGGGGGGCGCAGGTTTGGGGGAGGTCCCTCCTCTGGCCCCACCCTCTGGGCTCCTCCGTGGTGTCCTGGTTTTGTTTTTGGTGTGGTGGTGAGCTCATTGTCTCTGTGAGCAGGTCAGAGGGTTTATGTGCACACGTCTGGAGGAAGGGGTGTCTCGGCATGTGGGTGCACCTCCAGGTGGGTCGCCCACCAGGGAACCAGGAGGGCATGGCTGCAGTGGGACATACATTGCACAGGGTATATCTGTGAGTGTGCCGAGGCACAGGGCTGTGAGCCTCTGTGGGTGTTCACGAAGAGCCTGCCCCCTGCATGTTTGGGCATCTGTAGAGTGCCTCCCCATCTCTCCCTCCTTATCAGATAACTGCCACCATCCTCAGTTCACAGACTCCCGGGCCCCAGGTGAGAAAGCCTGGTGAAAACTGCCTAGGACTGGGGACAGGGACACCTGAGTCTCAAGCCCCGCCCACTCCAGCCGCAGGTGCCCTTGAGCCGGCCCCGCCCCACCCAGGCAGCTGGAGTGTCCTCACCCAATGGGATGGGGTGACACGAGGGGAGGAGGCAGCAGCGTGGCTTCTCCCGCCCCCAGGAGCGCAGGGAGTGCCCAGCTCTTTGGATGAGAGGCTCATTACCCCAGCGGTCAGTAGATTGGGGGAGTCGAGCCAGGACTCGGCATTGACTACAAAGTGTGGGGGGGCACCCCTTAGCTCTCCGCAAGCGGCTGGCTGGGTGGGGAGGGGCTGTGACGTGCAGTGGCCTCATGCAGCCCAGAGGAAGTAGCTAATTGCCGACCCGATGACTGGGTGGCCTGTGGAGTGGGGTGATGATGCCACTCGCGGAAGCAGGCGCCCCGGCCCAAGGAGGGGGCCCTGCAGGGACAGGGTGGGCCAGCCTGCGCTCTGCAGAGGCTGAGGTGGCTGTCGCCAAAGGAGCGCGGGGGGGGGGGGGGCGGGGGGGGGGGGTTGTTGAGGCTGTGACCGTGGGAAAGGGCTCCTCCAGGGCTTCCCTCAGCTTCAGGGGAAAAGGGTTCAGAGGCCCAGAGGAGATGGGGGATTTGGGAAGCGGCTACCTGGGGGGGCCAGAGGGGGAGAAGATGGAGGCTGAGGCTTCTTCTTGCTTCCCCTCCAGCCAAACTACCCCCACCTTCCCATCTCCCCCAACTCCCACCTTCGTCCCCTTTTTGGCGCCTGTGGCCCAGGTGGGTGAGGAAGGAGGTAGTAGATGGAGGGCTCTTTTCACCAGAAGACCCCCAGGCACAAGCAGCCTACTTGGGCATCCCTACCCTGCTGAAGGCCAGAGCATCCAGGAGAAGCAGTGAGACTCCAGCTGTCCTCATGGACCAGAAGAGAGGGTGCATCAGGTAGAGAGACCAGCATAAGCAAAGGCTGGGCCTTGGGGTTGAGTGTGGGTGATGGAGGACAGGGCTTGGCAGCTACGGTAATGGGGAGAGAGGAAGTGGGCACGGCCATTCTCCACCAAGGGCCACACTGTCCCTTCCTGGCAGAAACCGTAGGTAACCAGACTCGGAGCTTCTCCCACGTGTTGGCCACAGCCTCCGGCCCGGGCAGGCCTGGCCTCAACTGTCGGAGCAAGGGCCAGGACCAGATCAGGAGCCACACAGCATGGGGACCCACCCCTCAAATCCCCAGGTGCACCAACACCAGAGAACCTGCAGACCTGAGTCCCAAGAAACAAGACCCATCCATCTGTGGGTCAGTTCTCTGGGCCCCTAGCGCCCCCTGTGGGCAGGAAGCTACACTAATAGGGGAGGGGCCTCTACCTGCCTGGGGGAAGGAAAGGAGACAGACTTGCACTCCTGGAAGCACACAGACTTTGCCTCAGGGAACCCCCAGTGTGACGAAGGAGACAGACATTGACCTCTGAGCTCCAACCTGAAATTCAGCCCTTGTCCTCAGGAAGCTCCTAGTCTGATGGAGATGTGTACTGCCATCAGAGCTCCATTCTGAAGGGTGAAACACATAATCTGGCCTTAGGAAACTTACCGTCTGTGGGTAGGGACACACAGCTCCGTTGAATTTTTGGGGAACCTCCAATCTGTTGCAGATTAGACATTTTGATGGCTGTAGGGCTCCTAGAAAAAAAATACAAGATGTCCAGTTAAATTTGAATTTCAAATAAACAACGAATACTTTGTTTAGTATAAGTATGCCCCATATGTTGTATGAGATATACTAAAATATTATTCGCTGTTTACTTGAAATTCAAATTTAACTGGACGTCCTGTATTTTAATTTGCCAAATCTGACAACCCTAGATGCCTCCCATCTGAGGGCGGAGGGAGGACCGTCAGACACGGAAATGCAGGTAAACATCTCAGCGTGCTCGGGAAAGCAGTGGCGGGGTGGAGGGGAGTCTTGGAGCGCCGGCTTGCAGCAGTTAAAATTCCTTCCAAGCCAGAGCCCTAATCCCTCGATGCACAATGGCCGCCTTCTCCCCCGCCGCCAGTGCCCACGCCCTCCCCCGCGGGGCCGTGGCAGTGCCACCACGGGCCTCTTTAAGCCCCTTTGAAGCCGTCAGAGCCCCGCGCCGCAGGAGGCCCCGCCGCTATGCCAGCTATGCCAGCTATGTCCCCGCCGCCGCCGGCCACCACCGCTCCCCCATTAATGCTAGCTAATCTGGCTAATAAATAAACTCCCCTCCCAGCCTCAGTCCCCTGCTGGCTCCTCCCTGCTCCCCCAGAATTGCTTCCAGGGCTTTGCTAGATAGAACAAGCACCCCACTCCCTTCTGATGCCTCTGCTTTTTTCTCTATTGCTGTCCTACGTCTGTTGCCCCATCTCTGACGGGATTCGGGGGGTCTCTGCCTCGTGCACTGCATCTGCACCTCTTTCAGTCCACCTGCGCGCAGGGAGCAGGCCACATGGCTGGGTACAAGGGACCAGACTCGATGCCCCGGGAAGATCCGCTGGATCGAGGAGCGCCCCCTGGAGGCGGGAGGAGGTGCAGGCCACGCCCCTCCTGGCCCCGCCCTTCTCTGTCCGCGGAAGTGGGGCGCCCGGCGAGCAGTCCCAGGACAGGTGACTTCGTGCTAGGGGAAGGCGCCGGCGCCTCCTGTGGCAGGAGTCCCTTCTCCGCGGCCTCGGCTGCCCGCTGCGTCCCCACCCGGGCTTCCGAGAGTCTGACTCAGAGCCGAGCCCGCATCGCTTCACCTCCTACAACACACCCGCAGCGCGCGGAGAAATTACAGGATTGCAGGGGCACGGCTAATGCGCTCTAATTACCCACCGCCGCTCTCATCCGCGGCGCTCTGCGGCGCTGGGCCAACGTGCCGTAATTAGGCCGCCCCTCCCCAGTCTCTGAACCTGTCCTCCGTCGCCAGGAGCGCGCGCATCGGCTCCGCCGGCCGCCGCCTCCTGCCGTCCTCCGGGACTGCCCTCCGGTCCCAGGAGAGAGCTCTCACTTAGGGTGGGCAGAGGGGAGGTGCGGAACTTGGAGACCAGCCCCTCCCTTCCCATAATGCTACAGTCCTCGAGATCTCTGCTAGAAGGAACTGGGAGAGGAGGAAGGGGGCAGGACCCATTTCGTTGACATGGACACTGATGCCTCTTGGAAAGCTAACCGTCCCGGGGAGGGGTGGGTAGGGCACCAGGGCCACAGTATCCCCATATTGCACATGAGGCCCAGAAAAGTAAAGGCTCTCAGGGAAGGCCACCCAGGCAGAACTTCCAGATCAGCTCATTTAAGGGTGACTCTATCACGCCCCACTTTGCTCCTGCAAAGAAAGGGGATCCCTCATCACAGACCTGGAGCCCTTGGCAGCCTACCAGCAGTGGCCTGTTGGTCACAAAGGAGCTGGTGAGGGGTGGCTCGAGTCTCCCATCCCGGTGAGAGGAGGCTCTGAAGACACAGAAGCCAGGTCTGGCAGCCAGGACTAAGGGAGAGCAACTTGGCTGTCAACTTCATTCAAACCAGGCTCCAACCTCTCCTCTATCAGGAATCCTTCCCTGACCTCCGGGGGTCGCACACTTGCAGCCTTGGGCCAGGGTTAATCTTTAGTGAGGTGGTGTTTGGCCTGCGATGAGTATGTGGTTTTTATACTGACGGTGAGAGCCTAGCGACAGTGTGGGCTCTCCGAGTGCCCTCCCCGTTGGCAACAGCCAGTGTGGCCAGACTAGTCCACGAGGGCATTTGAGTTTGAGACCCCTGATTTAGACCTGCCTGCTTGGCCTGTGCCTTTACCCTTCTCTTCCGCTGCTAGACCTCAGTCTGCACTATTGCCACCCCTTTGTCGTCTTTGCCTGTTTCTCAGTAAGCGTGTGAGGTGAGTGTCCCTGGGAGTCCCTCTTTATGCTCCTCGCATGTGGTGGCTCCACATGTAGGGAAACCCTCTGGTATGTCCTTTCTTCATCTTGAGTTTCAGTCTGTGCCTTGGGTATGCACTGTATCTTCTCTAGCAGGGATGACAGCTATCTTTCTGCCATGAGACTAGAGGTTCCTTGAGGGCAGGTCTGTGTCCCCCCTCAGACTGGGACTCCCTGAGGGCGGGGCTGTGTCTCCCCTCAGACTGGGGCTCCCTGAGGACGGGGCTGTGTCTCCCCTCACACTGGGGCTCCTTGAAGGCGTCGGATTCTCCCCTCAGATGGGGCCTTTGCACCCCACCCCACCCTCTGGCTCTCTGCAGGGCCCAGGCATTCCTCCCAGGACACCATTTGTCATGCTTTGATGAATGAAACCTACTAAGAATAACTCAGTCCTTGTAGTGTCTAAAGTACGGGGTGGGGGGGTGGGGGAGGCTAGTGATTGTGGAGGGGCTGGGGGAGGATGGACACAGCCATTCATTCAATAGCATTTTCCCAGGTGCCCATCTGGACACTGAGGGGAGACACAGTGAGTGCCGCAGAGCCCCCTACTGTGCCATTTGTGCTGTAGACCCTAGGGGGCCGTCCACAAGATCCCTGAGACTGAAATGCCCCCTTCTTTACAGCCTTCCCACCCCAGGAGTCATCACTTCAGGGCCAGCCACCCCCCTCAATGCCTGGCACCAGCTCCCTCTGCTTGGAAGTCAGGTGCTGGGGGTAGGGGGCTGCTTCCAGTAGGACAGGGACTGTGGTGGGGGATGCCTGTGGAGAACTGTCAGAGTGACCATGGCAGAATGTAGAAGGAGTCTCAAACTGGCAGGAGGGCATTTGGTGCTTTAATTGGCTGAGGGAGTGTGAGTGACCCAGAGGATGAATCTCTGTCCCTTGCACCCCACCCCCAACTCTTTCTCCCTCATCCTGCCCCTTCCCACTCCGAAACCTCAAGCCTCCAGTTAAGAATTGAGTGACCTTTCGAATGCAACTATTTTCCCAGGCACTTCACAGAGGGCCCGTGGGGTGGGGAGGCTGTGACCTTAACCCACTTCTCTGGATGGGGCCTTCCTGGCACTCCACCCCCACTTGCCACCTCCTGAGAGGGACATTTCGGCCTGGTCTTGGCAAAAACATCAGCCTATGAGCTAGGCGGCCTGGTATGGTACCAGCTCTGCCGCTGACCCCACTGGAACCTTGAGAAGACATTTGCTCCTCTGGGCCTCAGTTTCCCCATATGTAAAATGAGTTTTGTCTAGTTTTCAAACCTTTCTTTTTTGAAAATAGTAGATCCTTTTGTAACTTATGTGGAGTCTCGACTGGTAACACAAAGTTTGGGGTTTAATGGTCAAAAGACGAGTGGGGGCCCAGAGCCCCAGTGTTTAGTTTATCACACGCATGTGCACATAGCTCAGCTCCGGGGCACTCCACAGAGCATACTTCACAAACCTCTGAACCCTGAAATCCTTCCCTGTACAAACATTCTGGGCCCCTGCCAGGGCTAGGAGCTCTAGAACTAGGGGTGCTGGCAGCTCTGAAGATGAGGCAGTGATTGTGGGCTGCCCGGGTATAGGGAGCAGGGCCGAGGGGTAATGGGATGGGGGGCTTGAGCTGGTAGGGGGAGTCCTTTCAACGCTGGGTAACCCCACTGAGGCTGGGCAGGGGCCTGGGTCCAAAGCTGGGTCCGTGCCAACCCTCACTGCCCTGCCTACCCACTGGAGCCAGAAGTCAAGTAGTCTTGTCTGGCACAGGGTCCCCTCAGCTGGGGGGAGAGGGGGACGAGTGGAGGCTGAGAGTGCCCTTCCTTCGGGGAGGGGGCAGCAGGTATGGGTGGGAGCCTCTGGCAGCTTTTCTGTGGGATCCCTCTCACTATGCCTAGACAAAGGCCAGAGTGGCAGGAGTGGGGGCTGGCAAGGGTCCGCAGTGGCTGAGGGGTGAGGGCTGAGCACCAGGCAGCCCAAGTGGGGCAGCGTGCCCCACCGCAGGAGACGCGGGGAGCCTCACAGCACCAGTAATGCTGGAAGTGGGGGAATTTGGTAACAACAGGGAGTGCAGGTGGGGGGGCCTGTCAGGCACTCACGGCAGGAAGGCAAAAGTGAGGAGAGGATGGGTGCCACACAGGGAAGAAAAATGGCACCTGTGAGAGGCGGGCCTGGGCCTAGGGTTCCAGCTTAGGGCAGCAAGGTGGGTCCCTCCAAAGTGGGGGAACAGCAGTATCCCAGTCCGTCCTTGCCCGCAGAGGGACTGTGCCCAGGGGTGCTGAGAAAGGCCCACGTTCAGCCCCAGCCACCCGGAGTCACCAGGCAAAGGAGGTGCTGCCCCTTCCCTTACGCCCCCAGGTGGCCTGCACAGACCTGGAGAGACATCATTCCCCACTGCCCTCAGGGGACATGTGGGGGAGCACAGGAGTCTCCCCCAGTCCCCACCTCCCTGGGACATGCAATGCAGGAGGGGGAGAGCTACCTTACCATCCTCCATCTCAAACACGTGTGCGCGCACGCGCGCGCGCGCGCACACACACACACACACACACACACTCGTGCTGTCCCTTAGAGACTTAACAGCCTTGGCCGCAGAAACTCTTGGATCACTGCTCTGTGCCAGGCATGGCTCGGCGCTGGGGCCACAGGAATGGAAAAGTCAGCGGAGGTCTCTGCCCTCATGGTGCTCACATTCTAGGGAGGGAATGACAGGTGATCAACGAGTCAACAAAACATAAAGTTCAGGTGGTGAAAAGACAACTACTGGTGTGGAGAGCGGGGGAGGGGGGCCCTTTTAGGTGTAGTGGTCAAAGATGTCTCTGGGAGGAGGTGACATCTGAGTGGAGACCTGAGCTACGGGAAGCCAGTCATGCTTTGAGGTCAAAAGGACTCCAAGATGTACAATATTTTTAAACTGAAAAGAATGTGTATCCATAAACATTAAAGGGCAGGGAACTTAGAGCTGTCTCTGGAGCATCTGTTGTATGTCCAGCACAGTGACAGGAAATCCACATACCTCATCTCCCACAGCCCTCTTCAGAACCTCGTGTGTCAAATAGTAGTATTTTCATTTTACAGATATGAAACATGAAACCCACAGAGGTTATTCTTCCTTTATTTAATAAGTTGTTTTGAGTTTTAGCCTCTGAAAACATTATACTAAATCCCACGTGGGCCCTGCCATCTTAGATCCTACAGTCTGTGAGAGCACAGAGGAGGATCAGGAGGGCTTCCTGGAGGAGTCCATGTCTAGGCTGAGTCTGAAAGGATGAGGAGGGGGTGACAGGGGAAGTGATGAGGAGAGGATGGGGGCCAGAGGTGGTGGCACCAGTGGCAGGGAGACCTGTGGGCAGAAGGAAAGGACTGAGGAGAGGGTCCTGCCGGGCTGCCTGGTCAGCTCTCTGAGGGGGCTGGGGTGCTGAATGAGGACCTTACAGGCAATGGGGAGGGCAGGAGGGCAGATGGGGCCACCTGGTGTGGCTGTTAGGAAAAACAGGTCGGGTGGGACCTCTTCCAAGGCTCTGGTGACCTGGCCACCCCTGAGTGATGGGGTTAATAATGGCAAAGTGGGTGCCAGCCAACAGCAAGGCCTAGTCAGACAACTCACACAGGCCAACACGCTCCACACACACAGACACACAGGCAGACACGTGCACCACGCATGCACAAATGCACATGCAGCTGGCCTCCCTCCTGGATCTGTATTGATGAGGGCCTGGGGAGAGGCACAGGATGGGGTCAGAGGTCACAGAACAGCTTGACCCCAGCATAGCTCAGGCCTCAGGCTCTAGCCACCTCTTTCTGGAGCCCCAGGGCAGATGACCCTCCATAGCACCTTCCCAGGCTCTCAGGCCCCTTGCCCTCCTCTCCCCCATATGCTCGGAGACCTCACCTGCTGGCACATTGTCCAGGATGTGCAGACAGGACCTGTAGCCTTCTTGCCGGTCACATTCACAGGGAATGCAGCCCTGGGCATTGCAGCCAGCAGCAGAATCCAGACTCAGAACAGACCCTGCTGGGCTGGAGTGAACAGGCCAGACCAGAGAGATGAGCATTCACAGGGTCAATGAATGGACTCGAACGTGAGGTCAGACACTCAACAGCTCAGACACAGGCTGGGGGAGGCCACGTGTAAGATCGGTTCCAGTGAGCATTCCTGGGAGGGGATTTTTCCCCTGGGGAGCAATGAGTGTGCAGACTTG
This sequence comes from Diceros bicornis minor, assembly GCF_020826845.1. Classification (NCBI taxonomy): domain Eukaryota; kingdom Metazoa; phylum Chordata; class Mammalia; order Perissodactyla; family Rhinocerotidae; genus Diceros; species Diceros bicornis. Next base: position 21,820,802 of record NC_080753.1, on the reverse strand, counting down.
GGTGGCACTCACGCGAGGGCAGCGGCTAGCCAGACAGAGGGGTGGCCCCCGGGCTCTGAGCTGGCTAGGCCCTCCGGGAGCAGTGGGTCCAGACCTGGGGATCTCCTTCTGAAGGGGACAATGACAAAGATAGTGGCAGGGTGGGGAACTCATCATCCCCACCCTCATATGACAGGTCACATGAGGAACTGTCACAAGGATGTTCAGCCCCAAGAACGAAGGGCCCAGGCACCTGGGAGGCCCACACTCCAGCCACGGCCTCTGCACGTGCCACATCTCCCACTGGCAACTTTCCTCCCTCCCCAGCTGGTTAAGCCCTGCATGCTCTTCCCGCCAGCTAAAGCCCCACTTCCTCACAGAAGCCTGTTCTGACGTCTCTGATGTTTCTATGCTCTGCCTCCCACCTTGGTCTTGGGGTAGCCTTACCAGAGGCAGCTTTACAGTTCTCTGCATGATTTCTCTGTCCAAGGTGTCTCCCTAACCAGACTGTAAGCTCCGGGAGGCCAGGGGCTGCATGCCCTGCTGCTCACTGTTGTTTTCATCGTGCCTGGCATACAATAGAAGCTCCACAACATCGAGAGAGGGTAGGAAGGAAGGGAGGGAGGGAGGGAGGAAGGAAGAGGGAAGAGGGAGGAGGGAAGGAAGAGAACTGAGCACGCCTTGAACTCTCCGAAGTCTGCCGTGTAAAGGAGGGTTAAATTGGTTCTTGGGGCAGAAGGAACACCAGCAGAAGGTGAACTTAGGGAGTCCGATTTCAAATCATCAACAGTAAGGTTTTAAAAGTCAGATGGTCAGTGTGGATTGGGCTGTGCAATCAAAGCTGGAAGACTGAGCTGTTCAGGATGAGTTTAAACAGAACCAAGAGGAGCTCTTCTCAGAGGTACTATTACTTGAATGAATGAAGGAACTAACAAATGATGAATGAATGAATGAATGAAAAATGACTGATGACTACTACAGGGCATTTCACACACTGGGCTGAAAGCTGGAGACATCTGACCTTTGTCTGTGAGTCCAGCTGTGCCAGACCCCAGGTGGACAACGAGCCGAGGACCCTGTGCTTGAGGAGCTCAGCCTGGTGAGAGATGCACGCAGCATGTAAAGGAAAGCACACTTCGAATCCATCCAGCAATGCCAGATGTGTCATACTGGATGACATTCGCAGCGGGGCAAGGAGAGAGGTGTCTTGGGAGCAGCTCAGCCCTGACTCCCCTCCTCACAGCTCCCAACTTTCCCAAGGAGGTCACATTCCGAAACCCCTTTTGGGCTACTTTTCCAGGGGGTGACCCCTTGGCACAGGTCTGTCCTGAGGTCAGTGACCCTCTGGCAGCTTCCTTCTCAGTATCAAGGGTAGGGTTGGGAAGGAGAAACTTGGCACCTGGCCTTACTCAGCAATGACCTGGCCTGCAGAGGCTGGAGGTGGGCAGGGGGCAGCGCCCTGGCTCTGACCACCCGCCCCCCAGCAGGTTCAGAAGCCTGAGACATACGCCTAGCCCATGGGAGGCCCCAACCCCCTCCCCCAGGCTCCCTAAGAGGAAGGATCATGTCTTAGCTGCCTCTATCTCACCCCTGGCAGAGGAGGCGCCCACTGGTTGTGACGTGAGCAGCGCAGGGCCAGGGTTGGCAGAGCTGAGATAGAAAGGAGTGTTCTGCTCAAGGAAACAGAGATGGAATGCCTTCCTAGCTGGGGTACAGTAGCATCTAGACAGGGACTGGAAAGAACGCGTAGCTCCCTGGGACCCCTAAGGCTGGGACCTGGCTGGACTGTCTTCTGTCCATGCTCAGGGCCTGACCTGTCTCCAGCCCCACTGTGGCCCATGACCCGTCAGTGACTCACAGCCAGCTGTGGGCATGGAGTGGAGAAAGTGGCCCCTAGCTGAGCTCATGCACTCGCAATTAGCCTTCTACGCCCCCTCACCACGGAGAGCCTCCCAGCTTCCACGCACGCACGTCCCAGGCTGCCCTTTCCTGACCGCAGCGTGCCTCTCACTGCTTATTTTAGCCTGATGAAGCCTCTTGAAATGTCAGAGCTGGAACCGAGCTGGGGATCATGCAGTTCAACCCTTTCATTCACACAGGGAGAAAATGGGGATTCAGAGAGAATCGGTGACATGTTTCAGGTCACACAGCTAATTGGCGGTATGGCCAGAAATTGACTGCAGATGCAGGGAACCCAAATCTAGCTGTCCTTAACTCAGGGGGGCAGTCTGCTTCAGGCGGCCCCTCACCAGACTTCTGGATCCTCTGGAGCCAGCATGCCTGGATTCAAATCTTGATTTGCCACTTATCAGCTGTGAGACTACAGGCAAGTTACTCAGCCACTCTGTACCTCTGTTTCCCCACCTGTAAAATGGGGCTAACATTTTAGCTATCTCCCAGGTTGCTGTGAGGACTGAATGAGTTACTATACCTGAATTGCTGAGAGCAGTGCCAGGCACAAAACAAGCAGTCAGAATATGTTAGCCAACATTCTTAGGTGCTTGGTGGAGTCACCAAGACTTGGTCCTTGGTGTGGAGAGTTCAAAAGTTTGGTTTTAGCAGTTAGTCCAACAGTGAGCAGATTCCGGGAGGCTGGCCATATAACCAGGCTTATGGCAAACCGATGTGTGGTGTTACCGTGGGGACAGATGTTGCTGTCAGAAGGACCACAGTGGGCAAGAGCCCGCCTCTCCCTCTGGCAGCCGTCACCTGAGATCCAGAGATTGCAGGCATCACAGCAAGGGTGGTTGGAGATTCTCAGGGCTGTTCAAGGTGGGTGAGCCTGAAGAAACGCCCTTCTGAACTCAAGAACGGGCCTCTGTTCATCAGCAGAGTGGGGGAAATCATAGCCTATAACTCACGGGTGGTTGTGTGCGTGAGATCAGGTGACACAGTACTCGGCACAGTCCTTTCCAGCCCTCCTCCTCCCTGGCCCTCCACCCCACCCCCATCACCTGCTTGAGGCCAGTCATCTTGATTCAGAGCAGCCTCCCCTGGATCCAGTTGGATAACTACTGACACATTCTTCTCCTTCTAGGTTCCTCCTTTATCAGTCACCAAAGCTTTGACACCTCACACCGGATGAACTAAGGTCCCAGAACACGTACAAGACTGGGGTGGTCTCATTCCAGCCCAGAGATGCTTGTTGAATGAATGACTTGGTGAATCAATGAATGGAGCAATTTCCCAGAACCTCCTGCAAACTCACTCTGAGCTCTTAACGTTAGGCAACACTGGTTTCCCCAGGGCCCCAGCCATAAACTATCTCTGAGGGGAGGCTGCTCTGCCATGGTCTTATCTTCCCTTGCCATCTTTCATCTCTCACTGACATGGCAACCTTTCTCTGCCCCCGCCCCACCCCCACTGTCCAGTCTAGACAACCAGGTGTGTTTGCAGACTCCCCCAGCAGGAGTGCTGTCACAACCATTCTGCTGCAGTAACCACTGCCCACACGCTTGGTGGTCAGTCCAAGCTCTCTCGTGCTCCCCAAGTCACAGCTGTCCCCCATTCACCCCACCCCACCTCCTATGATGGCCTGCATAAGAAAACTGACTTTTTTACTTGCTACTCCAGCTCCACTGATAGCCCATGATGCTGGCCAAGCTCGAGCCCTTGCCCTGCCAGCCCCAGCTGGCCCCCAGCCACAGAGTCCTATCGTAGGTGGCCCACTCCTCACCAGGAGCATCACCTGCTGTCTGGACTCCTGTCTATCAGGGCAGACTGAAATTCCACAGACTGGGAGGCCAGCCAGAGCCAGCCAGGAGTCTGTGCCCCTTTGAAGGGGGGAATGCTGAGCACTAGTTCCATCCTCAGGTGCAGGACATGGCCTGGCCATTGTCTCCAGCTTGGTTCCAGCTGTTTCCCCATCATTGACCATGCCTCTGCATGGGTCTGGGCTACCAGTGGTCCCTACACACCAACCAGAGGATTCCAAGAGGATTTGAGCTTGGAAGATCCTAAGGAACCACGCAGTCTGGTGGAGATGCTCCTAGAGTATTTGAAAATGTCTTAGAGTCTTTTTCATTGTAACAATGAGTAGAAATGTTCTGGCATTGGGTGCAGAGATGCTACATGTCCCACAATGCACAAGGCAGTCTGTGCAATGAAGAATTGTACCCCTTCCTTCCTTGGAGAAACACTGATTCTAGTCAAAAGTACCAACTCTGCAGTTGTAGTAACTAAGAGCTGAGGAGGATAAGGGACTGGCCCAAGATTACACAGCAGATGTGTCTTATAGGCAATCCAATGAGGGGGACCCAGGAGTTCTCGTTCTTGAGGATTTCAATGTGATCTGTTCTCAAAATCCACTAGCAGTCGCCAAGTTTGAGGCACTATGGGAGAGTCAAACACAAACGTGAGACGTCAGGAAGGCTTCACAGAGGTGACATTTGAGCTGAGCCTTGAAGGATAGCTCGTGGACTTGTGACTTCTGGAAGTGGGGGAAAGCATAACGGGCAATGGTGGGACATGAGGGCTGGTGCCTAGGAGTGAAGGTGGCTGAGAAATGAGCACAGGCTATGGAAAGAAAGCAGGAGAATGGGGAGTGACTGTAATGTGAACTGAAGCTAGATCACAGGGGACTTCGCGTGTCAAGCGGAGTACTGGGATTCTCTGCTACAGCAATGGGAAGCCACTGAAGATATCCGAGTAGAAGGTGTGCAATGATGAGCTCTATGCATCACAGGAAGGTACTGAGGCTGTCCATGGAGAAGCAATGGGAGGAAAATGATGGGGGCAGGAAACCACTGTCAGAACAGTCCAGGTGAAAGACACGCATGAGGTGATGGATGAGGATAGGGTCCAGGGGACGCGCTGAGGAAAGGGAGATCACCTCAGAGCCAAGCAACAGTGTGGGGATTGGTGATGTCCTTATCATCAAAACAAGGGATATTATCTTGGTTTCAGTTCTCCTGGAAGTAGCCCCTAAGAAAAGGATTTGAATATAATTTATTTGGAAGATGATTTCAAGAAACAGCAAGGAAGTGGGGAAATCAGGCAGGAAAGGAAAGGTAGCCAAAAAAGGGTATTATATCAAGCCAGTTACCCCTATGGCAACTGGAGATCAATCTTGCTGGAGATCTCTGGAAGACAGTAGAGAACACACACCTCCAAGTTCATCCTTGAAGGGCAATGGAGTTGAGGGTATTTATCCACTGACTCACACCAGTCATTGTTTGAGGGTTGCTACTGGGAGCATTAACTCTCTGGCACTTTTGGAATGGCTCCCATGCAGAAGCAGGCTCTGCAGCCAGAAAAAGCCCTTAAGTATAGAGTCTCAGGTGCTTGCAATTGAAAGCTACTAGGTGGCTATGTAGGGAAATGGCGAGTACCTATAGTGGGGCAAGGCACTGATAGTACGTGCAGCATATACTCTTTACAAACAAGTGGAGTGAGTTAGCCAAGATGGCTCCCTGTCTAAAATGACTCCTTAAGTGAACCAGATAGGATATTTCTTTTTTTTTTTTTTGTGAGGAAGATCAGCTCTGAGCTAATATCCATGCCAATCCTCCTCTTTTTGCTGAGGAAGACCGGCCCTGAGCTAACATCCATCGCCAATCCTCCTCCTTTTTTTTTCCCCAAAGCCCCAGCAGATAGGTGGTATGTCATAGTTGCACATCTTTCTAGTTGCTGTATGTGGGACGCAGCCTCAGCATGGCCCGAGAAGTGGTGCGTTGGTGCGCGTCTGGGATCCGAAACTGGGCCGCCGGTAGCGGAGCGTGCGCACTTAACCGCTAAGCCACGGGGCCGGGCCCAGATAGGATATTTCTGAGAAATGGCCCTGACAGCTGAAATGCCTAGCTTCTGTGACCCCAGGAAGGCAGAGAAGGAATCTTAAGTACAGTAATATGGTTCTGTCAATTTTTGCTTTATATATTTTGACACCAAATTATCAGGTGAATACAAATGTAGAATTATATCTTCCTAGTGAATTAAACTTTAATTATTATGAAGTATCTCTCTTTATACCTAGTGATGCTTTAAAATCTAGTCTTATTTTAATATAACTACACTAGCTTTTTGCTTTAGTGTTGTATATCTTTTCCCATCCTTTATCTTTCTTTGTCTCTATATTTCAGGTATATCTATGTAAACAATGTATAGTTGAATTTTGGTTCTTATCCAAAATAAATCTGAAAATATTTGCCTTTCAATGGAAAAATTTAGCAATTTGACATATAATAAAATTATTTTTATACTTAGGTTTAAATCTACCATCTTACTAAGTGCTTTCTTTTTTTTTTTTTTGGTGAGGAAGATCAGCCCTGAGCTAACATCTGTGCTAATCCTCCTTTTTTTGCTGAGGAAGACCGGCTCTGAGCTAACATCTATGGCCCATCCTCCTCCGTTTTTCTCCCCCAAAGCCCCAGTAGATAGTTGTATGTCATAGTTGCACATCCTTCTGGTTGCTGTATGTGGGACACGGCCTCAGCATGGCCGGAGAAGCGGTGCGTCGGTGCGCGCCCGGGAGCCAAACCCAGGCCGCCAGTAGCAGATTGCGCACATGTAACTGCTAAGCCACGGGGCCGACCCACTAAGTGCTTTCTATATGTCCTACCTACTCTACGTTCCTTTTTCTCTCCTTTCTTTGCCTCATGTTAGAATTATTTTATTCACTTATCCTCCTTTATTAATTTGGAGGTTATTCACTCTTTTACAATTTTTTAGTAGCTACCCGGAGATTACAGAATGCATTTTTAAACAAATCCTAATATTAACTGATTCTTTTACTCTCTTCCCCGAAAATCTAGGCAAGGACCTTAGGACCTTAACTCCCCCAAAACACTATCATAATATTATTTTTCTGTACAGCAATATTATTTGATATTTATCCACGTTTGTCATTTTCATTGGTCTTCATTCCTTCCTGCATCTCTGACCTTTCATTTGGGATTATTTCCTTCTGCCTGAAAAATATCCTATTAATGCGGGTCTGCTGGTGATTAATTCTCCCATTTTTTATTAGCCTGAAAATTTATTTCCTCTTCCTCCTTGAATAATTTTTCTGAGTATTGAATAGCATGTTGGCCATTATGTTCTTTCAGCCCTCTGAAGAATTCTATTTCCTTCTGGCGTACATTGTTTCCACTAAGAAATCAGCTGTATATCTACTTGTTGCCCCTTTGAAGGTAATCCATGTTTTTTTCTGACTGTTAAGATCTTCCCCTTATCTCTGATTTTCAGCTTTTAGTTTTTTGTGCTAAAAAACTAAACGTACATAGTAAAGATGTACTTTTTAGTTTTACTCTGATAGGCCTAGGTGTAGATTCCTTTTTACTTCTCTTGATTTAGGTTCTTAGGGCTTACTGAATATATCAATTGACGTCTTTTATCAGTTTGTGAAAGATGTCAGCCATTATCCCTTCATTTATTGCTTCTGCCCTATACTCGTAAACCTCACTGTTTCCTCTGGTCTCTTAGAATCTCTTCTATATTTTCCATTCTTTTACCTTTCCATGCTTCATTCTGGATATTTTTTCTCACCTAGCTTCTAATTAACTAATTCTTTATTCAGCTTTGTCTAATATACTCTTTAACCTATCCTTTGAATTCTTAGTGTCAGGTTTTATAATTTTCAGTTCTAGAACTTCCATTTAGAAAAACAATAGTTTCAATTCTCTGTCAAAATTCTTAATCGTGTCTTTTATCTCCTTGATCATGCTGTATTTTTTTATTTTAAAATCTGTATGCATAACTCCAACATCTAGAGAGGATTTTATATATGTTTTTCTTATATATTTGTTCATGTTGTCTTGTCCCGTCATGTGTGTGGTTTTTGTTTTTTAGTTTTGTTTTTTGGGGTTTTGTTTTTTGTGTGGTTCTGTTTCTTTGTGTGTGTATGCCCTGGATATTGCAGTGGCAAAATCATTTGTAGAAAATGTCTAACACCAGGATAATATCTTCTTCCACAGAGGATTTACAAGAGCCTGAGGGCACTAGCAATATTGGATCACCTTAATCCAATTTCAGGAACTGAGGTGAGTCAAGGCTGAGCTGCAGCCCCTGTGAGTAGCTTCCAGTTCATCCTTACTCCTCAGGGGTCCCAACCCAAAGCAAGGGGGTTCACCAAACACTCCCCTTGAAGGCCTTGTCTCTTATCCCCAGGAGACCCTCCAAAGCCCTGATCAACCCTTCAGCCTCTCAATCGCTTCCTCCATTCCCAAAGGAAAAGCATTTCCAAAGCCAGGCTTACCCCACTAGTCTTGGTCCTCTTCATATCTTAGCCCAATAATTCTCCACTACCTTATTTATCTTATTAGTGCTCAGGTGCTTCAAACAGTTTGTTGTTATTTTGTTTTCATTTTTGTGGTTTTCTTTTTTTTTTTTGCTGAGGAATAGTCACCCTGAGCTAACATCTGTTGCCAATCTTCCTCTTTTTGCTTGAAGAAGATTCACCCTGAGCTAATATCTGTGCCAATCTTCCTCTATTTTCTACGTGGGTCACCACCACAGCATGGCCACTGATGAGTGGTGTAGGTACGCACCCAGAAACTGAACCTGGGCTGCCGAAGTGGAGCACGCCAAACTTAACCACTAGGCCAAGCGGCCGGCTTGCATTTTTAATATATAGCTTTTCAGATTGCCTTCAGTAGGAAGGTTAATCCACATTATCTAGTCTACTGTTTCTGAAAGCAAGCACAATGATGTGTAGCACAAATGTCTGAGACATTTGCAACAGTGTTAAAAGGTGTTTTTTTAAAGCCAACAGTTTATACAACATAGATTAACATGTTAAGGTTTGCATAACAGAGTTTATTTTTCTGAGTTAAAAAAAGATCCAAGATTTATATGATTTATTGGCTTTAATACCAAAGAGAGTTAATCAGGATAATAAACTTAAAAGGAGCAAAGTTAAATGATGAGCTGGTTTCATGTTTTGAAAATAAAATTAGATTCTGTGTTCATTTTTAAAGAACCATGACCTGAGAAAATTAACAGGACTGGTGGGTGGGTGGGTGGAAACTTATGTGAAGGGATGAGGAGCCAAGGGCTTGATCTGGGATGATAGGGAGGGGAGAGAGCAGGTAAATCTAGGGAGAGCATGCGAGTCAGCACTGGACGGCCTTCCTTGAACATGCTGGAGAGAGCCCAGCAAGAGAGGCCAGTCAGTGGCCAGAAGTGAGGTTCTGGCTGGGTGATCTGAGAAACGGAATTGGGAGCAGCTTGTGCACAGACTGGATTCAGAACCAGAGGAGCTAAATGACTCTGGGGTCGAGGGTACAGAGAGAGGAGGATGCTACCAGAGCACTGACCTTTGGGAGCAGAGGAGGCAGAACAAATTCCAGGTGGTGGGGAGGTGGAACATGCAGGTCCTGAAGGCCCTAGGAAGAGGCTCTCTCGAAGCCTTGGGGGTCGTAGGGCAATTTCCCCCAAGAGGTGGAGGCTGAGATGTGGGGGAGGCCTCTGGTGAATTTGAGAGTGGTTTCCTTAGTGTTGGGAACCTGGAGGCTACTGAGAAGGGGTTCAGGATGGAGTGGGAGGCCAGGAAGCAGAGGCAGTGTGTATAGACTTCTTTTTTAGAATGTGTGGGGCTCTGAAGGAAGGAATTGAGATGGTGATTAAGGGAAGAGCCAGTGGGAACCACTGGAGGAAATTTGTGGGCAGAAGGGAAGGAGCTAGGACAGAAGGAGGGACCAAAGAACCCCAGAGATGCAGCAGAACTGAGAGAATCAGCGCCCACCCCAGGGGGCCCTGAACTCCACCAATAGCTCTTAGTATTCCCATTTTTCAGACGAGGAGAGTGAGACTCTGAGAGGCTGACTTGCCCAAGTAACTACTAGAGAAAGATGGGGCTGGGATGGGACCCAGGTGTGTCAGGTTACAAAGCCCACCCCTCGATGCCACCCCAGCCCCACTGTGATTTCAGGGTTTCCATGACCATGACCACCCCCGTCACCACCACACTGCCACCGTCATCACGCCCACCATGGCCTCCACCACTGTGACCACCACCGTCACTGTCCACCCCAGCACAATAATTATGCTCACCAGTACAAGATTTCCTGTGCCGGACACATGCAGTTCCTGTCTTTGGGGTCTCCTATTCTGAGAACATGCACACAACAGAACAAACTGGCGAGACAGTCAGCCAGAGCCTTTTGATCACGTGGCCGGTCAGCCTGTGCTGGTCCTCTATTCAGACAGCCTGCATTCCTGGCTTCTTCCTGGGGGAGGGGGCATGTCAGAAACTGGTTTTCCCATTTGCCCATCTCTTCCCATGGCAAGCTCCACGGGCCTCCCCCATCATCCATCCTCACCCCACCCTGAATCCCCCATTCATTGTCTCTGAGCTGGGAAAATTAAACAGATTTTTTCTGAGGGAAAATCCTTAGGGAAGGGAGTGTGTGCAGAGGGATTAGCACTGGGTTGAGGCCCAGTCATTCTTGGTCCTCCTCTGAGACTCTTGGCTTCCTGCAGGGACATGCTCCCCACTCACCAGGGCTCCCTCCCCTCCCCCAACTCACCACACCCCCTCTTTGGTACAAGCAGGATGGAAAGCCCACGGCTGCAGCCTGGGCCCAACACCCTCATGTGCCCATGGGCCCCAGACCCTCCCCAGCTCTGCCCACAGTCCCTCTCCCCTGGATCCCCAGCCTCCGGCCTGGAGAGATAGAGGTTTAGGATGCAAAGGGAGCCAAGATGGGGTGGAGGCAGGCCTGGGGATGCTGAGAGAGAGTTTCCACGCTGAGTGGCTCATTCTGAGCTGCTCTGCAAATTTCCCCTCCTCACTAATCCCAGGATTAGAGCAAGTGGAGTCCAGGAATACAGGAGCCAGAGTCTGGGAATGGGGTGCAGTGTGGTGAAGGGAACCAGGCAGGCTTGCCTTTGAACTCTGGCTCAGCCCCTCGCACGCACCCACTGTGTGGTCTAGGCAGGCCATTGACCTCTCTTAGCTCCACTTCCTCACTTGTCAAAAGAGGATCATCAAGTCTGACCACGACTGGAGAGGATGTGTGTAAGATGTGGTGTTCAGTCGGTGGTGGCTGGCTGACTATTACTGCCGTTGTTATGAGCTCTAAGTGCAGGGGGAGTGCGGAAGAATGAGTATTTCCTGCCCCTGACTCTCGGGCCCTGGAAGGCCGAGAGGTTCAGTGGGAGAACGTGGCATTGGCATCCGATAGGCCGGGTTGGACCTCAGCTCCACTGTGTGAGCCCAGCAATGACTCATCCTTGCCAGGCCGCCACTTCCACGTTGATATGCCAGATGTCTTATAGGTCTGCTTCAGGGACCGAGTGAGATTTAACACAGCATGGGGCTAGCACGGTGTCTGTTGTGTCTGCCCTGTTTCCCTTTTGCCTCTGTCTGAAGCCAGCAAGTCCAGGCCCCTGGTTCCATCCTCTGCACTCCTCACGGTGTTCCGACCATCCTTGTCTTGCCTGACTTTTGCCATACTCCCTTGCTTCTCTTCTCCAAAATCATATTCACCTGTCACTTCCCTTGCTCAAGAGCCTACCATAGCTCCCTATTACTGATCACATCTAAATCAGCCTTCTCAGCCTGGCATTTGAGGCCCCTACACCTCACCTTCCAGCCCCATTTTCTCTCCCTTGTCTCATCAGATGCCCCTTGCCCTGAGCTGACTTGGCCCTGGCTGACCTCCTGCTCCCCAACATGTCCCCACAGTGCTCATCTCCTGTGGCCTCCCTCCACCCTCCATCCTAGACTTCCAAGCTGCACCCAGCTCATCCATCTCTGAGCTTCAATGGATACAACAAGTTACAGACAAACCAAATCTCAAGCAGCAGCCAAGAGGAAGCCTTTCAATAATGGGCCATAATACGGTTACTGGCGGATCGGCTTTGGGAAGAAGCAGGTAATCGAATCTCCCTCCGGGTGCCATCTGTCTCTATTGCCCCTGCCTCGCCTGCGAGATGCCCGCCCTGCATCCGGCAGCCTGAGCAAGCAGGTCCCAGCCATAATGTGATTCCACTAGAGAGAGTGTGGGTTCTTTGGGGACAAGGGAAGGTTTTCAGAAGGACGAGGAGGAAAGGACAAAGCCAGAGTCAGAGGGGACAAGTACAGAACAGCAGCCACCCCAAGACTGATCTGGGAAAGGTAGCGTGGAAAAGAGCCTGTTGTCTTCAATATTCTTGTTCCTTTTGTATTTTTATTCATATTTTCTTCCCTTCAAGTTTCTGGAACGGTGGCTTTGTGGGAGGGTTCCGAGTACATAGAAGGTACTTAGATGCAAAACTACACAGTGGGGCAGAGGGGCTCGGCCCCAGACTCTGGCATCAGGCTCCCTCGGGTGGGGTCCCCACTCTGTCCCTGGCCACGTATGCAACCTGGGAGGGGCTGTTTAACCTTTCTGTGTCTGAGCTGGCCCCTCTGTGAAACGCAGATGGTGGGAGTAATACCCAGCTCACAGCTGGCTGTGAGGACTAAGTGAATGGAGCCAGGTAAAGCCTTAGAGCAGAGCCTGACCTGTAGGACTCCTCCCACCATCTTAACTCTCGCAGGTACCACGCTAGGCAGAATGGGAGGGCTGCTCCCCAGGGCCTGCCTTCAGGGGCCGCCCACACCCTCCCTGTGTGCAGCAAAATGGTGTGGGGATGAGAGCTGTTCAGCCGGCAGCGGCTGGCAGCAGGCAGGATCCACTTTCAGGATCATAACTGAGCCCCGCTCCTCGCTGCGTCGCACGGGAAGTGCACAGGGGCTGCAGGCAGCCTGGTCCCCGCATTCAAAGCCAGCCCACCCAGAGCCTCTCATTCCGCTGGTGTCGGTTGAGGCAGGTGAGGCTCACAGGCAGCCAGGAGTGGGGACCAGCGCATCTGGCCTGGGAGACCACCTGAATGTGGTCATTCCGGCAGAGAACCAGAGGGAGAGTTCAGCAGGACCAGGAAACACAAGGGCTGGAGGTCCACCCAGACCCTCACAGGGAGCAATGGTGGCATCGAGTCTCTGGCTGCCACTTCCCCATTCATTTATTCCACAAATGTTTACTGTCTGCCTGTTCCGTGCTGGGGCTGAGGCGAGGCCTTGGGGCTCCAGAGAGGAAGACACAATGCCTGCCCTCCAGGCCACAAGTTGTAGTAGGCAAAGCAGTGACAGTTGACATAAGAGCAGCAGCTGCTGGGCGCATCCTGAGAGAGCTGGAGTCAGGGAGAAGGAGGTCGGATAGGCGTATTTTTGCCAAAGTTGGAACTATACTGAGCATGCTCATAATTTATATTTTTTAGCAATAACTTCCCACCTTAATAAACAGTCATCCACACATGACTTCACTAGGCTACGTCATATTGTGTAATGTGGACGTGCTATAATTTACTTAGCCGTTCCTCTGCTCTTGGGTATTTAGTTTTTGTCTAGTTTCCACTGACACACAGAGTGCCGTGGTGAATGAATGCTCTCATACACAAATAGCTGTTCATTTCTTTGATTATTATTTTAAAACAAAGTCCTAGAAGCAGAATTGCCAGGCCCAAAGGGAGGGACATTTTTTCAAGTCTTGCTCGGTAGAGCGGGACATCCTGCTTCAGGACACGCAGGTGACGAGCCCAGCAGAGGAGGGGCCCGCCTCCCTAGGACCCTTTCGGGAATGTCCAGCTGGGATTGGCTGGAGCCTGTGTTTATCCATCACAGGAGCATCAACCCCCGTTGCCTCCCAGGGACACTACAAAATCTTACAGCCTTGAAGCTTGTTGAGCCTCATGAAAAATGGGACTAAAACCCAAGCTGCTCCTGCCTGAGGAATAGGATCTGCTACAGAAGCTTGGGTCATTGTACCGGTTAGGATTGCGTTAGGCTGCAAGTGTCAGAGACTTGACCTCAGAGGCTAACAAGGAGGGCTTATTTTCCTCACACAACAGCAGCGTGGCGGTAGTGTCAGCCGGAGACTGGTGTTGTGCATCCACACTGCACTCCATGACCCAGGCTCCTCTAGCTTTCCTTCCCTCCAGTCTGAGCATGTTGCTTTCCCCCTCATGCTCAGAAGATGGTTGCTGGACCTCCAGCCATCACATCCACAGTACAGACAGGCAAAGAGGGAAGAGGGAAGGGTGGAGCATGCTGCCTGCTGAAAATCCTCTCCCCTTTTAATCAGAAAAACCACCCAGTCTGTCTCCACTTAACAGCTCATTGGCCACAAGCATGTGCCAAGGCCCAGCCTAGTCACGAAGAAGCCTGGAGAGTCTTGCTTTGGCTGGGCACACTGCTGCCCTGAATTGGGACTGGAATTGTATAAGTAAGGAGGGTGGGGAAGATAGGCATCGGGTGGGCCCTAACCCTGTCTGCCCCCTTCCTCACATGGCATGACAGCTGTAGGGTGCCTGACTACCTCACTCAGGAATCTGCGGCCTGGAGGCAGTGAGTCTCCCAGGCCCAGAGACGGTCAAACGAAAGTTAAATGATAACTTGGCCAAAAGGCCATGGAGGGGATTCAAACAACAGAAAGAAATCAGGAGACTCCCCAGCTCTCTCTAGCCTTAGGGTTTGGGGGTCGAGTCCCTCACCCTTAATTAGGTTATTATATTAAGTTCGTTTAATGCAGAAAGTATCGTGAATCAAAATCCCAGATTCAAACCTCACTCCCCGTTACCATGCACCCTTTAGCAAAATCCTAAATTTCCTCAGCTTCAAATTCCTCTACTATAAAATGGGAATAAACAAGCTTGCAATTATTTAGTGATTAATAGGTTCCAGGCACTAAGCAATCTATTTGCTTGAATTATCTTATTTAGTTTTGACAACAATCCTATGAGATGGTTATTACTGCGGATGAGAAAACTACGGCACAAAAGGGCTAACAGTGAGGCAGATAAGCAGACGGTATCCCTGTACCATCCTACCTGTCAGAGTCTTGGAGGCGAAGTGAGATCTACACTGTAAGCTGTAAGGCGCTTCACAGATAGTCCACGTGGGAGCCTTATGCGCTGGCTCAGGACTGTAGGCTAGAAGAAAAATACCAACTCCATTTACTCATTCAGCAAATATTTATCCAGTGCCTGCTGTTCCCAGAATTTTTTAGGGGATACATCAGTGAACCAAACAGATGAAGTTTCCCACCTCAAAGAGCTCGCATTTTAGTGGGAGGAGACAGACAATAAACAAAATAAATGAGTTTCATATTTATATATATTTGACAGAGATGATATGAGCTATGGAGAAAAGTAAAGTAGAAATGGGGTTTCCGAGTGGCTAGGGGTTGTCATTTTACATGGGGGAGGATCAGAGAAGGCTTCACTGAGGAGACATTTGACCTGAGACCTGAGGAGGCGAGGGAGCACGTCATATGGACAGCTGGGAAAGGCCGTCCAGGCAGAGGACAGCTGGTGCGATGGCGCAAGGTGGGCACTTGCCTGAAATGTTTGAGAAACAGCAAGAAGCCTCGAGTGGCCCGAATGGATTAGGTAAGCATAGAGTGGGGAGAGGAGGTCGGAGAGGTGGTGGGGAGGGGTTGGTTAAGGTTTTGCAGACCACTATAAGGATGTTGGCTTATTGAGGGAGATGCGAGCCACTGGAGGGTTCTGAGCAGAGGAATGATGTTTATGGCCGCTGTTGTGAGTAGACTAAACAAGGGAGGATGTAGAGAGGCCAGTTACAAGGCTGTTGCAATGACCCAGCCGAGAGAGGACGGCACCTTGGACCAGGGCGTGATGGTGGACTGAGAAGTGGTCAGATTACGGATGTACTCTGCAGTTAGAGCCAATAGTGTTTGCCCATGGATTGGACAAAGGGTGTGAGAAAAAGAGGCATCAAGGATGACTACCAGGTTTTTTTGGTCTGAGCAATTCGGAGGAAGGAGTTGTCATTAACTGAGATGGGGATGACTGTGGGGGAGCAGATTGGGAGGAAAGCCCAGGCGTTCAGTTTTGGACATGCTGATTTTGATATTCCCATTAGGGATCCAGTTTGGGGTGTTGAGTGGGCAGTTTGAATACACAAGTCTGGAGTTCAAGGGAAAGGCTTGGGTCTAAGATATAAATGAGGAGTCGTCAGCATACAAATAGTATTTAAAACAATGAGAGTGGATTAACGTACCAAGGGAATAAGCGTAGATAAAAAAGAGAAGCGGTGCAGAGACTGAGTTCCAGGGGTCTCTCCACTGGTTAGAGGTCAGAGAGATGAGAAGGAACCAGTCAAGAAGACAGAGAAGGCACAGCTGGAGAGGTGGGAGGAGAACCGGGGGAATGCAGTGTCCTGGGGAAAAAGGTAAAAAACACAGTTGACCTATCTGGAAATATGCATAAAAGCTTGCAAAAAGTTAATGTCCTGTAACTAAAAATTGCACGTCAAGAATATATTCTAAGTAAATAGTCTTGGCAGTGCACTAAGATTCATGGCCAAGAATGTTCTTGACAGTGTGGGTTATAAAAGTGAAAAACAGGAAATAACCTAAACGTTTAACAACAGAGCGTTGCTTAAATAAATTATGATACATCCATATGATGGGCTAGCACGCAGCCATAGAAACCCATGTTTTAAAAAACATTTTTAAAAGGTTGAATGACCTGTGGACAGATTTATCTTCGTGATCTATTATTAAGTGAAAACAAACAGGTTATAAATTGTTATGGTCAACAAGATCCCTGTATCAGCCAGCTAGGAACATGGAAACCACTCTAGGCATTTCAAGCAGAAGGGGATCTAGTACAGAGAAGTAGGTGTTTACAAAGCCGTGGAAGGGCTGGCTGTCAGGTTCATTGCTAGCTTTTAGGACGCCAGGGAGTTGCTGGAACCACCTGACACCTGAGCCTCCAGCACCAAAATAGAGAAAATGCCTGAAGGCTGCTCCCAAATCTCCTATCTGCTGAAGCCCACACACCTGCCCTCGGCTGCCAGGAAAACAATGCTGTGATTTATGCTGTCTCCACCTGCCAGATCTCATGGACATGCCTCTCGCTGGTTGGCGGGAATTCTGAGAACTGTAGTTCCCTGGCTTCCAGCCCCTGCTGGGCAGAGGAAAGCATAGACCAGGGGAAGGAAATGATACTGAGTTGCCAGCAAACAAAACTGCACACTTTTACAAATATTTCTTTACAAAGATAATATGCCTGGAGCATAAACACCGTAGTAGGCCAAATAACACCTCCCCAAAGATGTCTACGCCCTAATGCCCGGAACTTGGGTATATATTAGGTTACCTAGCAAAAAGGACTTTGCAGATGTGGCTAAGGTTACAGACGTTAAAACAAGGAGATCGTCCTGGATAATCCAGGAGGACCCAATCTAATCGCAGGAGAACATTCTCTGGCTGGAAGTAGAAGAAAAATGTGGCAAAAGAGGAAGGCAAGAGAGGTCTGACAGAAGGAAGTCAGAGGAAGTCCAAGCATGAAAAGCATACTTTGCCGGTTCTGAGATGTTCAGGGACCACGTGCAAGAACAAAGGAGAGGCCTCTAGGAGCTGGGGACTCGGGGCGACAGCCAGCAAGGAAACAGTCCTACCTGCAACAAACTGGATTCTGCCGACAACCTGAATGAGCCTGGACGTGGGTTCATTCCCAGAGCCTCTAGAGAGGAAAGCAGCCCTGCAGATGCCCTGATTTCAGTCTTGTGAGACCCTAAGCGGAGAGCCCGGTCAAGCTCACCTGAACTTCGGACCTACGGAAACGGTGAGATAATCAAGGGGTGTCGATTACAGCTGCTAAGTCTGGTCGTTTGTTATGGCTGCATAGAAAGCCAGTACAAGTACCAAGATACAGCATATGGTTTTCTCTGGGTAACTGGACAGTGGTCATTTCTTTTTATATTTATTCTTTCCTTTCTTTTTTTTTCCTTTTCTTTGATTTTCTGAATTTTTCCTCTTTTCTGTAAAAAACATGAAGCCCCTTCAGGCTGACTAGACGGAGTGAGCAGAGTGGCCTTTGCCTAAAAAGGGAGGCTGGTCAGAACAGGCGTCCTGGAGAGGCAGTGAGCTAGGCCCATTCCTGGGGGCTGGCAGGTAGGATAACGCTATTGATAATAGCTAATGCTATGTGCTACACGCTTACCTTAAACAACTTTCTTAACTGTCACAACAACCTATTTTACCGCTCAGGAAACTGAGGCATGGATGGAATTAAGTAGCCTGCCCAAGGTCCCAGAGCTGGTAAATGGCATCTCCGGGAGGATGACCCAGCGCAGCCGGCTGCAGATCCTAGCTTCTTGACCTAGATGGAGCACAGCATCCCATAGCTGAGGCACAGACCCCATGGTGCAGGGCCCCCTGGGCCATCCCAGGACCTTTCCAACGTATTTTAAGATTCAGAACTCACTGTATAAAGGACTCTTACTCTTAAAGCCTCTTATGTACAACGGATCAAAGCAGAAGCAGGTCTTCGGTGTCGCCGGGGTGGGGAGGATTGGGGTGGTGCCCAACCCCTTCCTGCTCAGCCTTCGAACCCACCTCAGGGGGCTCCACAGAACACCCATCGTTCCCTGGAGCACAGTTTAGAAAGGGTCCCTCCAACCCTGAGGGTCTCTGGCCCTGGGGAGGGGAGGGAGAGCTCTTCGGGTGTCCCCAAGCTGCTAACGCCAGGTCTGCCCACAGGAGAAGGCTTTTCTGAGAAAACTGCATTGTGACTCCCAGTCAACTCGCCGTCTTGGCTCCGTCTCACACAGCACATCTGGGATGTGTTTTCTAGCATCTCCCCCCAGGGGCCTGGGCCGAGTACAGAAATTGAGAAGACTGGAAATGAGTAAGACTCATCCAGGGCACTTAACAGGACCACCAGTGGCACCTCCTTTTCCACAGGAAGCTGCAACAGTCAAGAACCCATCATGATTTTGCAAGACGGTTCTAGGGAAAGCCCTCTTGTGTTGTAACTGGTAGAGGCCAACTCAAATGCCCTGAGGGTTCCTCGTTCTGCCGTGCACCCCTCCTTGTTCCAGAAGTCCGGGTCCAAACTCCAGGGCCCATCTCGCCTATTTCTATCTAAGCCCCTGCCTCGAGTGCCCACCCAGGGTCCTGACTCCCCCAAGGCTGGGGTCTCCCTTGCTCTTGCCATCTTGCCAGAAGCTGGATTTCTGCCCCAAGCCCCAGTCTGATGGCAAGAGTCCTCTTTCTGCTGACCAACATCTGCGCTCTAGGCCCAGCCTCCCAGGGCTGGGAAATGGGGTTAGCTGCCGTTGCCCCTACTGGGATGAGCCAAAGTAGCAGGAAAAGATTCAAGAATCCTTTAATCCTCACAGTATCATCAGCATCCAGAGATCATCGCATTCAATCCCTGCCTCCGGGCAGGGTGCCTACTATTCACTCTCGCTGGCCTCCTGTCAATGGCTGACCATGCTCGTCCTCACTCTGCCTGAAACTCGGTTTACCCCCACACTTGTCTGTTTGCTCTTGATCTTCTCTCATGAGAAAGAGTAGGGGACGTGTCTACACCCACACGGGTCATATAAACACAGCCACAGTCACCTCCCTTCCTTTTAAATGAGTACATTACTTAAGGGCCAGAGGCGGGTCGTGGGCCTGGAGGATGTAGAGATTCTAGGTCAAGGCCTTGTTCCTTCTGTGCTCCTGGAGCTGACAGTTGTGGTAAGGAGAGGAAGGCCAGCCCAGAAAAGACATCTGAAGGGTCCACTTGTCACTTTCTGGCCACCTGGCTTCAGCCCATCACCTACCGAGGTGCCCTTGACCACCTTGATGCCCGGCACCTGTTGTGGCCCACACTGGAAAGTCTCCTTCCTTTCTCCCCCAACCCTCTCCTCTCTCCAGCAAGCCCTGGGCACAGCAACATTCACTCAAGGGGGATGATGAAGTCAGCCAGGTTCCTAACAAAGGGTCATGGCCAGAGGACCCCCAACTGCATTAGGAAATGGAGGGAAGGTGGAGGAGGGTCATATGTTCAGGACAAAAGAACAGCCCTCAGGATTCTGGAGGAGGGGGGTGGAGGGGAGGAGTGGTCATTGTTCTCAGAAGCTGCTGAGTGAAGTCCAAATGTTGAGAAGCAATCAAACCACTGGACATCTTCCTTCATCTCCCAGAGCTTCAGAGGACTCCTTTAGCCTGCCTCACCTCCCCTAGTGTGGGGATATCCACTGGTACCTAGGTCGATTCCATCCAGCTAGGAGGAGCCCAAAGTTCAAAACCACGTCTCCCCCAGAAGACTAGGGCTCTAGATAGCCCTGAGGGTGATAGAGGGGCAGGAAATCTTCAGGGATGAACAAAAGGGTCCCGATTTTCTTCCAAGGCCCCTTGCCTCCACTCCTTAATCCTCACTGGGCTTCCTCTCTTCCCTGGCCCTCCTCACTCACTGCTCAGCTCTGTTTCCTCTCTCACTCTGGGGTGGGAGTGCCTCTCATGGATCCTCCCTCCTTTGGGGACAGAAAGCTGAGAGCTCTTCCCCATTGCCATGCCTCCACCTCACACTTCCATCCCTACCCTTGTGTCTCTACTTCCAAGGGAGGGATGATCAGCTAAGGAGAAAGTTCTGAGCTAAGGAAGGGTGTATTGATTACGATTGTGTTAATAAAAGCAAAATACATTAAGGCTAAGTGTGGTTCCTTCCAGAAGAGCCAGAGGGACAAATACTGGGAAATTCAATATAACCCATGATCTTAACATATAAAATAAAGAGATGAATTTTCCCAACATGTTTCATGGGGAGACTTTAGAAATAGTACCATATTAAAGACGGATGTCAGCTGTCACCATAAACTATCACCATTAGTATTTAACATTGTTCTGGAATTACTTGACAATGCAATTAGATAAAAGAATACAATAAGAAAGATAAATATTCTAAGGAGAAAGCATAATTATTATCATTGGATGATATTCTATACTTGGATATTCCAAGAGATTCAGCTAAAGAACTTTTACTAATATTCAGAGAATTTAGCAAGGTAGCTAGTTTAAAAACAAGATTTCCTAAGCACACAAGAAATAACTAGAAATATAGAAATAAGGTCTCATCTACAAAGGCAACAAAAACATAACATGTTGGAAAAAATGTGTAGGTATACATGGAAAGAGCTATAAACCCCAAATGAGGGACTTAAACATAGACTTGAATAAATGGAGAGAGAGAGACCTTGCTCTTGGATAAAAAGCCAATAATATTGTAAGCATGTCAGGGTCCTCATAATAAATCCATAAATTCAGTGGACTTCTGTACAAAATATCAGCTGCTTTTTTTGAGAAAACTTGACAAAATGATTATAAATTCATCTGGAAAAACAAATATAAAAGAATAGCCAGAAAATTCCTAGAGGGAAAAAAGTAAACTAAGAAGGGAAGAGGAGCCCTATAAAACACTTTTTTAAATATGATAGGGGCCAGCCCCGTGGCGTAGCGGTTAAATGCGTGCTCTGCTGCTGGAGGCCCGGGTTCGCACCGCTTGTCAGGCCATGCTGTGGCAGCGTCCCACATAAAGTGGAGGAAGATGGGCATGAATGTTAGCCCAGGGCTGATCTTCCTCACAATAAATAAATAAATATTATAGAGCTACAATAATTAAAATAGTATGGGGCTGGTACAGGCAGAACGCTCAGGAGTAAAGAATAAAGGAATCTGAAATTGACCTAAATAAACATGCAAATTCAATAAATTGAGACACTAGCCAGCTATTTGGGACAAAAATAAATAAATCTGAAATCCCTCCCTTACACTGAAATAAATTCCAACTGGATCAAAGATTTAAAGAAAAAAACATTTGAAAAATAAGACATTTGAAAAATAAAGCCATAAAAGTGCCAGAAGAAAATGTGTGTAAATGTTTTTATGATTCTGGGATAGCAAAGGCTTTTCTAGTCAAGGGACAAAACAGAAGTCATAACAGAAAAGATTAATAAATGTATCCATGTAGAAATTAAAAGGAAAAACTCCAGAAACAAAATCAAAGGACAAAACAAGAGAAAGTATACCTGCAAGATGTAGGACAAAATGTTCATTTTCCCAATTGAAAAAAAAAGACAGGGGCTGGCCCAGTGGTGCAAGTGGTTAAGTGTACACACTCTGCTGTGGCGGCTGGGGGTTCGCCGGTTCGGATCCCGGGCAGGCACTGATGTACTGCTTGTCGAGCCATGCTGTGGCAGCGTCCCATATAAAGTGGAGGAAGATGGGCATGGATGTTAGCCCAGGGCCAATCTTCCTCAGCAAAAAAAAAAAAAAGACATTTTTTTAAAAAAACTTGAAACAACAACAAAAAGACATATTTTACAAAACAATAAAGACAACAATCCAGTGGAAAAAATAGGTCATTCACAAAAAGCACAACTGGCTAATAAAAATATACAAAATGTTCCACCTCACTAGTAATTTTAAATGCAAATGAAAATAAGATATAATTTTTCACTTATCTGATTGGCAAAGATCAAGAAGATTCATAATGCACAGTGTTGTGGAAAGTGGGGGCTACACAGGTCATCTCATACAATGCTAATGAAAGGAAAATTAGTACATTCTGTGGAGCAATGAGACATTATCTATTAAATTTTAAGTGTTCACACTCTGACCTAGCAGTTTATCTTCTAGGATTTTATCCTGCATTTATGCAAGTGCTAGAGGGTAAATGTACAAAGATGTTCATTGCAGCATTGTTTATAATTTTTTTAAAAAAGGGAACAATCCAGAGGTTCATTTATAGGGAATTGGTTAAATAAATTATAGTATATCCATAGCATGAAATACTATGCAGCTATTAGAAAGAATAAGAAAGCTTTCTGTACGTTCTACTAGGAAAAGATGCCTAATATAATAAGTGAAAAAAACAAGTTGCTAAATTTACATATAATATAACCTACAATTGTAAAATAAAATTTAAAATAATATGCTTTAATCATGCCTTGGCCCAGCCCCTTCTCCCCCTTCAGAGGTCCGTAAGGAAGCTTAATGCATAAGAACAGTAGTAAAGGGAGGCAAAATATTACTTTATTATTAGCTGGGGCCCTGGCTGCAAACTTGAACTCCGGTGAGTGGACAAAGACCCCTCTGACTCGCACAAGGCAGAGGACCCAGTGGTTCAGGGGCTTCTGCTCCCTCTACCTGCACACCATCTCTCCACCTGGGGCCACGTGCTTGATCCTGAGGAGGGCCCATCACACATGCACACACAGACGCATCCGCTTTGGATAGAAGACCCTTACGCGCTAGTGGCTCCTGCATCTCTCCCTTTGGGGTGTGAGGGCAGAGGGAGGTGGATGCGGGCAGGCAGGGAAAGGGGTTGACCCACCTTCTGGGGTCAGAGGTGATGAGCCCTCCCGGATGGAGGGGGTGGACCAGGGCCAGGAATTGCAACAGCCGCTGGCTGGGTTTGAGGCTGAGTGGGCAGGCGGCCTGCTGTGGTGAGGAGGGGAAGGGTTTGTGGGAAACATGGTTGGCAGAAATAGCCGGGATAGCGTGCACCGGCAGCCTCTGGGGAGGGGACCCTCGCCCTCAGCCAACTCCCCCAGGGTCTGTCCCAGGGCACCAAGGCCACCTGTCTGCCCTCTGGGCCTTGAGTCACTTCCTGTGTTTTTCTTTTTCCCCAGGTAGGCTCCTGACTCACAGCCCTCCTTCTTTCCTTCCTGTCCCTCAGTGACTCAGGGGCAAGGACAAAACCCACCTGAGGCCCAGGAGAAAGGGGTCCCTGCCTGGGGATAGGTGCCCCCCAACCTCTGCACCTCCTACGCCTTGGTCTCCCCATCCCTGGCACGGAGCTGGCCCCAGCACGAGGGGAAGCCCAGATCAAGGGTCATCTCAGTCAGTCCCCTGCCTCCAATCCAGCCCAAACAGGGACTCCTCAACTCCTGCCCTCAGCGAGAAGGGCTGGAGCACTTCCTGTCTCCAGTTTCAGCAGATTCAGTGCCCCCCACACACACCCTCCTCTCCTGCATTACAGCAAACTCCCTCAAGGGTGAAACCATATCTCCTTCTCTCCACAAATGTTTTCTAATTGAATCAGAGTCAAGCTAAGTCTCCAGGGCAGGAGCCACAGGCCCCGCTGATCAGAAACACAGAAATGGAGTCCTCCCCATTGGGAGACTTTCTCTACCAGCCTGCGTGATAGACACTGTGGGTTGTCCACTCAGCCCCTGGCCCCGTACCCATTTTCTCCTTTAAAACCCACCCCACTCTTTCACACAGCCCCATGCCTCACCCACCAGGGAAGCTTCATTCTCCCTACTAAGAGTTAACAAAGGAATGAACATATGCCATAACCTCGGCCTGTGAGAACTGAGGGTATGTTTGCTAGGGGCACTTCAAGGAAAAGTTTTCTTGATCTTAAAAACAGACCCATAGAAAGAGATGGCCCATCTTCAACCTCCAGACACATCATGTCTGGATGTGATGTCTGGAACTTCAGCAGCCATCTTGCAACCACGAGGGGAGCTCTAGCACCACAGGAGCAAGCCAACACCTCAAGAGGGCAAAGCAGAAAGACAGAAAGAACCTGGATGCCTGATGATGTGGTAGAGCCACTCAATTAACTGCCCTGGAGCCGCCCTGCCTCAGGACTTTTTCTTATGAAATAAACACTTCCTGTATTGTCTAGACTATTTCAAGTTGGGTTTCTGTTACTTGCAGTCAAAGTGTCCTTATGATACAGCTGGATTTTTGAAAAGCCTGGCTGAAGAAACCAAATGAGTCGTTAGGAGAAAGGCGGGTATGTGGCACGAAGTAGAAGGAGATCACAGTTTCCAAACCTCTGGCTCATGTGTAGCCCCATGACATGAGACCCAACCAGCTGGGGGCTGAGAGGAGCAGGAGGAATGTGGACCATGTGTGAATGAAGACGTGAGAAATAGGAGGTAGAGAGAGGGAATCTCTGGGAATCAGTAGCTCGGATGTAGTGGGGGAGAGGTACAAAGATGTTCATTGTAGCCTTGTTTCTAATTGTTTATAATTCCAAAGAAAAAAAAAAGTTGAAACCACCCAGAAGTTCATGTATAGAGAATTGATTAAATAAATTGTAGTACATTCTGAGAGTGGGAGCAGTGAATCAACAGAGCCCTAAAAGAGGAGGTGACAGCTAAGCAGCGACCCTGGATGGGGTCATGTGGCTCCCCCCATCATGGGGGGCCAGGGGGAACCAGGTCCTCTCCTGGCCCAGCCCCGGGGGAGGGGCCTTTGGCTGGGTTCTGGGCTCAGTTCCTAGCACATATTCTTTGATACTATGCATTCCATTCCCTGACCCCCCAGTACAGCTCTGACCCCCAGTACCCCTCTCCTTTCTTGAGGGCAGGGCCCCTTGTTCTGCATCTGGTGGCTGCCCTGGGCCCAGCACAGCACTTGGGGCCTAATTACACGGGGCCCAGGAGGTAGGGAGCATCCGGGGAAGGTGAGGGAGGAGGAGGACTGTCCAGAAAAAAGAAACAGGCAAACGGAAGGGCCAAGGTCTCTGGAGCAGGATCACTGCCCTGGAACCAGGAGAGGCCCCGAGATGGCCAGAGGAGGAAGAAGTGGACTCGAGAGGGAGGGAAACAAGGAGCTCGGGTGGGGACAGCAGCGTCAGAGAGCAGACTCGGTCCACACAGCACAGTGGGGAGGGGCACCTGACCACAACGCACAGTCATAGGTCTCCTCCCAACCCAGGGCCAGCACACGTGTGTGCCTACACCTGAAATAAACATCTCACAAAACCACACTTCCCTGCTACATGTAAGGGGCTCTATTTTCTATCCTGTTGTATTTCATGTTTTTAAAATGCTGGTTACTGAATTAATTTCCCACCCAACTAACAGGTCATGACCTGCAGCTTGAAAACTCTGCTCCAGGGCGGTGACTCTGCTCCAAGGAGTGACCCCCCCCCACCAGGCCTGTCCATGGTCGCTTACAACCAGCCTGGGACAGCGTAGGTACAGAGACCAAGCACAGGCATTTAGAATCTTTAACAGCAATTGAACAGTGATTTCATGTCCGCTGAATCCAACAATTAAAAATTGCGGCTTTGTATGTCTTATTTTATTTTTCTAATAATTCTTTTGTATTGTATTTTATACCATTATTGGTCTATGACAAATTGGAATTAAAAAAGAAAAACTGGTCCTTCCCGCAGGTAGTCTGAAAAGCGCTGCTGTAGAGGACACAGGCCCTGCCCAGAAGCTCGTAGTCCAAGATGATAAACTCCTCTGGACTTTCCACACGGGGAGCGGCCACCAGATCAGCACACGATGCCCTCTTCTCTGTCGTTGGAATCCTTTGAGGTCCAGCTCCATGCCATCACTGCAGGACAGTTTCCAAGATGGCACACACCCACCCGCGTTCACTGTTCCTTCCTGAGCTCCCATAGTGTGTTGCTTGGACTCCTGTTACATTACTTTATGGTTTTTTTTTTTGTTTTTTTTTTTGTGAGGAGATCAGCCCTGAGCTAACATCCGCCAATCCTCCTCCTTTTTTGCTGAGGAAGACGGCCCTGGGCTAACATGGGTGCCTATCTTCCTCCACTTTATATGGGACGCCACCACAGCATGGCTTACCAAGCAGTGCGTCGGTGCGCGCCCGGGATCTGAACCAGCGAACCCCGGGCCGCCGCAGCGGAGCGCGCGCACTTAACCGCTTGTGCCACCGGGCCGGCCCCTACTTTATGTTTTTATCTGGTTGGCTGTTGATGGACCCACTTACCATGGATTCAGGCCCTGAGTCTGACACAAGCACAGTGCTTTGCACATGGTAGGCACCCTGAAGGTAAGAGAGAGTGAAGGAAGAGAGGAAGAAAAGCAGAGACAGGGTGGGAAAAGGAGGGATGGGCTCTGTGTATGGTCACGGGGATGGGAGTGTGAATCCAGGCTCCTCTGACACCTCAAAGCTAGAAGAGGGCCCTGGATGGAGATCCTGGGTGAATCCTAACCAAGGTGGTCTGGGGAACAGGGCGGGGAAGGGGGCAGGGTGGGGGGCCACTGGAGCAGGGAACAAACAGGCTGCTCGGAACCAGGCCTCCCCAGGCATCTTGGGGCCACCCCTGCAGAAGGGAGCCAGACCCGGGTCTGGGGTAAACCGGGAGGGCTGGGAAGCTGCTCAGTATTTGCTCTCCTGGGAGAGCAAGTGGGGTGAGCCCTATGAAGGAGGTGCTGGGAGGTCTTCACAGGGAGGGCAAATGGAGGGGACTAAACCCAGGCAAGCTCTCAAGGGGTCATTTCACCCATCCTCTTGCCTCTGCCCAAACTCTAGTAGCAACACCTGGACTTTCTATCCCAACACGCCTGGGAGCAGAGACATGCCCACTCCTTTGTTGGGGGGCCTGTTTCCCTCTACCTTGGAAGCCCCTGCCATTCATTTTGAGAGTGTCTTAGTTTGGGAGTTTTGTTGTGTGA
This sequence comes from Diceros bicornis minor, assembly GCF_020826845.1. Lineage (NCBI taxonomy): Eukaryota > Metazoa > Chordata > Mammalia > Perissodactyla > Rhinocerotidae > Diceros > Diceros bicornis. The sequence continues at coordinate 21,793,672 of NC_080753.1, read as the reverse complement.
CCTCAGGCAAGTTGGTCGGTCTCTCAGAGCCTCAGTTTTCTCGTCTGTCAAATGGGAATAATAAACTCTGAGAGGGCTGCCATGTGGATGAAGTTAATAATGCACAGGAAGTGCCTGGCAGATGGTGGGCAGTAGCTGGTGCCTTCCCCTTCCCCAGGTGTTCCCTTGAAGGCGCTCGGCCAGCAACTTGGATATCAGTCATGCAGTGTGTCTGCTGTGGGCCCAGCAATCTGGCAGAGCCAAGGAGGAATGGGCTATCTGAGATGGAAAGGGGGCAATCAAAGAAGGCTTCCCAGAGGAGGCAAGTTGCAGCCAGGAATTGAAGCCTGAGAAATGGAGTGAAGGGAGGGTGAGCTGACCATGCAAGAGACCTGGCCTCTGCAAAGACTTGTGGGAAAGAACAATCTGGGATGGGATGCAGGGCAGATCAGCTTGGCCAGCTCCTGGAACGGAGCAAGGTGTGTAGAGTGGGCAGCTAGCAGGGATGGCTTTTCTTGAGTGTCAGCAGGCCCAACATGCATGTCCCTGCCCCAGAGTTGCCCCTGTCCCTGCCCTGCCTGGGGACAACAGATAAGCAAGGAAGGAACCCCCACCCAGCCAGGTGGGCAGTCCTGGCCTCAGACACGAGGCTGCCAGCATGCCACCAGGAACTGGCAATAAAGTTGACAGGGACAGAGGCAAAGGCCTAGGGAGTGGAACAACATGCTTTGTGTGTGCTGGCCACCGTGGGGCTGGCTCTCATAATTTTCCTAGAATGAGTGGGGGCCCAGCGGCAGGGCTGCAGCTGCCTCTGCCTAGAAAGTCTAACTCTGCCCAACGCCCAGAGGGACAGGAGTGCCCTCCTCCCCGGACCTCACCCCCTCCACCTCAGCCAGACCCTCCATAGCCTACTCCATCTTGACTCAACCAGCAGCGCCTTCACACACATGTACAGACACACAACCCTCACCCTGTGCTCAGCACATGCACACACACACACACACACACACACACACACACACACAGAGGCAGGGGTCACCCAGAGTCCAGTGGAGAGAGGGGGCTCTCCTGGTACCAGACAGCACAGAGAGGCCAAAGTGTGGGGGCTGAAAAGAAACACACAGAGAAAGACAGGAGGGCCTGACAGGAGAGTCAGGGCCTAAGAGAGACAGGAGGACAAGAGAAAGAAGAAAAGGACAGAGACAGAGAAGGGGGGACGGGGAGAGAGAACAACAAGGAGAGACAGAGGCAGTGAGAGGAAGACCCTCTGGAGTGGAGCAGGACACCACCCTGTGGGGTCCTGAGGCACCGGTGGGGGACAGGGGTGTCTTCCACTATCAGCCATGCAGAACGGAGGTCCCATTTTCTCTATCCCAGCACCATACGGGGCCTGCCACCAGGAAAGTTCCTAACTCTCCTCCTTCCAGATGAGACTGCAGGGCCCCACCAACATTTGTCCACCCCTCGGTCTGAGAAGACCTCACGAGAGGCTCATCAGACCTCCAGGGGCACCGAGCATCCGGCCAGCATAGCTCCATGTTCCCCTAAAATGCATTGCCTTCCATTTGGAGAAAACTCCCCTTCCTCTGCTTTCCTGGCCCCCCACACCACCCCAGGACACTCTAGAAATCTGTTCCCATTGTCCTGGCTTGTCTCTTCTCCAGGATCTTAATTTCCTCTGCAGACTCAGAGCTTTCCATCTCCTGCCTCCTTCAGATGCCCATAGAGAGGCCTGGGCACACCCAGCCCAGCTCCGATGCCCAGAGGAACTGCTGACTGGCCAGAGAAGAGGCTGATCACCTTCCTGCTTTGTTTCCTGCCTCTAACCCATCCCCTCTCCAAGACAAAACAGTGTGTCCAATCCCACCAAGAGTTTGGAGGTGGCAACTTTGCAGGGAGGCTTGAAGTCCAACCACTGCATATTCTTCCTTCCCTCCACTGGGTGGGCAGGGCTTCCCTCTTGGAGAAGCAACCATACCACCTTTCTTCTAGAAAGCTAAAGCTCTCAGGGCTTCAGGCCTGGCCCTTTTTTATGAATTCCTCCAGTGGGCATGGTATGGAAGCCAGGCTGCTGATCTGAGACCTGGCCCTCCAGATCTCCTCTAGCTCTGGTGAGGAAGAGGGTAACCACACACAATGCCCCTTGCCAGGCCACCTGTACACTGCTGCACACAGATGTGCCTGCAGCCCACAATTCCGCCTTCTTGTCCTCCAGCACTGCCAGGGGACCATCAGAAGGAGAGTGGGCCAGGAGGACAGTGACTGAGACCTAGAGGGAGGGAGAGCGGCAGAGACAAAAGGAGAAGGAGGGAGGTGGAGAGAGGACCAAGGAAAGACAGAGAGAAAGAGAGAGAGAGAAAGGGGGAAGGGGTGAAGAGGGAGAGGGGGAGAGAGAGAGACAGATAGGAAAAAAGATAAAGAGACAGGAATAGAGCATAGGCTTCCACCCCCTCCAGCCCTCTCAGCATGGTCTAAGACCCCAGCCAACCCTAGAGATCAAGGTGGAGGCTTGGCCGGGGCTGAGGGCAAAGCTATCTCCCAGGAACTAACCCCATGCCCTGGACCCAGCCCCAGTGGCCCCAGGACAGTACCTGGGGCAGGTAAGGGGATGGGAAGGGCCTCTGCCAGGGCCTGGGGAAATGGAGCAGAGAGACTACAGGCCCCAGTTGCGGTCCATCTCCACCAAGGACACACAAGAATGCAGCAGGAGAGACTATGATTAGACAACAGGGAGAACATGATGACAGCTAGGGCCCCGGGATGCATTCTCTACAGGGTAGGGAGGTTGAGGAGGCAGGGGGAGGAGTCTGTGAGGAGGGAGCTGACGTCCTCCTGGAAGGCCTTCTCCCACCTCCCTCCACCCCCAGCGATGAGTCAGGGATTCTGCAGAATTTTGAATTCCTGTCTCCCTTTGGGCAATGATACTTGACACTCTCCTGGGTTCTCTCTCCTGACACAGCAGTGAAATCTCCAACCATCCTCCAAGCCTGCTTTCTCCATGGCTCCGGGGGCAAACTCTGCATTCCCCTTGAGTCACTGCCACTGCAAAACCCCCTCCTACCCCAGCCCAGGGCCAGCCTCCAATCGCTCTCAGGCTCGCGTGCTGCTCCCTCCGCCTGGAACCCCCTACCCAGAACCAACTTCTTCTCTTCCCTGGGAACCAGTTTAGACAGCATCTGCACAGCCGGCCAATTCACAAGAGCCCGGCACATAGCAAGCACCCCCTGAGTGACTGAATGAAAGAACCAACGAATCAATCAGTGCAGGAGATCCTGTGAGGGGGAGACACCTCAGGCGCTACCCTCAGGGAGCCCCCATTTGAGCAGAGCTGGGGAACTCAAAGAAAAGAAAGCTCTGCGTGGGTCCTGCAGCAGGGGTCCCTCCGGACCTCAGAGCAGGGTGAGCCTTCATTTACTGCCAGGGCCTAGCACATGCCTGCTACAATGGAGGGCTCAGTAAACACTTGTTGGAGGGAGGGAGGGAGGGAGGAAGGAAGGAAGGAAGCTCGTGGCCCTTGACTTCTCTTTGAGGGATGTTCTCTGGTCAAGTTGCTCCGTGGTGACCAAGACCACCTGGGCCTTTTCTATCCCTGCCCCACAGTGCCCAGCACAGGAGAGCACAGAGGGGGTCCTTGTGACAGACTTGAGAACCCTGAGTTGAGCTGGAAGACTGAGCACCAAGAAGCTGGGCTTCAGGCAGACCCCAGACCCAGGGACAAAGCTGCCTCAGCATCAGCCTCACTCTCCAGCCCCACAGTGAGCACAAGAGTCGGGTGGACAGGGAGGCTGCCATGGGGCCAGGCAGAGGCGGCTGGGCAGTGTGGGGCACCGGGCTAGGGGTCATGGCAGGGCAAGACTCTGCTTGGCCCTCAAGGAGAAGGAGGGGTGCAGGGAAGACCAGGCAAGGCTGAGGTCCACCCCTCTGGTAAGATCTGAGCCTTTGGAGGAGGGAGAAGCTGGGGGAGGGGTGCTGGGAGGACAGAGAATCCCTCCAGCACCCCCGCAAGGCGGAGCGCAGCCCCCACGCTACTGCCCCAGTGCAGCATAAGCATCTGGTAATGGATCAGGATGGTTGTCTCAGGAAGGTGAGTGAGTTTCCATGAGGGAATCTTTTCCATCCTCAAACCAAAACCTACATCTCCAGCCCAGAAGGAAAAGCTGCCACTTCCTCTCCAGAATGCAAAGCCGCTGGGTGGGGAGAGACCCGCTGCATGGACACCTCTTCTTCCTTCAGGTCACCTCAGGGGATGACTGCTGTGGCGGAAGAGCAGAGGGGAGAGGGTCAGGGTGAGAGAGACTTTCTCCTGAGCCTCCTTCCAGCTCCACATCCTGCTGTGACATCCCTGCCCCAGGAGATGAAGTGCTGGGTCAGGGCAACATGGTGGGGATGAGACTTCAACGCTGCAGAAGGGGGCAAAAGTCAGAGACTTCTTGCGTCCATGTAGGGTAGGAGCCAATTACCAGGACTGGGGTAAGTGCCAAGGCACGAAGCTAGGGGTTAGCGGGTCAGTGACCCACCCATCCACCTATTCCTTAGCTCGCCAACATTTGGGGAAGTGATGTTTTTGGTTAACCAACACTTATATAGTGTGAGATAAAGCACAAGTCCCTTACAAATATTAACTCATTGAATCCCCAGAACAAACCAATGAAGACGGCACTATTATCATCCTCAGTTACAGATGGGGAAACTGAGGCTCAGAAAGGGTAAGTGACTTGCCCAACATCACATAGCTGGAAAGTGGCTGAACCAGGACTCAAATCCAGCATAATGCTGCCCCAAGGGATCCCTGCTGCTACCATGGTTTCGAGGCCTGGCAGGAGTCAGGGACAGTTAAAGGCCAGGAGGCTGGGGCAAGGATGCAATCCTTCCTTTGGGATGAGCAGGCCCTTTCAGGGAACAGTCCGACACCTCTCCCAGAGAGGGCTGGAGCCAGAGAGAGAGCAGCTGATGTAATTGCTCCCCCTTGTGGGGGGGGGGGTGGAGCTGGCCCAGGCCCAGACCCAGGGGGTGTGCCTGTGATGACAGGGTCCTGGGCCAATGGCAGGGCCCCAGCCTCCCCCAGCTGGCCAGGGAGGAAAGGAACCCCTCCCGGGTATGTATTTCTATTATCTTGAGGAGAAAGGGAGGAGGGAAGAAAAGTTGGCCGGAAGGCAGACTGAACTTGCAACTTGGTTTAATAACCAAATCCCAGTTCTCCTATGGGCCAGAGCTCCCTCCCGCCGTCCCCTCTAGGGAAATCCGCGCCAGTCCAGGAGCTGGGAACAGGGAAGCCTGTCCTCACAATGCCCCCAGCCTAAGGCCCCAGAAGTGGGGTCCATCTCCCTTGGAACCTGCAATGGCCCCTCCTTGGCCCTGAACCCCACTCTGGCTGGCCAGGTAGAGAGAACGTGGGGTCCTCCTCCAGCCCTAGAGAAGGAGGCTCCCAGAGATGGGGGCTGCATTTTCCACCCTGAATACAAAGTTGCATGGCTGGGAAAAATAAATGGCACTAGTGGGGCAGGGGGCTAAACCATGTGAAGGAAGGCTGTCCTCAGAAATGCCCAGCCTGCACGCCTGGATGGGAGGTCAGGGCACCCACTGCGCAGTCAGAATGGCGAGGGGTGGGGCAGGCAAGAGTGGGCACACCTTCTGTGTCCTCACTGCCTCCCCACCACTCACACACACACACACACACTCACAAGCATTCATATACACATTCACACACATAGACACACACATACACTTGTAGGTACACTCACACACGTATACACACTCACATGCACACACACTCATACACACACACATGCTTATATATATATATATATATACACTCACACACACATATACACCCACCCATGGAGACACACTCAGACACTTATATATACACATACACACTGAGGCACACTCAGGCATATATACATATACACACACACACACACACACACACTCATCCCTTAGGGGGTTAAAAATGGGCTGGGTAGGAGAGGGGTCTTTTGGGAGGATGGCATGGCTGGTAGCTGCTAAGGGGTGGGTGGGCAGAAGCCTGGGACTGGGCGGGGAGCCCAAGAGTGGGGGGTGGCGCTGTGGGCCGCTGTGTGGTGCCGGAGCCAGGACTGTGAATGGAGTGGGCACTGCTCCTGGTCCCTCCCGGGCCGCCTCTGGTCAGGCCAGCCTCCATTCCCGGCATTGTCTCCAGCGCCTCGGGCAGGGTTCCCAGGCCTGGCTGAACTGGGGACCTGGCCAAACAGCCCTCTCTGCCCTTCCATTCCCCTCTCCCCTTGAGAGGGAGGGTTGTGTGGGGAAGTGGGGGAGAAGGAAGCTTCCTGAATCACTGGCATCCCATCCCCTAGCCCACACAGACTGCCGGCAGAGGAGCTCAGGTGCAGGGTATGGCCCCAAAGCCCCAGGCTCCACAACCCCCATCCTTCCTGGGGCAGGCAGCCTTGAAGTCCAGCCCACCCCACCTGTCACCTCCACCATGACATTCATTTCCACCCCATCCCTGGGGTCCGTCCACCCTCCTCACAGGCTGAGTTTAGTCTGGGGCAACCTATCTCCCTCCCTACACCCACCCCCAAGCAATGGAACCACATGGGTTTTACCCTTAAGGCCAAATGAATCACCTGGGGCGAGAGGATGCAGGCATTAATGGATAAATCCAAAGAGGCTCCTTCTCGGAGAACTGCTTCTTCCCTGCCCCCTCCAAGAGGTTCCCCACCTTCTCCTGGCAGCCTTCACCCAGAATGGGGCCCCTCATCTCTCCCTGATGGTGCCAGACAGCTGTGCCACCATCACAGTGGCTGCACCTCAGCCAGGGGAAGGGACTCTATGGATAAAAAGACCAGCCATCGTCCAGGACCCCACGTGGCCCTCCCTTAGAGTCACTTGGGCACCACTCCCCCTGGGCCCTGTGGGGTAACAGCAAGAAGACAGCCACCATCCCACCTTCACAGGGCTTGTGTCCAGGAGGAGCTCTCCCTGGCCTGGAGCTGAACCTGGTACAGGACTTCCCTCAGACGGCCTCCAACCTGATCCCCACCTGAGCCAAAGGGATTTTTCCAAAACATAAATTGGATCCCATCCAGCCCTTCCTTAAAACCTTTCAAAGTTTTCCTAGTGCCCTCGAGATAATTCCTTAACTTGGCACAACACATGAGATCTGGTCCCCCACCGCCACTGCGCCTCATGCCATGATCTTTACCCGCTGAAGGGAACAACCCCCTCCCCAACTTCCGAGATGCTCTCTTCTCCTTCCAGGCCTCTCTCCCAGCTCTACTCATCATCCTGTAGGTCTCTGCTCCACCTCCCCCAGGCTCTGAAGCGGAAACCTTCCTCTCTGCTCTCAGCCCCTGCATCTCTTCTCTCCGGGTGCTGATCAGTGTTTTGGGCTGGCCTGTTTGCTCATCAGCCTTCCCATCTAAACAGGAGCTCCAGGAGGGAAGGAACACATCTGTCCTACTGGTCATTAAGCCCTCAGTCCCAAGCACAGCACTGGGCACAGAGGAGGTACTGGATAAATGCAAATGAATGAATGAGTGAGTGAATGAATGAATGAACAAATGAACAGCCCATAACCACCCAGCCTTTCGAGCCATCATGCCCACCTCTTCCAGAGCTGCCCAGGACAAGCAAGCCACACCCCTCTGCTCTTCCGCCCTTCAACCCACTGCTGGGTACAGCTCAGTAAGGCGGCTCCCACCCTCTGGGAAGAATCCCCTGGATAGTCCCCTCCCCTATCCAGCCTCAGATCCAGTCAGGGACCCCACCCCTGGAAGTCCCTGACTGCCTGCACTCCTGCTGCAAGACTTCACTGCTCCAAACCCCTGCAAAGCCTTCTGCTGGGGCGGCCCTTGGACTTATATTATGATGTGCTTTTTCAGTGGGTTCCCCGTCGGTGGCCCTACGGCTCCTGGATTCTCCTGGAGAGTAGCGCCCCGGCAGACACCACCAACAGATGCTACCTGGGCTGTGGCGAGAGGCAGGCCCTGGGCTGAGTCCCCTGGAAAGGCAGACCACCTGGCCTGGTCTAGCGGGCAGGGGGCAGGGCTCAGGAAGCCAGGGCTCTACTGTTTCCTTCCCCACTCTGGGGAAGCCCTGCTGGGAAACTCCAGGACCTGGAAAATGAACATCAGAGGAAGAAGCTCCCAGTGTGGAAGGGAGAGCGGGTATCAGCCAAGCAGGCAGGATCCCAAGAGAGGAAAGAGCTAAGATTGGGGCGTCAGAAGCCAGACTCCCAGGCCTGGGGCAGGAACCCAGAGGAGAGGGGGAGGAGCCCGGCAGGGGAGGAAAAGCAAATGGAGGCTTCTCCCCATCCTCCTTGGCTGCTGCTCAGCGGGAGGGCTTCTAGGGAGGCGAAGGGCTTATTGTAAGGACAGAGCTGTGTGTGGGCCCACCCCACTCCCTGGAGCCCTGCCTGCCCCCTGCACCGTCTGGCAGTGGCTCAGAAGTGGCACTGTGGCACTGCATGCTAGGTGGGCTGGCCCCTGGCAGTAGGCCAGAAGTGCAGCAGACCCAGTGCTGGTCTGACAGGGGAGTGGGGTGGGGCTTCTTGCACAGACATCCTCATCGCCCCCACAACACACACACACTTATGGGCCTGCCAAGCCCTAAAGACTGGGCAGAAGCCACCTGACAAGAGAGGACTAATGGGGCTTGAGAAGGTGTTCCAGGTCCCCTGGGCAGCCACGGGATGGGAACTTACATCCCTCCTGGCGGCTGGGTGCCCTGGGATGAGCCTCATCCTCCTATCTGCCGAGTGAAGGTGACAATCTCTGCTCACCTCACCTCTCGGGGATGCCATGTGATCAGACTGTGTGTGCTCATGAGAACACTCAGTGGACTTTATAATCTACAAAAGGAAAGCTTTCTTGTTATATTCTTATTGTTTTTATCATCTAGGGAAACTAACCCTGCTGCCTCATTTAAATACAGCAGCTTCATCTCCCTGCAGGGTCCCCTTGCTCAACAACAGTCCGTGTCCCCCCTTTGCTTATAAGATAAAGGCCACATCCTATGGCCTAGGAGTTCATCTGGCTTAAGCCCACTCTCCAGTTTCCTCTCCTTCAGTCTCTCTGGTCCTCCCCGAGTTCCCTCAATACCTTTTCGCCTCTGGCCTCCTCGCCCTGGCTCACGCTGTTCCCTTCTCCGGAGCTGCCCTCCCCCACTGCTGCCTATCGTATTTAGCTCCATCCCTCAAGACCAAACCGTGGTACCAACTCTCCCACGAAGCCTCTTTCCTCAGCCAAGCCAGAAGTGATCTCTCTCCTTCCCTGTGAGGTATTTGGTTTACACCAGATGCCCTGACAGTTCCTGGCACAGAGCTGGTGCTCATGAAATGAAAGCTGTAATGACCACGCCCTGGGCTCTAAACACTTTACATTCACTGACTCATTTAATCCTCACCACAACCCCGTGGTTGTGGGACTATTAGTCTCCCCATTTTACAGATGGAGAAACCAAAATACAGAGATGCTAAGTACCTTGCCCAAGTGAGCGGCAGACCAGGGTTTGAACCTGGCAGAGCAATGACAGAGCCCAAGCACGTGCCTCTAAGCCCCACGAGGAACTGAGCCACGTGTGCCTATTCGTCTTGGTCATCTCCCTGCCTGGCTCAGAACCCGGCTCCGAGCAGGGCTCGGGAAATATGTGATGGTGGCAGCACTCACGTGCCTCGAGCTTCCTGTACGTGCTCACCTCACGATGCTGGGAGCCCCTTTAGTGAGGCCCAGAAGCTGGCTCAGAGGGGTCCCAGGAAATGTGGCTGAGCAGCCCCACGGGCCTATATGTCCACACTGCCCTCAGGCGTTGGAGTGCCCGACGAGGGCTGGAAGAGATGGGGCAGCAGCCCCTCGGCTGGCAGCATGTGGCTGCCTGGTGGCACACTTGCTGACCGCACTGGCTGCTGGCCGAGGCCGTAATTAACCCACCCATTGTCATCATGACAGGGTGTTGGGAGAGCCCAGAGCTGGGGGGGCGGTGGGGGAGAAGCAAGCAGGAGCATCCAAGTGAAAGTGCAAGGGACTTTAGTGACCACCTAACCCAATTGTTCCCTCCCATTTAATAGATGAGGAAACTAAGGCCCAGGAGTTGGAATGACTTGCCTGAAGCTGAAGAGCACAGTAAAGGCTTGCAAAGGCATTTCTGGATCTTTCCTCTTCACCCTGCATGCAGGCCTGGGCCCCTGTCTCCCCCTGAAGAGCTTGATAATCAGCCCCGTGCAGCCCAGTGACCAAGAGGCCTGAACTCATCAGTGATCCCAGCAGAGGAAGGGGTGCCCTCAGACAGTTTCCCCAGGCCGCCGTGCCCAGCCAGCAGCAGACCCTGCAAAGAGAACTGGGAGAGAAGTTGGGAGAAGGCCAGCTGCTAATTGTGGAAAATAAATCATGGACATCTAAACCACGCAGCTGAAGAAGGGCCAGTCGCACGTAGACGTGTTTTCTTTTGTGATCTTGCTCACCAGCTCTAATTGTTAATTGAAAGCCACGAGTTATGTAAGTTACATGGATACCAAAGAAGGAGCTGGGTGAGCGCTTGAAAGGAACCCAGCTGCTGAAGGGTTTTCAAGATGAAGAGGGGTCTCAGAAAAGCAGGCGGCTGAGGAGGGCAGCTAACCCAAAGAGGGCAACCAGGACACACTGTCTCCCAGTGACAGCTCTCTGGATCTGCAGACAGCGTTCCTGGGGTTTTAGAGCACAAGGATGTGATCGAGTTGCTGATTCTTCACAAAATCACACAGATGTCAAAAATGGTGTCATTATATTGATTTCTCAGCTTAAAAAGGAGACACAACCTCCCCCATCTCTGACCCTGAGCTAAGTGAGGGAAGGGCTGTGTCTCCCCCTCAGACGGAGGCTCCCTGAGGCAGGATTGTGTCCCCCCTCAGACTGGGGCTCCCTGAGGGCAGGGCTGTGTCTCCCATCAGACTGGGGCTCCCTGAGGGCAGGGCTGTGTCTCCCCTCAGACTGGGGCTCCCTGAGGGCAGGGCTGTGTCTCCCCTCAGACTGGGGCTCCTGAGAGCAGGGCTGTCTCCCCTCAGACTGGGGCTCCCTGAGGGCAGGGCTGTGTCTCCCCTCAGACTGGGGCTCCCTGAGGGCAGGGCTGCGTCTGCCCCTCAGACTGGGGCTCCCTGAGGCAGGGCTGTGTCTGCCCTCAGAGTAGGTCTGAGCTGCATTTTCCCCATAAGACTAAGGTCTCCCTGAAGCAGGGTCTATGTTCTTTCCCTTCAGACGAGGGGCTCCCTTCAGGCAGGGGCAGGGTCTCTCCACTAAATCAACCCCTTCCCCCTCCCACCAACCTGGGTTGAACAACCAGGGACCTGGAGCCACCTGTCAGTGTGGGAAAATCTCAGGACACACCCTGGTGACGGAGTGGGAAGGGTTAAGAAGAGGCTTACAACTGCAGGGACACCTTTCTCATTAGCCGCCCTCCCCCTCCCGCCTGCCCGCTGCCAGGGCTTGGTTTGCCTCTGATGGGTTCCAGCTGACAGCTGGGCCTCCTCCATTCTGACCCTCTGGCGCTGTGTCCTATAATGACCCCACCACGGGTACCCCCGGCCTCCCAAGCTAGAGAGGGCTGGCATCACAGAGTGGGATGCAGGGAGGGAGGGGCAGCCCCGCCTAGCAGAGCACAAGGAGGGCTGGAGGAGGGCGTGGGGGGAGGCTTGGGACTTCCATGGACTCCTCTGACGGCCGGGTCCTGTTGCCCGGAGGCCCGTGGTGGTGTGACTGGGGCTGCCCTGCCCATATGGGCTAGTTTCTTCTGCTGCCACCACCCCTGGGGGCAAGGCCTCCACAAATCCTCCAGCCTGGGCAGCGGACCCTGGCTCCCCCAGCCCCTCCTTGACAGTGAGTCATTCCCGGCAGTCTGTGCGAGCGGAGGCAGCAAACCCATCCCACTGCCTGAGGAGAGCAGGGACACACTGCAGGACCAGCCAGCTGCAGGAGCCCTGTGCAGGAACACCAGCCTGGGCTGGATGAGGAGGCTGATCTTGGACCTTGAGAAATCCCTGGTTTGGTTTCTCAAACACGGTCCCTGCCCCACCCACATCCCTTCTTGACCCCCTCTCTGAGATGCTGGTGCCTTTCTCACCTAGGCCTCCTCTCAGCATCCTGGAGCCTTTCAGGACTCGTCTCAAATGTCACCTCTCCTGGGAAGCTCCCCTGCTCTCTCAGATCCATTTTCCTCTGTGCACCCAGCGCCATGGGCATCCTTTTACCTGCTTTCCACGTCTTTTCTTTGGCAAGACAAGGAGCCACAAACGGCAGCCAGGACTGCATTCCATTCCTCTCTGTATTCCCAACACCCGCACAGTGCCTGGCACATCATAGGTGCCCATGGTAGTGTTTCCAAAGAGGGATCCAGCCAGGAGTTAAACAAAATCCCTCAGACCCTCGTAACCAATCTTCGCTGGTCCCAGCTGCTTCCCAAGTTCTACCAACTCCTCCCAGACAGGCCTAGGAGGTTTCTCACCTGGTGCCAAAACTCCCCTGGACCACCCACTAAGGGCACCAGTGAGCCCTCAAGGTACCAGAGCTGTGCAGTGGTCTGTGGTAAAGAGGGGAGAATGCATCTCCCCGTCCATTCTCCTCCAAAAGAATCCGAAACAGAGCTGCTTGTGCCCGGCATCTTATAGAAGTTTAGGAGACAGTGTGTAGTGGATGCAGTGGACTGGCTCTCATGATCCATTCCACCCTCTGCTAGGTGCCTTCCTGCAGAGACAAGAAAAGTGAAAAAAACTACGTTTCTTGGTGTCCCTTGCTGTTAGGATTCAGGCTGTAATTCAGACTTAGCTACTCAGATGCACTTGCATGTGATTTGCAAGACTGCTTCCGCAGCTCCTGCTGCTTTCTGGGAATGGGGAGAGGGAGACTATTTTTTCTTCTTGTTGATGCTGTTTTGCTGCGGTGCTGGTAGAGGGGGTCAAGATGGCAAGGCCCAGTGCACCCACCTACCAGTGTGGATCACAGTGGGTGCCGTGTGGAGCTGACGGCGGCAGTAGTGTCCCGATCGTGGTACTGCATGTGGCTCCGGAGCTGTGACTTCATGATTACCAAAGAGGCAGCAGCTCCCTTGGTGGCCCAGCTCTGCAGTGTGGCCTGGTGGATTGTTCCCGAAAGCTCAACCTGAGCCTACGTCTTTGGCCTCCCAATAGTTCAGCAGCCTTTTCATACTCTGCAATAAATCCCTTCCATTTAAACTCACCAGAGTGGATTCTGTTCTCTGCAGTAGAATCCTGAAGCACAGTGCTTTATATTCTACTCCCAGTTCTCTCTCTTGCTCTCTCTCTCAGACTCAGGTATGAGTCTACCAGAGAGCTGGACCAGAGCAAATCTAGTGACAATCACCCACCCAGCTTAGAACTGCCCTTGCTTGCCCTTTGACAGTGAAGCATTGTCACTTGGCCAAGATTGTCTCCCAACCCCCTTCCCTTTGCATGAATTTTCTTCTAGAAGTTTCTTTAGACCCTTGTGCATGTCTGAATCCCAGTCCAGGGTGGTAAATAGATTTTCATTTCATCTGTCAACTCTGATCAGGTAGTAGTGATGGCCTGGACCAGTGTGTGGGGAAAAGTGTGAGGCTGCTTCTGGACTTAGAAGGAAAGAGTGCTGTGATCAGCTAGTGATGCCTGCCATGGCACAGAAGTGGACACTGATGATGTGCATGCTGTGTAATTGCTCACATATTTGAGGGAGAAGTGGATGAAGGTGCTTTCTGCTTAAGCCAGACTGGAGTCCATTCAGCCATTTAGTCCCCAGGCAGCTACCCAACCCTGATGCCACCCCACAGGTCCCTGACACTACCCACTGATTACCCCAACTCAGCATTTGTTCCTTGACCCATTTTACCAACTATTCCTCATGCTTCTTGATTCCAATCCCCCAACTTAATCCCTCTCCAACTTACATCCCCAGGCCAGCACTCCAGTGTTCCCACTAGCTCTCTCGTTCACCAGGGTTCAGACCTTGGGAGTTGACCTCAGGACAGAGCTGGAGCTGAAATGAGCTAGTTCCATGAACTAAAGTAAGTCCACACCTCCTCCAGGAAGAGATCTGACCTCTAGGCTCCCCAAAGGCCCTCCCTCACACATCTCTGTGCCCAATCAGTGCTGGGCCCTCAGGAAGTGCTTCATAAACCCACAGATCAATGGAGGAATTCGCGGATTGCTCAGGAATGACCTCACCAACCACCGGCTTCCCTTTTCCCATCCTTGCTGCCTGCCCATTCCCGTACTCTAATACCTTTGTTGACACTGACATCTGGCCTCCCAAATCTCCAGGAAGCCCGCACGCAATGGGGCGCTGCATCCCCTCTGAGTCACCATTGAACCCAAATCCAGCCTGCTGCAGAAGCTAGCTGCTGTGGGACAAAAACTTGTGCCCTTTGAGGGCTCCCAGGCTCCCCTTTCAGGGAGGGGAGCTACCTTCTGGGCCGATAGAGGTCGGGGTGGGTGATAAGTCATTTTTAAGGGAAGAAAACAACCCCTGAGCCCACCCCACATCATCCCCACTCTGGGCTCTTGCTCACCAGCCGCACTGTTTCCACTAAAGGGAAACAGATGGTGTGGTTAATTGGGGTGTCGTAGCAGGCTCTGGCCCTCATTAAGGAGGGTGGGGACAAGGGATGATTTACCGGCTCATAAACAGCAGCTCAAGGGGAGCCAGTGCCGTCATGCCCACAGCCCCTGAGGACTGAGGGAACAGTGGACAGAGGCCACTGGTCTTGGGCCGTGGGGTCAGGCTGGAGCTCAGACGGGAGGCTCCTCACCTCTCCCTGATCGCTGGGCTCTGAGCCGAGGCAGCCTGGAGCAGACAGAGCCCAGTGACAGCTCCTGGGGGGTCCAGATGCTCACAGCTGGAGAAAGTGAACACTGACCTGGGAGGGCGGGAAGGAGGAATGGGGTGGAGGCGGCAACTACAGAGGAGCAGAGAAACCCAGGGGAAGATGGACAGGAGCTGCTGGAGTCTGGGAGACCCCCAGAGGTGCAACTGGGGCCTGCCTCTTCCCACCAGAGCACCACAGCCCTATGCAGACAGCCCAACCCCAGAATCCCCCCACAGAGGGACGTGAAGGAAAGGCAAGTCCATCCCCCTCCCCAGGGAGCCCTGTGCCAGAGAGAGGCAGTGGTTAACAGCCAGGCTGCCTGGGTTCAAGCCCCAGCCCTGCCAATCACTGGCCTGTGTGACCTTGAGCAGCTTCCTTAACCCCTCTGTGCCTCGACTTCCTCATCTGTAGAATGGGATAACATTTCCTCATGAGAATCGCACTAGTTAATGGACTCAGAACAGCGCCTGGCACATAGTGCTCTGTGTTTGATTTAGGTTATAATTTTAAGGTGAGAGTCTCTGTGTTGGTGAACTGGGAGGATTCTCACCCTTCCCTGTCACCAGCAGCAGCAGCCTCTGGGCAGCGTCTCCTTGCACATCCATTATTCCCAACCTCTGAATCCCCTCCCTCTCCCCACCAGGATCCTCAAGT
Source organism: Diceros bicornis minor (assembly GCF_020826845.1). Lineage (NCBI taxonomy): Eukaryota > Metazoa > Chordata > Mammalia > Perissodactyla > Rhinocerotidae > Diceros > Diceros bicornis. The sequence continues at coordinate 21,778,237 of NC_080753.1, read as the reverse complement.
GGCGGGAGGGACAAGGGGCTCCCACCGTGCCCAGAAAGTGACTGAGCCAGTTGCATTCCGAAGATAGCCTGGATAAGTAACAAGAACGAACATTGTGTAGTGGGCACCTGCTACGCTACGTGCCAGGCCTGATGCTGGCACTTTATCTGCACTTGCCCAGTTAGTCTTGAAGGTAGGTACCACTGTCCCACTATACAGAGGAGAAAGCCAAGGCCTCGAGAATAAGTGTCCAAAGTCACTCAAAGAACAAGAGCCAGAGCTGGGTCAGAATTCAAGACTTCCTGCCTCCAGAACCTGAGCTGTTTCCTCACAAGCGCCATTGACGTCACAAACACTGAGAGTCCTAAGATCCTTACAGACTCAAAGAATCAGAGTCTCTGTGAGTGGGACCAAGAGTCTATACTTAAATACAATAGGGCCGGCCCGCGGTGCAGCGGTTAAGTGCGCGCGCTCCTCTGCTGGTGGCCTGGCTTCAGATCCCAGGCACGCACCAATGCACCGCTTGCCAGGCCATGCTGTGGCGGCGTCCCATATAAAGTGGAGGAAGATGGGCACGGATGTTAGCCCAGGGCCAGTCTTCCTCGGCAAAAAGAGGAGGATTAGCATGGATGTTAGCTCAGGGCTGATCTTCCTCACAAAAAAAAAAAAAAAATACAATAGCTGTCCCTGGCTTTGGACCTCCTCCACCCAGCGCAGCCCCATCTCAGACAACAGGACCCCCACAGAAGGAGAAAAGGAGACGGGGCCCAGCCCATCTGCATTGGTGTTTTCTGGGGGGATGGAAGCATCCGTGCCTCTGGGCCCCCTTTTATCCCTAGGATTCCTCACTCTCTCTCTCCTGGAACTGGGGCCTAACCAGGCAGAGTGGGGCAAAAGAGGGCAAGAAAGCATGTCTCCAACATGTCCTGGAGTGGGAGGTCCAGAGCATGGGGGCTGAGAGGAGCAGCAGGGTCAACGGAGCCACCTCCTCTGTCCCTGGCAGGGTGCAGGTGGAATGCAGTGCCAGGGTCCCCCTCAGCAGGGGGTAGAAGACCAGCTCTGTGCGGGGGACATTCTTTTAGGCTGGCCCCTCCACCTGCAGCACAAGGGAACCCTCTCCCCACTCCGACATCTCCCACAAACACCCCCGGCCGTGATGGGAGAGCATCCCAGGCTCCCTGTGCTGCGGGGGCAGCACATGCCGGTCTTCAGGAAGGAGTGGAGAGGGATCAGCACACATCACATCACTCTTGGCATGGCCCCCATTGGCGGGCACCGTGCCACCATGTCAGCCAGGCATCTCTCTGCAGAACCTTTGTCGGCAGGGGAGGGGCTGCCAGGGGACTCAGCGCCCACCAGGAGTGGCTCAGCCCCGGGAAGCCCCCTGACCACCACCCCCACCCCCAGGCCCTCCCCTCCCTGGGCCCAGTTTGTAATTGTTTTTTATTTGCGTGACCATTTGCTCTCCTCCAGGCTCTATAAGAGCAGGACTGAGTCTTTGGGGTTTGCCAGTGTATCCTGAGCACCTGGCACTTGCGTTGAATGAATGAATGACTTGAATGAAGGTGCCACATTCCTGCCCACACCCTCGCCCCTAGCACGGAACCTGTCGGTGCTCAGTGCTCGGACTTGGCGGGATGGTAAAGTAAAGAGGAGCCCATCTTGCCGGAGCTGGGAAGTCAAGGTCAACCCCAGAACAATTCCAAGGCAGTTAATAGAAGACTTCCTGGTGGAGAAGGGCAGGGAGCAGGGGCTTCCAGTCTCACATCTGTTCTTCCCACTCATCACCTATTTCCTGTGGGAACTCCCGGAGGGCAGAGGTCATGTCTGGGTCTCAGGGCCATCCCAGCACACCCCCGCTGGAGCCACGTGCATGGCCTGCCCCACTGTTGACTGCCAGCTGTGACTCACAGCTCATGAGCCTTTCCTCTTGGCCAGAGACCGGGAGCAGATATTACTGTAATATTACTAACTACATGTCGCGGCTGTGACCACTCTTACGCTCAGAGCATGCCCCCACACCTCCCTCCCCCACCGAGGCCAGAGCAATGACCTCACTCTCAGGGGTCAGCAGCAAGCATGGACAGTCCATCCCAGAGGCTCAGGGAGGAAGTGGATGGCCCTGGTCTGCCTGAGGAGCCCAGAATCTGGCCCCTCCCCCTCAGAGCTGGGTAGGCAACCTCCCTCCCTCCTCCTGAAGCACCCAGCTGGGGTAGGGGCTCAGCCCTTGCTGCCCCCGCCCCCACCAGAGCGGGCAGGAGGGAGAAAAAGGGAGAAAGGGGAAGTGGTGGAGGCGGCCCTATCCCTGCCCTTCCTCACCGCCAGGCCAGGATGCTCATGCCGGCGAAAGTGGCGTCTGAGGATGTGGCTGCAGCGGGCAGCTCCCGGCGCCAGCAGAAATCCCCAAGCCTGTCAGGAGACCCTGCTCAGACGCGTCCGCTGACCGTGGCTCTGAGTAAGTGCTGAGAAGACACCTGCAGACTGAAGCCACGCCCTCGCCTGCCCTCTCTGCCCAGACGGGCCACTCCGGGAGACCAGACCATTCCAGTTCCTCCTGTCAGGCCCTGAGAGGGCCCAGGGCATCCACCCCTGCAGGAAGGCTCGACAGGAAAGAAAGGAGCCCAGCCGGGTGCCCTTAGCAAACTTCTCCAACCTCTCTAGGCCTCACTTTCCTCAACTGTAAAAAGAGGCTGAGACTAGCCGCCGCTCAGGCTGTCGTGAGCATCACTGAGCACAGTGGCCTGGATCTGTGGTAGGTGGACAATGGCTGTGGCAGCCAGTCTCGGCTTTGTGCTGCTGCCGTTAACAGCTCAGTGCCAGGGAAGAACTGAGGCTTCAGAGAAGGGACAGAACCAGGTTTGCTTGAGGAAGGGAGTTGAGAAGTTCACCCCTGCCCTCTGCAAACTAAAGGGAACAAGGGCCTCGTGGCAGACACTGTCTCCCAACACCCATTCTTCCCTCTTCCACAGTGTCAGCCAGACCCCCATGGTAGAAGGACTCTACTGCCAGGCCTCCCTCGCAGCTCGGTGTGGCTGGGTGACTGCGTTCTGGCCAACGGGATGTAAGCAGTGTGTGTGATTTCCAAGAAGTTTCCTTAAAGGGAGGGGCATGCCCTTCTTCACCGCTTTCTTCCTCCTTCCTACTGGCTGGAGCTCCAGCAGCTGTCTTGAGCAGTGAAGTGACCTTGGAAATGGAAACTACATCCAACAGATCAATAAGATAGAAGGATCCTGGGTCTCTGACATCATGTAGCTGTCAAATCAGCTCAGGGATGTTCGCCTCCAGACTTCAAGTACATGAGCAAAAAATGCACGTTTATCTTATGTAAACCAAACTTAACTCTGATCAGGCCCCTCCTCTAGTGGAATCACCTCAAGACTCATGTGTGCCTGGGGAAGAGAAGAGTTGCCAGGCATGTGATATCCTCTCAAGGAGCACTTCCTTCTCTATGCCCTGCAAGGCCAGGAGGAGCACTGGGGAGGTCTTAGCTTCTTAGTTGAGAGGAGCTGGGGATAGATGGATGGATGGATGGATGGACAGATGGATGGATAGATGGATGGATGGATGGATTGGATGAAAAAAAGGAAGGAAGGAAGGAAAGAAAAAAGAGAGGAAGGAAAGAGTCAGGTAAAGGACTGAGATGAGAAGAGATATCCAGAAGGAAGGAAATACCCAGAAAAAATGCATCAGGTGACAACCAGCCAGTCTGGGGGGTGCAGGGAGAGCAGGATGGCCGACCTAACCCACTGTCCAGATCTGACTCTCGGTTTTCCCATCTATGCTTTGGGATGGGTCTTACTGCCCCACTACTCAAAGGAAGTGTGAAGCAATTTTTTAAACAACACACATAACACAGCATCAGGGTAGCACTATGCCAATATAGCCTCCAGCCCAGAGATCATCTCTGTGTCTGAGACTCCTCACCTGTAAAATGGGGTAAGAGTGGAACCCCTCTCACCCAGTTGTCATGAGGATGCAGTGACAGAACTCCAGCAATGTGCTCTCACAGTGTGCAGCACAAGGCACGTGCTCGGGAAAGTCAGTAAGGAACAAAGAGCTGCCGTCGATTGGCCTGTGGTGTGAGCTTAGAGAAAGAGACCTGGGCTCCTCGCCCCAGAACAACAGCCCCAGCCCTTGGGGATCCTAAAAATCAAGTAACGTAAATGTCCCGGGAAAACCACACCTTCCACACCATCAGGATCCCAAGGGCACAGGCGGGGGTGAGAGTAGTGGGGAGACCTGGCAGGGTGGCGATGGCCAAGGTGTAACCTGCTGTCCCACTGTAGTCAGGCTAGGGGGAGGTCTTTATTTGGTCACAAGAAGCTGGCGAGAGGCCAGGCAGGGCAGCAGAGGCCACCTGGAGGGCAAATAGGCCTGATGGGGAAGGAAAAGGAATTGGCTTGTCCTGCCCAGTGAAGGGAAGCCTCAGGGTTGACTTCAACGCTATCCTCAGTGGTTAGATGAGATAATGCACAGGGATGCCCTTCCTAAAGCTCCCTAGAAAAAGCGGAGGGTTACATTATTAGCCAGACTGCTGTTAAGGATAAGAAGAGGCTTTACCAGGGGAACTGAGGGCTGTCATGTCTCTTTGGAGCAGCAATTAAGAAAAAATAATCTTATGTTAAATCACCATGATTCCAGGTGTCCTAGTGGAGAATTTTGACTGCCCACTAGATTAGCTCTGATATGGGGGGAGCTGCGGACAGAGTCAGAAATAAAAGGGTCCTGAAATCCCAAGCGTGACCTCCAACTAGTAGCCAAATCTCTCAGCCTTCGCTCCCACCTCTGGAATTGGAAAAGGATGAGGGAATGATTCTGGGTATGGGTTTGGGAATCATACAGAGGTGAGTTTGAAACTACCTTGGACAAAGTTACCTAATTGCTCTGTGCCTTTGTTTCTTCTTCTGTTTTTATTTTTTATTTATTTTTTTACCATAAGGTTTTTTTTTCGGCTGCGAAAGATTTGCTCTGAGCTAACATCTGTTGCCAATCTTCTTCTCTTTTTTCTCCCCAAAGCCCCAGTACATAGTTGTATATTCTAGTTGCAAGTCCTTCTAGTGCTTCTATGTGAGCCGTCACCGCAGCATGGCTACTGACAGACGAGTGGTTATGGTTCCACACCCGGGCACCGAACCCGGGCCGCCCAAGCGGAGCATGTCTAACTTTAACCAACCACTAGGCCATCAAGGCTGGCTCTCTTCTTCTGTTTTTAAACAGAAAAACCAGAGCTGGGCTCAGAGGGCCGCTGAGAGAATTAATTCAGTGGCTGCCAGCTGAGAGCCTGGCACCCAGGACAAGATCCATAAATATTCTATAGTGAGCTGCTATTTTTCTCCTTTCTGGGTAGAGGTTGAACTGCAAGTATCTCTGAGTTCAAGTATAGAATTCCTTGATTCCACAGTCCTGTGACTCCTGGGATCTGAGGACTGTGGATGACATAGCGACACAGCTCTGCCCCGCCCAGCCCTCGCCCAGCACCTGACAGCCCAGACTGCAGCCCATATGATTTTATTCCCACAAGTGGGCCTCACCCTGCCCATCATGTGCCCCTAGCCCTGTGGCAGCTGTCTCTGACCCTGCACTGCAGCTTCACCTGGAGTCAGGGCAGCACAAGCCCCTCCAGCTGACTTCCTCACACCTATGGTCCCCTGACAATGTCACATGCTGTGGAAGTTGGCAGGGCCAGAGGGGCCACAGATGCCAACACAAACACCATTCCTGCGGAGGGAGAAGATCCCATGGGGGTTATTTTTAACCTGTTGACCAGAGGCCACAGCTCTGGTCCTGGGAGGCACAGGGCTGGGAGCTCTGAGGGGGAAGTGAGCTGTCAGGCCTCACCTCAGTGACTCCCAAGGGCATTGGGCTGCAGGGACCCTTACCCTCACTGCACTTTGATGGAGAAAGGGAGAGGGAGACACAGATCAGGAGATGCTCCATCTTGTGCACTGGTCTCCACTGGGGTTGAGCTCAGCCGGGAAGAGCAAGGGCACCCCGTATCACAGAACACTGAACCTGGAGATGGGTCCTCTCCAATCCCTGCATTGTACATCTAAGGAAACTGAGACCTGAGAGGGCAGGCCAAGGTCATACGCTGGTTAGCACCAGCTCCCTGCCCCCCAGATCCCGCAGATCTGAAGTCTGACATGGGTATTTCAATAACTCTCCAAAGCTGCATCCAGGGGTCACCTTGCCCCACCCCCGTGCCCAGAAGACCACCTTTCCTCTGCCCTCTTCCCAGTCTGTCCCACCCAGGTGGACTGAGCCCCTGACAAGCCCAAGATGAGGCCCCCAGGCCTCACCCTGCGAGGACTTCCCAGGTGCCCAAGCAGTGCCCCCCGGAGGCCAGCAGCAACAGTGGCCAGAGCAGTGGGCAGCACCATGGTGGCTGGAAGCCCAGGCGAGGACGTGCGGGCCAGGGCGTGCCTGCGTGGGGGGAGCAGGACCAAGTTCTGCCAAGAGCCCGCTGCCGCTGCTGCCGAGCCTGTGCCCGCCGGGGGGGGGCGGAGAGGCAAGCAGACAATGGACCCCACAGCCCAGCCTCCCGGCCTTGGCCCCTTGAGCTGGGCAGGCAGCTGCTGGCCAAAGCAGCCGCCTCCGCTGGCCCCTCACGTAGCCCACGTCCTGCCTGCTGGGTGGCCTTATCACCGGGTACGTGCCAGGAGCCCACATGCCCACACTGCAGTGGGGAGGGGACTGGAGGCCCGGGAAGGATGGAACCAGTGGGGAGTAAGGCTTTCTGCTCCCTGATCCCACTCCCAAGGAGGTGCCTGAGCAGGCCCTGAGTCCCCCTTGGGGGGGGGGGGATGTCCCATCCCCAGAGAGACCTTAGCCCCATCTTGCCAAGTCCCAGCTCTCAACTACTCTTCTCCTCTTGGACTGAGGGGATTGGGGTAGGAGAGAAGGAAAAGGCTGACATCTTCCTGTGATTACTCTGGGTCACCTGCTCACAAATACCAATTATACCTCAATATGATAAGTACTATACATTATACCCATTTAATACGTGAGGAAACAGGCACAGAGAGGTCAAGTAACTTACCCATACCACACAGTTGGTAGGGTCAGAGTCAGGATTCAAACGTAAGCAGGCTGAGTCAAGAGCCGAATCACTCCCCAATAGAACACAGCAGGAGCAGGGACGAGACTGGGCATTCTACCTCCTCCTACCACACAGGAATGATGGCTTTTGGGTCTGACCGACATGGGCTCAAGGCCCGCAACTGTGCGCTATAGGCCAAGCTAAGTCCCTCCCCAGGCCAATGTGTCCTCGTCTGCGAAATGGGCGCAGTGACGTAGGGAGGAAGAGCAGCAGCAGGTGCCTCACACATAGAAGATGCTACTCCCCTTCACCTAGCAGAGCTCAAAGCTTTCTTCTATGCAATGATCAGAATGTCCTCCGTCTGCCCGGTGGAAGCCCACCATCCTGGCCTCCACTCCCTGGGGCCAAACCCACAGAGCGGCTCCTTCCCTGGCACTCGGGCTCTGCTGCAAGCCACTATCAAGCCCAGCCAGGTGACCCTGATGGCATGGCTGGCTCAGCCCAAGCACTGTCATTTACCCCTCCATGGGCATTGGCTTCTTCCCATCCTCTCCCCAGGAAGACTGTCAGTGCCTGCAGTGGAGCCGAGGAGGACGGGCTGAGGGCAGCGTCTCCCCCATCAGATTTGAGGGTCTGAAGGAAGACAGGAAAGGTGTCAGCACACAAATGCACAGCGCTCACTCAAGCATGTGCCCCCTCAGACACAGACGCCCCAAGTGGGGGCTCCCTGAGAGCAGAGGCTGAGCGAGCCATGCTGTCCCGGCTACCTGGCTGGGCACACATGCATAGTCAGGCCCTGCTCCCGGTCCCAGTCTGCTACCCAGAAGCTGTGCGACCCTGAGCTGGTCCCTTAACCTTTCTGAGCCCCAGTTTCCTCCCTTGCCAAATAGAGATCACATTCCCTATCGACATCCGAGGCTTGTGAAGATAGAATGTATGACACACTTCCTCCTCACGATCTGCGAGTGGATTAAGACTACAGTGTGTGTGTGAGCAAGGAGGGGGCTGTCCTGACTGGGAGGACACGGGAGACAGGCATAGACGTCAGGGAAGGAGGGAAGCAGAGGGGTTTCCCCACTGTGATGTGGGGCCTGAGGCTGCCCAGGCAGGGGGAGAAAGGCTGAGGGGGCTGAGTCACCGGCCATGTCAAAGATGCTGGGAATCTGCTGCCTTCCCAGCCACTGAGAGTGAAGTGACCACAGGAGGGACCACAGGAGACACCGGGAAGCCTCAAGGAATGGGGAGGTGGCCAAATAGGACAAGGAAGGGACCTGGGGCAGACCTTAGCTCCAAGACTCCAGAGGAAGCCGCGCAAGGGGCAAGCCCCAGCCCTGCCCTCAGCGATCCGCAGTCTGACAGGCAGAGAAGGAAGTCTGCCTTCAGGGAGCCCCCATCTGATGGGGAAGTTGTATTGACATCTGCCTGAGGGAACTTACAGGGTGACAGGGGCACCCAGCCTCAGCTCTGTCTGAGGGCTATGCACCCATGAGCACTCAGGCTTAAGCGAAGGTGTGCAGGCATGTGTGAATGTGTGGAGCCCTGTTCTTACCCCCTCAGGGACCCCACTTGATGGGGCGAGACATCTGCTCACAGCAGGGAGAAAGGATCCCTGGCTGAGCCCAGGGCAGGGGATCTTCCCCGGAAGTGCTTCTGAGAGCCTGGGAGACCGAGGGTGGAGGGAGACAGAAGTGCCGCCACATCTGCTCTGGGGGTGGCTGGGCTCGCTGCCCTGAACAGCTGGGCCACATCTGGCTTCCAGACATCCACCTCTTGCTCCGTGATTCACTCCAGCCTCATGTCTGCCGAGATGTGAAGAGACGGGCTTCGAGGGGCACATGCTCTCCCCACGCATGCGCAGCCCGGCGCACGTAGACGAGGGTGGCTGCGGCTGGAGCTGGGAATCAGCAGGCGCCCCTTCTTTTACTATCCCTGGCCCTGGTGTCGCCGCTCACACACTGTAGGGGGGACACTGCTCTCGGGGCTAGGAGGGTCCAATCCACCCTTGAGTCACCATGACTCAGTCTCCCCTCCTGGAACCCTCACACTCAGGCTTCACAGGCTTTATGCAGGGCCGGTGAGCAGGCTTGGAGTCAGCAGGGAGGAGGCGGCAGAGCCAGACAGGGGCTCCCGATGCCCCCCACCCAATCCTTCCTGGAGAAGAAACCCTCCAGGAGAGCAGAGGATGGGGCTAGGGAGGAAAAATAACACGCCAGGGAGGGAGATTCATGGAGCAAGAGGTGGATGTCTGGAAGGAAGTAGGGAGCATAGGGCATTTCCCCATCAAGTGGGAGCTCCCTGAAGACAGGGCCCTGTCTCCCCCTTCAGACTGGGGCTCCCTGAGGACAGGGCTGTGTCTCCCCTCAGACTGGGGCTCCCTGAGGACGGGGCTGTGTCTCCCCTCAGACTGGGGCTCCCTGAGGGCGGGGCTGTGTCTCCCCTCAGACTGGGGCTCCCTGAGGGCGGGGCTGTGTCTCCCCTCAGACTGGGGCTCCCTGAGGACTGGGCTGTGTCTCCCCTCAGACTGGGGCTCCCTGAGGACAAGGCGGTGTGCCCCCTTCAGATCGGGGCTCCCTGAGGGCAGGGCTGGTCTCCCCTCAGACTGTGATTTCCATGGAAGCAGGGCCTGTGTCTTTTCCAATAAACTGGATCTCCTCTAGCTCTAGAACAGGTGACTCATCCACTATCTTCATCATTCCAGGTTTTCAGGCTCCTTGGAGGCGGCAGGGATCAACTTCCCAAAAAAACCCCATCCTGAGGGAGGACAGTTATAATCACTGGCAGGAGGGGCTCCCTCAGTGCACAGCTTGCTCCCAGTTTACCCACTCACCTCTCTGGGTGGTCCCTCCCACAGTCTAGCCTCAGTCTCTTGGGCTAAATCATCTGCTGGGCAGGGTGGACCCACAGGACATGTGTGCAGGACCAGCTGAGAGAGCTGGCATTCTCTGACACCATCATCTCACACCCCGCCACCCTCAGCTGAAGGGGCTGCAGGCCCAGTTCTTCCCAGGTCCACAGTTGAGCGTGGGGAGGGGCAGACAAATCTGAGCATCTGTGGCCTGGGGAGGCAGGGCTAGGCAGGCTCCTGCTTCCATGAGTCCAAATCAGCACAGGAAGTGGGTCCCAACCCCTACCAGCTCGTCCTTATCGTGTGCACCAGCCCCCTGGATTAGAGGAGACGAGAGGCCTCCTTCCCCCATGGATCACTGTGAGGGCCAGCCCTACCCTGAAGTGGACACACTTGGCAGTGAAGGAAGCAGGAAGCAGGCTGGACAGGCCTTTTTAACCTTTTCACCTTTTCATACCAGGAGCAGAGCTTTCCCCAGCCCTCTGCCCCCACTCCTCCCTGTCTCCTCCTCACCTCCTGCACCTCTTTCAAGCAAATGAACCACAAAGCCATGCAGCACTGGGGCTGACATGGCCACAGCAAAAGCAAAGACTTCTGGGCCCTCCTTGTTCCATTGACAACCCCACCTCCAGGCTGGCGGGGTCCGAGAGCCTGTGTCTCCCCACCTAGCACTGGGCATTGGGCATCACCGTAGCTGACAGTGCCCTGAGATATCAACCCCACTGTACGGATGGGGAGACTGAGGCCTGTGACTGTTGCAGAGCCAGGGTAGATCCAGCCCTGGAGTGAGCCGGCCAGGCATGTGGTGGGCACCCACCCTGCCTGAATCAGGGTAGCCCCTCTCCCAGTCAGACTATGAGCTCCCTGAGGTCAGGGACTGGTCTCCAGCTTCCTGAAAGGAGCTTGCTAAATGGGGGCAGGCTGAGTGCAGAGCCCAGGCTGGCCCTGGGGGGGATTCAGGCAGGAAGCCTCCAATCTCATTGGTGTCTCCTGCCCTAGTCCTAGGGAATGCACAGGAACTCAGAAGATTCTCCAGATCCTCGCCCCCTTCCCTTCGCTTTGCACTGCCCCCTCAGCCTAACCATGTTGGCTGCAGGGCCTCCTCACCTCTGGACTCCTCCTTGGCCACAAGCCCCCCTGCTTGCTTCCCAGCAGCCCCAGATGCCTGGTGCCTGGGGAGGGAGGGTCCAGGATATGTAAGCAGATGTGTATCCAGGTTGGAATGGGCTACCTGGAGAAGTCCCCAGAGCCTGATACAGGAGCCCTCTCCCCCAAGCTGGCAGAATGGTGGGGGGGTGGGGGGAAGCCCATGTACCATCCTCTACCCCTTGGCCCCAGTTGGTTGTGCTAGGTCCAGTTTGGCCAGTGCCCCCTTCCCTCTTACCCTCCACCCTAGCATCATCCCTCTTTCAAGCACAGTCCTTGCTCCAGCCAGATGTCTGAGCACAGACTTGTCCCCAGGAAACCCATGCCCGACCCTACCAGTTTCTGCTCATCCTGCCCTCTCTCCCTCCTCTCCCCACAGGAGCCATCTCCCCTGGGCCACTGGGCTCACCACACTCTGCAGAGCTCTGACCCACGTGGAGAGCCAGCCCCTTCCTAGCCCAGGGAAGGGTCTCAGCAGAGGCAGCAGGGAATGGGCAATGGCCCGGCCACCCCAATAACCTCGCATGCCTCTGTCTTGCACCCAAACCACTCTCCTATCTGTCCCTATTGCCAGCCTATGGCATCTCTCAAGGCAGCAAGTTCGTTAGGTCTGCTTCCTATTGTGTGGGCCGAGGATGTGGTCTCTCTCTTATCGGCTGCCAAGACTTGCTGCAACCCGACTCTGCAGCAGAAAGAGTTGTCATCGTGCCCAACCCTCAAGTTCATACTCACTAATCTAGACAGAGGCTCTCACAGAACCTGTCGGCTTCAATCACTATCTCTACTTTACATACCTTTTTGGTCAGGTAGCTGGGTTTGTGTTTTTTTTTTTTTTTTTAACATTCATTTAATTGTGGTAGAATACAAAGAACATAAAATTCACCATCTTAACCATTTTTAAGTGCACAGTTCAGTGGAATTAAGTAATTCACATTGTTGTGCAACCATTGCCGCCATCCATCTCCAGAAGTCTTTTCATCTTCCCCAACTGAAACTCTGTTCCAATTAAACACTAACTCCTCATTCTTCCCTCCCCCCAGCCCCTGGCAACCACCATTCTACTTTCTGTTTCTATGAATTTGATACCTCATTAAAGTGGAGTCATACAGTGTCTGTCCTTTCGTGACTGGCCTGGCTGATTTCACTTAACATAACGTCCTCAAGGTTCATCCACATTGTAGCATGTGTCAGAATTTCCTTCCTCTTTAAGGCTGAATAATATTCCATTGTATGTACATACCACATTTGCGTAGCTTGTTTATTAACTACTTTTTTAGGAAATCAAAGTAATATATTCTCAGGGTAAAACATCTGAAGAGTTCAGTAGCAGATAAAGTGAAAAGTGCAAGTTCACCTCAGCCCCACCTCATTCTGCTCAGAGTGAATCCCTGAAATTTTCTAAGCAGAGGGCAGATAGATTTATATCCATTTTTTACACAAATAGTGACATACTCCTCACCACTACTTTCCAAACATGAGTGTGCATCAGAATTCCCTAGAAATCATGTTAAAACAGACTGCTGGGCACCAGCCCCTGGGTTTCTGACCCAGTTGTTCTGAGGTCACCCAAGATTCTGGCTCTCTAACAGTCTTCGTGGGATGCCGATGCTGCCCAAGGGCATACCCTTTGTTGACTAGTGTGGTCCAAGCAACGCCCTGCCTCTTGCTTTTAGTGACTATCAATGCATAAAGCTGGACCTCATTCATTTTAACCACTGCACACTACTCTGGTGTTTGGATGCCCCATAATGTAGCTAATCACCCCCCTATTGATGAACTTGACATTGCTTCCAGTTTTCCAGATTTGGAAACAAAATTGCAATGAACATACTTGGATGTATTCTTTGAACACCTGTGATATTTGTGACATGTATCTGATAAATTCCTAAATATGGGACCCCTGAGCCAACGATTTGTGAATTAATTCTTCTCATGTATCACCAACCCCCATCACAGGTGCAGTTGCCTTCCCACCAACTCAGAGGAGGCCTGCGTCCACAAAGTAAGGGGTCGCCCATTTCAGTTGTTGTCAACCAGATCACAGAAAAAAGAATCATATTGTTTTCTTAATTTTGATTTCTTATTATTCTGACTGAGGGTGGGCATTTTCACCCATTTATTGGCCACTAATATTCCTTTTTCTGTTGATGTGCTTTGCCCATTTTTCTATTTGTTTTTCTTTTCCTTATTGACTTGTAAGAACTCATCTGTCATTTATACTGAAAATATTTCTTCTGGTTTGTTATTTGCCTTTGGACTTTAGGATATTACATTTTTATGTAGCCAACTTTAAAAAATCTTTCCCTTTGTGACTCCCATGTTTTGTGCCATACTTTCCCCAATCCAAGAATATATACTTAAAATCTTTTGTTCATGTTTTCTTCTAGTAATTTTATGATTTCCTTTTCACATTTAAATACTTCATCCATCTGGGACTTATTTCAGAATAAGGAATGAAGTGGAGAACTGATTTGATTATATTTTTCCTAAACAGCCAGCCAGTTGTCCAATTTGATTGAATAATTCTTCTTTTCTCCTCTGATCTAAAATGTCACTTTATCATATATTCAATTTCCATTTGTTCATGGGTGTGTGTCTGGACTCTCTTCTGTTCCTTTGATCTGTCTGTCTTTTCTTGTGCCAGGACCCAACTGTTTTATTACTGGAGCTTTATACAACATTTTAGTAGGTCTAGTTGCCCCTTATAATGCCTCTTTTTCAGAATTTTCCAAGCTCTTTTAGCATGCTTATTTTTCCAGATGAATTTTAATATAATCTGTCAAGTTCAAAAAATCTTGTTGTTTTTCACATCTTCTAACATGCGATTTTCTGATTTCTCAGCCCACAGCAGAACAGAAACAAGTCAAGAAGAATGAGGTGGGGTGGTCAGCCTGAAGTGGTCGGCCTGAGGCAGGCAAGGTGATGGTAGTGGAAGGGACAACTAAAAGGGAGGGAGTTGACGAGGTGATGAAGAACCATAACAAGAAGACACAAGAACTACCGAAATATAGCCACCATAGAATGGGCCTTTAGTGTGGGGCCAAACAAGACTCTGGATTTTCACTGCATTACAACCAGAATAGTGATGGACACTTGTAACCACAACTCTGAGTCATAAAGACTCACATGTTCTGTAACCTCTGATTAAGAAAGCAGGAAAGTGTGTAATACCCACTAGTGATTTCCATCCAAAATATCTCTTTTTAAGGTCTCAGATATTAATGTCTGGAAAACTAGTGTGAAATGGTTCATTCTTGAATGATGACAGAAGTATGACATATTACTGGTTTCTCTACAGTTTTCTCAAAACCCACCTCCAAATTCCAAGGAGCTGCCAGCTCTGGGATTTGAATTCACTCTCTCTGTGGAAACACATCCTCAGCCTTTCAGCCAGTCCACACACGATAATAAAAAAAAGATTTAGCTCTTACTGAGCATCTGCCTCCAACACGTGAGGCTTTATATGCTGACTACATTTTAAGCCTCAACAGCCCCACTAGGTGAATGCTGTACTCCCATTAGATGGGAAACAGAGGCTCAAAGAGATCAGACTTGGGCAAGTTCAAGTTAACGTGTGACAAAGAACCCTCAGTCACCTTCACCCCCACATGCCACTAACCAGTCCCGTTCAACTCACTCCCAACCACCATAAGAGGTCCAAAAGGCCACCAATCCTATTCAGACATCCCTGTGTAAGGCCCTGCACCTGCCTTGCCCAAAGCCCACAGAGCCAGAAGAGGCCTCATCCCTGCCTCTGAGTGTCAGGGACGTTGGAGAGAGGTGCCAACCTGGGCCATCTAGGGAAGGAAAGGGAAGCCCTCAGGCTGCCCACTTACCAAGCCCTCAGATCAGGGGCTCAGGAAGTGGGGAGGGTGCCCTTGGACTCAGGAGACAACTCCAAGGTGAGCACTGTCGGCCACAGCCTGGCATGGCCTCTCTGCACTCCTGGTTATGCCAGGACAGACTCTGTATTCACCATACCACACTTATGCCAGCAGTATGAGCAGAGCCAGGTCCTGTCCTGGACGCTCCAGGGAGTGGGAGTTGCGCAGGTGACATGCAGAGGGAGGAGGCAGCAGGGAAAGGCATTTCCTTGGGAGTTCCCCACCCAAGAGATAAAGGTCAACGCATTCTAATGTTTTTCCTTGACAGCCATTTAGGCCCTCTAGTGTCTTAATGGGGCCTGCCCTGGATTCAGGTAGAGAGAGGTGGGCAGGTGAGGGCCTCCAGGTTGACAGCTCCTGGGCAAAGGTGGGACTACAGGGTCATGAATCTAGTGTCATCGCCTCCCTCTCCCCCTACCACAGTTTTCAGCCCTCTGTGACCCCAGCCCAGGACCTAGCTGACTGTAGAGTAGTGACCCAGGTGAAGAGGAGGGCGACGGAACCAATTCATTCCAGCACCCAGTCATCATGAAGCGCCTACTACGCACAAAGGACAGTGCTACTGGGGTGGAAGATGAAAAGGCGCCTGGGCAGAGGTGCAGTTCGCTGGAAGGGGGACAGAGTGCCATGGGAGGACCTTGGAGCAGCTGAGGTCCCAACGACCAGCTCCCCCAACTTCGGCGCGGAGACGAGCCGCGCGCTCCGGAGCTCGGCGCGCGCGCTCAGGGTCGGCGCCGCACGCGCACGCGCGCCCGCAGCCGCTCCCCCGCCCGCGCAGCTCTGGCTCCCGCGCGCGCGCACTTGAGGCGTCCCTTGTGCGTCTCCTCCATTCGCTACGTGCAGAATGGTCCGTCGGCAGCAGCTGCAACGCCGGGTGGGAGGGGGAGGAGGAGGGGAGGGGGAGGCGGTGCCCAGGTCTGGAGGAGGGGCCGCGGCCGGCCGGGCGGGGGAGAGGTGGGGGAGACGGACTGGGGGAGAGCCCTGGTGGGCGCAACGCTCCCCCCCGCTCCTCCCTCCTTCGCTGTCGCTCCCTTCTGCAAGGCTATTACGGCCATCCCCCTGTTCCCTGTCCTAGGCGTCCTGGAGCCTAGCCGACCAAGAGGGTTTTTCTCCGTGTGATCTCTTTTCCAAAACCAAGAACCCAAACCCAAGAAAGAACCGCTCCTGCTGTCCCCTCTCCCCTCCTCCCGTCCCAATGACATTCCCAGGCTTTTGTGTGAGATGACCCAAGAGCAAGTCCTTCCCCACTCCTTCATGCAGTGAGGTCCCTAAAAGATACTGTAGCCTCACTCCCTTTCTCCTCTAAGTCTTACCCACCTGGAGGAAGGGGAATGGACACCAGAGCCTCCTATTTCCCAGCATTTCCACATGGGGAAGGCCAGCATCTCACCATGCGCACTGCGACAGGATGGCGGAAAGGTGGGGGTGGCGCAGAAGAGCAGGCTGCTGCCCAGGCCCCTAGGCTACATCCAAAGGATGTGTGTCAGGACCCTCCTAGATTGTCATGAATTCACCCACATTACAGGGCTGGGTCCTATACACCTGTTTGTAAAGAGCTCCCCAGGAATGGAATGGTGAGAGGCCACCAAGGGGCGGCTGGTATATCCCTGGAGGATCCCAAATAGACAAGCTCCCTGTCCTGCCAGGAATCCAGATGTGGCCCAGATGTCCACAGCAGCCCCTCCCACAGGGTGGGACACCAGCTATTCCGTGCAGCCCCTCCCAACCCATCTCCCCTGGTCAGGGGAGGAAAGCTGGCGACCTCCAGTGCCCCTTCCCCATTCGGGCTGCCTGGAGGGGGCAGCTCCCTCATCCTGGGTTCACCTCCAAGACAGCCACCTGAGTTCAGCCTGTGGTCTAAGCTCTAGCCCTCGGCTGACAGGTTAAGTCTAGATGCCCAGGAAGGAAAGCATCGTGGGTCAGTTTCATTTCACACAAACGGACCCGTCAGCCTGAGCTTTGCACAGTGCCTGGATCCAGGGGAGCAGATTCCCCTGCTTCCTCCCTGGAGCCTCGGTCCTTTTTGGAGGCGCCCTCTGCTGGCCACTGGGAAGTGCAGGAAAGAACGGAGTCCTGCAGACTCACTCACAGAGGGTCTAGAGAAGGGGACAAGTGGCAGAGAAAACCAGGAGTCAGCTGAGAGTGGTGGCCCGGCTGGCCACAAATAAGGGAGGCATGCTGCAGCCTTCTTGGAGGTGGGGAGTTCTGAGCCAGCTTTCAGTGGGCAGAGGAGGGCAAGCCAAGCTGGCAGATGGGGGTCAGGACACCCCAGGGGCAGCCCTTCCTGTGAGCAGAGCCCTGCCCTGGATGGGTCACACACCCACTGACTCTGATGGCTGCTCTGCCTTGTCAGGGGGCCCTCACTGTCAGTCTCTATTGGGGTGGTGAGCTGGGAGGAACAGCCAGGGCTGGAAGTCCTGAACCTTCTAGTCATGGCCTGGCTCTCCGGGGCTGGGAGAGAAGGTGACCCCGGGGAGAAGCCTGCAATTGACAAATCCTTGCCCCACCCCCACCCCACATACACAAGGATGGCCCAAGCCCAGGTCCTTCACATGGTGGGGCCCAAGGTGGGGTAGGGGTCTGAGTCACAGCCTGGTGTGGTACTGCCCTGGCTCAGGAGAGGCCAGCTCGCTGAGAGGTAAGACCCGGGTCAACAACCCATCACCCTGCCTCCAGCTGCCAGGCATCCTCCCCATCACGTCTCACACGTGGGGCCAGGGCAGTGCCAGGGTGGGGCCAGGGCGATGTGGGCCAAGGAGCGCTAGGGCCTGTGCCTCAGGGCCACCAAGGGGCAGGAGGAAAAGAATGAAGGGGTTCTCACTGCTGCAGCAGGAAGAGCTGGGGTGAGAGAGAGAAGGAACTGGATGGACCCCCAGGCATCTGGAGTCTCTCCCGGTGTGTTGGGCAAGGGAGGCAGCAGGTGCCACCAAGGACTGGCAGCTTCTAGGACCTGCCCCTCATTGCTTCTCCTGAGCAGGGCCGCCCTCAGGCCATCAGCATCTGCACAGGCCCTTTGCCCAGGTCTCATCTCCAAAGGCACCCCCTGCTCCCAGTCTTCGCAGGCCCCACAAGGGCCCAAGTTCCCAGACCCCCAGGAAGGCAGAGGACCTGGCTGCCTGGAACACTCCCAAGAAGTAAATGGCACTGTAGGCTTCCCCTGGCCCCCCCTTGCTCCACTCACCAATTCACTGACTTCCACCTTACTGGCCAGGCCCCTTCCAGACCCAGCCTGGGTGAAGAGGACTTCCAGGGGCAGGGATTGAGGCCCAGGAGGGAACAGAGAGCATCCTGCTTTAATTGGAGGTAATTAGTTAATTTACTCTGAAAGCAGTGGGAGAGGGGAGGGGATAGGGTCTGTGGCCTAATAGGGCTCAAACTCTCAAACTCTGGTGAGTCTCTTTCCAGACCAGAGCTGGCCTGAGTGAGCCCACCCACCCAGGAGATGCACTTTTTGGCCCCAGGCCAGAGCAAGGCCCAGAGCAGACTGGGGTGGCCCAGCAGAAAAAAAGCAGGTGCCCCAGGTGGCAGGAACAGGCCTTTTGAGGTTAGGCAGGTGGGAACTGGCATGAGAAGGACTGGGGAGGTGCAGGGGGTTCTGGGATGGGAACTCCCCTCTCACGGATAATTTCATCCCTCCCAAGGTCATTGCCCCCCTCCCCAAGTTAGGGGCCCACCTCCCTCCTGAGTCAGTGAAGGGCTGCCCATCCTAAGGGAAACAGGGCACGAAGGCTGACTTCATTCACGCCCTCCTGCTTCAAGAAACCATTCCAATAACCGGAGGATAGAGCCCCCGCCGGGCCCCCGGGGGCGTGTCGTCGGCCCGACGCGTCGCCGGCCGGCGGCGTGGCGAGGACTCTGGCCGGCAGCCTCCCGCGCCGTCAGGAGCAGCTGACTCGCTGGCGGCGGGCCAGGTCGCGGCGGGGCCGGGAAGCAGCAACGTGCGGCGCGGCATGTCGCGGGCGCAGCGGCGGGGAAACGTGGGGGCGGGCCCGGCGCGCCGCCCCCCCACCCCACGCAAGCCCATTCATAAAACCCCCAGGCGCTGCCCGGGCCTGGCAGCCTCGACTCCTAATTGCAAACTCATTAAGGAGTTTGCATCTCATTTGCATGGAAATCATTTCCTGGCCATAAACAGAGAAACACCCCCTTCTTTCAGCTCCCTCTGCCCAGCTCTACCCATCCACAGTCTGGGAGAGGAGACGAGCCCATCTCTGCCCCGCGCCCCCTCCCTTGCCTCACCCCTCCCATCCTCCTGGTGAAGAGTGGTGTAGGGCGGTTGGCCGAGCACCCACCTAGCTGGGAACCCTGCTTGTGTCCCAGGTGAGCTGGCCCTGCCCCAGTGGGTCCAAGCGAGGGGAGGTGCCAGCCAAGTCATTTGCCCCCCGGCCTGGCCGTGCCCAGGGAAGGGAGGAGGCGGACGACGGCTGGCCGCAGCAGCTGGTTGTACCTGGCAGGACTAGGGCTGGTGGGTGAGGCTGTTCATGCCCAGCCTCACGTACGTGCTTAGCCACAGGCTGTGCTCCCACCCCCACACCCCTCACCCTACAGAACAAGGGCCCAATGACGACAGAAACAGACACCCAGTCACGACGCACAAAGGCACCCACACCGGGCTGGCCATCATGGCTGCCGACCTGGCAGTCACCCTCTGGGCCAGCAGATGCCTTCACAAGCGGTTTGGTCCTTCTCTAGCGCCAGGGTTGGGGAGAAGCGGCATCTCTTGAGACTTCTCTGAGTAAGGGGGCCTCCTAGAGGGACTCCCTTCTGTACCCCAGATGCAGCCTCTTGCCCCTCCTCCTCTGCAACCCATATTCATGGAGGCCCCCAAGTACTGGTCGCTGCCGGAGGACCTGCCCAGGCAAGGGACTACAGGGGCCTCCAACCCAGGAGGGACAGCGGAGGGTGAAGCCCCTGAGGAAGGGGCACCTAAGTGCCTCCCCAGCCAGGCCCTGTCCTTCCTGTCTGAAGTGTGTGTGGTAGGAGGAGTGCTCCCCAACTTCCAGGAGGGGGACACGTTTTAAACTGTTGGAAATGGACTAGAATTACCTAAAGTACGTGAAATCAGACCCACCAGGGACACAATGCCCTGGTTCTATATGTCCTGAGACAGTTTAAAAAGTAATCACAAAACTTTCAGCATTAGGGTCTAAACAAAAATCTGCTTCTTGTCCAGATCATCAGTCCCTCCCCGTGCTTATGCTTCCTGTCTGCCCACACTCCCACCTGCTGTCCCTGAAGTTTCTCCCTTCCATTGCTAGAGCATGAAGGGGTGGGCAAGGATGTTCTGGAACACTGACCACATTCCATCCCGAGTGGGGTTGGACTGACTCGACTCTCCCATCTCCTGGAGCAGTTGGGTCTAGAGTGTGTGTGCATGGGTACAGAGGTGCAGGAGGAAAATATTAGGACATCTGTTTTGTTTTTTTTAATTTCATCTCTTTTTCATTTAGTGTGTGTTTTACAAGGTAATATAAAAATATGCTTATGTTACAGGTGCATGCTCAACAACTTTTTTTGCTGGGGGCACGGTCAAAAGAACTTTGGAGACCACTGGTCTAGGCTTACGGAGGGGCTGTCATGGATGGGGGATGGCCTATCTTGTTCATCTTAGTATCTGTCCTGAGAAATGGTCAGCTTAGAGCCTGGCAGGGGGCAGGCGGCAGGGATGGGGTGTTGAATGAACAAAGTCCACCCCTAGAACTGACAGGTGAGCAAACTGAAATAACTCTGGGTGGGGAGTTTGCTCAGAGGAGCACACGGGCAGGTGGAGAGAGCCACTCATTGCTGCTGCGTCTGCAGCCTGCCCATGCCCAACACCCAGCAAGCACAATCCCACTTCCAGCCACCCCACATGAGCGCAGCGCCCTCCTCTGCCTGCTGGCAGCGTGGCCTGTCTGAGTGCCTCACTAGCTCCTGATGAGCAGAGCCAGGCAGGGTTGCCACCTGCCACATCCTCTCCCAACCTGGTGGGAAGCCTGTTGCAGGTTTCCTATCCTAGAACTCGCTGGAAGTTAACCTGGCATAGGCG
The DNA here is from genome assembly GCF_020826845.1 of Diceros bicornis minor. Lineage (NCBI taxonomy): Eukaryota > Metazoa > Chordata > Mammalia > Perissodactyla > Rhinocerotidae > Diceros > Diceros bicornis. Next base: position 21,757,316 of record NC_080753.1, on the reverse strand, counting down.
AAAGAATTTAGGCTCCAGACAGGACTCAGTCCTTGTTCAGCTGGGCCACCTTTGGCCCAACACATAACCGGTATGAGCCTTGGTTTCCCCATCTGTAACATGGGCCTCGTAATCGTACTCACTATACAGAGTTGTTGTGCATATTGAATGGCCTATTGTGTATACAGGGTCTGGCACATAGTAGGTGTTCAGTAAGATTCTTACCTCCTCTGTGGAGCAGGTGCCCCATAAAGCACCTGTTGAATTGTGATTTGCCATCGGCATGGGAAGGAGAATTCAGAAGGCAGACCAATGAACCTCTGAAGAGCACCTTCCTGCAGAAATTAACAGCCACCCCAGCAGCCTGGGGCCCTCTCCAGGCTCACCCAGTCCCTGGGGGGCATTCCGCCCCACTCCCCCTTTTCTTTGCCCAGCTCCTTTCCATCTTTCTGTGCTGCCTTCACTTCAAGTATGAGCTGAGGGTGACACCTGGTGGCCATTTCTGGTAGCTGCAGAACCCGGACCAGTGACACCCCCCAAAGGGAAGGGCATGAGATCCAGTGGGTGAGGGAACAATTCTTTCCAGCACTTTCCCTGCACCTCCCAACTCCCTCTCAGGGTCCAGGGAACCTCCAGGACGCCCACTCCTCATTCTGCCTCAGAGCAGCCACTCCTCACTCCCCTGCGTGAGCTCTGAGGGCTGCACCTGCCTGATGGGCAGGGTGATCAAGGAGGCCTCTGCCTAGACCCTGCCCTGGCCCCCGGCAGAAGGACAAAGGCTACCCTTCCCCATGTGCTGCGGGGCCCCGCCTGATAGGCATCATCTCATTCAAATCTTATCACCAGGGCCTATTATCACAACAGGGAAACCAGGCACAGCAAGGTTAAGCAACTTGCTCCGGGTCACACAGTTCCTAAGTGCCCAAATGATGAAATGAATGGAACACCTGGCAAGCCTCTGGGGGACAGAGGAGGCCACAAGGAAGTGGCCTGCAATCAGGTTAGAAGTCCCGCAATTCCAATCCAGCCTTGCCCAACTAGTAGAGTGACCTCTCTCAAGGGCCTTCTGCTGGCTGAGTGTAGGCTCCTGGATGGCACCCTGGGGCGCTGGATGGAGCAGTGATTCTCAAACTGGCTGTGCACGAGAATCACCTGGGGAGGATGTTTCAAATACCGTTGCTTGCCCCTGCCCTGGCTGATGAAATCAAAACCCGTAGGAGTGGGACTGAGATATGGGTATTTAAAAAATCTTTCTAAGTGATTCTGCATGAAGCCAGGGTTGAGGATGAGGCCTCTGGGAGTTTCCTATCTTCAGATTTCCCTGCACTCCCAAGGTCAGCTCCCCAGGGCTCCCTGCTGTCCTAAGGGGTCTCTAGAGAAACCACTCCTCCCTCCCCCAGCATTCCCTGGACATCTTAACTGGTCCACCCAGACCCCCAGAACAACCTGCCTCCCCACTCGCCTGGGGTCCCCAGGGAGAATACTGGCCATCAGTCCTTCCCAGAGGGGTCTCAGCAGGCTTGAGCCTCCTGAATCTCTGACCCCAAGCCTGGCCTCGGGTGGGGGCAGGGAAGGCCACTGGGAGCTTAACCCCAACAGGATGAAGGCACCATAATTAGGGTCAGGCGGTTGGCTCAGCCTGCGGAAATCCCCAGCTTAATAGGGATGGGGGTGCTTCAGCCTGGGAGGGGGGTTAAGCCAGAAGGGAGGGGGCAGAGGAGCTTAGGCACATGGAGACCCCAGGGCCTAGCCCCTAGCCATCTCCTGAGAGGGCTCAACGGAAGCTCAACACGGTTCATCCCCACCCTGGGGTCGCTGATGACCAGGGAGGGAGGGAAGGAGTGACCAGGCCCCGAACCCCAGAAGCCCTGCTGCTCCTTCAGGCTGGGGTGTGCCAGGATCATCCCCCTACCCCGGCCTATGGTGGAAGGATGAGGGCACTGGTGGGAAAGCACTAAGTGAGCGTTCCCAGGGCAACGCAGACTTCTCTCCAGCCTGTAATCCTCAGAGCTTGAGTGAGGGATCACTTTCCTCTGTGGAATGTAACACCGAGGGGACAAAATGGGGCAGAGGGACCTGGAGAGGGGGGCGGATGCCACGGAATAAACTCTGCTGGGGGTACTTTCCAGCCCCAAAAAGGCCCTTCAGGAGGTGGCAGCTGCAAAGAGAGAAGTCACCCCCATCCTGGCTCACCCCAGGGCACAAGGTCTCAGGCTGGGCTGACCAAGTAGCCCCCAGCAGACCCCCACCCCGAGTCCTAACACTGAGGGGCCTGGGTGACCACCTTTGCTAACCACTCATCTGCAGGGGAGGAAATGGTTCTGAGAGATTAGAACCGGCCAAGGTCACGCAGCTTCGGCCAAGGTCACGCAGCTTCGGAGCCACACCTAGCAGGCCCAGGTTCCCAAGAGACTGCCGGGTCAGCCATCCATTGAGGACTGAAACCTGCAGGCTCAGGAGTTCCCACGCTTGCCCGGGCCCGAGTCCCTCTGCCCCCACAGCAGGGCACCCCTCCCACCTGCCCTCCAGGGTCATGGGCTGGGCATGGCGGGACAAGCAGAGGGCAGGTGCATACTAGTCACCACAAGCCTGTGATGGCTGGGGCCAGGGGCTAGCCCAGTGACTCCACATGGAGATTCCACACTGATTCCTCCAGGAAGCCTTCCAGGCTGATCCACAAAGGGCTGGCAGTGACCTCCATACCCAGCTTTGACCTCCCAAAGGATGTCCTCCCCTCCCCTGCCTCACCTCTGGCCCATCACATAGGCTCTGCATGGGCCTCGGTTCTGCTAGCTGTGGGCTGTCTCCATACCTTGAACCAGGAATCCAAGGGCAGCACCATGTGGGCAGAGAAGGCACTGTGCCAAGCCCAGCACCAGCCGCAGGGAGGCTTGGGAGCTAGAGGCTCTTGGAAAGGGGGCAGAACTCAACTCAAGTCACAGAACCTGGAAAGGACCCACAGTGGGAAGTCACTTTAAAAATCATCTGGGGGCCGGTCCCATGGCTTAGCGGTAAAGTGTGTGCGCTCCGCTACTGGCGGCCCGGGGTTCGGATCCCGGGCGTGCACCAATGCACTGCTCGTCTGGCCATGCTGAGGCCTCATCCCACATACAGCAACTAGAAGGATGTGCAACTGTGACATACACCTATCTACTGGGGCTTTGGGGAGAAAAAGGAGGAGGATTGGCAATAGATGTCAGCTCAGAGCCAGTCTTCCTCAGCAAAAAGAGGAGGATTGGCATGGATGTTAGCTCAGGGCTGATCTTCCTCACAAAAAAAAAAAAAATTAAAAGAAGACTTTTAAAAATCATCTGGTTCAGCCCCCCATGACCTCCCAGTAGGGGGTCAGCCTTCTGCCTTAACACCTGGAGAGATGGACGCCTCCTCATGTATTCACTCATTCATCCTTCCAACGAACCTCAGCCAACCACCTCCCACATCTAGGGGGCCGAGGCAAGGGCATGGGCTAAATCCTTAACAAGTAGAGCTGGAGGCCCATCGATCACCCTTCCTGGGCTTAGTACTAAGTGGAAATTAAAGACGCCGATCAGCAACACGCCTGCACACATTTATGTTGCACTGTGGCATTTACACACGGTTAGCAGACCCTGCATTCCCTGTCAGCCTCGTAACAGCCATCCCAGGCAGTGTTGGTCCTCCTTGACGGGCAAGCTGCGGCTCAGAGAGGTGGAGTGGCTGCAGCTGGAAGAGAGGTGAGGCCAGGACTCCCCTGGGTCGCTGCACCTCAGCCCGGCGCTCACTTTACATGGCCCTCTCGGCCCTCCACCGGTGGGGGTTTCACTGGAAGACAGGCCTTGCCCAGGGGGAAAGAAAATGTGAGCTAGGCTCCTAACTATAAAAATAATAACAGTGACGACGAGTCAGGGGCCTGCTGGGTCCCAGACACTGTACCGAGTTTGTTAAATGCAGGGGAGTTGAACCCAGAACTCCCACCACCCCTCCTCTGGGGCCAGTGCAATGCCCTCGGCTACACAGCCCGCACGTGCACACTCGGACAGACAAACACACGCCCCCAGGTGGTATGAGTCCCTGCAAGTCCCAGGAGACAGAGTGTCCCGGCCCCTTCACTCCCCTCTGATAACCCAGCGGCTTCCAGGAGGACAGGCACGTACCCCTCAGGCTGACCACATTGGGCACGTGCCAGGCCAGCTGCCAGGGACCAGGTCTCCAGTCCTGCTGGGCACTAGAGGGTGACCTCCTCTAGGGCTGACCCTGCTCAACCTCAGGAAGGGAGGTGACTCCCCAGGATGTGAGGTCCAGAGCCCCCAGCCAAGCCTCTCCTCAAAGCCAGCGTGTGCTGCGGGGCTGGGGCCTAATGAGACGTCTCAGGGATCCCCCGGGCTTTGTGTGGCCACCCAGCCCCCGGGTACACTCCAGGGAGTTGCAAAGAAACAAGGAGAGGCTCCAGAGGGGCCGACAGGGCTCCAGCAGGAAAGGGGGCGGTGGGCGGGTGGCAGAGGGGGAAGCAGGAGTGGATCTGAGAAAGGTGGAGGTGTCTGTGTGAGGTCGAGGTTTGGAACCAAGGAGAAGTATGGAGAGGGCTTGGCCAAGGAATGCTAACAGGGCAGCTGGAATTTAGGAAAGGGAAGACCCCTGGGGGCACGGAAAGAGGCCATCAGTAAACAGCCCCTGGAGCAGGCAGAGCTGGGTTGTAATCCTTGTCCTGCCACTTATAAACTGATGACCTTGGGCTGGTGGCTTACTTTCTCTGAGCCCCTCAGTATCATCTGCAAAGCGGGGATAATAATCATGCCCACTTCAGAGACTTGTGGGAAGTAAACGAGGTCTTGGGTGTACAAGACCCAGGACTGCTCAGTTCACAGGAGCTGTAATGAGGAAAGTCCACAACGGCCCTGAGAGCAAACCCTGAAACATAGGCTGCGCCTTTCCTGGGGCTGTTAGAAAAGGGTTTACAGAGCAGAGAGGCGGGGGGGCCTGGGGCCATGGACTCGGGGCAACCTCTGCCCTCAATGCCCTTGTCCCATGAAGGGTGTGAGGGGCAAAGAAGAGGGTAAGACAGACCCTGCTGCCATGCTGGCAGTGTTCCGGGGGATTCCGGAGGGGCCTGGGAGAGCTGCTCTCCACCCCATGCCCTCTTCGTTCATATGAGGGGGCCGAGGTCCAGAGAGGAAAAGGGACTTGCCCAAGGTCACTCCGAGAGTGAAGACAGAAGGCAGGTCTGCTAAGCCCAAGCCAGCCTCCTCTTGTCTGTGAGGCACCCTGGCTCCTGTCCAGAAGGAGAAGCCAGGTGCAAAGACCCCTCAACTCCATGAAAGAGAAAGACCTAGAAACCACGTTCCCTGGAAATGGAGATTCACACTCAGGGCTTTAACTAAGACCTTGCTGAGGCCTGGTGATCACTCGTGCTTCCTCCAAAGCCCAGACCAAAGACACCTCCTCTGGGAAGCCCTCCCTGACCAGCAATGGCAATACTCCAGGCTATGTCCAGCAGTGGCCTCTCTCTGAGGCTTCAGCGTAGCCACCACCCTGGTCAGTGGACGTGTTGTTTCCCCCCACTGAGCTGGAGTTTTTGAGGCCAGGGGCAGGACCTTAATCAAGTTGGAGGCCCCAGATCTGACACCATGATCCAGCCTAGCACTGGTGTGTGTGGAATGAAGGAATCCTGACCAGTTGGGCCTAGACCTGCCAGGGGCAAGGGCGTCCGACGGGTAGGGACGGGGCTCTGGGACAGCTGCCATCCTGCCCTGGCCAGTCCCTCCCTCCCCCATGCCTGAGTCCTGTGCTAAGAGCAAGTTCCTGGTGCAGGCTGTACCCTGTCCCGGACGTCTGGCATTTACCAAAAGGGCAGAGACAGTGAGAAGGGCCTCACCTGTGCCATCCACTTAGAAAGGAGCCAGGCAGCAGGCAAGAGGGAGAGTGATTAGGTTTCAAAGTACCCGAAGATGACAGAGCAATGGTGGATGCTCACCATGTTAAAACCCACAAAGGATTCATATCTAGACTAGATGATACAAGGAACGTCTGCAGAGCAACACAAGGACAGCAACCCTACCCCAAAAGGGACAAGAGATATGAACAGGCAGTTCAAGGAGACAGGACCCAAAGCTAACAAGCATGAGAAGAGGTGCTGAAAATCACCACTTTACCTCTGGGAGATGGGCAAAAATGAGATAGCTAGATGAAGCCCAGCACTGGCGGGATGTGGGGACACAGGAGCCCTTTGCTCAGCAGGTGTAGGCTAGGCGGCCGCTGTGGACTTGGGTTGGCCACGCTTAGTCAAATGAAATACAGTGAGCTCTGTGACCCATCCATGACCCACCCATGATTGCACCCCGGGAATCTCCGCCTGGTCCCTACAAGCCAGGCAGGGGGAGTCATGCAGCTCGTTCATGGGGGGAGGGGGGACAGAAAATTGTGGGGCTGCTCATCACAGGGTATGATGCAGCAGTCTGAAGCAATAAGACTAGATTTTTAAAACAGTGATGAGTAAAGGAGACCTATAACACAATGACATTTCCCAAAGTAAAAAAAAAAAAGTGCATGTTTACGAAACAGCAGTACCCATTTGCAGAAAGATCGGCATCAAATACTATGCAGGGAGAGGGGAACAGGGTGGGAAGAGGGTGAAAAGGAAAAAGTACACAAATAAAACAAGAAAGGCCAGCAATGCCCGTGAGCCTGCTGTGACCTGAGGGAGGCCAACTCTGCACCTGAGGGCCAGGAAGGGGGACCATCCCCAAGGCCCTCAGTGCAGGCTCACAGGTGGACACTGGAGCCATGTGCATGAGGGGCAGAGCCGGGCTGACCTCAGAGGTCACCTCTCCCACAGCACCCCCACCACCAGGGGAGGGTCTTGGCCAAAGTCAGTCCACTGCAGACTCAGAGTCCCGCCCAACTTGTCTGCTTTCGTGCCCTGGAAATGGAAGCAGAAGGAACCTCAAACCCGGAGGAATGGGCTCACCTGAGCTGGATGCAAGGAGGAAATGAGAAGCAAGTCCTTGCCTTCACAAAAGTCTCTGTAATTAAGCGTTTTTCTTTCTTTTCTTTAGGGAGAGTCCTTATCTTTAGACACACATTCAGAAATGTCTGTGAAACGATATGCTGTCTGCAATGCGCTTCAAAATAAGCCAGAGATGGGGCAGGGGAGAGTGGGTGGGGGGATTGATGAAACCAGATTGGCCATGAATTGACAGCTGCTGAGTCTGGGAATGGGTGCACGGGAGTTCATTATGCTTTATTCTCTACTTATGCGTCTGTCTGAAAGTTTCTATACTAGAAACTTAAAAAAGAAAAAGATTCCAGTAGGAAAGTCTCCCATGTGAGGAGGCTAGCTCCTGACCTCAGGGAGCCCCCAGTCTGATGGAGAGACACACCCTTCCGCCCTCTGTGTAGCCAAGTCTCCCTGCATCTTCTCAGCCCACCCAGGCGGCCACGGGCCACACATGGGACAGAGGCATGATCCCGGCACCAAGGGCTGACCCCCCCAGGCCTTTGTCACTGAGGCCCGAGGGTCAGGCGCTGGAACCACATCTAGGCAGATCTGGTTCCAGTTCCAGCTCCACCTGCACGTGGCCCCGGGCTCCCCACCTTAACTGCACCTGCCTGGAACAGAGGAAACGCCCAGCGAGTCCAGCTGTTATCAGTGGGGAGATGTCCTCGCTGGCCCAGCCCCTCCCCAACCAAGTCTCTCTGTTCTTCTCGTTACTCACGTCTGGCTGCCTCTGCCTCCATGTCTGTATCATGAGGGCCAGAATCACCGGGTGAGTTTGAGGATTACATGAGGCACTGTTTCCTAAATGCTCATGCTCTCACCAGGACTAGGCAAGGGAGCTGGCCAAGGCCACATAGCCAGGTAGTGGCAGAGCTGGCTTATTCACAGGTGCAGGACACTGAGCCAGCTGCCAACCCCCTGTCACGATGAGGCCTGTGGGCTGGTAGACAGAATCCAGGGTGGTGTCCCTGGGACCATCCCCTCTAGCCCCTAGTCCCACTCCTGGAGCCTCCGGTTCAGAGGAGCACCAGGGACCCTGCATGGGCAAGATACAAGCCAGGGAGTGGAGGGCTGGGGAAAGAGGGAGGCAGAAGCCTTTATCCTGCCCCCCAGGAACACAGAGGGGTTCAGGGACATCTGTCTGGGAGAGTGTGTCCAGACTCAGGGGCTCTCTCAGGGGGCTGCTGGGTGACTCCTAAGTCAGGAGCCTTAGCCTGGCCTGGACTCTCCTTTCATGACAATAGTAATAATAATAGCCGACGCTTGTATAGTTCCTGCTACGTACCAGGCAGTGTTCTATCTCCCTTATGTATATTATCTCAATTAATTCTCACAACAATCCTAAGAAGCCAATGCTATTATTGTCCCTATTTTACAGATGGGGAAACTGAGGCATAGAGAGGGTCAGTAACTGTCCCAAAGCCACTCAGCTTGTAACCAGCAGAGCTAGGATTTGATCCCAAGTAGTCTGCCTTGAGTTTGTGCTCTCAACCACCCCAATACACTCTCAGAGAGAGACAGACTGCCTTCTCCTAAGACAGTACTTCTGCTTTCTGAGGGATCTGGTGGTTGTTGACGTGTGTGTGTGTGTGTGTGTGTGTGTGTGTGTGTGTGTGTGTGTGTGTTGGGGGGGCTCAATCACAAAAGGACACAGGCCAATGGCCACGCCTCCTTCCCCCATGGGAGCCTGAGGCACCTGCTCTCCATCTGCCTCCTGGGAGTTCAGAGGGTGGGGAGACCAGGCAAGGCAGCAGCTGGTACCCTGTTTACCCCACAACATGTGGGACAGGGTCTTCACCCGGGGCAGCCAGCGCTGGCACATGGGCAGGACCTTCATGTGTCTCTTGCTCCAGAAGGTAAGTGAACGACAGGATCAGGGACAGGCATGAATTCACCCTTTCTTTTTCTTCTTAATTTAAATCTTTCACAGAAAGTTGACCAAGATAAGTAACAAATTACTTGTGAAACACCCTCCCAAGCAGTCACAGCACGGCCCTAGAGAATCTCTGTCCTCTACTGAATGGGAGCAGCTGGGACATCCCCTGCTCCCTCCCCCTGAAGCCTGTCCCTCTGCTAAGAAATGGCGTCTAGTACAGAGGTCGGGAGCATGGTCTTTGGAGGCAGACAGAGTTGAGCTCAGGGTGAGTGTTGTCTCTTCCAAGCTGTGCAACCCCCGACCACGTATTAGTTAACCTCTCTGGGCCTCAGTGTTCTCATCTGTAAAGTGGGGGTGATAACTGCATCCCCTCACAGAACTGTTACAAAGTTTAAATGAAGTAATGTATGTCAAGTGTTCAGCCTGGTGCCTGGCGCATAGTAGGTGTACAACGTTAGCTGTTAGCTTCACTACTGCTGTCAGGACCAGCCCCAACCAAGCTGTGAGCTCCTTTGGGGAAGGAACCGTGCCTTGTTTCTCTTTGTCTATCTCAGCATTTTCCACAGGGCCTGGCAGCCAGCAGGTGCTTGTGTCTTAGGTCCAGTTTCCCAGAAGCAGATCCTGAGATGGGAATCTTCTGGTTAAGTGCTCCCAGGGGACACGAGAGGGACTGGGGGAAGCAGACGGGAGAGGAAGAGGCCAACCAGGGTGCAGAGGATGGCTTCCGCCTGTCCTACAGGGACTCTGGAGTGTAAGTTACACCTCAGGGTTGTCCCCATGCCAGGTACGGGAACTGGACCTTCTCTTCCCTGCACCCCAGTCATTGGCTAAGGGCCACCTTGGAGGATAAACTTCCAGGCACTTCCGCTATGCTCCAGTAGCTGAATGCAGTCTGCAGAGAGAGCGCGCACAGAAGGGAAGCTGGACGGATGGCAGGGAGGGTGCATAGAAATGGAATAGGGGTCTCAGGGGGTCTGCTACACTCCATAAGTGTCTTCTGGGTTGAACAGAATCAGTCCCAGCCCAGCTTCTGAAGGGTCCTGGTTCCCTGTGGAGTCCCCAGTGGTAGAGGCAGAGGGGCAGGGGCCGCCTGGCAGAGGGGAGCAGCGCTAACTTACCCCGCAGAGTCCCAGCTGGTCAGAGCCAGGAGGGTCCCCCAAGTGGCCAGCCTCTCCCCTGGCTAAGCAAGGGTGGGCCTGAGGCTGCCCAAGATGGTCTTGAGAGCCCCGACTCTGTGCCTGGCACAGATGCTGAGTCCTTCGCATGACTCACTCAGTTCATCCTCATAACCCCCAGAGATAGTATCCTGATTCAGACATGAGGAAATGGAGGCATGGAGAGCGAGAAGGGCCTGCTGGAGGCCCCACAGAGAGTTAAGGGCAAAGAGGACCGATGTCATTAGTCATTAGGGAAATGCAAACAAAAACCACAATGAGATACCATTTCACACCCAGTAGGATGGCTATAAAAAGGAAAATAACAAGCGTTGGCAAGGAGGAGGAGAAATTGGAACCCTCACACACTGCTGCTGAGAATGTATAATGATGCAGCTGCTGTGGAAAACAGTTTGGCTGTTCCCCAGTAAGTTAAACATAGAGTTACCATATGACCCAGCAATTCCACTCCTTGTATGTACCAAAAAAATTGAAAACAGGTGTTCAGACAAACCTTGGACAAGAATGTTCATAGTAGCACTATCACAATAGCTAAAAGGTAGAAACAACTTAAATATGCAGCAACTGATGAATGGATAAACAAAATGTGGTCTACCCACACAATGGAATATTATTCAGCCATTACAAAGGAATGGAGTACTGATACACGCTACAACATGGATGAACCTGGAAAACATCACACCGAGTAAAAGCAGCCAGACACTAAAGGCCACGTATTGTAAGATTCCATTTATACGAAATGTCCAAAATAGGCAAATTTGTAGAGATAGAAAGTAGATTGGTGGTTGCCAGAAGTTGGGGGAGGAAGAACAGGGAGTGACCACTTAATGGGTGCTGGAACTAAATAGTGGTGACGGTTGCACTGAAATACACTGAATTGTACACTTTTTAAGTGGTAAAATTCATGCTATATGTATTTTACCACAAATTTTTAAAAAGTTAAAAAAAAAAAAGTGACTTAAAGGCAGAGCCTGGACCAGACCAGTTCTTGACCCTTCCTTCCACCGGCCTGGGAGCAGCTGACACAGAGTCAGCAATGGTGTTTCAGGATGGACAGAACAAATAAAACACAAGTCTAGGGGCCGCCCCATGGTGTAGTGGTTGAGTTCAGCGCGCTCTGCTTTGGCGGCCCGGGTTTGCTGGTTCGGATCCTGGGCATGGACCGGATCCACTTGTTAGCCACGCTATGGCGGCGACCCACATACAAAGTAGAGGAAGACTGGCACAGATGTTAGCTCAGGGCTAATCTTCCTCAGCAAAAAAAAAAACCACAAGTCTACTGGACGCTATGCTGACACAGATATGGGACTCAAGTTGTTTTTAAACACTTCTGTCCTTTGGTCTTCTGGAGAAATACAAGCTCTGGCCTTGAGTTCTGACACAGCTGGATATAAATCCTGGCTCCATCACCAGCTGTGTGACCTTGGACACACAATGTGCCTCTCTGGACCTCAGTTTTCTCGTCTGGAAAAGGGAGATAAGAAGAAGAAGCCCTCCAAGTTGTTGGGAGAATTCAATGGGTTTACACACGTGGAAAAGCCCTGAGCACATCACCTGACACGGTGAGGGCTCAGCAAAGGCTGGTCCCTTTCCTCCCTCTCCTTTACCCACACACGCCCTTGACCTTTATCCCAACCAGATTTCACCTGGACAAACACCTTCCCAGAGGTCAGACACACACAGCAGCACTTGTCCAGGTTCCCTAATGGACGCTGCCCATGGGACATTTGCAAATTCCAAAGAGAAACCTAGTTAATCTGTGGAAAGCCTAAATTGTATAGAGAAGTGAAGAATTTCTGGATTAATCCAAGAAACATTTGGGGTGGGGGAGCACTCCCTTTTCCCTCCAGTCACATCACCTAGGCAGCTACCTGCTTCCACACCATTTTCCTGCGCGCGCGCACACACACACACACACACACACACACACACACACACCCCTAAGCCAACAATTCCCAAGAGCTGATCCCTGAGCGTGTTCTCACCTGTCCACGGCTCAAAATGTCAGTGTAAGAATGCCTATCAACCTTTCTAGGGAAAGAGTATTCTTTCTTTCTGTTTTTTTTTGGTATTAAAATATAACTTTTTTAGGATGGAAATTAATAGGAACTTAATTTTGTGTGTGTGTGAGAAAGATTAGCCCTGAGCTAACATCTGTGCCAATCTTCCTCTTTTTTGTATTTGGGTCACCACCTCAGCATGGCTGAGAAGTGGTGTAGGTCCACACCTGGGATCCAAACCTGCAAACTTGGGCCGCCAAAGCATAGCACGCCAAACTTAACCACTAAACCATGGGGCCGGCCCCAGGAAAGTAATTTTTTCGATTATCCTATGTCCTTACTTGACAAAAGAAGATGCCAGCAACTCTTACATCAGTTCCCAAAATGACTTTGAAATTCTATTGATCAATCCTCAAATCCGAGGACCATGGCTCTCCCTCTTTCTGCAGGGGGTGAATCCTGCCCCACTTGCTCAGTGGGTGGGAGGAGGGTGGAGCCCTGGGGTCCATCCCTGCCAGGGTGGCTCTCTCCAGCCCCTCTCCCTTGTCCCCACAGCAGCAGAATGATTCCAGGCTGGGCACCACAGGCTCACAGGCCAGCGTCTGTATACCAACAGACTGGTTCCTGTGTCCTGGTGCCAGGGGTCCATCCTCCAGCAGTGGAGTGGGTGACATGGAGTCATGGCACTCTCCCATTTAGAAGACCTCTAGTTTGGCTTAAGAAGGGACAAGCCGGGGCTGGCCCGGTGGCACAGCAGTTAGGTGCGCGCGCTCCACCGCGGCGGCCCAGGGTTCACAGGTTCAGATCCCAGGCACACACCGACGCACCGCTTGTCATGCCATGCTGTGGCGGAGTCTCATATAAAGTAGAGGAAGATGGGCACGCCTGATAGCCCAGGGCCAATCTTCCTCAGCAAAAAAAAAGAGGAGGATTGGCATCAGATGTTAGCTCAGGGCTAGTCTTCCTCACAAAAAAAAAAAAAAAGGGAACAAGCCACGTTCAGGGACCAATTTTCCTGGGAACCAAATGAGGCTTCATTAGACTGTGTGGACCCCACTCACCCTGGGCAACTTACAGCCCAGGCTCCCTGACCTGAGAGGGGCCTGTGGGCATCATTAGGACCTCCTGGCCCTCTCCAAGTCTCTCGAGTTAGACCAGATCATTCTAGGTCACTGTCCTACCACCCAGGGCGATGCTCAGGGCATGGCCAAGGCCTCTAATACTACAGCCAGGAATGTACCTCAAATCCCAACTTAAAATCCTGTCTTGGGCTTGGAAGCAAAGTAAGTTGGCAGAGCCCTGGGGCCTGCCCCTAGGACGCTCCCACTCTGGGAGATGCCAGGCTCAGCCTGACATGCATTAGAAGCCATCAAGAGACCACAGGGAGCTGTGAAGGTAAAGAAGGAGGAAGAATAAAGATGGGGAGGCAGGCAGCAAATACAGACTAAGGCCCACTCTGGGCCAGGCACAGTGCTGGGTGCTAAGAATGCAGACATGCAAGAGCCACAGCCCCTGCCCTGAGGGGCTCCCAGATGAGCAGATGGAAGAGGTGAGGCCAGGATTTAGGGAGTCTGTTCATCTCCCATAATCCCAGAGACAAGAGCCCCATCCTCAGGGAGCTGACAACCAAGTCCAAGTAGGAAAGTCACAGATTGGGGTAAGCCCTAGAAGAAAATAAACAGAAGGTGAGACAAAGCAGAAGGGGGCCAGCAATTTAGCAGGAGGTGGCCAAGGGCCTCTCTTTGGGGGGAGGAATTTGGGTTGTATAATAAGAGCTTTATCCCCACTTAGCAGATAAGAAAACCGTGTCTGAGAGAGGTTAACTACCTTGCCCAAGGCCATACAGCAGATGAGTGGCCAGGCTGAGAGTCCACCATGCAATCTGACGTCAAAGCCCGCATGTTTTCTTTCCTCTACCCACTGTTCCAAACTGTGGCAACCGCAAGAGATTAACAATAACTGATTTAATGACAGGGGCATGGGAGTGGCCAGTTTGCTGGGGAATTCTTCATGGAGGAGATAACAACTGAACCAGGCCTCGAAGCATGAGGAGAGTAGAAGTCATGGTGTGAGAGGGCAGGTTGGGCCTGATTATAAGGGACCCTGAATGCCTGTCAAAGGTGTCTGATTGACTCGCAGGCGATGAAATGCTAAGCAAGGTTCTTGAATAGGCTAAACTGCTCTATGTTTTAGGAAGATAACTCTGGTGCAGGAGCCAGGAGAGGCTGGGGATGGGAGGAGGGACAGGTAAAATAAATGAGCAGCAGAGAGAAGGGAGAAGGAGGGAAGTGAGGAGTCATGAACTGAAGGGGGGGCAGGGCAGGGCCCCTCAATCCCCAGAGATAACCAGCATTGCTAGTTCCCCCTGGACAGCAGCATGTTTATCCTGAACACACATAACCTTGACAACCCAGCAGGTGGGTGTTCAGGAGAGCAGAGGAGCTCAGACAGTAGAGAAGGAGGTACTTTTGCAGACCCCAAGAATGGGGTGCCACAGCCTGGGACCCCACCCTGCTTCACTCTACCCACCCCACCCCACCCGGGCCTGGCTTGGGTCTGTGGTCCCTTCCTAGCCAATAGACCGAGGCCCTGCTGCCAGTGACCACCATCAGCCCAGGGCTTTCTGTCCATGCCCCACGGCCCCCAGGCCCATCACCTTCCCTCCCTCCGAGTCCTCAGCCCCCGTTCTCTGGGGAGTATAGAAGACGAGGTGTCAGTTTTACAGGGCTGGGTGACCCTCAGATACTGACAGCAGCCAACGCTTAGCCCTCATTCCGAGAGGAGCCTATTCTAAGGGCTGTATTTTTACTCATTTCATCCTCACAACATCCCTCCAAGGTAGATACTATGGTGTTCCAACGAGGGGAAACCGAGGCACGAGAGACTTGCTCAAGGGCTTTGAACGCTGGCGATCTGGTGCCAGGGTCTGTGCTTGCAGACTCTTTGTGCTGGGTCTTCAGTCAGTCATGGCTCTCTGGACTCGGAGTGTCTCTGTCCTCTCTCCTCTCTGCTTTCCTCACGATCCTGCCAGATGCTACAGTTCCTGCCAGGAGCGAGGGCTGCGTGTGGGGATTTGGCATCTGGGCCTCAGCCTCTGGCCCCTCTGGAACCACCTACCTGCCTGCAGCTGTGGGTGTGAGGAGCTCGCCGGATGTCGGAGGGCCCCTCTGGCAAGCAGGGCAAGTCTGTCTGAACCCTCCCTACCCCTACACCAGTGCAGAGCCTACCCACTCTGGACCTGGAACGCCACCCACAGCCAACCCCAGCCTCCTGCCCCCCTCCCCTCTGCTCCAGGGGCCCAGCCAGGCAGCCCCTGCCCGGGGAGTCTGCGTGCCAGTGTCGTGCACTAACTCCCCGACTTAGAGAGCTGGGAGCCGTCATGCCCTCTAGGTGGCACAACGCTTGTAAAAATGTGGATTGGACTGCTAGCCTCCGCTCTCACCTGCAGAGGGACTGAATTTTCACTACACTCTTTGGAGTTATTTCATTTTTTGCCCATTCCTCACTCTCATCCCATAACCAACCATTTGTATGTGTTCTTGCAAAACATGCTCACATATTTTTCAGGTTCATACTTAGTATATTATATATTTCTTACTTGGTTGACTCAGCACCAAATTTTTAAAACCCATCTCTGGTGCTATGGGCACATTTAGTCCCTAGAGGGCACCCTCCACATTTATTTACCCACTCTGAGGGTGACGGGCACACACATTCCCTCCAACACCCCTCAACAATCCTGCCATGAGCGTCTTTGCACATGGCCCCTGTGGCCCTGCCTGAGATCTTAGGGAGCAGAATTGCTGGCTCACAGGGTACATGTTGACTTAATTTGACGCAGCACTGCGAGCGAGCTCTCAACTCACCCGTTCTTGGAGGGATCCTGGGGAAAAGATTTCCAGCCTCTGGGGACGGCACAGGCTGGCATCTCTCTCTGTGGGCTGGCCCAAATCCTCTCCGCTTAGGCTTTGGGGGAGTTGGAGAGCTGCTAGCCAGTGTCCTCTGTCAAGAGCATCTTGCAAGAGCATCTTCAGATCCTGCTGTCTCCCCTGGGCCTGCTCTGCCCACCCTTACTGAGCGCTCGCCAAGGCCACACTGGCCCATTGAATGCCCCACATCCCTGTGTCCAGGAGTCTTTCTGGTGCCAAAGTCAATTCTTCCCCTCTTCCCTCTCCCACAGAACTACCCCAGTTTTCTGCATTTTCCCAAGTTCTCTTCCTCAGCCCATCACTTCTGTGTGATCAGTTCTGTGCTTCCTAGCTATGTGTCTATGGGCAACTTATTGAGACTCTCCAAAGATCCTTGTCTATAATATAAAGATAAGTAAAATCATTACTAATAGTGGCCACACAGATATAATCCCTCCCGGCCTCTGCACACAGCCCTCTGTCTGACTCACTGCTGCTATGCTTCAAGTAGCTCGAACTCTTCCTCCTCCAGGAAGTCATCTCTGATTGAACCAGATATGGCTCCAAAGCCCTTAACCTGTCACCTAGTAAGAGCTCAAATATTTTGGAGGCTGAGAGTTGAAATAAAAATAATGGCTATGATTCATTGAGGACCTACTATGTGCTAGGAGTTCTTTCTCCTACTTCAGCCTCACAAGAGCCCTGGAAGGCAGACATTACCATCCCCATTGAACAGAAGAGGAAGCTGAGGCTCAGAGAGTTAAGGTGACTTGTCCAAGGTCACTGGCAGGTGATTGTCAAGGTCAGGAGTGGAATACAGGGTTGTCTGACATGGAGGCTTTCCTCTATCCCACACCACCTCCTGCCCTCCTTCCCCCACACACTCAGTGTGGGCACTGCATTTTAAATTAGTTTTACGTACACAAGTACTACAGGGATATATTCTCCTCATAAAAAAGAGCACTATAGATAGGGCTGTGTCACCTTTAAGGAGGACTCTCTACCCTTCCCAAAGTACCCCCACCACTAGCAGTGTCCTGGATTTCAATCTAGTCCTTTGTCCGTGCATTTCCACAGATTTTTCTACATGTGTAGGAAATAGGTAACATCGTTGAGTGTTTTTGTTTTATTTTACATAGATGACGTGTGTATATCACTCTTCAACATGCTTTTTCCCACTCGATGATATGTCTTGAAGAGCTACATCTATTTATACCTATGCTGCCCTTCCTTGGAACTGTCCTGTGGCATGGACGGGCCTTGCTTGCTGAACCAGCCACTACTGATGGCCACTCAGGTTGTCTCCAGTTCTCACTATTAAAAACGAGGCTGAAATGAACATACACACACAGACCTCCTTGTGCACTGTGATCTGTGTCCTGTGCCAGGTGTGGACAGTCACCTCTCCTCATCTGTCACACAGCTAAGGAACACCTCTAACTGGGGAGCCACTGGAGGCCTCGGGAGGACCCAAATCCCTGAAATCATACCAGAAGTTGTCTATGCGTGCCTCTGGGTGTATGGACTATTCCAGGGAGAGGGTCCATAACCCTCACCAGGTTTCAGGTTTTCAGAGGGCCCCATAAAGGCTCAGAAGCCCTGACCCATGTTAACTTTTGTGCCTGTATGCAATACCGTGTTACGTGCTCAAAAGGATAAGGCGGCAGCACAAAGCCCCTTCCCTCCCAGCGGTTTTGCCAACAAGGATTCCATCTAGTGCTGAGAGGCCCTTTGGAGCCAGACCAAGGCCAAAATCCTGGTTCCATCCCTCGCTGAGGGCAACTAATTAACACTGAGCCTCAGTTTCCATCTTACAGTGCGGTGAGCAATACCTGCTTCTCAGGGTTGTTGTGAAGAGTGAATGAAACCACCTGTGCCGAGCACCCGGCACACACAGTAGGCACTGCTACATGTCCCTGCCCTCGGCCTTCTTCACTTCTGGCCAAGCTCTTTAGGCAACCAGGACCTTCTCAAGGGCAGGGACCAAGGCTCATGCAGAGTCTGCAACCCCCTTAGGCTCAAAGCCTAAATCTGCCGTGGACAAATATAGGAGCGATTATGCTGTGAGCAGAATCCCCACCCAGCCTGTCTGGTCACACCACAGCGATGCCACTGGGAGGCCCCAGGACAGGCTCTACACCTAAATCCCTGAGTGAAGTAGTATGTGTGCACGCATGTACATTCATGTGAGTGTGAGTTAATGTATGTGTGTGTTCGTATGTGTGTTTGTGTGTGTTTGTGTGTATGTGTTTGTGTGTGTACAGATGTGTTGGGAGAGGCAGAGACCAAAGGCGGCCAGGGTTTCCTGAGAGGCAGGAGCCCCAGCACCTTCCCCTGAGAAGTTTCCAGGATGATGGAACAAATATGCAATCACCTACTATGCGCCGAGCTATGCCCCTGTCCTTTGAGGAACTCCTAGGGGACAGAAACAAGACAGTTGGGTTCAAGCAACATTTCCACAGTACCAAGTGCTGGAGATAGAAGAAGATGCGTTCCCCTCCTCTGAAGTCAGACGTGACACTCCTCTGGAGTCAGACTCGTAATTCAACGAGCACACCCCACACGTGGCACCCAGGAACAGAAATGTGTTCAAGGCCCAGAGAGAGGAGAGGAGGGCAGAGTTAACTCAGTCCTGGGGCCACAAACCCACTGGGAGAGAGGGGGCACTTCCCCTGCCAGGCCCTGCAGACCCTGACCCAGGATGTCCCCAGCCATCTTCTCTCCTCCCTCACCCCCACACGGCCACCGAGCCCCGCTGGACAGACCCCTCCACTGCACAGGCGGGAAACCAGGGGGGCCCAGCACCCTAGTGCACTGACAACCCTTTCTCCATCCTCAGCCCTCTCCTTCCCTCTGGGCAGCTGATCCCCGCCTTTCCCACCATGCGCCCCCCACTCTCAGTGGACAGCCTCCCTCTCCCAACGTCTTCAGGAGTGAACAACTTCAGGGTCCTGCCCTGCACCCCCTTGCACACAAACTGACCTCCCTAAGCGCCCAGTCTGCCGCCAGGCTCAGGGATCTCAGTGTCCTTCGCTTGTTCAGGCTCTCCTGCTACGCCCTCTGCTGGAGGCTCCTACCGTCAGGCACCACCACCTCCTGCCTCCAGCAGCACTGCAGAGGCTGAGCACCCCAGCGCCACCATCTCCTGGCCCTGGCACCCTAGACAGTTACTCCACCAATCTGAGCCTTGGTTCCCGCATCCCAGGCCAGGGCAGAACCCAGTAAGACTGACAGGACCTACCTCCGAAGGCACTGGGCAGAGGAGATCTCAGCCCACGCGGGGCTCAGAAGCAGCCAGCAGGCAGGGAGTGTTCACTAAACACAAGCGTGGCTGCTCTAAGCCCTAAGCCACACCCACCACATCTGCAGGGGCACAAAGGCACCATTACATGATTGTTAGCTGACCAGGAATGAGAGTCCAGGGCATGGCACCAAATGGTTGTTTACTTTCCCCATCAGATCATCTTTCAGTCTGTCAGATGAACCCCCAAATCTGTCCCCCCTGGGGGCTCTGCCTACCTCCACCCAGGGCCCAGCTCTCCATCAGCCAGTTTTATTCCACTCTCCTCCCAGGGAGTTAGCTTCCTTGGGTCTGGGCGTAAGTGGAGGGCCTTCAGGGTGAAATACAGACCAGACCACGCTAAAAGGTCTACTCATGCCACTAATTGTGAATACTTAGTACTTAGTACTTACATGTGTCAAAAGTTCAGAAATAACAGAAGTCAAACTAATGAACCACCAAAATAGTAATTAGTAAAGTTTATTGCACACACACCAAAAAGACAGTTTGCAAACCAGAGGAACTCAAACCAAAACGTGGAATGAGGCTCAGGGGTATACTGCTATAAAGCAGCTTATACGGTGAGAAGGCAGGGACTGTTCATTCTTCACCGAGATTGATCATATTATTAGAATTTTCTTAAATGATAGGGAATTGGTCAGTGGTTACTTCACACCAACCTTGGGAAATGGTTTAAATTTTGCGTATGGTTTGCAGAGGCATAAACAAGAGATGACCCAGGTCAAGTTAGTCTTTCTTTTTTTTTTTTTTTTTTGAAAAAATACTTTTGTTAATTTGAAAAAAGCACATTTTAAAAACAGTATCTTTTTTTTTTTTTTAATTTTTTGTTTATTGCAGTAACATTGGTTTATAACATTGTAAAAATTTCAGGTGTACATCATTGTACTTCTATTTCTGCATAGATTACATCATGTTCACCACCAAAATACTAATTACAACCCATCACCACACACATGTACCGAATTATCCCTTTCACCCTCCTCCCTCCCCCCTTCCCCTCTGCTAACCACCAATCCAATCTCTGTCCCTATGTGTTTGTTTATTGTTGTTATTATCTACTACTTAATGAAGGAAATCATACGGTATTTGACCTTCTCCCTCTGACTTATTTCACTTTGCATTATACCCTCAATGTCCATCCATGTTGTCACAAATGCCTGGATTTCATCGTTTCTTATGGCTGAGTAGTATTCCATTGCGTATTTCAAAATAAACTAAATTAAGCCTCGCTTGTATGACTAAACTGGTCTTGTCTGCTAAGGGAATTGTCAAGGCTGGTCTCTGTTTGTTTTTTATTTTAACACATGCCCACACCTTCTTACCAAAGACCCCCTGGCAGCAACAAGGGAGCAGCCGCCCGTCTACAAAAAGTTGCTCAGGTCTCTCCCAGCCTAAAAACTCCTTCTGTCATCCTCTAGCTACAGCCCACTTCTGAAGAAGTCCTCCACATTCCCGTTCACCGTCCATTGCCCCCATCCCCTTCTCACCCCACTGCGGGCTGCTTCTGACCTGGTTCCCCACAAGGGACAGCCATGTGGTCACCTCACCTGTCCCTATGCAGACCTCACTTCAAAGGGCCCCTGCCACATCTGGCCAGGGTGACCCCTTCCTCCTCGCACCTTGCCTCCCTGCCTCCGGGACTCCACTCCCCTGTCCTTCTGCTCCGACCACTTCTCCTTGATCTCCTGCCCAGCTTCCTCCTGCTCCCCATCGCCTCTTAAGCATCAGTGTTCTCCAGTGCTCTGTCCTTGGCTTACTAATCCTCTCTCCTTCTCCTCTCCTCAGGTGACCTTATGGTTTGAAGAACCAAGTATGTCCCGATGCCTCCGAAATCTCCCACTCTCTTCCCTCCCCTGACTTTGTGTTTAATGTAGCCCACTGTCCCCAAAACACATGCAACTCAACAACTAGAAGAGAGCTCCCTTCCTCTCTCCTCTCCCAGGATCCTGGACTCCATGAGGAGCCCCACAAGCCCCTCAGGCCGGCAGACCTAGAAGGCACCCTCGCCTCCTTTTACCTCCAAACATTCACCAGATCTTGCCCGTTCCACCTTTGGGGCAGTTTAACAATTGGGTGGCCCAGCAGGTTTAAGACTCAAGGTGCAGGATGCACGAATGTGCTTTATTTCAAGGATGTGGCTCAGAGGAGGGCAGCTCCTGACTGCAGGGCAGGGCAGAGAAGCAGCTGAGGGCAGCGGGGGTGGGGATAGCAAGCCGCATGGCTGGAGTCGCATGGCAGTCTGACCAGGCCTCCCTGCAGGCCCCAGCTGTAGCATCCCTGGCCCATCTCCCCCTCCCTCTCAGCCTAGGCCACCAGTCACCCCCCTGAGCTGGCCAAGCTCCCCTCCACAGGCACAGCCTGCAGCTTGCCCCATGCTCGGCTCCTCCCCTCCCACCCGCCTCCCACCCTGTTCCCCACCATAGTGCCTCTGAATACAAAGCTCATCCCTCAATAACCTATCCCAAAATAGCTGGGTTGTGCTACCTTGAATTTCTGGACCCCTGCCCTGTCCCCCAACATGACTTTTCTCTTTTTCTCTATGCCAAGCTACCTCAACCTGCTAAATACCTATTTTCCCCAAAATATCTCTTGACTCCCACCCTCCTCCCTTGCCTTGCCCCACTCTCCTGCTCTTATCGTCTCTTGAATTTACTGATTTCCCTACCACCTGCCTGGCCCCTCACACCATCCCTTCTGAGGGTCCTTTGCACAGCAGCAAGGCCATCTTGATAAACACACATCTGGGATGCGGAGCCATTGGGCATTTAAAGCAGGGCAGTGCCGAGATCTAAGGCACCAGGCCCTTGCCTGCCTTCTCACTCACTGCCACCCTCTAGGACCCCCAAATTGCTGGCAGGTCCTGGTACATCCCACTCAGTGTTGCACCTCTGGTTTTGGCTGGGACAAAAGGCGCTCCCGCCTTAGACTGTCACTTGGCTAACTCTAATCTCTCAGCTTCCAGGAATCTCCTCGGGAAGCCGTTCTGAATCTCCCAGGCAATGGCTGCCGTGGCACACAGGCATCTGACACTTACCGTAGAGGGAACTGATTGCGTCACCTCCCAGGAGCTTCTCCAGGGCAGGAACCATATTGTGACCACCTGGGTTCACAGTAAACGTTTGTATCAGGCAGAGTCCGAGCAGGTAAGAGGTGAGCTACTCCAGCAGAGAACCCAGGAGGGTTGAACAGAGTGACTACGTACAAAGGTCTGGGCCGGTACAGTGGGTACTGCAGTGCCCTGGGGCGAAAGTCCCGGGAAGACGAGCGTGGCACAAGAGCTGCCCTGAGAGGAGCTGTGACATACGACTGAGGGATGTGGCCAGCCCTGCAGGGAGAAGAGGGGGCAGCAGTGACAAATACCCCAAACCTTCTCTTTCCTCCTGTCCTTCAAGCTCCTGCTGGTGCCTCCCACTGGCCAAACCCAACTGGAAGTCAGAGGGCAGGAGAGCCCCCAATGCAGTTCGTACAGGCCAGCCTCCAGGGCACAGAGCAGGGCAGAAAGAGGCAAGGGGGACCCTGAGAGGCAAATTAAGATGTCCAGCCTGGGGCTCAGTCAACGTCACTTGACCAGAATTTAGCTGATGAGACGTCTGAGCAGGGCTCCATAGGATGGCTGACCGCCTCTCCAGGAGAGAAGGACATTCCAAGCCAAACCTGTGCCAAGGCACAGCCAGGGGCTCAAAAGGGCTTACGCTGGGCAGAAAGGCAGCAGTCAAGCGGACGGGGCTGGAGAAACAGAGTGGGGAGAGGTCTATGAGCGGGACAAAACCCCACCTCCATGGGACCGGTGAGCAGCGCTGTTTAGCCGGCCTATACAGGGCTTCCTTGGCCTGGGTTTTCCAGCTGAGGAATGGGTTTGGAGAAGCAGAGAGGCAGCCTTTCATGGGGACAGGGAAGGATCTGTGTGCTTCGTTTGAGAACTCATTCAGCAAACACTGAGAACCCACTGGGTACTGGGTGCTGAGAGCTGCACAGTGAGCTGAGACAAGGCACCAGCCCCAGGGAGCCCACGGTTGGCTGGGTACACAGAGTGGAAGGCGGAGCCCCTTGGCCAGTGTAGCACCCAGGTTGTGAGGGACAGGAAACTGCTGTTAAATAGGGCAGGGAGCAGGCCTCCAGCAGGAAGCGGTGCCTGTGGCTGGCTGGAAGCAGCTGACCTAAGAGGCAACTGGAAGCAACTGCGAGTATCCAAAGTGGTCATGCAACTGATGCTTCCGGAAGATGATTTTAATAGCTGAGGGAGGGCACACTACCAAGAAATATTTCCACCACAGGTCATGCAGCAGACAGAGCAGGATGAGGTCAGATGGGCCTGACTTCAAATCCCAGCCTGCCACTCTGACTCTTCCCAGCCTGAGTTTTCTCACTTGTACATCAGGACAAGAATCGTGGTGTCATTGTGAGCACTACTTGGAACAGCATATGTAAAGTGCCTGGCACAAAGTAAGCCTTCAATACACTGGTTTCTCCTCTCTGCTCCCACTACCATGTGCTAGAGACCCCAGGCTGAGAGAGATGCGGTTTCTACACCGAGAGCTCCCTCCAGGGGGTGGCTGGATTGTCACTCGGCAAGTAATTGGGCAGCAGCGTGCTAAGACTGGGTGCGGGCCCTGGGAAGGAGGAGGAGGAGTACTGTTCTACTGTAGGAGAACGGACAGCACTTTGTGAAAACCAAAAATGGACAGGGAAAAGCGAGCAAACCCAAAAGTGACTCCCAAGTTGTAAGATCTATAAGGTAGGAAGGTTGCTGGTGCCACTGCTAGGACAGTCATGGAGAAGGAGGGCGGGGGAAGAAGCCAAAGCTCCAAGAAAAGTGACTAGCCAAGGTGACTAAACCCATGAGCAAGTGGCTAAGCCCAACCTACAGCCTTGACCTCTACTCTCAGCCCAGAGCCCTTGTGCATGCTCTCTCTTGTGTGGACCGAGTCCCTCCATCTGCACTCTGTGAACCAAACGCCCCAGTCCCCTGGTGGCCTTGACTCTGTTGGTCTATTCTCAACCCTTTGGTAAGCTACAGCCTTTCTGAACTCCCCATTACCTGCTCCACCTCTAGGCCTCAAGGCAGGGCAATGGGCAGAGGAACAAAGATCAAGTGCAGAGGTTCATGGATTTCAATGTGAGTTTCATTCCTAGAATTTTATACTATCATTTAGGAACCAACAGTTCACTCTGATTCCCAGATGTCCCCTGTCCCCTTACATACAACAGGTTGCACCTAGTCTCATCCCAGGGTTTCTCATCCTTGGCACTATCAACACTTGGGGCTGGAAGGTTCTCAGTTGTTGGGGCTGTCTTGTACATCGTAGCATGTCTAGCAGCATTCCTGGTCTCTACCCACTAGATGTCACCCCCAGCTGTGACAACCAACAATGTCTCCAGACATTGCCAATGTCCCCAGTTGAGAACCACTGCCTTATTCCTTGCACAGCTTTCTTTTCTCCTAAACATGGTGGAGATTAACAAATTCAACTTTAGTCCATTAGTAAGCTTGCCTATTCAACACCCTTCTGGGTGGGGCTGGTGGAAAAGCTTTGTCAACAAGAAGTAACCAACAGCCTGAAGCCAATCTATGGCGACACACTGTCACTCCCCATCACCTGCATCTCTTCCTCTTTCTTTTCTACTCTTCCTCCCTTTCTCTCTGTCCCCCGCCTAAGCCAGAGATTGCCCGCTGATTGCTTCCAAGGACATCACTTAAACCCAATGAACTTGAGCCAAGGATTGAACTGTTCAAGTTCATCTTACTCCTTCCATCCACCCCATAGATATTCACCCAGCCTGAAGGGATCGCTGCCCTCTGAAAACCTGTAGAAATAACTGCCTCATAAGCCACCTTGTAACTATCTTTTTTATTGTTGCCTAAACACTTGAAGGTATTAAAATTTTTGTGTGATTGAAAGCAAGTTTAGGGTAGCGTACAGTATTTTATACAGCAGTCCCCCCTTATCCGTAGGGGATGTGTTCCAAGAACCCCAGTGGATGCCTGAAACCATGGATAGTACCGAGCCCTATATCTACTATGTTTTTTCCTATACATACCTATCTACGATAAAGTTTAATTTATAAATCAGGCACAGTAAGAGATTAACAATAACTAATAGTAAAATAGAACAATTTTAACAATATATTGTAATAAAAGTACCATAGGTCTCAGCAACCTCAGCATATGATTTTTTTCTCTCCTTACTAAGTCAAGAACTTTTACCTTTTCACTTAAAGGAAGCACTCGATGGCTTATCTTAGGCATATCTGAATTGCCAGCATCACTACTATTGTGTTTTGGGGCCATTATTAAGTAAAATAAGGGTTACTTGAACATAAGAACTGCCATACCACGACAGTTGATCTGATAACCAAGACAGCTACTAAGTGATTAATGGATGGGTAGCATATTCAATGTAGATATGCTGGACAAAGGGATGATTCATGTCCCAGATGGGACAGAGCAGGACAGCATGAGATTTCATCACACTACTCAGAACGGAGAGCAATTTAAAACTTATGAATTGTTTATTTCTGGAATTTTCCATTTAATATTTTCAGACTGTAGTTGACATGGGTAACTGAAACCATGGAAAGCAAAACCATGGATACGGGGGGACTACCGTATTTGGAAAAGAAAGAAACCAAGTTCCAGTTAAGGGCTCCTTCTTCAACCTGGCTAGTCCTGGAAAGAGACATCAAAGGTATGGCCAAAATCCACACCTCATCATGGGTTCTCTCCAAGAAAGCACACATTGATTCTTTGGACATGAATCTAACAGGTTTAACAGGGTTATCAGCCTAGACTTGGCATGAGAAGACATCCTATGAGCAGGAAACACTGGGCATCTGGCCAGTACAGGTGAAGTCCATTGGGTAAGAATCTACACAGATATATGCAACCCTGTCCAGAGCTGGTCCTTGGAAATATTCCGTAAATGTCTTAATTTTTGCCAACTTCTATACTAGACATCTGTACACAGATTCCTAAATTGAGAATCCAAATTTTAACCTTTGAATTCTCAATATTTTTTGTGCACCTACTGAGCACCAGGAAGACAGCTGTGAACAAGATGGACACTGCTCCTGAGCCCACAGGGCTTACCCAATTACAAAGCGGTGTGAAAAGTGCTATGCTGGGGAGGGATACCAGGCACAGCAGGGGCCTCACAGAGTAATGGAAAGAACACCAGGCCCAACTCCACTACAGACTTAATATCTATACTACAGAGTCTTCTATCTACAAAATAAGGACATCAGGGACCGGCCCAGTGACGTAGAGGTTAAGTTGGCGCACTCGGCTTCGGCAGCCCCAGGTCCCTGGGTTCAGATCCTGGGCATGGACCTAGGCACTGCTCATCAAGCCATGCTGTGGCAGCGTCCCACATACAAAATAGGGGAAGACTGGCACGGATGTTAGCTCAGTAACAATCTTCCTCAAGCAAAAGGAGGAAGATTGGCAACAGATGTCAGCTCAGGTGCTGGCCCAGTGGCATAGTGGTTAAGTTTGTGTGCTCCACTTCGGCGGTCTATAGAGTTCACAGGTTCGGATGCCAGGCGCGGACCTATGCACCGCTTATCAAGCCATGCTGTGGCAGGCGTCCTGCATATAAAGTAGAGGAAGATGGGCATGGATGTTAGCCCAGGGCCTATCCTCCTCAGCAAAAAGAGGAGGATTGGCAACAGATATTAGTTAGCTCAGGGCTAATCTTCCTCACCAAAAAAATAATAAAAAAAAAAAAATTTAAAAATTTTTTTACAAATAAGGACATCAGCCCTACCCACCATCCAGTTGTCACCAAGGCTGGAGTCACAGAAGTTCAGGCTGGAGGAAACCTTAGCAGTAGGCATGAGGTAAGATAAGAAAGGTGAAAGCATTCTGCAAAGTGGACCTGCTCCGCAGAGGCAGAGGTCTGCCAGCAGTGGTATTCAGAAATCACGTGGATCCCAATGAAGAAGCATTCTGCTACTTGGGAGAAGGAAGAGAAGGCCGTGACGGGGGCTCTGAAGCTCTTGGACCTGGTGGCGGATGAAGGGGACAGAGGGGAGGCTTCAGACTACAGCAGCACAAACGCCCTGCCCCTCCCAGTCCCATCACCACTGCACACCCAAGCCTCCATCACCACACCTCCGGAAATCGCATGCTCGTCAGGGCAGCTGAGATTCTCCCAACTCCTCATCAGCAATGCTGCTTTCTACCCCTACAGGCTGGGTCGGTATGGCCCCATCCAAAGTGTTTTTCAGAAAGACTCAGTGGTAGAAGAAAGTGCTCAGCGATGCTGTGAGGTGCAGTGAAAAGAACTGGCCTGGGAACCAGAGAATTCAAGTTCTCATCCTGAATCTGCTACTTTCAACTGTGAAATTTGGGGTGGTCCTCAGTCCCCCATAGTGAAAGGTTCAAACCATACCAGTTTTGTTTTGAAATAAACTCAAGCCACAGGCGGGTTAGCGCTGACATGCCCTTGCCCTTGGTGGGAAAGGTCCCCTATGCATTCTCGACCATGTGTCACGAAAGGGTAAACTCAGAGCACAGAGCCAACAGTACTTACTCAGGAAGCACACAGCTCTCCTTTCCCTTAAAAACTCACCACAATCTTGAACAGAAGTGATCTATTCATTCGACATGACCACATACCTACTATGTACCAGATGTTGGGAACACAGACTTAATAAGACAGCTGCAATTCTAAACTGGAAGAAGCAAAGACTACAGCCGGAGCCCAGGCCCCGGGTGGCGGGCAGGCGCGGTGAGAAAGGCTGAGCCAGAAGCTGGAGTGTGGGCGGCAGGGAGCGGACCTGGGCAGCTCCAGCCCCTGCCCTCTGAACTGTCCAGTCCCCATCAGCCAGTGCAGAGCCACAAGCGCAGGGCTCCAGTGTGGGCAGTGGCCAGTGGGAACACACTTCAAACACAAGTTTGGTTTTATCATCAGAAATTTTTTTTAAAAAAGCATAATTCCTTTTTATTCTTTTTATCCCTAATATTATTTTGAAACTGTCAAACCTAAAAAAAAAGTTGAAAGAATAGTACAACCACCATGTACTCCTCATTTAGATTCATCAATTGATCATTTTTTGCAGACATCATGACATTTCACTCCTAAGTACTTCAGCATCAGTCTTTTTAAAAACATAAATACATGATCTTATAAAGAGAATGAGTAAGACTAAAATTAATTTTTATATGTAGCAAAAGGAAGAAAAAGTATACATATATATACCGTCTCTCCACGAGCAGTTACCTACCAAAAAGCAATTTAATTAGGTACGAAGGGTAGGCTGTGGGACAAAATTCACAGATAACTCTAAAATCTCATTTCAAGAAAGGATTTCATTCTTCTTCACCAGCAAACCTTTAACCAGAGCTGGCAGCAAAACAATAAGTCAACACAGCTGGTTAAGAACAGTGCCAGTGAGGGTCGTGGACAGAGAAAAGCTCCGCTCCCTGGCCCATGTGCACCAGCAGGAATGGCACTGGGTAACTGTGGGCACAGGGTAGCACAGCCCACTCCCAGCCCAGGAAATCCACCAGAGACCAGTGCAGCATCCCTTGAAAAGAGCAGCAGTAGGAGAGGTCTCTTCCTCTCCTCTTCCTGCCCTCAGAAGTGGTACAAATCAACAGGGAGCCCAGGGCAAGGAGTGGGGAGCAGGGAGGACAGCTCTGATCAAACACCGGATTGTCAGTCCCAACTGACCCCGAGTTGCCTCTATTTGGCATACAAACATCTGGCCTAAAATCAACTGCCAATCGAGGTTTCATAATATCCAAGCGTATCCCAATTATTCAAGAGTGCTTGTGAAATTCTCAAAATAAAATAAGTTTAAATTCATTTTCATTAAAAAAAAAAAAAAAGCTTTGTGGTATGTCTTCTGAGATAGCCTATCATAATTTCAAGCAAAGGAGAACAGATTATTGCTGTTCCTGAATCTGGAGTGATGCTGAAAGTTGAGAAGCAAACTCACGACCACTTTGAGCCTAGGAAGCCCAAATAATTTGGAAAATCACTAATATTTGTCAAAACAATTCAGCAAGTGTCCAAAATGCTCAGAGGAACTGAACTGTCATCTATAACCACCCTCCAGGTGGGAAAGAATAAAACAAAACCCTGAAACTTTTTGACACAGATTGAATTACAAAGTTAGAGGAAGGAAAGAAATACAGCTGCCAGGACAGAGCTGAATTTCAGTTAAGCATTCAATTCCAATATCACACAATTTTCACCAAAAACAACAATTCTCAGCAGTTGAGAAAGAACAAGAGAGAACATGAGAAGCCGAGAGAGACAATGAGAGGATGGAGCAAGGAAGCTAAGAGGCTGTGCCCAGGTGAGGCCCAAGCGTGGAGAAGCTACGGGCCGCAGGGGAACCCCGCCCAGCACCAGGGGGCTTGCTCCCCAGCTGAAGGAGGGGCTCCCCTTCACTCTGACACAGGAGGAGGCGTGCCTTAGATGAATTCTGCCTAACAGTGGGCTCTCTCGCGGCCCTCACTAAAACAAGGCCGGACTTGAGAGTTTCAGGAGGAAACTGCCTGTCATCCAGCAAGTGGCCTGGCTACCTCTGCCAGAGATAGTTGGCTTCTGTTTTTCCAGGAGTGTTGATGGTGACAGGATGATCTCTGCATGTTCTTTGGCCAGGTCCCCATCTGTAACCAAGGACACACCCTTCAAGGTGGCTGGGGCGAGGGCTGCAGTCAGAGCCATGCCTGGTCTACTCCAGAGGCACCCCCACTGCTGGGTCCCCTGAGCACCAAGCCCCATGCAACTCCCTGAGGCTGTGGCTTGCCCAAAGTCACGCAGCTAGCTAGCGGCACAGGCCCAACTGGAACCCAGGTCTCCCAGCCACGACCACTGATCAACAGCCCTTTCTACCACAGTTCTTCGGCAGTGGTGGAGCCGGACACCAGCAGACACTGCGATGAAGTTTATGAACCCAGAGAAATGAGGCTCTTTGACCTGTCAGGGGCAGCTTCTGAAGGGCACAAAGGGAAAAAAAACAAAAGCAAGTTTATACTCATAGGGAAACATGATCTGTCATTATAAATATTTCATGAGCAAAGAAAGCAGTACTGGTGGAGAGACTGGGGTGGGAAGGGTGGACAGCAAATTAGATCCCAGTTTGCAAAGTCATAGGGCAGCTGGAAAAGCAGCAATGCTGAGGCTATTCTGGGCTGTGCGCTGCGAGTCCTGCGTCACAGTTGGAGAGCGGGCTTCGGCCACCCAGCTCTGTGGAAACCACAGCCTTCCAGCAGTCAGCACAGAACACCTGAGAGGAGTGTTTAAGCCATGGAAGCCCAGAGGAGGGGACAGCGAGGACAGGCATCTGAATGACTTAGGTAAACCTCAACAGAGGGAGGTGGGTGAGGGGATGCAGCAAAGCAGCCAGTACTCCGCAAACTCGTGAAAGGATGAACGTACTTTCTGCTGACTAAGTGCAGAGGAAGAAGTGGTGCCGACCCCAGAAAGCAAGTGCCCTGCGAAGCTGGAGGGCAGCTCAGGTCAAGCTGCCCGGGTCAGAGCAAAGGCCCAGCCCACGTAGGTGGTGCCAGGCTGAGAATAACAATTTTTTACCACCTTTCCTTTACCTCAGGACAGGGGTCTCTTCTTCCCACAGCCTTTGGGAAGCAGCCCAGAAAGCAGAGAAATGAAGAGCTTGCTGAGTACCTGCTGCTGTGGCTGGAGGCAGCTATTCACAAAGCAGGCCCCAGTTTGGGCGTGATCCTCCGCCCTGGCCCTGGTCAGCTACTGCAGCAGAGCATGGCAGCCACAGAGTCTACTGGCCCTTCCGAGGGCCAGATGGAGAGGGATTTTAGCTCCTAAAATACCCAGAGGTACCCTGAATCAAGCTTAGCCAGAGGAGCCCCAGGGAGTGGTACACTCCTCAACCTCAACTGGGAAGACAGAAAACTAAGAGCCTTCACTTCCTTGCAGTCAAGGCCTAGCGAGCAACAGGCTCCAACGTGTACCCCCTGAATTCAGGAAAATCAGATCATCCTCCTCCAGGATCACAGCTAGTGAGAATCAACTCAAGATGGAGAGGACTCATCAACCACACAAGATAAGACCCCATAACGTTGTGGGAAGACCCCTGAGTTGAAAGTCACAGGATCTGGCTTTGAGACCAGCTTTACCACCTACTAGTTGTAGGACCCTGAGAAATCACGTCACCTCTGAAACTCAGCGTCCTCATCTAAAAAATGGGACCAGTATCTGCCAAACCTGAAGACTGTAGGGAACATCAAAAATATACGTATACATAAATGCTTTCAAAATAGATACAAAGTGCTCTTCTAATTTAACAGGTTATTTATATCTGGCCACCCACTCGACGTTTCTTGGATGTCTCAAAGGCACCTCTATTCAGATGCCCCCACTGCTCTTCCCCACTCTCTGGCCTCTCCTCGAGTGCCCCAGCTCAGTAGAACCAACCATCCAGGGACGGAAGCCAGAAACCTAGGACCCATTCTTGGTGCGTCCCCACCCTATTAACACATTACCAAGCCCAGTCAACTGTGCCTCCTAAAGGCTTCTACTTCCCTCCTTTACCACCATCCTAGTCCGACATGTGTCATCTTGTACATAGTCTGCAAAGCCTGCACTCATCCATTCTGGCCTCCTGTGGCCCCTCTCCACAAAGAAAATCTAATCATGTCTCCCCTCCCACCACCCCCCACCCCACCTGCTAAATACCCTACATCAGTATCCCAATGCCCTCAGGATAAGGAAACCTCCTTCCCAGGCTCACAAGGCTCTGCACTGCCTGGCCCTGCTCCTCTTCCAACCTCATCCTCACCACGCTCCCTTGCTCTCCCTACTTCAGCCACACTGGCTTTTTCCGAGTCCCTGGTACTTATCCCATTTCCTCCTGCCAGAGTTTTTGCACATGCTCTTCCCTCTCCCTGGAACATTTTCCGCTCCTCTCTCCCCTAGCTAATGCCTATCCATTTATTTTTACTAAGGTATAAAGTACATAAAGTGCACTAAAGTGTACAGCTCCATAATTACAGATGCATATACTCATGTAGCTCCCACCTAGATCTAGATTTAGAACGTTTGCAACACTCAAAGTTTCCCTCTTGCCCCTTTCCAGTCTACACTCCTCTCCAGCCGCCAGGTAACCGCCATTCCATCTTCTATCACAGTGTAGATTAGGTTCTCAGAAGGCAGCTGATGCAACCCTTTCTCAGGGCAGTGGCCTACAATCCCATGAAAAGGTCTAACCCCTGTATCATAGGCACTTGTTACACTTGGGGATTTGCATCTGTTGGAGTAATTAGGTGATTTGGGTTGACGTCCCCAGGACGCTGTAAGCTCCACGAGGGCAAGGACCGTATCTGCTCACACTCACCTTTGTTGCCCAGCCCTGGGACACACATGGCAATAACAGAAAATAGCTAATACTTCTCGAGTGCTCATAATTGCCAGGCACTTACAGGTCCTGCTTCAGTCAATTCTCACATCAACCCTATCACGTAGGTACCATTATTATATTCTCATTTTACAGGTGAGGAAACTGAGGGACAGAGAAGCTAAATAACTTGCCCAAAGTCAGTAAGCGGTAAGTGTTGGAGTCAGGATTCAAACCAGGCAGTGGCTACAGAGCCTGTGTTCTTAACCATCATGCTACTCCGCCTCTCAGAGGCCTCCGGAATATTTAATGAGTATGTGCCCAGGATATTTTGAATGAATAAATGAATGAATTTATGAATGGGTTGATGAGATTCCATTAAAGGAACTAAGGGAGCCCCCAAACCTCCCCAAGGAGACCAGCAAATAAACGGAAGATAAATTGTCACTGAATCACCTGCAAGGCCCAAGATTAAGTCATCCGCAAACTACAAGGGCTAGTTCACTTCCTGGCAGTTGAAGGAGGAAGCTTTCTGCTGTGGGCACAGAGGAACATTTTGGTCCCTAGCAGAAGGTAATCCACAGTAGAGAAAAGATTACTGCTGGGTTCTATCGAAACCTAAAGGCAATGTCCCACTAGATTACATGAGTCCCTCTGCTCCTATTCATGCTAACCCAGTAATCTTCATAACCATTTAATATCTTAAGCCCTCTGACACGCGAAAAGGATATTTTGGATGGCCAAAAAAAAACAGTTTGCCTGGTTAGAAAGTGACAGATTCCTCTGTACATTTATAAACTTGCATTCAGTTTGTACCTCAATTTTCCAAAGCCTGATAATCCTGGATGCTCACAGGCTACCCCATACAAAGACTGCCATCTCATGTTGCCGGACATGGGTGGGCCACCTTTTAACTGTTTCAGTGCCATTTACCTCACAACCACATCCCAGAAAGCTCAGGAAGAAACATACATGAATGTTTATTTTCTCATAGGAGGCTGTTCCCCAGCCCCAGGGCCCCAAGCTCCTCTCAGCAAAGGTACAGTTCTCAGGACTGCTCCATTCATGAGCCCCACTGCAGCTGGCAGCCTGGGCTCTGCTCACACAAAGTTCTGAGCAATGGCTAGCACCTTGGAAAACTCGCCTTCCCTCTGGCGTAGGCTGGTGGGGATGGGTGTCTTAATTCGGGTCCCCACAGGGTTCCCATTGTCCTCAATGAGGACTACGTTGTTGGAATCGAATCTGGGGGTCATCCGGGGACCAGGCATGCGATGCCCCACAATGAGTGCCTTTTTCTTCTGTCCCTTGATGGCCAGCAGTATCCGGTCGCCCACCTTGCCCACTCCATTCTTGTTGTAGACGTGGATGCAACGAGGTGGGCGATGGTACGGGGTGTTCCCCAGTGCACTGTTGTCCACCACACGCACCCGCGTCATCTTCTGAATCGCACCGAGGCTCCCACTGGTGCTAGTGGGAGAGAAAAAGAAGCCTGAGGTTGGTCTCTCCTGCTCAGGGTGCAGAGGCCTCTGAAGGCAAGGCTTGGGAGAGCGCGCACATCAGCAACCACACGCTGAGCAGAGCGCAAGCCAGGGCCCCAACAGAGAGTCAGGTGCATGCAGACTTCCCTGTACTCAAGATGGCTTCCTTACAGCCAAAAGCTTCTACTGCCAGGTCAAGATCTCACTTAGGACAGGTTTTAAAGAGAACTCGATTTTCTGTTACAACAAACTTCATGGCAGCCTTAACTTAAAGCCTTTGGTTTCCAAAAGGACTCTGAGGATGAAGGAAATACCTGTAGGCCAAACCTACCCACTGCCTAGCCTGCAAAACCTGCTCCCCCAGAACACACTGATTCCCAAATTTTCTCAGCTCTGTGTTGCTGGGAACCAGAAGACGTGCATGAGTAGGTTCGCTAAGGGAGTCCCTTGACACAACATAGAAGAAACCAGAAATAATTCAAGGTAACAATGTTTGTTTTAATGCATTTTCCCCCCCATAAAGGATTTTTTTTTAAAGAGTACCTATTAAAGGTAGCTAAGCTATTATTAAGCAATCTGATGTCAGTGAGATTTCTATCTTCCTGATGCTAGCACTTTAAGCGCTAGTGTTCTCTAGGGTAATCCTAGGTCCTCTCCTCTCACTCCACATTCCTACTCTGGGCAATTTATCCATTCCCATTGCTTCCAACTAGTAAATTCCATCTCCAGCCCTACTGCTCTCCTATATCCTAGTCCTGTATTTCCCCTCTAAACTCCCCACAACGTGTCCTACAGATATTGCAAACTCAGTAGGTGCCACACTGACCTCACTGCCTCCCCCTGCAAACCTCTTCCCACCGCTGCATTTCCTAGCCAGACAATGGCTTCCTCAGGAACTCCAGCTCCTGAGCCATAAAGTTCTCTTTTCATCAACATCTACTGGCTGCCAAGTCCTACTGATCTACCTCCCAAGCACCTCTGTCCTTTCCCTCCACCCCCATCGACACTTCCTGAATCCAGGAGCTCATCTCTTCCACCAAGACTATTATGTTACTGTCTTAACTGGTTCCCAGTGTGCCTGACTGCTGCATACAAAGAGCTCTTTTTAGAATATAAAACTGAGGCCACTCCCCTGTTGAGAATTGTGCAATGGTTTCCCACTGTGTCCACTGTCAACAACCTGGCTCCAATTTACCTGCCTTCTGAGGACCATCATCTTCTGCCACGCACACACCCATTCTGTGCCCCAGTGGCTGGGAACCCCTGGAGCTCTCCAAGCATGCCATGCCTCTCAGCCATCCTTGGAGGCCTGGACAGGGCTGCTCCCACTTCCCTTCTGGGAAGGCCGCCTCCACTCTCCTTTCCTCCTCCATTAGCAGCTCCTGTCTCAGGCCTTCCAAAGCACCACACAAAGCTCTATTATTATACTTGTCACATTTTCTCAGTTATTTGTTTCCAAGTTTGCTCCCGTGGCCAACTCTGAGAACTCTTCCAGGGCAGGAAGCAATTCTTATTCATCTCTCTATGACCAACTCAGTCAAGTGCTCGTGCGATGAGTGCACGAACGGGGCCAAAAGGCATCTTTGCCAACAGGAATGCAACCCATGCTCTCCGTCCTGGCTCAGCATCTAAAAGGAGGGGAGGTTGTCACATCTCTTTCATGTTTGAGTTTTTGGTAACAAGCATGTAATTTTCAAAAAAAAAGATTCCTTTTTTTTTTTTGTGAGGAAGATCAGCCCTGAGCTAACATCCGTGCTAATCCTCCTCTTTTTGCTGAAGAAGACCGGCTCTGAGCTAACATCTATTGTCAATCCTCCTCCTCCTTTTTTTTTTCCCCCAAAGCCCCAGTAGACAGTTATACATCCTTCTAGTTGCTGTATGTGGGACGTGGCCTCAGCATGGCCGGACAAGCGGTGCGTCGGTGCGCGGCCGGGATCCAAACCCGGCCGCCAGTAGTGGAGCGCGTACTTAACCGCTAAGCCACGGGGCCGGCCCAAAAGATTCCATTTTTAAAAGAGGTTTTAGGGCTGGCCCCGTGGCTTGGTGGTTAAGTGCGCGTGCTCTGATGCTGGCGGCCCGGGTCCGGATCCCGGGCGCGCACCGAGGCACCACTTCTCCGTCCATCCTGAGGCTGAGTCCCACATACAGCAACTAGAAGGATGTGCAGCTATGACATACGACTATCTACTGGGGCTTTGGGGGAAAAAATAAATAAATAAAATCTTTAAAAAAATAAATAAATAAAAGAGGTTTTAATGCACTGGGGGAATAGGGTCAAGACATCAGATTCACTACGAGAGTCTGGCAGGGACTGCAAAGTTTCATTTTCTCCCATGTGCCATTCCCTATCCCACCTCCCACAGCAACGTCACCCCTTACCTGTCCCCTCACCTGGCCTGACCAAAGCCCAGCTCAGTCTGATTCCTTAGCTTTCCCTGACCCTAAACCCACCTCCCTGAGTTCCCACTCTTGTTCTAATCACCATAATATCCAGCCCTGCTGGGAGGCTTACTCAATGACACAGCTTTGAGAACTTATTGGGAAAGTTACCTGAAACAGCGCTGGCCGAGTACTCTGCTTACATGGGTGAAGGGGCCCCAGAGCCCAGGAAAGAAAGCCATGGGATCCCAAGATGGCAAATCCTGCAGAAGAAGAGGGGGAAAAGGCTTTATTTCTAAGTCAGCATCCTTACTCAGAGCCAGTGTTTTTTGTAAATGACTGTTGGGGGCTTGTGTGGGAGATGGCACTTCTAGCACAGATCATCAGTCACTAAATATAAATCTTAGTGGTTAAAAGATACACAGATGATTAGATGGACGTTCAGCCACAATTTTGCTGATTCATATTCTAACTGGGGTCAGAGAACTGGAATGGCCCCAACAGTTCTTGCCGTAAGTCACACGACAGCACAGAGAATGCCTTCATCGAGACGTCACTCCCACAGGCAGGAGGAAAGCAGGAATCCTCTGGTACACACCCGACCAGTGACCACTCGCCAAGTCCTCCACAGAGGAAAACTTGCACACTATCGCCCCTGTTGACACTCGTGCCTCCTGAAACCAGAACTTTTACTCCCTGAAAGAAAGCAGATTATCCAAGCAACCGCCCAAGTTGTCTGTCACCACATCACCTTTCCCCTACATGTAAAAGCCAGAGCATCGGATAGCTCAAGGCTGGCAAAGGAGAGCCAAAGGATTCCCTTGCCAAGTCACGGACCAAGGTCTCTATCTGGGTCATGGGTCAGTCTCCCAAACAACATTATAACACAGAAAAACTACCTATCCCATACTGCAGCTGAAAGTGGGGTTTAGAACAAGCCGGAAATAAAAGAACACACACCAACCCAACACTGATGACTCCAACTTGCAGAACCTCAACCCTGTGGCTCCCTGGCACCGACAAATATAGCAACTCCCAGTTTCCTGCAACACCTGAGCATCAGTTAGGGGCATGTTTAAGAAAAACCCACAGCGAGCTGGTAATTCCGGCTGCAAAACACACCTGTTCTTCAATTCAAATGTTTGGCTGCAGAGGGCCTCATTCGAGAGCTGTGTTGAGAAAGGCCTCTACGACTGTAGTGTTTACACACAGCTTTGCCTTGCATAAGTTCAAAGCACATCAGATAAGATTTTTTTTAATAAAGGTGATGGGAAAACCCACTATTTATTTCCACAGGAATATCTAGACACTCCAGAAATGCTTATTAACTACAATTCAGCCTCAAATCACCAGCTTACTCTCCAGTGTTTTCCTTAAGACAACCCAGGAAGCACTGGCCAAAATGTAATTATGAGCAGAAAACTAAATGCAGAAGGCAGCTAACTTATGGAACTATGAACACCTGACATACAGAATGGAAGACTATCAGATGAGGCCAACTTTACCTTTACAGCTAGGTGATCCGGACAAGTAACTATGAGCTTCAGTTTCCCATCTGCGACACCTACTCACAAGGTGGTCATGAGCGTAGCCGTGCAAGCACAGTGCCTGGCACTCAATACCTATCATCTGTCTTCATCATCATCATTGCCGTCATCCAGTCACATCTCCTTTCACAGATTAGGAAACCGAGATACAGAGAGAGGAAGTGACTTGTGTAAAGCCCCACAACTAGCCAAGGGCAGAACCAGAAGTGGACCCAGCTTCAGTCCAAGGGTCTTCCCACCACACCCTACAGCCTCACTCTGCTGTACAAAGCTCACTTCACACAAGGGAGCTCAGGGTGAGAAGCAGCTTTAAGGGTCATCTGGTCTCTTTCTGTTTTCTTTCTTATGGAAATGTATCAAGTATATCAGGACCAGGCCAAGTGCTGTACGCCATCATCTCATTTAAGCCTCCCAAAAACTCTATGAAATAGGACTATTATTAGCCCCATTTTATATACGAGGAAACAAGACCCAGAGAGGTTAGATAATTTGGCCAAGGTCACACAGCTAGGAGTGACAAAGCTGAACTCTGAACCCCAGTAGTCAGCTTCCTGAGCCCCTGCTCTTACTCAACAGTTAACACGGTAACTTTAATTTAAATATTAATATTTTTCCAACTGTTAAATCATCCTTGTTCCATCAAGAATACTGATGTCACATGCACATTTTACTCATACCCAAATCAGTGCTTGCTGAATCAACTGAAATGTAGACAAACACCAGGTGAAAATTATTCACTTTAATCCAATTCAAGTTTTGAAGACAATTCATAGTGTAGACGGCAAGAAGAGCGCCACACTCTGAGCAATAACTAAAAATTGGCTTAAAGGGGGAAAAAAAGCTCTAAAAGCAGTCCTTCTGGTCC
Organism: Diceros bicornis minor; assembly: GCF_020826845.1. Classification (NCBI taxonomy): domain Eukaryota; kingdom Metazoa; phylum Chordata; class Mammalia; order Perissodactyla; family Rhinocerotidae; genus Diceros; species Diceros bicornis. Next base: position 21,718,512 of record NC_080753.1, on the reverse strand, counting down.
AGGCTGCAGTTCCCTGCCATCTGAGCCAAGCTTTCCCATCTGACGCTGGCGGGCCATGCTCTGCTCCCTGGGAGACAAGAGGCTCCTCAGCTCCTCCACAGAACCCTCAAGATTAGCCAGCACCACCCACACCTCTCTCCTGAGCACAGCGACATCCTGCCTCTCCACACTGCACGCTTCCTCAATAACACTTATGTTAGTCCAAGGACTGCAGAAGGGCCTGGGGCTTCCCACAACTTTCCTGACTTGGGTATAACAAACCCCACCACTCAAGGCACCTCCCTAAAATCCGCAGGGCAGTCTGTGCACAAACCCAAACCAGGCCTCCTCTCTGCGCCTTGCTCACAAGTCACCCCCACAACCTACGCCTGTCTCTGCTCAGCCAAATCTGACCCAGCTCCAAATGCAGCTCCTCCGAGAAGACTTGTGTAAAACTGCAGCATCAGTTGCTACCCCTCCCGACACTGAGGACACCTAGGTATCACGTGCCAAAGGCACTCTCATTGCTCCAACGTTCACTGTCCAAATGCAGACACTGAATAAATCTGGACACTTTTTTGAGATAAGGTTGATATCCCTTAACATTCTAGTTCCTGCTACTCAATATCCAAAACTCAGAAATCATAGGCATCTCGATAGCATGGCATCTGGACTCACTGTGGGAAATCAGGAACAGAGACTCAGGTGGTGAGAATGACTTGTACTGCCCTCAGACACAAGAGGAACACAACCCATCTCCAGGGAGCACTTCCATTTTCACAGGAAAAGGCCCGATTCAAAGACTTCTCACTAACTCTTTGGTGGATCTGACAGTGACCTCCAGACCCAAAGAACTTAAGACATCGATGGACAACAGTAAGCATTCCTATGAACTTGAAAGCACAAAAGAACCAAACATATTCACTTCTCGTATATATGTCCCTATTCCTCCAAAAAAATTCTGTGGTCCCCTCCACTCCCACCCCAGCAAAAGACCTCAGCAGGTCCTGACAGAGCAGGAGTGCAATAAACATTTGTTGAATAAAATAAATGAGGTAAATGAGGCAGCCAAGGGAAAGACAGGTCCCCACCCATGGCTCCAGGCCCCGTGGAGCTCTCCTCCCTACCTCAGGAACCAGGACTTCACATGCACCCTGCTTTATGAGAACCATGGCGCTGGCGTGGGAGGGTTAGGCCTGCTATGTTTACAGGCCCCTGGAATCATCTCCTGGGCCTGGTGCCCACACTGCCCAATGTGGAAAAACACCTCATCCCACCACTAAATAACTGGTTCAGAACAGGGAAGAGTAATGGAAGCAGCAATTCAGTTCAAAGCAACTCTGAGTGACCCTGATGTTATTTCCTAGCATAAATCCACCCTGTAGACACAGGCCCTGATTCACTTCAGATGTAGTCTACACATAATGCTTTGTTTCACAAGTAATGTTATTCTGAGTCTTGTGTTTGCACAGAAAGTAATCCCAGTGATATTTCCTCCTCTACAACACTCTCACTCAGAAGACGCCAGGTATTTGGAAGATTCCAGTGCCAAAGATGGCTTCTCATGTCACTTCCTGGTCAGTGCTGAGTACTGCCCTCCAGGTTTAGAGTATGAATCACAATCTCTCCAGAGAAAGGGGAGGGGAGAGAGGAGGAGAGAGAAAAGAGGGAGGGAGAGAGGAATGGAAGGAGGGAAGGAGGGAAAAAGAAAAAGAAACTACTTAATACACTCCAAGAGCCATGCTCATTTTCCATCCTGGTTTAACTTTAAGATCTGCCTTCAGTTGGGGAGGCCAGGGAGGACTGCAGATTTCAAGGACACACAGATGAGTTTTTCACTTGGCATCACCTTATAGGTCCCATTGGAAGTATACACTCCGTGAGGGCAGGGACCTGCCTGCCTGCCCTGTACAGTGCCTGGCACACAAACAGAGCTCAGTAAATAGCTGTTAAATGAATAAAATTAATCTGCAATTGCAATTCATCCTCCAGCTCCAGAGAGGCCCACGTTGGGGGGTTGGTGGTCTTTTTTGTGCCCTTCACCCAAGCTCCCAGAGACTTAGGGGAGCCTCCTAAGCACTGGGAGCTCATTTTAAGCTAATTTTAATACACAGAGACTGAACTGGAAAAGCAGACAGAAAGAGCCTACACCTCTGATGCTTTCTGGAAAGCTGGAAAGTACCATTACTTGAGTCTTCCGGATCATCAAAATGTTATACTTAGTATCAGAGACCTATATATAATTATATATTGTTTCCACTTGAACAATTTCCATCTTTAGGTGCCCAGCATGTTACATACATTTTAAAGGCCTTTCAAGAGAAATGAGTTCTAAAGAAAAGAGACAAAACAAATAAAAAGCTCAGCACAATCACAAACCAGTGTTTAAAGGAGATTTTGTTAGTAAGTAACAGAAGCAAAAAGAAACACTGAGAGAAATCAAATGCTCACCCAGCCACAAAAATGACAAACTTTGCCTGGTGTAGGGTGTAAATGTCCTTCTTCAAAAGCAGAGGCCTGGCAGCTTCCAGGCGTCAAAAAAAAGAACTCCCTGGGCCCTGTCATGCAGACACAATCCCTCCCATCTTCTGCAGGTTTCCCCCCAATCATTCCGGACCCATAAGTACTCTTATTTCTTGCTTAACAACTCATTACTGTTTTGTTGTCAAATGATTCTCTTTCAGGAAGTTTTGGGGTTTTTTTAACCTAACACAGTAAACAACATGTTACAATTCTCAAAGGACTTCCCCACAGATCACTTTCTTGGATGATTTCATTCCTGAGCACCCAATGGAAACACAAATAACAAAGAGCAACAGTATGCAGGGGGTTGAATCTGCTAAGGATTTTGAACAGTTCTGGGGGTTCAACAGAGTAAGTACCGTTTTGCAGATGGAGAAATGAAGTCTGAATTGCTAAATAACTTGTTGACTTGTCCAAGGTTAGAAGGCTGTTCCCTTATTGTCTGCACAGCTGAGATTCTGCTTTAAGCACTAATAAACTTCATGGAAACAAACACACCACACGCTGGGCAAGTACTCTTTCTCCTCTGTCAAGGCTGCCACATAATCTTTAAAAACTCAGAAATTAAAAGGCTGTCTTTTCAATAAATATCTGCAGTACACCCAGCATAGCCTAAGACCAACACTGACGCTGATCTGATTCATCTGCCAATGTGTGAGTTTTCACAGCATCACTATCGATAGGTTAAGCAAAGCATCCCTCAACAGCACGATGGACTGTTTCTACCGTGGCTGCCACTGAGGACCCCATTTCTCAATATGATTCACAAAAGAAAAACATTTCCAGGGTTCTTGTCCTATACTTGTTTATTTATTTATCTTATGCCCCACCTTGTTACAAAAGTATTTAAAGCAGTGGTTCTTAAATATATCTGACAATTCTCAATTATTCAAGCTGGTTTTTCAATGCGTAGAGTTGATCTATTCTAGCTTTGCTCCCCTTCTATCCCCACCTCACAGGCATGCAAATACCTATAGTCCAGAAATAAGTTTGTAATAATCAGTATGGTCAAACTCAGAGAAACTGCACAAAGTTAAGTTCTACTTAATCGCATACATATTTTCTTCCTATTAATACCTCTAGTGGGCCAGTGGCAAGGAGTCAAGTTTATGGAGCTGTCAGGTGGGCAGACGGGTGGGAAAAGGAGAAGCCTGGGGGAGTCCCTCGACTGGAAGAGGGAACACTGCTGATAGAAAGCATAGCTCCTCCATCCCACCCCCCCCTTCTTTTCCCGCTAAGTCTGTGATTTTGGAATCAACTTCTCCAGGCCCCAATGACTCGCTGTCAAGCAGGGGTAACTGGGAAGAGCAAAAAGGCATGGAAGTGAAAGTGCTTTAGCTTCACTCATGTAAGTGATCGTTTTACAGTGGGGAATCCCTCTCTGAATTAACCAGCAGGGACCAGGTCTGCAGGATAAGCAGTTTGTTTCCCAGATCCTGACCAGGGAGAAGAGCCGCACTCCCTGATTCTCAGGGCAGCACCATGGGTGTCTCTTTAAGATCACTCAGTCCTGAAAGTGTTTTTCAGTTTAAAGTAGACATGGAAAAGTGCTCCCTCTTTTCTAAAGACATAGACGAGTTTTTAAAAAGTTTTTGACAAGGAGACTTTCCCACTCTGAGTTGTGTTTCACTAGTGAATAAGCTACCTAGCACCTTTCTTAATAAGAGAGCATATTACGCGACCCACAGCAACATTTCCAGGATCTGAATCATAGTCCTCCCTTACACGCTGGTTGTCATCGTTAACACAGTAAAAGTGCACCAGGGTGAGCTACAACCTACAACAAACCATCAGCCTCTAAAAAGGAAGGCTAGAGTCAGCCCTGACGGCCTAGTGGCTAAAGTTCGGTGCTCACCGCTTCAGTGGCCCGGGTTTGTTTCCCAGTTGCAGAACCACACTACCATCTGTCAGTTGCCATGCTGTGGGCAGTTCAGTTCTAGAAGAACTAGAACAACTCACAACCAGGATATACAACTATGAACTGGGGCTTTGTGGAGGGAAAAAAAAAAAAGAGGAAGATTGGCAACAAATGTTAGCTCAGGGCAAATCTTTCCCAGCAAAAAAAAAAATAATAAAAATTAAAAAAAATAAAACAGAAGACTAAATCCTAACCTGGTTTTTGAGCCCCCCTCCACAAGCCCCCACATAACCATAAGAACTAAACAACAAGAAAATTCATCTTATGTGGGTTCAGGTGTCATAATCCCCCAAGACAAGAGTGGGGTAAGATAGGCTTTAAAGGACTCTTACATTATTTAAGATTCTAGATGCTGAGGAGAGTCTAAATAATCATGTTCAGTGCCCCTGAAAAATGGACTCCCGGGAAGGTTTTTACCCTCGATATTCTGCGGCAATAATAGAACATTTGGCCACTGTTCCTTCATGGATTCCACAGTGCACTTAATTCAATTCTCATTTCAGGCCTTCGGAAATGTTTCCTCTTCTCTCTGTCTGTTAATATGTGTGACTCTAATTAGGCACAGGCAGAAATAGATTAGGAATCCACCACATGTTCAGATTCATAACTATATTATTAAAATAATAATAATAATACATAAGAAACACCTTCTAGTGATCCTCAGAGGTCCAAAAACCCAGTAACTACGGCCTCCATTTCCACTTTCCAGATATCCATCACAGGTGCTACCTGGCAATGGATCACACTGGCTTTACAATCATCAAGTCAACACAGTACGTAACAAGTTCCACAGGAAATATACACCCAAGAAGCTCTAAGGGTAAATAAAACGGACAATTCCATCCAAGGAAAAAAAACAACTAAAGCAGATCCCTTTTCATCTCAACGGCTTGCTCCCACCCAAAACAACTCCGAGAATCCAAACCTACAAAGACTCTCCCATCTGGCAGTCTACCAAGGAGAGCTTCCCCCCATCTTCCTTTCTGTTCTTCCGAAGCAAGCCAATCTATTTAAACTCCCCACAAAATCCTGTTCTTCAACTGCACATATTTCTAATGAGTGAAGAGTGAACTGTCTTTCTTTTGGGGCAGTAACCTCCCCGAAGAAAGAGATCCACTCTGTTCTTTACTGTATATTCGTGGTGTGCTAACTGCATCCTCGTGGACAATATTTAATTGAAAATTCAGGCTGAGGAAGGCAAGAGGGCAAACAGGAGGATACAGGAGACCAATACGTTTCGAACTTTTCTGTGACACACAGAAAGAAACACATTGTCTAACACCTTCTAACATACTTGCACATGTGTGTACACCTGAAGTAAATGTCAAGCAACAATGCTTACCCTTACTAAGTATAATGCACTCTTAGTCCATTTTTTTTAATGATAGCTGTGTTTCACTAAACTGATTTCTGACTAACCAACGGGACTCAGTTTGAATGCAAGTTCAGTTTGAACTGCAATAAATCAAACTTTACAGCTGCATTCCACAAGCTACTAATGAACCCTTTAAAAAGCCAGCAGACAGCAGAGACACTGACCAATCACCAGAACCAGACACGCCCAGGTAGGCAGTGCCCTTCCTCTGTCCAGCACCCCAGGTTTAAGAATCTCCCAACCTCCCAGCTTTTCCCAAGTAACCCAAGGTGACTCTGTTAACGTCTTTATAAATTCAGTCCATTCATCTCTTAGGGTGGCAAAGTTCATTTACTGTCCACTGTGGAAGGCAATAGTATTTCCTTCTTGTCCCCAAACCACCCCCTTCAAGCTCGAAGGGAAGAGAGCCTTCCAGGAACCCAAAATCAGATGAACAAGTTGGTACTCCACGTGCCTTTGTGATCTATCTGTGTGAGTGATATACAGGAGTATGCACACACCTCTCTCTCTCTCATCATCTTTCCAGTCTTAACCCCTGGCAGACGCAGCCTCTGGTGAAATGAGAAACCAGAGAACCCCCTGGAGCCGGGGGAGCCACTCATCAGCAAGACAGTCAAAGCAGTGGACTGACTCTCCACACCACAGAAGCGCCTGGCAAACGAGTCACGGTCATCTCCAGACCCAAGCTGGGAAAGGGGCGGGAGGACGAGACGTAGACAAACTCGAGGAGCCGCGCCAAAGGGACAGGCCAAGGCCACCTCGCCAAGGCCTGGCCGCAGCCCGCCCCTCCTCAGGCCGGCCTCACATCCCCGGGAAAGCAGGTGAGCGCGAGCCCGGGGCGCGGGGTGGCAGAGGCCACGGGAGCCCCGGCCGCCCTCGGGGAGGCGGGGGATGGAGGAGGGTCCAGCTCAGAGGGCTTCCCTCCCCGCCCCGGGGCCCTCCCACTGCTCCTCTGCCTCTAAGGGCCACCACCATCCTCCCACTCCGGCCTCTCCTCGCCACCCCGGGGAGAGCCGCCCTCTACCGCTGGAGGAAAGGGAGAGGAGAAGTAGTAGAGTTAGAGGCGCGACACCCCCTCCCCGCCCCCTCCATACCGCTCCGGCAGCCCGGGAATATCGCGCCGCGGGGCGCACCGGCCAAGCACCACCTCCCCCCACGCGGCCTCCCCCCGCGCCTGCGCGCCGGCCTGGCCTGGCGGCGGCGATCTGAGCGTGCGCGCGCCTTGCGTGTGCCGGCGTGGGGGTGGGGCCTGCGCGGCCCCGCCCCTCCCCCTTCCCCTCCCCCTCCCTCTCCTGCTCCCCCTCCCCCAGACGCTGCCGCGGCCGCCGCAGGAGCCCGGAGCTCGAGCCGCCCAGCGACTCCCCCTCCCCCTCCCCCGGCCCCGCCCCGCCCCAACCCGGGGCTCCGAGCCGGAGCCGAGTCTGCGCCTGGGGGTGAGTACGCGACCCTTTCCCAGCCCCCTCTTTTCTTTGAGGATCCCACCACCACCCAAAGAAAAACCCCGGACTCAGCTGCGCGTCCCCTCCCTTCAGCCTCCTGCGGGACCCGGAGGTGCCCGGGCCCGCGGGACCCAGCGGTGCCGCGCGCTGCCCCCAACCCCGCACCATCCTGAGCCAAATAGGAGTCCCCCGAGCCCTCTCAGGGGTCTAGATGTGCGCCGCCCTCTGTCCCCACCCCTCGGGAGGTTCTGAGAGGTGGGACCCCCGCCCCCGGCCCCCTAGCGCCACTCTTCTCCCACCTGCCCGGTCCAGGTGCGCGTCCCCTCCGCGCCCCTCCGCGGTTCCAGCTGCGCCCCATCAGCCCGTCGCCTCTATGGGAACCTGCCGCCCCCGCCCCCGAGTTTTGGATTCCAGGGTCTGCAAGTCCGATGGCCTCGGTCTCTTTTATCTTGTCTCCTGCTCCCGGGGCCAAGTACCCCCGAGGCTGGCCCGGAGCAGGGGTTCGAGCTCGGGCAAGGGCAGGGTTCGCAGGGGCTGGCACGAGGCCGGCCATTGCCCCTGGCCGGTCTGGGGACTGGTCGGCGGGCTGGGGAGGCGGCCGGCCCCAGGAGCGGTGTCCTCTCTTTGCGCCCCACACAGTGCAGTTCATTCATGAGCCGCGCGGGCCTGCGTCGGAGGGTGCGGTGGCGAAAGGATTCAGACGGGGGACTGGGAGTAGGGCAAAGGCCCTGTTGGGGGGAGGGGGCGCGCTTTGTCCCTCCTGGCCTTCTTGACCGCTTAGGGAGGACAGTCCCAAAGCTTTGGCGCCTTGTTCCCCAGAAGAGAAGGACGCTTGGGAAGTGGAGAGGAGAGGTCAGAGGGGCCGGCTGCCCTTGGGGCTCTGTGCTGCCACCTGCCTGGGTCCCCTCAGCAGAGGTCTGTTCCCTCAGCACTCCACTTCCCTGGGGGGGCAGTGAGAGAGCCTGAGCTTCTCTATCCAATACCTCTCTCTAGCCTCTCCCTGGGTCTGCAGCAGCCCGGGAAGAATAAGGCAGTGCCCAACCCCTCCTGCGGAGGGGGCCCCCAGTCCTGCCTCCCAGGCACATGTGAGGAGGGGACTGGGAGTGTCTGCCAGGCTTGGGGAGGTGCTGGCAGAGTGACTGTCCTCCAGGGCACCAGAGGGTCCAGGCCCTGGCATGCCCCAGGTGGCACAAGCTGAGGCCTGCTGTTGGCTCACCCAACTCAGTCTTGGCCTATCGGTGGGTGGGTGAGGATGTGGCAAGGCAGAAGGCAGGTGGTGGGTATCTTAGAACCTCCTTTTGGACATCCTACAAGTTCCCCCCAATTATAACAGAGCCTTAGGGACCTGGGTTCAAATTCCAGCTCTGCCTTTCTTTAGCTGTGTGACCTTGACAAGTTACTTAACCTGTCTGAACCTTAGTTTCAATTAAAAAGAGAGTTTACTACCACCTCCCTACAAGATTTATCATGGGGATCAAACTAGATAACAGAGGTACGGAGCCTGGCACCCCGCCTGGTAGGTGATCAATAATAGGTTCTCTTCTCTGAACTTCTGACCCATCTTGGTGTAGCATCACCCTCCTGTGCCCCCACCTCCCCGCCTGCTATGGATGGATCGGGTATGTTTGAAGAGTTTGGGAACATTCTCTGCCACTCAGTGGCAGAGTCCTGAATGCAGTATAAGCCCTTCAGTCTAAATAAGAACCCCATCTCGACCGAGGGGCTCTATCGTATTAAATTCTATGTTTTCTTTTATTTTGATTTTTACCAGTTTTCCTCCATGAGACCAATCCGTTTTATTCCACATTTTGTTAATAACAGTAGCTAATTTTTTAGAACCCATTATGTGCCTTGAACCGTATTAAGAGCTTTACATAAGTTATCTTGTTTAGTCCACAAAACAACCACACAACTGAATTATCCCCATTTACGGATGAAAGAACCGAGGCCCACCATGGCGAAGTAATTTGCCCAGGTCAGCAGGCAGATCTGTCTCATCCTAGAGCCTGTGCTCAGAACCTGCAGACTTCGTTGCCTGTGCCTACACCTGCCTCAGAACCTGAAATCACAAACCTAAGGCCTGAGTGGAGGGCCTGGGAGCTACAAGCAAGAGGGAGGGCAAACAGGTAGAAATAGGGTGTGGCCTTTCTCCAGAGCAGAGCTGGCAGCCCCCAGCTCCCTGGTGGAAGTGGCTCCTCTGCTGGCCAAGGCAGCAAAGTGCAGTGGTTAAGAGCATAGACTCCAGCCAGGCTGCCTGGGTCCATATCCAGATCTACCACAGACTGGCTGTGTGACATTGGGCAAGTTATGTACCCTCTCTGTACCTCAGTGTCCTCCTAGGGTTGTGATGGGGAATAAACGAATTAACATTTGTAAGGTGCTTAGAACAGCGCCTGGCACAAAATAAGAGTTAAATAAGTGTTTGATCAGTGCATTCTTTTCCTACTACTTTTATCTTCCTTGTGGATACATTTTTGCCCATCTCTCTGAAGTTGGTAGAGGCGAAGCAGGATATTAATATCTCTTTGTTACAAATTGGGAGACTGAGGCCCAGGTTACAAAGTAACAGAGCTAACCTGCATCTTCATCTCCTCCCATCAGACCACACTGCTTTCCTATGATCCCAAGCCCTAAGTTGTCTTCCCAAGTAACTCTGTAAGAAAACCTTTTAACTTATAACTCTCCACCCCACCGTGCACACACTTCTTAATTGGAAAATAACAACCTTCAGTTAGCTAGAAATAAAATCTTTCATCACTCTCTCTACACACTTCCAGCTAAAAGCCTCAATGTCAGACTAGAGAAATTCCGGGATATAGCTGACTGGGCAGCCCCGTGGAGTGGAGGAACTGACCCCCCTGCCACCTTCCCTCCCCCCCCCCCCCCCAGATATTCTGCCTCAGTCTCTTCTCTCCTTTCAGCTGCTCTTCAGTGAAGGCTGTGAGAGCAACTGCTCTTAATGAAACTCGGCCCAGCAACCCCGCCCCCACAATTAAACTCTCCCAGTAACCCTGTCAGCAAGCAGAGCCACCAGCCCTGGCTCCACCCTTTACCTGCCCTGTGACCTCCTGTGAGTCGCTTCTCCTCTCTGGGTCCCTGCTTCTTCCCTTGTAAAGTGGGGCTAGTGATCTGGTCGAGTGTGAGCGTGCTGCCTTCCTCGTGGTGTAGGTGGGAAGATCAATGCAATTGTGCAGGGGAGAGTGCTCTGTGACTGTAGAGAGGGAGGCAACAGATGGACATGGTGATTTTAGTTACTAAGCATCTACCTGGGCCCTCACCCACCCTACCAGGTCCCCTTAATATGGAAGTTCCCAGAATGTTCCACCCTCCATCGGAGTGGTGGGGGGGATGTGGCACTCCAGGGGTTTGTACCCATTACATTCTGGCCTGGTGGAGCCTTGGAGTTGGAGAGAGAAACAGACAAGGAATGGGAATGGGCTGTCTTGAATTCTAGAGTACACTGCAGTTGGGAGTTAAGTGGGGGGACTAATGTAGAGACCCCTCAACTGCCACAGACCCAGAATACCTATACATACATTTAACCTCCTCTGGTGCCCCAGGGTTCTGTGAACCTTATGTTTACATACCCAGGATCCCAGACACACCCACGTACATACCGTCTCTCAGAGACCGACAACTCCCTTCATTTCCGTGGACTGCCATGCAGTCACCTATCTCTCTCCCCCCACACACAGATACACACATCAACACACATTTACACACCTAAACACGCACATGCCCACAGTGCTCTGGTGTTCCCTAGCCAGAGAACATTTAATGGGCATTTACGAAGCTTCCGTGGTCCGTGGAGTCATGTTCTAGGCACATCAGAAAAGCATCATGGTGCCCTGAAAAGTGCTCTGGCTTTAGAAAGTTGACCTAGGTTTGAATCCTAGGTTCATCATTTTATTAGCAGTGTGACTTTGGGAAAGTTACTTAACCTCTCTAAGCCCCTGTGCCCTCATCTTAAAATGGCAATGACATCCATCTCAGGATTGTCAAGGACTAAATGAAATCATGTATGTATTATTCTTGAAACATTGGGCACTTGATAAATAGCACCTGCTACAATTACTAAGTTAGTGGAGTTTTTTTAAGGCATCTTGGGCTGGAAAGGAAGAGGGAGGCATAAAACCCAGGGCGGTTACTCCCTTAGTCTTCCTAACACATACTTTTCAGAGACTCCCTGCAACCAAGTCAAACACATAAACAAACCCAGCTTCCCCCTCCATCTCAGAGCTGTGCCTTTTGCCCTGCCATTGAAGTGTCACGAAGGGACTGGGGGAAAACCAGGGGTTGATAGCAGGGGAACTCCGGCAGGGCTGGGGGATGCTTGCTCCCAGAGTTCCAATCACCGATTCTAGGTTTGTTGTTCTCTCTCTTTGTCTGGTTTCCTTTCTTCCCTCGGGATCACCCCCCATGCTCCCCCCCTCCCTCCGCAAGGCAGAGCTTCAGTGTTGTCAGCAGAAGGGGCCCCCAGGGGCCCTCCAGTAGGATGGGGCTGGGGCAGTGATACCTTGGCCACACTTCTCCTCCGCCATGGGAGCCTCCCCAGAGCCCTGCTCCACTCCGTCCCCAGGCACTTCCAGAACCCAGGCATCCAGGCTGGCTGCCCCTTCAGGGGAAGGTGGGACTATGCCTGCCCCTTCCCTCCTCCTCCCTACCCTATCCACCGACCACTGAGTGCTGGACAGACTGTCAGTGGCAGGGAACCAGGCTGCAGGGCAGGACCCTGGCTGCAGGACGCCTGGGCAGGCTAAAAGGCCCCGCCCACTCTCCCTTCCTTTGCTAATGGAAAAGCTCACTGGAGGGCACAGTATTCCCAGCCTGCCCTGCTCCAGAAGAAAGATCAGGGCACTCTGGGAGTTGTAGTCCTCCTACCACTCAAGTGACTCCTGTGCAGAGATAATTGGAGAGAGGTGATGAAGCTGGAGAGGGGAAAGGTGTAGCTGCTGCCACGGCAGGGGAAAAAGGAAAGAGGGTAAGCAGGTGTGACTGGGGCCAGGCAGCTAACACAAACCCAGAAGTCCTACTTTTTAACTGACTTCCCACTCTGACCCCATCCTCAGACCCCTAACTGAGGGCAGCGGGGCAGCTCTGAAGCTGAACATCTTATTTTGAAGCCAATGATATTGGGAAGGTGATTAGCAGAGTTGAAAACTCTAAGTAAATGAAACCATGCCATTTTTCCAATAGGGGTAGAAAGAGGAGATCAGGATGAGGTGGCTGGCGCCTGACCCATCCTCCCCTGGCCTAGAGGCCCCTCCTCCGAGCCTTGGATCCTCAGGCCTAAGAGCCCTCCCCATCTTCCCTCAGGCTCAGCTCTGCCCCCTGCCTGAGACAGAGAGAGAGAGAGAGAGTGCGCGTGAGTGTCTGTGTGTGTGTGCTTGGAGAGAGTGTGTGTGTATATATGGAGGTGGTGGGAGGTAGATGTTAGAGACTCACAACATCCAGCTTAGAAAAACCAGTCTCTCAGTCCAGATCTGGGCCGAGTTCTGCACACCTGGGGTGAAATTGTAGCGCAAGAGCCAGTGAAGGTAAATCCACATGATTCAATCGTCCCCTCCCCAGGCCCCTATCTCTGGAGGCCAGAGCTTCCACCCACCCAGGCAGCCTGCTGATCTGCTCTCACTGCCCCTTCCCGACGCCCACCCTCCTGGAGCCATGAAGGGGATAGGGGCTGAGCCCCGCTGACTGCTCTGCCCTCTGCCCAGGAGGACCATGCGGCAATAGCAGCCATGCTGCCCTTCCTGCTGGCCACACTGGGCACCACGGCCCTCAACAACAGCAACCCCAAGGACTACTGCTACAGCGCCCGCATCCGCAGCACCGTCCTGCAGGGCCTGCCCTTCGGGGGCGTCCCCACCGTGCTGGCTCTCGACTTCATGTGCTTCCTGGTGAGTGCCCACATGCCAACCCCGCCCTTGGCACCCGCATCCTGTTCATAGCTGGCCAACACCTGTAGCTCTAACCACTCTCCCACCTGACCTGACTCCCCAGACTTAACTGCAGGAGGGATCCCTATCACCCAGCCCAAGCCTAGTCTCTGACCATTCACCTAAGCTGGGGACATCCCCTTCTAAGACAAGATTCCAGCCCCTCTGCCCCTGTGTTCCTGGTTAGTTCAGGGGGTGGACAGATGGCCTCTCCACCTGCCAACCGCCCCTTCTTCCCTCAGGCACTGCTGTTCTTGTTCTCCATCCTCCGGAAGGTGGCCTGGGACTATGGGCGGCTGGCCTTGGTGACAGATGCAGACAGGTAAGGCTCTGGGACTCTCCCTCACGCCTACACTCACACATTCACACGCACACACATACACACACTCTCACACTCACACCCCCTACACATACACCCCTTCTTCCACACTCCTTAGGGCTAGGAAAGAGCCAGCCCTCTCTCCTCCCCCTTTGTTGGGGGGATGAAGAGGGACCAGTCCCAGAGCAGGCATGGGGGACATGAGGACCCTCAGTTGGGCCGTTGTCCCTTGCTAGTCCCCAGGGACCCTCCCCTGCCCCTGCTAACCCTGTCTGTTCTCTGTCCCCAGGCTTCGGCGGCAGGAGAGGGACCGAGTGGAGCAGGAATAGTATGTGGGGCCCGAGGCCCCTCACCCTACTAAACCAGCTTTCCCTTTCCTCTCCTCTCGTGCTTCTCTTCTCTTCCGGCCACGTTTCTTTTTACAGCTTTCTTCTCTGCAGACTCATGTTTCGGATTAACGCAGGCGGTGTGCTTTGCAGAACAGGAGGCTCCCCAACTTGTCTCTGCCTCACCCCGTATCTCTCCCTCTGGCTCTGTGCCTGAGGCCAGTCCCTCCCCGTGCCTGGCCTTCTTTGTGGCCTGGTTGGCTGGGGTGGAGGGGCCGTCCTCCCAGAAACCCCAGTACACTCACCACCCTGTTGGTTGCAGAGACAAGATTGGGCATCTCCAGTGGCTTCCCATCCCCTAACAGCTAGTTCTTCACATTCCAGGGTCCCCTGCTCACCCCTTCTGGAGACTGGGAGGGGGGCTGCCTGAGGAGCCCTGGTTCCGGCCCTTTGTGTCATGTCATGGTCTCTGTGTATAGGACTGGAGTTGGAGTTGCGGCAGCTGCTGGGGTCGGGGAAGAGGGAGGGTAGGGGCCCACCTGGGAGACATCCCCCAGCCCCCATTGCCTCTGACCCTTCTGGGGCTCTCCTAGTCTGCCTTCCCTTCCCTCCCCACTGCCCTGTGCCTAGTATTGGCTCTGTTGCCCCCCACCCGGCCCCCGCTGGTCAGCTCCGGAACTGCAGGGCCCGCTCACATTCTCACTTCAACCTCCACCGTGGTGAAGACACCCTCCCTTTGCCCACTGCCCATCGGTGCCCCCAGATGCCCTGGAGGGAAGAGGCAGATTTAAGGGGGCAGAGAGGGCAGTCACTCCTCCCCGCTTCAGCCTCTGCGCTTTCTGTGCCTTACCTAGTCCCTGGAGTGCTGGAGTGGGAGCCCACCCACTTCACCCCACCCCAAGGGGCTCAGATTCACCAGGCTCTCTGATCTCTCATCTCCCCCACCCGCAGTGTGGCCTCAGCTATGCACGGGGACAGTCACGACCGGTATGAGCGTCTCACGTCTGTCTCCAGCTCCGTCGACTTTGACCAAAGAGACAATGTGAGTGCTCTCCCCTGAACTTCTTAGCACTCACCCCCCCCCCGCCCCCGCCAACTCCAGGGCCAGTGGGCTCAGCAGTCTCTAGCTTCCAGTGATGTTGGAGTCAGGGACCCGTGGAGTGTGGTCTTCTCAGCAAAGGGAAGGCTTGTCTAGGAGCCACAGGATAATCCCCCAGACCCAGAACTCCTGGCTCTGTCTTCTGTGTCAGCCTCCCAACTAGCAAGAGCCTAACATCCATGAATTCCACACTTTGTTCCACAGCAGAGTTCTGTGCCCGCCTCTGCTGATTAATCCTAAGGACACCTTTTTCCTTAGATGTGGTTTTAGAAATAATAATGAGGCTTCCAGGACCACCTAGCAAAACATACAGAATCCATTGTGATGCTCAGAGTTTGCAGGCGGGCGGCCCCTGGCCGTGTGGGGCCAGTTGACCTGCTTGTGGATTGGGGCTGAGTGCCAGCGGCCCCTGTAGACAAGGCATGAGCTTGGTGATTCACAGCAGTCCCCAGGCCCCCTTTCAGGTCAGACCCAACACTCTGGCATTACCTGCCTGGCCTCCTATTGTTCTGCGAGGATGAGGTCCTGGTCAGAACTCTAACGCTCAGACCCTAGGGTGGCCCTGGTCAGTCCAGCTTAGGCTGGGGGTCCTGGGGATGGCAGCTCTGTAGCAGCCATAGCAGAAGAAGCCTGTCAGCTTCCTGAGTTGGACTCACAGTGGTAAGTGGCAAAGCAAAGGTGTCACTCCTGCCAGCCAGAGGTGTCCAGGTGGTCCCCAGACTTAGGTGATGTTGGCAGCAGGTAGCACAGTCCTGCATCTTGGCTGGAGGGCACGTCTTTCCCCCTCTCTGTGTTAAGCCTGCACCTTCTCCTGGCAGGGAGTTGGGGGAGGGTTCTCCCTGCCCAGCGCCCCCCACCCCCGACATATCCCCACCCTGGTCTGAGTGGGGCCTCTGCCTGAAGGCAGGCCTGGGGGCTTGACAGGGGGAGATTGCAGCTCACAGAGACCCTGGGTTTTGGTCCCTCTGGGGTGTACTGGAAGATGGGCGGCTGGAATGCGTGGTTCACCCCTCTGCTTTTGGTAGCCATGTTGCAAACTCTTCTTGTTAGCTGCAGGTCTGGAGGTTCCCATTACCCTTCCTAGAACCCCAAGCCCCACCATCCCCACCCTGGCCCACTCCACTGCAGGACTTCCCCTCATTCTGCTGTCCTGTCGGGTACTTGCGGGGATCCATAGCTCTGGGCGTAAGAGTCCACAAAGAACTCAATTTGGTGTTAATCTTTTTTCTTCTTTGAGGGCTGGCACCTTCCCTCTCCCCCTCTCTGGAGATGAGCTAGTTTCTTTGGGGGGTTGTGGAAGCTGTGTCAAGGTGAGCATAGCCTGGAGGTGATTATGAGAATGGGGTGGGGGGACTTGAGAGGGAAGGGAGGCTTGGGTTGGTGGGATGAGGACTCCGGCTGATAGCCCTCTGTCCCCCCAGGGTTTCTGTTCCTGGCTGACAGCCATCTTCAGGATAAAGTAAGTGAACGGTCTTCAGGCTCTAAAGAAAGAGAGAAACAGAGAGAAACTTCAGACCTGTCATCTCCCTACAAAATCCAGAGGCCAGAAGCTTTGAGGGCCTTAGCGCCCCTAGCCAGCCCAGCACCCTCCTCCCTACTCCGGGAGGCCAGGCCCTGAGGTCCCAGCCTCTGCTGTCCCCTGAGCTGGCCTCACTTTACCCCACAGTCTCCTGTGCGCCCCCCTGGCTGGGGGGCCTGCTCTGCCCTCAGCTCTCCTTGCCCCTGCCACCCCGTGAGTGAGAGCAGGGCTGGAGCCCCCGCTTCAGAGCCTCCGTGCAGCCAGCGGGTAGGGGCAGCAGGCAGGCTGGGAGCAGCCAGCCAGCAACAGGCAGGAGCCAGTGTCCGGCAGGCAGAAGTCAGGAGATGGAGCCAGAGTGCAGCAGGCAGGCAGTGAGCCCTGTGAGAGGCAGGAAGCCCGCACAGGTCAGCACCGCCCCCGCCCCGCCCGGCCTGGGGCCCCTCCCCCAGCCTATCCTGCTTCCCCAGCACCCGTAAGGTGCCAGTGCTTCCCGGCCTCCTCCCTCCCACTTCTGCCTCTTCTGTCACCGTTCCTCCTCCTCCCTCTTGTCCTCCCTTTCACATCTGCCTCTTGTCCTCTCCCTTTTCTCTCCAGTCCTCATTTTTCTTCTTCCTCTCTCTGCAGTCTTCTTCTTTTACCCCTTCCTTCCCTCATTCCTTCCTATTCCCTCCTCCCATCCCTCTCCTCTCTCTCTTCTGCCCCTTTCCCTCCCCTTCTCCCTGCATCCTTCCTTTTCTCCCTCCCCTTCCCCCTCCCCCATCCTCCCTCCCCTCCACTCCCCGAAAATAAGGGACCCAGAGACCCCATTTCAGCCCCATTCTGCTGCCGCATTGGCAGGGGCTAGGGTGGATATGGGGCGGGATAGGCAAGGGCAGGCAGATTGTGGCCCCTCTGTTGCCCTAGTCCTCACCTGACTCCTATGTCCCCGGTGCCTGCAGGGATGACGAGATCCGGGACAAGTGTGGGGGCGATGCCGTGCACTACCTGTCCTTCCAGCGGCACATCATCGGGCTGCTGGTTGTCGTGGGCGTCCTCTCCGTAGGCATCGTGCTGCCTGTCAACTTCTCAGGGGACCTGCTGGGTCAGCGAGGGCCAGAGTGGCTGGGGTGGAGAGAGGAGAGGGCAGCAAGTATGTGCCCTGACCCCACCATTGTCCTCTCTCTCTTCCCGTCCCCTAGAGAACAACGCCTACAGCTTCGGGAGAACCACCATTGCCAACTTGAAATCAGGGTAAGGCTGGGAAGCCAGTCAGTGAGGCCAGGGTCTGTAGCCAGCGGGGAGGGCGGGAAGAGGGAGTGTTCGGGGGAGAGGTGCTGAGGCTGCAGAGATGGCTGTGGGGCCCTGAGGGCTTGGGCTGGAGACAGAGGAGGCAGATCCCCAGGGATGAGCAGATAAAGAAGAGGAGTATGCAACCTTGGGCCAGGGGAGGCTGCCTGGCCAGTTGGAGGGCAGTATAGCCAGGGGGTAGGGCAGGAAGAGATGACCTCTTGGGACATTTCAGTTGGAATGGACCAATCTTGGGGTCTAGAGGATGTGGGGTGTGGGCCTGCCTTCTAAGGGGGTCAGTGACAGAAGACCGGTGGCAGGAAAGGGGCCCTGTCTGAAGGTTTAATTAACCCTGGGAGGTTTGGGGTATCTGAATGTGTTCCTAGCCCTGGGGGCTCCATGTACCCCTCTGCTCCCCCCAGGAACAACCTGCTATGGCTGCACACCTCCTTCGCCTTCCTGTACCTGCTGCTCACCGTCTACAGCATGCGTAGACACACCTCCAAGATGCGCTACAAGGAGGACGACCTGGTGAGTGGAGCAGAGCCCAGGTCCGCCCCCACCCCCGCCTCTTCCCTTCCCTCCAGGCCTCTCTTGCCTCAGCCCTAAGGGGTGGCAGCTCCGGTGTTAGGCCAGCTGGGTTTGAATCTGGGCCCAGCAGCTCAGAAGCCCCCATCCTGCAAGTTAAGTGACCTCCCCAAGCCTCGGTTTCCTCATCTGTAACTGAGACAACAGCAGTACCTCTCCTGAGGTCCGTGTGAAGGTGCAGCGAGGCGTGGGAAGCAGCAGTGCTGTGCCAGGTGCTCCGGCAGTAGCTGTGGTCGATCTTCTGGTAGTGATGTTCCCTCCTCTTCTGCCTTCACTCACCAAACCAGAGCTGAACGCCCACGCCAGGCCAGCCACTGAGCTTGGTCCTCATGGCCTGAGGATCGTCCCCCCACCCCCCATAACCCCTCAGGAGCAAGGGGCCGGATGGCTCTTTCATTAGGCTCACTGCCTGATTTCTGTTAGAAACACTCTGTGTGCTTTCCCTGGCCCTGGCTTATCCCTAAAGCCTCCTCCCACCCCTGTCTGCTCCTCTCTGCTCACCTCTTTCCCCAGCCCCTTCCCGCATTCTCCAGCTCCTCTGGAGTCCCGCCTCAGGAAGGCAAACCCGCTCCCCTCTCACCCCAGGTGAAGCGGACTCTCTTCATCAACGGAATCTCCAAATATGCAGAGTCAGAAAAGATCAAGAAGCATTTTGAGTGAGTAGCCACCCCTACCCCCAACCCTAGGCTCTGCAGACCTTTCTTTGCCTTTCAACTCCAAGAACGTCCTCACCCACGCCTCTCACTCAGAGGTCTGGGGCTGCAGTGTGGGGTGGCAGTCAGACTCAGGAAGAATCCTCTGACTCCAGGGCCGTCTAGCACTTGGGCTGGTGATAGGCCCCTCTAAGAACAGGAGAAATACGGGAAATACTTGAAAAGTGAGTCCCCCAGGCCTCTTCCAGCTTGCACTGGCTCATGGGTTGTTGACTCAAGGTCCGTGGGCCCTTTGAGCTGTATGGCTTCCTGGAAATTGTGTGTGACGTTCTGGAGTTTGTGTGTGGGGAGAAGCTCTTTGGCTTTCAATGGATCCTCAAGGAGCCTAGGAGAACTTGGCCTACGTGTTGTCTGAGGCTCTTCTCAGCTCTGGAGTTCTGTCTTGCGGGATGGGAACATCCACCTCCAGGAGTGCCGGGTGGTCAGGACAGTCTGTGTTCAGGGTTAGGGTCCTATCATACCTTCATCCGTCCACTGAGCAGACTTTCTCAAGTGCTATTTGGCATCAGTTACGACGGGGGACCTTGGGACTATGAAAATGCATATAAGCTCCTCAGGCTCTCGGGGGGTCCAGAGTATGGAGGTCAGCTTTAGGAGCCAGTCCAGGGTCTGATCAGAGACTGGTCTGAGGTCAGCCTGTGGTCAGAATTAGGCGCTGGCCAGTGGTCCTGATAGGGGACGTCGGTGGTCAGGATCAGGATTTAGTGAGGTCTGGATCCGCTGTCAGTTGGCCTGGGTCAGAGGTCAGTCATTGTCCTGGATCAGGACAGGATTGGGGTCAATGTCTGGTCAGGGTCAGATCCCAGACCCCCGCGTTACAGGAAAATGACTGGTTTGTAATCAGCATTAGTGGGAGAACATTCATTCATGCGACACGCATTTGTTGGTCACCTTCTGTGCACCGGGGGTAAATAAATTAGAAATAGGCCCTGCCCTCATACAATTTACAGAACAGCAGTCAAAATTAGATCATCCTTGGTCAGTATGAGAGAGAGCGATTGGGGTCCTGTCTGGGGTTCAAGCTGTGATGAGCATTAGGGGGCAGTCTGGGTCAGGATTAAGGACCGTGTGGGCTCAGAATTAGGTGACATCTTACTATTACCGTCCGTTGGAATCAGCTGTCAGCTGTGCTGACAAGTCCTTTAATAACAAACACCTGCCGATGGCCTGTCCTGGGGTAGGAGGGGGATAGAGCAGAAAGCAGAAAAGGAAAGGCCGTGCCCCCATGTGCGTACGTGCCAGTGGGGCAAGGCAGCTAATAAACAAGTGGACTAGTAACAGACAGTGCGTCAAGGAGGGTAGGTGCTAAGAAGAAAACCAAGGCAGGGAGAGGGGCAGAGCGAGAGGGGTCAGGAGGGGCTGCTGTTTCCAAAAGGCTGGGCAGTGGGGACTCTGACAGGGTGACATTTGAACAGAGACCTTCATGCAGTGAGGGAGGGAACCCTGCTAGTCAAGCATCCATTTATTCAGCACACATTTATTGTACACCTACTGTGTGCTGTATGCCAGTGAGACAAAGAAGAACCAGACCTGATGGGTGTCCATGGCGAGCTCATGGTCCCCGCTGTCTGCTTCAGGGGTTGGTCTGTGGTTTTGTTTAGGAAAGAGACTGTGATTAAAATCAGCGGTCAGCCTATAAGCAGGGGTTGGGGAGACTATGGTCCTAATTGGAATGATTAGGATCAGTGGGGCGAGCATTCTGGAGCAGTCATTTCATTGATCCATTCATTCATCATGAGTTTATTGAGCGCTGACTATGTGCAAGCTGTTGACCTTGAGTATGGTGATGAGCAAGAGGCAGCCCTTGTCTTCATGGAGTCCTGGGCTAGTTGTCAGTATTGGGCAGGGTTTGTGGTCCACGTCTGGGGTCTATCTGGATTGGAGGATGAACTCAGCAGAATTAGGGAATATCCAGTGTGCAAAAATCAGGGAATCTGTGTTGTGGGAATTAGAGCTTAGTCAGATGAGAATGAGGCTCGGCCTGCCATGGGGGTGAAGGCCCTTCCAAAGAGGAATCCTAAAACGGTCTGAGCAACAACAGTGTCAGGGCAAAGGTCTGTCACTTCCTGGGAAGTGCATTTCAAGGACCCCATCCCAGATGTAAGTTTCCAGATTTTCATGGGTTTGTGCGGACCATCTTGTTCCCTTAGAACCATATCTCATGCATCTTTAACACTGGGTAGTCCTTCATTAAAAACTTTTTTTTAAAAAATGGGCTCAGCCTAGATTAGGGATTAAGGTCAAGGAGCAGTGTGTGATTAGCTATAAAAAAGAGCTGCTCCTTCACTCAGTCAGCAAGCATCCCTTGAGCCCTGCCAGGTGCCAGGGACTGAGAGTCAGCGACAGTCTATCTCTGGTCAGTCTCAAGTCAAGGTTGAGGTCAACTCGGGTTGGGGTTAGAGGATCAGTCTTGGGTCTGGGTTATGGGTCAGTTTGGGTCAGGGTTAAAGGTCAGTCCTCTGGCCAGGGTTAGAAGTCAATCTCAGGTCAGGGTTCAGGATCAATCTCTGGTTGGTCTTGGGCCAGGGATCGTTCTGTAGACTGGGCTGTGTGTTGGTTGGGGTCAGTCCGTGGTCAAACCAGGTCTTCTGGGAACAGGGTTAGGAGAACAACCCATAGCTAGAAACAGTCTCTCTTGTGTTCAAGTTCACAGCCTCAAACAGGAATCAGACCACAGCTGTGGCTTCCCCAGCTGTGCGGGTGTGCACTCCCATCCTGGGTCATTAGCCCATGCTGCACTCACACAGGCCCCCGTGCCTTGAGCGCACCCTCCCCCGACTCCAATAAGCATGAGGAGGAATTTCAAAGTTTTCTTCTTAGGGAACTTTCATTTTTGCAGACTAAGAAAGACAGAGCTTGAACTGGGGATGTGTGTCTTGAAGGTGATGGGGTCATGGATGAAAGTCAGGGGCGGGTGGCCGGGGTCCCTGCAGAAGATGATGGTGGACTGTGTTTCAGGGAGGCCTACCCCAACTGCACGGTTCTTGAAGCCCGCCCGTGTTACAACGTGGCTCGCCTTATGTTCCTCGATGCAGAGAGGTATGGGGCTGGGGGTGGCAAGGGGGTGACACATGAGCCCATTGTGGAGGGTGTCTTGGCTACCACATTGGAGCCTGGCTCCCCTTCCAGGTGTTTCCCAGGGCATTTGATTTTAATTCAACCCCTAGAGTGCCTGTCAATTCAGCTCTGGAAAGAGCAAGGCCTGGAGGTTAGAGTTTGTTGCAAGAGGAAAGGGGCCCACCGTCCCCACCCCATCTGAGGACATACCCTTCTTCAGCTACAGTATAAGAAATTTAGGCCAGACTACAGGAAGAACTTCTGGCCGTTAAGGGATGAGTGAGGAGACCCTAGGATGGGGACATGCCTGAATCATGCATCCTAAACAAACCCAAGAGCAAGATAGCCCCTATCTTTTGGGAGTAGACTAGATGACCCCTGAGCTGGGCTCCCTACCCATCCTCCCGGTGACCCAGCACCAGCTGGGTGGTCGGTGACTGGGCACCTGGTCCCACAGGAAGAAGGCCGAGCGGGGAAAGCTCTACTTCACAAACCTCCAAAGCAAGGAGAATGTGCCCACCATGATCAACCCCAAGCCCTGTGGCCACCTCTGCTGCTGCGTGGTGCGAGGCTGCGAGCAGGTAAGTGACGGGGCCTGGCCTTGGCTCAGACCTCAGGGCCCCCAGAGCTCCTGATGGGTGTGGGGAGGAGTTGGAAGGTCCTGGGGAGACAGGTCACAGCAGAGATGGGTACATGGTGTGGTAGAATCTGTCCCACAACCTCCCCCCCAACACACAGGACTTGCACATAAATACCCAAAGGTAAATAGACTCCCAGGGGAGGCAAGGCTGGGGCTGGGTTGGGAGTGAGGTGCGGCGCCTCCCTCAGCGGGTCCCCCCCTGTTCCTACAATCCTTGAAGCCCCAGTTCCCACTGTTGGGTTTGTTCCCTGTCCCTACAGTGACCAAGTTTTCAAACCCCGAATCAGAAGAGATCAGCCAAGAGGACAGCGTTATGCTGTATTTACTAGCTCTGTGGCTTTAGGCAAGTTTCTTGACTGCTCTGTGCCTCAGTTTCCTGCTCTGTAAGATGGGGCTAATTGTACCTACCTGGTAGGATGGTTGTAAGGAGTAAGTGAGTTAACACATAAAGAGCTGAAAGCAGCGCCTGGCCTGTGGTAAGCACTGGGTCAGTGCTAGCTTGGTGCTGCGGGGACCAGCCCGGCTCTGACCAAAGCCCCCGCCTCGCCCGCCCTCGGCAGGTGGAGGCCATTGAGTACTACACGAAGCTGGAGCAGAAGCTGAAGGAGGACTACAAGCGGGAGAAGGAGAAGGTGAACGAGAAGCCTCTTGGCATGGCCTTTGTCACCTTCCACAATGAGACCATCACCGCCATGTGAGCCCCCGCCCTGCCTGCCCACACCAGCCCTTGTCCCCCAGTGACCAGCTGGGGCTCCCAGGGCCCTGTGCTCGTGGCTAGCTGTCGGCAGTGGGATCCCCAGTGGCCGGTACCATGGTAACCAGTGCCCATCCCCCCAGCATCCTAAAGGATTTCAACGTGTGTAAGTGCCAGGGCTGCACCTGCCGTGGGGAGCCACGCTCCTCATCCTGCAGTGAGTCCCTGCATATCTCCAACTGGACCGTGTCCTATGCCCCCGACCCCCAGAACATCTACTGGTGAGCAAATGGGGATGGCAGGGGCAGGCTTCATGGGCCTGGGTGGGCTCCAGAGGGCAGTGGGGAGGGGAGGAAGGTCCTAGGTGTCACTGGGTGCCAATCAGGGATTTGGTCCCTGGAGTGATCGCCACCCCTGCCTTCCCAGGGAGCACCTCTCCATCCGCGGCTTTATCTGGTGGCTGCGCTGCCTGGTTATCAACGTTGTCCTCTTCATCCTCCTCTTCTTCCTCACCACCCCGGCCATCATCATCACCACCATGGACAAGTTCAATGTCACCAAGCCCGTGGAGTACCTCAACGTGAGGCCCACACCCCACCCCAGCCCTCCACGCTGTGTCACAAGACACAGATACCAAACCCCAAATCCCTCCCAGGGGGACAACTAGATGCCCTCCTGCCCAGTCCAGCTTTTCCAGCTCGGCCCCACCAAGAAGCTCCCACACGACCATGGGCTGAAACGCCTCTGTGCAGTTCCCTTAGGCTCCCTGCCACCTTCCTCCTCGGAGAGGCCACCCTTGGGTTTGCACACACCGAGGGAGACACCCAGGGAAAAAAGAGAGTCCAGGCCCAGGCCTAACTGACCCTGTGACCTCAGAAAGTCCCTTCTCCCCATCCCTCGGTCTCTCCAGCAGAAGAGTAGAAGGTTCAGACTAGATCATTGGCTTCCAAACTTAGATTCTGATGCCTTTGTCAGAAGGAATCTTACATGAAACCTGATATGGAAAAGCAGGGTTGCTCCGATGGCAGTAGAGTGGGGACCACTTGTCTCCCCTCACTCCTCCTGCCATGCACACAGCATGTCTCCTTAGAACCTCAAAGTTCAAAGGAAGACAGTTTGAAAATCACTGAGTGATAATAGCGTAATAGATGAGACCCAGACTGCCTGGGTTCAAATCCCATCCCACTGCTTACTAGCTGGATAAGCTATTGAATCTCTTTTTTGCCTCAGTTTGCTCATCTCTAAAATGGGGTAATATTGTGAGGATTAATACATGTAAAGTACCTGATCAGTGCTTGGCACGGAGTAGGTGTTCAGCAAATGCTAACCACTGATATTATTCATATGGCCCTGCTCCACCCTCACCCCTGGCCCTCCAGATGTTCTGGACTTCTGCCATGGGGCCTTGAGAGCCGAGGGGCCCAGTGGGGGAGGGGGCAGGTAAGCAAAGCAATCTGGGTGCACTCCAGTTCCCCTGCCTAATGCCTTCCCTGTGCCCCGCTGCAGAACCCCATCATCACCCAGTTCTTCCCCACCCTGCTGCTGTGGTGCTTCTCGGCCCTGCTCCCCACCATTGTCTACTACTCTGCCTTCTTTGAAGCCCACTGGACACGGTGAGACACCTCTACACGTGCCGCGCGGCGGCCCTCCTAGGTGGGCACCCATCCCGCTGGGCAGCCCTTTGCCCTTCAGGCTCCCTGGCCCTGGCAGTCCCAGAGCTGGCAGGGAAGGGATGGTGGCCAGCATCCTCACCTTTTCCTAAGGGATGCTCCCGGGACACTGTACCGGCTGGGGGAGCAGGCGTGGGGGGCTGGCTCACCTGACCTCTGCCCCTGTGCCCCTTGCCCCAGCTCTGGGGAGAACAGGACCACCATGCACAAGTGCTACACCTTCCTCATCTTTATGGTGCTGCTCCTGCCTTCGCTGGGACTGAGCAGGTGGGTTTCGGAGGCTGGGATGGCAGCCAGGGTTGGGGGACTGCAGGACAGGGAGAGGGAGCAGTTCAGGCTCCCACCTCGCCTACAGAGCTGGGGGCACAAGACTAGAAGCCTGGCCATCCCCAAGCCTCCTGACTTACCTGCCCCATGTCTGGGGGCGTCCCCAGAGGCTCTTGGGTGGGACTCCCCCTCCCCTGGTGTTCTGGGCCATTCCAGCCCACCACCACGCCTCTCCTTTCCTCCCCTCCAGCCTGGACCTCTTCTTCCGCTGGCTCTTTGACAAGAAATTCTTGGCCGAGGCAGCTATTCGGTTTGAGTGAGTGACCAGGGGCCCCAGGGAAGGAGACCGGATTGTAGGAGTGGGTATGCCTAAGAGACACTGCGAGCCCCGGGGTGAGGGTGCAGCCAAGCTTCCACCCCTGCAGGGGGAAGAGGGCAGAGGAGGGAAGGGCTTACATCACGGTCTGGCAGGCTCATCCCAAAGGTTCACCCACAGGGTGTCTTGGTTGTTTACATGAGAGATGTCCCTGGGGTCTGTGTTGGGGCTCACTCTCTGGGAACCTCTCTGGATTCTGAGGTCACCCTCAAGGTATATTTGGGGCTCTGGGGCCCACACTAGAGGGGCTTCTATGAGGGCCTCTAGGGCTCGTATTCTGGGTCTAACTGTGGGAGTCTGGTGTTTCTCTTAGGAGGTTTGGAGAGGTGTCTGTAATGGGATCTTGGTCATACTTTGGGAGTGACTTGGGGGATCCTGGAAGTCTCCCTGAAGGTCTCTGGAGCCCACACTTTTGAGTGTCTAAGGAAGGCTCTTGGGCTCACAAATCTGGGAGTATCTATGGGGACTCTGGGGCTCACACTTTGGGGTGTTTCTGGGAGTTCTGGGAACATCTCTGAAGTTTTGGGCTCTTATTCAGAGGGTGACTGCGGAGTTCTTGATGGGGCACCCTCTCTGGGAATCCCCGTGAGGGTGCCTTGGGGGACATGTACCATGGCTGTATATGTGGGCAAAGCTCTGGGGGTCTTGCTCTGGGCCATCTGTGGTAACCTTGGCCTCACACTTGGTGTGTCACGGGCATTGACAAAGGTTCCTGGGTTCCCCACTCTAAGGATCTCGGAGGGAGGGTCTCTGGAGTTTGTGTTCTGGAGGTGTCCAAGACTCACACTCTGGGGGTAACTCTGGGTTAAGTTAAAATCTAAGGCAGGAGCCTTCAGGGTGTTCCTGGGGCTCATACCTTTGGGGTCTTTGGGGTTCTCAGGGGGGTTGTCTATGGAGATCTTGGGCAGTCATACCCTGAACATTCTGGTAGCCTTAGAGGTCTTGAGCACTCCCTCCATGGGTGTTTATGGGGCACAAGTTCTAGGGGTGCCTCTGGGCTCGCTCTCAGGCCGTGTCCCCTCACACTGAGGGTGTCTGGGGCTTACTTTGGAGGTGTCTGTTGACACTCTGGCATCCGCCTCTGGGGTTCACACTCTGGGAGGACTGAGGCACAGGTGCTTGAGGGTGAGCTGGGGGGTCCACCTGGAAGAAGGCACGTTGGGGGTGAAGGTGTGGTGTGCTGTGCTGGCAGTGGGCAGGCGGCCACCCAGTCCCCCAAGGGCGCAGTGCCGGAGCACCTGGTACCCGCAGGTGCGTGTTCCTGCCGGACAACGGCGCCTTCTTCGTGAACTACGTCATTGCCTCAGCCTTTATCGGCAACGCCATGGACCTGCTGCGCATCCCGGGCCTGCTCATGTACATGATCCGGCTCTGCCTGGCGCGCTCTGCCGCCGAGAGGCGCAACGTGAAGCGGGTACGGCCGCCTGGGGCCGCCGTGGCCCGCACAGCGCCCCCTGGTGGGCCCAACAGAAACAGCGACAGTCATGCTAGAGTGTGGGGCACAGGGGTGCTGGGAAATCTGCGAGCCGAGTTCCGGGGCCCTGGGCTATCCCTTTCCCATCTGGGGCCTCAGCTTTCCCATATGTACAGTGATGGGTCGACATAGATAACCCTGAAGGCCCCTGCCAGTTCTGACCATCTAGTGTTCTATGATGGGAGTTGGGGGAGGTCCGGGTCCCTAGACTTAGGGTTCCTCTGCCCTAACCCGACATGAGGCTCCGATATCCCATTCCCAAGCCCACGGCCTGCCAGCCCCTGATCTCTTGAAGGCCCCTCCCCACACCCTCTCACTGTCCCCACCCTGCCCTCCATCTCCTCCACAGCTCCTCTCTCCACCGCCCTACCCTAGACATTGGGTTCCTCTTCCCCATGGCTTCTTTCCTGGCCCCAGAGTTCCTGGCCCCTCCCCCTGCCCTGTACCCCTCCTGTCTGTCCCTCCCCTCCATGAGCCCCCCTCCTGCCCATCTCCCCCCCAGCATCAGGCCTACGAGTTCCAGTTTGGCGCAGCCTACGCCTGGATGATGTGCGTCTTCACGGTGGTCATGACCTACAGTATCACCTGCCCCATCATCGTGCCCTTCGGTAGGCACCGCCGCGCCGGGACCTGGGCCCTGCTCGGGGGGACCCAGGACCTCACCCGCACCACTCTAGTAAGGCAGGCCACCCCGAGTGGACAGGGCCCCGGCTGGGAGACCGGCCCCTCAGGCCTCCCGCCCGGTCCCTGGCTCAGTCTGGGGCCTGGCCTAGGGGGAGAAGGGGAAAACCATGTCAGCTCAGGCTGGACCCAGCTGGTGTACTGGGCCCCTGGGCAGAGTCACCCCAACATGGCCATACCCACACCAATGCCTTCACTCACCTGGATATACTTGGACACATATCACATACACACACACTCCTACACAACATCCATGGGCACACTTGTACACGGCCCTGTAAACTCAGGAAAGACCTTTGGATTCCAGGGTGGGGTTGGGTCCTCGCTGGAGATACAGCTGAGCTGTGTGACTTGACAACTCCCTCTTCCTTCTGAAGAAATTTAGCCGAGTTTCTCTTCAACTCTCACCCCCTCTAGTGGCCTCTACTTTCCCCTTGACCACATCCTAACCCCTTAACCACCCTCCCTGGTTGTTGAAGGCTCCAAGCTTCCAGATTAACCTCTTTGTCCTCCTTCTAAAGCTCCCATCCCCTCAGCCTCCAGGAAAATAGAACTTACCACCTAATTTATACTCATCTCTTGAGAGACAGGGATAGAGAAAAATGGGATGGGGTTTGAGAGGATGCTTGTTGAAGCAAATGGGTGGATTTCTAACAGTAGCATTCCTGGTGAGGGGCAGCAGCATGGAGGGGTTGACGCAGAAGAAGCCAAAGTTCTCTGATCTGCTAGGGGCTTGGGGCTCTATCCTGTACTGGGGCTGGGGCAGCAGGAGGGAGGCCAGCCCTGCAGCGACCTCGGAAGGACCAGGACAACCTGTGACGGACACGCAGAGGTCCGGCGGTGCTGGTTCCGAGGTCAGGGCCCATGTGGCTTCCCCCAGGGCTCATGTACATGCTGCTGAAGCACCTGGTGGACAGGTACAATCTCTACTACGCCTACCTGCCGGCCAAGCTGGACAAGAAGATCCACTCGGGGGCTGTGAACCAGGTGGTGGCCGCGCCCATCCTCTGCCTCTTCTGGCTGCTCTTCTTCTCCACCATGCGCACCGGTGAGGGCACCCCACCCTTGGGCGGTTGAGGTGGGGAGGCAGAGGGGACTCCCTCCAGAGTCGCGGCAGAGCAGGACAAGGGAGGTCCATGATGGCCGGGGGTCGCAGGCGGGGGGCCTGGGAGAGGCTAGGGTGAGGCCACAGCATATGGGAGTGTGGGACTGCGTTCAGAAGGTGCAGAAGCCAGGCGCTGGACCCCTGAGAGTGTGCCCACAGGAGAGATAGCAGCCCCATATTTTGTCCCCCACACCAGGGTTTCTGGCCCCCACGTCCATGTTCACGTTCGTGGTCCTGGTCATCACCATTGTCATCTGTCTCTGCCACGTCTGCTTCGGACACTTCAAATACCTCAGTGCCCACAACTACAAGGTATGGGGCGAGGGGCCAGGGGGGTGGCTGAGGGCAGGAGCTCAAGGGGGGCAGGGGGATGGCTGAGGGCAGGAGCTCGAGGGGGGCAGGGGGATGGCTGAGGGCAGGAGCTCGAGGGGGGCAGGGGGATGGCTGAGGGCAGGAGCTCGAGGGGGGCAGGGGGATGGCTGAGGGCAGGAGCTCGAGGGAGGCAGGGGGATGGCTGAGGGCAGGAGCTCGAGGGGGGCAGGGGGATGGCTGAGGGCAGGAGCTCGAGGCGGGCTGGGGGATGGTTGGGGGCTGAGGGCAAGGCTAACAAGGATGTGGAGAGGATGTGGTGGCACGGTTGCGGCTGAGAGCAGGGCATTCTCCCCACTCCCTGACTCATTCTGGGCCCCTCAAGATTGAGCACACGGAGACAGATACTGTGGACCCCAGAAGCAATGGACGGCCCCCGACTGCTGCCGCTGTCCCCAAATCTGCAGTGAGTACCCCATTCCATGGTTAAGGGTGGGGAGGGGCCTCTGATTGGGATTCAGCCCCAAAGCTGGGTGTCCCATTAGTCCTCCAGAAAGGGAAGCCTTTCCAGACCTCAGGGCAGTGGGAGACAGGGCAGGGAGAGGCCAGGCTTTACTGGGGGCTGTTCCCTCCTCCCTTGGAGGGATCACTGCCCCTCCCTCCCGCAGGCCCTGAGATTCCCCATCCCCCCTTCCCACAAGGGGCAGCTGTCCACCCTCACCCCCACTCCTCTCCCCCTTCAGAAATACATCGCTCAGGTGCTGCAGGACTCAGAAGTGGACGGGGATGGGGATGGGGGTCCTGGGAGCTCGGGGGACGAGCCCCCGTCGTCCTCGTCCCAAGATGAGGAGCTGCTGATGCCACCTGATGGCCTCACGGACACGGACTTCCAGTCTTGCGAGGACAGCCTCATAGAGAATGAGATTCACCAGTAAGGGGAGGGAGGGGCCCTGGAGGCCACGCCCTGCCCCCACCCCACCCACCCTCCATGGACACTAAAATGCTAATAATTTATTAGATCTAAAGCCCCTTCCTCCCCATCCCCTGCTTTCATTAAGGTATTTAAACCTGGGGATTTCGCTGCTCTCCCCCGCCACGGAGGGAGGGAGGGAACCCCCCAACCTCAGTGAGGAGAGCCCCGAGCCGGCCCCGGGGCAAAGAGAGGTGTGAACAGGGTTCCCCCAGATCAGTGCCCCCAGGCTAGTAGCGTGGTCAGGAAAGGGTTAATGAGAGCCAAGAGGGGTACCTGGTGCAGTGGCTGGAGACCTGGGGGGCCAGGCAGATCAGGGGCCACCACCTCCCCAGTTCTTTCCTCCTGCCAAGTCCCCCTGGGATCTGGAACCTCCAGGGAAGCGGAGCCTCCAGCCCCCATGGGTTGCACAAGGGGAGGGGGTGCTGAGAGGGAGGAAGCGTCAGGCGCCAAGCCAGGGGGGTGACCTGGGGGTGGGGGTGGGCATGGCTGACACTGGAAAATGGGTTTTTGCACTGTTTTTTTTTTTTTTCCTTTAAAATAAAAATGACAAGAAAAGCTCTGAGGCAGGTGTCTGATTTGTGGTGCTGCCCTGGACACGTGGCAGGGGTTCCGCCACCCTTCTGTCCATCTGGAAGACCTGTTCAGAGTGCCCCCCATGACCTGGGCAAGAGGCTTCTTGGGTGGAGCCTCAGTTTCTCCATCCAGGAGAGGAGGGAGTGGCAGCAGGGGCTCGCTATGTGCATGCTGCCAACCGCCCTCCACCCTTCCCCTGTGTCAGCGTTTTCTCCACCCCTTGCCCTGAGGAAATTGTGGGACCACTCAGACTGAGGGACAGGGACACAGACCCCACACTCCATCCCTGAGAGCCACACAAATGGGACAGAGATTCAGGGGAGAAACTTGTGCAGAGCCACCAGCTCCACACCAGTCCAGGAAGAAGGCTTCCTGGAGGAGGAAGATCCCAGGATGGCTGCTTCCAGAAAGGGACTCTTAGCGGGCTGCTCTGGAGGGGGAGAGACAAGAAAATGGGGCCACAGGAGCCAACCAAATACTGTCGTTATTAATTGTTATCATTGTTGCTACAACTTATTGAGTGGCTATTGTGTGCCTGGAATTATGCTAAGTGACTTCCATGCTTTAACGCATTTACTCCTCAGAGAGCTTGCTCTGACGTCAGGCATGGGTTTGCTGTGAGGATTACGTGAGACAATGTGTCATGTGCTCGCTTGGCCCAGTGCCTGGTACAAGGTAAACACCCCATAAACGTCACCTATAATTAATACGATGATCATTAACAGGACCTACAAAGCGGGTGTGGTTTTCCTCTTTATGGATGAGGACACAGGTTCAGAGAGGGTGTGGGGTTCGCCCAAGGTTACCAGCCTGGGAGGGATCTCGGAAAGGTCCTCCTGAGCATCTCAGTGAGCCCGCCCCCAGCCCATCTGTCCCTTCCCCAGGAGACCCTTCTTGAAAAGCCCCCTCCCTACCCTCCCATCAAATCTTATCCATCCTCTAATACCCAACTCAAATTCACATTCTCTAAGAAATTTCCTGTGACCGCCCTAGGCCACCCTCCAGAGGCCCACAGAGCCGTGTGGTCACACACAGTACATACTGCGTGTGCGAGAGCCAGGAGACCTGGACTCCAGTCCTGGTTCTGTCACTAACTCTGCACAACCCCAGGAAATCCACCTCTCATCTCTGGACCTGTTTCCTCATCAGTAAAATCAGGGAGCACGACCAGGTGACCCCTAAGGCCCTGGAGCATCTCCTGCCCAGGACCAGCAGGACCCAGAAAACAAGACAGTGAGTCAAGGGGAACTCCCCAAGGGGAGAACAGACCTCTGAGGAGGAGGAGGAAGAGAAGGAGTAGGTACCACAACTGCCTGCAGACTGTCAACAAGAAACGAACAACAGTGGTGACAGCAAACAGAGCGTAAAGCCTGATAAAGATTGCCGGAGCACTGGCACGGGCGGGGCAGGAGGCAAACAGTGCCCAGGTCCAGCCCCAGGCTGGGGAGAGATGCCACTTGCATGACGAACACGGCTTGGAGGGCCAGGGTTTCCTGGTGGCCTGCTGTGGGCAGAGGAGTGGGCCACACACAGTGGAGATGAAGGTCGGGGCCTCAGCCTTCGCATGAACCTCAGATCTGCAGTCTTCTGAAATATGGACTCCAGGGTGGAGCCCCCAGAGTCCCAGGGCTGGAGGAGCTGCTAGGCCAAGGGTGGGGGAGCAGAGTGCCAGCCGGTGGGTAGGCAAAGATTGGCTGGGTTTCAAGCAGAGAGCTCGCACAGCAGGCCCCTGAGGCCGCTAACAGTAGTCTCACCCTGCATCCCTCCATCAACCGCTCCTGAGCACCTACTGTGCACAGGGCTCTGAGCAGGACACTGGTGACACCGTGAGGAGCAAGGCTGCCTCCCAGGCTCCCACAGCCCAGTGGGCAAGCCAGACAGAGGACCGAGCACTCACTGGGTCCAGCACTGTTCCTAGCACTTTCTATGAACTGGTGGAGCCCTCAGAGAAGCCGTGTCCCAAATGTACAGATGAGGAGCCGAGGCACACAGTGGTGAGGGCCCAGCTAAGACAACATTTTTTTTATTTTTTTTCTTTGGTGAGGAGATCAGCCCTGAGCTAACATCCATGCCAATCCTCCTCTTTTTGCTGAGGAAGACCGGCCCTGAGCTAACATCCGGCCAATCTTCTTCCACTTTATGTGGGACGCCACCACAGCATGGCCTGACAAGCGGTGCGTTGGTGCACACCCAGGATCTGAACCCGGGCTGCCAGCAACAGAACGCGTGCACTTAACCGCTACACCATGGGGCCGGCCCCCCAGCTAAGACAATCTGTCTGCAGCAGAGCCAGGACAAGGGTGAAAACTCTTAGGATGCATGGGAGCCCAAAGGCAGGACATCTTGCCTCACGCAAACTTTTTACTGCTCAGCTGAGAAAGTTGACATCCAAAGAGGAGGAGACAAAGACCCACAATTATTAAGGCCAAAATGGCCAGCGTGGTACCAGACACCTGGCCTGGGGTCATTGGGTTAAACCAGGAACACCTCCACCACCTGCTCTGAGGCTGGGGCTGTGAGGTGACCCCTCATCAGGTCAGATGGAAAAGTCCAGAAGGCCAAGTGAGGCAGGGGAACTGGGGCGAGGGGAAGGGAATGGATGGGGAGGGAGCGAGGGTGCCCGGTAAGGACTGGCTGGCATGGTCTGTGGGGGCTGAGGCAACCATGGACACGTCCAGGGGCCAGGGGCTCGGGTCGGCCTCGAGGTCCCATAGGCTCTAGATCAGTTCTTCGGAACATAAACAGAGGAAGGAAAGAACCAGACACATTCAGGTGACTGACCATCTGGAAATGACCACTGGTATTGATTGGAGTGGGGCCAAGGAGGGCATGATTTAAGGAGCAACCAGGAGTGGTTCTGAACCAGCACCTTGGCTCATGAAGGCCCCTTGGCGCTCCTGAAGCCTGTTTCTCTACAGGTGGGCAGACACACCACTGCCCTTTGCCTGGCAAGGCCTGTTGTCTGCACATTGTCGCTTGGATAGACCTCACCCTGGGCCTCTGGTCAGCCTAAACTCCTCAGTTCCTCACCTGCCTGGCATGCCTCTCCTCCCCTCGGAGGAGGGTCTCCCAACCCCACCTTATCGGTCTTCTGGAAGGGCCTGAAGCTCAAAGCCAGGTTCAAGTGTTTCCAGATGGGAAACTCCAGGCAATGCTCAAACAGCAGACAGAGCACAAGTCACTGGGAGATCCCGGCCCCAGGGTGGGAGGCTGTAATAGAGGAGAACGCCCGTGCCCACCCACACCCGGCCGTGGCGCCTCCTCAGAGGCAGGGCGAAGTCAGGAGGGGGAATTACAACCCGGTCATTTGACAAACATGTCCTGAGCAGGGACTGCGTGCCCAGCTCCGTGCTGGTGCTGCAAAGGAGCCCAGAGTTGTGGTGGTGGAGCCACGGAAGTGGGGAGGGAGGCCACAGGGAGCCCCTAAGTCCACTTCGCCTCCTCCCTTGCCAGCTGGGGCCAGGCAGAAGAGCTGGACAAGAGCTGGGGCTCCGGGTTCAAATCCCAGGTCAGCCACCTACCAGCCGTGTGACCTCGGGCAAGTGTGTATCATTCCTCTCGGAAAGGAAAACTCCCGTTTCCTTTACACACGAAGTACTTCCGAAACTAAACGTGTGGGGGCTTTTCCCCCTCTCTCCAGACACCAGCTGGGTGTCCTACAATTCCATCCAGTTCTGACACTATCTACCTGGAGTTCGTGTCAGATCCCACAGGCTAAGGGCTCAGTCCCACACCTCAGACGCCAATTGCAAGTCCCAGGTTGTTACCTGCACTTCTGTCCGAAGGGCTATAAATCAGGGTCCCCACAGCCCCTCCTCAGGTTTGATAATTTGCTATGATGGCTCACAGAACTCAGGAGAACACTCGCATTTACCGGTTTATTATAAAAGGATACAACAAAGGGTACAGGTGAACAGCCAGATGAAGTACACAGGGCAAGGTCCAGAAGGGACCACAGAGCTTCTGCCCTGCGGAGTTGGGGTGCACCACCCCTCCTGGCACGGACGTGTGTTCACCAACTCAGAAGCTCTCTGAACCTCACATTTTAAGGGTTTTTACGAAGGCTTCATGACGTAGGCGTGATCAATTATTAGCTCAATCTCCAGCCCCTCTCCCCTCCCTGGAGGATGGGGGGTGGGACTGAAAGTTCCAAGCTTTTAATCACGGCTTGGTCTTTCTGGTGACCAGCTGCCATCCTGAGGCTGTCCAGGAGCCCTCCAAGAGTCACCTCCTTAGAACAAAAGACACTCCTTTCACTCAGGAAATTCCAAGGGATTTAGGAGCTCTCTGTCGGGAACCAGGGGCAGAGACCAAATATCTGTTTCTTGTTATGTCACCTCTGAACCTCACTTTCCTCATCTATAAAATGGGCATAAGGATACCATGTTCTCAAGTTGTTTTAAGGATTAAGTAAGTAGAAAGTTCTTGCCCAGTGCTTCGTACAGAATAATAACTTAATAAACTGTAATTAATATTCTTACAGATGAGGAAATTGAGATCCAAGAAAGTGGGATGGGGAGGACTTGCCCAAGGTTGGCCAGTGTTGGAGCCTGGAACAAGGCTCTGTGATTCTGTTCAGTTGCCTGACCATCTGCTCAGTACCCGATGCACCTCCAGGCAGGGCTGAGGGGCACCAGGATGACCTTGACTGTCCCCGTCCTCGACAGCCATACACTCTGAGAAAGACTGTTCTATAGGGCAGACTTCCCAGCCCAAAGACTTCACCTTTCCCCTGGAGAGACACGACCGTCAGGCCACTGGCCTAACCATGCCAAGGAGAGTGTTATGGGTTGAATTGTGTCCCCAGAAAAGATATGTTGAAGTCCTAACCCCCAGTACCTCAGAAAGTGAACTTATTTGGAAATAGGGTCATTGCAGAAGTAATTAGTTAAGATGAGGTCATGCTGGAATAGGGTGGCCCCTAATCCTGTCTTTATAAGAAGAGGAGAGAGACACAGAAAATGCCACCTGAAGACACAGAGACACACAGTGAGAACGCCATGTCGGTGGGAAAGTGACTTTGGCAGTGAGGAGCCTTTCAGGATAAAAGGTCAGGTTGGGGTGTCAGGCACAACTCCTTCCTAGAAGCCTTGGGCTGAAGGAGAGGGACTCAGACTGTCCTGATTGGAAGATGAGGTGAGGACAGCCAGCCTGCTGGAGGCCCCCGGTGGGCGTGCTGGGTCTCCCATCCCTGCAGGGAGATGGCCCTCGGGCTGGCGGGTGGGGACCAGGCAGATGGAAAGGGGCTAGGTGATGGACAGTGCCAGCCTGTGGGGGACAATGAGAAGGAGGAAAGAGAGGAAGGCAGTTGTTAAAACCTGCCACTGACCTAGGAATCCCACTGCAATTGGAGAGTTCTGGGTGGGGAGGGGGGGGGTCCTCCTCCCCCTCCCCCTCCCCCCAGAACCTTCAACTGTCAAGCACCATGCTAGCCACCACCATGCTGTACTCCCCAGGTAGGCGCTGATGGGGCTTGTCCACTCCTGTCCCTCTGCAGACTAGGGCCTCCCCCAGGGAAGGGGCCGTGTGCCCTCGAGGGTGACTCCTCCGTCAGACTGGATGCCCCTAGGAGCAGGAGCTGGGCCACTTCCTCAGACCGTTCGGGAAAGAACAGGTCGCTTGTGATGGGACCCCCGGAGCCTGTCTTCCTTGTCTTCACTGAGAGGTTGGAGTCGGGGAGAGGAGAGGGACCAGCCACCCCACTGTCACAGCTACCTGAGGAAAAGGCTTGTGTGAGGGGAGCCCCAGCGGCTGTTAGAAAAATAAAACTCAGGAAACAGAGAGAACCTCTCCCCGCCTAGAAAAGCAGGCCCCTTGGTGCAGAAAGACCAGATCTAAGAAGGCCCACAGAGCAGGCCCACAGAGCAGGCCTACAGAGCAGGCCTGGGAGCAGACCTCAGGCCCCGGGGGGAGGCAGCTCTTGGTGGGAGGGGAGGGGCTGGGCAGAGCTGAGCTGTTCTGTGAGGTGGGAGGTAAGGGGTCGGAAGGCAGCCAACCCCAGCCAGCAGAAGGGCTCAGCCCTGCTCCTCACCCAGCCTAGGAGAGCAGCCAGATTCTGCTATAAGCGGCACCCTACCCCCAGCCTCCGGGCCTCTCGGGCCCTCACCACCTGCCTTACCCCTGGAAGTGTAGGCCTAGCCCTAGGAAGAGAGCCCAAACCAGTCCTTGCTCTTTAGAAGTTCCCTAACTGAGAAGTCTAGACAACATCTTCGTTTCCTCCCAGCTCTGGAAATTCAGCTGTCCGTAAATCTATAGGGCCCCAGTCTGATGGGGGAGCTGCAGCCCCCAGCCTCAGGGACGACTCCCAGTCTGATGGGGAAGACAGGATATGCACCTAGGACAGAGAGCTTCCTATCCATTCATGCCTTGTTTTAATGTATTGCTTTAGCCATCTGCCTGTCCTTCTCATAGCCAGCCTTGTTTGTCTGTCTCAGCTTGCCCATGCCCCAGCCCCGCGACAGGGCTTGGGTCAGTTGCTCTCTCTGGAGACATATTTGTTGATAACTATGGTGGAGTGTATGTGTGTGTAAGACCTCCCCGCCAGCCGGCTGAGGAATGAGCTCAGACCCTGCGGACTGAGTATGCGGGATCTTGAGCAGGGTTTGGAGTCAGGACGGTGAGCAATGGACTCCTTGGGCCCGGTGATGGTCAGGGGACCAAGGGCTCCAGGGAGACGAGGGAGGTGAGATTTCACCGCCTTCACCTTGGCTGCCCTCTGATGTTCTCCTGTTGTCTTGGACACCAGCACCTTCTGTGGTCCCTCCAAACCCCCCGGGAGATCTCCACACACTCACTCAGGTTTCTCACCCTCTACACTCTCAACACTTGGGGGCAGGATAATCCCTTGTTGTAGGGGCTGTCCTGTGCACCGTAGGATGCATAGCTGCATCCCTGGCCTCTGCTCACTGGATGCCCACTCCCAATTAGGACAACCAAAAATGTCTCTAGATATTGCCAAGTGTTCCCTGGGGGCATGATCGCCCCTCCTCCCCTCCGATGAGAACTGCTGATCTAACTTCTCTGGGGGGCCCTGGGTTCCACCTAGGTCAGGAGGGAATGGTCGTTCCTGCCCTGCTGGCGACACTGGGTAAAGACGAGGTGATGAAACAACGCAAGTTCTCGATTCTCATCCTTCTCAGGGATGCTCTTCACCCTTCCTCTCTGGACCCTCCTCATCAAAGGGACCCCACTGCTTATTCCCCCACAGGTCTCCCTTCACAACCTCTCCCCCAGCTCTGTGGGCAAGAAATAAGCCACTTATCTTCATCTCCCACCGCCACATACATAATCCACAGACACACACACACACCCCTTTGCTCATTTTCTCCTAGTCTGAGGGAGTGGGAAAGAGCTTCCTGGACCATTTCTAAGAGCAGCCCAGAGGGCTTGGGTTGGAAGAAAGGGCTGGAGGGGAAGGGAGAGGGAGAGGAGGAAGAACTCCCAGATTCTGGCTCTGCCCACCCTCTCCTCTGCCGCCCAGCCCTGATCTTCCAGATCCAGGAACTCATGGTCACTCCACAGTTGGGGGAGTAGGGTGAGCTGAGAGCAGAGAAAAGGAGCAGTCACCCCCCTCTCCCTGCCAGAACCTCCCCGATTATCCCACCAACCTGGGCGGCCTCTTTCTCTGGTACCTTCTCCCTGTCTCTGTGGCCCAGGAAGCTGAACCTGAGGAGGAGTTGTCTGGGGAGGGTCCTCTCAGAGCTCCAGGCTGGGGGTGCCCACACAGAATAAACACTCCATAAGGGATGGCTGAGAGGAGCTAGGGTTTGCTCTAAGAGCTCAAACCTGGCTGCAGAGACAGACAAGCATACAGACGATCCCGGTATGTTGAGCGGAAGTGTTGCTGCTGTCCTTGTGACCGTGAAGCCCTATAAAGGAGGGGTGCCAGGGGATGCTAGTAGGAGCCTAATAAATATCAGCTGACCAGCCAGGTCAGTGGAGACAAGGCAACTGACATTCTCTGGGCCCCCACTGAGCGCCAGTCTTTTTCATGAATGGTGCGTCATTTAATCCTGGAACACCCTTCCAGGAAGGATATAGCAGCCTCTCTCTACAGAAGAGGAGACCAAGGCTTAGAGACATAAAGCAACTTGCCCAAGGTCACACAGCTACCCACTCTGGCTCAGTGCAGCCCAGGGCACTAGCTCTGCTAAAGAGAAATCAGCTGCCTCTCCGACCCCTTTTCCAACACCTTATCAGTCCGCCCTCCCAGCTCAGAGGAAGTGGCTTAACAAAGACCACCGAGAGGCTGGGGTAAAATGGAGGAAGGGAAGGACCACTCATCCTTCTCTCTAGCACGGCCTCTGCCCCTCCCCCTAGGATCCCTTCCAGCAAGGCAGTGAGTGTGAAGGGTGAGAGCATGGACCAGTCTGCCTAGGTATGACCCTGACTCTGCTGCCCACCAGGAGTGCAGCCTTGAGGAAGTTCAACCTCTCTGTGCCTCGGTTTCTCCCTCTATAGCAGGGAGACAATAATAATAAACCTAATCAATAAGGTGTTGTGAGGATTCAATGAGTTAATGCACGTAAACCGTTTAGATCCCTGCCAGGCATGCGCTGAGTCCTCAGACACTATTATTTTGATAAAAGCTAGGCAAGTGCTAGTTACTTTCATAACTGAGGGAGGATCCCTAACATCTCATCACAGGCTCTTGGAAGAAGCAAAGGACAGGATCCTAAGTCTTTCTTCAGCAAACTCACCCTAATCCTTACGGACAATGAACTTTTCTCAGTGAGGCCAGGAGCCTCCAGGCCCCAGGGACCCTAAGGGGACCCCAAGGGGACCCCAAGGGGACCCCAGAGAGGCCTTTATGGTGGGACCTGCTCTGGGGTGGGCCTGCTGGTGGGATCTCCCCAGTGGAATGGAGGGTCCCAGGGACGAGTCATATGCCCATCCATCCCTTCATGGGATCATTACTGGGCCCTCTTCCTGTGGGGCAAACTAAGATGCACAAACCTCCTCTCTTCCAGCAGCTGCCGGGGAACATCCTTCAACACATTTATTGAGTACCTACTGTGTGCTCCATACAGCAGCAAACAGAACACACAGAGCTCCCCGCCCTCCCGAGCTTTTGTTCTATGAGGAGGCAAACAATACACAAATTTTATAGTACGTTAGGGACTACAATGGGACAGAGAGTTGGGGGCCAGGGCAGGAGAGAGAAAATAGATTTGCAAACACAGATAAAAAATTACTGCAGTGCAGAGCAAGGCATTCATTCATTCATTCACTGAAAGCATTTCCAAGCCCCTGCTGGCCCAGGTGCTGTATGAGACAGAGGGAACCCAGTGGTGGACGGGGGCCCTCCTGCACCCTTGAGAGCTCACAGACAGGCCAACTCAGAGCGGGCGGGCGGGCAGTGATGGGTGTCATAACAAAGGGAGGTGTTGGGCACTAGGGCGGCCCCAATCTCTGCCTGGGCACGTCGAGGGAGGCTTCACCAAGGAGGTGGCACTGAGCAAGGACTGGAAGGCCGAGCAGGACTTTTCCCAGGGGACAAGGCGTGCGCATGGGATCAGGAACGATTCCAGGCAGAGGCACAGAGGCGAGAACAGCCCAATGCCCCTGAGGAAGGAAGGCAGCCAACGTGCAAAGGCGCTGGGCCAGATGGTGGCAGCCTGGTTTGGGTTTGTCAGGCTACCAACGGGAGACTACAGGTGATATTACTGGACCCAGGGAAGTCCCAAAGAGACACCGATGTGGGATGGGAGAAAGCGTTTGCTTGGTTGGAGTAGTGGGCAGAGCAAGAGGGCATCAGATAAGTTGAGCCACCAATGGCCTGTGATCCGCTTAGGTGATGAAGATGGAAGACGGCGCTGGCTCAACAAGCCTTCCCGCTGAGGAGAGGCGCCTCCCTCGTGAGGCAGTGTAGGGTAAAGGTCACCAGCCTAGTCTGCTGTCTGCAGTCAGACTTAGTCCCACACCCCACCCTCACGCTGTGACCTTGACATCTGGGCTCCGCTTCCTCTTCTGGTAACTGGGGGTAATCCATGGACCTGTCTCAGGTCCCGTGTGCCTGCACAGAGCCGGCCATCGGTACCGTTAGCCCTACTCCTTGTCTGTCAACTCGGGGGAGGAAGAACAACTGAGACCCTCTGCTCTTGCCTCTGAGGAGCTCAGCCCTCCGTGGGCTCAATCCGGTCTCCCCTCTGGACAGCCCGGAACCCGTCTCCCCCCATCTGTCGCTGCCCCCTTCTTTCCCTCACTCTGGATTCCTCCCACACCCGGGCCCCAACTGGGCTCTGTTGAACTTAGACCACATCCTTCCTCCCCTCCTCCTGAGCTCTTCCTTCTTCCAGAGCCAGCTGAGAATGTGGGGGTATTGAGGGAGGACAGGCCCCCGGGCATGTGTGGGTAGGACTGGAGACTCAGAGTTCATGTGGCTCTGTGGTCTCACCTCCTCTTCCTCCTCCTCCACGCTCCCCACTCCCAGGGCCACCACTGGAGTCAGTCCCATGTGCACAGGTGGACGGATACTCAGGAAGGGATGTAAGAAAGTTGCAGTCTCTCTGGGGGAGGAGGTGTGGGCAGGGCACCCTGGGTCCCAGCTGCCCAGCTGGCTCAAGGTTTATCAGGATCTGTCGTCTCAGAGCCTCAGCCTCCTCACCCCCCCAGGCCATCCCCTAACTGGACTCTCCCCATGAGCAGCCCCGTCCCCGCTGCCCTCCTGCCCTCTACATTCCACATTCCCACTTTCCCCAAAAGGCAGTGTCTGTTTGCACGATCTGGAGGTCATTTTTTTAGCAGCTGTACCAGGATATGATTCACATACCATACAATTCACCCACTTAAAGTGTATGATTTGTGGATTTTAGTACATCCACCAAGTTGTGCAACCATCACCACAAGCAATTTTAGAACATTTTCAGAACATTTTCATTATCCCCCAGAAGAAACCCCGTATCCTTTAGCTATCAGCTTCCAATCCCCCCATCCTGCTAAACCCTAGGCAACCACTAACCTACTTCCTGTCTCTATATAGACTGGCCTATTTGGGGCATTTTATGTAATTGGAATCATACAATACGTGACTGCCTTCTCCACTTAGCATAGTGTTTTCAAGGTTCATCCATGTTGTAGCAGGATCAGGACTTCATTCCTTTTGTTGTTGAATTATATTCCGTTGTATGAATATTCCTCATTTTATTTGTCCACACATCAGCTGATGGACATTTGGGTTTTTTCCCCACTTTTTGGCTACTGTGAATAATGCTGCTCTGAAGATTTGTAGACAAGTTTTTGTGTGGACATATATTTTCATTTCTCTTGGGTATATACCTAGAGGTGGAATTGATGGATCTTATGGTAATTCTGTTTTTAATTGTTTGGGGAACTGCCAGACTGTTTTCCAAAGTGGTTGCACCCCTTTATGTGCCCACCAGCAGTGTATGAGGGCTCCAATTTCTCTACAACACTTGTTATTATCAGTGTTTTTGATGACAGCCATCCTAGTGGGTGTGAAGTGGTGTCTCATTGTGGCCTTGATTCGCATTCATCTGGTGACTAATGATGTTGAGCATTTTTCCATGTGATTACTGGTCATTCGTATATCTTCTTCAGAAAAGTATCTATTCAGATCCTCCGTCCATTTTTTAATTGGGTTATTTGTCCTTTTACTATTAAGCGGAGGACGTTTTCACCGACAAGGGAATGGCAGCTCGCATAAGCCAGAGCCGGCTCAAGGCCAAGGGCGTGGGCCAGCACCACAAGGCCCGGAACTACAGTAACCAGAGCTTTGGGGAGCTGCGAGCAGTCTGTCTGAGGAAGGGAGAGCTGTTCGAGGACCCCTTGTTCCCCGCCGAACCCAGTTCGCTTGGCTTCAAGGAACTGGGCCCCAACTCCAGAAATGTGCAGGACATCTGCTGGCAGCGGCCCAGTGTGGGCACTGGGAGGGGAGGCATGGACTCATGGGGGGGGCTGTGGTATCGCCCCAGTCACTTTGATAATCTCCAGTCCCCCACCACCATATCCTGGCCCTGGCACTAGGCTCCTCATTAGGGCCGGGGACGGTTCTAGACACACTTAATCAGAACCTCCCAGATAACCCTTGGGAAAGTCACTCATCGGTCTTTGCTATCACAACCCACAACGATGCCAAGCCAGTCCTGTACCCTCCCTCCCCCGCATCCATGATTTCCCCTAGAACTTGGAGGTGGGCATCATTCCCCGGGAAAAGTGGGAGGAGGTTGGGAGGGGTGTCCTGGGCTCCCTGAAACCTTTGTTCCTTCACTGCAGCAAATCACGAGCAATCCTCAGTTCATCGTGGATGGGGTCAGTGCGACAGACATCTGCCAGGGGGTGCTCGGTGAGTGCGGAGCAGGAAAGATGGTCTCGCCTAAGGGAGGGGTGACCTGGGGAAGAGGGCTGAGGGGGCGGGAGGGCCAGAGTGTCTTTAGAGGCTGGGGAACTGGGACCCCTGGGTTCAGACAGCCTCTCCTGCTGCCCTGCCCCTCCCCTTCTGAGGAGATGGAGGGACTTGTCCCCTAATCCAGATTCCACCCCTCTCTGCTGCAATCTGGGTCTGGGGTAGGCTGGGGTGGTATATTAGTTGTCCATTGCTAACAATAAATTACCCCAAGACTTGGGGACTTAGAGCAACAACAAATATCCATCATCCCACAGTTTCGGTGGGGCAGCACTCCGGAAGCTGCATAGCAGGTGGGTCTGGCTCAGGGTCTCTCCTGAGGCTGCAGCCAACATGTCAGTCAGGGCTGCCGGCACCTGAAGGTTTGACGGGAGCTGGAGGATCCTCCGCCAGGATGGTGCACTCACACGGCAGGAGGCCTCAGCTCCTTGCCACTTAGGCTTCTCCGTAGGACCACTCAAGT
Organism: Diceros bicornis minor; assembly: GCF_020826845.1. Lineage (NCBI taxonomy): Eukaryota > Metazoa > Chordata > Mammalia > Perissodactyla > Rhinocerotidae > Diceros > Diceros bicornis. Next base: position 21,674,866 of record NC_080753.1, on the reverse strand, counting down.
GTCCACATAGCACGGTCGCTGGCTTCCCCCAGAGAGGGTGACCCAAGATCGAGAGCAAGGAGGGAGCCACAATGCCTTTTCCCACCTCGTCTCAGGAGAACACACACACACACACACACACACACACAGTAACCTTGACACATGCTATCTGTTAGAAGCAAGCATGGAATCTGGCCCACACTCAAGGGGAGGAGAATTAGGCTCCCCGTCTTGGGAGGAGGATTGTCAAAGAACTTGTGGACCTATTGTAAAGCCACTGCAGGTGCCAGAACTTCCTCAGTCTGGGGCACCAAGTAAAGGAGCCTTGGGCCCCCTCAGCCCGCTTTCCCACAGGCTCCCATGGAAGCCCCGAGAGATATCTTCCTCCCTAAGCCTGGTCCTCTTCCATGTTTCCTCCAAACCCCTCACTGCATCTTTAGGGATAAGGACAGGGTGGGCTTCCTCTGGGGCTGAGTTCTGTCCTAGAGAAAAGGTCAGGGTATGGGCAGGGCAGAGGCCAAGAGGACCTCAGGCCCCACGTCTGCCGCTGAGGCTCGCTGGGCTGCAAGAGGAGAAAAGTGGCTTCTCCCTAGGCACCCTTTTGGCGACGGAGGATTGGAATGTCCTTAACCTTGCTTTCCCACCCTCTGCCTTGCCCCAAGGGTACCTCAGGCAGCCAGGAGGCCGTTGGTTATCACAGAAGCTTTCCCAGTGCCCTCAGCCTCAGCCTGGGTGGGGCACTCACACAGCACACCACCCTGCCCCACGGCCCCACCCAGTGAGGTCTGAGATCCCCAGGAGAGATGGGAACAGATGACCTCAGGCCAGGGATACTGCCCCTGTGCCCTATCAACGCCTAGCCTCAAGGACCCAGTCGGGGTACAGACTGAGCCCCTTGGGTCTCCAATATTATGTGGATGACATCAGGGAGAAACGTCTTGATGTCTACACAGTGTAATCACAGAGGTGGGGGCCATGAGGGAAGCTGACTGGGTTTGTTCAAGGGGATGGGAGACCACTGGCTCTCTCCCAAGGAAAGCAGGTCCCAGAGTGAGGAGCAAGGCCAAGGCCAAAAATACCTCCCCGTCAAATCCCGAAACAAAAGCATCTGGTTCAATTTGTGAATCCCTCACCTAAAAGAAAAGGTAGAGAGCTCACTCCCCAGAGCCTGTCCCTTCTGCGCTGTCTCTTTCTACTTGCTTCCTTCCTGAACACTGCTTAGTGGGAGGGCCGGCAAGGGAGGGGCTTCTCCGTCGGGGAGGGGGCCACAGAGCCGGTTCTTGCTCCTCTAGGGCTTGGATTCTGGGACCCACACACACATGGGTGTGCTTAAGGGGGTAGCCCCTGCCTGTCTTTCCAGGGGACTGCTGGCTGCTGGCTGCCATCGGCTCCCTTACCACGTACCCCAAACTGCTGGACCGCGTGGTACCCAAGGGGCAGAGCTTCAAGAGAAACTATGCTGGCATCTTCCATTTTCAGGTGAAGGGCAATTTGAAAGCCAGAGCTGCTCTGTGTGGTGTACGTGTGTGTGTGTGCGCGTGTGCACACGCATGTGTGTATATACGACATTGGGAATCTCTGTCACATAATTTTTGTAAGCTGCTCTTTAAATTTAGCAACATGTGGACAAATTCCCCATGCCATAAAATATTTCTGAGAATCACAGGAGTTTTTCAGACCTCAGACATCCTAAAATCCAGTCAGGGTCAAAAGGTGGGTGGGGTCCCCCTTGAGGCCGCGGCAGAACCTGGAGAGGAGGCTGGGACGAGGTCCAGGCTTTTCAACGTCTTCCACTCCCTATTCAGCCATTCTGGGGAGTGGCCTCTCTGACACTGGTGGGTCACTGAACCTGGCCACGAGGAGGCGCTTTTGTAACAGAGTTCTCGTGGAAGGAGTGTGTGCGTGCGTGTGCGTGCGTGTGCGTGTGTGTGTGTGTGTGTCTGAGAATGCCTGCATGTGATGTGCTTGGAGGGGGCGCCTGGGGCAGACAGATGCCCCACGCTCCGCTGAGGTCCACCTTGCTGCCCACAGATCTGGCAGTTTGGGCAATGGGTGGATGTGGTGGTGGATGACCGGCTGCCCACAAAGAATGGCAAGCTGGTGTTCGTGCACTCAGCAGAGCACGCTGAGTTCTGGAGCGCCCTGCTGGAGAAGGCGTACGCCAAGTGAGTGCCCTGAGCCAAGGAGTTGGGCTTGCCTCCAAGCCTGCCCTGACAGTTGGCAGCTGTAAGGGCAGCTGGAATCAAGGGAAGAGGCAGGGGGACGGCGGGGCATCCCTCCCTTCCTTCACCGCACCCTCTGATGTCCAAGGCCACATCTCCATTCCACAGCCCAAACAGTGCCCTTTCTGTGCCCACAGGCTGAACGGGTCCTATGAAGCACTGACAGGGGGCAACACAGTGGAAGGCTTTGAAGACTTCACAGGGGGCGTGACCCAGAGCCTCCAACTCCAGAGGCCCCCTCAGAACCTGCTGAGGACACTTAGGAAGGCCATAGAGCGATCCTCCCTCATGGGCTGCTCCATCGAAGTAAGCCATGCGTGGTCCTGCCTCAGGGCCTTTGCACCTGCTGTTGCTTTCACCTAGAAGGTTCTTTCCCCAGATACCTGCATGGCGAGCTCCTTTTCATTCACTTTTCAGTTCATATACCCCTTCCTCAGGCTAGTCTTCCCTGCCTCCCAATCTAAATTAGCTGCTCCCACCCCCATTTACTCTCTACTTTGTTTTGATTTTTCCCCAACATTTGTCACAATCTGAAATTGTCTTCCTTATTTATGTATTTATTCATAGCCTGTCTCCTCCAGACAGTTTCCACATTCCATGAGGGCAGGAACCTTATTTGTCTCATTCACTGCTGTATCCTGGGACTTAGGACGGCGCTTGGCATGCAATAGATGCCCAAAAAATATTTGTTCAAATAAGTAAATGAACCGAGGGTGCTACCGTATGACCCAGCAAGTGCACTCTCGGGCATTATTCCCAGAGAAATGAAGACTTATGTCCACACAAAAGCCTGTACACCAATGTCATAGCAGCTTTGTTCATAATAGCCAGAAACTGCAAACAATCTAGACGTCCTTCAACAGCTGCATAGTTAAACTGTGGTGCATGCGTACCGTGGGATACTACTCAGCAATAAAAGGAAATGAGCTATTGAAACATGCACCAACTTGGATGAACCTCAAGCGAATTATGCTGAATGAAAAAAGCCAGTCCCAAAAGGTTCCATACTGTATGTTTCCGTTTATCTGACAGTCTTGAAAAGACAAAATTAAAAAAATGGAGAACAGATTCGTGGTTGTCAGAGGTTAGGGAAGTGGGTAGTAAGAAGAGGTAGTGTGGTTATAAAAGGGCAAGAAGAGGGATGATCGCGGTGATGGAATGTTCTGCATGGTGTCTGTGGTGGTGGATACACAAACACACATGATAAAATTGCGTAGAACATGGGTTGTAATTAGTATTTTGGTGGTGAACATGATGTAATCTATGCAGAAATAGAAGTATAATGATGTACACCTGAAATTTTTACAATGTTATAAACCAATGTTACTGCAATAAACAAAAAATTTAAAATAAATAAATAAAAATTGGGTAGAACACACACAAATGGGTATGAGTAAAAATGGGGAAAGCTGTCTAAGATTGACGAATTGCATCAACATCAACATCCTGGTTTTGATATTGTACCGGAGGAAACAGGATGTGGGGTGCATGGGCTCTCCCTCTATTACTTCTTAAAACTGCATGTGAATCTACAATTATTTGAAAATACGAAGTTTAATTTTAAAAAATGAACTCCGAGAGATCACGCCTCTCTTCAGGTTCCAGGTCCCTCTGACCAGATCCTGAATTCCTCTCCTTCCTCTCTGTGGTATAGATCACCAGCAATAGTGACTTGGAATCCTTGACCCAGAGGATGCTGGTGAGAGGACACGCTTACTCAGTGACTGGCCTTCAGGATGTGAGTCTGACAGCTGCACCCTACCCTGAGGGGCATGAGAAGGAAGAAGACTTACTCCTGCCCCTATGCCCCTGACCTTGACCCACTCCCCACCCAGGTCTTGTACAGAGGCAAGATGGAAACATTGATTCGGGTCCGGAATCCCTGGGGCCGGATTGAGTGGAATGGAGCCTGGAGTGACAAGTAGGTGCCCCTGACTAGCACCCTGGGGTGAGGGGCAGAGCACACAGCAGGCCCCAAGACCAAGGCCGTGCCACAGAGGGACTAACTTGTGTCCAGTGTGGAAGGACAGCCTGCGCCCCAGGGCCAGCCCCTCCCCTCTGGATTCTCCATCTAACTCAGGACCCCCAGTAGGCAGGCATTCAGGGGTGAGGCAGGTCCTCTGGGAGGAATGAGGTGCCTCCTGGCGCCCTCCCGTCCCGCTCCACTGCCTGTCTCTGCTCCAGTGCCAGGGAGTGGGAAGAGGTGGCCCCAGACATCCAGACACAGCTGCTACACAGGAAGGAGGACGGGGAGTTCTGGTCAGTGCAGCTTGGGGCGGACTTCCTTCTCCTGCCCCCATGCCCCGTCCCCTCATCTCCTCCGCCACTGGCCCACCTGTGCCTTGGGTGGGGAGGCTCCAGGGCTGGGGAGGGGGGCACTATCGGTGTGGGTGTGCCTCTGATGGGCTCTAGCACCGCCCTCCACCACAGGATGTCCTACCAAGATTTCCTGGACAACTTCACGCTCCTGGAGATCTGCAACTTGATGCCTGACCTGCTCTCTGGGGACCACGATAGCAGTTGGCACACCACCTTCTACGAGGGCAGCTGGCGGAGGGGCAGCACTGCGGGGGGCTGCAGGAACCACCTGGGTGGGTGAGGGGATTCAGGGGGCAGGGAACGAGTGATGGGCCACTGACTCACCACACAACGGGGCCTAGGGGCCCAGGGTCACAGGAGTCAGGGGCCCATCAGATCCCACCGGGCCCTGCTGAGGAGCCAGGCATGTGGCTGGGAGGCCGGTCCACCTCGGGAAGGGCAGAGCCATCCTGAACTGCTTCCTCCACAGACACATTCTGGACCAACCCCCAGTTTAAGATCTCTCTCCCCGAGGGGGATGACGACACGGAGGATAATGAAGTCGTCTGCACCTGCCTGGTGGCCCTGATGCAGAAGAACTGGAGGCAGGCGCGGCCCCTGGGAGCCCAGCTGCAGACCATCGGCTTTGTCATCTACACGGTGGGCACCCCAGCTGGTCCCCCAGCCACTCCCGCTCCCTCCCCTGGCCTCACCCCTTCAAGCCCTTCCTTCCGCGGGGCCCCTGCCCATCCGGAGAAGGACACACCAACAGGCGCCACAGCCCTGGCTCTCCTGAGCGGTGTCTTGTGCTCTTGAGGCAGGGCCGGCAGTTTCCTTTTCACAGATTTTACATCTAAAACATTTAAGTAGCACTTCCTTTGTGATACGCATTGTTCCAAAGGCCTTAGAAACAGTAACGCCTTTTATGAAAAGGAAGGAAATTGAGAGCCAGAGAGGAGAGGTCACTTGCCCAAGGTCACACATCCAAGGGTCAGCCGCAGAGCCTGTGTCCTGATTCCCAGACGCCCCCAGACTTCTCCACAAGCCCCCTGAGCCTCCCCGCAGGTGCCCCACCAAGAGCATGGACTCTGGCAGCCAAGTGTTTCCCAAACCACGCATTGCAAAATCCTGGAAACGGCCACTTGTTCCTTCACTTATATATGCAACAAGCACTTATGGAGCACCTACTGTATGCCAGGCCCCAGTCCAGTCTCCGTGGTTCAAGAGTGAACAAAAACAGACACTTGCGCTCCCCCAGGCTGGGAGTCCACCAGGTTAACAGACACCAGACATGCCTCGAGACATTTCCAAGGATAGATGCGGGTCCTTCCCTTCCGGGAAAGGCTACATTCTCTACCCCCACCCTGCAAGAGAGCAACCCATCTATCTTGGGTTAATTCACATTTTTATAAACTTATTTATGCTCAACCCTCAATCTCAGTAATCGCCTACTAGCTTCCTGCATGATATGAGTGTTCCATGGAAAATGCTCATGTCCAGGAAACCGCTCTTTGAGATTTTCAGCCCAGCACTTTCACTTTTCAGCAGTGTGAAGTCGGGCATGTTAGCTCACCTCTTGGCGATTCTGTTTCCTGTCCTGCAGTGGGAAAAATCTCTCCCTGGCAAAACTTTGTGTAAACTGTACTTTGCTATCCAAAGCTGAGAGATTATTAACGCTAGGACTTTTAGCTGTCAGAGGCCATGTCCCACTCCGCCACCAGTGTCCCAATGCCCTTAACACTCCCCTAACTCACACAGACGTACATATCCCACCTGACTTCCGCAGGCCTCAGCCCGTTCACCATCCTGGGGATCTGACCCTCCTCTCTCTTCCCTTCCCAGGTCCCAAAGGAGGTATAGAAGATGACATGGGGCTTGATCCTGGGCAGGCACCCACCCCACCTCTGCCTGCATGTGGATGGGCAAGGGTAGAATTCGGTGGAGGGCTCTGGGGCCGGCTGGGTTAGGATTCCAGCCCTTGGGGACCTGGGTGGGAGTCAGGGGAGAAAGAAACACACTGGGGTTACCTGCCAGTTGGGCGGAGTCCAGGCCCGGTCACTTGGTGGTGGTGCCTCCCTCGAACCCTGCCCAGCCAGGCTTCACCTTGGGGGTCCCTGTCGCTCTGCCCTGCCCTGCCATGCCAGCCCTGTACCCACCTGTAGGGCACATACAGTTTCAGAACATCCAGGATATCCACTTGAAGAAGGACTTCTTCATGAAGTATCAGGAGCTTGGCTTCTCAGAGATCTTCACCAACTCACGGGAGGTGAGCAGCCATCTCCAGCTGCCGCCGGGGCAGTACATCATCATTCCCTCCACCTTTGAGCCGCACAGGGACGCCGACTTCCTGCTTCGGGTCTTCACAGAGAAGCACAGCAAGTCCTGGTGAGGGCTCCAACCTCGCTGCTCCAGGGCCGCCTGCCCAAGAGCTGCAGGGAGCAGTCCTCTGGTCCTCCCCCACTCTGATCCTATTTTACAGTCAAGTAAACTGAGGCACGAGGAGGGGAAGTCCCAGTTAGTAGCAGAGAGAACTAGAACCCAGATCCCATGGAGCCTGTTCCACATTGCTTCAGATGACATGACCTCCCCCCGACCACCCCACTGAAATCCCTGACCCCTGGTAACCCCCCAGCCTTCATTCCCTTTTGCCCAGGGAGCTGGATGAAGCCAACTATGCTGAGCTGCTCCAAGAGGTAAGGAGAGGCTATGGGGTCGGGGAACTGGAGGAAGAATCTGGAGGTATAAAGGAACTTTCTGGACTGGGTCCCTTTCCTACTCCTCTCTTTCCAGGAGAACGTCTCTGAGAACGATGTAAACCAGGACTTTGTACATTTGTTTGAGATAGTGGCAGGAGGAGAGGTGAGAGGCTGAGGGCTGGGGGCTGAAGGGGCCGGAGTAGGGGTTTACAGTCCCTCTTCCTAGGGCAAGGAGATAGGTGTGTACCAGCTACAAAAGCTGCTCAACAAAGTGGCCTCCAAACGTGAGTCTTCTATCCCCACCACTCACAACCCCTCCCCCACAGCTCATGCCTCACCTTGCCACTCCCTGCGTCCTCCACACCACCCCGCTCACCCCGTCTCTTCTTCCTGCCCCTTCCTCCCTCACAGTCACAAACCTCAAGACCAAGGGCTTCGGCCTGGACGTGTGCCGCTGTATGGTCAACCTCATGGATGTATCTTCCTGTCCAGCACGCGGTCCTGTCCAGTGCTCTCCCGCCCCTGCCCCCTCCTTTGCCCCGAGCCTGGCCCTGAGGTGGGCACCTCTCTGGCCAGCCATGCCCTCCGTCCTGATGGGGATCAGGCTCTGGGTTAGCAAAAGATGCCAGTTCTTCTGGCTCTTACCATAGTTAACATAGTTACCATACAGGAACCCCTGGTCTTGGCACCCCCCCTTGGTGAGCTTTCCCGCCTGCAAAATGCCCTCTTCATTCCCTTCTCTGATATCCTTGACCACTCCCCAGAAAGATGGCTCTGGCAAGCTGGGGCTCCTGGAGTTCCAGATCCTGTGGAAAAAAATCAAGAAATGGACGGTAAAGGGCACTGAAGGGGGCAGTTTATGGGGGTGAGAAATGGACGTCCTCAAGAGGGATGGAATATATACAGATATCAAATCGTTGTGTTGTACACCTGAAACTAATATATGCTGTATGCCAATTCTACCTCAATGTAATTAATTAATTAAAATTTTAAAATTAATATAAGAGGGACGTGGACTAGTAAGGAGGAAGCTAGAACTGGAGCCCCTGACTAGACACACACACACACACAACCGGACAGGACCTGTTGAATTGTCAATGTATCAGCTAGTCAAAACACATAATAATCAGTATAGTCCAGGTTTCAGCCAGCATAAAGGATGCATTCGGAGAGCCCTGGGCAGGGTGCTGGAGGCCCCTCGCTAGGCCTGGAATTAACCCTACAGTCCCTAGACGATAGGAATATTGGGAGCTCAGGGGGTGGCCCAGGGGAGAGAGCCCCTGGGGTCTTGGGCAAGTACTTGTACTGAAGTATTTCATTTTTTCCACCACCATGCGCTGCTCACGGCCCTATACATCTGTCTGTCCCTTCAGGACATCTTCCGAGAGTGTGATGAGGACCACTCAGGCACCCTGAACTCCTATGAGATGCGCTTGGCCATTGAAAAAGCAGGTGGCCAGGGGTCGGGAGAGGGTTTGGGGGCAGAGAGGGAGCAGGCACTGGCCAGAGGGATGGACCCTTGCCCCCCCACACTCCTCTCTCTCCCAGGCATCAAGCTGAGTAACAAGGTGACACAGGTGCTGGTGGCCAGGTATGCAAATGAGGACATGATCGTGGATTTTGACAGTTTCATCAGCTGTTTCCTGAAGCTGAAGGCTATGTTCAGTGAGTCAGGCACCTGCCCACTCCTTATCCTGGGCCCGGGGACCACCGGCCTTCCCCCACACACCCACCTGAGGGGCGCTGGTGCAGAACCACTCCTCCTTATAGGCCGCAGATGATCTGGGTTCAAATTCCAGCTCCACCACGGGCTGGCTCTGTGCCTTGAGCAAGTCACTTGGTCTCTCTGTGCCTCTGTTCCCTCATCTATAAAATGTGGATAATAATGTACCACCCTCGTAGGATCGGGCACAGATGAAACGAGCTAGTATATGGAGAGCACGCAGGACTGGGCCTGGCTCGCAGCAAGGCTGTAGTTGTTATCATTAATTCCCTGCTGGGCTGGGGGTTCGCTGGGGAGCAGCAGGAACACGTTCTTACACCCTTTCTGACATCCGCCCAAGTTGGGAGTGGGTCTTTCAGACCACCGACTCAGCCCTCAATCACTCTCCCCTTGTCTACCCCACAAACAGCATACTTTCTAACCATGGACCCCAAGAATACTGGCCATATTCGCTTGAACCTGAATGAGGTACGTGGAAGGCATCTTCTGGCAGCACCCCCACCCGTGGCTCGCCCTCTGGTCTCCCCAGGCATCCTGCCCACCACCACCTCTCCCATCCTCGGACCTGCTGCTTCTCTCCCCACAGTGGCTGCAGATAACCATGTGGGGATAGAGCTGCAGGAGCCTGGTTCCCCACCACCACTGCCACCAGCTCGCGGGGGTGTCTAGCCAGGGGGCGGGGTACTCCTCGCTGCTCTCAGCGCTGCAATCTCTGCAAATGGACTGGGCCCCAGGCGCCATGCTTACTCCAGCAGCGAGACCTCCATGCCCACCCCCCTAGCTCAAAGTATGTCTTTCCCCAGCCAGGCTTCTGGTGGCTGGACTTACCCTACAGCCTCTCTCCCTCCCTGAGTATATTTCAGTAAAGATTAAGTGACACTTCCCCAGTGTTTCCTGGCTGGGGAGGTTCTCCACGCTTTCTGTCCTGCTCCCACCTGTCTGCTGACCATCTCTCCCGGCATGGCCTCTCTCTTCCCTCCCTCACTCGGGGGCATTATTATAATAAACAGCAGATGCCATTGGCTTCTGTGTCTCTGTGTTTCTATGCCAGGAAAAGACTGGTGGGGGTGGAAGTCACTTCCCCAGCACCAAAGAGGGGCCCCAGTAGCTCTCAGGGTGATACCACCTCCGGGGAGCATTTCGAAATGTGGGATCGTCACAAAAACTAGAGGGTGCTGTTGGCACTTACGGGCAGGGCCAGGGATGCTAAATGCACAACGGTCCCTCTCTGAAGGGCCCGTACTGAAGCACAGTACCCGGGGAGCAGCATCCGAGGGGAGGGCTGAGCCAGGGCCAGCCAAGGTCCCGTGGGACCCTGAGCCTCCTCTCTCGTCTCCTCCCTCAAACTGGGGTCCCCAAAAGTGGCATTGCAGGCGTCTCAAAGGTCGAAAATCCAAGACCTGCAGGAGCCAGCAGATCAGAAAAATGAACTGATCCTCCTGGGAGTGAGGCTGGGAGGGGGAGGACTGTGGCAACAGGTGAGTTCATTCCTGCCCTTAAGGCAATCAGATTCAAGTTATTACTATTGTTAGAAAATGCTGCCTTCCTAACGACTGCCCTCACAGGAAGGACCGCGGGACCCATGGTCCACCAGTTCTCGACCTTGGAGTCTCTGCACTAGCCGCCACCTCCCCGCAGCCCCCAGCCTCCTGTTGCCCTGAGAAGACCGAGACCACCTGCAGCAGCCCCTCAACTGCACTTCTGTCCTTCCAGATCTCTCTGTGGCTTCCCCTTCCGGTCTCTCTGGCCCGGACACTGGGGCCCGTGCATGTGAACTTTCAGCCTCTTGGATAGAGACAGCCTCCAAATTCCCTTAGATTAGGGATTGTCAGCCCCAAATGACCCTAAATCCTTCCTGTGTCTGTGTACACTTCAGCTTCCCGGGCCGCTATCTTCACGTTTCCTCCCACAGTAGTGCTCACAGGCTTCCTTCTCTTTGCACTAAACCCACCCATCCGCTTTATGCTTAGTGGGGGGCTGGGATTCCAGTCTTCCTTGATCTGGTGACTGATCCTCTGCACCAGCCCTTCCCCCTGCTGCCTTTGTGACTTCAAAGACTAAACCAAGGCAGCTGCCCCCCATCGCCACCCTCACAGCCTCCTGAGGAATCATTTCCGGCCCTGCCACCCCCTTCTGCCTTCCTCTCCCCTCTGCAGTCTCATCTGAGAGAGAAGGTCACGCTCTCTTAGGGAGCCTCTTAAAGACAGATTCCTCCACCGCCATCTCCCACCACCTTTCCTCCACAGAGCTGCTCTCTGTGGAGTAAAGGTCCGTGGGAGCGGGACAGGGGTCCTTCGGGGAGGCCCAAAAACTGGCAGGTCCTTGGAGCTTTTGAGAGGTCCCGAGCAGTCCCTTTTGGTCCTGGGGAGCCCAGCAAGATGCCGACACCACTCCTTGTTCTTTGCCCTAGTGCGGGATGCTGCCAACTTCTGGCTGGGTGACCTTGGGCAAGTTATTTCACTTCTCCAACAGAGTCTCCTTTTTCTCACCTGTCAATTAGGGGTGACAGTGCCTCTCTCAGAGGGGTGTTGTACGGACAACTGAGCTAACGAAGGTGAAGCCGCGTGCTTGGGGCTGGGTGCGCAGTAAGCATTCCGTGGACAGTAAAGTCATCATCATCACACTCAGATTCCAGCAGATCCCCGTGCACAGTTTGTGTGCTGAACAACTACAGGGGGCGTCGTTCACCTAGATCATGATGTGTGGGGCCCCCCAGAGTTTTAGCACATGGCTGTCCTATATTCGAGAAGTGAAATGAATTAGCATACATTTAATAAATATATCTAATTAACACATGTATCCAAAACTTATGCAAACAGGCATGTATCACGTTCCTCCACATCCAAATTTAAACAGAAGTGCCCCCAGCCACAGCCGGGCCTGGCTGCTCCCTGCTCTTGCCCACCAAGTCCTGTCTCTGCACACTCCACCCCTCACTGTTTCACCAGCCCCTTCTGACTCAATCCCAATTCAGCTTCGCCTGCCTCCTTCCCCAGCCTAATGCCCTGGGAGGCGATCCCCGCTGTGTCCTTGCGATCTCCCGAGGGTCTGTAACCCCACTTTCTACTCTGCTTTTCTGGTCCTCAGCGCGGGGAGCATCCTCTGTTCACAGCGCTGGGCTGCGAAGGGCACTAGGCCACGCCGCCGGCGTCCTGCACTCATGCTGGGTGACCTCAATTGAAGCCACGTGGCAATCTAGATTTCATCTCTCCATGACTAACTGCCATTCTCACAGCTGCGGCCCAGTTTCCCCCAGAACCCACTCCACCACCACGAGGCCACATCAGAGGAACAGTCTCAACCCGACTTCTCCCATCCCTCAGAATACCTCCATTGCTTCCTCTTCTGGTCTCTGAGAAAGCGGGGTCTGAAATGTGCCAGAAGTCTTGCCATTGGCAACAACAGTGATGGACTTGGAGGGCATTATGCTAAGTGAAATAAGTCAGACAGAGAAAGACAAATACTATATGATCTCACTTACACGTGGGATATCAAAAAAAATACCGAACTCATAGATACAGAGAACAGATTGGTGGTTGCCAGAGGGCATGGGGGGTGGGCAAAATGGGAGGAGGGGGTCAAAAGGTACAAACTTCCAGTTATAAGATAAGCAAGTCCTGGGAATGTAATGCACAGCATGGTGACTATAGTTAATAATACTGTATTGTATATTTGAAAATTGCTAGGAGTATAGATGTTAAACGTTCATATCACAAGAAAAAAATTTTTGTAATTATGTATAGTGATGGATGTTAACTAGACTTACTGTGGTGACCATTTCACAATATACACAAATATCGAATCATTATGTTGTACACCTAAAGCTAATACAATGTTATATGTCAATTACATCTCAATAAAAAAATAAATAAAATATGCTAGAAAAACCATGGAATATCATGCAGCAGTTATAAGCAACAGTCTGTAAGAGCCTGAAAACATGCTGTCTGGAAAATAGTAAAGCAGAATGAACACAATAGCTTTTTTTTATGTATTTTAAAAAATGGTGTTTTTTACATTTATGTTCATCAGCGATACTGGCCTGTAATTTTCCTTCTTTGTGTTGTCCTTGTCTGATTTGGGGATCAGGGTAATGTTGGCCTCGTAAAATGCGTTAGGAAATGTTCCGTCTTCTTCAACTTTTTGGAATAGTTTGAGAAGGATAGGTAATAAATCTTTGAATGTTTGGTAGAATTCTCCAGAGAAGCCATCTGGTCCTGGACTTTTATTTTTTGGGAAGTTTTTGATTACTGTTTTAATCTCTTTACTTGTGATTAGTCTATTTCAGATTCTTTATCTCTTCTTAATTCAGTTTTGGGAGGTTGTATGAGTCTAAGAATTTATTCATTTCTTCTGGATTGTCCAATTTGTTGGCATATAGTTTCTCATAATATTCTCTTATAATCCTTTGTATTTCCATGGTATTTTCTCCCATTGAAATTCCGTTGTAATTTCTCCTCTTTCATTTCTAATTTTGTTTATTTGAGCCTTCTCTCTTTTCTTCTTAGTGAGTCTGGCTAAGGGTTTATCAATTTTGTTTATCTTCTCAAAAAACCAGCTCTTTGTTTCATTGATCCTTTCTACTGTTTTTCTAGTTTCAATTTCATTTATTTCTGCTCTAATTTTTATTATTTCCCTCCTTCTGCTGACTTTGGGCTTTGTTTGTTCTTCTTTTTCTAATTCTGTTAGGTGCAGTTTAAGATTGCTTATTTGAGATTTTTTCCTGTATGTTAATGTGGGCCTGTACTGCTATGAGTTTTCCTCTCAGGACTGCTTTTGCTGCATCCCATATGAGTTGGTATGGTGTATTTTCATTTTCATTTGTCTCCAGATAATTTTTCATTCCGTCTTTAATTTCTTCAATGATCCATTGGTTGTTCGGTAGCATGTTTTTTAATCTCCACATATTTCTCACTTTCCCAGATTTTTCTTGTAGTTGATTTCTAGTTTCATAGCATTGGGGTCAGAAAAGATGCTTGATATGATTTCAATCTTCTTAAATTTACTGAGGCTTGCCTTGTTCCCCTACATATGGTCTATCCTTGAAAATGTTCCATGTGCACTTGAGAAGAATGTGTATTCTGCTGTTTTGTGGATGGAATGTTCTCTATATATCTATTAAGTCCACCTGGTCTAGTTTTTCATTTAAATCCACTATTTCCTTGTTGACTTTCTGTCTGGATGGTCTATCCATTGATGTAAGTGGGATGTTAAGATCCCCTACTATTGTTGTGTTGTTGTTAATATCTCCTTTTAGTTTTGTTAATAGTTGCTTTATGTACTTTGGTGCTCCTGTGTTGGGTGCATATATATTTATAAGTGTTATGTCTTCTTGGTAGAGTGTCCCTTTTATCATTATACACTGCCCCTCTTTGTCTCTCATTTCCTGTTTTAATTTGAAGTCTACTTTGTCTGATATAAGTATGGCAACATCTGCTTTCTTTTGTTTTCCATTAGTTTGAAGTATCATCTTCCATCCCTTCACTCTGAGCCTGTGTTTGTCTCTAGAGCTGAGATGTGTTTCCTGGAGGCAGCATATTGTTGGGTCTTGCTTTTTAATCCATCCAGCCACTCTGTGTTTTTTGATTGGAGAATTCAATCCATTTACATTTAGAGTGATTATTGATATATGATGGCTTAATGCTGCCATTTTATCATTTGTTTTCTGGTTTTTCTGTATTTCCCTTGTTTCTCATCCCATGTATTTTGGACTACCAATTCAGTTTGGTAGTTCTCTATGATGGCTTTCTCTTTCTTTTTCATTTGTGTCTCTGTTCTGATTATTTCTTTCGTGGTTACCATGAGGTTTGTATAAAAAATCTCGTAGATGAGATAGTCCATTTTCTGATAGCCTCTTATATCCTTAGTTTAAGCCGATTCTGTCCCTTTCCTCTTCTCTTTCTAAGTTATTGTTGTCACAACTTATTCCATGTTCTGCTGTGAGTTTGTGGTTAAAATGATATTTATTTTTGATGTTTTCCTTCCTTTTATCTTTAATGTTATAATTAAGTGTTTGATAACCTACTCTAATAGAAAGCTGCAATTTTCTGATTATTAAACAATGGTGTTTTTTAATAGACTACAAAATTTACCATCTTAACCATTCTTAAGTGTACAGTTCAGCGGCATTAAGTACATTCACATTGTTGTGCAACTATTGCTACCACTATTATGAATAATGCTGCTGTGAACATTTGTGTACAAGTTTTTGTGTAAATGTATGTTTTCAATTCTCTTAGTAGATTCTTATACATCTTTCTAGATTTTCTCTATGCAAATACAGACATATATTCTTATTTCTCCACCCTCTTTGCACAAAAGGTAGCATATTATACACATCAGTCTGCACTCTCCCATTTTCACTTAAAAATATATATCTTGGGAAGATTACAGATAAACAAGGGGAAGAGGCTAGATTGAGCCATGTGGTAACACACTAGATTTGGAGATCTCAACATGAATTCATGTTTAGCTTAATGTAGATACAGACAATTATATAAAATATATTGGCAGATCTGTGTATATACAGGGTTAATACACACATCTGCATTTCCTAACTCTGTCTGTTTAGGGGGCCGAAAAGCAACAACACTCCAGTAGCAACCAGCAAACCTAACGCCCATACTTGGCTTCTAATACCATTCTCCAATCAATAGCACCAGGGCTCCTTGGAGAAAAGGCTGATTCTAGACCTGGGGCAGGAAATATACAAGGTGAGCCTGAAGCATCTTGTAATGCCAGAAAGTAAAGAAACGCTCAAAAAAATAGCAAAAACAAAAAACACAATAAGAGGAGTACATCAAAGGTGGAGCATAATTCTCCACCCCTTAAGGAAGCACACGGTGACTTCCTTCCAAAGAGCACGTATGGAAAGAGGGAGAAAAGAGTGCCTTTATGGTAGAGAAACACGGTAAACATTACTTCAGGCAGGTGAGTAAGATCAACCAACAGTCATAAGTCACATTGATAGAATGTACCCTTCAGGGCCGGCCCCGTGGCTTAGCGGTTGAGTGCGTGCGCTCCGCTGCTGGCGGCCGGGGTTCGGATCCCGGGCGCGCACTGACGCACAGCTTGTCCGGCCATGCTGAGGCAGCGTCCCACATACAGCAACTAGAAGGATGTGCAGCTGTGACATACAACTATCTACTGGGGCATTGGGGGAAAAAAATGAATAAAATTAAAAAAAAAAAAAAGAATGTACCCTTGATATGATGTGACAAGAATGGCATTTTGCCTCTGTGGTTTCCTTCCCCAAAACCCCAAACCCCAGTCTAATCATGAGAAAAACATCAGACAAATCCCATTTGAGGAATATCTTACGAAACGCGTGACCAGCACTCCTCGAAACTGTCAAACTCATCAAAAACAAGAAAAGTCTGAGAAACTGTCACAGCCAAGAGGAGCTTGGGATCCTGGCACGGGAAAGGGAAATTAGGTAAAAATTAAGGAAATCTGAATAAAGTATGGGTTTTAGTTAACATCAATGTATCAATACTGATTCCTTAATCATAACAGACATACTGTTCTAAGGTAAGATGTTAATTATAGGAGAAATTGGGCGTGGGGTATACAGAAATTCTCTGTACTGTCTTCACAATTTTTCTGTAAATCTTAAACTATTCTAAAATAAATAATTTGTTTTAAAAAGTAATTAAAATATATACCTTGGAGGGCTGGCCCCGTGGCTTAGCAGTTAAGTGCGCGCGCTCCGCTGCTGGCGGCCCGGGTTCAGATCCCGGGCGCGCACCGACACACTGCTTCTCCAGCCACATTGAGGCCACGTCCCACATACAGCAACTAGAAGGATGTGCAGCTAAGACATACAACTATCTACTGGGGCTTTGGGGGGAAAAATAAATAAATAAAATTATTAAAAAATATATATATATATATACCTTGGAGATACTCTTCTATTAGTATATAGAGAGCTTCCTGATGACTTTTTATAGCTCTATAGTATTCCACTGTAGTGAAGTCTTATTTATTTGTCAGTTCTTTTTGGAGGGTTGTTTCCAGTCTTTCACTATTATAAACAATGCTACAATGAATAACTCTATACATATGTCATTTTATTCAGTGCAAATATTTCTGTAGGATAAATTTCTGAAAGTGGGATATTGAGCTAAAGAGTTTATGTATCAGTAATTCGAATAAATATTAAATTTCCTTCCACAAAGGAAGTACCAATTTATACTCCCACCAGCAATATACGCGAGTGAGTATTTCCCCACTGCCTCATCAGCAGGGTGTATGGTGAAACTTTCGCATATTGCTAACCTGATAAATGAAACATGGTTTTTCAGTGTTCTTATAAGTTGCATTTCTCTTATTGCAAGTGAAGCTGAGCAAATATTCGTGTTTTGCTTGCATCTCGTTTTCTGTGAGCTGTGTCATATTCTTTGTCCATTTTTATACTGGGCTTTTGTGTTTTTCCTTATAAAACTCTAGGAGCTATATATATTTTAGGAAGATTTGATCTTTGTCTGCATAGGGGCTGCCAATATTCCTTTTGCTGCCAACAATCCTTTTGTTGGCCATTTGTCTTTCACTAGGTTTTTAACGCCTGCCGTGTGGACCCTGCCCCTTGGCTCCAGCAGGTTGCTTTCCTCAGGCCGCCTGTCTCCTCTCAGAGCCACACTCCAAAGCCCCGCTAGTTCCTTGCTCTTCCTGGTGACATACGACCGCTTGGTGACATTTGACTCTATACTGAAAACTCCTCTTACGTGTAAATAACATTTATTGTGTCTTTTGTCTGATTCCGGGGGGTACATATTCTCATCAGAACATAGAAGATACAGAAAAGCGCACAGAAGAAACCCAACACCAGCCTTTTATTCCATCTCCCAGGGTAACCATTTCCTGTTTATTGATGCCTATGTGTGTTTGTGTGTTTATTTATTTACAAAATAAATTTCTTAAATTTACCCAGTCCCTTGGGGAGTCCATAACTGCACTTTCTTACCACTTGGATTTCTCCTTGTGCTTATTCTGTCCCCAAAGGCAGGTGAATTCCAGGTGCTGACGTGGATGGGAACTTTCCCTCCTGCCCATCCCCACACCTGCCGCACTCTCTCTCCTGGACTCCCGTCCACATTTGTGCTGCCTGCCCCGCTTCCAAGCTTAACGTCTGCCCACACTCCCGCCAGCGATGTCAAATTCTAGGTCTTATCTGGTTTTCAGAACCACCTTGTTAGAAACCAGAGTTCATCAGCCCATCCCTGCAAAAGACCCTGGCTTTCTTTTTATTAGTGACACCAGCCAAGAGGAATGTCCAAGACTTGCCCAAGCATGGTTTCTGGCCCACGCCCTGCACACACCAAACATCCCTGAATTGAGCCCCCTCTGCGTGGCCTCCTGTCTTTGCTCATGATCCTCCTCACCTGGACTCTGTCCCCTTCCCTGCAGTAGGCCTCCCCACGACTATCTGTCACATTCTGCCCATCCTCTGCCCCCAGGGCACCCTTTACCTCTTCCTTTTCCTCCTGAGTCCCCCTCTGAGGCCCTCCCCCCTCCCTGGTCTCTCCTTCAGGCCTCAGCTCAGAAGCTCTGTCCTCCAGGAGGCCTCTTCTGAGAAGTTCCACAGGCACGCACCCCAGGCCCCATGCTGGCTGGGCGCCCTGGACTCCCACAGTGCCAAGACTTCTCCCGGCAGAGCATTTATCTTTCTGCATTGTAATTTCCTGTTTACTCCTCTGTGTCCCCTACTGACCATATACTGGGGTCAGGACTGTCTTTTTCATTGACGTATTTCAAGTGCCTGCACGAATGAACACTAAATAGGTTTGTTGACTAAGGAAATGAATGGCTCCTCCAGCCAATGTGACTGCTCCCCACTTTGAACCTTGGAAGCTCTCCATCAAGGATGCTTCCTGTAGGGCCAAGGTGGCCCTGCTGGAATTGGAACCCTCCTGGGTCTGATGTGCAAACTTCTCAACCTCGACCGTCTTCCTACCACCCTCTTCTGACTGTCACCGAGGTCCTCTCTGAACCTGTTTATTCATCTGTCTAAAGAAGAGAACACTCGGGACAATTATAAGGACCAAACGAATCATGTACTTTGTAAATGGCAATGTGATAAATGAATATGAGGTGTGGATACATTATAAAAGAGAATGTTACCATTCATTGAGCATGGTTTCCGTACCAGGCACTGTTCTAACCGGTATTAATGTCTTTCATCCTAACAAATCAGCTCCAGTTCACAGAAAAGTAAACTGAGGCACAGAGCAGTTAACGACTTATTTGCCTAAGTTTTTGCACTGGCAGTAGAGAAGCTGGGACTCGAACCTGGGCCCATAGCTCCAGAGCCATTGGCTTCACCACCACCCCATACTCCCTCTGTGTTAAATAATATTATTAGTATGATGTGGTCTGAGAGCTGCCCTCTTTGATTAATTGTCCTCTTCAGTTAATTAGTTAATTGGGTTGTGTGACCCAATCACAACCACCCTCTCCCGGCATGATTCTGACTCCAACGGTAATTCTGTGGGTAGATTTTTGTGTAGATAACCGCTATCTATCACAAGAATGGAGACATGTTCAAAACGTAGTTCTTTAAAAAGGACCATGCCCATACTTTCTGTTTTCTGACATTTGTATTATCAGATTCAAATAGAATAAATACTCATCAGTTGAATTAAACACAGAGAAGTTTAACAGCACCTGTTTTGTCATAATTGACATGGACTTGGCTTCACTGGTATTGACAGATGTATATTTCCCAAACCCACCATTCCAGGTTGCCAAGCACCCTTAGGATGAGGTTTCCAGTCCCTTCCCTCATATTTTCAGAATTCCCTCACCGAGAGAGACGGGGGGGCAGGGAGGGAGGGGAGGGAAGAGGCCAGGCTGGCTGGGGGTCTCCACTTGGATTCACAAGGGGCAGGAGAAGAGAGATAAGGAGAGGTTTGGTGGGCACCCACAGTTCTTCTGGGTCTGTGGCTCAGGGAGCAGGCTGTGCTCCCCTCGACTGCCATGGAGGTGGCATGTCAAGGTCACCCCCGGCCTCCCTCCTTTGCCTGTCCTAGTCCCGCTCCCCTGATGTCAGCCTCATCCCTTGCACAAAGTACCAACTCCCACCGGAGAAGAGAGGGAGGCAGAAAGGGGCCAGCTCTGGACAGCCAAAGAGAGACTGAGGACAGAAAGGGGGATGCCCCCCAAGGGCCAGCCAGAAACAAGAGGCCTGCCTCCCAACACCTCGCTCCCTAACTGCCTTTACTTCTGGGGGGCCGGAAACTTGTGAAAGGCAGAGAGGGAAAGAGAGGCAAAAATTTGGAAGAGAGGGAGAGAGGTCCAGAGAAAAAGGGTAAGAGGTTAGGGAGACCAACACATGCTCCACTATTAAATGAATGATATGCAGAATAATAATGAAATACTGAGGACGGCAAATAATACAAGAGTATTAAATACTTCCATGTATTCACCACCAAGATTAAATAGATTAAACAAGATTGCCATATTTCCTTTAGCTTTCTTCATTTTTTTAAAGGATTACTACATTGCAGACACAGCTACAGTCCCCTCCCTCCACGTGTGGACCGTCATTTCCTCTTTTTTTAAAAAATATTTTTTTTGAACTTAGTGGTTTATTTTATTTTTTTTATTTTTATTTTTTCGTGAGGAAGATTAGTCCTGAGCTATCATCTGTTGCCAATCCTCCACTTTTTGCTGAGGAAGACTGGCCCTGGGCTAACAACTGTGCCCATCTTCCTCTACTTTATACAGGACGCCGCCACAGCATGGCTTGACAAGCGGTGCATCAGTACGTGCCTGGGATCCGAACCTGCAAACCCCGGGCCTCGGAAGCTGAACACCCACACTTAATCACTACGCCACCGGGCCAGCCCTGTCATTTCCTCTCGGAGAGAGCCATTCTTCTGAAGTCCTGTCTGTCATTCCCACCTGTGTTTCTGCTTTTACTACATGGGTATGTATCCACAAAAATATATACCATTGCTCATGTTTCAAATTTTTACATAAATGGTATAATTTGGCTCGTATTCTTTTGCCACTTGGTTTTCTCTTACTCAGCATCATGTTTTTGATATTTATGCATATTGATACATGAGAGTGAGTGCATTCATTTTATCTGCTGTATAGTATTCCATTTGATAATTGAGTTTACTTTTCTGTTCTCCTATTGGGGGACATTTAAGTTGTTTCCAATTTTTTTTGTTATTACAAAAAACATGAATGGACATCCTCATACATGTCTCCCTGGGTGCATCTGTGAGAATTTCTCTAGAGTCACATCTAGAAGCAGAATTGCTGGGTTCCAGGAAAATGTGGGTTTCCAGCTTTACCAGATACTGCCAATTGCCCTCTAAAATGACTGTGCCAGTGAACTTTCCCTCCAGTACTCCATGAATTTCTCTTCTCAGGGTTGCAAAAATTCTTCCAAACATAATTTGCACTTCCTCATATGCTGGTATGGATAAGTAACTGTTTACATTTATAGGCTTATCATGTTTCCTCTTCAGGAAATGACCTGCTCATATCCTTTGTTAATTTTCCTATTGTTTTCTGTTGTTTTTTTTTCTTACTGATTATGAAAGTATTTTATTTATGATTGACACGAATCTTTCTTTTTTCACTTTGCTTGTAGTGTCTTTTGTTAATTGAAAGTTTTTAAATTATTATCAAAGCTGAGTGATCGATACATGGGGGTTCTTTATACTATTATCTCTACTTTTGTGTGGTTTTGAAAATTACCATAACAAGAATTTTGTAAAAATCTATAAAACAAATAATTCTCTACTATCCCAAATTCTTTAAGATCAGCTTCTATATTTAATACTTTTAATTTCCACATTCAGGTCTCTAATGCCACTAGAATTTATTTTTGTAGTTGGTGTGCCTGAGGATCAAATCTTCTCTTTCCCTCCTGGATGGGCAACTGTCCCAGCCCCACTTCTCACCCTGTATGTCCCTTCTCCTCTGACCAGAAATTCCCGCTCTGCCTCATATATTCTTGGGTTTGTTTCAAGCTCTCTGTTCTGTTCCTTAGTCACTGTGTCTATTCTTGCATCTTGCCACACTGTTTTAATTCCCATGTTACCAGATTGGTATCTGTAGAGCCAACTTGGTACCCTCTCTTCTTTTTCTTCTTTACTTCTTCTTGGTCCTTTTTCCTTCCATATAAATTTTATGATCGTTTACCCAATTCCAGAAAGGGAAAAAACCAACACTGTTGGGTTAATTGGAATGGCATTGGCATTGAATTTATAGATTAATTTGGGGGAGAGCTAACATCTTTATAACATGATACTTTCCTGACCATTATCTTGGGACATCTGTCCATATATTTAGGTTTCTTTTGGTCCCTATGTAAACATTTGTTTGTTTTCTCCGTTAGGGTCTTGCTCAGCCTTTGTTAGTTTTATTCCTGGGCCTGCGGTTTTTGCGGCTCTCCCTCCCCACATCAAATATGCCAGGCATGTCCTTCCTTACCCCCTACTCCAGCCCCTTGGTGCACTCCCCTCCCTCCCGCTGTCCAGGGAGCAGCTGTCCTGCCCCAGCAGCTGACTGTTCCTGTGAGGCCTTGCCAGAGTGGGTAGGGCTCCCACCTCACACCTCACACCTCGGGTCCTGTCAGCTGAGTCTGGGGAGAGTGACAGTTGTTTCAGTGAGGACAATGGGCTGCATTCTGTACAGGCCCTTCTCTGGGCCTCCTGCTCCCCAGCCAGAGCAACTGTTCTTGTAGATAGGGTAGGGCCCCACCTGTCAGCTCTAGATACTCTTCCAGGCCACATCCAACTCCCTGACCCATTTTCTTTGTGTCTTACGAGCATGTCTAGCATGTGTGCTACTGCCCAATGGCCTGTCCGTGGGTCTACCATTGCCTGGAACTGGTGGGCACGGGGATGGAGGTCAAGGGTAAGGGACCGTGCCTCACGAGTACATCATCTCTTACCTGGGAGGAGCTGCAGTTCACAAAGTGTTCTCTCAGCTATCAGCACACTCAGCCTCAGATCCTCATAGGATAGATGGTTCCAGGACTACTGTGGCAGGCAGAGAGGTGCTGTGGTAGGTGACAGGGCTGAACGCCCAATTCCTGGCTAGTACTCTGCCCTTCACTGCCTGCCGACACTTCCTAGACCTGGCTGGCCTCCACACCTGCTCCTCGGCCCCTGCTCACCTCAGCACTCCCTACCCTTGACAAGGCCTTCCTGCCTCTCTTCAGAACTCCTTGTATGGGGGTCAGCACTGCCCTCAACCACCCACATGGGAAGGGCTCCAGGCCAGCACTGATCCCCCAGAGGGGACAACAGGACAGTAAAACATGACAGAGCCAGGGGCCAGGGCCTTGCAGGAACCCAGCCCTCCGTCAATTCTTCAGGTGTTAACTGAGCCCCAGCATCCACTCACAGAGGCTGCTCATGAGCAGCTGGTGCCTCGTAGTGGGTCTTCAAGGAGCAGCCAACTGGGCGGGCTTCAGATACGGGGTATACTGGGAGGGAAAACCCAAAAAGGTGGACGGAAACAAACTCTTGTTTATTGGACACGTTCTAGGAGCCGAGCTCTGGACCTAGTCTTCTCCCACCTCCTGATCCTGTCAGAGGTAGGTGTCATGGGAACTCCCTTTTCAGGGAAGAAGATCATCCCTACCCCCAGTTGTGCAGCGTAGGGTCTACTCAGGCATCCAGAGAGGCCCTGAGAGAGGGTCCCAGAGCCCGCAGTGAATCCAGATCCGAGTGACCAGTGCAGAAGTACCCTTCCCCTCCCCGGGCAGGTCGGTGGCCATGTTGTAGAGTGCTTTGGACCCCTGGATGGGGACAAGCAGAAAGGGGTGCGAGGAGCAGGAGGCCCACTACTCCCAGGTCTCGAGAGAACCCATTAGCTCTATTGCAACTCTGGCCACCTCAGCATCGGTTTACCCAACTGCTTGTCTGTCACCCTCTGACTCTTGGGGTGTCTGTCCTGCTCACCACTGTGTCCTCGGCGCCTTGCACAGGCCTGGCCCACAGTGAGCATTCAATGCTTGTTGTTGACACGAACGGTCCAATTAACCGATGCCTATGTATGGGGGTGGTGGGGGCCCCCAGGACACTTCTGGAGGGCTCTGAGGATCTGGGGAGAGGACCAGGGAGGAGGACTCCAGGGGTCACTTACTGCCCAGCCCACACGCCTCAACTTCACAAGTTGGCACCCAGACAATTTTTTTTTAATTAACTTTGAGGAACAGGAGGTTTGGCCAATTTCCTCAAAGTTGCCTGGTCCCTCCCTGGCCAGGAGAGGGCAAAGGGTAGAGGTCAGGGCAGTGCAGGCGGGATCCATGACACAAAGCTAAATTAGAAACTAGAAGGAATTGCTCCATGGCAGCTTTGTTGCCAGAGAGGATGATTATTTTTCCAGGAAAGGCTGAGGAAATCTTAGCAGAGTCCTTGGCTTCCTGCCTTGGAGAAAATGTCTGGGGTGGGGTGGCGGGTGGGGTGGCGATGGGGTGGGAAGGAGGTGGAGAGAAGAGTTAGTCCCCAGAGGGTGTGAGCGGCAGAGAGTAAACTCAGACTCCATCCAGCCCTGGTCCCAGCCGTGCCCCTTCCCCACTCCCTTCCCAGCCCCCTCTGGGATCCCCCATTGTTACCATTGTTATCCTGTTTCCTTTACCCGCCTCACAGTCCCAGGCCCCTGGACACTCTGTTTCCAGGGAGCAGGGAAGGGCAGGAGTCTGGCCCCAGGCCCAGGGTCCAAGAATCTCACAGCTGGAAATTCCCATAGCTGTGGAAACTGAGTCCAGGAGGGGTGGGGTGTGGTTTACCCAAGACCACGGCCACCACAGATGTGGGCCAGCATGTGGTGGGGCCTCCAGGGTTCCCTCGAGATGACAGACTTAGGAGGTTCCCAGAAGGAACCATTGAAGCCTGACTTGCCCTCTCCTAGGCTCCGTGTGGTCAGTTCTTCCTGTCCATGCGGATCTCTCCAGCTGTTTGTGGCCCATGGGGGTCTCACACACATCCTAGAAGAATGTGTTTGGATCCATGGAGCTCTGGGTCTCAGTAGCACAGGCCCTGGGACAAGCAGGCCTGGGTTTGGATCCCAACACAGAACGTTTATTTATTTGTTTATTCTTATAACAAATGTTTATTGCCAAGCACTGGGGACACAGCAGACAAAACAGACACAAGTCCCCATTCTCATGGAGTTTACATTCTAGCGTGGGAGGATGTCGACAATGTTTTGTTGTGGAGACAAATAGAGCAGAGGAGGGGATGGAAAGGAAGCAGCAGGAGAAGGGCTGGAGGGAGTGTACTTTTAAATAGGATGGATGGGTAACATGTGGGCAAAGACTTGAAGGAGGTGAGAGATGGAGCCATGTGGATACCTGGAGAAAGAGCCCTATAGGTAGCAGCAATAGTAGGTGCAAATGCCCTGAGGCAGAAACATGGCTGGCACAGTTAAGGAGCAGAAAGGAGGCCACTGTGCTGGGGCAGAGAGAGAGGGGCAAGGACTAGAAGTTGAATCAGGAAGTCAGGCAAGGCCAAACCACCCAGGGCCTTGTAGGTCACAATTAAAGCCTTTGGCTTTAACTCTGAGGGAGACGGGAGCTATTGGACAGTTTGAGCAGAAAAAGGACAGGATCCGATTCGTATTTTATAAAGATCATTCTGGTCACTGTGTGGAAAAGAGAAACGGAAACACCAGTTAGGAAGCTACTACAATAATTCAGAAGAATACTCAGACAAAGGTAGTCATGGTGAGAAGTGGTGAGATTCTGAATATTTTACAAGTAGAACCACCAGGCTTTACCAATGTGGGTAGTGCACTGTGATAGAAAGAGAGAAGTCAAGGATAACTTCCAAGATTTTAGCCAGAGTAACTACAAAGATGTAGTTGCCAATTACAGAAAGGGGAGAGCCTGAAGGAGGGGCAGGTTTGGGGGGAAGTCAGGCCATTTATCTGTGTGATTCCAGGTAAGTTGCTTAATCACTCTGAACCTCAGTTTCTTCTTATTATTATTATAACCATTATAACAATGGTTATAATAATCGCTCCCCTGCAGGTGTGGTGAGAACTAAGTGAGATGATGAACTCACAGGCTTCGCAAACAGATGTACTCAATACACGTTCCACCCACAGCCCAGGGATGACATATGGCCGTGCCATCTCCTCAGGAAACAGCTAGAAGGAGAGGAAGACGACCCCTATAAATCTATACTCTAGCTCCTCTCCCCTGCTTCCTCCAGGTAGAAGTGGAATAGACCTTTTTGATGTTTAAGTTTTCTTTCTTCAAGGTCTTTGACGGTTCTGGAGATGGTGATTGATGCTACTGGAGGCTGGTGGTGGGATGACGATAAAGAGTATATTCCCAAGGCTGTGAAGCTTACACAACACTTTCATGGTCATTATCTCATCTGAGTCTAGCAAGGCAGAAATCAGACCCATTTTATGAAGTAGGAGAAGAGGTATTTAAAAACAAAACAAAACAAACCTAGACTGTCTCTACTTCACTATCTCATGGAACCTCATTTAACCTTCGGGGTAAAAAAAAGTGGGTAAGAGGGTCCAGAAGTGGGTGTCCCTCTTCTGTTCCTGAGTGGGAACGCCGCCCAGCTGTCCAACTGGACGCAGCTTTAAGACGGATGGTGACCCCACTCCTGCACCCCCAGGAGAGGGCCCCTAAGTGCCTGCCCGGGTGCTCGGCCCCCTCTCTCAGCCACTCTGGGCATGTCTGGTGTGTCTGGGCCGCAGCCTTACTGCTTCTCAGGTTTGGGCCAGCAGATCTCATCCCATTCCAGTTACTCTCCCCAGTTACTCCCATCGGACGGGACCCGAGCCGGGAAAAATCAGTGTGCCTAAGGTCACACCATTAGAAAGCACACTCTGGGTTCCCACTCTGAGGTCTGCCTCCAGGAGGAAGAACTCCTGCATTCCAATTCCTTCCACTTCTGCCAGCCCAGCTGCCCCCTCCCCTCCATCTACCAGGTGCCAGAACACAGCTGTCTCTTCGCTGCTCCCAGGCGAGCTGTCCTGGGTGGGGCTGAGCTGTGTAGTGTCCAGGGAGGCTGTGCCCCCACAGGCAAATTCAGCCAGAGATTGATTCTGAGCAGCAGTTCTGACCGGTGAGAGCTGCTGCCATGGATGGATGGACCGGTGCGGGTGGGGGACTGGGAGGGTAGGGAGTGTCGGATCAAGGGCCCTCAAAAAACAAACTTAGAATCGCCTGGGGAAGAACTCCTGCTGGATGGGGGAGAAGGGTTGAGGAATGCCAGGTGACTGAGGGTGTGCATGAGGAGGGTAACTAGGGGAGGGGAGGGTCCAGAGAACCGTAGGAGGCCCTGGAGGCTGGGGATGGCAAGCTTTACTGTTGCTTTGGCTCTGTGTCTCCTTAGCTATGGTGAGAACCCCCCTTCCCCAGCTACCTTGCCAAGAGAAAGGGCTGCGGGAAACTAAAACCGACCCGCAAATTAAGATCTGGGGAGCATGAGGGTGTAAACTAAAGGGAGGGAAATCCTGCCCACCCCCCGTCTTTGCCAGGTGAGGAGGGGGTGGAAAGGCAAGCCTAGAGTCTGGATTGCCTTCGCAGCCACGGCCCAGCCATGCCCGCTCCGCTGCTCCCGCTGCTGCTGCGAACACTGCTGTCCTGCCTGCTGCTGCCCGCGGCCCGCCTGGCCCGCCAGCACCTCCTGCCCCTGCTGCGCCGCCTGGCTCGCCGCCTGGGCTCCCAGGACATGCGAGAGGCTGTGCTGGGCTGTCTGTTGTTCGTCCTCAGCCAGAGACACCCGCCGGACGCTGGGGAGGCCTCCAGAGTGGCCCGCCAGGAGAGGAGGGAGAGGCTAGCCCACCAGAAATGAGGCCACGAGTCCTGGGAGCAGCTGTATTCATCGAAACACTTTCTTTTTGGAGTGAGACAGTCCTGGCGTGGTCACTGACCAAGGGGTCAGACCAGGACATGCCTCCCCACTACCAGCAGAAACAATTGGAAGGATGATTGGAAGGATGCCCTGCATCGAGCGGGAAACTCATCATGACCCCTCCTTCCCTCTGCATTCTTCCCAAGACCCTTCCTAGTCACCTCTGGCCTGAGTCGGGGGATGAACTGACCGCCCCCCCCATTCCCAGGCAAATGGTAATACGAGGTCCCATCAAAAACAATGCTTAACCCAAGGACAACTGAGAATTTAGCTGACAGAAGAGATCTTCATCTGTCTGTCTTCCAGACTCAGTAGCTTAAGATAGGACCTTGGTTCCCTAGGGAGTCAGTCCTGTCCCCGGAAGGCCAGCATGCAGCAGGTGTTCAATAAATATTTGTTGATCTGAATTCTTGGGATGCCTTGAAAAGTCTTGTCACCTGTACTGCTCCGCCGCGAAACAGTCTAACCTGGCCGGGGTGGGGTGGGGAAACAACTCAAGACTTCCTTTTGCTAACTATTCCATTGTCCCCTCAGTCCTTGTCTAACTTCAGTATGTCACACTGTGACCCAGGAGTCTTGGGTCTGACTTGGAGAAAGTTTGGCTGGCCAGCTCAAGGTAAGGAGAAACACATCCTGAGCAAGTCTGGAGACTCTTCTCAGCTAATGGTGGTGGGGAGAGGGAGATTTGTTTGCTAAGGGACCTTAGCAAAGGTCCCTGAGGGGCACTCTGCCCCTGAAGAGGTGGGGGGGAGTGACCTGAGGCTTTCACCTCATCGTTTCCCCCTTCCCAGGGAGAGGCCCCTCAGGGGTCAAATAAGAGTAGTCAGGTCAGATGCATTTGTATTCCGGCCTCCGGATAATTTGCTTACTGTTCCCAGGCAACAGTCCTCCCGCGTTCCCCCCCCAGCGAATCTTGGGCCCTAGGTTCAGAGGGGGAGAGTGAGGAATACAGGCCCCTTTCAGGACCCCCATCCCGTCCCCACGCCCATCAGAAGCTGGGGCCGGGGGAAGAGCTGAGACCAGAGCTGCGTGCCCCGACCCCAGCCCTGCGGTGCTTTCCGCCAGGTCCCCCACCCCTCGACACCATCTGCTTTCTCCCGGAGTCCTCAAAAGCCGGTGCACGTGCTCGCCCCTCTCCGGAAGGCGACCCGGGTGGGGGTGGGGGGTGCGCAGTGAAGGCAGTTGGAGCCCCTGGTCTCCTAGCCCCGTTCCCCTCCGGGGTCACGAGCGCCTTTTTTTTTTTCTGGCCTGCTCCCGGCCTCCGCTGCCGCCGGCTTCTCGAAGCGCCCCCCACTCCCGCGCAGCTCCGCGCGGGCTGCGTCCGCCCACTGCAGCCCCTCTCCCGCCCCGCGCCCGAGATGGGTCAGACCCGGAGCGAGCTGCGATTTCCGGCCACGGCTGCGGCCCAGCCTCGAGATGAGGAGGCCAGGGGGGGACCAGGGACCCGCCAGCCAAGGAATTCCCGTTCCCCCCTTCCATCCCCCCTCCCCAACTCCCGACGCCCCCTGCAGAGTCTCAGCAGGTGCCCGGGGGGCAGAGGCACGGGCCGGCGGTGGTGGGGGCGGGGTCTGCGCCTTTCCTACACGGTCCCTGGGGGGCGGGGCGGAAAGAGAGGACCTGGGAAGCTCGTTTGGGGGGTGGATATAAATGGAGACCGAATCGGCGGTTTCTGCGGGAAGAGATACTTGGCTGGGACTTTAAAGGCCGCAGATAGATGACTGTCCCCCCCAACCACACACAGATGCCCCAGAAGTCAGAGACCCGCTCAGAGCAGAGGGTAGGGGCAAAGGTCTAGGAAATTAGGCTGGGAGACCAAGCCCAGTCGTAGTGAACAGAGTCAAGTCTTCTTCAACCTTGACCCCCACACCCATCCTGGGGTCTCCACAAAGAGGGAAGTCTGACCCCGAGAGGGCTGGATCCTGTCTTTATTTTAAATGTTGATGTTGGATTCATCACAGATTTTTTGCATTAACTTTGATTTCTAAGAATATTGCATTCAAACATTTATCTTGATTCCTGAATTTTTTGGCATCCTCTTAGATTTTGCACCTCAGGCGAGTGCCTCACTGGCCTCTCCCAGGTCCCAGCCCTGCCACAAAGGCAACAGAGAACATATGTACACAGTCAATGAGACATGTGCTGGTGACACATCCCCCCCGCTGAGCTGAGCAAACACAGATGCACACAGGGCTGGAAAGACAGGACTGCGTGTGAGGTGTTAGTCTCAAATAGGGTGGGGGTGGGGGTGCAGCCCTTCCCACCCCACTGCTGTGGCAGGGACCTGAAGGAGCCCAGGGAGGGAGCCAGAAGACTGGGCAGAAAGTGATGAGGACTGGCTGGGCCTGGCTAGAAATTCTCTGGGCACAGACCAGTGTGAGGTGGGGCTCTGAGACTGTCCAGCAGGGGGCCCAGGTACCCAGCAACCATCTCTGCCCAAGGATCTGGCTCTGGAGGGGGAGGAAGGTGCTGGCTTGGGGCCCAGGCAGGGCGAGGGCCAGATGGGCTTCTCTCCAGCAATAACAGCCCTGGCTGTTGCCATCCAGTGAGCAGGCCAGGCCTCAGCAGAGGTGGGGACAGGAATCAGCCTTCCCCGGTCTGGCCTGGGACCCTCACCACTTCCCTCCAGTTTCTTTCCACTGCCAGCCCCCTTTGCACACAACTGCAGCCACTGGCCGCCAGCGTGGCCATGCCTGGCAGATCTTTCTGACCACTAAGGCCTGCCACCCCCACAGGCCCAGAGACAGGAAATGAAGTGGGGAGAGAGACAGGAGCCAAAGAAAGAGGGGAGAGGCGGGAAGAGAGACAGACTGGACAAACACAGGGTGGGAACGGGGGTCCGGGGTAGACCCACACATGACACTGCCCTTAAGCCATGGGGCAGTGCCTAGAAAAATACCATCTATAGCCCTCTTCCTGCCCTGTTTGGTTAAGGCTGGGGGATGATGTTGTGTCATGTCTCTGAGGGGCATGGAGCCAGAAGGCTGGGAACACCCCTTCTGGAGTAGCTTGGGGAGAGTCCACTGACTCCAAATAGAAAAGCTACCCTTGCCCTGAGGGCCCAATCTGTTCTCTGGGGAGAGGGTGTGACTCTGCCTTATCCCATGATGTTAGTACTCCTAATTGTTAATTAGTGTCTGTGGCTTCTGCAGGAAACAGGCCTCTTGGTTAGCTGGGTGCGGGAGGGGCCTGGTCGCTGGACGGATTTTCTCTCCTCAGACCCTCTTCAGCCTTTAATTTGTCATCCAGCACTGAGGGCTGCTGTAGGGGCAGTCATTCCCTTTCCCCCAAATTTACTGACCAACAAAAGAGGAAGGAATCCTTCCACCTCCCTTGGAAGCACAAGAAGGACTGACCACTCCTCAGGATGCCCACTCCCTTCCTCCTCAGCCAGTGGAGGATGTGGGGCTCAGCAAGACTTTGGTGTCTGCCTGAGTATCAGGACAATAGGATTCACTCAGGATGTAAGGCTGTTCTTGGCTTTTTCTCTTTCCATCCCCAACTGTGCCTCAGTTTTTCCGAAGCTCTGGATTTAGAAAGAGTGAATCATGAAGGGTCTACAGGGCTGGGCCTCTACCCCCCTCCCCCCCCTACACACACACAGAACCACACATCCTTCTCCAAGTCAAAGTGGTGGGTGGTGTGTGTGTGTGTTCAAGGTAGGAAAACCCCCCATGCAGGTCACTGATGATACTGATTATGTCGGAGGGAGCCCAGAGCGTGGGCGGGGGTCAGAGGACAGGTCTGAAGGGAAGAAAGTGACATGAAAAGGGAGGGGGCGCTGGAAAAGAAAAAGGCGCAGTGTGGGAGAAAGTGGCTGGGAGGGGGTTTGGGGAGTGATAACGGAACGGCTGGGATGGAGCAGGGGCATGGGGCGTCCGGGCGTGTGTGAGCAGAAGGTTTGTCGCTGGGGGAGTACCGAGAGGAGTTCTGGAGGAGTTCGTGTAGCCCCAGCGCGGAGGAGACTAGGGGGACCCAGTGTGTGGCTGTACCCTCCTGCCCCGTGTACTCCTTGAGGGGGCAGGGTTTACTGTGGCAGGCCTGTCTACAGAAATAACACCGCGTGGTATGGGCCAGGCGGCCTGGGGGCGCAGGGTCTCGAGTGCGGGTCCCTAAACATCCAGAGCTGCCGAGCGAGTGGCAGGGGCGGGCCGGGGCGGGGCCGGGGCCGCGGCGGGGTGGGGGGAGCGGACGCGGGCGGGGACGCGGGCGGGGGCGCGCCGGGGGCGGGCCCGGCGGAGGGCGGGTTTGAATGTGCTCCGACGGGCGCGGGAAGCGGCGGGGAGAGCGCACGGATCTCCGCGCTGAAGGACTCCTTCCCTGCAGGTGCTGCGCGGGGCCCGGGGGCCGGGGACCGCCGCGGCGGAAGGCGCCGCTTCCCGTCTGCCACGAGGCGGAGGCCGGGCCTGGCAGCTCCGCGGCCCGGAGAGAGGTGCCAGTTGGGGCCCCCGCTGCGCCGGCGCGGCGTGCCAAGCTGCGCAGCACGTGGCCGGCAAGGGCCGGGGCGCGGGGGTGTACCCTGCGGAGACCTGGACCCCAGCGGGCCGTGGGAGGCCTGGTTCCTGGGCCTGGAACCGGCTGTCGCCAAGCCGACCTCCGCAAGGGGCGGGCGAGTAGCTGGTTAATCTTGTTGTTGGTACAGGGGAGGGGCCGCGCCGCTAACTGCGCTTGGGGTGGGGGGGGTGATGGGGATGAGGGCTCGCGGAACGGAGGTAGAAGAGCTGTCTCTGTAACCCCCGCCTTTTGTTGGCCGAACTCGTTTCCCTGGCCTCTTCTTCATGGGCGCGACCTCATTTACTCCCAAAGAGAGGGCAAGGACACACGCACCCCAGGTTTTCTTCCCAGGGAAGAGCAGTGGTGGGTGAGGGCTCGTCCCACCCTTGCCCCTCGCGCCTCTGGAAGCCGCCCCTTTGCCAGATCCATCCTCTCGGTAACCTCCAGACCCTCCCACTTGTCCCGCTGTCTGTGCGAGCTCTCCATGCCAAGAAATGTGTGTAATAGGATAGGACACTCATGTCAGGTTGGAGATGACCTCGACTCCCACCTTCTTTTCTCCCTTAGTTGGAGTAGAGTACCCCCACCTCCCAGTATAGCACAGGGCTAGCTGGGAAGCAGCCTTTGTACCTCCCTTCCCACCCCAGAAGGAGCCTAGAATAAGCTACTCCTTGAGTTTAAATTCCAGCTCACCCAGTCACCAGCTCTGTGACCTTAGGCAAGTGACTCAACCTCTCTGAACCTCTGCTGCCCCCATCTGTTCCATGGAGACAATTTAGTACTAGCTTATGGGTGGCTGTGAGGGCAAGGGTAGCAGGTGGCTCCATATAGGATCCCCGGGGAGCAGAGAATTTGTTGCCACCACAAGGGTGTGTCTAGAAGCAGGGGTGCATGAGAGGTGTTAGGGGCCTGGGAGTGGGGAGGTGCTTAGTTTGGTGGCTGCTTTCAGTGCCCTGTCTCGGCAGGCCAAGGCATGGCTGGAAGGACACCAGATGCTCTGAGCTGGTATCAAATCCTGGGTTACTGCTGGGCAAAGGCAGATGAGAACCAAACACCTGGACTGGGCAGCTGAATGTCAAGATGTGGGCAGGGAGAGGGGCTGCCCCTGCATTGAACTGTGCACAAGACTGGGATGGGGACTGCTGGGAACAGAGAGCAGAGGTGTCACTGGGGGAGAGGGCAGAAATAAATACTTCTCTGAGCCTAAGGCAGATTTACTAAGGAAGGGAGATCCTCTATTCTCTCCACCCCAGCCACCCATCTGGGTTGAAACTGCATCTGCTCTTTATTGCCAGGAATCTTGCCTGTGGGGATAGGGGCTGGAGCACAGGATATGCCGAGGTGAGAAGCTGGGGGTTCCCCTTCCTGCTGCCTAATAGAAAACCTGAGTCCTGAGCCTTCTTCGTCCACCCCCTGGATAGAGCCCTCTTGCCCGCACTCCTTTAGAAAATGTGCAAACTATTGTTCACCACTCTGTCCCCGGTGCCTAGAACAGTGCCTGGCTAGCATGCAGAGGTCTCGGTAAAAGTTTGTTGCAAGGATGAATGAAAGGAGCCCTCTGCCTCCATCCGGAGGTGTGTGGGTCTGCTCCTCCCCACCCCGACCCCGTCTTACAACCCAGGTGTGGGCCGGGGGGCTGACGGAGGCCTTTGGAGAGTCTGGAGTTTACCCAGGGAGGGGTTGAGAGAAATTATCAAGAGGGATAGAAAAGCCCATTGAGGGTGTCGAGTCCAACGGCGGTGTCTGTTTGCAGTGTCTGTGTGTCTCAAGCTGGGGCCTGCAGCACTGGCTGCACCTGTGAGTTGACCCACCCCGTCAGCTCCCTCGCTGAGACTGCTGGGGCTCTTATCTCCCAAACTACAGGGCTGGTTTTTATCTCCTTGGTTGCGTGCGTGAGGCTTCTCAGAGTGGGGACGCTCCCTCCCATGGCAAAGCCTGGGGAGTTCTCTCCTACGCCCTGTGCTAATTTCTTCACTCTGGACTCTCCCCCAGGAGGAGCTCATGGACCAGGCCTGCTGCCTGAGCCGGAGCTAGGACCAGCTTCAAGGGACTACCCAGGCCCGCTCTGCTCCGACCCTTCTGCTGGCAAGTCTGGGCATCTGGTGAGTGCTGGCCCAGGAGGGTGGGGAAGCTGGTCCTCACCTGAAACAGCAGAGCTGGCTCCAGAGCTAGGGTTAGGGCCAGCACACGCCTGCCTGGCTTTCCATGCCATCCAAAGGGAAAGCTGTTTCATCTGCTGGTGCGAGGGTGCCTCCCCTACATGAGTGGGGAGCAGGAGAGGGACACTGCGGGGGAGGCTAGGAGCTTTGGGACTGTGCCGTCAGTTAGGCCTGTGCCCCCACCCCTCCAATCTTCTTCAAGTTTGTTCTCAGAAAGGGGAAGAGGACAGGGGCCTGGAGTGAGTCAGAGAGGAACCAAAGGGGGATGGAGTGACCCTGGGGCCAGGACTGAGGTCAGGGGAGGGGCCAGGCTAGGTGGTAGGAACAGCTGTGTCCCCACACCCATTGTGAAGTGTTTTCGTGGAAAACTGGCCAGGAACTAGGAAGGCTCCAGGCAATGCCTGGAAAGGAAGGTTAAGGTGCCAATAGCAGATAAGCTGGAGTCTGGAGTGCCTCCAGGAGGAGATAGATTCCAGAGCCCGCCCTAGCTGGGAGTCCAGGGACTCCCCAGGAGGGTGGAGAGGTCAGACTTGCAGATAGTGGCCTGGGGGGGGGGCCTCTGGCGTGGCCTGGTCATCACCCCTGGGCTGCTACCCCTGTGCTGTCCCTTCCCTCCTGCCTCTTACCCTCTTGGCTCCATCTCCCTGCTGTTTCCCTCCTCCTATCCCTCCTTCCATTGGCCTCACCCTCCCTGACCTCTCATCCTCTTCTCTGCCTTTTTTGCCTGTCTTTGTCTCCCTCTCAGTAAAGCTTCCTCCTCCTTCCCTCCTGCTCTCACCCGCCTGTTTCCCGGCTTACAGACTGCTTCGAGCTGCTGGATAAAAATAGCGGTGGTGGTGGCCAGGCCGGGAGCCAGGTAGAGCCTGCGCAGGCAGGGGCCCCCAACAGGACTGGCCAGAGGGGTCCCACTGAGAGTCCTGTGAGGCAGGGCCAGAAGAGAGTCCTCCTGGACTCCTCAGCTTGCCTGCTCTGTCTGCCCTGCCCCCTCTGAACCCCCTGCCCTCTCCCCCAGTCTGAAGAGGCCTGTGGGGAAGCAGGGCCCAGACGTGGCCTCACACTGTTTCTGCCCCCAGCAAGCCTCAGAGGAAGGGAGCTGTCGGCCAGGCAAAACCAAGAACGCCGTCACCATGACAACCAGTCACCAGCCTCATGACAGGTACTGGGGGATCTGGGCTGGGGATCCAGGGGAGAGGAAATGGGTCTCCAGGAGGCTAGGGGAGGTGTCCTTTGGAATTTGGGGTTGCCACTGCAACGCCAGCCAGGTAGCTCTGAGTCAGGTCTGCAACAGGGACCATGCATGCCTTGGCTGGGTGCTGGCTGGGGTGTCTGTGGGGAAGTCCAGGGTGGGTGAGTGGCAGCCCCTCCCTGGCCTGTCATTGTTTCCACTGTTGCTCTCCAGCCAGCATCTTCCGGCTCCTCCCGCCACCACCAGAGGGAGAGATTTGGCAGCATCCCGCATTCCAGAGCACATCCCAGAGCACAGTTCCTAGCAGAACTGCCCTCTCCCTCAGGGCTGCCCTGGGGCCCCTGCCTCAGATGACCCTGGCCCACCCTGGTCCTTGATCTGACCTTCCTCTCACTTCCCCACCTCTGGGGCCTACGAACTCCCTCAAGTTAGACCTGCAACTGTGATTGTGCCTATGTGTTTTGGGGGAAGAGCTGTAGCTTGATTCAAGTTCTCCAAGGAGTCTAGGACCCAAGAAGGTTGATGAAGCCATGCTTGGGGTCCAAAATTCCTTCAGCTTAGGCCCCCCAACCCCATCACTTCTCCCCTGCCCTTCCTGTCTCCCTCATGTGCCAAAGGCCGCAGAACTAGGCCATTTCTGGCTATGGGACCTTGGGCTCTTCACTTGATCTCTCTGGGACCGTTTCCCACCTGTAAAACAGAGGTGAGGTTTATTCGGATGGAAGGGAATTTAAGGAGACATAGTAAGTGCAGGCCCCGGGTTGGTTCCCTCCCTTGCCGCTCCACTCCCGGGCTGCCTGCCTGCCCCATCCCAGCCTCACCCTTCCGGTAGTGGTTCTGTGAACCCCTCTCCCATCTCCATCCACCTTGTTGCCCTCACCCAGCCCCACTCTGACTCTCTGTCCTGTGTGACCTTGGCTGGAAGTTGCTCCCTCGTTCCAGGCCTCTGAATGAAGCCCTTCCCTCTCTTTTTCAAGCTGGGGAGTATTGAGGGAGTTGGGGGGCTGCAGTTGTAATGGCTCAGACCTGCCCACTTGGGGCGCTCCCCCAGGCCCTCGCTATTTGAAGCCAGGCCCTACGCTCTGGCCAGACTGGTCCCCTCACTGCCATCTCTGTGAAGACAGCGGCTGTTGGCTGTGGGGAGGGAATGGAGACACCTCTAGAGACCACAGAGGGAGGGCCCAGGGCAGCCGGGGGAAGCTGCCCCATCCCAGACAGGCCCTGAGGTGTAGGGCTTGGGGCAGTGCCCTGGGTAAAGCTAGGCGGGCACTTATTTACACCCTGGGGCCCAGATGACATCCAGTGGCCCCATACCTCCTGGCCCACCCTAGGAGGTGTGACCTACAAAGCCCGTTCTGTGTGAGCCAGGGAAAAAACAGCTCCCTCTCTTCCTGGCCGCCCAATCCCCCCCTGCCTGCATGCCCCACTAGGCCCAGAATGGTCTGGGATTTTCTTGACCTCAGAATCCTCTTTGGGGAGTCACACAGTCCCTGCCCAGACGGCATAATCACTTCCAGCCTGCCCGGCGGGGGTGGAAAACGCTTGCTGTTTGCTTTCTCACTCACCCACCCACCCCCATCCTTTAGCAGAATTTCCAAAACCACCTCCACATGTGTGGGTCACACTGGTTCCCAAGTCTGCAGGGTCCCCCGAGTCTTTGGGGCTGAGAACCAAGGTCCTTTCGGCCATGCCCTTCAATCCTGTGTCCCTGGTCCCCCTTCCTCTCTGGATTCTCTGTGCCCTTTTTCCTGTCCCAGGACACCCCCCCCTCCACATACACCCATAGGAAGACACATGCACAGGTGCCCCGTGCCCTGGGACAGCTGCAGAAGGTCGGGGGGTGGGGATGGAGGGTCACTTGGCCCCTCTTTCCTCCCCCATCCCCAGGTATAAAGCCGTCTGGCTTATCTTCTTCATGCTGGGTCTGGGGACGCTGCTCCCCTGGAACTTTTTCATGACAGCCACTCAGGTAAGACTGGGGGGACTGGGCATGTCCACAGGGCATATGGGGCCTGGATCTGCACTTGTGGGCACAGGGAGAGAGGTTTCAACACTCCATTCTTCAACCCCCGCAGTATTTCACAAACCGTCTGGACACGTCCCAGAATGTGTCCTTGGTTGCTGCTGAACCGAGCAAGGACGTCCAGGCCTCGGCCATCCCCTCAGCAGCCTCTCCAGAGCGGAATTCTCTCAGTGCCATCTTCAACAATGTCATGACCTTATGTGCCATGCTGCCCCTGCTGCTCTTCACCTGCCTCAACTCCTTCCTGCATCAGAGGTGAGCACCCACGCCCCCAGCCCGGCCCCTCACTGCCCCCTGCACTGCCAGGGCCGAGCCCCTGGCTTAACCACCCCTCTCTGCCGCCTCGGCTGCTCCGGCAGGATCCCCCAGGCTGTTCGGATCCTGGGCAGTCTGGTGGCCATCCTGCTGGTGTTCCTGATCACTGCCATCCTGGTGAAGGTGCACCTGGATGCTCTGTCCTTCTTCGTCATCACCATGATCAAGATCATGCTCATTAATTGTAAGTAGAGCTGGGAGGGGACCTGGGGCAGAGATCTTCCCACATACCCCTACCCTTCTCTCAGACCCACAGTCAGCCAGAGAGGAGCCCATTCCACCCCCGGGAAGAAGTGGGTGCCCTGGGCAGTCAGGGTTCAGAGGCCTGAGCAGGCGTGGACCAGGGCTGGGAGTGGGGGCAGAGAGAATGGCCACTGAGCGTCAAGACACACTGGGAGAGCCAGCCCTGGTGGTCTAGTGGTTAAGATTCGGTGCTGTCACTGCTGTGGCTCGGGTCGTTTCCCGGTCGTGGAACCACACCACCCATCTGTCAGTTGTCATACTGTGGTGGCAGCTCACATACAACTAGGATATACAACCATGCACTGAAGCTTTAAAAGAAAAAAAGACTTACTGGGAATAAAGCAGGAATCACAGGGACCTGTTTTCCCATGGGCGCCCAACCACCCCTAGCAGAAGTGAGCCTCACCCTGCTCCCCCTACCCTGCTGATGCCCACCCTGTTCCCCCAGCGTTCGGTGCCATCCTGCAGGGCAGCCTCTTTGGTCTGGCCGGCCTCCTGCCAGCCAGCTACACTGCTCCCATCATGAGTGGCCAGGGCCTGGCAGGCCTCTTCGCCTCAGTGGCCATGATCTGTGCCATTGCCAGTAAGTCTTGCTGTCTGCCTGCCTGTCGCTCTGGCTGTTGCGGGGAGAAGGGAGTGGGGCCTGTCTGATCAAGGATACCCTCCACCTCAGGTGGTTCGGAGCTGTCAGCGAGTGCCTTCGGCTATTTTATCACAGCCTGTGTGGTTATCATTTTGACCATCGTCTGTTACCTGGGCCTGCCCCGATTGGTGAGCAAATGAAGAAAGCTGGGATTTGGGGTCTGGGGGCACCAGGGCTCCAGACCAAGGGTGTTTTGCGGTGGAAACCTGGGGTAGGTGGGAATGCTGGAGATTCCACCTCTGAATCCACCTCCCCTGTCTCCCTCACTTGATAGGAATTCTACCGCTTCTATCAGCAGCTCAAGCTCGAAGGGCCTGGGGAGCAGGAGACCAAGTTGGACCTCATTAGTAAAGGTCTGAAGCTGGGCTGGAGGCCAGCCTGCTGGGCAGGGGGCAACATGAGCAGAGGACAGGGATGAGTGCGCTGTATTTGCTGGCAGCAACAAGCCAGAGGCCAGAGGGACCAGGGGTGGGGTGAGGGGGACAATAGAAAATAAAGGCTGGGAAAGAACATGGGGGAGGGCTTGGATGACCTTGAATGCCTGAGGGCAGTGGGAAGCAATTTCAGATTCTTGGACAGGGTGTAACACCACCTGGGGCTCCCCGGAGAGGTCAGGACCCAGGGGACCGTGTGGGGATCAGGAGGAGGTCTGGGCTGGGGTTTAGGATGCAGCTGTGCACTGAGTAAGGGAGTGTCCACCCCCAACTAACCCCAGCCCTTTTGAGGAATGTTTGTGCCATCTCCTGTTGCTCTGTCTTTTCCGCAACTTGAAGATCCTTCTATAACCTGTCATCCCCCAGGAGAGGAGCCAAGAGCAGGCAAAGTGGAGTCCGAAGTTCCAGCCCCCAACTCTAAGCCCACCAACAAAAGCCACTCTATCCGAGCCATCCTCAAAAACGTACGTGGGGCCTGGCGTCCTGCCCTCTACCCCCACCCTCCTTCTCTCCTTCTTTTGCTCCCCCACTCCTCCCCTGCACTGCCCATCCTCTTCTTTTCTGACCTGAGACTGGCCACTCTCCTGGATTCATGTGTGTGTGTGGGTGTGGATTCTTGGCTCTTTAACGCACAATCATCATGAAGACACAGGGGTCCCTTTCCTCCAGATCTTAGTCCCGGCTCTCTCTGTCTGCTTCGTCTTCACGATCACCATTGGAATGTTTCCCGCCGTGGCCGCAGAGGTCAAGTCCAGCATTGCGGGCACCAGTGCCTGGGGTGAGGACACCATGGGTTCCCAGGATGGGGGCACACAGGGACTCAAGGGGGACTGGGAGTGGGTGAGAGCGGGAGCCTCGGCTGCCGTCTTCCCAGCTAGACTCTCTGGGTCCATTTACCCTTCCCTGGGCTGGAAGCATCTCCATTTTACAGCTGAGGAAACTGAGCCCAATGAGGGTCAGGGTTGCTAAATCTGCCTCTCTGGACTTAATAAATAACCATCCCCTAATCTGCTCTTCCTCTTCCAGGACACTACTTCATTCCCGTGTCCTGTTTCTTGATTTTCAATATCTTCGACTGGCTGGGCCGGAGCCTCACAGCCGTGACCATGTGGGTAAGTGGGAGGAGGGGGCACCAAGTTCCTGTGAGAGGGAGGAGTCCAGCCTGAGACTGGCTGAGAACCAAGAAAGTATGGTGGTGAGGGGACCCTGCTTTTTTTAAAACCAAGCCATGATCTATGTATAGTAAGGCATACAAGTCTTAAGTGTACAGCTTAATGAACACACACAGACACACACAAATATATCTACACAACCCTGTGTAATCACCACCCGGGTCAAGATGTAGAACATTTCAGGCACTCCAGAAGGCTCCACCATGCCCCCTCCCAATTAGTACCCCCTAAGGGGAACCAGGCTTGGAAGTTTCAATTCAGATCCTGAGGGGCCCCAAGTGGAGCCCTGGGGGCCTGGGTGTGCCCTGGGGGCCGGCCCGGGCTGAGGCACTGCCTGGTCCCCGCAGCCTGGGAAGGACAGCCGCTGGCTGCCAACCCTGGTGCTGGCCCGGCTGGTGTTCGTGCCCCTGCTGCTGCTGTGCAACGTCCAGCCGCGCCGCTACCTGACGGTGGTCTTTGAGCACGACGCCTGGTACATCTTCTTCATGGCGGCCTTCGCCTTCTCCAACGGCTACCTTGCCAGTCTCTGCATGTGCTTCGGGCCCAAGTGAGTGGGGAACTTGGTGGCCTCAGGCAGAGTGTAGAGTTCCAGTGGGGGACACTCATAGAGGGAGGGAGGGCCAAAGGAGACTCCTGATCCTAGAGCTTAGGGTTTCCAGGCTGAGAGAGGAGACGGCCAGGGAGGGGCCCCTAGGCTGAAGGGGTGGTGGTGGGTAGTGGAGGGATGGGGGCCCAGGCTTACTTAGGTGGAGATGTGGGAGGGGGGCTCTCAGGGTAAGGTAGAAGACAGCCCCCAAGATGGAAAAGCCTAATTGGGCTTGGGCAAGTAGGCTAGGTTGATCAGCAGAATTAAGTGTTCAGGTAAGTCCCCCCACCCCAGATGCCATGGGTGGGGCTCGGGTAGGGGACATCCTAAGGCAGCCTCGCCTTCCCTCCTGTAGGAAAGTGAAGCCAGCTGAGGCAGAGACAGCTGGAGCCATCATGGCCTTCTTTCTGTCTCTGGGCCTGTCGCTGGGGGCTGTCTTCTCCTTCCTGTTCCGTGCAATTGTGTGACCGTGGATGGACAGAAGGACTGCACTGGCTGCATGCTTCTGCCCCCTTCCTTCTCCTTCAGGGATGGGCAGGGGTGGTCTGGAGGTTTTCTCTTCTAGCCAACTTGTGCTTTTCTCACGGCCTGTGCTGGGCCCAGGTATCTGGGCCCTGAGGAGGGAGCCTCTGTGGATGGACAGTGAGGACACTGTGGGCCTGAGGGTCAGAGTTGAGGCAGGGGACGCAGTCTGCATCTGCTCAAGTCCCCCCACACTTGAGGGCTGTGACTGAGCCCTGCTTGAGCAGGGCAGCAGAGGCTCCTAGGCTGAATGTGAGAGAGAGAGAGAGAGAGAGAGAGAGAGGGAGAGAGAGTGTGTGTGTGTATCTCTCTGTGTGTATGTCTGTCTGTGTCTGTCTGTTCATCTGCCTGTTGCAGGGGTGGCTAGGGGCCAGGACTGTCTGTTCTGAAGTCCTGTCTGATATTTCCACCCCTCTTCTCCTGGGTGCCTCCTCCCCCCACCTCTCCATGTCCCTCCCCTGCTCCCTACGCCTTGTTCCTACCCGTCATGCGCCCTGTGCAGTTGCTGTTTTACTGCCTTTTTTATACTCAACAGAAACCAGGTGCCTTCAGAGGCTCTCTGTTTAAATAAACAATTTTTTTTTCCTCCATGGATCCCTGTGTCCTCCAGCCACAGCTTCATGCCCTGGAGAGGGTAGAGGGATGGCAGCCTCCGTCTGGGGGATGAGCATGACCCTGCTGGGCTTTGGGTCCAAGGTCTAGGGGGGTAAGGGAGTGGGGAGTTAGTCCTCTTAGCCTCAGAGGAGCTGCAGTGCCCCCTGCTGGGGCCACAGAGGAGGGACAGGCCTGGAGCCAGGACACCCAGACTTGGCGGCGACCCAGAAAGGCATTTTTCTTTGCTGCTTCATTCCTTCTTTCATAGGACTGGGGATGGAGACAGCGGCCCATCTTTCTTTTATCTTCAATGCCACACCCTCCACTCTGCCCTCACCCCACAGCTCGGGGAATGAGCTCTGCAAAGTTGGCCAGC
This sequence comes from Diceros bicornis minor, assembly GCF_020826845.1. Taxonomy (NCBI): domain Eukaryota; kingdom Metazoa; phylum Chordata; class Mammalia; order Perissodactyla; family Rhinocerotidae; genus Diceros; species Diceros bicornis. The sequence continues at coordinate 21,632,353 of NC_080753.1, read as the reverse complement.
TCTCCCTCAACCCCCACCCCAGCTCCTGCCTGCACTCCCACACCTCCAGGCAGGAAGAGGCTGCCTCCTGAGGGTTCTTCCCCACCTGGCACTTGGCCCTGACACCAAACCTCAGACTTCCTGGGGAACAAGGGACCTGTGTGTCCTTGCATTGAAGCTGGGCCCCCCACAACTCTGGCCTTGGGAGGGGTCATGGTGTGGGGCCGTGAGAGTGCCTCAGTGGAGGGGGCCATACCACTGGGTCCCCCTTCTCAAAAATGAATCTTCCTGACAGTAAGTGGAACCAGAGCTCTGGCCACTGTGGACCGCCATCCCTCACTGACCCTGGCCCTTGGCACGTGTCTCAGATTCCTCCCTGGAGGGCAGGAGCTATCCCCATACAGCCCAGCCCAGCCCGCTCACTGACCCCTGACCAGCAGAGTGCTCTGAGTTGGTATCTGTATCAGGGCTTCATTCCTCACAGTTTAATTTAATTGAAGACTTCAGGCCTCACTACGGGCTGTTTTTTAAGGCTCTTTGATGAGCTCTGAAGCCCTAGTGGGGTGGTTAAGTATATCATTGTATGGGACACTGGAGTCCATGCACTCCAGGGGTACATGTCAAGCCAGGGTACATATCTAAGGTTGGTAGAAAACAAAGTATTCCTTTCCTATCAAGTTCAAAAGCGAGGGGTTCCCTGAATATTCTCCAGTCTTTGCAGCGCCCTTTGGTGATGAGGATGAGATAAACCTGCGCTTTCTCTGCCCCAACTTCCCCATTGTACCCAAACCTGAGAGGCCTATTGGGCTCCTTCCTCAACACCAACAGCCCTTCAGGGACAGGAACGTTGTGTTTCTTCCCTGGGACCCTTCGCTGCCTCCTGCCTGGCCTTCCAGGACTCTCGCCCAGGTCTCCTTCAACCCATTCCACACATGGCCACAGAATAATCTAAAAACAAATGTAGTCATATGCTGGTCTCTCCCTGGAGCCTGCCAAGCCTTCCCTGATCCTCCCCCACCACCAGTAACAGGCAGTTTATGCAAGTCCTTCCGCCTCTGCACCTCAGAACTTTTGTAACTTTGTGACTTATCTTCTATCGTGCTCTTTACTCCAGCTACCAGAGAGACTCCGTTTTTCAGGTCAGAGTCTACATTCTATTCATGTTTTCACTCTTTAAGCTACAAGCACTGTGCCTGGCTCCCAGAGGTACTCAGAAAATGCTGGCTTCATTGCATCTGCTTGTCCCTCCCCAGTCTTCACCTGCCGGACCCCAGCTGCGTGGTAGCACTCATTTCACTGCCTGTGCCCATGGTATAGAGATGGGTGTTAGGTAGGTTTCTCTCAACCCTCCCCCTGCACTGATTTGAAGGAAATAAAACATTCAGATTAAACGTCACTTTCCTTCTTTCTGTAAATTGATGTTAAAGATTACTAGAATATTTTTTCCAAAAATGTCTTCTAATGCAAATACCAAAAAATTTGCAGTCTCATTTCCATTCTCCTGCCCTCAGTGTCTTCGCCTGGAAACAGGGAGGGGTGGGGCTCCGAAAAAGTAGGTCCCAGGTCTCCTGCCTGCCCGGCTGCAGTGATGGCATCCGACCACAAGTGGGCGCACTGCAGGCAACACCACTTGTGGGAGGCAGGCCTCAACACCTTGCTCCTAGCACTTTGCTTCCTGTAAGGGGGAAGGGCTGAGCAGAAGAATCGGCCAGGTATCCCTGACTCTGCCATGATTTGTGCTGGTCATCACCTTCCTTCCCTGTGTAATTTCTGTCTGAAGCATAAGTCTGTAGTCAGCTGCTGTCCTCCCTGGGGTGGCTGCCACTGCGACACAGAAATTTCCCTCTTGTTTAATCTTATATGGTGAATTGTTGGGGCTTTAACCTTTTGAAAAGCTAAGAACCGCAGTAAAATCAGTAGTCATCCTTAAAAGTAGAAGTGAAGCCTCAGGTATAACCAACGAATTGGAATATATCTGTGTATCTTTTTTTTTTTGAGGCTTATAACATCTTGTAAATTTAAGTGTACATCATATTTCAGTTTCTGTATAGACTGCATCGTGTTCACCACCAACAGTCTAGTTTTTATCCATCACCATACATATGTATCTGTTCTTTGAAGTGAATATGGGAAGAGCATGGTGAGGGCATTATAATGGGCTAGGGCTTGACAGGAAAACCCCAATTATTGGGAAAATAAATTATTCTCAGAATGTTAGACTACGACAGTGATTCAGAATGGATGTGAGCAGAGAAATGCAGAGTCACTTTAAAGAGATAGCCCTCTCTGGCCAGCAGGCCCCGCCTGAAACTCGAGTCTTGACACACAGGAAAAGTGGCAGTCTGAGGGAGGTCAGCCAGCCAGTAGATCTGACACACAGGCCAGGCTGGCAGGGAGGCCCGTCTGGTTCCTGGGACAAGATGGCAGTGAGCGTGGAGATGGGCACCTCAGATGGGCAGAGCCCAAGTTCCCCCCTACCAATCCATCAATGGCCTGTGTCCTAGCCGGGCTCCTCTAGTTCATCTCGGCACGACCTGGCTTCCAAAATGGGTCCCCTCTGGTAGAGGGTGTGCTCACTCAGAGCCCTCTGCCTTGGCAGGCCTAGTGCTCCCTGTCAATGAGCCCAGTTGGCATTCTGCTCCAGACTGCAGGGTGAATGCTAAATGAGTCAGCAGGACCCAGCAAAGTGGGGGCCTCTGCCCATGACAGCTGCCCTCTGCTGGGCCTTTTTATGGGGTTAGAGAGTGGTTCAGATTCAGACTCTAGGATTCCGTCTTAGGCCTGCCACGTGCCAGCTCTGTGACCCTGGACAAGTCCCTCAACTTCTGTAGCCCAGATCTTTGTTCTTAAGATGGGGTGACATATATGTATGGGCTTGCTAAGGAAATTCAGGGAGTCTGTGCTGGAGAGCCTGGATACGGGACGTGAGGACCCTAGAGACACGTGGCGCCAAGAGTCATTTGGATGATCCTCAGCCTGGTGCGCTCCCCGCCCCCATCTGAGCGGCTAGCTCCTCTTTCCCACACGCCATTCGGTCCCCTCCCCCTTACCTTCAGCCCCCGGAAGCTTCAATGAGCTCCAAGCCTCATTTCCCCCACCCAGGCCATTCCTGGTGCGAACCACCACCCGGGTCCCCGCATCGCGTGGGACAGCCGAGAACCGCACTGCCGGGGCGGGGCGTGGCGGGGCGTGGCGCGGGGGGCAGGAACGACGGGAGCCAGGACCCGGCTCAGCCCCGCCCCAGGCGAGGGGGAGGGGAGGAGAGTGATGTCACCGGTCCCGCGCGCCCCCTGGCGGGACCGCGGCCCCTACAGTGCGACCCTTCGCGTCTGACCCCTGGCGGGAGGGGACCAGACCGGTGTCCTGGGGTCGACTCTACTGCCCCTTAAGTCTGGGTGACCTTGAGCCAGGCTTTCCACCTCAGAGCCGCTCATCTGTAAAGCAGGGGTAGTAACACTTGCCCTGCCTTACCTCTCCTGGTTGTGAAATACCACTGAGATAATTAACAACCACACAGTTCCCCCTTACCTGCGGGGGATATGTTCCAAGATCCCCAGTGGATGCCTGAAACTGAGGATAGCACCAGAACCCTATACATACTGTTTTTTCCTGTATATACATACCTATGATAAAGTTTAGTTTGTAAATTAGGCACAGTAAGAGATTAACAAGTAATAATAAAATGGAAAATTTATAACAATATACTGTAATAAAAGTTATGTGAATGTGGTCTCTCTCTCTCAAAATATCTTATTGTACTGTGAAGATATGAGATGACACAACGCCTACACGATGAGATGAACTGAAGTGAATGAGGTAGGCATTGTGAAAGTAGCATAATTTTCTGATCACGGTTGGCCGTGGCAGGGTAACTTAAACCGCGGAAAGCGGAACTGCGGATATCCGCGGTTTCGCTTTCCGCGGTTTCAGTTAACTGGTGTGGTCAGGCTCCAGTTGGTCAGCCTCCGTCTGAAAATATTACACAGAAAATTCCAGAAATAAACAATTCATAAGTTTTAAATTGTGCTCCATTCTGAGTAGCATGATGAACTCTTGAGCCCTCCGGCTTCCTCCCACCTGGGCAGTGAATTATCCCTTTGTTCAGTGTATACACACTGTGTATGCCACCTGCCCTCTAGTCACTTGTAGCCCTCTTGGATATCAGATCAACTGTTGAGGTACGGAAGTGCTTGTGTTCAAGTAACCCTTATTTTACTTAGTAATGGCTCCAAAACCCAAGAGTAGTACTGCTGGCAATTTGGATATGCCGAAGAGAAGTTATTGTTGTTAATCTATTACTGTGCCTAATTTATGAACTAAACTTTATCATAGGTACGAATGTATAGGAAAAAACAGCATACATAGGGTTCAGTGCTATCCGAGGTTTCAAGTATCCACTGGGGGTCTTGGAACGTATCCCCCAAGGATAAGGGGGGACTATTGTACTTTCCCCTGCCACTCTGCTCCCGGTCTTACATATATTGTCTCCAACGATCTTCCAATATCCCTATGAAGTGCTGACTATTGCTATGCCCATCCTGCTCCAGAAAACCAAGGCTGAAAAGATTAAAGGAAGGAAAAATATTTTGTGAACTGCAAAGCATCAGGTAAATATAATCTCTCTTTGTCTCTGTCTGTCTCAGTCTCTCTCTGACACACACACACACACACACGGGAGAGTTCCCAGGCAGTGAAGGAGATGGAAAGATACAAGGCCTTATGTGACCGCGTGGCATCATGACGCAGGCTTGGTGCACCTTCCTCTCCTGCCTCCAAAACATTCCAAAGAGTCATCTTCTCTTTTCATATCCCCAGGGATCCCAAGCTTCCTAGGATCCTCAACTCCCGTGTCATCCTTCCCAGGTGAAACCAGTAAAGTCCTTCCTGATGTCTAACCTCAGTTCCTCCTGTTTGTGAGTTCCTCATAACCTGGTAGCACTGCTACAGCCCTACCAGTCCCTTATCTGGGTGCCGGTGGGCCACGCAGGCACTGGGCCCAGTGAATGCCCAGAAATCCAGTCAGTTGAGACCTGCACATTGAGGAGTAACTTGTGCCTGATGCAGGACAGGTGGCAGGCAGAACACTTAAGTAGGTCGGGGTTGTTTGTGGTGCCACCCACCCCCGGCACCTTCCTCTGCCTAGAATCTGCTCTGGGCTGAACTGATTTGATTTAGAGTTAACTTTTACCTTCTTAGTCAAAGAGAGCCTGGAACACTGAACAATGCCCCAGACAAAAAGGGACACCTGGTGGGTGTGATGGCAAGAGGAGGACAGACATTTTTGGGCTGGGCTGACAATGGCAGGTAGGCAGGACTCAGTCACGCGCCTTAGGCCATTGACACTGTGCCCTTAGAGAGTCAAGACACACTCATATGTGTATTAATAGAGCAGATTACCAAAGATGCCCAATTGACAATTTCAGAATGGCTTAGATCATCACTTCTGGCCTTCTCACCACACCCCACTGAGAGGTTTTGTTCTTGCCCATGACTTCAGTCATCAGCCTCTGCCTCTTGGACATCTCTCCTTGGTGCCCAACAACATGCCTAAAACAGACTTCTTGACCCTCCCATCCCAGAGTGGTCCTCCCCCGCTCCCTCAGCCCCACATTCTATCATGCTGCCTCAGAGAAGGCACACACTGTGCCTCTTCCCACACGTGGGATCGCTCCACCCGCAGCCTCTCTCTTCTCCAAGCTATGTCCCAAGGACTCTCCAAGTGTTTTTTGTTTCTTTGTTTTGAACAACATAATTAACTAGCTTGACTTAATAGATTTAACATATTTAGACTTTTATCCAAGAATTAGATAATATTTTTTTTTCTCAAGCACTCATGGAGCATTTACAAATATTAACTACATCCCAGGTTAACCACATCCAAGTCTCAAATACAAAAGAGCCAGTATTGTACACACCACGTTGTATGCCTACAACATAGTTAAAAGATAATATAGGGGCCAGCCCTGTGGCATAGTGGTTAAGTTCATGTGCTCCACTTCAGCAGCCCGTAGTTTGCAGGTTCGAATCCCCGGCACAGACCTACATACCACTCATCAAGCAATGCTGTGGCAGCATCCCATATACAAAATAGAGGAAGATGGGCACAGGTGTTAGCTCAGGGCTAATCTTCCTCAGCAAAAAGAGGAAGATTGGCAAAGGATGTTAGCTCAGGGCTGATCTTCCTCACCAGAAAAAAATAATAATAATATAAACACGTTTAAATTGATCAGCAAAGATACCATGAGAGGAATCAGAAAAATTTTAAAACCGAATTATAATAAAAATACTATATATTGAAACTTGTGGGATATAGAATAGTACTTGAGGAGAAATTTGTAGCCTTAAATCCTTATGTTGGAAAAGGAGAAAGACTAAAATTTAACGTGCCATGTATTAAAGTTAAGAAAATAGAAAACGAACAAGAGAACTGACACAAAGAAAGTTGAAATAATGATAAAAAATTTAGCAGAAATTTTAAAAATAAAAGAAATAAAGTAAATGAAATTAAAGGAGCAGAAAACAAATATATGAAGATCAATATAAAAAAATAGACAAATCACTGGTGAAATCGATCACAAAAAAAGGGATAAGACATGAAAAACAATTTTAGGAATGAAAAAGGAGACAGAGCAGAGATTAAAAAAACAAAGAGCTTTCAAGAAACCTCCAGAAAAATTATTAAATAAAATTGACTCAAGGAAAACCTGAATAGTTTTATACCATTAACAACAAATTGAGTCCTTAGTTAAAATGTTTCCATACAGAAAACAACAGACTCAGGCAGTTTTATAGGTGAGTTCTATAAAATTTTAAAGAAATAGATCATTTCTGTCTAATATTAGTAAGTCTGTTAATGAATTAAACATATAAATAGATTAAAGAGATTTTTAAAACAATATTCTCAGTAGATGCAGAAAAATAATTTTGATACCTATTCAGATTAAAATTTATAACAAGTTAGAAATAGAAAGAGTAAATATTGTGCTCGATGGTGAAGTGTTAGAAGCATGCCTTTTCTGATCAGAAATGAGGCAGGGATGTCCAGAATCACTGTTTCTACTCCTCACTGTTCAGCAGGTCTTAGCTGGTTCAGTATAACAAGAAATAAGAGACACAAGGATTAGAAAGGAGAAACCAAGCTGTCTTTGTTCGGAGATGATAGATAGGGTTATACCTAGAAAACACCAAAAAACTGACAGACAAATTAAGAACTAATAAGCTAGTTAACCGAGTTCTGGAATCAATAAAGAAAAATTGATTGCTTTTCAAACTCTCCGGGAGTTTGGAGAGTAATGGTAAAAAATGGAAAAAATTTCCATTTACCATAGGGTCAAAAAAATATCGCACTAACAATAAAGTGAGAGAAAGTTCTGCAAGAGATGTCTCATGTCCCAGCAGAATGTGGAAACTGAGGCAAAGAGATGGAGCCCAGGCTGGCCGTGCAGAGCTGCTCAATTGTCGAACGTATGTGAACGTCAAGTCCAATGGCCTGTGAGGATGTCAGTTCAGGGTATTCCCTGTGGAATTCAGAGATGTAGGCCTCAGGCAACTGGGAAGGACCAGAACCAACAGGAACATCGGACAGAGCTGAGCTTGGGAGGCTGCTTGTTCTGGGCATTAAGGACCCACAGCTACTCCCCATGGTAATATAATCCCCGACGTCCTGATGCCCCTGGTTGCTTTATTCATCCATTGCCCCTTATCTAAGCTGCCCTCAGTGGCCTCCCCAATCCCCGTGAAAGGCCAGTGGTGCCGCTAACTAGGAGCATTCCCAGTTAGAGCAGCAGCAGGAGGCCTCTGCCCAGGTGAGTCTCTGCTCCCTTCCCTTAGCTCTAGCTAGATTGGAGGTCTGCTAACCTTTTCTGTAAAAAATAAGAAAGTAAATATTTCACACTTTGCAAGCTATGTGGTCTGTGTCGTAACCAGCAACTCCGTCATTATAGCACGAAAGCAGTCAAAGACAATGTGTAAACAATGAGTGTTGCTGTGTTTGAGTAAAACTTTATGGACACAGGGCTGGCCCCCTGGCTTAGCGGTTAAGTCCGCGCGCTCAGGCTCAGCTACTGGCGGCCCAGGTTCGGAGCCCGGGGGCGCACTGACGCACCGCTTGTCCGGCCATGCTGAGGCCGTGTCCCACATACAGCAACTAGAAGGATGTGCAACTATGACATACAACTATCTACTGGGGCTTCGGGGGGAAAAAAAGGAGGAGGATTGGCAATAGATGTTAGCTCAGAGCCGGTCTTCCTCAGCAAAAAGAGGAGGATTAGCATGGATGTTAGCTCAGGGCTGACCTTCCTCACAAAAAAAATAAATAAATAAAACTGTTTGAAAAAAAAAAAACTTTACGTACACAAATTCAAATTTCACATACTTTTCACATGCCAAAATATTATCCTTCTTTTGATTTTTTTCAACCATTAAAAAAATGTAAAAACCATTCTTACCCATAGGCCACACAAAAACAAAGACAGGCCTACCAGCTACAGGCAAGTTCGTCCATCCTTGCTTCATCTGGCCGCCCTCCAGCAGCAGAAGGTTGGGCTGGGTCTCTGAGGCCTGATCAGGAATGAAGGGTATCTTGAGAACATCAAGGGTTGCAAGTGCTGCTGGGAATAGGCTTCTGGAGATCCAGGGGGTTTTAAGCTGTCTTTGATAGCCTTCAGGGGCTTCCCTCACCCTAAGTTAAGGTCAGAACTTCTAAGGGCATTTGTGGCCCTCTGTGACCTGACCCCTGCCTGCAGGGCCACTTTCAGCTCCCCCTGCCTCCCTCAGGGGTTCCTGGGCTATGGTCCTTCTGTCAGGACTGTGCCTTTCCATGCTTTTCCCTCTCCTGGGAGTGGACCTGTGCCATTGCCTAGCTAGCCACAGCCCTAAGCCTGCCCCCTTCCCCAGGCTGAGCTGGGAGTCTCGGATGCTTCTCCCACATTGCTATGATTCACATCCCGCCTGCTGCAGCCTCCAGTGGCCTAACAGCTCTCTGTCCTGTTTGTGCATCTCTGCATCCCCAGGTGAGGCTCACAGCGGGGGCTTAGTGAGTGTCAGTGAATGGGAGAAGTCGTCCTGGAAGGCTTCCAGGAGAGAAAGTGGAATTTCTGTGCTGGGGCAAGATTTGAGACTTTCCCATTAAGAAACCCCTGAGGGCCAGGGCTGGCCCAGTTACATAGCCGTTAAGTTCCGCTTGGGTGGCCTAGGGTTCCTCAGTTCAGATCCTGGGCGCCGACCTAAGCACCGCTTGTCAAGCCATGCTGAGGCAGCGTCCCACCTAGAGCAACTAGAAAGATGTGCAACTATGACATGCAACTGTCTACTGGGGCTTTGGGGAGAAAAAGGGAACAAAGGAGGCAGATTGGCAACAGATGTAAGCTCAGGGCCAATCTTCCCCCCACATCCCCAAAAAAAGACTCTAAAGAAAAAACAAACCCCTGAGGAGTCTCTGGTCCCAGCACTGATCCACAGGAGTGATTCCTGCTCTGCTAAGGACTTGGGTCCTAGGAGGGGAGACAGCATCCCCACTCCATTTCTGGAGCAGGGAGCAAGGGAGTTAGTGGAGCAAAGGCTCTGAGTTGATGGACCCTGGGGTAGTCACTGGAGCCTTCCTTTCCCAGTTCACAGAACGTGCAGACTCACTTTCACCTCTTCACAGGACTGTGGGATGTTGTGAATGCTCTTTGAGCAGGGAGCAGATTTTTAATTGGCTAGGCCCCTTCTGCCCAGAGGGAAGAGAGAGGGTGTGTTGAGAGATGATGCTTCTGGTTTGAGATTTCCTTTGGGAACAGAACATCCTGAGACCTTCCTGGCAGCAGCACCCATGCACTTTCCCACACTCACTGACCCCTCCGAGCCTCAGGTTTCTCAAAGATCACAACGAAGGGGAGTAAAAGGGTAAGGAGAGATGAAATTGAGGTGATGGTGATGAAGTCTGGAGTGTGGGGCAAGAAAGAGGAAAGCAAGGGCCCTTTGTTCTTTGCAATTCAGCACAGGAAGGAAGAAAATATGAAGGAAGGGAGGCTGAACACCAGGGCCGTGACGGTGACGACGCCTGCGGGTGGGGGCGGGAATCCCTCCGCAGCATTCCAGGGGCAGGCAGAGTGGGCCAGGAGGGAGTTGATGGACATCTACAAGGTCAGAGCAGGGAGCGGCCCTTCTCTCGTGGTGGGGCTGTAGATCGGGTATGGTTCCGCACGATGAGGCCTTGGAAAGGCAAGGACAGCTTGCCAGCTGGGGGACACGCAAAAAGGGCAGAGCCAGGAGAGGCATGGAGTCCCGCAGCTCGGTGGGCAGGCGCACGGCCTGGGGGCCCCAGTGCCACAGCTGAAGGGGAACAACTTGGTTCTGGCCGCCCTCTGGCCAGCGTCTTCCTGCGGTCTCCAAGAGCCTCTGCCACCCTGCAGGGATCCCTGGAGACCCTGCCCTCCCCAAGTCTAGGCAGCTGCAGGAGGGAAGAAGGCGAAAAAAACGAAACAATTCTGAGAAACAGCTAGATGTGCTTGTGTAGGGAAGACGCAAGTCTCTGCGTTCCACACGAGTGGGCGGCTGCAGAGGCTGGGGAGGGTCCCTCCGGTAGCGGCCCCGTTCCCGGTCTCGGCTTGCTGAAGGCGGCGCCCGCAGAGCCGCCCCAACAGCCAGTGTGCTGTGTGATTGACGGGGAGAGGAGGGGTCGAGCAACCATTCCCTCTACGCTCCATCCCCGCCACGAGCCCGTCCCGGGTAGCTAAGCCTGGTGGGTGGGGAAGAGGGTCCCGCCTTCCGACTGGACCTAACAGTAAAAGGAATTGGGGTACCCTTTACCTCCCCGGGAACCATGGCAGAACGGTCGCGGGGCGGAGCCGCAGCACACGCCGCAGCGGGCGGGGCGGAGCCTCGAGGGAACGGGCGGGGAGGAGGCGGGGCCTCCGAGGCGGGCCTGGAAACTGCTGGAAGTAATCGCAGTACCGCCGTCGTCGCTCCTTCCGCCGCGCGCGGGCAAAGAGTCCCCCGCCAGCCTAGGCCGGCGCCCCTCCCCCAGCCAGAGCCACACCTCGTAGCGAAACGCCGGTCTTTTCCCCTGTCCCCGAGAGGGCCGGGACCCCGGGGCTGCCCATAGCTGGGCCTCGATTTCCGCACCGTCCCCGGAGAAAACCCCTCCCCCTTATCGGGATGTAGGAATGCGTAGGGCAGATTCTAGGAGAGAGGTCGAGCCTGGGAACGGAGGTCGGAGTGGTTGGCCGCCTCCACCCCTGTTGTTAGGTGTCCCTCGAAGGCGGGACTCTTGGGTGTCCTTGCCCCACAGATCTTTAGGGAGGTCAGTGGGACGCTGGCCCCTAGATCCACCGCTTATGTCACATGAGCATTCTCAATCTCTAGCTCAGGTGGGGTCATGCCTTGGAAGCGCTGAGACGCGTACGCTCTACATGCACACCAAGGACAGCTGCTCTCGCCTTTCACCGCCCCCACCGCTACTTTGGACCATGACGTCAAGGTAGGCGGGCGGCGGCAGGTGCGGGGCTGACAGGCATCCTCCTTTAGAGCGGAGGGATCCGGGGGCGGGCAGCTGGGCTGTGCTTCGCCTTATATAGAGCGACTAGGGGCGCACAACCGCTCTCTTGAGTCACCCCCTCGCAGGCCCGTTGTGGCGTGTGAGCCGGCCACAGTCTGCCCACCTTGCTCCTGTAGTCTTTGCCATCCTTCCCCGTTAAGGTAAGGCCGCGGTTTTCTCCTTCCGGCGTTTCTGTCTTGAGCCCTCTTTCGAGTTGCTTTCGTCCCCCCGTCCTTTCCAAAGGCCTAATTTTCTTCACTGGGGCGGCCTTTAGGATACCACTCCTCCTGATTTCTCTCGGAAGTGGGTGGGAGGGACCCCTCGAGGTTGGCATGTTTTTCTCCTATGCTTGGGTGGCAGGCCTTCTCTCAGGCGGCGACTATCTACGGGCGAGATGGGCCTCGGCGTGGGGCTGGGTAGTGGGCAGCTGCACGTGGTGGCCGCGCCGGCCCGGGACGCTGCCATGTTTGCTCCTCCACTTCCGGACGCGACTACGGGGCGCCGGAGGGTCCGCAAGGGTCGTGGGTGTGCGCGCTCGGCGTGACTCAGCTCGGCCTGGTGCTGGCCTGGTTTTGCCACCTCTTGTATGAGACGCGTTTTTCAAGTCTAGTCGGTTCCTTCATGTGAGGGTCCGCGACGAGGAACGCTTTCGATCTCTTGTGGCCCGTCGTGCTTTCTCCTTCCAGATCTTTCTTGCAGTCCTGGTGGAGGAGGAGGGGAGGGGGCAGGCTCTGGGAGATTAATGGGCTCTTTGCTCCCCCGCCCCTCTCCGAGAGCTGAGATTGTTCTGGAAGCTTCTGGAGCCCGGCGCCCCGCCCTGGTGCTCGGATGCTGGGGCGAAGGGAGGCTGCGCGGCGGCGCCCCCTCCTCGTGTGTCCCCGGCCGACGCATGTCCGGCAGTGACGAGGGTCGGCCTGGTGGACCACGGCCACCATCTTAGTTGTGTTTGGTTTGGCACTCTACTTTGGTCACATGTGTTGAGGTGTCGCGATGGAGCTTTTGCTTTATCGGTTCTTTGTCTTAATAGCACCCTGGGCGGGTATCCCACTCATCTTAGGGGTTATCCTCCTCTAGTGTGTGAGGCTGCAATGTCACTTTCCCTCGACGTAGGAGATAATCTAGTGGGAGAGCAGTTTCAAATCATTGCCGTTTTAAAAGTAGTCACGTTGGGTTTTTTTTGCCATGTCAAAAAAGGTAATACAATTGTAGTTAGTGATTTCCACATTGAAAGGTGCGTGTGGATTATCTGGGACTCTCTCTCGTTCAAGATAATCTGCATTAGGTGTAGTCTTACAGTTCTAACAAAGCTCCTAGGTGATGCTGAGGCTTCTGGTCCATGGACCACTTAGAGTAGTTTGGATCCAAGATACTTTCCAAAAGACCTGACCTCATATTTTGTTGAACATGTTGGTTTTTCTGTTCTCCCAATTGGTTTCCCGCTGAGGGTGCAGCCTGAAATCTTTTGAAGGAAAGGGTCTTCAGTCTCTTGAGAATGGATACCAGGCAGCTCAAAGCAGTTTGAACTAAATCTCTTCATCTTCATTGTGACTGGGGTGAACTTGAGGAGTCTTAAATTTGAGATCATGGTGTTCTTTAGTAATCCTTGACCATTCTTATTTTAGATGCCTGAGGAAGTGCACCATGGAGAGGAGGAGGTGGAGACTTTCGCCTTTCAGGCGGAAATTGCGCAGCTCATGTCTCTCATCATCAATACCTTCTATTCAAACAAGGAAATTTTCCTTCGGGAGTTGATCAGTAATGCGTCTGATGTGAGTGCTCAGAGCGTTGTCTTGGGTGTTGTTTTTTTTAGCACTCCAGAAAAGGGAAGAGGGGGTGGTTTGGTATTTTGTAGGGCCTGCTATTGAAGGGGATAAATCTGCTGCAGTTACAAAAGGGTTTGCCTTGTTCCACTTCGATAGAGAAGATATTGTAACTGTAACTGGTTCTTAAATGTCAAGGGATAATCAGAATTGAGGCTATTTGGGAGTAAAAATGGAAAAAGTTTTCTTTTGGATGAAGGGAAGGGCTTTAGGAAAGCAGAATTGTAAGTTGCAATTTATGTTTTCAGGCCTTGGACAAGATTCGCTATGAGAGCCTGACAGACCCTTCCAAGTTGGACAGTGGTAAAGAGTTGAAAATTGACATCATCCCCAACCCCCAGGAACGCACCCTGACACTGGTGGACACAGGCATTGGTATGACCAAAGCTGATCTCATAAATAATTTGGGAACCATTGCCAAGTCTGGTACTAAAGCATTTATGGAGGCTCTTCAGGTATGTGATATTTTAGCTAGGCAGGCACAATTCCTCATTATCAGTGTTCTTTAGCTTGCTATTTCTTCAAAATTTGTGTTTAACTTTTTAACTTTGGCAGGCTGGTGCAGACATTTCCATGATTGGACAATTTGGTGTTGGTTTTTATTCTGCTTACCTGGTGGCAGAGAAAGTGGTTGTGATCACAAAGCACAATGATGATGAGCAGTATGCCTGGGAGTCTTCTGCTGGGGGTTCCTTTACTGTGCGTGCTGACCATGGTAAGTAGGCTATCCTGTTGAGATATCTGGGTTAGAGTTCTGGGGAAGCCTATAATAGAGATTTTGAGCATCTTATCTATAAAGCAGTTATCTTTTGGTATAGTTCTGGGTTTAGTTTCATCTTTACTTCACTGTGATTGACTTTCTAGGTGAGCCCATTGGCCGGGGTACCAAAGTGATCCTCCACCTTAAAGAAGACCAGACAGAGTACTTAGAGGAGAGGCGGGTCAAAGAAGTGGTGAAGAAGCACTCACAGTTCATAGGTTATCCCATCACCCTTTATGTGAGTATGGGCTGGTAACTCTCACATGGATGATGTCTGCTGCTCTGGAAAATTGCATGGTCCTGATTTTTGTGTTTCTCCTAGTATTCTGTATTCTGAAACTATTGTCTTTGGTACATTCAGTTGGAGAAAGAACGAGAGAAAGAAATCAGTGATGACGAGGCAGAGGAAGAAAAAGGTGAGAAAGAAGAGGAAGATAAAGATGAGGAGGAGAAGCCCAAGATCGAAGATGTGGGCTCAGATGAGGAGGATGATAGTAGTAAGGATAAGAAAAAGAAAACAAAGAAGATTAAGGAGAAATATATTGATCAGGAAGAACTGAACAAGACTAAGCCCATTTGGACCAGAAACCCTGATGACATCACCCAGGAGGAATATGGAGAGTTCTACAAGAGTCTTACCAATGACTGGGAAGACCACTTGGCAGTCAAGGTGAGAATGTTGGGTCAATAGGAGGAGCAGGTAGAAGCGTGTTGCTAGTAGTAGACAAATGGAACTTATCCAACTGTTTGGTAGCTGGGAACTGAGAATGCCATGGAGCCGCGTGAGTTTACTTACTGATGACTCTTCCATGATGGAGAAATGATATCCTTCCCAGTAATCTCACTTGGTTTGCATGGCAGCCTTACACACCCAGGGTACTTTTTTTTTTTTTTTTTTGGTGAGGAAGGTTAGCCTTGAGCTAACGTGTTGCCAATCCTCCTTTTTTTGCTGAGCAAGATGGGCCTTGGGCTAACATCTGTGCTCATCTTTCTCTACTTTATATAGGATGCCGCCACAGCATGGCTTGACAAGCGGTGCGTTGGTGCGTGCCCGGGATCCGAACCCACGAACCCCAGGCCACCGAAGTGGAGCTCATGCACTTAACCACTATGCCACCGGGCCAGCCCCACACCCAGGGTTCTGACTTGACTTGTCTCATTGACCCAGGGATTATACACAGCTTGTACCATTCTAGATTCATTTAATTCATTAGGGCTTAATTTTCTCAACAGCTGCCCTATAGTTTCTATCCCTGGTGCTTAGGGCAGATCTTCGTTCCAGACAGTTTCATAACTGGGTGTTGAGACTGAAAGCCACTCTTATCTTGAAATATCTTACTGGCTTATGTTGAATTTCTTTCAGCACTTTTCTGTAGAAGGTCAGTTGGAATTCAGGGCATTACTATTCATTCCCCGTCGGGCTCCTTTTGACCTCTTTGAGAACAAGAAGAAGAAGAACAACATCAAACTCTATGTGCGCCGTGTGTTCATCATGGACAGCTGTGATGAGTTGATACCAGAGTATCTCAGTGAGTATCCTTTTGCTGTAATGTAGTTAGTTAGGCAAAGTCCTGTGAGGCCTTCGGTATTCTCAAGGGGGCTGAAGTCTTTATCTTTGATCAAGGATCCTCTCCATAGCAAGTGAAGGTTCAGTGAGAAAATGGGTTCTTCTGTTGAATCTGGATGACCCTGTCTCCTTTTTTGTAACTGAGCTTTCTTCCCTGGTTGATTGTAGACTTCATTCGTGGTGTGGTTGACTCTGAGGACCTGCCTCTGAACATCTCCCGAGAAATGCTCCAGCAGAGCAAAATCTTGAAGGTCATTCGCAAAAACATTGTTAAGAAGTGCCTTGAGCTCTTCTCTGAGTTGGCGGAAGACAAGGAGAACTACAAGAAATTCTATGAGGCATTCTCTAAAAACCTAAAGGTAAGGAGGCAGCAAATGCTTACTTTCTCAATTATGGTTTTTTTTTTTTTTTTACTTGTTCATAGAGGGTAAGAAATTTCAAGTAAGATTCGTTTTTTTCTTGCTACGTTTAAAGCTTGGAATCCATGAGGACTCTACTAATCGGCGACGCCTTTCTGAGCTGCTGCGCTATCACACCTCCCAGTCTGGAGATGAGATGACTTCTCTTTCAGAATATGTCTCTCGCATGAAGGACACCCAGAAGTCCATCTATTACATCACTGGTGCGTTGGAGCCTGGGTCTGATCAGAAGCCTCTCAGAGGCAGAGGGAGGAGGGGAGGACATTCAGGGAGGGAGGACCTGGGAACTGGCAGTGTGAGGTGTTCCTGGTCCTTGAGTCACATTCAATGACCCCACAGGTGAGAGCAAAGAGCAGGTTGCCAACTCTGCTTTTGTGGAGCGAGTACGGAAGCGGGGCTTCGAGGTGGTATACATGACAGAGCCTATTGACGAGTACTGCGTGCAGCAGCTCAAGGAGTTTGATGGGAAGAGCCTGGTCTCAGTTACCAAGGAGGGCCTGGAGCTGCCTGAGGATGAGGAAGAGAAAAAGAAAATGGAGGAGAGCAAGGCCAAGTTTGAGAACCTCTGCAAACTCATGAAAGAAATCTTGGATAAGAAGGTTGAGAAGGTAAGGAATCCTGGGACTAGGAGGATCTATTGTGTAATAAATGCCTTCCAGGCTGCTTCTGTCAGAGTCTTGTATGGCTACATAATTAGTGGTTTTAGGCAGCTTGACTTGTTGAGAGCCATCTTACCTCTCGCTCTTTTAACCAGGCAGGTTTGCTATTTGTATAGAATTTGGCAAAGATTAGGCGTTGCTTCTGAGTTTCTTCTGAGACTAGAACTTAAGATACCATCGTTTTTGCCTTGAAGTGGTAATCTGATTTAATATGAACCTAAGGTGTTTGTCACTTTCCATAGGTGACAATCTCCAATAGGCTTGTGTCTTCACCCTGCTGCATTGTGACCAGCACGTATGGCTGGACAGCCAACATGGAGCGGATCATGAAAGCCCAGGCACTTCGGGACAACTCGACAATGGGCTACATGATGGCCAAAAAGCACCTGGAGATCAACCCCGACCACCCCATTGTGGAGACGCTGCGACAGAAGGCAGAGGCAGACAAGAATGACAAGGCTGTCAAGGACCTGGTGGTGCTGCTATTTGAAACTGCACTGCTCTCTTCTGGTTTCTCACTTGAGGATCCCCAGACCCACTCCAATCGCATCTACCGCATGATCAAACTAGGCCTAGGTGAGTACCCTTGTTTACCCAACTGGCAAAGAGTTGGTGAACCGGTCTGGTGGGGCACAATTGACTGACTGCAGTGTGGGTCACATCTATGGCATTCTTTTCCCCTTTAGGTATTGATGAAGATGAAGTAACAGCAGAGGAACCCAGTGCTGCTGTCCCTGATGAGATCCCTCCCCTTGAGGGTGATGAGGATGCCTCTCGCATGGAAGAAGTAGATTAGGCATTTCTACTTGCAGACGTTGTGTGCTCTGTATAGTGTCCCTATGGCTCCCCCAGCGGCGCCAAGTGGCCCTGGCCCACCTGGTTCCCTCTGCTGATGTCTAGTGGTTTTTTTTTTTCTCTCCTGTCTTTCTGTCTAAGGCAGGATACAAGGGCCCTAACCCTTCCCACATTTGACATCAGGTTTGGATGTTGTGTATTGTGGTGGGTTTTATTTTGTTCTGGAATTAAAGTATGCAAAATAAAGAAGATGCAGTTTTATACAGTTCTGCTCTCCCTTATAAAGTGGATATAATGCTGCCTTTTGAGTTCCCTTAGCTTCTCACAGAGTACATCAAAGGCTAAGGTCACTGATAACCACTTCTAGTCACACCACACTATCAGTCCCCTTCCTAAAGCACGTATTTAAGCCAACCAAAACACAGGACCCAAGCCCATTGCAGCAATTTAATAAAATAAAATTATAAGAGCAAAAAGTTACATTTCTGAAGTACCAAAACCTGCAACTGGCTCATGGAGCAGAGCCTGGGGGTCCAGGAGCATAGGGGGTGGTGCTGCTGGGCAGGGGTTCTCCCATCCCCTCCCCCAGACAGCACTGTCTCACTCTCCTGGGAAAGCAGCATTTTGGAGGCTACAACACTTGTGCTTTTCTCACCAGAGTAAGAAATGCAGGTCTCGGAGTCGAAAGGGTGGCTATTCAAGGCAGGGGGCAAAAATAGGTGAGGTGTTGGTGGCGGAGCCAACAGGGCCAGACTTCAGGAGATTAGAGCGGCAGAGGGGCTTTGGAAGGTGCCTCTGCCTTCTAGACGTTCCTCCACTAGAATCCTGCCTACTAGAGGACCGGTGATTTAAGGCAAAGGGCAAGGCTGCCTCCTCAGCTCCCCACCCCCAACTACCTAGCGGTCTTGTGATACTGAGAAAAAAACCAGCCTTTTGCCCTTGCAGTAAGAGGAAAACTGGTATGGCAAGAGGGTCCTACTTGACTTCAGCTCTCAGGCCCCTCAAACCTTTTGCACTGGGGACTCCACAGGCACAGCCTTCTTTCCCCGCTGCTTTAGACGGCCTCGGGCATAGACCCGGAGTAGAAGGGCAGCAAAGACCACAGCCACCCCCAGACCCCCCACCACAGTGACAGTGTGGCCATAGAGGAGACAGGAGAGGAGGATGGCAAAGGCCTGGCGGAGGGTCATGATGATGGTGAAGATAGCAGCCCCAAACTGCCCAATAGTGTAGAAGATGAAGAGCTGGCCACACGCCGAGCAAATGGAGAGCAGCAGGGCATGTGCAGCAAATTCAGTGTGTCGCCCCATAAAGCGGGTCCCCTCCAGGAGGGCACCCTGCTCTAGCAGGGAGCCCACTGTGAAGAGGCAGGAGAATAAGTTGACTCCAAACATCATCTGCACTGATGACATCTTATAGGCAAACAAGGCATCCTGCCAGTTTGAGGTGAAGCTGTCAAAGGCAATGTAGCCTGCCAAAAGGATGAGGCCTGAGAGGGTGGTGGCTGGGGAGCTGCGGGGCTCTGGTCCACTAGACAGCAGAAACATGCTGACCCCCATGGAGATGAGGCCGGCTGTCAGATATTCCCAGTGTTCATAGCTGCGCCGAGACACCAACTTTCCCATCAGCATGACAGGGATCACCTTAGAGGCCTTGGCCAGCACTTGGGTGGGGAAGCTGACGAACTTGAGAGCTTCATATTGGCACCAGCTGCTAAGCACATTGGACAAGCTGGCAAAGGAGTACCGGTACATGGGTGCCCCATGCCGGGGCTGCTTGCAGAGGATGCAGGAGAGGCCAGCCACGATCAGTGCCAGCACTCGGTTCATTAGCACCAGGAACTGTGAGTCCGTGAAGCGCTCACCTGGCGAGGTGGCTGTGGCCCCATAGCTTCGGGTCATCACTCTTTCCTGCAGAACTCCCCAAGTGAGATAAGATGCCTGGTGGGGGAGGATGGAGACAGAAGAGGACATAAGCAAGAGAAGGAAAAAATGGGCAAAAAGGGCTATCTCAACACTCTTCCCCTGGATGATGTCAAAATGACTGAAAGGACAGCACACATGTTTTGGTTCCTCTGTAGTAACTAGAAGTTTCCTCTCTCCTCCAAGCCTCGATTCACCTTGTAGGAAATCAAGTGTGTGTGAAACATTTATAATGACAAATGCTTTAGAACCGCCCAGACCCCGTCTGTCCCCACAGTAGGTTATGTTAGAGCTGACCCCATCCCAAGCATTTTCCTATCTATTCTCAAGCAATTCTGGGAAGCAAGTATTCTTAGAATCAGATACCTGTTAGTTAAATACGGAATACAAGGTGGAACTAGCAGTGCCAACTCCACAATGCCACAAGGCCAGCATCTTTGGCACCGCTCACATGAGGGCTGAATGGCTTCCCCAAACTTTTGTCAGTGGGTTTACAGTATATGAGACTCATCATTGCAAGGGAAGTGTAATGATAGGACAGTAGAAATCATATAAAAGAGGGTAAGAGGAGGAAAGAAAAGACTGTTTCCTCCAACCACCTCTAAGAAGATGGCAATATAGTGTGCCCCTGGGAGAGGGGGACACATAACGCACCAACCAGCAAACTGTTGGGACTGGGACAGTGAAAACTTTGGTTCCACAGAGTCCCAGGCCACCAGAACCCATCCCAGGAAGACAAGCAGAGCCTGCCTACCCACCTGAAGCCCCGCGGCACAGAAGAGCAGCTTCAGGGCCTGCCAAGTGGGAGTGGTCTCTGCTGGCTCTGTCCGGGGAGCCAGAGGAACCTCGTCGGAGGCCTTGGGCTCACTGCCAAACACGCAAGTCTTCACCAGGGGGAAGCAGAGACCCCTGCCTGAAGAAGGCACACAAAGTCAAGCCCGTCTTCTCCATAGCACCTCATCTTCCCCAGAGCACCTAGCCTGCCCTGCTGGCAGGCCTCCTGGCCTGCCTCCCTCTCTTTCCAAGCCACTTCCCGTTTGGACGCTTGGTCAGCACTGTGATAGGGACTTAGCACACTTCCCCACACACCTGTCTCCAGGTAGTTCTTCCGCCTGAAGTACTGCACCAGCAGGTAGCCAGGTACCATAAAGCTGGCATAGCCAGCAGCATTCACCAAGAACCGGAAGAACCACAGCTGGGTCCATGACTCCGGAGAGGCTTCGGGGGTCTCCCCACCTGCCCCCAGGGAGGGGAGCGCAGCCAGCAGCACCACTGCCCACCACCTGCGGGGACGGCAGGCATAAGGATTAGGGTGCAGTCCTTCATCCGCTCGGCCCTCCAGAAGGGACCACACTGGAGAAGGGCCCAAGTCTCCTCCCCGCCCCCCTCAGCTGCAGCCCAGCCCGGACAAAGAGCCTCTCTCTCTCCCGGGGGGGCCGGCGCGGGCCAGGCAGGGCTCCCTCCCTCCCGGGGGCGGCCCCGCCCCTCGGGCCACACAGGTTCCCTCTGTTCCCTCCAGCGCCCGCCGGCTGTTCGGGCCACAGGCGGCGCCCCCTCCCCCCACCCCGCCCTCCAGGTCCCTGGGGCGCCAGCGTTCCCCACTCCTCCGCCCCACACGTCCGAAGCCCCCAAGGGGCACAAGCCCGTGCCGCGCCCCCAGCCCGCCGGCTCCGGGCAGCGCTCTGCAGGCCTGCCGCCTGGCAGCTCGGACCCCACCCGGCCCCCAGTGCCGAGGAGCGGCGGTCACGTGGCTCGGGGGCTCGGTCACGTGGGCTCGCCGCTCCCCCAGCCTCCCACCTGGCGTCCATGGTCCGGGCCGCGTGGGGCGGAGGGGGGCCGGGGAATGCAGCTCCCAGGCCTCGCGCTCCCTCCGCTCCCGCTGCCGCCTCCAGGAGCGGCCGGTGAGCGAGCGGCTGGCGGAAGTGCCGCGCTCTTCCCGCCTCCCTCCCCGCGGCCGCCCCTCCGCTCCCAGCCGCGACCACGCAGCGCCCCGGGCCGCCGCCCGGCCACAGCGCCCCCGCGCGGCCCGGAGGGAGAGGCGGCTCGGTTCCCGGGAGCGGGGCTGCCCCTGGGGAGTGGGGCGGGGAGCGGAGAGCCCCCAGCCCCGGCCTCCCCCTGCTTCGTCATTGCCCTTAGCCCTCACAACCAGCCCGGGAGGTAGTGGTGACCACTGTCATCTTAGGGAAGGGGACATTGAGGTTCTGCGTGCCAAACCCTTCTCTTTGTTACTGTTTTCCCGTTTTCTGATGCCACCTTCCTTTTTTGGCTGGGCCAGCAGTTCTGTCCCCCCACTCACCATGACCTTCCAGGCTCTGCACGACCTGGCCCCCGTCCCCCTCGCCCACTCACCCACCCGCTGTAGAGCCCCACTGGCCTGCTCTCAGTTCCTCTAATTCACCAGAGCCTTTTCCCCCACAGCTCTCCCCTCATCCCTTACTCATCCTTATGTCTGACTTGAGATGACGCTCCTCAGAGGCCTCCCCTGACCACCCAAAAGTATGGCCCTCCACCCACTCCACTGTTCTCCTTCCCACTATTCTTTTCCTTCACAGCATCCAATGCAACTTGTAATTACATATTTATTTGGATGTTCGTGATTTTAATAGCTGTCTCACTCACTAGACTATAAGCGCCAAGTGGCCAGAGACTGGGTTGATTTATTCCCCCGTATTCATCATCCCAGCACAGGCCTGACCAAACAGGGCCCTCAAACATGGGTGGAATGAGAGGAAAAACATCAAAAGCCACAGCTCCCTTGTGTCACCCTCCATAGGCTAGCCCTTCTCTCCAGCTCCTCCAGATAGCAACCTCCAGGGCAGTGGTGAGGCCTCCCGCCTGTGTTTTCTCATTTCTCTTTCTCTTCCTCCATCCCTCTGTGTTTCCACAGAAAGGGCAAGGGTCTGTGCTGGACAGAGAGGCTGCAGGACTGTTAGCCCCCCTGCCCCACCCAGTCAGGCCCTACTCTGCTCAAGGGACAATTTCCTTCTCTTGGCCTCCACCACAAGTTCACAGGGCAGGCCTGTCTAAAAATCCCCAATGCACACAGACATGCACTGGCGCAAAAGAGCTCTAGGGGGGAAAACTTTTCAAAAAGTCTATGCCATTTTAGTGTCATGTTATTGAAACTTCCCCTTCCCCAGAGGCTCAGTTCAGGGCCGTCTGTGTGAAGTCTTTAAACAACAGTGTTAAGAGTCCTCAGCAGCAGTGAGGTGGAACCCCTCAGGGCCCTGCTTGCTCATATTTCAGTTTCTCTCCTCACTCAGGAGAGTCCATGTTTTCCTTCTGGTTGGCAGTTGCAGGCTGACCCAACGTGGGTGGAAACGACAGCCTCTGCCGTCTTCAAGAGAGGCAAACAGGCTTCGCCAAGTATCCCGGGGCTTTGGGAATCTTCTCAGAATCTCCATGCACCTGGGAAGCTCTTCGTTCCAGACGGGCTCTCTCCTCTCAGCTCAGGACTGTGCTGGCCCCAGGCTCTGGCCTCAGCAGTCCCCAGGACACCAGAAGGGCACATTGCCTGGGCCCAACCAAACTGCAGCAGCTGTGGCTCCAGCTTCCAGATGGGAAGAGGTGGAGCCCCCGGGCCCCAGACCCTGCCCTGGCTTCAGTCAGCACACAGCAGGGGCTTCCCTGAGATCTTCAGGTCATCGAAGGGCAAAAGAGCAAGGGGCTGAGAAAGAGAGTGGAGAGAAGCAAGATCAGGGCCCACAGGAAAAGGCAGCAGTTGGGGAGGGAGCTGGGGAGATCTGTTGGGCCATTTCCTCCCCACCAAATGACAGTTGAAGGACATCAGGGAACAAATCTTCCCACTAATCCCCAAACTGGCCTCTCTCTGGGCTAGGCAGAGTCCTGAGGCCTTAGGCAAGCCCTCACTCTCTAAGATAATGCCGGATTATCAGAGCTAACAAGGACCTAGGAGGTGATCCAGCCCATGGGTCTGTTTTTTTTTTGGCGGGGGTTACTCACAAAACATTTTGAATATTTTTTTACATTGAACATTTAAAAATGGAAAAGACTGTACAAAAAATCTAGGTTTCATCTCTTGTAAAAAATTGCAAGGCCTGGAAACACTGGGCCCACATTCCTCCTCTGCAACCATCTGCTGAAGCTGAGCAGAATGACCCTCGGGCACAGACCCTCCAGTCTCCCGCAGGCCCCACCACCCGCTGTCTTATACCTAGCCTGCTTCACTGATCACCTGAGCTGCAGGGCTCCTGCACTAGTCCAAGTGTGGGCCCCCTGGTCCTGACCAACTAAGAAACAGGCTGAGAGAGGGGCAGAGGCTTGCCCAAGGTCCCACAGTTGGTGAGTGGCCGTCCTGGATTACACCCCGGGACCCTAACTCCTTGGTCCTTCCAGCTGTTACAGTGCCTTTCTCTGCTATGGGTGTGGGAGGCCCTGGAGAGCAGAGCTGAGGGTCTGCCTCTTACATCCTCAGCCAGGTCCTGTGGAGTCTCATCCTCCACGTTCCGCAGCAGGGAGTCAGCACCCGCCTCACACAGAGTGGATGAGATGCTGCTGAGGCCCCGGCCCGCCGCGAGGTGCAGGGGTGTGCACCCATTGAGCATGCGGGCGTCTACCCGGGCACCAGCCTGGAGCAGGAACTGCACCAGACCCCGCTCCTGGGTCTCCACGGCCAGATGCAGTGCTGTCTTCCCACTCGTGCCCTCCTGGAGGGGAAGAAGGATGTCAGCCAAGGCCCTCAAGAGGCAGCGTCCTGAGCCTGGCCCCAGATAAGGAGGTGAGTGCTACCACTTCTGACCGCCGTGCAGGGGGCCAGGGGCTGGACCCAGTGGTGGGGCAGGCCCTGGGCGGGGCAGTGCCCTGACTGGCCGCCTCACCTGTGCGTCAATGTCAGCTCCATTCTGAAGCAGCAGTTCCATGAGTGGCCGGTTCCTCTGAAGGGTGGCGATGTGGAGACAAGCCAGACCTGGGATGGGGTGAGGGTGGGGACTGCTCATCTGCAGCCCAGCCACCAACTCTCTCTCTCTCTTTGTCAGGGACCTCCCTACCCCTCAGCCCCAAGGGACCCACTGCCCACTCAATGCCTCTGATCACAGGACTGTTAAAACACAACTCAAAAACCCCCTCAAAAGTCTGGGGGAAAGGAACTCAGAGTTTCCACCTTTTCAGAATCATGTTATTGAAACTTGCACGCTTCAGGGGTCAGGTTGCTGAGTGACACCCCTCATACACACACCCTCCCCCAACACACACCCCCTCCCCCGACACATACACTCTCTCTCTCTCTCCTCTCTCTCTATCCCCCACACCCCCCCAACTCTACCTGCCTTCAAGCCTCATCCAAAAGCCACCTTCTTCAGTGCTCTCTGGCTCCTCATGCCCCCAGCCCCTCCCCAGGGGCCGCTTCCTCCCGCCAGCTCCCCTAGCCTTTTAGCTATCTCCTTTCTGCCTGGACCTCCCTTTGCTTAGAGAACTAGATCCAAATTTACATCCCTCCCCTCCTTCAAGTCTCTGCTCCAATGTCCCTGCTCCATGAGCTTCCCTGAGCACCCTATTTAAAAATCACAGTAACCCCCACCTCCCACATTCCACTTCTCGCTCTGCTCTGCCTCTCCTACAGCACTTACTGTCTTTAACCTATGAGAGAACCCACTTCTTGTATTTATTGTGTCTCAGTCGTTCTCTGTTTTGTTCACAGATGCAAGCCCAGCTCCTAGAAGATGTCTGGTACATAGAAGGCCCTCCGTACGTTTTTGGTGAATGAATTAATGAGTTCAACTAATCACTATAAAACTGAATATCTTGAGGGCAAGGTTAGCTCTCTCTTTAGCACATCTAGGTTCTCAGTAAATTCTAAAGCAGATTCATTCATTCAGCCAAGATGTACTGAGTACCTGTGTGCTTAGAAACAGAGGTGCATCAATGGACAAGCTGTGACCCTCTCTTCCCTGAGGGTGGGATCTCTGTTTCCCATCCCCTCCTCATCCCAGGGCCCCTGAGGTTGCCTGCACCTTGCCAGTTTTGCAGCTGGAGGTCCAGGGAGTGGGCCGGTCCTCTGCCTGGCTCTGGCCGTCCCTCCAGCAGGCAGCGGGCACAGGCCAGATGCTGGCGCTGGCAGGCCACATGCAGGGCTGTGTCACCGTGCCGGTCCTGTAACACCCGGCTGGCCCCCTTCAGCACCAGGGCCCGAACTGCACCCGGCTGGTCCAGATGTACAGCCAGATGGAGTGCTGTCTGTAGGCACAAACAGAGGTCACAGGGCAGCATGCTCCCACCTCTGGGAACCTGCTAGGGTGGGCACAGGAATTGCCAGCTGCCAGTACCTTCTTTGAGGGCAGCTTATAAAGGCTAAGGCCCTGGTCTTCCAAGGAAAAATGACCATGCCCTTCTCCCTGTCACCCCTGACCAGCTCTTGGGGCCGCAACTCTGGAGGCAGGGGAAGGGAAGTGTCCCCCTGCTCTTCTTGTAGCCCCTGGAGAAAGGACAGATGGGGGGCCAGGTCTGGCCTCTCACCCTCTGGGGAGACCTCTGTTATCCCCAGGGGCTAGGATACAGGGAGGGCTTGGGGGAGGAAAGACAGAGGCACCAGGCAGTCTCCACCTGGCACACTCCTCTTTAAGCCTCCTTTCAGATGTCATCTGCTGTATTAAGCCTTCCCTGGCTGCTCCCCAAAGACACTGGATCCCACAGCAGCTGGTATGTGTCTCCATCACAACTCTTGTCACCACGCTGTAATTAGGTGTTGACACGAGTCCCTTAGCCCAGGCTGCGAACATCTTGTGGGCAAAGGCTGTGTCTTACTCGTGTCTGCATCGTCAGCTTCTAGCCCAGTGTCTGGCAAATAGTTTCCTGAGTGAGCAGCCTAAAGATGCCCGTTTGGCTGCTGGGATGGCTGCCAGGGCAGATATGGGTATCCGGGCACAGCCCACCCTCTCCACCCACCTGGTAAAGGTTGTTCTGAATGTCCAGGACCTCCTGGGGCAGCAAAGTCAGGCAAAAGAGCAGCACAGCTGGGGCCTCATGAATCACCGCCAGGTGGACCAGCCTGTAGGGCAGGGACAGAGTTTAGTGTCAGGGCCCAGGCCAGAGAGAGTGGGCTGGGGTCCTGGGGTTAGAAGGAACACATCAACCTGTAAGCAGCCATCCGTAGGGTAGGTGCAGGAAGTGAGAGTTTGGGCCAGGAAGTGAGGGTTGGTGCGGGAAGCCAGGATCCTGGGGGTGGGAGCTCAAAAACAGTTCCCATCTCTGGCCTTCAGGAGGGCCTTGGCTGAGTGGGAGTGTGGGCAGGGTGCTGATGGGACCAGCGCCTTCCTGTCCAGCCTACCCACACCCCGCTCCCCTCCAGCCCAGGGCCCTGCCAGGCAGCTGCAGCTCAAAGCCAAACCGAAAGCTGCCAGCGTAGTGCAGAGGTGGTTTCCAAGGCTGAGCGCCCCACCTCCCCCACCCCAACAGAGAGAACAGAGAGGGCAGGGGTGCGGTCACCCCCACCCCCAGCAACTCCATGTCACACAGTCCAGGGGAGAGAAAACAGAAGCTCTGGGAAGAGGAGCAAGGACAGTGCAGCATCCTGTCCTGCCACCCTCACAGGGAGTTAAGAGGGCCACTCTTCAGAAAGCACACACTGGGCGGGGCCTGACCAGAGGCCCTCTGCTCCTGTGTGCACCTCCAAGGGGACGTCTGTGCAGTGCAGAAAATGTGTGTTTGTGGGGGACAAAGAGCCTTAACCTAGGAGTGGGGGGAGGTGGGCAGCAGGGAGGGGAAGTTCCAGTCCTGGGGTTTCCCCACATCAGGTGGGGAAAACGAAAGCCCGAGCTGGAGGGTCTAGGCCGCAGGGACAGCTGCCTTGGGGCATTAGTGTGGGGGGGTGCTTAACTCAAAGACCTGTCTGGGCTGGGGAGGGGGCTGCTCAGGAGGAGGGGGCAGGCTTGGCAGCAGGCGGCAGGAGAGGCCCAGGAGAGAGTGACGGAGGGAGGGAGGAACTGCTCTGGAAATCCCCTAGGCCAGGGCCTGCTCTCTGGGTCACATTCCTGCAGCCACCTCCCTCTTTCCCTCAGTCTCCCCTCCTCCCACTTCCTCTTCCCATTTCCATATGTCCCACCACCAGACACCTCTGAGGGAAGAAAGTGCCGCCTCCTCTCAGGGGACCGGAGTCTTGACACCTCTCCCTCCACCTGCCACAGTCTAGACACAACACCTGTCTCTAACTAGAGTCGGGAAAGGCTGGGGCTGAGAGGCTAACAAAGGAGGGCAGTGGCAGAAGTCCCCACTCCCTGGGTCAAAGGTCAGCCATAGGTATTCTGCATGGAGCCCCCACAATCTTGTTCTGGGCCTGAAGGCTGGTGATCTGGACACAGAGTACAAAAAGGCCCGGGGTCACGCCTCTCCCACCACTGGGTCCAGAGGCTGTCTTTGTCAAAGGGCACCCAGGATCAGGATGTCATCTCCAAAAAGCAGGTCAGCACAGATACCTCCTGGCTCCTCTACACGCCTCCTCAGTCCAGCATCCCTGATCCAGGACTCCAGCCGCCTCCACTCTGTTTCTCACCCCCAAATCCCAGCCACCGTCAGGGTTTTCTTCCAGAGGAGCAAATCCTCAACTGGCCAGCCCTTCCCACACAAGTGCTTCTTACTTCAACTGCCTCCTAGCCCCGTCCCCACCAAGTCCCACCTGGACCTGGGGGAGGAAGGATAAAGTGAGGGGGTCAGACATGACAGCGAGAGGGATTTGGGGGGCTCAGGAGGTGGAGAGTGTCGGTAAGGCTGACTCCAGCCTTCACTTCCCCTTTCTCAGCAGAGGAGGAAGTAAGCTGGGGCAGCCAGCCGCCTGTCTGTCTGCTGGGGCAAGAGTGCCCCGGCTTGGCTCACCCCCTCCTCCTCAGGGTCAGCCTCAGCTCTGCACCCTGGCAGCACCCCTACTCCTGGCTTCCTGGCCCCCACTGGCAACCTGCAACTGGCATCTCCTGTTCCTTGAGACAGAGCATTCTGAGGTCAGGGGCCGGGAATCTCAGATATTGAGCAAACAAGGATGCCCTCTCTCCCAGCAAGAAAAAAGACTGGACTGGTCAGGGGAATTTTCTCTTCCTAGTGGTGAGTTATTGCTAGGTATCCAAGATGCTAGCTGGGGTCCCAGGTGCCCGTAAGGACCCTGCCAAAAGAGGGGGCAGAGAGATGATGCCAGGTCCTCTGGTCGGGGCCTGGCTAGAGCTCAAAAACGGGCTGAGAGTCAAGTTTGGAATTTGGAAGAGAGACTGGGGACTGCCCCTTCCAGGGCGGGTGCTTTGAGGAATCCTCCTAGTGGGGGTGTCCGGCCTGTTGTGGCTCTGGGGAGGCCCGGAGTTGGAATTGGGAAGAAGAGGTGCTGTCTCAGCCTAGCCCCCATACTCACGTGTCTCCGTCCTCAGAGATGTAAGTGAGGGCTTCCAGCTGCTGAGGGTTCAGCGCCCCCGCAGGGGGGAGCGGCGAGCCTGGAGCTGGGTCCTCGGTCTCGGGGCTCCTCAACAAGGTCAGGGGCTCGGTGAGCGACGAGGAGCCATAGGTGGAGTCAGCCCGCTCCCCATCTGTGTCTTCCTTCTCCTGTGGCTCCTTGGCGGTTCGGGGAGGATGGGTCCAGGGCTGGGAGCCGCCGCCGTCGGAGGGCCCGGAGACCGAGGCCGGGGCAGGGGCGGGCTCGGGCAGGGATCGCAGAGAGCGCAGAGACTCGATGCCCGAGTCATACTGGCTCTCATCCGTCTCGTCCGGCCCCTTCCTCGCCTCCGACATGCCCGCAGGGGCCGGGTCCGAGCAGAATCCTGCTCCGGGCTCCGCCGGCCGCCTTTCCGGGTTGCAAGGCCGCCGCGTAGAGCCGGCGCCCGGCCTGGAGCGGCCTCCTTCCCAGGTTGCGGGGGCCGCAGGGGTCAGTGAGAAGCGCCGACGGGGCTCGGGGCACCGGCGAGGTCCACCGCAGCGGCTACTCGGGCAGCCGGGCAACCCGGTCGGACGCGCGCGCTCGCCCCGCCCCCAGGCCCCGCCCCCGACGGGCGCTTCCGGGCCGAGGCCCCGCCCTTCGGAATCCCCCTGACCCCGCCCTCTGCGTTGGCTCCCAGTCAGGGGTTACCCGGTCTGACTCACTCGAGCGTTAACTCACCCAGTCATTCATTCATCCAACTATTCACTCATTTACTCTTTTCCCCTTCCTTCTTCATTCTATTCATTAATTCCATGCATTCTTTCTTTCCACTTCCTCCATTTCTTCATTCATTCTTTTCCATTCATTCATTTATTTATTCGTTTCCTTTTAAAGGAATATTTATTAATCGTCTGCACAAGCTGGGCGTCTTGTGGGGAGGGCACGTGGGTGATGGGATGGGGACGCATTGCTTCCTATCCCTGGCCCATTTGTCTCAACTTCTTTTGCTTTCTCATCTACCAGTGCCCCCGAGTTCGGGTAGGGAAAGGGGACACTGCTTGTCTTTAAAGGAGCAGTTCTCTGTTCGGGTCCTCGATAGAGGGTCTCCCGTGTCAACTTCCCAGATCACACAGAATGGGACATGAGGATGTGTTTTGTGTGTGTGTGTGTGAGGAAGATTGGCTCTGAGCTAACATCTGTTGCCAATCCTCCTCTTTTTTTTGCTGAGGAAGATCAGTCCTGAGCTAACATCTGTGCCCATCTTCCTCTATTTTATATGTAGGACACCGCCACACATGGCTTGATGAGTGGTGCATAGGTCCGTGCCCAGGATTCCAACCTGCAAACCCCTGGCCACCGAAGTGGAGCGTGCAAACCTAACCACACCACTGGGCCAGCCCCGAGGATGTGTTTTTTGAAAGTGGGTTTTCTCAAGCAGACTGTTGTCTAAAAAAAGCAGAATGGTCATGTTTTTTGTTGTCTAAAGCAGCAGAATGGTCATTCCTGACAGGGGTGAAACACTGGTGTCAGGTGGTTACAACATCTGGTTACCCCCAGCGGTCAGAAAAGTTTAGTTTCTCATGGTGGGGCCAGGACGGGGAGGCCCCAGACATGCTGGGCTGCGCTCTGCTGAGGTCCCCTCCACAGCCCCAGCCCCAATGCCAGCACATCTTTCCTCTTTCCCCGGGCCTAGGGAGGCCATAGGGAAACCCCACTCACATAGTGAGCCCCCAACCAGCACCCCATGATTTATCCCCTACCCCAAGTGCTATCGACCTAGGGCCAGCAATATCCTTAGAAGGTCATCCCCAAGGGAACATCTCCCCTTTCTATCTCTGGCATTTGGGGGAGGAAGCTGGGATGAGCGTAGTTGGCCACTAACCAGCTTCCCTACTGCCCTCCCCCATGCAATCTTGTTTAGTCATCCATCACCCATCCATCTATTCACCCATTTGACAAACATGTATGAAGCTTCTCCTGTATGTCTGACATTGTTCTCTCTGCTGGAAGCAAAACTGAATATCACGGTAAGGGTAATAACCAACAACCACACCCCCCAACCACCAGAAAATGTCCCATGGTTCTAGCCTTCAAAAAGCCCCCTGGCAATTACGATACAGAATGATTGTGCTGAGACAGGAGTGAGAACAGGGTGCTGTGGGGGCACACAGTGGGGCCAACAACCCAGTAGGCAGGGAAGTTTCCATTTGAACTGGAAATGGGAAGGGAAAAAGGCTGGGGAGAAGAGAAGTACCTAGTCTCTGGAGGGGGCATGAGTGGAGAGAGAAGAGAGTGGGGAGGGCAGACGGGAAGAGATGACCCACTGTTCTCCTTCCCCATAGATGATTAGAGTGGGGAGGATGTGTTAAGCATGCGGCAGTGAGGAACCAGGAGGGGAAAGCCCAAGGAAATTGAGGCATCTCCTTCCCTTGGGTCAGTGTGATTTCAGATGTTCTCAACTTCCTCCCCTGACGTGTTCCTCTCCCCTCTTCAAAGGCTGGAGCAAAAAGTACAGTCATAAACTGCAGACACAGACCACTTGGGTTCAAAACCTGGCACTATCACCCCGTCTTAAAGTTGGGAAGCTGAGGCCCAGGGAGGTGAGTTGACTTGCCCAAGGTCAAACAGTCAGAAAGTGCAGAGCTGGGTTCTCCTGTCCCTAATCCAGAACTTTAAAAATGTTTTCAGTGAAACTTTCTTTCCTTTATGAAAGTCTAAGGAATTGGGACTTCTGAGTCCTCTGCAAGAACACAGGAACGCAAGAGGGTGCAGTGACTGCTCTTCTCATTCATACAGAAGCTGAATTTAAGGAAAAACCTAGCCCAATCCAGTGTGGTGTCTGGCTTTGAACCAGAACAGGTGTGTGGCAGCCCCTTTTCTGGCCACGTGGGGTCAGCATTGAGTCACCCACTGCTTCCACCTAGCCTGCACTGTGACAGGAAGCCCTTCTGGGGACACTTCAGGAATGGGGAGAGGGACTGTGGCAGTGTCATCTGGAAAGATGACCTGGAGACTTTGACTCAGGTCACAGGAAGGTCAGGGTCCTGACCTTGCTTCCTCAGCCCCAGTCTTCTCTGAGGCTGGGCTCCTCTGCTGTTGTTTTCTGATTTCCTTTGTGGTGCCCCCCACCCCCACCCCAGCGAGACTCATCTTCAGGAAACAGGTCTGGTTGCCATGATGACCAGCTGGTAAGCTGGATCCTTCCACAGCATCCTCCCTTCACCCCTCTCTTCCCCGGGCTTCCAAGGACGGGTCGTGTGTGTGAGTGGAGAAGGGGGGTGGTGGTCTTTTATCTCTTGGGCGCTCTGGGGTTGCCCAAAAGACGTTGGGCTATCTCTCTTCCAAAGCCCCCTGAGGTGGAGATGGGAAAGCAGTGGGGGTGGCAGGCAGCAAGAAGATAACTAAATGGGGCGTGTGAGGATCCTATCTGGGTTAGGAAAGGCCAGGGTTAGGACCTCTGCTCTCTGTCTGCAGTGAACTAGGTGGAATGAGCTGAAACCAGAAGAGGGGTTGGAATTAGCTGTGAGGCAGGACTTCCTAAAAAGTATGGGTGGGAGACATTGGAATGAGCCACCAGGTGAGATTCCTCCTGTGCCATGGGAGTGAAGGAGAACCCCAGTCTCTTCAGAACCAGACCCTTCCTCTGTTTGGGCAGGGAGGATGGATTCACTGACCTGGGGAGGAGCATGCAGGCTGTATAGTTCTGAAGCACTAGGCTGACAGAGAGCCACCCTCACCTCAACCAGAAAGGGAAGAGTAGGAAAATGGAGGCAGAACCAGGAGCGGGGTGTGTGTGTGGGGGGGGGGGGGTGGAGGCAGTGGCTCTTCTGCCCCAGATGAGGACAGGACCATTCCAGCAGATCAGTGTGCCTGTCCCCTATCCACAAAGATCAGATATCCAGGCTTTGCTTCAAGCTAACTTCCTACTCCCAAATATCCCCATGGACCTTTTAATGGGAAAGATCTGGATTCTAGGACTAGCTCTGTGAGTCCTAGCAGGTGACCTTGCATAAGTCACTCACCCTCCCTCTGCCTCAGTTCCTTGTGGGTAAATGGGGACACAGTGACTATATGTCAAAGACTTTAATGTAGCATATGACACACAGTAGGGGCCCATAGTGACTGCACACACCCAGACTGATCATGCATCGCCTTTATCCTCCTCTATCATAATGATTGCTTTCCATGTCCCCAGTCCCCATTAGACTTTATGCTCCTTAAGGGCAGGAAATTGTGTGTTTCATTTCTGAACAGGGCACACAGTAGGTACCTAATACCTGTTTATTGAATGGATGCATTCAGGAATGAATGAGTGAATGAATGAATGTCAGTTTCCTTTCTGCTATCCTAGGAGGTGCAGGGAAAAGCAGTGTGGGGGGAAGTCACAAAGGGGTAGGCTACCTGCATTCACTCAGCCTCACCTGTGGTCTGTGACTTTGCCTCCTACACTCACAGAAGAAGGTCAGAGCCTTAGAGATTGTCCAGTCAACTTCCTCACTGCATAGATGAGGAAACTAAGGCTCAGAGAGGGGAAAGCACTTGCCCAAGGTCACACAACTCATTAATGGCAGAGCCAGGGTTAAGAATTAGAACTCAGGTTTCCTGACCTCCAGCCTGGGGCAATGGACACACGTCATTGCTTCTCTGGGACTCTTCTCCTAGGGAGGCAAGATGGCTCAGTGAAGGCTGGTTCCAATGTCCTCCCCTCTGCCCTCTGTTAGTCCTTTCTCACATCTAGCTCCAATCCTTTCCCCTTCACCCTATTCCATCCCTGTCCGGCTGGGTCTGGCCTCTGAAGTCTGGCTCCTGCCTTAACCCTTTACCACCCAACTGGGAATAAGGATTTTCCCTGGCATTTCAAGACTCAATCTCCTCTCCCCACCCTCAGCCCCAGGAACTTGCCGGAACCAAGGATGGGGAAGGATGTTGGTTGAACCTCTGGCGCCCCCTCCACGGAGAATAGATGGACAGGAGTTGCGGTATAGATCTTCCTTAGGATGGTGGGGTGGGGGTGCAGTGAGCAGGGCTGGAAGTGGGGAAGGGGTGCGCAGAGCCCCTGTTGCTCTCCCCTTTGGGGGGTGGTTATTAGGTAGGCTTGGGGAAGGCGGAGTTTGGGGGGCCGGAGGCGGGGCTCCTGCGCTGGGAAGAAGAGGGGGGGCGCGCTGGCTCCAGCTCGGCTCAGACAAAAGGCGGCGGCGGGAGCGGGCGGGAGGCGGAGCGGCGCCGCGAGGGCCTCAAGGTGACACCCGCCCCCGGCCCCGGCCCCCCCAGCCCGGCCCCCCAGCCCGCCTCCTCACCCCCAGCCCCCAGCCCCTTACCCCCGGTGCCCTTTCCAGGCCCCCTCCCCCCGGCGGGGGGTGGGGAGCAGCGAGGGCCCCGCCCCCTCCCGCCCCCTCCCCTGGGCCCGCGCAGGATGCCCGCGGCCCCCGGCAGCCCCCCGGGAGGCCCTGAGCTCGAGGCGCCCCCTCTACGCCATGTCCCCCCCTGGCTCGGCCGCGGGAGAGAGCGCCGGCGGCGGCGGCGGCGGTGGCGGCCCCGGGGTCCCGGAGGAGCCCACGGCGGCGGCGGCGGACGAGGGCCCCGCCCGAGAGGAGGTGAGAGCCGGCGGCGCCCCTTCCCCGGGCGCGGCTGCAGCCTGGCCCCCCATCCCCCGCCACGCGCGGCCCCCGCGGGTTCCGCCGCAGCGCGGCCGGCGCCCCGCACCCCGAGGCGGCCGCCGCAGCTGCAGTCCCGCGCCGCTGCCCCCACCCGCGGCCGGAGCTGTCCGCGGTGGCGGGGAAGGGGCCGCGCCGGGGGCGGGGCTCGGGGGGGGGGGGGTCCCGGGTAGGGGGAGGGGCCTAGGGGCGGAGCCTCGCGGACCCCAGGCGGATGGGGTTGGGGAGGGCGGCAGGAATCCTAACTTGCGGAGGGGGATGCTATCTTGAAGGCCAAGAAGGGCGACTCATGGGGGCCACAGAGACAGGGGAGTAGCATGGGGAAATGGTGGTGTTACCGCAGCTGGGGTCTTAAGGTCACATGGGTACAGAGGCGATGACCCCTAGGGTCACTGGGAGTGTGTGTGGGGCGAGGGTGTGCACCTCTCTCTTCCAATGTCCATGCAGCCCCCGCAGGGGGCCCTGAGCCCAGGAATCCTTCAGAGTATTGGTACTAAGCATATACCTAGTTGGGGGCCCTACTCTTCAGTCCTCTGAACCTGGAGACAAAGGGACTGAGGAAAGTACCAAGAGCACCCCTCACCTTCCCCACCCTGTCTCCCATGCACACTCGTGCACACACACACACACTGCACTAGGGCAGAAGCACACAGGCGCGGACAGACCTGCAGGTAGAACCCCGTTCAGATGTGCTCTCATGGGGACAAGTGCACACCCAGGTGGGCACACGAAGGTGCACATATACACCCGCCCCCAGGACAGGGCTCCTGGAAAGGCACGTGTACCCTAATCTTGTTTGTGTATGCTGTGTGCTGTCTCCTAGCCCACCTACCTATCTGCACTTCCAGATCTTTCTCTGACTCCACACCAGGTCCAAGGCCTGCTGCCTGTTACTGTGCTCTGCCTTTCCACTCTTGTCTCCCTTCCCCTGGCCAGCTTCCAGGTCAGGCCTGGGGAATTGAGGGAATAAGTCCGGATCTCAGCAGGAGGGCGTGTGCGGGGAGGAGTGAGAAAGCACAGGCCACCACCAGAAATCCAGCTCAGTCCTCGTCTATTAAGAGACTGCTCGGTGCCAGCACCCTGGTAGGCAAGGGGATGCAAAGAGAATGAGGCCTGCCCTCAGGAGCACCCAGTCTAGTGGGGTGCCAGACATGTAAACAACTCACCGGGGTGACCAAGGGACAGAACGTTCCAAGTCCTTTAACAGGCCCCGGGAAAGCACTAAAAATCATTTTGTCTTGACAAATGGCTGGGCTGCAAACGTCTTCCTCCCTACCCCCCCACCCCTGTCCCACATCCCCTCCCCCCAGCCACATGCCTCTGCCCTTCTGGATATCTCTTCCTGGACAGCTTTCTGCTCACGGGTGCCCAGCCCCCTGCCTCCCATCTTAAAACAGGAGAAGGATGTTAGGGTGCAGGAGGGAGACTCACAGGGGGCCTGGGGTCCAGAAAGTGGGGGAAAGAGACAGGGATTGAGGTTTCCTTCCAAAGGAGGTACAAGGCTGGCTGTGAGGGACAGGGAGGTGGACGGGTCAGAGAAGAGTGGCTCTTCCAGAACCCAGGACTGAAAAAATCTGGAAGTGAGGGCCCCACTTAAGTGGGAAGATGATGTCAGTGGGCCCCTCCCTTCTTTCTTGGAACACCTGGAAGGGGTCCGGGCTGGGGACCTGCCTTCGCTGATGCCTGTCTGTCCTCCTCTGTCTTCCCCATCCACACCTTCTCCTGTTTCATTGCCATCTTTGCACCTGTCTTTGGACTCTGTTTTTCTGGGTGCCATCCTATCCATCTGTCTCTTCTCTGTCACCTGGGCCTCCTCCCTCCATCTCTGGCTCTGATCCCTCTCTGTCACTCTCTCTCTGCACTTCCCTGTATTGGCATTCTGTTCCCTTTTCCTGTCCTCATGGCTCACTCTGGATCACTTCTGTGTTTATCTCTGGTCCTTGGCTCTCATCGTGGTCTTACCTTTTCTCTCCACATCCTTGTCTGTCTCTGCCTGTCCTCCCTGGTGCTGGCATCTGCCTCTCCATCCCTGCATCCATCTCTGTGCTGGGTCCTGCCACTTCCGTCTCACTCCCCACTCATCTTGGCCCCTTTCCCTGCCCATCTGAGCAGCAGCGTCCCATCCAGCCCTCTTTCACCAAGTCCCTCTGCCGTGAGTCCCACTGGAAGTGCCTGCTGCTCTCACTGCTCATGTACGGCTGCCTGGGGGCCGTGGCCTGGTGCCACGTCACCACGGTGACCCGCCTCACCTTCAGCAGCGCCTACCAGGGCAACAGCCTCATGTACCACGACAGCCCCTGCTCCAACGGCTATGTCTACATCCCCCTGGCCTTCCTGCTCATGCTGTACGCCGTCTACCTGGTGGAGTGTTGGCACTGCCAAGCCCGCCATGAGCTGCAGCACCGTGTTGACGTGAGCAGTGTGCGGGAGCGCGTGGGCCGCATGCAGCAGGCCACGCCCTGCATCTGGTGGAAGGCCATCAGCTACCACTATGTCCGCCGCACCCGCCAGGTCACCCGGTATCGCAACGGAGACGCCTACACCACCACCCAGGTGAGGGGCGGGAGGGAGCGCAGGCTAGTCCAGATGGGAGGGGGTGCTGGGACCCTGCGTGACTGCCCCCAGGCGGAGACAGGCAGCAATGAGCTCCTGTGGGCCCTGCGACAGGAAGGCAATCATAACAACCATAATAACAGCAAACACTAGCAGCCAGGCTCTGCTCCAAGTGCTTTACAAATCTTAAATCATTTATTTAAACCTCACAACAACACTATGGGGTAGGTAACTATTATCCTCATTTTACACATGAGGAAACCGAGGCTTGGAGAGGTTAAGTAACTTGCTCAAAGTCAAACAGCTAGTATGTGGTGGAGCTGGGGTTTGAACCCAGGCAGTCTGGCTCCAGGATCTATACTGTTTAGTGCTTAATGGTTGGAGATGGCTTCACATGCATGTCTCACAGCATGCTGTCACCTGTTCAGTGAGGTGGCTACTACAAAGTCCTCTTTCACAGGTAAGGAGACCTAAGCTCAGTGACTCGCCCAAGGTCTTCAGCTGCTAAGTGGTAGAACTAGACTCAAACCCAGGGCTTGGATCCCAAGTCCTGTCAGCTGCAAAAAGGTGGAGGTAGTTATGGGAGGCCCCATGGAGAATGGGGGAGGGGGCTGTCAATCAGCACTTCCTGGACCCGCCAGCATTAGACATATTGGGGCTCCGGAGGAGGAGGAGGTGGGGGAGGAGGAGATTTTCCCAGATGAGGGTAATCTCTCAGTATTGGGATGGGTAAACAGAAGCCTGGGGCCCGTGAGAATCAGGGAGGAGGCTGGGTGATAGCTAAGATGGGGACCTGGAGACCAGAGACGAAGGTGTTCCCAGGGAGCTCCTCTGGAGGGCCTACTGGAAACACACTTGGGAAGGGAAGGACAGGCTGTTCGCGGTGACGAGAGGCAGTGTGGGACAACGGAGGCAGTGGCAAAAGGGTCAGGCAAGCAGGAGGGGCAGTTCATGGCCAGGGTCTGAGCCCAGGGCTTAATTAAAATTAGAATGCACACAGGTACGGATGAGTTCTAGTCCGCCCTCATCTCTAACTCACTGATTAGGCTGAGGGCCTCAGGTTCTCTATAAACCAGATGGTAAGATCCTAGCCGGCTCCAACCGGGATGGGCTCAGGGTCTGACCAGGCAACAAGAGCGGCGATGGGGCAGACGAGGGCGCACGGACAGAAGCGACTCCCGCCGCCTTCCCCGGCGCCGCAGGTCTACCATGAGCGCGTCAACACGCACGTGGCAGAGGCCGAGTTCGACTACGCGCGCTGCGGCGTCCGCGACGTGTCCAAGGCGCTGGTGGGGTTGGAGGGCGCGCCGGCCACGCGGCTGCGCTTCACCAAGTGCTTCAGCTTCGCCAGCGTGGAGGCCGAGAACGCGTACCTGTGCCAGCGTGCGCGCTTCTTCGCCGAGAACGAGGGCCTGGACGACTACATGGAGGCGCGCGAGGGCATGCACCTCAAGAACGTGGACTTCCGCGAGTTCATGGTGGCCTTCCCGGACCCGGCCAGGCCGCCGTGGTACGCCTGCTCGTCGGCCTTCTGGGCCGCGGCGCTGCTCACGCTGTCGTGGCCGCTGCGCGTGCTGGCCGAGTACCGCACGGCCTACGCGCACTATCACGTGGAGAAGCTCTTCGGCCTGGAGGGCCCGGGCTCGGCGAGCAGCGCGGGCGGCGGCCTGAGCCCCAGCGACGAGCTGCTGCCGCCGCTCACCCACCGCCTGCCGCGAGTCAACACGGTGGACAGCACGGAGCTCGAGTGGCACATCCGCTCCAACCAGCAGCTGGTGCCCAGCTACTCGGAGGCGGTGCTCATGGACCTGGCGGGGCTGGGGGCGCGCTGCGCGGGGGGCGCGGCCGGCGGCTACGCGCCGGCGTGCCGCTACGGCGGGGTGGGCGGCCCGGGCGTGGCGGGCGTGGCCCCGTACCGGCGCAGCTGCGAGCACTGCCAGCGCGCCGTCAGCAGCTCGTCCATCTTCTCGCGCAGCGCCCTGAGCATCTGCGCCAGCCCGCGGGCCGGCCCGGGGCCCGGCGGAGGGCCAGGCTGCGCGGGCAGCCGCTTCTCGCTCGGCCGCCTCTACGGCTCGCGGCGCAGCTGCCTGTGGCGCAGCCGGAGCGGGAGCGTCAACGAGGCGAGCTGCCCCACGGAGCAGACGCGGCTGTCGAGCCAGGCCAGCGTGGGGGACGACGAGGACGACGAGGAGGAGGAGGCCGGGCCGCCGCCGCCCTACCACGACGCCCTCTACTTCCCGGTCCTCATCGTGCACCGGCAGGAGGGGTGTCTGGGCCACAGCCACCGGCCGCTGCACCGCCACGGCTCCTGCGTAGAGACCTCACTGTGACCTCCTGCCCCTGGACAGGTCTGCCGGCCTCCCCCTGCCCCTCGAGGACTGTGCTCCCTGCGTGTAGCAGGGGGAGTCGCCATGCTGACTGAGGCTGTGCTGGGCACGACGGGGGACGTGGTGGGGGGAGGCGAGGGTGCGCGGGACAGACCCGGATGGGGGCGCGAGCCCCGCCTTCCTTGTACACAAAGAGATAGATGGAGGAGGGTGGGGGTGGGCAGCCCTGAGAGCATCCCACCCGGCGGAGTCGTCTCTTCCAGCCCCGCTCCTGCGTTCCTAAGGGGACACCTCCCCTTCCTACAGCACACTTGAGGTTTCCCGTCCAGCCTTTCAACGGATCCTCTGACTGTTATGTGGTGACTGTGCGGTGGGACCCACGTTGGGCCTCGTCTCAAGTGAGGAGGAAGGTCCTCGCTGTGCAGCTGGGGAGGTTTAGAGGCCGTGGGAAGGGAAATTGGGGCTTTCCTTCCTCCCTGCCTCGCCCCACTGGGCCCTTTCTCTACTGAGAGGGCAGTGGTTTGCTGAACAGCAGAGCTGGCTTCCAACCAGCTAATGAATTCAGTGGGTCTGAGGCCGGGGCCAGGTGTCAGCCCGGCTACTCCATCTCAAAACCGTGGAAATGTTGCTATCCTCTTCTTGGCGCTGGCCCCAAAAACCGGGGTTTCCTTTCTGCCACTCCCTCCGCTGTTGTTTATCTCGCTGGGCCCCGGGAGTCCGGCTTCTGGAGGGAGTGTGCTCACCACACAGACGTCACTCCCCCCCGCCCTTCCCTCCGTCTCCCTGGCTCTGAAGAGCTGTTACCAGCGGGAGACAGGAGTGGGGAGGCAAAATGTGGAGGGCAGTGTGTCTCACTCAGTCCCCTCTCTAAACTGCAGCCTCTGGGCAGCAGCCTCCTGCCCTGGGTTCTGGGAGGGCACTCCTTTCAGAGAGGCTGAGATACCACCCAGACAGGACTCGCTAAAGCTGGCCGAGGTGAATGACTGAGTGGGGAGGGTGGGAGACAGACCTGGGTGACAACGAGGAACACTGGAAACGGGTGGGAGTCAAAGAGGAGAGGGCAGGGAGGGTAGAGTGGAAGGACCTCCAGAGGTGGGGGTGTCTGTGGGGGGCGGCCCTTGCCTCCCCGAGACTAGTGGGGAGGAGTGGAGAGTGGTGGTCCCCACACATTGCCTCTGCCGGGCAGAGGATGGTGTCACAAGCCACACCTGGAGGAATACTCAATTCCAGTGGCAGGGTCAGAGGCAGGAGTTCTCTCAATCTTGCCTGACTCCTCTGTCTTCCCCTATCCTGTGAGCTGAAGCCCTGCTGTGTGTCCCAGGGTCTTCATAGGGGCATCCTGCCACCACCCCAGGGCGCTGGCCCCACGTCCTGTTCCTCTAAAGCTCTCATGCCGCCCTCTCTCCCCCATCACTCCCACCCTGATGTGCTTCCACGTGCATGTCTGTGTAAAACCCTCCTGCCCTCCCAACTCCCCTGGCTAAAGTTTTCCCAGCAGACTTAGCACCCAGGGATTGAGCTCACATTTCAAGCTGGAGAGGATAACCCTTGGGCCCCCAAGATATTGTTCAGCCTGGATGCTTCTCACTTGACCTGAGCCGACAGAGCTCCTCTTCCTTCCCTCAGCCTCTCCCATCTTCCTCTAGCCTAGCCAGCCTGCATCTACTGAGGGCGTGGCCTCCACCTATGCAACATCTCCTCTGGCTCCTGTGCCCTCCTTCCCGGGGGCACTTGGGAGGCACAGATTGTGGGGACACCATGGCCTGTGGCCATCAGGGGTTGAGCTTTACTTTGATGTGGAGATAGCTGAGTGGAAGGGAAAGGAGGCCGGAGAAGGGGAGTTTGGGCAGGAGGGAACAGCTGCCTATGAGGTTTCTGGGCAGCAGTGTCCACCTGCCTGCCAGCACTGAACCCGCCTGGACCCTGAGTCTGTGCTCCTCAGGGGCCTGGCGTTTGGAGCACCCCTCTTTCCTCTGAATGGACATCTGTGAGGTACAGGTGGTGAGCTGTGGCCTCAGGCCCCACTTCTTGGTCAGCTGGCACCTGGAGGTCATGCCCTTGTGTGAGGGCAGCCTGGCCACCTCACGTCTCCAAGGAGGGAGGAACTCAGCTTCTCCTCCCTCAGGCCCATTCCTGGGACAGCCTGAGTTGGGAGGAGGGGAAGGGGGACACCTATTATTATTTTTGCCTGTATTGACCATTTCTGCCTAGGTCTTCTCACACAGACAGCCTCACCTCCCACACACGCACAGACTTAGAGAGAAACCACTTCTTTGGTCTATTTTCTTGATAGCTGTATTGATTGCCAGGGAAAAATGAAAACCAGAAAATTAATTAATCTCTAAAATTAAACTTTACACTGAATGTTCTTGTTTCTCTAATTAGAACCTCTGCTAGCAGCTGTGGCTATGTACGTACACACTCACACACTCACACCCTCACACCTACACGTTAGCACTCTGGAACTGTCAGAGGGTGTCAGGCACACACAGACTCTAGGTGGCCCGGACAGGCACATACGTGCAGTCACTCCCAAGCCCCCTTTGGTGCTCTGCTCAGCGCCTGCTCATTGGAAGGAGTCCCTGGATAGCAGGCGCCCCTAAGCTGTGGTTGCAGCCCATGACCCACCCTTTGGAAACATGGGTTTGGAGGTTCTGGGCTGCTCAGCGCAAGGAGCATGGAAGATGGGGCTCCGCGTGAATCCATTAGTCAGTCTTCGTGGCCCTATGGGTTGATGTGATTCCTGTGAGTGTGGCCCCAGGGTGGGCAGCTGCAGAGTGACGGGGACTTGTGGAGGGTACCTGGAAAGCTCCATGTGTCCTGGGGACAAGGGCTTGTGGGGTGGGCTGGGCCTGGCTGGGGAGAAGACAGGTCTCTGTCAATTGGGTGCATCACACTGTGGCCTTTCTGTCGTGGATTTCCAAGCGCAAAGATTGTACAAATCAAACTGGTGGATAATAAAGTTGCGGATGACTCACCAACTTCCCTTCCCAGTGTGGCACTTCCCCCACCATCTCCTGGGAAGCTCTTTGCGGGGGCCACTGGGTCTGAGCTCCTCCTGTCACCTTGTTTCTCCCTTCCCAGATTGGGAGAGAGGATTAGGGGATGGCATGGCCAGCAGAACTGGATCACTTAAGCAGAGTCAAGTAATAGGGAGGTGGCATCTGCAGGGGTGAGGGTGGAAGAGCCAGGCGAAACTCTGCTGTAGCCAGAGGATGGAGAGAGAGTGTAGAGACAGAGAGTGTGTGTGTGTTTGAAGGTCAAGAGGTTAAGGATCTGTTCAGGAGAAAGGAAAATGGTAGGGAGGGTGGTCAGGGAGATGGGTGGCCCTCGTGGGAGAGTCTGGGCGGATGCAGTCCCTCAGAGTCCTCTCTGCTTTCCCTATTCCTGGAGGAAGTTGGTCATTTCAGGGGGTCCAGTAATACCCTCTCCCTGTGTATGGGGGCTGGGTCCCACTTCATACCCCTTCTTCCCCTATTCCAGGCCCCTCCCCCTCCTCACATCTTTATCCACACAACCCTTGATCACTCACCCCAGCATATTCGTGGTCTCCTCCTCCCCCTC
The DNA here is from genome assembly GCF_020826845.1 of Diceros bicornis minor. Lineage (NCBI taxonomy): Eukaryota > Metazoa > Chordata > Mammalia > Perissodactyla > Rhinocerotidae > Diceros > Diceros bicornis. The sequence continues at coordinate 21,589,470 of NC_080753.1, read as the reverse complement.
CCTCTGGACCAGTGGGATAGTCTGCAGCAGGCAGGGCAGGCGCACAAAGTGAGCGATGGGGCACTGCCCCAGCCCTGTCCCCCATATTATCCCACAGGGTTCTCAGGGCCCTTGGCAGTGATTGGCGACATGAAGTGGCTGGGATTCAAGGCCCGTTGGCGGGCTGCTTCACGGTTGGCACAGAGGGCCTGGCCAATGAGGTACTCGCTCTCCTGGGATACGTCTGACAGGCGCAAGTCAAACTCCAGGAGGGTCCTGTTGTCTGACATGCCTTCCAGGAGCTGCTTCCCGCCATCCTGGGAGAGGAGTACAAGGGAAGGGGTCATTTTACAGTACTGCCCAGGATCACACACACATACACATATTTATGTATAGATGTGACTGAAACAAAAGTTTCACAAAACAATACTTAACCTATTTGTGAGCACACTGGCGTTTTCTATTCTATGCTATCCTAGTCTATTCTATTCCATAAGAAAATGGTGCTCAAAACTCACTAAATTGATTTTTCAACCCCAATGGTTTGAAAAACATGGCTCTGTGGCAGCGATGGTAATCCCATTCCTCCAGTTCAGCCACGGGCATGTGAGACAAATCTGGCTAATGAGATGTGAGGAGGAAGTCTGGAGGGAGTGACTTCTGGGAAGGTTCTCCTCACTCTGAAAAAAGAACAAACGAGAGGGGTGTTCTCCTTTTTTCTGCCTCTGAGCATGGCCCTCTGTGAGGGGTAGCAGCCATCTTGGCACCATGAGAGGAGCACCAGAGAGGCCATGGCCATGTGGCGAGAGAAGGGCCCTGAGCCAAGGAATTCACCAACCCCAGAACCCCCTACCCTGGGGCTTCTGACTAGGAACAGCATGAATATTCCTCTTGTTTATGCCATTTCCTGGTTAAGCTTCCTGTTACTTGTAGCCAAGAGCATGCCCTCTGGAGACAGTGTGTGTGAGCAAGACTATTCTCTGGGGAGGGTTAGTAGAGGGTGCAGGGCCCTGACTGGAGCACACAGAGGGCCCCCCTCGCCCGTCCTCACAGCTCCAGCCCCTTCTGGGTTGGGTGGGCCATGCCCAATGTGAAGGAATTTCATGGTGGGAGGTAGAATGCTGCTGTTATGTAGTTGTGATGCTATGGTGTGTTGCAAAGTCAACTTAATGGATTACAGAAGCATTAAAGAAAATGGAGTAGATAGACTATAAAGGGAAACATCAGCATATAGCACAAGCAGTAAGAGTAAATTTCAATTATATTGATGTACGTGTTCATGTAAGTTGCGTTTCTTACTCTGAGACTTGGTCAAGAAAATTTGAGAGGCATTGTCTATTGGAAAGGACCCAGGCTTTCAATCAGTCCTGGATTTGAATCACAGCCCTGCCACTTTCTACTGACTAGATGCTCTTGGGCAACTCACTAACCTCTCTGAGACTCAATCTTCCCTCTGTAAAGTGGAGGTAAGAATACACATTTTACTAGATAACTGTGAGGATTAAAGGAAGACTAATGAATATTGGGTGCTTAGTATAGTATATAACCCTGAGTAACAGTGACAGCTAGCAATTATTGAGAACCTAGCCAGTGCCTGCAAAGGTTAAGTATAACTCATTTAATCCTCCCAGTAACAACACATAAAGTAGATAATATTATTATCCCCATTTTACAGATGAGGAAATGGAGGCCCCAGAAAGTTAAGTAACTTAACCAAGTGCTAAATGGCAGAGCTGGGATTGGAACAAGGTAAAGTCTGTGATCTTAACAATTATCCTGTAAGTACCCCAGGGCACTTGGATCCCACACCCACCCCAAGGTGCCAAGGTCTCTCCTTGGCCCTGCCTGCCCCAGAAGCGGTGGCTCACCAGCCCAATGTGGTTGCAGGACAGGTTGATGCTGGTGAGCGTGGTGTTGATGGCAAGCACCTGGGAGAGGAGCGTGGCGGTGGGCTCAGACAGCTCATTGCCACCGAGGTGCAGCGTGGTGAGGCACTTGTTGGTCTGCAAGGCATGGGCAAGCGCCTGGCCGCCCTCATCCTCAATGCAGTTGAGGCGCAGGTTGAGGGAAATGAGGTTGGTGTTGTGTGCCAGGGCGTGAGCCAGCGACTGGGCCCCAGGTGCACGCACCTGGTTGTTGGCCAGGTTGAGCACACGCAGGCGGCTGTGGCTCAGCAGCTTGGCGGCGGCACGCCCGCCACGGTCCCCGATGAGGTTGTGTGACAGGTCCAGCTCCTCTAGGGCTGGATGGTCCAGGAGGCTGCGAATTAGAATGCGTGCCTTGTCGTCGTCCACCTTGCTTCGGGTCAGCCTGAAGATCTGTGGGCACGTAGAGGGTCTATGGTACCTGGCAGCCAGGAATAATCTGCCTGCCTGCCTGCCTTCTGCAGGTAAAGGAGGGAGCCACAGGGAGGCCTGAGGTTCTGCTCACCTGGTGTTGGCCACCTGGCTGGCTTTTGGACAGGGCAGGCCTCCCTAGTATGGCAGAGTGGTGCAGCAGTGGTGGCAGGTAGTAGGGAGGAGAGGCTAGTATTTATCAAGAAATTCCTATGTGCTTGGCATGCCGCTAGACCATTTCCCAACCGTTATCTCTAACCCTCAGCATCCCAGTGAGGTAGAGGAGTTCTCTCCCTTTTACAGATAGAAAACAGAGGCCTAGGGTGAATACATCATTTGCCCAGAGTCACACAGTGATTGAGCTGCAGAGGCAGGTTTGGAATCCAGGTCTGTTTGATGTCCCAGCCCCTCACTGCGCCCTCCTCAGCTGGCTAAGACCCACCAGGGTAAGGAGAGGACCTCTTTGAAGGAGATTGCCAGAGTAAGAACAGGGGGGAAAGTGGGAAGAGTGAGAAACAGGAAATCAATTTTTTTGAGTCAATTCTAACCCCTAGGACTCCTAACGACCCTGTGTACAGCAGAGCGGAACCCCCATCGTTTTGCCCCGTCCTCTCACCGTCTGGCACTGTATCAGACAATGCTCTGCTGCTATTCATAGGGTTTTTGTGGCCAATTTTTTCAGAAGTGGGTGACCAGGCCCTTCTTCCTAGTCTGTCGTAGTCTGGAAGCTCCACTAAAACCCTCCACCATGGGTGACCCTGCTGGTATTTGAAATACCAGTGACATAGCTTTCAGCATCACAGCAACACGCAGCTGCCACAGTATGACAATGACAGACGGGTGGTATGGTTCCCTAACTGGGAAACAAACCCTGGCCAAGGTGGTGAGAATGCTAAATCTTAATCAGTAGACCACCAGGGCTGGCTAGGAAATGGATGGGATGAAGAAAAAAGATAAAAGAAAGGGGGTAGGCCTAGCATTATGCATATTGGAGATGGGCGCCACTACCCCTTTCTTTCTCACTGGCTTGCTACTGGATCAACCCCGCTCTCTATTTTCTGCATATCTGTGCCCAAGCAACTGACATGATGGAAAAAGTCACACGACAGGACTGGTTGGTATCACCGAACCACCAGTAGGCCCTCAATGCTGTATGCCAATTCAACTCTGTTTCTCTGGCCGACAGACTCTCCCATAATCTACGACAACTATTTTAACCTTCTCCAGCCTCCTCAAACTTCAGGGGGTCACCCTACAGCGTCCTTTCAGCAGCTAAGTCTCCTCCTGCCTCCCCAGCCATTGAATGGGAAGCCCTCATTTTCCTAATACCAAACACAAACCCACCGCTACCCACCACATCCACTCTCCCCTCTGCCCAGAGCCAACTGTCCCACCTCAGTCCTACAGCCCACCCCTGCCGGGAACCTTCCCTGGTCAATGAACCTGTGCCTCTCTCCTGTACTCAACCCCTTTCTTGCAATTGGTTGGAGCTTTACATTGGTTTTAAATACTTGCAAGTTTCTTCTTAAGAAAACCCAATCCTGTCACTTATTACAGCTCTACCTTTCACCTCCTTCACAGCCAAGTTCTTGAAAAAGCTGAGCACAGGCCTTCCATTTCCTCACTTCCCACTCTCCATAAGCCTCTGATCTGGTCTCTGCTCCTGGCACCGCACTGACAGCTCCCCCCAGTGACCTCCACGTTTGCTAAATCCAGTCCATAGCTCCATCCCACCTTGTGCTGTTAACCCCCTCTTCCTGAAATGCACCCCTCCCTTGGCTCTGTGACACAATGCCCTGTCCCCTTTTTTTTCCTCGGATTTCTGACAGGCTCTCCCTCTTCCAACCAGAATATTTGGGACATACTTATACTAAAAAAATTATTCATTGTGTATCTGAAATTCAGATTTACTGGATGTCCTGTATTTTTATTTGCTAAATCTGGCAATGCTATCCTAGGTGGAATGTTACATTTATATGATTGCTGATTAGTGCCTTTTATCCCACCAGACTGTCAGCTCCAGAGGGCGCAAATGGTATAATTTTGCTCATTGCTGAATCTTCAGCACCTAGGACAGGGTCTAGAGGGCAGATGTTAGTTGGATGACTCAATGGCTGGTGAACTGGGAGGGCAGTTCATCTCTGCATCCCTAGAATCCAGCTTGTTGCGGGGTGCCTAGAAGGTGCACAAAAGGTCAGTGAATGAGAAGGAAATGGGAGGAAGAAGATGGTGATGGAGGAAGAGAAGGGGAGAGGGAATCGGGGAGAGGCTGAGAACGGGAGGAGAGGGAAAGCTGGGGGCAGATGGTACCTTGAGGGTGTGGCATGCCTTGATGGTGGCCGCCAGGGAGTGGCAGTCGTGGTAGGTGAAGAGGAAGAGGTTCCACTCAAAGTTCATGCCACAGTCCTTGACACCGTACACCAGGTCCAGCTCCTCCAGATGGCTCAGGCCAGCCACCAGGTCACCCAGTTGGTAGTGGTCCATGGCAGGCTCCTCCATCTCTCCCTCGCTGCCCGAGTCGGACTGTTCCCCACTCCGCGGCCGGGGCAGCAGCTGCACGGGAGGAAGGAACTGATCCACATGGATCCTGCGCACGTAGTTCCTGCAGAGCGGCAGCAGGTCGAGGATCACTGCGGGGTCCGTGGTGCCTGGGATGAAGTACTTTAGCAGGTTCTCCAGGTGCCGTTCGAAGAACATGCGCTTCCAGCTGCCGCCATACTTGGCCACGTAGCACACAGGCCAGCGCTGCATGCAGCAACGGCTCCAGTAGCCCTCATCATCGATCAGGTTGGCAGTCACAGCCAGTGGCAGGTCAGGCGACAGGTGGTTCAGGACCTTCTGCTGGTCCTCTGGGGGCAGCTGCTTCAGGATAGGGTTGTCTTCGGGAACAGAGGAAGGAGAGCAAGAGTCACAGTGCTGGGACACCCCACAGCATGGTGCCCGGGGCTGGGCCTGCCTGGGGGGACTGAGAAAGGGGAGACCCTCCCCTGCCCTCAGGGAGCCCCAGTCTGAGAGGGGAGATAGCCTTTCCTCTCAGGGAGTATCTGAGTGAGGAGACACAGCCCCTGGCTTTGGGGTGTTCCTGCCTGAAGGTGGACATCTTAGCATCTGGTCTCAGGGAGCGCCCAGTCTGAGGAAGAATCTCAGGTCCAACCCTCAACTATCACTTAGTCTGAAGGAGGAGACAATCTCTGACTTCAGAGACTGCCAATCTGATTTGATTCATTCATCTCAAAACAACAAAAAAAATTTTGAGCACCTACTATGTGCCAGACACTATTCTAAGTGCTGGCACTTAGAGGATACAGGAGTGAACCAAACGGAGGAAGCTGCTCCCTCTTATGAGGGAAGGCTTACTGTAGGTGTGTATATACATGAATATACTGTAGGGAGATGGTGATAAGTGCTGTAGACAAATTGATGGCTCTGTTCAGAGAGCGCCCCAGCCTACAGTAAGATAGGCTGGCGACTCGTCTTTGAAAAGGATGAACATTTACAGAGCATAGAGTACAGGACAAACTAAGAACCTATACACACCATGGGAGACTCCAAGAGAGTGGAGGGCGGTCAACCAGGGAGGGCTTTCTGGAGGAGGAGATAGCTATGGCTTGGGCTAGAGAGAGTGGGAAAGGTGAGGAGAAGGCACAGGCATGGAAGGCACAGTGTGGGTGGGAGTCTGGTGGGGCCTGGAAGTGGGGGCAGCAGGAGAAACTGTCCTGGCCCCAGGGGGGAAGGAAGTGTTGAGTGAGGATGAAGTTGCTGTGTAGGAGGGCAGGGGCTGCCCTAGGACCCAGCCTCTGAGGCCTCGCCTCCAGACAGTCCCCACTCGCTCGGGCCCAAGGCAGAGACAGACTCACTCTGGAAGTTCTTGACGATGTGCTGAATGCAGAGCTCTCTGAGGAGGGGCACAATGGCCAGTGACCACTCAGCATCCTCAGCGATGATCCTGCGCATCCGACGTACACTGGCCCCAGAATTTGGGCCCTTGGACTTCCCGGGGGGTGGGGCCACTGAGGGCTTTGAGGGCTGCGGGTCTGTGCTTGAAGCGTGGCCTGTAGCAGAGGACCGGTCCTGGGTGGAGACTGAGGACCGGCTAGGGGCTGACATTGTTGGTGTTGTTATGGTTTCCTGCATGCTGGGGACTGGCAACACAGGGGCAGGTGGCCTCTTGGTGATGGCCTTGTGACAGGCAGTTTCTCAGACTGGCAGGTCCTTGATGCTGGTGGGAACCTGGAGCGAGAGGATGGGGTAGAGGTGTTACTTTGGAGGGTCTCGGTGGGATTTACCCAGAGAGGTAGCACAGAGTGGTTCTTAAGGGTCAGTCTCTGGAGTAGAGCAGATCCAGGTACAAATCCCACCGACCAGCTGTATGGCCTTGGGCGAGTTCCTGAACCTCTGTGAGTTTCAGGTGCCTCCCCTGTGAAATGAAGATAACAGTTACCATATAAGATGATTGGGAGGAGTGAATACAATAAGGCATCCAAAGAGGAGTAGTGTTCTGTGACACAGGAAACTGTAGCAAGGAGCAGCTCCACATTTTAGATAATAATAGCTCCGCAGCAATTACAAGCAATTGCTGTTTGCTGGACACATTTTCTTGTTTTTGTTTTTGTGAGGAAGATCAGCCCTGAACTAACATCTGCTGCCAATCCTCCTCTTTTTGCTGAGGAAGATTGGCCCTGGGCTAACATCCATGCCCATTTTCCTCTACTTTATATGGGACGCTGCCACAGCATGGCTTGACAAGCAGTGCGTTGGTGTGCACCTGGGATCTGAACCTGCGAACCCTGGGCTGCCAAAGCAGAGCGCGCGCACTTAACTGCTATGCCACTGGGCCGGCGCTGGACACTTCTTTTTTTTTAGTTCTTTATGCATATTAACTCATTTAATCCTCACAAAAGCCTTTTTGAAATACATGTATCATTCCCATTTTTCTGATGTGAAACAAAGCATATAGAGTTTAATTGATTTGCTTAATGTGACTGTCGGGGGAAGAGGGAGAATCTCCCTCTGCCCTTTCCCTTAAGGTTCTTCTGGCTGGCCAAATAATTAATGAGACAGGTTAGCAGGAGAAAATAATACCAAGTTTAATAACATGTATACATGGGAGAAAGCAGGGACACTGCGTTTCTCAACACAATAGCAGAAATTCTCATCTTAAATACCACGTTCAGCCAATGACAAAGGAGGATTTTGGGGGTGGGGGGAGTCAGTTACAGGAGATTACCACTAAAGCACAGTAAACAAGAGTAAGGTTATTGTGCAGCCCCAAGGCCTCACCTTCCACATTGATAAGTTACTAGAAATGAGCTCATCCCCCCTTTTCCCAATACAGAGAGGGAGATACCTTTACAAATGGAGATTTCCCTTATAAATGTAAATGATTGTCTGGCAACTCTTCGCAGGGTCATCCAGAGAATGTGGCCAGAGAGACAGAACTTCTGATAAGAGGGGCTTGTTGGTGCCTTTCCTATTGTAACATTTACCCTACGTTATCTTTACAGCCATCATGATAGATCTGTTCCAGGAAGGAGCTACCATGTCAAATTCTTTAGGCAGTTAGTGGGGGAGGTCAAATGTCCTCAGAGAAAACAACCAAGGTAAAGAGAGAGATTTCAGGGTGGCCAAATCTTGATCTCCCACATGACACAGCTTATAAATAATAAGGATGGATTTAAACTCTATCAAGTTCATACTCTTAACCCTGCATGGTACTGCCCCTTTGAGGGTCGGGGGTGGGGGTGTGTATTGCCGAAAAACTGAGGTATAATAAAGAACCATTTAGTTCAAAACAGCTTCCTGCACTAAGTATTTTACAGAACAGCAACTGCCTGACCAGGAGGATGGGGTTGAGAACAGCACTGGCCAACAGAAACATAATGCAAGCCAAAATGCAAGGCACGTATACTACAGCTCTTTCTAGACCTACGATGGGGTTACGTCCCAATAAACCCATTGTAAGCTGAAAATATCATAAGTCGAAAATGCATCTAATACACCTAAGCTACAGAACATCAGAGCTTAGCCAGGCCTACCTCCAACATGCTCAGAACACTCACATTAGCCTACAGTTGGGCAAAACCATCTAACACAGAGAGCCTATTTTATAATAAAGTGTTGAATATCTCATGTAATGGATTGACTACTGTACAGAAAGTGAAAAACAGAATGGCTGTCTGGGGACAGAATGGGTGTCAGTGTATCGGTTGTTCACCAGCACGATCGCGGGGCTGACTGGGAGCTGCGGCTGCTGCTGCTGGCCAGCATCACGAGAGAGGATTGTACCACATATTGCTAGCCTGGGAAATGATCGACATTCAAAATCTGAAGTATGGTTTCTATTGAATGCGTATCCTTCGGCAGCATCGTAAAGTCGAAAAATCCTAAGGTGGACCATCGTGAAGTCAGGGACTGACTATATTTAAATTTTTCTAGTACCCACATTAAAAAAGTAAGGAGAAACAGGTGAAATTAGTTTTATGTTTAACCCAATATGTCCAAAATATTATCATTTAAGTATGTAATCAATATAAAAATTATTTTTGTTTTTTTTGTGAGGAAGATCAGCCCTGAGCTAACATCCGTGCTAATCCTCCTCTTTTTTTTTGCTGAGGAAGACCGGCTCTGAGCTAACATCCATCGCCAATCCCCCTCCTTTTTCTCCCCAAAGCCCCAGTAGATAGTTGTGTGTCATAGCTGCACATCCTTCTAGTTGCTGTGTGTGGGACGCGGCCTCAGCATGGCCGGGTAAGCGGTGCATCGGTGCGCGCCTGGGATCCGAACCCGGGCCGCCAGTAGTGGAGCACGCGCACTTAACCGCTAAGCCATGGGGCTGGCCCTATAAAAATTATTAATGAGATATTTCATATTTATTTTTTCATATTAAGCCTTCAAAATCTGATGGCTCAATAGCCACCTGTGGCTAGTGGCTACTGTTTTGGACCGTGCAGGCTGAGAGAGGAAGAAGAGGGGAACCGGACCCATGCCCTGTCCACGGCCATCTTCTTCTCCTGTTTCCCTCCGAGGGCTCCAGCTTTGGGCCCCCTCCCTTCAATCTCCCCATCCCAGTCTTCCTAGTTCTCCCAGCCTCCCCGCATTCCAGACGGCAGCAGGGAAGGCGTGGGAGGTGAAAAGGCAGCTAAATCTGGGGCTGAAGACAGAAGACAGAGGTGGTATCTGGGACTGGGGAATGCCCCATTTGTCCCTCCCTGCATCCTTGCTGTAGGTGCCCCCGCCCTGAGACTGCGGGCAGAAATGCACGCAGCTCCTCCTCCAGGCACTTTTCCCTCAGATTTGCTCCCCTACTCGCTGCACGGTGTAGTGGCCGGTGGGGAGGAACACTCTGAACCAGGAAAGGTGTCCTTGGCAGATGGAAGGGACCAGATGGTGCTCCCCAGCCAGCCAGGCGTCTCCAGGAGGAAGAACCTGGCTCTGTGGGGGGGGGGGGGCGGGGTGAGGAGGGGTGGGGGTGAGAGGGCAGTGTACGGAAGATATGTATGTATTTGCGACACCATTAGGCAAATCAAATGCAAATTCACAAAACAGGCTGTGTCCAGAATTGTGGAATAAACAGCTGGTGCTTTTTGACTAATGGCCCCTCAGAGGGTGTGGCTAGGAGGGGCTGCTGCTTAGAGGCGCCAGATGACTTTGCATTTCTGGCTTCACTAGTGACATGCTGTGTGACCTTGACCAAGTTACTTAACCTATCTGAGCTTCAGTTTCCTTATCTGTAAAATAGGATAAAATAGGATAAGCCTCCTATGCAGGCTGTTGTGCAGAAAATATCTGAAAAGAATACTGGAGTGGGTGTGTGGAGGATGAAGCACAGGGGTCTTAGGCTGGGGAGAAGACACCCTGGAGACCTGCTCCTTGCACGCGGACCTGAGATGGTATCTGTGAGCGAGGCCCTTCCCTAGCTCTCGGGGAGATGTGAAGGGCAAGGTGGCAGCGGTGGTGTTTGGGTCTGGAGAGAAGGACAGAGGGGCCTGATAGTCTGGGCAAGAGAAAGAGCAAAGAGGCAGCAGGCCAGCCCTGCTCCTGCCAGCTCCGTATCTGGGCTCCCGGGGCTCCCTCCAAGTTCTGACCTAAAACATTCGAGCATTCCCCTTGGTCCCAGATGCATCCTAAGTCACCTTGCGGGCCACACCCAAGGGAGCAGAACCCAGCTTGGCAGGGGGGCCCCAGGTTACTGGCCGGTGCTGCCCTGGAGCCGGCTCTCCAGGCCTTTCTCACAATAGTGCCCAGCCTTACCATCCTGGTAGGTGGTCCCTCTCCTTCCTCCTGGGAGGCCACATGTTGGGAAACCCCACCTGGGGACAGGCGGATGCTCTCTGGAACCGTGTGGCCCTGGTCTCACTGCCTAATGAATGCTTCACAGTCTTAGGACCTGGCTTCTCTTCCTGAGAGCAGCTGTTGCTGCTGTTGGGAGCTGGCAGCCTGCCTCTGGGTAGGACATTGCAGGACCCGCCCCAGGGTAGGTTCCAGGGCCCTGAGCCACCTCCTCAGAATGCAGGGCAGAGCATCCCTCCGTGTGCTCCACGTGCATGGCGCATGACTGGCATAAAAAAGAGTCCCTTCCGTCCTGCAGTGTTCACGGAAACCTCCATACCACGAGGCCTGACGTCACTTGTCAGGGAAATGTTGAAACCGTTAACCTCCTAATGTCAGAGTTGATAGTTTCACTTAATTACTTCTTGATTTTTTAAAAATAGATATTACAAAAATATTTTTGGCAAGCAAATTATTACTAGACACAGAGGATTCTTCTAAGGAGGATTTTAGTTCCAAATGTTTTTTTAAAAACATCTTTTTTGAAAAACTAATAAAACATCAAACAAAATATATTTAAAAGGATAATGAGTAAGATGAACTCCTTGCCCCCCTGTTGCTAACGTTATAAAGATGATGTCAAGTGTGGCCCGGTTATGAGCCTGCCCCCTGCCCTTCTCAACTGCTGCCCCTCTCTCGGCTCTCCTCCTGCCTCTCCCATCATTCTCAAAAAGTCTGCATCGCAGGATCCTCTCGCTCTGGCCTCCCGGCTCCAGTTGTGGTCCCTCAGGGTTCTGTTGGGAAGCCCCGCCTCACTCCTGTTGATGGGTTGCAGCTCTCACCTCCCCTCTGAGTTCCAGACTCAGCTCCACTGGCATGCATCCCGGCTCCCTCAAACTCAGTCTGCCCCCCAAAAGAACTCAGTGCATCCCCAAGCTGCTCCTCCTCCTGGCGCCTTACCTTGGCCAGGGGCATCAGGATGCTTCCGGGTGCCTGAAACAGAAGTTGGGGCATCACCGCTCTCCTTCAGACCCCCCCATCTGGTTACTGTTGGATCCCCTCCGTTCTGCCTCCCACCCCAGCAGGCCCTCCTCTCCCTTCCTGCTGCTGCCTTAGCTCAGGGCCTCATTGTCTGCCTGGATCGGAGCTTCAGCTGTCCAGCACCTGGGTCTGTCATCCAGTGTGGTCCTCTCACATCTAGCCTTCCCACAGCGGCCACGGCAGGCCACCGTGCGAGCTCTTCGGTGGCTCACCAGCGCCCACTGGGTACAGCCCAGCTTCTTCAACTCACTGTAGAAGGTCCTCCCTGACGTGATGCTCTGTTTGAAATAAACTCCTCTTTGCTTCTGGAACACTGCCTCTGGCTCATGTTGCCCAGCCTTTGCTCAAGCTGCTCCCTCTGCCTGGAATGCCTTTCCTACCATCTCAGCCTGGGAAAGGGACCATCATTGGTCTTTTGAGTCTGAGCTCAAGCATCACTTCCTCTCTGAAGCCTTTCAGCCCTTCTCGTCCCCCGTCCCCCAAACAACCCCTCCTTTGGTCAGACCCCCAGGACCTGGGTCACTTCAGTGATCCGATTGACCACCCTCTCCCCACACCCACACTGGACTGTGAGCTCTCAAGGGGCAGGGGCTGTTTCTTACTCATCTCTATCTCTAATCCCTCTAAGCCCAGCGTCAGGTCTGCTTCAGGTGAGGTAGCTGGTGTTTTGAGCTGCCCCAGCCCGTTCTCATAATAGATTCTGGCCAATAGGAGTATCCTGTGTTGGTCAGAGCGAGTGGTCCAGGGGTGGCCGCCTGATGCAAACCAAACAGTCCTTCTTGGGATTTGTCCAAGCGGAGGAAGACAGAAGGACATATGTCCTTGAAGGATATGGATCCCCTGCCTCGGGAAGCTATATTCCTTCACAGGGAAAAGGCCTGTCTGCAGCAGGAGGGAGTGAAGCCTGGTGGAGACAGAGAGAACTCCCGGGTACCTTCAGTCCCCAAGGCCCCCAGAACTGCCTGCTTCCTCAGCGGCTCCTTCGGTTCTCAGACCTAACTTGGCAGCCTTCTAACAAGTCCCTTTTGCTGAAGCTAAGACTTGGGTTTCTGTCCCTTTGTGACCAAAGGGCCCTGACCATTTGGGTAGGCTCAAAGTTTGGTGAATGAAATTACGGGAAAAGTCTTAAATCAGTAGACAAAATAGTTCAATGGGTTGGCCGAAAAGGGCCAAAGGCCCAGGTCATTATACACAGGGCCTGACACCTCACTCCTGTGGCCTCTCCCTCTCCTGACCACCCTGAGCCTCCTGTCTCCCCTCCCATCTCTCCAGCCTTCGGACAGTATCAGCACTTACGTGTGCTCAGCACTTACGTGTGCTCAGCACTTAACAGTCACAAGCTCCTTTCAGAACTCTTCTCATTTGAGCCTTACAACCACTCTACAGTGGAGGCAGGGATGGAGAAACTGAGGACCAGACCAGGAAATGACTGGCCTAGGACACGCAGGAGGGCTGGGCGAGGGCCTGAGGGCAGTGTCCTGCCTCCAACCACAGTGCACTGCTCCTCCCAGTCGCCCGTGTGTCCCCCTCCCCACACTTTCCCACCCTCCACTAGAAAAGAAGAAAGCACGTTCCTGCTCCCTGGGAAGCAGAGCTCCTAACATAAGGCTTTCATCCCTGTTACATTAAAATACATTCCCCCCTAAAAGAAACGAAATCTTAACATTACATACATGTGTCTGTGGATATATCCATGTTAACTTCGAACTGCTTTTTAAAAATGCATCTCATCATTTTAGGTCAAACAAAAGCAGAGTAAATTATGAAATATATACTGACACTAATGTAGCAAACTTTAAAAAAACGTAGAAGTCATGATATATATTATTCTTTGACAGTTTAAGTGTACAGAAATTTTATATATATATATCCCCTCTCATCAGTCATCCACACCTCAGTGTAAATGAGTTTCAGATCCAATAAGCAGAGTTAGGAAGGGGGCAAGGAGAATGTACCACTGAGTGGGGAGAAGGTGGGGAGGGCCTGCAGGAGGATGAGGAGGCAAGAGACCTGAGATAACTCCACCTGCTTCCCAGGGTGGCCTCAGTCTGGCCTGGGCATCACCAGTCTGCAGCTGAGGGTGGTGGTAGGTGGCACTATCTTCCCTGGAAGCCTGTGGGGAGGGTAGCCAGGGGCCCAGGGGCACCCAGACAGCCCCCAAGGGCCCTTAGAGGGCAGCCCCAGAAATGGCAGAGCAGTCACCTTCCTTTCTGGAGCCCTCTCCCTGGGGAACCCATGAGGCAGTCAGAGAATCCCAGAGTCTGAAGACTGGAAGTGTGTTCAAGACTCTGGTCCTTCTCCAGGGCAGGAATCCTCTGTGACATTCCAGAGAGAAGGTCCGGGCCATGAGGAGTGAGTGCCTCTTGGGCCACCACCTGGTGTCCCCATCGAAGGGCACAGCCTGCCCTCAGATGGGGAAAGTGGGCATGTGCCCAGTGACCTTTCATCTCCGGGCATCTGTCTCACGGGCCTGCTGGGCTTCACATGCTATGTTTCCAGCATCAACCTAACCCAATCCAGGACCGCGATCCCTGGGAAAGGCCAATCCTCCTTCCCCCAGGTCCCCACTCTGTGTCTTCAGGCCCAGGCCATAATCACATTCAGGCCATAACTCAAAGGGTTAGGTGTTAAGGTCTGCTCTCTACATGCCCAAGCACAGGTCATATAAAGTTACGGGAAGACCCAGTTTGGCCAGGGTTGTCTTCATTTTTGATGGCCTGTGTCTGGGGGCAAGTATTCTGGGAACCATACCCTTGCCTATATACAGCTACAATTTATTGAGTTCTAGGCCCTCAATAGTGTGTGCACAGCAGGAGGCAGCGGAGCAGCTCACTAAGGAATCAGGAGTTATACCACCTAAGGTCAACTCTCCACTCTGCCCCCAAGCATCTGTGAGACTGTGGCCGAGTCATTTCATCCCACTAAGCCTCCGTTTCTTCATCTGTAAAATGGGGATGGTAAATAATGGTCCCTACTTCATAAGATTATCCAGAGGATTAAAGGAGCTAATGTGTGTGTGAGACATTTCATATAGTGCTGGGCCCAGAGCCAGCATGCAAACTACGTGAAGATGTTAGATGCCTTACCTACGAAAGTTCATTAAATCTTCAGATTTATTATTGAGGATTATTACTGTTATAACACTATTATCCCCATTTCATGAATGAGGAAACAGAGGCTTAGAAAGCTTAAGTCACTTGCTAAGAGCCACATAGCTAGTGAGCGGAGAAGCTGAGGTTTGAGCTGATGACTGTCCAATGCTCTCCCTTACTTCCATCACAAAAGCATGGACAAATAATAAGATGTTAAGGTTTCTTCCTAAATTGCCCCTGACTCGGTCGGACCGCACCTCTCCAGTGGGCCTCCCACTTTCTCCAGCTCATGAGCACGCTCGTCACATCACCATCGTGGAGCCCAGGGTTACCCCTTTGTGCTGACCTAAACAGCCCAGAGTCCCCCTCAGTCACTGCCAGGTGCGGGGTCCTTCCGCAGAACTGGATCATCGCCTGTATCCTTTGACTGGAGGCCCCATGGGGACCCAAGAGAATACTGCAGAGCTGTGCTCTCTTGCCCCATGCATGGCTCATGCCAGGCCCCCCATGCTGTCACAGACCTAGGAGTCAGTGCTTGAATCTCTAGCACATTCCCTCCTCTCAGAGGAGGTCTCAGATCTTCTCCACCCTTCTCAAGTCTCCAGTTAAATCTAACCACTTTGGACAGAGGCTCCTCTCATCTGCCCAAATGGAAAGGTTGAAGATGCTGGGGAGGAGCCCTCTCCCCTTCCTGCTCACCACATCCCTGGCCCTCAACTGTCCTCACCTCCCTTCCTCTTAACTGAGAAGCTGAAGCGCCTGGCTCTCTTGAGGCCGTGAGCACCTCTGTGTCCCTGGGTACTTCCCTCTGGGCTGGCTCAGCTTTGATGGGCTACCCCCCAGCCTGCTGTCCACCCACCTCTCTGATTGAGCTTCCTTTGCCTTCTCAGCCAGCTTCTTCTTCACCCCAAAATGACCTAAGGAAAGCCCTCCCCAGGCGTCTGTCCCAGGGCCGGGGGCTTTTGTCTACATCTCCTCTGATCTCTTTCACGCCCACCATGTCAGACATTACCTCAGGCCAAGTCACTCCCAAATTCCCATTTGGGAATTCCCAGTTTGTGGAGTCACAAAAGAGGGGCAAAAAGTTTCTCTGACAGATCCCAGGCCCAGCATGCTGGTCTTGAACCCAGTGGGACAGTCAGCACACTTATCACACCCATGGGCCTGGCCCTCCTCCCAACTCCTGCCCACTTAGGTCTGTTGTCTTAGAAGGGACTCCAGCGGCTTCCCTCTCCACCCCTCACCCCTACCTTCGGCTTGGACCCCCCCAGCAGGGAAGCTCAGCTCCAAAGGCGAGTCCTTCCCCCAGCCCACCTGTGGTGAAGTAGCCCTGGCTGCACCTCGGTTACCAAGGCTGCACCTCCCTGCTGTGGGAGGGAGGGAAGGTGCGGGGGCTTCCGGACCTGCAGGAGGAATTGCAGCCCGAGGAGCTAGGGATGGGGGTCAGCCTTTCTTAGGAGACTGCGACCCCCAGTTTAGGACTGCTCTCCTCCACGACCTTCCCCTTCCTCCTTCTCACGGTCCCCCTCCCTTTACTCGCAAACCCTAAGCCTCTGCACCACTTTCCAGACAGTGACGGTAGCGGGGGAGGGCGCTGGGGGGCCCGGGTCCCTCCTCAAATGGGTGGGGTGGGAGCCTCCTGGAGGTACAGACCGGCCCTTCCTCGCCACACGAATGTGGGAGCCCAGGCTGTGGCCCCTGCGGGCTGAGGGCCGGGTGGGCTGATGGCGCCGGAGGGGCTTCCGCGCCCCGCGGCCAGGAGTGGGGGCAGGGAGAGGTCAGTCCCAGGGGAGACCCGGGGTTGAGCGTCCTCTCTCCCGGAGTTGTCTCACCCGCTCCCAGTGCCAGGGCGCTCGCCTTCCCGCAGGCCCCGCGCGGCCTCCCGGTCGTTAGGGACGCCCCGCGTCGCCAGGGGGCGGGGCCGAGGGCCGCTGTGCACGTGCGCGTGTACGCCCGCGCGTGCGCCCGCGTCTCAGCTGTGTGGCGTGCAAACACGCGGGGCTCTCCTTCGACGGTTGTCGCTAGGCGCTTTGGCACAGGGTTGACGCAAGGAAGTTTCCATCTAACGCGCTATGTGGGGCCGCCGTGTGGCAGTGGAACTCTGTGGCCCTGGGGCATGCTTTGTGCTCTTGGCGGACCTTTAGGTATGGATGGGCTTTTGTGGGGGAAAGTGAGGAGTGGGGGACCCCGGCAGGGCTCCTAGACTGGAGTGCTGTTTCTTCTTGGTACCTTTTGTGTGGAAATGGGGGTGGGAGGTGTGAATGAAAGACAAAACAGGAAAAGCATCAGTAGTCAGTCTCCTCTGGAAGATGAGGGTGGAAAGGACCCGCTGGAGTTACTGGAACTCCCCTGAGGCCTTCTGTTGACCCCAGGCCCTGCAGGAGAGCCGTGGGCGAGGGTGTCCCTGGGGAGTGGCACCTTGCACCTTTCTCCAGGATGTAAACAAGGCTGACACCTGGCACCAGGCAGGAAGCTTCCAGGCTCCACTGCGCTCCTTAACACAGCCCTAAGCCTGATGTCAACCTACCCTCTAGCACTGGATCAGGATATGGTGACCCTCATGGATCACCAGGAATGACCAACTTCAGGGGGTTGGCTAGTAAGAAAAAGAAATTGTCCTTCAGGAGGGGAAAGGCAACCAGGGAGGTGGGAAGATTCACACAGAGGCAGAGCTCAGCTTTAATTCTAGCTCTGCTGATTACTAGTTGGTTACCCTGGATACGTTAACATCTCAGAAGCTCGGTTAACTCAAGAAAAGAGGTACCACAACTCCTCACCTTGGTGTCCACGTGTAAAGAGCCGGGACTTCCGTGAGCACCACTGAATGTGGCTATTGCTGCAGTTGCCAAGATCCCGAGGGAAAGCTTTGCTGGTCTGCAGGGCTGAGCAAGCACAGGGGCCAGGCAGCAGGGTTCGGGTCTCTTGCAAGCTCCCCTCAGTGATTTACCCACAGATCACCAGTGCCTCAATTAGAATGAGAAGTCATGCAGGAAATGATGCCAGGAGGGCCTGCTGTGCTCTAATAATTTTAACTAAACAGATCCAGAATTTGGTGGCGAGGGAGCCTTTGACTTGAAGATGGGTCCCCTGAGGTCCTTTCCTTCATCTAGGAACAGATTTGGGAACAGAGGTGGAGCTCCAGAGTCTGGCTTGGCCCTGGGTGGATTCACTCTAGTAGGGAAGGAGGGCTGTCCTCCCTCCCTCGGCTTCCTCCTGCTCTGAGCTGTCAGTTTTCAGCTTCAGCGCAGGCTTGGGGCAGGTGCTGTGCAACTTGTTTTAAAAAGAGTAAGGTTGCTGTGCCTGCCCACAGCCCTCTTCTGACCCCATCACCTGCCACTCTCCCAGCTCACTGTGCCTGCTCACCAACCCCTCAGGGCCTCTGCACTGGCTGTTCCCTCCACCTGGAACGCTCTTCCTTCAGATATTTGTGTGGCTCACACCCTCCCCTTTCACTGAGGCAATACCACCACTCCCGCCCTCCAGAGCCTGACCCCCAGTCCTGCTTTCTCCACAGACCTCATCACAGTCCAACATCCTCTTTTTCTCTTTATTGCCTGTTTCCCCACTACAAGTAAGCTCCACAGGGCAGGAACCTTTGTCTGTTTGGTTCGTGCCACATTCTCAGCAACTGACGTGTACGTGTCGCTTATTTTCTCAACAAATCACCAGCGCCTTCATTAAAATGAGAAGTCATTGTTAATGACATAAGTGACACCAGAGAGGATCTGCCCTGCCGTAATGATTTTCACATGACAGTTCTGAATCTCGGTGGCCAGGGAGGCCTTGTGGGTGCCCAGAACAGGCTGGCATAGAGAGCCTGTCTGAGCACTTGTGGCGACGAGGATGCTTCTGATTTGGAGGCTGGGTGGCCTTCCAGCCCAGTGTGAGGGTCAGACTGGTGATGGGGCATCCATACCAGATTGCTGAGAGGGGAAGGCTGCTCTTTTTTAAGCAAAAGCACCTTCTAGAGCTTCCCAGCCTCTGTGAAATACTTTTTAATGAGCAGTCACAGCCATGTCTTCACATTCACCTAGTGTGGGTGTGTCTCTGGGCCCACTGCTGCCTTCCCCAGTCCATATCTCCTTGTGTCCATGCAAGGCCTGGTCTAGGGCGGTCCTCTTTGGCTTAGCTGCTTCACCTCCAGCCTTTAGTCCTCTGTTTCAGCCTCTAGGGAGGTTCTCTGGCTCCTTCGGGGCTCCTGGCAGTGGCCTGTTGCTGTCTCTTGCGTTTCCGTGAGTCCCTAGGTGAGCCTGGGTCAGAGCTGGTTGAGGGCATAGGCTCGGGCTGTACTGAGGGCAGCTTCCAGGTCAGCAGTGTTGCCGGTGCCCTGGGCCACCACTCGAGAGCCCCAGGCCTTGCCCCCCATGTGGCTGCACACGGCCAGTGCCCAGGCTTCTGCTGTGAAGGCCGGTGTGGCACTCTGGGGAAACAAACAGAAGGGGCAGTGATGTAGAGCAGCCCTCCTGGCCACCATCCACTCAGTGTACCCTTGAGAGAGGAGTCATGGTGATTAGCACTCCCTCCCCAGCTAGGCACATGGTGGGGGGAATCGGGTGAGGAGACAGAGGATAGGCTGGCATTGTGTGTGGAGGCTGATGAATGTCTGCTACTTATTTGCAAGGGACGGGGGGCCGGGAGGGGGAGTGGTGGTAATTAGGGAATCTCATGGTGCCTTCTCTGGTGGGGAGTGTGTGGTGGTTAGGGACAAGGAGATGGCCCTAGTCCCATCCTGGGGTCTCCTCACAGATCACCTCTACCCAGCCTTGGCTCCCTGGCCTGGGAGGAACAAAAGGCATGGAATCAGAGAGTGGACCAGGAGATGGGTGGGGTGGGGGCTGCTCTCCCACTTCCCTCACCTGGGCCACCTGACAGGCACACAGCACATGCCCCAGGGGCTGGGGGCTGAGTAGAAGCACGGACGTGCCGGGCGCCTGCTCACACAGCTGCCGCACCACCTTCACCAGAACCTGGGCAAGGGAGGGCAGGTGGTGACCCCATAGCTCCCCAGACTCCCACCTACCTCCCCTCCCCAGACCCTGGGGCCACCTCCAACCCCAACACTCACTGAGAGGGACTCAGTGGAAACTGTGTCCACAATCAGGGGCCCCTCCGAGTGCCGCTGCAGCAGCTCCTGGGTCTTCTGTGCAGCCTGTGGGGCAGGAAGGACAGCACAGAGGTCAGGCTAGGGGGTAAGTGGCCCCCACTTCTGAACTGAGCCCCAGTCCAGAAATCCCCTCCCCTCCTCCTCCTGCCCCAAGCAAAGGTCTTCAGGTTTGAGCAGAGGCACCAGGAGTTCTGCCTAGAATGGCCTCCTTCTTTTGGGTCCCACTGGCGTCCTGCCTCTCCTCCCTCACCTCTTCCCTTTCATCATAGCTCAGGCCCCTACAAATAGGACACTGAGGGTGAGAGGACAAAGGCTGGAGCACGGACAGATGAGGGGGCGGGAAGCAGGAGGATCTGCAGTGAAAGAGCAATTAGGGTTGAATGGCGCAATCAAGTCAGTCGGCTCCTGGCAGGAGCTGACCCCCACCCCCCAGGCCTTGAGGCTTCTCAGTGTGCCTGCTGGAGTGTCTCTGACCCTTGCTGGCCTTGCCTCGTGTCTGCCCCACGGTGCAGCCGCAGCTCCTCTTACCTGCCCTATTTCCAGCTTTCGGACGGCAGTGTTGGCACGCCGCTGCAGCACCTTCAGAGTGGCCTGAAGCTGCCGCCGCTGCCACTGGGGCATCACGGCAGTGTCCACAGCCTACGGCCAGAAGAGTACATCAGCCTTAATCCCCTCCCTGAGCCACAGCCTCTGAGGCAGGGACCAGCAGGGGCACGGAAGAGACCACACCCACCACGTCCCACCCTGCAGACAAACGACAAACATCCCGGCCAGCTGGAGGCCACCACGAATGCTGGGGAGAGACTGGAAGGGTCGAGAGGCATGGAAAGGGAACAGGGCCAGGAGAGGGTGGGGAGCAGCTCCATGGGGGGTGGCCCTCACATCAGTGAGTCGTCCCACGTCCTTGGATAGCCGCTGTGCCTCCACCACATCCCGGCTGCCCCGACTCAGCCGCTCTGCAGCTGCTTCTACCTCCTGGGCCAGGCTCTGGCCCACCTCTCGAGCCTGCGGGGAGGGAAGAGGACGGTCAGGGCTGCTTGGCTTACTTTCACCTCCCAGGACAGGGGCTCTCAACCCACTGCTGGTCAGGGCCAAACTAGAAATATTTAACAATCAGGACTAATCAAGGCACCAACTAGTCACAACAGATGCCAGATGCCAGCAGCTGGTACGCCACGTCAGTGCACGTGTATGAACACTGGTTCTGCTGCTGGACATCACAGCCTGAGTGCCAGCTGGGTGTGGCCCTTGGCCCCCATCCACACCCAGCAGCCTCCTGGCCCTGCTAGCATGCCAACCTGCTGGGCCTGCTCCCCAGTGATGGCCAGCAGGCGGGTAGTGCCCTTGGCGAGCTGGCGCTCCCCAATGATGACCAGGTCTCCTATAGCCCCCGTGCGTAGCAGGTGCCTGTGGGCAGAGGGTGGGAGGAGGATGTCAGGGAGGATGATGGGAGAGAAAAGAGAAGCTTGAGCTCTAAACCAGGTGCTGGTGGCTCCAAAGACCAAGGAAGGGTGAGGACCCAGGGCCCAGGCCAGGGCAGGCAGAAGGAGTGACTCACGTCCCACAGCACAGCTCCACGGAGGTCTGCAGTGCAGCCTGGGAGGCGGGGTCCAGCGCCTGGGCCACAGGCACACCCACCGACACCACCCGCACAGGGTCTGGATATATCTGAGGGTGAGACGGGACAGGTCTGTTAACTGGCCTGCGGGGGGGCAGGTGATCTCCACCATGGGAGCTCCCCCAACTCACCTCATCCAGAGAGCGCAGGCCAGGGACATGGGCAGTGTGGGCCAGGGCCACCTCCTCCATGTACACGGCCTCATCCTGCCCCACGGCCTCCTGCACAGTGCCCTCCACTGCCCGGAGCTGCTCTGGGGTCAGTGGGGCCTGGTGGGGTGGGGGGAAACGGACAGACCGACACAGTCAGCCCCACGCCTGCAGCTGATGCATTAAAAGCACGCAATGTTCACTGAACTAACTTCAGGTTCTAGAACAGTCGCTAGCACATAACAGGTGCTCAATCAACATTTGTGGAGCAGACAATTCTTTTCCTTAGAAAGCTACCTGGGAGTTGGGCCTACTGGAAGCTGCAGGCCTTTCATTAGGCACTAAAAGTTGATGAAGAAACAGAAAATGAAGGCTCTGTCCTCAGGGAGCTTACAACAAGGGGCAGCCCAATGAAAAGAAATACAGCATGGGGGAGATGCAGGGGCTGGAGTGATCAAGTGGAATGGAATTTAGTCAGGGAGCCCTTCCTGGAGGACGGATTTGAGCCAGATGTGCAGGGAGACAGGGTGGCAGAGAAGGGAGAGGGCAGCTGTTTGAGCAAGAACGGCTGGGGTGACAGCAGGAACAAGGAAGCTGGGTGGCTGCAGGTGAAGGGAGGGCTCCAGACACTGTCTAGCCTCACCCCTCTGGTCAGGAGGACCCCGGGTGCAGGAGGAGCCTGACAAGAAGACAGCCGCCCAAGGTCCCACAGTGACGGAGCCCAGGCCCTGGGACTGGCCAAACTCTCCACACCACCGGACTCTCTCTCTTTCTCTCTTTTGTTTTTTATAATCATTGCTTAGGATTTCCTTTAGTTTTTATTTTTGGTGAGGAAGATTGGCCCTAAGCTAACATCTGTGCCCATCTACCTCTATTTTGTAGGTGAGATGCTGCCACAGCGTGGCCTGATGAGCAGTGCAGAGGTCCACACCCAGGATCTGAACCTGCGAACCCTGGGCCACGAAGTAGAGTGCACGAACATAACCACTACACCACTGGGCTGGCCTGAGACTATCTCTCTTTAAGCCTGTCACCTCACTTGAAGCCTTTCTGTGCCCTGCTCACCTGGGTGGCCACGTCGAAGCGCAGCTGCTCAGGACTGAGATGGGAGCCTCGCTGCTCTGTGCTGGGGCCCAGGGCCTGCCGCAGGGCCCAGTTTAGCAGGTGGATGGCTGTGTGCTTCTCCATGCAGCCCAGACGCCAGGCCTGAAACACTTCTGTCACCCAGGGTCCTGGGTGAGGTGGGGGTGGGGAGAGCAGAGGGGCTGCAGGATATCAGAACAGCAGGGCTGGGGTCCTTACCTTATCTACATGCAGCTGCACCTGGTCCCCCACCTTCAGGCACTCAGGGGCCACTGCCTCATGCAGGATGAAGCCCCCACAGACCTGGGCCCGGGCCACTGGGAACAGCACATCCTGGGGAAAGCAGGGGCCAAGGCACTGGAGGGACTGCTTGCAGCCTGTCCCTCCCCTTGGCTCCCTTCCCAGCTCAGATGTGCCTCCTGAAGTTAGCCTCTGTGTGTGGGGAGGCTCACCTGTTGCCCCACCCGCACCAGGTAGCCTCTGTCTGAAGCCTGACCCCCCTGTTCAGCGTAGAAGTTGGTTCTGTCCAGGAGGAGGCCACAGCGCTGGCCTTCCCCCACGGAGGCCACGGCTGTTCCATCCTCTGTATACAGCTGGAGCACCTGGGCCTCACAGGTGCCGAACTCTGCAGGGCGAAGAATGGTTATCAGTGCTAGGCAGGGCTTTGGGACATGGGATGTGGGTCTGTGCCTTATTTGAAGCCTATACGCATGCAGCTGGGGGACACTTGTAGCTGGTGCCACAGCGACCCCAGGTGGCTACCCCGGAGAATGCACAGGGCTGGAAACAGCCATCTGGGAGGTCCCTCCCAATCATGTCCAGGTTCTCACCATAAGCCCCACTGGGTCGCAGGGAGTAGTTGTACTTGGGGCTGTCGTCGGTTGGGGGCACTCCTCGGCGCTGCAGCTCACCCAGCGCATGGACGTTGAGCCGCAGGCCCTGCTCCTGAACTGGCTCAGCCCGCTGTGCCCGGCGCTGCAGGACAGGGTGGGGGTGTGTGTGCATAGAGGGTTGCACGGAGAATGCAGTGGGACTTGAGCCTCTGCAGAGCCCTGTCCCTGCCACACAGCTGTGTGGACCCGGCTGCCCCCTCTGGAATAAGCCCTCAGGGCTTGGCTGGTTGTTAGAGCCCCTGGGCTGGCTAGTGAACCATGCATCGTGCAGGGTCTCAGGATCAGGCCTCTCTTGCCCATTGCTGCCCCTGGAGGCCTCCTCTCTAGGACACTGTGCTGGCCTCGCCCCTTCTGCTCCTCTGTTTAGCTCACTGCACTAGCGTTCCTCTCTATGGGCTGTGGGTGGGGCCTGAGGTGAGGGGACAGACCATACCTCAGCCTCCTGTTCCCCTCCACAGCTGCAGCTCCTCCCTCAGGAACTCAGGGCTGAGGAAGGGGCTGATGTGTCCCAACAGGGCCCTTGGCAGGAGTGCCCCAGCCTGTACCTGGGCCTCCTCTTGGGCCAGCCGCGCCAGCCCAGCAGAATCCAGCTGCACCCCTTTCTCCTCCAGCATCAGCTCTACCAGGTCCAGGGGGAGCCCCACGTCCCCAGACAGTGACAAGGACCAGGCCACTTCAGCTTTGAGGAAGGAAGACAAGGGGTGTTGAGGGGGGAGGGGCAGGATAGAGGGAGGGGAGGAAGTGAGGGAGAAATAACCGCCAGGGCTTCCCTAACCACACAGAAGCCACCAGGTGCCAGGCCAAGTGCCCGCTCTCCACACCGGCTAGGCTCAGGAGAACGGTCACCTTCAGGCTTCATGCTCCAAGGCCAGAGCTGGCGCTAGCCCAGGGTACTCCCTTGGCATACGTCATTTCAGAGGATGAGGGAAGCTCATTCTAGGCACGAAGCCAGCCTTGGAAAGCAGAGACCGCAGGCAGGGCCAGCTGGGCAGTGGGGAAGTGGGGAGAAGGGTGGTGTTGCCGCCACAGAGAGGTCTGGGTGTTGGAAAGAGAGTACAGGGAGAGGGACGCCAGGGAGGGAGGGATGTGAGGCACAGGCCTGGCCCAGAGCTCCCTCCTCTGCCTGCCCGGCTTGCCTAAGTGAGCCCCTCACACCCTGGCCAGGTACCCCACTCACCAGGGAACACATCGGAAGGCCCCAGGTGCCTCAGGGTCCGATCGATGATCCGCCGACCCCGCTGCAGAGAGGCCAGGAAGGCCGCCTCGTCCTCCGACACCAGGTTGGCTATCTGAACCGGGGGCAGAGCAGGACTGGACCTGAGCCTCCCAGGAGGGAGAGCCTCTCTCCACCACTCTCTCACCAGCCCCTCCCTCCCCCATCCGAATCCAGTACCTGGGCTGAGCTCTTCTGCAGTTCTGGATAAGCGTCTCCCTGGGGGAGGTGAAGAGGGCTGAGGAGGTGTGAAAGACACCAGGTCGCTCTCTACCTCCCCATCCTGGGCCTCCCTGAGGGCACCCGCCCTGGATGCTCAGACGGGCTGATGGATGGGGGAAGGGACTGAAATGGGTCATCAGTTTCCCTGTGGAGTGGGGATACAGGCAGAAGGGGTCCCAAGGTCAAAGGCTCAGCAGCCTGGGCAAGGAGGCCTCCTGAAGTCTCCCTGCTTTTTGTGAGCAATTCCAGCTTTCCCAGCCTGCTGACAGGAAGTGGCGCTGGACATTTAGGGTGGGGAGCCCAGCCCGGGGCCACCATCTGGGCTCAGTGGCAGGCTCCCCAAGTGCCCAGGGAGGCCCAGAGAAGTGAGGAAGCTCTGCCCCTACCAGCGTCTCCACCACTACAGGCACCAGGCTGCCTAGGAAGCCAGGTGGTGCCCGCAACACCTCTGAAGAGAACCGCACGGCTCGACGGAGGATCCGACGAAGGACCAGCCTAGAGGGGTTCAGAACCCAGATATGAACCCCAGCAACCCCTAGTGAGCAGTACGGGGAGTGGGGAGGACAAGGTCCAGAGTGCGTGCTCCCACCCAAAGCCCTCTCCCTTCCCCCGCTCCTCCTGCCATCTCAACCCGACCCACCTCTCCATCTCCTTCCCTCCACTCCCCTGCAACCCCAGCAGCCCTGCCCTCTCTGTAGCCCCTCTGGACTCACGGGGCACCTGACATTCCAGGGGAGACGCCATCGGCGATGCAGACACTGAGTGTGCGGATGTGATCGGCCACCACGCGGTATGCTGTGTCTGTGCGCCCCTCGTCTGCCGCCCCTACCCGGCCCAAGTAAGGGGGTGCCCCGCAACCCTGGAAAGCAGGAGAGAAGGAGACATGGTTGCAGGCCCTGCCTGACCTGGCCCAGATGGGATGCTCTTCATCACCCCTACAGCATCTGCCCTCACCCCTACAGCCGACCACACCTGGAATGGCCTGGCTGGAGAAGCTCCAAAGATGACTGGGAGCCAGTCCCTGCCCTCCTGGGGCCCACATCCAACACTAACAATGATCAGAGCTGTGATCATTTGCTGAATCTCTACTATCAGAACTGGGTGGGTGCCTGAACGATATCCTGTTCTGGAAGGTGTTACTATCCTCGCTTTAAAGAGGAAACTGAGGCTCAGAGGAGCTAAGTGCCACACGGCCACACCACTCATTGGGAGCAGATCTGGGAAGGAACCAGGCCTGTCTGCCTCCAGGTGCTCTCCACTACCCCACCCGCCTCTACAGCCGTAATGGGGCAGGGAGGGAGGGTGTAAATGCTCCAAACCTGCCTCCTCCCCAGCCCCACGCCCCCTCCACAAACAGTCCTACCATTCACTGCATTGCTCAAGTCAAAAACTGGGAGCCAGCGTTACTTCTTTCCCCTCTGCATCCAATCTGTCAGGGGGCCCTGCTTCTACCTCCATGAGATGTCTCCAGCCAGTCTACTTTTCCCCGCTTCCACTGCTACCAGCCTCAGCCAGGCCCTGCTGTCTCTTCTCTGGACTACGAAGTAGGCTCCTAGTTGTTTCTCAGCTTCTACTCTGGTCTCCTTCCAGCCCACCCTCCACACAGCAACAGGAGCGGCCTTTTAAAAGTGTCAATCAGATCATGCCCCTTTCCCCTTAGAATGCTTCTCACCACACTTAGAATCAAAGCCCCACTTGGACCTCAAGGCCTCACAACATTTGACCCCAGCCTTCCTCTCTGCAGTAGATTGTCTGCAAAAATGGCCACGATCCTTCCCTTTCCTGTGTGCTTGCCACTTTGCAATGTGACCGTACAGCTGCTCTGCTTCCCATCAAGGGATAGACTCTATTTCTCCACCCCTTGAATCTGGGCTAGCCTTGTGACTTGCTGTGGCCAACAGAATGGAAACGACACTGTTCTGAGCCTAGGCCTCATGACTTCTGCTCTCCTTCTTGGAACCTTGCCGAGCTGTGATGTGAACAAGTCTGAGCTAGCCTGCTGGATGACAGACACCCAGCCTGATCACCCCCACTGCCCCAAAGTGACAGGCAGCCAACCCCCAGAAGTAGAGCTGCCTAGCAGCTGACCACAGGTGTATGAGTGAGCTCATACAAGACCAAAAGAACGACCCAGCTAAGCCCAGCTTACACTGCTAGCCCACAGAGTCATATACTAAATAAATGGTTGTTGTTTTAAGCTACAAAGTGTTGGGTGGTTTGTTATACATCAAAAGCTAACTACATCCCATGTGGTTCTACTTCAGCTGGCTGGCCAACTTTTTGTTCCTTTCCTGCCTCAGGGCCTTGGTACCTGCTGTCCAGAAAGAGCTTCCTGTGGCTGACTCCTCCTCCTTCAGGTTTCAGTCCAGAGATCATCTCCTTGCTGAGCTTTCCCCAAACACTTCGTCTCAGATTCCTCTGTAGGCTCTCCCCTCCTAGTTACTATCACCCATGTTTACTGCCTGTTCACAATCTGTAAGCTGCTATCTTGTTCTTTAATACATTTATTTATTATCTGTCTCTTAGGCTAAAATGTAATCTCCATGATCTCTTTTTGATTACTGCTATATCTCCTGTACCAAGCACAAAGGACTTAACACAAAGTAAGCAGTCAACATATTTTTTGAATAAATGAAGGAAGGAGTTAGGGGCAATATCAGGTAATAAACACGAATCCTAGCCTCATGTTTGACACCCTGGTATCCTTGGCTGGTCACTGTCCCCACAGGCTGGAATACTCTGAGTTCTCAACAAAGATGGAAAGCAATAGCGATGAGCACTGGTGATGAGTCAGAGGGGCTTCTGGAAGGGAAGAGGCAGGCTCACCTGGTGTATTGCGTTGATGAGCGGGGAAAAGAGGTCAGTGTCGTAGGTGGAGCATCTGCCTTGCAGCACAGCCACCAGCCTTTCCAGGCCCATTCCTGTGTCCACGTGCCGCTGGGGCAGGGGCTGCAGGCTTCCATCTGCCTCTCTGGCCAGGGAAGGTGTGCAAGGTGAGGCCCCACACAGGATTACAGGTGTGAGGAATTGCCCAGGTGGAGCAGAGGAACGAGGAGGGGTCCACGGGGCTGACAGTGGGAGGAACCAGAGGGCAGTATCACCCCATCTCCCCAAATGCAGATGATGATGGCTTTGGGGCCTGTCTTTTCTCATAAAGGG
Source organism: Diceros bicornis minor (assembly GCF_020826845.1). NCBI lineage: Eukaryota > Metazoa > Chordata > Mammalia > Perissodactyla > Rhinocerotidae > Diceros > Diceros bicornis. The sequence goes on along the minus strand of NC_080753.1, from coordinate 21,561,313 downwards.
TGATCTCCACCCTTACCCCTGCTTGCGCCCTTGCCTGGACCCAGACATTCCCTTTCTGGGACAGAATTCTTTGACCTTAGAAAGAGACATGTCAAGGCTGGAAGAAAATCTTAGAGATCATCAAGTTCAACCCCATCATATGATAAGAGCAGAGGCCAGAGAGCAGCAGAGACTAGTTTAAACTGTCATGGGCAAAGACTAGGATTAAATCAGTTATTATCTGAAAAGTGTTCAGAAATGTGCCTGGCACATAATAAGCACCATTTAAGTTTTTTGTTTTTATAAGAAATGGATCAAAGTCTCCTCACTGCCACCTCTTTCACTTTCAGCCAAGGATTTTCCTCCTGCTTCAGCACCCCATTACCTGTTGTGTTGCATGAAGACCAGATTCCAAAGCTCCACCAGCTGAGGGGCTCCCACCCCACCAGCCAGGTCATAGTGGATCTCGGTACAGGGCCCACAAGGGCCGGTATCCCCCATCTCCCAGAAGTTCTCTTGTGGTCCAAAGGAAAGCACACGGCTGGCGGGCACCCTGGGAAGAAAGCCAGGCAAGTGGTAGGGAGACAGACAAACCTAGAAGCCGGGAACCTCTCTGCCACGAGAGCCCCTCCATCAAGCTCAGCAAGAGGATGGACATGAGTGACCCCACAGTATCCTGGGATATGCTGAGACTCTGAGGACTGGTGCTGGTGGGCTCTATTTTCCAGTCCTCTTGCCCACCAAGAGAGGATATAATGGGGGGCGGGCTTACCCTAAGCTGAGCCAGATGTCCCTGCTCTCCAGGTCTGGGTCCAGCCCCGCCTTGGGGTCACCACCAAAGTAGGAAACCCAGAGCCTGTCCTCAGGGATCCCATAGACCTGAGTCAGCAGTTCCCAGGCCATGCTGCAAGCCTCCTCCTGCAGCGGAAACCCGCGGAGGGTGAGAAGAGAAAGACAGGTAAGAAGAAGCCCCCACTGAAGCGCCATTAAAGCCACAAGAGTTCAGCCCTCAACTTAAGATGAAATCATTTCCACTGCCCACCTTGTTTCCAGAACAAGCCATGACCATTTCTTTTCTGAGTTTTTCCTGCCCAGAAAGCTTCCTCCCTCTTCTAAACCCTACTTTCTTTCAAGTCTCACCTTCTCCATGAAATCCTCTATCCACTCTAGCCTGGAATGATTTTTAACTACTGCATTTTAGTATTACTGTCTATTTATTCACACAACAATTACTGTCCAGCCATGAGGCAGGAGGCACAGTCCTGGCCCTCAAGGGAGCTTTTAATCCAATTAGGGAAGTGAGGCACATTCCTATTATGTTCATCCAGCACTTTGCCTCTGTCTGGTATGAGACCCTGACCAAGCAGATTCTAGGACTGGAGACACGACTAAACTTGATCCTGTTCTTGGCTAACCACTGACCCTTTCCTAACTCCAGGGTTTTCTGGAGACTCACCTTAAAATATTCACCCCCAAAGGCCCAATTGCCAAGCATTTCAAAGAAGGTATGATGCGAAAGGTCTCGGCCCACATCCTCCAGGTCGCTGTGGCGTCCTCCAGCCCTCACACATTTCTGGCTGTTGGCCACACGTCGGAAGCCTGCCATCTCGCTTCGTGGATCCACAGTGCCCAGGAAGATTGGCTTGAACTGGAAACACATGAAGAAGGGAGAGAGGGATGTCCCAGTCCCCCAGGAGAAGGCAAAGGTGGGGAGTTGGGACAGAGATGGCTGTTCAGACTGAACACTGAGCTCCTCAGAGTGCAGTGTGGTCTTGGCCAAGGGGGCAACCTGGGAGCCTGGGGGCACCCACCTCTGGTGTGTGTAGAGAAGGGGTAAATAAACCATGAAACAGAGACCCTCTGCTAGTAAAACAGGCAAGGTAAAAGAAGGAATGTACTGGTGGTTGGAAACAGGGCACTGAGTGGCTGCATCCTCCATCTCAGCTTCTTCAACCAAACCCAATAACTTCAGGGTACAAAACTGAGACCACAGGTACTGGGCACACCTCACAATATCAGCATTTAATAGAGATCTTGGACAGCTTGTAAGGTTAACTCCCCATCCCCCACCCCAACCCCGCCCATTTTACAGATGAAGATAATGTAGAGAGGGGTAAGTGGTGTTCAAAGTCAAAACCTAGACTAGCACGCAGTATGTGCTCCATAAACATTTATTTAGTGAATGAATTACTTTATTCAAGGAATGAATAAATGAAGCCAGACCTCCCCCACCAGTCTGCCTCCGTGAGACTCCACACCCACCATTCCTGGACCTAAAACCCAACCCCAATCCAGAAGCTCCCAGGGCGAGCCCTTCCCAAATCCTAATTTGCACCCCCAGTCACTTGGCCCAACCATGCACCGACCTCTGTCCGCAAAAATTATGAGCTCCGCCCTTCGTATCTTTTGCCCAATCCCGCAGCGCCTTTCTCTCTGTAAAAATCACAAACTCCGCCCCCGATCAGCGGGGCTCAGTGCCTACCTGGTTCATGCCCGCATTGACGAAAAGCAAACTGGGGTCGCCGCGGGGCCGCACGGAAGCGGACGGCACTAGTCGGTGGCCATGGCAGTCCCTAAAGAAGCTCAGGAAGGCGTCCCGCACGGCCGCGGCCCGGGCTGGAGGGGGCTCGGACGAGAGAGGCCGACGGCTGGGGCCCCACCACGGAGGCGACCTTCGAATGGCCCGCCGCAGCCTCCCAGCTGCAGCCGCCACCGACGCCGCCATGTTAGCTCGGGGCAGCGACTTCACGGGGTCAAAGGGTACCGCGGGGATAGAAGTGACGTGGGAAGGAAGCCGAGCCCTTCCTACAGCGGCCCCTGGCGACAGGAGGACTCAAGGCAGCTTCTGCCGCCTGGGTGGAAGTGATTGGGAAGGGGACGCCTAGCACTGCAGCCTGGCACATAGTAGGCCCTTAATTCAGTTGGCATTAAACAAATATTCATTGGGAGCCTACTATGTGCCGGTCATTGTACATTAGTACAAGGTACATTATTAACAAAATTAACAAAAATCCCTGCCCTCCAGAAATCTATATTGTAGCAGTAATTATTATGTGTATTAATTTTGCACGGTTACAGATAGTTAGAGTGAACAGTGGATTCAAGTTCGGGGTGTGTGTGTGGGTGGGTGGGTGGGTGTGGGTGTGGTGTTTCCAGGCTGAGAGAAGAAGGCTGAGAGTGCCAAGGGAGGTAATACCAGCATTCATTCAAGAGGCATTCAACAAATATTTATTGAATACCTACCATGTGCTGGGCACTGTTCTAGGCACTTACCAGTTCCCTTTGCCCTTGGCATTGGGAATGGCCATTGTGTGCTTAGGAACTTTGGAGCAGGAGTCTAGCAGAGACACAGAAGCCAAACAGCATCTGCTCCATTATTAATTGCTTAATAACATTTGGTCTTTTAATTTGCCTGGGGATTAGAGAGAATCCAGGTTGGCAGGGCAGGACAAAGCTGTTGGCTGATAGCTGCAGAGACTTCTCTCTCTAAGCCTCCCAGTGCGGTAGGGTTTTGTGTGTTTTGCTTTAGGGCAAGAGAGATACCTGTTCAACATCCCGCTTCTGTCTTTCTGCCCATCGTGACAGCTGTGACCAACACAGGCCCTTGTGGGCATAGCCAGGGTCCTCATGGGGCCTCTCGTGATACCCTCTGCTCTTGGTTTGGGAAATAAACAGGTTGAGAAGAGAATTTGCCCAGGTTAAAGACCAACAGGGGCCGCCGAGTTGACAGTGTGGTCACCTACAAGGCCACAGCCATCCAAGTGGGCCCTTTGGCCACCAATCTTTGTGAGTTATGTTATTTAGGGACTTTTGAAACACAGTTTCCTTGGGAATGTGTAGTCTTTTTCGGACTTGTTTCTATAGCAGTAGAGAATTCTCAACTTCGTGTTCTGACAGAGCCCATAGCATCTATCCCGTGATTTCTTGTTTTTTCCCTTGCCCACGTAGATTAAAGGTGTTTTGAAAGTGTGTTTTTCCTGTTTTGGATTTTCCAGTGTTTCTGGAACAGGAACCTAAAGCTAGATGGGGATTTCTGTGAGACTGATGATCTTGAGACAAGACTGAAATTCTTCCCCAAACTGAGATGGGAGTGTTTTGCTTGAGAATCTAGCAGGGGCTTCTACCCAGTACTGACATCAACTTTTATTTTTTCCTTCTTCAGATTTTGCCCAGAAAGAATTTGCATTATAGTAGGAACTCCATGTTTTCAGACTAATGTGGATCTAGTGTGGAGCCATGGATTTTTTTTTCAAACAGCTTTATTGAAATATAATTCACATACCATACAATTCACCCATTTAAACTATACAATTCAGTGGCTCTTAGTACATTCACAGAGTTGTCATCCATCACCATAATCACTTCTAGAACATTTTCATCACCTCCAAAAGAAACTCCGTACCCTTTAGCCATTAACCACCAATCCCCCCTCCCTCTCAGCCCTAGGCCACCACTAATCTACTCTCTGTGACTATACATTTGCCTATTCTGAACATTTCATATAAATGGAATCATACCAAATATGGTCCTTTGTGACTGGCTTCTTTCACTTAGCATAATGTTTTCAAGCTTCATCCATGTTGCAGCATGTATCATGGATTTTTAGAAATGCATCCTTTGAGTTGTTTTCTGTTTGAAGAAGGTTTTCTCCCCATATTATTATTTTGTCCTTGCCATTAAAGAATGATCATTTTCTTTTCCTTAAATGTGGTGTTCTCTGGTCAGTCTCCTCTTTTTAATATTTCCCAGTGAAGCAAAGTGGTTCTTCTAGGATTGGGACATCTATTCTGATTTGCCACTGTCATCTGATGAGGAAGTTAAACTTAAGGACTGCAGTTTCCCAAGATAGATGGATATGGAGAGAACTCACCAGACTGGGAAGTTACTGACCTGGGAACTTCTCTCATGAGGACTCATTCACTGTCTTAGTATTCACTGGAATTTCATTTTGGGGATTAAAATGCAAGTAGAGTCTGTTTCCTGGGAGCTGTTCAGCCAGGTGTGGGTGCTCCCTTGCCTGGGTCTGGGATTGTCCTTATGCTGCTGTTTGACTTACTTGGCAGGTCCAAGGTGCCCATTCTTTGAGCCCTCTCTGTTCACCTTACATAAGAAACACCCTTACTCTGGGAATGGAAATTCTCTTTCCTGATTTCCCCATTGGTTTTTGAGAGCAGGAACCTGAGGTCAGTGACGCATTCCGTCCTGGACTAACGGTCAGAGGAGACACGAGGGAATTTTCACCCTTACTGAGCACAGGGAACTCAGCTTTGGGAACTTCCTCTTATAAATCATAAAGACTGTCTTAGTTTCTAGGTTAAAAGTTCAACCTATAAGAGATGTGCCTAGTTTGATGTATTTTTTATGGCTTTGCCTTATCTGGATTGTGGAAGCAACGCTTGTCAAACGTTAATATGCGTAGGGATCTCCGGGGATCCTGTTAGAAATGCATTGATTCGGTAGGTCTGGGGGTGAGGTCGAAATTCTGGCATATTTCTAAGCAGGCTCCTATGTGATGCTGTTGCGGTCCCTAGTCTACTAGACCATACCTTGAGTGACGAGGGTGTGGTAGAAGACTTGTGGGAAGAGTCAGAACACAGGGTTCTGCTTGGGGCCAGGCCTCAGGGCTTGGATGCCCCTGGGTTCTCCCCTTTCTCCTAGAGCGGGTAGGTGGAGCCGGGAGCTCCTCGTGCGCATGCGTGCTTGCTTCCACCCTCCCCGCCTTGGGTGGGAGAGAGGGTGGCGGTTGCGTGCGCCTGTTGCTAAGAGACGGGGAGGCTGTGCGGAGCAGAGGCCGGGGGGAGGGGAGCTGCGCCAGCAGGAACTCGGCGAGGGCATGGGAGCGCGAGTGGCGGGGCTCAAGTGGTGGGAGCCTCCTGGGATCAGGAATTCAAGGGTTAGTGGACCCTTGAGGGTCGCACTGTTCGGGTTTGTCCTGATGCATTTTTAAATGGTTACATTTTAAATGGTTATATAAGTAACTACATAATATCCTCGATTTTGCCTCATGGCTTGCAAAATCTAAAATACTGTTTGGCCCTTTGAAAAATGTTTGCCAAGTCTTGTATTTGCGATTAAAAAAAAAATCCTTTTTTTCTTCTAAATCACATAATAAAACACAGATGTAGAAAAGTCAACCAAGCCAAATGTGTAGCTTAATTATTAGAAAGCAAAGGTCTTTGCATCCACCATCCAGTTCTCGAAATTGAACTCTGCAACCACCCAGGAGCCCTCCATGGACTCTGCCCCCTCCCCAACCACCTTCCTCCTCCCAAAGGTGACCGCTACCCTGACTTTCTACTTTGCGTATCTTTATAGTTTTATAACCCAAATATACATCCTTAGATGTTAGTCTTGTCTGTTATTTTAAACGGTTCCTTGATTTGTGTTTTAAGTCTTTTAATCTATAAATTCCCTCTTAATCCCCTTCTTTTCCTTACAGCGTGTCTATTGCAGCCTGGGAGGTTTGACCTACAGAGCCTCCCACAGTCTAAGTTTTTGCTGACTGCATGTTCAACATTCGACTCACATTCAGCATGTTCCTCAGTCCTGTTTCATGCAAATTAGCACTTGGATCTAGAGACTCGGGCAGACACAGGTTTGGATCCCTTTGGCAAGACTCAAGATGGTAGTGTGTGCTCTTTCACCAGAGGGCACAGTGATGTCTGCTTGCCTTTCTCTGATCTTAGCAGCCTCTTAGACATAATGCTTCTATCTGTCAATTCACTGGAGGGTGCAACATGATATTCTAATTCTATCATCTCTTTTTCATTTATTAGTTGGAATCTTTCTATAAAGAGATGCTTCCTCTAATCTATTATTTGCTCACCAGTGGTAGAGTTCATATAGAAAAGGCAGGATAAATGCTTGATTTTCCCCCTTTAGTTATCAGTGTTTAAGATAATGAATTTGCTTCCTATCACCCTTCAAAGTGGTCTATTATTATATTTTTCAGCATCGTTATGAACTCATGGATTGTAGCATATTTGGTGGTTTCAATCAATTGCAATTATTATCTCTGTTAATCTCAAATTGTCCCATCTTTGGTCAGTGGGAACCTCTTTGATTTGGTTTCAGAGTCCTTTTGACATGAGGCTAGTAGTCATTGACAGGTTTCTTGCTTTCTGTTATGACAAGATATTTCTGGCTCATTTTGTACATTTCTTGCCCCAGACCTGGAATCAGCCATTTCTAAAAGTCCTGGTTACTTTTAGTGGGAAATGGTGTTTCAAAACTACAAACTGGGTGCTAGGGATGCTCATTGCTGTTGGGTTGGTCATTGTTTCTAGGTTTTTACAGAGGACAGAGAGAGGGAGAATATATATTTACAGATAATATGTTCCATTAGAGGGCTTTAAGCAGGGGAGCGACATAATCTGATTTATCCTTTTGAAAGATTATTCCACTGGGAGAGAATAGACTTCCGGGGGCAAGATGGGAAGCAGGATTGCCTATTAGGATGTTTTGTCCAGGAGAGAGGTGACGGACAGGACTGCAGCAGTGGAGACAAGAAGAAGTGGTTGGATTCAGATTATCTGTGGAAATAGAGCTATATATGCTGATGGATGAGATGCAGGGAAAGAGGGAGAAGACTAAATTCTATGTTTAGGACCTGAGTAAGTGGGTGGGTGGTGGTGCCATTCACTGACATGGAAAGCCTGGGGAAGGAGCGGGTCTGTGGAAAGGAAATCAAGAGTTTGCTTTGGGCGTACAGGCATACCTTGTTTTATTGTGCTTCGCTTTAGTGCAATTCACAGATACTGCATTTTTTTTTTAATTTTATTTATTTTTCCCCCAAAGCCCCAGTAGATAGTTGTTATGTCATAGTTGCACGTCCTTCTAGTTGCTGTATGTGGGACGTGGCCTCAGCATGGCTGGAGAAGCAGAGCGTCGGTGCGCGCCCGGTGCGCGCCCGGGATCCGAACCCAGGCCGCCAGCAGTGGAGCGCGCGCTCTTAACCACTAAGCCATGAGGCCGGCCCAGATACTGCATTTTTAGTAAGATTCTCCACCAACAAAAAGATTACGACTCACTGAAGGCTCAGATGATGGTTAGCATTTTTTAGCAATAAAGTATTTTTTAATTGAGGTATGTACATTGTTTTTTAGACATAATGCTATTGCACACTTAATAGACTACAGGATAGTGTAAACATAACTTTTATATGCACTGGGAAACCAAAGAATAAGTGTGACTTGCTTTATTGCAATATTCGCTTTATTGCAGCAGTCCAGAATCGAACCTGCAATATCTCTGAGGTATGTGTGTATTAAGTTTAAGTTTAGACATCTAAGTGGAGATGTCACTCCATGTTGGATACAAAAGTCTGGAGCGCAGAGGCAAGATCAGGGCTGCAGCTATAGATTTGGGAGTCACTAGTACATTGGTGGTCCTGAATGGGATAAGATGACCTAGTTGATGAGCGGGATGGAGGAGAAGGGCGGAGGGTCAGGTCCTGGGCTGAATCCTGAGGAGCTGGAAGAGGGAACCCCTGCAGAGGAGCTTGAGAAAGCAGTTGGGATCAGGAGGAAAACGAGAGTGTGGTCACACCAAAGCCTGAAGAGGAGAAGATGATGTTCAAGAAGGAGGGCATGGCCAGTTGTATCAAGTGCTGCTGAGTTGAGCAAGATGAGAGCGGAGACCTGACCAATGGGTTGGGCGTGATGGGAGAAGTTTTAGTGGGATAGTGGGAAGGAATGAGTGAGTGAGAAGAGAAGGTGAGAAGGTGGAGACAGGAAATGTAGACAACTCTGGAGGGATTTTGCAGGGAAGAGAAGCAGAAAAAAAAAACAGTAGAGGCTGGAAGGGGCCATGGGCTCTAGGGAGTATGTTTATTTATTTATTTATTTTTATTTTTATTTTTTTTAAAGATTTTATTTATTTTATTTTTTCCCCCCAAGGCCCCAGTGGACAGTTGTGTGTCGTAGCTGCACATCCTTCTAGTTGCTGTACGTGGGACTCGGCCTCAGGATGAACGGAGAAGCGATGCCTCGATGCGCACCCGGGATCCGAACCCGGGCCACCAGCATCGCAGCGCATGCACTCAACCACCAAGCCACAGGGCCGGCCCTGTTTATTTATTTTTAAGAAGAGCAACATTAAGGCTTGTTTCATGCAGTTGGGTATGATCCAGTACAGAGAAGAAACTGGTAAAGCAAGAGAATGAAAGGATTATTGCAGTAGCAAAGTTTTAAAGTATTTGAAGGATTGAAAATCAGTACAAAGTGGAGGGATAGGCCATAGCCATGAGCAGGGACACTCCTTCCATTCCAATAAGAGAAGGAGATCTGGATATAAATGCTGGTAGGTCAGTGCATCTAGGCTGGGCAAGCGAGGAAATAGTTATCCTCATGCATCTGTTTCCTTAATGAATATGCAGTGAGGGGAAGAGATGAAATTGCAGTCTTGAGGGAGAGAAGGAGATTTGCTAGGGAAGTATAGAAGGATTAACTGACAGTGTTGGCTGCTCGTTTAAGATTGGAGGTCATTGATTTAAACTGAGACTGGTCAGCACAGTGGGATTTTCTCCATCCATGCTTAGCTGCTCAGGTGCAAGCAGAGAGCAGATGGATAATAGGGCGTAATTAGGGCTGAGTTCTGCCATCTGAGTGTGCTGGAGGGAGGGGGCAGGCACGAGTAAGCATGTTTGCAGGGAAATGGTTCAAGTCCTGAGCCTTGTTTAGTATTGAGTTCTAAACGCTATCCATATAGGTGCTCATCTCATCTAATAGCCTTATTTAGCATCATGTCTCAAATCAAAAACACAAACCTTAAACAAAAACATAATGATATATATGATATGTGGCTCCTCCCTCCCTCCTTTGGAAACTTTGTTTTTTTTAAGATGAAGAAAAGAGACAAGAGAGTGTTAGCCTATAACATTTAAAAATTATGTTAAAGAGACAGCTGCGAGTTAAGCCAGAGAAAAATTTGTTGTTAAGCTGACTTTTCATCAGAAACAATAGAGGCCAGCAGACGGTGGAAAGGCATCTTTCAAGTGCTGAAAGAAAATACCCGTCAACACAGAAGACCACATCCATCATAAATATCTTTCAAGAAGGAGGACTAAATAAAATTTTTAGACAAAAACTAAGAAAGTTTATTGTCAGCAGACTGCACCACAGGAAATTCTTCAGGCTGAAGGGAAATACTACCAGATAGAAAGTTGCATCTTTAGATGAATGAAGAATACTGGAAATGAGAACTGTAGATAAATATAAAAAGCTATCATTTTCCTCAATTTATTTAAAACACGTATAACTGTTTAAAGCAAAAGAATTTTTCAATTGTATAGTTCTATTTATTGCTTCTGTCCTTTATGTTATGCAATATATATGTAATATATATGACTAACATAAAGGATGGCACTGGTAAGTGGAACTATACAGTTGCAAAGTTCTTGCCTTTTACATGAAGTGGTATAATATTTACTCCTGGTAGACTCTGAAAAATTAAGGATATGTATTGTAATCCCTAGAGCAGCAGTGCTTAAAGTGTGGTACAAAGACTTTGGGGGTCCCCAAAACCCGTTTAGGAGGTCTGCGAGGTCCTCTCTTTTCCAACTACATATGTTTGTAAGCCTGCATTTTCTTCATATATGCCAACCCAAACAGCATATTGCAACATATCTGACTGCAGAAGTAGATGTGAGAATCCGTCTGTCCTTTATGAAGCCAGGCATTAAAGAGAGTTGCAAAAATGTAAAACAGTACCTCTCTTTTCACTACTTTCTTGAAAATATGTTTTTCATAAAAATATGTTGTTTATGTTAACATGTAATGGATTTATTATTTATTTTAATTAAAAATAAATATTTAAAAAATTTCCGTTTAATTGCATGTATATGTATATATATATGTATACACACACATATCTCCCACATAAAAGCTCTTTGGGGGTCTTCAGTACTTTTTAGGAGTATAAGGGGGCTGAAACCAAAACACTTAAAAATTGCTGCCATAGAGCAAACACTCAGAAATAACGCAATGAACAGCACTGTTCATGATAGCCAAAAGGCAGAAACAACCCAAATGTCCATTAATGGAAGAATGGATAAACAAAATGTGGTATCCATACAGTGGAATATTATTCAGCCTTGAAAAGGAGTGGAGTACTGATACATGCTACAGTGTGGATGATCCTTGGAAACATTATGCTAATTGAAAGAAGTCAAATATACAAGGCCACATATTGTATGATTCCATTTATATGCAATGTCCAGAATGGATAAATCCATAGAGACAATGTAGATTGATGGTAGCCAGGCATTGAGGGAGGGGAGAATAGGGAATGACTGTTTAATGGGTATGGGGTTTTATTTGGGGAAGCTGGAAATGTTTTAGAACTAGATAGAGGTGGTGGTTGCACAACATTGTGAATGTACTAAATGCCACCAAATTGAACATTTTAAAATGGCAAATTTTATGTAAGTTTCACCTCAGTAAAAAAAATAATGCAACGAAGTACAGTAATTCATTGCTTAACAACGGGGATACGTTCTGAGAAATGCGTTGTTAGGCAGTTTTGTTGTTGTGTGAACATCATAGGGTGTATTCACACAAACCTAAATGGTATAGCCTAGTACACACCTAGGCTATGTGGTACTAATCTTATGGGACCACCGTCATATATGTGGTCCGTTGTTGACCAAAACACCGTTATGCAACACATGACTGTATAGTGAAAAAGCCAATAGAGAAGTTAAAATGCAATTATAAATATTATTTAGTTAACTCAAAAGAAGGTAGGAAAGGAGGAATAGAGGAACACAAAACATAACGGACAAACAGAAAACAAATAGCAGAATGGTAACCTAAATCCAACCACTTCGAGAATTACGTTATCTCATGCCCCAGCAACTCCTCTTCTAGGTATTTAACCAAAAGAAATGAAAACGTATATTTTCAAAAAGACTTTTTTTTTTTGTGAGGAAGATCAGCCCTGAGCTAATATCCCTGCTAATCCTTCTCTTTTTTTTTTTTTTTTTTTTTTTTTGCTGAGGAAGACCAGCTCTGAGCTAACATCTATTGCCAATCCTCCTCCTTTTTTTTTCCCCCCAAAGCCCCGGTAGATAGTTGTATGTCATACTTGCACATCCTTCTAGTTGCTGTATGTGGGACGCAGCCTCAGCATGGCTGGAGAAGTGGTGCGTCGGTGCGCGCCCGCGATCCCAACCAGGCCGCCGGTAGCGGAGCGTACACACTTAACCGCTAAGCCACTGGGCCGGCCCCTCAAAAAGACTTTTCATAACAACTTTACTTGTAATAGTCAAGAACTTGAAACAGTCCAGGTGTACATCAACAGGAGAATTGTGGTATGTTCATATGATGAACTACAACTTAGCAATGTAAAAGAACAGACTCCTTATACACACAACATGGATGAATCTCAAAAACAGGCTGAGTGAAGGAAGCCTTACACAGAAGAATGCATACTTGATGATTCCATTTCTGTAAAGTTCTAGAACAGGGAAAACAAGTCTATGTTAATCTAATTTTTAAATCTGATTTTTTAAAAAGTGGTTGCCTCTGGAGGGTAGGCAGGGATAGACTTAGGAAGGACTTGAGGAAGCTTTCTGGGGTGATGGAAATGTTCTTTCCTCATCAGAGTTGGATTACACTGTTGTATGCATTTGTCAAAACTCATGTCAAACGTTTCATAGTGGGGCCAGCCGGGTGGCGCAAGCGGTTAAGTGCGCGCGCTCTGCTGTGGCGGCTCCGGGTTCGCCGGTTCGGATCCCGGGCGCGCACCGAAGCACCACTTGTCAAGACATGCTGGGGCGGCGTCCCACATGAAGTAGGGGAAGGTGGGCAGGGATGTTAGCCCAGGGCCCGTCTTCCTCAGCAAAAAGAGGAGGATTGGCAGATGTTAGCTCAGGGCCAATCTTCCTCACACACACACACAAAATAAAACACATTTAGTAGTATGTAATTTTTCCAAATTTTTTTATATGGTGACAAAACATATAAGAAAATTTACCATCTTACCCATTTTTATGTGTACAGTTCAGTGGTATTAAGTACATTCTTATTGTTGTGCAATCATCACCACCATCCATCTTACAAAACTGAAACTCTGTACCCATTAAACAATAACTTCCCATTCCCCGCATTCCCTCCAACCCCTGGAAATCACCATTCTACTTTCTGTCTCTATGATGTTGACTAGTCTAAGTATCACATATAAGTAGAATCATACAGTATTTGTCTTTTCGTGATTGGTTTATTTCACTTAGCATAATGTCCTCAAGGTTCATCCATGTTGTAGCATATGTCAGAATTTCCTTCCTTTTTAAGGCTGAATAGCATTCTACTCTGATGTATGTACCACATTTTGTTTATCCATTCATCTGTTGATGGACACTTGGGTTGCTTCCATGTTTTAGCTCTTGTGAAAAATGCTGCTGTGAACATGGGTATACGAATATCTCTTTGTGACCCTGCTTTCAATTCTTTTGGGTATATACCCAGAAGTGGAATTGCTGGATAATATGGTAATTCTATTTTTAATTTTATGAGAAACCACCATACTGTTTTCCATAGTGGCTGTACCATTTTACATTCCTACCAGCAATGCACCAGGGTCCCCATATCCTTGTCAACACTTGTTATTTTCTGTTTTTCTGATAGTAATCATCCTAATAGATATGAAGTGTTATCACAGTATGTATTTTTTTAAAAAATATGGAACGCTTCACAAATTTGTGTGTCATGTTTGTGCAGAGGCCATGCTAATGTTTTCTGTAGCATTCCAATTTTATTATATGTGCTGCCAAAGTGGGCACACAGTGTATAAGTTTTTTTTTGTTTTTTGTGAGGAAGATCAGCCCTGAGCTAACATCCATGCTAATCCTCCTCTTTTTGCTGAGGAAGACAGGCTCTGAGCTAACATCTATTGCCAATCCTCCTCCTTTTTTTTTTCCTTCCCCAAAGCCCCAGTAGATAGTTGTATGTCATAGTTGCACATCCTTCTAGTTGCTGTATGTGAGACGCAGCCTCAGCATGGCCGGAGAAGCAGTGCATCAGTGCGTGCCTGGGATCCGAACCCGGGCCACCAGTAGCGGAGCGTGCTCACTTAACCGCTAAGCCACGGGTCCGCCCCACACAGTGTATAATTTTTGCCAAAAAAAACCCCAAAACTAAACATGCAGAAGGGTTGAACTATTTTTGATAACAAGAGTAAAAGGTGGAAAAATACTTAAAAAAACCCTAAACAAATACAGAGTCTAGTTGATGATATGCATGCTGAGATGTTTAGGGGTGAAGTGTCCTGATATTTGCAACTTACTTTGAAATGCATCAAAAATAGGATGGGTTGATTGATGGATGGGATAGATGTGTGATAAGGTGATAAGGCAAATATAGGAAAATGTTACCAATTGCAGAATCTAGGTGGTGGGTACATGAGTGCTTACTATATAATTTTTTCAACTTTTCTTTATGTTTGAAATTTTCATAGTAAATCCTTTTTTGGGGGAAATTTTCTTTGTCTTGGGGAAGTTTTACTCTGAAGGACTGAGATTCCTTTAGTGACTGTGGGAACTGAGGGGCTGAAAAGACTCCTCCAGCAATGCAGAGGCGTCAGGGGCAAACTGTGTAGAACCAGCTGGCCTTGGAACTAGGACCCTGGAGGTGTGTGTGTTGGGGTTGGAGGGGGAAAGAGTCAAGGATCAAGGGGACCAGGTATGGAGAGTGGGAAAGAGGGAGGGCAATTAGAATCCACCTTTGAATGTCTGTGTGGATGGACCTGTCTGGACAAGGAGATTACATATGTTACTGGTTTTCCTATTGTTTTAGGCATTTAAAGTTATAGAGAGTCAAGATAGCAGTGTGAGCTAGCGGAAGTCCCCTGGCCTCTTGGGCAGGATTTCCAAATGGCATGATAATACCAGGGCTCAGAGTTTGGCTCTCAGGATTGCAAATTCAGAAACTAAAACACCTGAGTGCCCCGTGTGTGCCCACATGATGCTAGCCCACTTCCCAGGAGATTAATACACAAACCAGAATGATGAGATGTAAAACTGCCAAGTGGATCAGATGTTTGGGGCTGATGGTCATTACATTCTCTCTCTTGTGGACGTGAGAAACAAATGTCTTCAAAAGCCTCCTTCGTGAGCAGAACAATGTAGCAAGGGGAGTGAGTGGGATGTTGGCTTAGTGGCTGACATCATCGACTTAGGGTGGCCAGATGCATGCCTGCAAATCCAACTGGAATGTTTCCCTTGGCTGGACTCAGCATACTATCCCCTGAGCAAGGCTGGAGACACTCTCACATTCTTGACCCTTGGTCTTCCTTCTAGACTCCACGCTTCTAGCCTCCATGCTTCTTCTGTTAACATATTTTTTCTTCATGTGACACAATGGATTAGGTTGTGACAATTATGTTAAGTCAGTTATCCCATGTATTTTCCATGACTTCTTAACAACATCTTTGCACACTACCTGTAGCAGGAGTCAGAGGTACATAAAATAACTCATGGTTGGGGGGTGGGAGGTGCTAAGAAAATAGAAAAGGTGATTGTAGAGAGAGAGAGCCAGTTGAGTGCCCAGACTATTTAAGTCAGACCCTTCTCAGAGTTTATGGTCTCTATGGGTTCTGTTTGGATTTTAATCCTGTGAGTTTTTCATACCTCCCACTTACCCTTCCCAGCTGGTACATGGAACCGTTTTTGATACTTTGGAGAGTGGCAATCTTTCTGTACACTCTCTTCCTACAATGCATCTTCGGTTTGAGCTACAGGAAGTCTCCACTTATCGCTAATGTCTGATGGGATTTTCTCTCATCATCTCAGCTGCAGCTCTGAGGGGAGCAGTCTTTATCTGATTGGCAGATAGAAAATTGTACAGCATCACTACCCTGGCTAACCGAGGTATTGTAGGCGTTTGTCAAAACTTATGTCACAACATTTCACAGTGTGTAATTTAAAAAAAAACGAAACCAATATTGAATGTAGTTGATCATATGTATGCTGAACTGTTTAGGGGTAAAGCATCCTGATATTTGCAACTTACTGTGAAATGCATCAGAAGTAGGATGAATTCAGAGGTATTCATTTTAGAGAGTGGGGAAAAGGACTCAAAACTTGTAGGCCACATGTTAATGAAGCACCATCACTTATTCACTGATTTTTAAAAAGCATTATTTATTAATTTTTTTCTAATTTCGGAAGAATTGCATGTGTATTGTAAAAAAGCTGAAGATTAAGCAGCTTCATTTAAGTGTGGTTGTGAATGATGGGGTTGTGTTGTGTGTGAAACCACCTTCCAGTCATGGACCTGAGATGCTTTGGTGCTGTGACGGGAGGGAAGAGGGGGTGAGATGTACAGAGAGCATGTCCATGAGTCCAGCCCTATCGCTCGGCAGTGTGTTTGATGAGCCAATAATGCTCGTTGGTGGAAGTGTATGAGCAGCTCTAGGGGCTGCACAATTAAGAATCTATTCTCAGGGCAGCCCGGTAGCATAGTGGTTAACTTCGTGCACACTGCCTTGGTGTCCCGGGGTTCGCAGGTTCGGATACTGGGTGCAGACCTACACGCCACTCATCAGGCTATGCTATGACGGCGTCCCACATATAAAATAGAGCAAGATTGGCATAGATGTTAGCTCAGGGACAACTTCCTCAGCAAAAAGAGGAGGATTGGCAATAGATGTTAGCTCAGGGCCAGTCTTCCTCACCAAAAGAAAAAAAAAATAGAATCTCTTCTCTTATCAAGTTGACCAAGGCCAGGGGGCCTGTGTAGTGTTTTTTCCTTCCTTGAGAGAATCTGGAATAAAGAAATTCTGTATGTAATGCTATGAAGAGATCTCCAAAAGTGAAAAGAAGAGTGTGAGTATATGCTACTACTGTGCAGAAAGGGATGGAAAAAGAACAGAGTCATATTTGCTTGTATGGATCTGGAAGGGATTCATAAGAAATCACAGTGGTTTCTCTCAGGATGGGGCGGAGGTGGGGCCTGGTGGGATGGGGATGCGGTGGGAGGGAGGCTCTCCTTGTATACCTTTTTATAGTTTTTGATTTTGCAAGCTATGTAAATAAATTTCCTCTTCAAAATTAAGTAATAAAATATAAAAAGAGAATATAGAATAACAGGAGACAATGCTCTCTAGTTCCTTGGAACACATGAAAATGGGAAATTTTAAGGCTTTGGCATTCCCTGATTAATCATAATTTCAGTTACAAAGACCATCACTACACCGTGAGAGAGAGACTCTGTCTTAATAAATGTCCTGCATGTGGCTCTGCCGTTAAGGAACATTATTTTGCTATTGGTTTTATTTCTCTTTGCCTTTTTTGTTTCTTCTACAGGTAAGTTTATCATCCTGTCCGTCCCCTTTCACAAAGATATTTGGGCAGACCCCTGCCTACCTGTGGGATTTGGGATGCAGAATAGCGTTGTCTTCTAGAACACATGCTACAAAGGCAGGCATCACGTGATGGCCGTGGCTCCTGGGAATCAAATCAGCTCACTCACCAGAGCATCTGACTTCCCTGCGGCTTCCTTCTTTCTTGTTGTTTGAGATTTTAGGGATGGAGATAGTCACTCTGGCTGTGGTCTACAGACTGATGATGAGAAGCCCTTCTGCCACATGTATTTAATAAATTAGAACACAGACTTCCATTATCCCTTCTTGAAATGGGGCCTCTGTCTGTCTGTAAGGATGTCTGGAGAATGGAAAAGTAAACACAGAATTAGGAATCCTAACATTAATGCAATTTTCATTTGCTATCAGCTTACTCCATCGTCTTGGAGACGCTATTAAGAATGCATGCAGGATGTGAGTGAGGTAAAACGTATCAAAATTCAAGTTGATTCCAATTTGCATTGGCACTCCATTTCTCTGGCCTTCTGGCCTCCAGCGGCTTTAGCCATCTGGAACACAGCCCAGGGCAAGAGATGAGGGAAAAGGGCCTCTGAGCTGTGAAAAGTGCTGCCATAAAGCTCATAAGACTCAATTCAAAGTAAGGTCTTTCCCGTATGCACTCAGGGCCTGTGGAATCAGTAACTTATATTAATATTAGCTCTCCCTTATTCGGCACTTACTGTGTGCCTGGTAACATGGTTATATGCAATAACTTATTTAATCCTCACAACTACCCAATGAGGTAAGTTACTATTATTATTCCCATTTTACAGATGAAGAAACTGAGAAAGGTTAAATGACTTGGTTAAGGTCGTATAGACAGTGAGTGGGTAGAGCAGGAATTTGAACCCAGGCAGCCTGGCTCCGGGGCCTATCTCACTCACCACGTCTACTCACCTCCCATCTGATTGTGTGTGTGTGTATGTATGTGTTTAACACACATAATTCTAAAAAACTCGGATATTTGGTCTTCCAACTCTCAGTAGATTAGGAAGTGGGGCCACTAGAAGCAAGCGTACTCGTAACATCGAGAGGCAGCTGGCAGCCTAGTGGTGACTGAGGATGGAGAACCTGTAAGCTCATGAAGTCTGGGTCCTGGCTAGGAGTCAATCCCGCATGTTTCTGTTGTCCTTGCAGGAACTCAAAATGCAGTATAGTACCATGATTAAAATTTATAAAGATGGCTGTAGCAGACACTATAAGCTGTCCCCAGTGTTCAATTTCCCCTTCTCTCTCTTAGTAATAGAACTCCCAACTTTTCCATGGCCCCCAGCTGCTGAGTCTCTTACTGCTAGGAGTGGCCATGTGGCTAAGTTTTGGCCCTGGGGCTAGGAGCAGAAGTGAGATGTGCCGGATCATACAAGCTCTGTCCTTCTGCCTTTTCCTCTTCATGGGCTGGATGTGGTCTTAGGGGTCAGGCTGGTGAGAAGGGAAATACCCAGAGATAACAGCAAAGGTTGAAAAGAGCTTGGGTCTCTGACCCTGTGGAGTTGCCAGCCTCAAAATATTCATTTGGGTGCCTGGACTATTTATTCATGCATTATTACATGTGACAGAAACAAATTCTCTTGTTTAAGCCATTTTAAGTCTCTCTTAGAGCAGCCAAACTCACAAGCTAATGAATACAGCCGGAACATCAAGGAAAGTTTACATTATGTTTGTTGTATTTTGTTAACAAATCAAGGAAATATTCAAGGCATTTTAGAAAAAGTTCAATAATAAGCTTTGAGGCCTAATAGAGGCAACTTTAATTATTTGGAAACATCCCGGGAATATTTCTAAATGCTGGCAGAAAAAGGAATATACTCTACTTGGTTGACGTAATAAGGGAGAGGATGTAAATTCAGTTCAGTACCACATATATTTATGGAATGGCTGCTATGTGCCAGGCAAGGTCAACGATAGAGTCCTTGCCTTCCGAGCTCACAGTCTGGGGATGGGCGGTGCGGGGACACAGAGATGAGCATGTGGACATAAAAATGATCAACACTGGTGGGCACATACCCAATCCTTACTTGGGGCATCAGGGAAGGCTCTTTGGAGGGACATCCAAGCAGAGTCCTAAGGCTGAGCAGAAGCTTTGCTGGCCACTGTTCTAGCTCCTGGCAGGGTTAAGTTTTACTTGAAGAGGGGAGTTCTTGTGTTTTATGGAAACTGGAGCTGAAAAACCCATTCAGGAGCTTCTCTGCCCTGATAAATGTGACCCATGAAACTAACATCTCGAGTTTCTGCGGTTCTCCTTTCTTTCTGTTCCAAGCTTCCCCCATCCATGGGACAAGCTCCAGCAAACTTTAGGGTGGACGTTGTGCCCTTTTGGGATGTGGGTAAGCAGGTACTACCTAGGATGTATCATCCAGGAATCAGAAGGACCTTCAGCTAACAGTGTCTTTTCTTTCATCTTTAAGTAGTGGTAAAAGGGAAGGAGTAGCCAGGAGCCTCAGGAATTAAGTCAGTGCTCACAGAAGCACAAGTCAGCTTGCTCACTCTCGTCTACAGCGACAGGCTGATAGATGATGGGCGAGTTGTTTAACTCTGGTTGTCAGTCCTGCAGATGACGCTGTTGCCCTCGCCCAAGCAGGGGACTGTAGGGAATGATAAATTGAAGGTATTAGATGACACGGGGCAGACTGAGAAAGAAAACGTAATTAATTCTGTTGGAGCAGTCTTGCAGAAATATTGATGCCTGAAAGACACTTGGCATTTTCTTTTCCCCAGACAGTATTTACTCAGGGAGAGAGTCCAGATTATGGCAGTTGGGGTAGAGGGGTGAGTTGCAGAACTTAGGAGAAACAAGAAAATGTGGAGTAGGACCTCATGAGAACTGTCTTTCCCTGAGTTGTGGTTTGAGGCCAGCTTCCTTGGGGTCTCACCCCAAACTTTTTGCTTACCTCAGTCCCCTGGATCTGATTTTAGCTGAGCCCTAAGTCAAAGCGAAAATCCAGCAGTATGTGGTCATGGACTTTTAAAAAATTGCCTATAATTTTCTTTTAAGGAAAATTGTTTTTCACACACACATGTATATGCCCACACAGGTACATATAATGCATATGCACACATGTACATATAAATATTTCTTATTTGACTTTTAACAAAGATTTATCACCATTTTTTTTCCATGCAAAACGTTGTGACCAGATAAAAAAGAATTCTAAAAATGGAATAAATGAAATACCAAAATGAAAAGCCCTTGGATTTTGCTGAAATGAAATTTCAGTTATAAACGAGAAGGCTTCTATTTACCCTGAATGAGTTAACATTCTCCTCTTTGATATAACAGATAAATAGATTGAGCAGTAACTATTTGGCATACTGTACTACAAGTACTCGAATTTTAATCTAATCTCTTCCTACCAAAAAAAGAAGTATAAAATTGCTTTCTGACGTTCTTAGGAGAGAGAATGAAGTCCATAACATAGTCTAGCAAGCCCTGTGTCCTGGGCCCTGCCTCTTCCTCTTCATTCTCCATTCTCTTTCCTAGTTTCATGTTCTTCACAGCACTTATTTTTCTCATTTTCATATTTATTTCCCCACCATTTAAGATTTGTCATTGAAGTATAATGTAGGTGCAGAAGGGTGCACTTAGGTGAACCACTGGAGGGATTTTCCAGTGGTCATGGACTTCTTAATAATTTTATTTATTTTTATTGTAAAATACACTTAACATAAAATTTACCATTTTAACCATTTTAAGTGTACAATTCAGTGGCCTTAAGTACAGTTACATTGTTGTGCAACCATCACCATCCACCCCCAGAACTTTTCATCATCCCAAACTGAAACTCTGTACCCATTAAACAACTCCCCACCCCCGCCTCCCCCAGCCCCTGGTAACCAGCATTCTACTTTCTGTCTCTATGAATTTGACTACTCCAGGGACCTCCTATATGGCCGTGGACTTTTGATATGAAGTGAACTGGCTGTGGTCCTGAGGTTAGACACGATGTGCCTCCCATTTCTTTCTATTTGCTGTAAGTTTATTAATATCCAGCTGTGTGATGACAGTCGCCAGCTAGCAATGGTGTCTTGAGGACTGTTCTCATGGATTTTTCTCTCGTTTCCTGTCATCGCTGTGAGAAACTGCTCTGCAGCTAATGTTTCAGTGTCAGACCACCGTCTCCAGTATGAGTAACAGGAGCTGCCAACTTCACAGTTAACTTCTCCTACCCATCACGGTAATAAGTGGATTCCTTCCCCTTGAGTGGATTCGGTTAAGGGCTCAGTGGCGGTATGAACACCATCTCTTAGAATAAATCGAAGCCATGTTTGAAGGATGCTGCTTCCAATAGTGATGATTTCTGAATTTTTCTTCTTCATCTGCTCTGAAAGACTTGCTTCCTAAATATGAAGGTTTTGTATCCAAGAATGTCTGTTTAAAAGAAAAATGTGTTAAATATGCAGTTCTGCCTCTTTCCTGCCCTGACTCCTTCCCTAAATCTGAATCCTGTTTAGCAATCAAGGAACATCTGGAACTTTTAAAGGCCTGTTTCATCTGGAAGATAGGCACATCTTGTTTAGAATATTTCTGGAAAATGAAAGAGCAGAATAGGAATTTGAAAAGATTGAAGTGTGCTGGGAGAACATGTCCATGCCTTAATCCAGAGGATGAGAATCATGAGGACATTTGGTTTGGAGGAAGGGAGCAGTCCTGCAGGCAAGGCCTTACTCTCTCCAAAGCCTCGTAGAATGAACCAGAGAGCAGTCCAGGTGTCAGAAAAGTGGGCCACAATTTTGTCACAGGAGTTGGAGAAGACAGAATAAAAGGTGTTTTTCTCTCCACTTGGAAAGTAACAAGGACCAACAGCCTCCTAGCCCCATTGGTATCTTGGAGCAACTGTTGAGGATGGATGAAATTCATTGGATTAAATTATTGTTCTCAGCTCATCACACTCCCTGTATTAGAACTATACATCCACACCCTGTGCCATGTGACTGTATTATTCCCCTCTGGTGTGGATGGAGTATATGTCCACACTTCAATGACTTTGGCTTTTCCCATGTAACTTGCTTTGGCCAACAGAATGTGGTTGGAAGTGACAGTGTGCCAATTCACTCACCCCTCGTCTGCTGATGCCATTTGACATGAGAAGAACATGCCTTGGGGAGCTGCTGCCCCCAGGAAAATGAGACAAATCCTGGGGAGCAAACCTGAATCTAAGCTGCACCCCAGAGCCACGCTGACCTGCAGCCTGAAGCAGATTGATGTTAGCTGACCTCTAGACCCACGAGTAATAAAAATATATGCCTGTGTAGGCCACTGAGTTTTGGGGAAGTTTGTTACAGAGCATTATTGTGGCAAAAGCTGACTAATACAAAGACCAAAATGCAGAAGCAGAGAGTAGAAGGGTAAGTGAAGTAGGTGGCTGGTGTATGAGTAAGGAAGGAAGTGATGGTGGGGTCTGAGCAGAGAGCGAGTAGAGAAGGGCCTCCAAGAAGAAGAATGAGGTGGAGATGAGAGGAAAGGAGTACTGCAGCTGCAGCTCCATCAGATGCTGGTATGGGCAGTGGGGCAGGAGCAACGCGCGCACACACACACACGTGCACACACCATCCTCTATGCGTTTGGTGAGCACTGGGGTTTCTGGTGTCTTTGTGCAGTGTTGCCAATATCTAGGAGGTCTCCAGAGAGTAGAAGTTTGATTCCTAGGAGGATCTAGACTTCCAATTTTGGGGTCTACCTCGGCTCATGGTCACGATATGTCAATGGAGCAGTAATAGAAAGGTGGGACGTGTGAGATCTAAGGACAGAACTCTGCTGACTGGGTATTGGACCCACTGGCTGGGATGCTCCTTAACTTTAAGCAGCCATTAGCACAGGGAACCACCCCTCCAAAGCACAGATGCCTGGTGAGAGCTGGACTTGTGACCTTGGGAAAGTTACTTAACTTCTCCAGGCTGAGATTTGGAGATAAGGGAAATAATAACTGTACCAACTGATAGGGTTGTCATGAGGAGTGAGTGAGAGTGAGTATGTGACACGTTGGGCACAGAGTAAAGCCCTCCATAAATTCATATCAATAACTGTGCTGCCATTTTGCAACAAGAACTGGTATCTGGTGTGCAGTAAGCAATGGACATATCTCGTTTTTCTGAGCCTAAATATTTCATAAAGGCAGGAGTCCCACCAAATGGATTGTGACACCTGACCGAGCCCTGAACTCTCACTGGCAATACTCTGAGCAGAAAGCAGTCCTCCACCTTGGTCACCTTCTTCCTCAGCCCACTTCAGCCCATCTGCCTGCTTTTGTTTTCCCTTTTCCTCAGGGAAGTCTGTTTGTTCTTATGCTCCTGGGGGAGAAAAGCGGAGGTGGACCTGAAGGAGCAGGTGGCGGAGATCAGCAGGACGCTCCATCCTACCACTAGCTTGGGCTGTGGGCAGCCCTGTTTTCTAGTTGGCTCGTCCACCATGAGCTAGGTGAGCCCTTGTCACACCTGTGCTTTGTAAGATGGATCAGATGACCTTTATCACTCTCCAGCTGGGCTATTTTTAGCCAGACTGGTCTCTGAACACTCAGTCGCATTTATTTTTCTGATCCGCTATACGTTTGCTCTCATTCTGTCTTGCACGCTCCTTTTCTGGGGGAGAATTTCCCAGATCAGTGGGCTCTCTGCCCAGCCATTTTTACATTTTTCTTAGAGTTCGTGGAGAGGAGCCCATCTGCCCCAGGAGGCGTTTGCTTTCTAAAGCCAGTCCTTCTAGAGGCTCTTTGTCTGTCCCTGGTCATGTTTCAACCCCTGCGTGGGGATGCCAGGGGATTTAGCAGCCCTCCTCCCAGAGCATGGTGACAGAGTAAGGGGG
Organism: Diceros bicornis minor; assembly: GCF_020826845.1. Taxonomy (NCBI): domain Eukaryota; kingdom Metazoa; phylum Chordata; class Mammalia; order Perissodactyla; family Rhinocerotidae; genus Diceros; species Diceros bicornis. The sequence continues at coordinate 21,537,180 of NC_080753.1, read as the reverse complement.
TGCCCTAACCCTGCCCCTACGGCCTCAAGCTGTTCAACAACTTGCAAAAATGAAAAACGCTTCTAATGTTTTCTCTCCTCACCCCTTCCCCAAGAGAACAAGCCAAATTCTGTTCAGTTCCTCTTGTATCCGATTTGACTGTGTACTTCATTATTATAGAAATCAGCCATGGAAGGAAATGCTCTTAACAGAAGCACACACTTACTGGCTTTTTACCATGTGCATGTCATTCTAAGTGCTTTACATGTATTTATTCATTCATCCTCTCAAGCACCTTGTGAGGTGGGTACTGTTATTATCCCCCTTTACAGAGGAAGAAACCGAGTCACAGAGGCTGAATAACTTGCCCAGGGTGCACAGCTAGTAAGTGGGATCCGGCTCTGAAGCCTGAACTCACCCCCACTCTGTCGTAATGTCATCTTCACAGTATTGGCTGGTTTGAAGGCCATCACCACTTTTATTTACTTATTTTTTTCTGGAAAAATAACAAATATTCAGCAATGTTCAGAGATGTGGCAGTCTCTTAACAGGCCCTAAGAAGAGCCTGGCCCTCCAAGGGTGAATGTTCTTTTTAGAATATGGATTACTTAATGCCTCTTTGTCCCTAAGTTTGAGCCCTAGGTACCTATTCCTGGCAACAGGAAGAGTCCGGTCAACTTCCTATTGTTATACTAACATTTCCCCACTCTCAGCCTGGCAGAAACCAAGTTAACCATTTCCCTTGTCACCCCTTTTTCCTCTCTAGCTCACACAGAAACTAATGTACAATTACATCCATTTTCCAAGATCTGGTGTCCTCAGGTTACAAGCCTTGGAGTGCTTTGCCTCCTCTGTTTGGTTGGTTTCTCATATCCAGTAAGTCCTTTCCAGCCTTGCCCTCCTCCTCAGACAGTGGCCTTCCCACCCACTGGCCTTTCTATCTCATCAGACTAATCTAGAGCACTAGGGTTGCAGCAGGAAAGACATGGCACATTCAAGCTGGGTAATTGCAGAGAGTGTAATAAAGGGACTATTCCCAAAGGTGTAGGTGGGGTTTAGGAAGGTCAACAAGGGATGGAGCGATTCCCCAGGGCTGTGACAGTGGGAAGCCACTGCTACCGCTAGGCCTGAGGGTCCAGGGAAGGGAGCTGTTACTTGACCCCTGAGACAGATGTGTGGAGAGGGCCTCTGACAGGTGCTGTGGCCTTAGGGAGAGGGGCATAGACAACTGAGGCCCAGCAGGGAAGGTGCTGGGGGATAAATATCCTGACTTCTTTGCTTCCTTCAGTGCCTCCCATACAGGTCAGCCTTCTGGCCACACAGCAGGGTGGGGACAGTGGGGAGTGTACCTGGAGGGGCAAAGGGAGGATGTGAGGACACACAGCATACACCAACTTTTGCCACATCATTCCTCCACTGGTATTCAAGGATTTCCACAACAACCCCATCAAATTCAGCCTTCGCGCTTCCAAATCGCTAGAGAACAGGAATTACTGATATCACATAAGCTGGTATTCTTACTCTATGTATCTGTTTTATATATGGTATGTGTTATTTATATTTTAAAATCTGCGTCATTTATTTATGTCACTCTGAAATCCAAGGCAAGTGGATTGTTGTGCTTCTGGGGACAAGCATCATCCCAGCCTCTCCTGGGCAGTCTAGCAGCCTATGATGGGAGTGACAGTAGCCTGGCTGGTACTGAGATGGCAGAGGGACCCTGTCACTGTGGAGAGCACATACTAACAAGGCTCTGGTGTGGTGGCGAGAGCCCCGGGCTCTGAATCTAGAGAGACTGGGTTTAACAACTTTGCCAGTTACTAACTAGACTAATACTTTACCCTCTGAGTCTGTCTTTCCTCATCTGTAAAATGAGGATGATTCATATAGCACATTACTGTTGTAAGGATTAGATGAGATAATGAATGTAAAGAGATTGGCATGTCAGAGGCACTCAACTGTGGAAGGGGCTGAGTTTTACTCTCCTTTGAATCCTTGCCCAGCACAGTGCCTGGCGCGTGGGTGCTCCGTAATTGTTTCCTGGCCTGAACTGATGGAGAGGCCCTTTGAGGATGTAGGAGCTGGTGGTGGTAGCGGGTTCTAAAGTAGCTAATGCTCCCTCTCCCCATCTCTGCCAGGGCCCCTCTGCTTACCACTGGAGGTTTTTGAAGGCAACTGTGCGTCAGTGATCCGCTCAACACCCACTTTCCCAGCTCCCCCGTTGTATGAGGCCCTGTGATGCCTCAGTGTGAAGGCAGCGAGAGAGCTGCTCCCACCACATTTTACTTCCCATGTCCTGGTTGACACTGCCCTCTGCTGTGTGCTTATGGGACAAGCATGTTAAATGAGGGTTTGTGGTGACTTTTTCTTGACGTTGGGGAAGAGAGGCTGCCCTATATGGGCTGTTTGCTGTGCTGTTGCGGGGACAGGTAGTGTTTAGGATCCCCACCCCCCCAGTTTAGCCTGCAGCTCCTGAGGTTTATCAAACACAGGAGGCTTTTTACCAGTGTCCCTGACTGCTCAGCTATCAACTAATGCCATCCTTCTAGGCTCAGGTTTCTCTCTATGGCAGGCACTTTGTGTTCCTCCAAGACCGAAAAGGAACAGGGGTAGAATTTGGTTGCTATCACTCCCCCTCTGCTGTCTGGTTTCCTCTAATCCCTAGGCACCTAATTCTCATAGCTGCCCCAGCTGCTCTCAAGGGTCTGGGGTTGCAGCAGGCCAAGGGAGAACCAGAACCCACCCTCCCTATCCATGCCTGTGACAGCCAGCCCTGTCCACCTGCGTCCACCACCCTGCCTGGCTGTCTGCTGTCCCTTCTCAGAGCTGAGCTCCCGGTCAGTGAACTCGAGGTGGGGTTCTGCAGGGCGGAGCGGGATGGTGGGGCTAAAGTCCAGCCCACCTTCCTTTTACTTCACCACGGAACCTGTTAGAAGCGTCTGCCTTTTACGATTAAGTTGAATTATGAAATTGCCAATATGCAACCATTTGTGATCTACAAAAACAGCAATTTCATACAGTTCAATGTAATACTTAGGCACGGAAACCCTATATGTGCTAGTGGCGGCCCTGGAGTCCCATATTCCCCAGGCTCATTCAGACCCAGGCTCATGGCACAGTGGGATCCTGGACTGTAGAGCTGCAAGGAGGGCCCTAAAGTCCAAGAGAAGGTCGAGTTGATCTCAGGGGCTTGGGACTGGCCCCACTCCCCCCTTCAGGCCCCTCTGTTCCCACGTAGGTTCTGTGGTGACCTCCAGGCTGTGCTTCGTTTGGGGGACGTAGCCAGGAGAGGAGATGCCAGGTCAAGAACTCTAGAGAAGCCCTTCTTCTTGGCAATGGCGCTCGCCCTCCTGGCTCTACCGGCAGGGTATTCTAGGAGTTTCAGGAGGCCTCGGGCTTCTGGACACACCCAGCACCCCCCTCAACCTCACCTCTGCTGCCCAATCTGGGTGGCCGGGCTCCTGCATGCAGGAAGCTTCTGGAGCCAGGCCTGGGTACCCACGGGCTGTGTGTGAGCTCTGCTGCCCCGAGAACCCCTCAGGGGGCTCCTGTGTCCCTCAAACCTTGGCTCAGCAGCCCGGGCTGGCCCAGGGCAGGAGGCATTGAAAACTTGCCCAAGGGATGAAGGCAAAGTGGCCTAGAAGGTTTTAAAACTGCAAAGTTACGGAAAGTTTATGAGTCCAGTTCGCAGGACTCATTTAGGTTAAGAGAGAGTTTTGGCTCTGAGATTTGCCCGCCTTCCCTACAATCCCGCGGCCAACAGATAGGTCCTGATGTCTTGGAACGTGGTGGTGCAGGTTAGAGACCTGGTCTCTTTCCTCCAGGAGGATGCAAACAGGAGAGGGAGGGGCTCAGTTCAGGACATTTTAATCATCCATCCATGCGTGTATTCATTCATTAAACAAATGGTTAATGAGCACCCATCTGTGCCAGGCTCTGTGCTAGGTGCTTGGTGTACAGCAGTGAACAGAATAGACAAAATCTCTGCCCTTCTGGCATTGCAGCATCTTGGGTCAAGCCAATAATAACTATGCTTGGGGCCGGCCCTGTGGCTTAGTGGTTGGGTGCGTGTGCTCCGCTGCTGGCGGCCTGGGTTCGGATCCCGGGCGGGCACCGACGCACTGCTTCTCCAGCCATGCTGAGGCCACGTCCCACATACAGCAACCAGAAGGATGTGCAGCTATGACATACAACTATCTACTGGGGCTTTGGGGGAAAAAATAAATAAATAAAATTATAAAAAAAAAAAATAACTATGCTGTTGCCCAGCTAACATTTCTGTTGCAAAGCTGTTATCTGTTCTACCATGGGATAACGAAACAGATAAATGTGTTTTTTTTAAAAACTTTAATAAGAAGAAATGATCAGGATATAATGTTAAATTAAAAAAAAGCATGATACAAAATTGTATATGTAGTTCATTTCCACTTACGTTAACATATATGTGCATAGAAAAAGCACAGGTTAGGGGCCGGCCTGGTGGCTTAGCGGTTAAGTGCACGCGCTCCGCTACTGGCGGCCTGGGTTCCGATCCCGGGCGCGCACCGATGCACTGCTTGTCCGGCCATGCTGAGGCCGTGTCCCATATACAGCAACTAGAAGGATGTGCAACTATGACATTCAACTATCTACTGGGGCTTTGGGGAAAAAAAAGGAGGAGGATTGGCAATAGATGTTAGCTCAGAGCCTGTCTTCCTCAGCAAAAAGAGGAGGATTAGCATGGATGTTAGCTCAGGGCTGATCTTCCTCACACATACAAAAAAAAAGAAAGAAAGAAAAAGCACAGGTTGGAAATAGCCCCTAAATGTTAGTAGTGGTGTGGCAGATTGGTTTTTTCTAAGACAGCCACAAGATCCCCCATCCCCTAGGCTCTTCATACAACGTGACCTTCATTCTCCCACTGAGAGGCGTGGTCAAGGTTCCCTCTCCCTGCATCCAGGACTGTGGAGGCAATATAGCTTCTGCCTGGTCCTCCTGGGATGCTCCTATTCGGAACCCAGAATCCATACTGTGAGGAAGCACATGGAAAAGTCATATGTAGGTGATTTGGGCAAAGCCCCAGCTGAGGTCCCAGCTGATGGCCAACATAAGTCACCAGATGTATGAGTGACGAAGCTCCAGCCACCTTCTGACTGCAACCACATGACCCCAATCATGAACAGCCTAGCTTAGCCTAGCCAACCCCACAATCGGGAGATAATAATGATTGTTGTTGTTTAAAGCAACCGAGTTTGGGGGCAGTTTGTTATGCAGGAGTAGGCATCCAGAAAAAATGGTTTATCTGGATTGTGGGATTATAGGTATTAACAATACTTTTCTATATTTTCCAAGATTTCTACAATGACCAAGATTTCTTTTTTATTGCTTTTATAATCAGTAAAAAGTTCATTAAAAATAAAAACAGGGTCTAATTTTTCTTCACTTCACCAAGGGAGAAATTAGGTCTGAATTTGAATTGAGGGACTTAAACTAGACCTGGAGAAAAGCTTTCCATGCAGGATTGATTAGATGCTGGAAAGGATTAGTAAGATAAATTCAAGTTGGTTTGATGGAAAGAGTGGTAGATTTGGAGGGAGGAAACTTGGAAATGAATCTCAGTTTTCTGGGTGACCTTGAGCAAGCCTGTGCTCAAATTCAGCTTTCTATTTTGAAAAATGCTGGCTCCTTGAAGAAGATAACATCCACCAGGGCGCCTGGCCCAGAAAAGGCGCTCTGTAAGTGGTAGGTGATCTGTCTAATCAATGCCAATTATAAGCAGGCATCTGCAAGCTCTGCGGAGGGCTCATCCTTCACTGCCACCAGAGGCTACAGTTCAGATAATGAAAATTACCTGGAGGAGAACCACAACACTTAAAATAAAAAATGCGGAAACACTAAGCAGCTTTTCCAGCGGTCCTTGCCCACGGATCATGGCTGGAGCCTCTAGTTCAGCCCCTCCAGAAGACTCCATCAGGTGCGGAGGGCCAGAGAGCTCCGGGATGCAGAGGGAGGAGGACCGCGAAGCCTGGCCTGGCGGGGAGCTGCGGCCCTGCGTTGCTGGGGCTGGTGTCCTGGCAACCCCGGAACGCGCCTCCGCAGGAGGAGCGGGCCGCGGCTGCGGCCCTCTCGCCCTTGGGTCTCCGTTCCTCTGGCCAGATTCGGCAGTTCGGCTGCCAGTTGGTGTGTTGATCTCGGCTGCGTCCTCTTTGGAGGCCTCCCCTGGAGGAAGGGGGTGGAAGACCAGACGTGGAAGGGAAGGAGCTCCTCGGGTGGGCTGGACAGTGAGCACTGCTTGGGCTGGAGGGCAAGACCCATGCGAGCTCTGGGAGCCTCCAAACCAAGAAACGCCCCGGGTAGAGACAGAGGGGGAATCTCTAATTAAGAGGCCAACCCTGCCCTCTTGATTTCCAATGACTTGTAGAGTTTCTGGTTGCTTTGACTGATGCCTTTTTTACAAAGGTCTTTTCTTTGTCTCTAGTTGCTTTTAATATTTAAAATCAACACGTGCATAGACGAGTCCATGTATACTGGGAACGGTCCATGGGGCTGCCATCTCCCCTCTTTCTCAAGAGCGACCTGCTGCAGAGAGCTGGAGAAGGTTCAAGAGAAAGGAGACTCTGGCATGATCACGGTGGAGAGGAGATACAGTTGAGTTCAAGAAGTCAGGAGGATGGGATGTGGATTTGGTTGCCATATCTAAGTATACTACAGCTAGGAGGCACCACTTGAAGTTTAAAAGGAGGCTTGTTTGGGGGCATATAAAAAGAACTACTTAAATAGTAGCTTATGTCTATATTAACCCAAAATCTGATAAGGTAGATTGCAGCATCAAAGCAGAGATTCTCATAAAATACCTCCCTGGATCTGAAACCAGCCAGCGAGATATATTACACATGAGTAAAGGGAGCCAGAGGTTTGACCTGCCCAGTGCTTCAGTCAATAAATGGTGAAGCCGGGATTTGACACCAGTCTTTGGGTCTCCAAAGCCTGTGCATGCCCTTTCCTTTTTTTAATTTGTTCATATATTAGTAGATTCATGGTGCTACTTATTGGCTGGGACAGCTCAGGTGGAAACTGTGAACACTTTAAGGAAAGGTTTAAGTCAAATAATGGATGGTAGCTCCATAATTGGTTGTTAAGGCTGAGGAGTATTTTTAGGGCCACATTTGCCTTTAGAGAACAGTATCCTGGAGCAGAACAGCCAGTCTCTCAGAAAACCGTGGAGTGAGTATATGCCCAGGTTGGCATTTACCTGTTATCGGTGAGTGGCCTGCATGCTGCAAAAAGGGGTTGTGGAATGTTCTGTTGTGCCCCATCAGATCTTAGCTTGGTCCCTGGTCTTCTGTATTCCAGGTCTGTGATCTCCTCATTCTCCTTCACAAGTGCAGGGAGAGGAGGGAGGTATGATTTACTATATCCACCTACAAGCTGGGGCCAGTAGAGTTGTATTAATTGCCCAACGTGGCTAGGTCAGCAAGGAGAAAAAGGTTCTGGGATTCTAAGTTTAAGCTCTAGACCTTTCTGCAGTTTCCGGGTTGATCTGGGTTGAGGGTGGAGTAGAGGGGCTTCATGTTTCTGAATTAGGGGTACCAGAAGAGCGCCAGCCCCTGAGATCCCCAGACCACATTTACTAAAGACCCGTGGCTTCCTCTTCTGCTCTGTAGGTGTGTCCACTCAGGAGATAAATCTGAGCTCAGCTTCACATGGAGTCCACAGGTTTCAGGAAGGAAGGGGCTCCACGAACCAGTTGAAGATCAATGCACAACTATGGGTGTATGTACATTTTTCCAGCAGAGAGGGCTCGTTGCTTTCATTACTTCTCAGGGAGTCTGTGATCCAGAGAAGGGTTAGAATCCACTGTCCTAGATCCTTTGGTTGTTTGTTGAGCGGAGAAGAGGCGTGGGAAACTGAGTGTTTGGTTAAAGAGTATCCACATTAAGCTAAGTTAGCTTGATGTATTCTTCTCTTCCTGCCAGACAGTGCTGTTCTGTACGTCAGCTGAGATGGCAAGTGTGTGAAAGTGCCTTGGTTACGTAAGGTGTTATTCCTGCCCAGAGAAATAGAAATAATTATCGTGAATTCCACAGATGGTACCAAGGAAACAGACTTTCTTCTAAACTCTCCTTTTTGCCAGGAATTCCTTTCTAGTCAGGAGAACTTTCTCTTGGTCCTTTCGGTTGGATCATCTTTTCTTATCGCATAGTGTTTTAGCGACTTGCTAGAATTTTCTGTCTTATGGCTGACTGGACATTTATTGCATTCCAATAACAATTATCATAATGGATGGTGACCCTTCAAGAAGGAGGTACCTTAGCTTATTTGCTCCTCACTACAGCCTCATGAGCTAGAGAGAGAGGTGGGGCGGGTGTTGGGAGCTGGGCATGGAGAGGTAATTGACTTGCCTAAAGTAACTCGGCGTTACTCTACACAATGGCAATTCTAAGACGGACGTTTTTCACAGTTTGCTTCTCTGAAGTTGGGTTGGTCTTACTAGTGCTGTGGGCCCAGCAGCAGGTGTGAAGCAGTTGTCAATAAACTTTGCTGTATGAGCACTCAATAATGCAGAACATGTGTCAGTGGCTTGGAAGAAAATTCCAGAGGCAATAGAGGAGAACTCTTTTAAGAAATGCTGCATCACTTGTGTTCTTGTTGCACTGAGGTCAATTTAGGTGGAAAGTGTGGACATCAGTGACTGAATTGAAAAGTGATTCAGTAATCAGACTTTGAATATGAGTAAGATTTAAGAATGCCTTAACCAATTTATGTTGCTCATATTTCCTTCTTTATATATGCACACGAGTGATACATGATTAAAATCTGTATCTAAGGAAGTCTAAAAGAGTGCTTCAATAAGTATAAGGTAAAAATTCTAAGTGATAAGGCATTGTGTCATAGTTTAACTGGCAGCCTTTGTTCTTTGTGGTACATAAAATAATAATGTTATTACAATTGATGGTGTCATATTCAGTGAGATACAGGCTATGCATTTAAGGCTCTAGTTTCTAATTACTGCTTTAGTCGAATCCAGCAAATTTTGATATATAGTACTTATGTCATTGATCATTAAGCACCTCATGATTTCCATTATGATTTCTTCTTTTATACGAAATATTTAGAAGTGTGGTTTGAGTTTCCAAGCTTGTGTAGATGTTTTTTGGCTGTCTTCCCCTTACTGATTTCTAATTGTATTGCATTGTGGTCAGAGAGTGTGGTCTCTATTATATTTGTTGATACTACTTTTGTGGCTCAGGATATCGGCGGTTGCTTCTTTGGCTGCTGGGGACCTGTGCTCTCCTCTTCACAGCTCTGCCCCTTTCTTGCCCTCTCCACTGGGCTCCACTCCATCCCGACAACTCACACTTCAAGCAACCAGTTGACCCTCACTTGGGGCTGCTCTAGGCTCTGTGGCATATTCCAGAATAGCTCTTCCCACCCTCGGCTGGCTCTGAGAATCACCTGGGATGCTTCTTAAACATACTGATTCCCAGTTCTTCCCCTGTAGGTCTGGGTCAGAGCCCTGGAATCTGCATGTTGAACCAGTGCCCCAAGGTGATTCTCATGATGGGGCAAATTTTGGGAATTTTGTGCGGTTGGGAATCAGGAGGTGGGACGGGATAGAAGGCAGTGCAGGGATGGAGCTGGACTCGAAGAGGAAGAGAATCATTGCCGGATGTAAGCCTAAGAGCTACGGGGGGAGGGGACATATTTAAATGTGGGTTCCCAGGCCTCACTTAGAGAGGTTCTAATTCAGTAGATCTGTAATGGGGTTTGGGAATCTGTATTTTTAACAGGTCTCTCAGGTACTTCTGATGCAGACAGTCCTTATGTCATACCCTGGGAAACCCCAGAATGGGGGATTGTGAGGGGAGGAAGTGGCTTTGCTGGCCTTTAAACTTTGTAGAGTCACAAGATCTCTTAAGAGTAAAGGGTTTGGTGATAGGGTTGGGACTTGGCAAGAGTGAAAAAGATATGATTCACTTGCTGTATGAATTTGAGAGGGAATTGATAAGAAATGAGTAAAAAACTGTCTAAGTAGCAGTCCCACTGATAGATGGTGGGAATTTGCAGAGAGTACATGATGTATACCTTATACATGTGAAGCAGGATGCCGTATAGTCAGCGGGCAGTCTAAAAATGTGCTCAAGAGTCAGAGAGGTCTGACTCTTATTGCTTGTAATTTTCTTATAACCAGAGGTTACATTGTGTCTGTTGAGCATCTATGCTGTATGAAGTTACGTATAAAGAAATGGGATATCCATTCATCTGACATTTTAAGTGACTGGACAGGCACACACTGTATAAAATGACGAGAGAACAGATCAACTTTCATGAAGCAGTAATTGTATAGCAGAGTGAGATAATGGGCACTTCTCTATCTACAGTCACTGGCTTCCAGGACTTGTAATTCTGGGTGGTTGGGGAGTTATAATTCCTTTTCATTTATTAACTCAAACCTCTTGTGCCAGGCACTGTTCTGAGCGCTACTAAGATGAATAAGACCTAGTCTGGTGGGAAAGATGTGTATATAAATGAATGACGACACTACAGTGTGGGGAGGAACCACCACTACAGTGTGGGGGGGAAACCATAGAAGTTTCTGAAGACAGTTCTTTGGGTTATGATCATCAGCTATGTTCATTAGTGTTTCTATGAACAAATCCTTTGGAAAATTGCTTTGAGATGCTCAATACAATGTGCAGTGATATAGAGCTCGATTCAGATCTTCTCTCTTCCACTTAGAACCACGTGGTGGGGCGAGCAGTCTAGCACAGTGGTTAGGATTTTAGACTTTAGTGTTACAAGTCCTGTGATCAAATCTGGGCAGAGATGGTTATTTTCTCTGTGATCTTAGGCAAATTGCTTAATCTTCTGAGCCTCAATTTCCTCATCTGTAAAATGGAAGCATAATTATTACCTATGTCTGTGGGTTGTTGTGAGAATTAAATGGGATAATGTGTATAAGATGTTAACACAATCGCTAGTACACAGTAAATGCTCAAGCAAATGTTAGTTGTTTTTTTTTAAAAACATAAATTATTTATAATCTAGAGAACAAGATAGAATGAAAAATATTTTCGTTAATGTAGTCAAATGGTGATATCTATGTGTTACAGGTACTAAACACAATGATTTTCTGGAATCTAAGGGATGCTTTGCCAACACAACATCCTCTAGCAGAAGCATCAGCCCCTCATCTTCTGTTGAAACAGGTCTGAGTGTCAGTGAGCCTCCAGGCCCCTGCAGAGTGTCTGTTCACCTAGAGTAAGTAAGGGTCCAGTGACGAGTGTAAACATGAGAGTAAATTCTGACCAGGGAGCCGCCAGTCTGAGAGGTAGCATGACATGTTTGGCAAGAGCATGGATCCAATCCAAGAGCTCGTTCAAATCCCAGCTCTGCCACTTAGTGTCTCTGTGAACTTGGGCAAATTACTTTACCTCCCTGAGCCTCAGTTTTCTTATCTGCAAAATGGGGATAATACTTCACAGGATTGTAGTGAAGATTAAATCAGTTAATAAGTGTAAAGTGATTAGAAGACTCCCTGGCATAACATAGGTGCTGTGCAAGTGCTTGCTATCATGAGGTTCAAAAGCAGGTAAAACTAAACTATATTTTTTGGAATACATACATACATACATAGGTAGTAAATCTTAAAGGAAAGCAAAGAAGTGATTACCATGAGAGTCAGCGTCAGGACAGTGGTTACCTTTCCAGGAAAGGGACACACAGATGGTTTCTGGGGAGTGAGAGGGGAAGGCCGGCCATATTTTGCTTCTTGACCTGGACATTGGCTTTATAATTATTTGTAAAACTGTATTTATGTTTTATATACTTTTCTCTGTTTATATTTCTTTTACAGTAAAAAGTTTTGAAAACCTTTTTTCTAACGATTTTTGTTATAATGAAAGTAACAAGTTCATTGTAGAAATTTTGAAAATATAAAAACAGTATTAGAGATAAAAATCACAATAATCCCACCTTTTAGAGAATCAATGTTAACATTTTGATGTTATTTTTTATATGCATAAGAAAAAATCTATTTCTTTCTTATGCATATAAATATATATTTATTTTACACAATTAAGATCATATTGTACTACTATTTTATAAACCTGCTTTTCCCCACTCTGCATTTACCCACTCTTCCACAATCACCTGTGTATCTGTCATGTCCTCTCCCCCTGTGCCCTGAGCTCCTTGAGAGCAGGGACTGTGTTTGGACCCCCAGTGTCTAGAACAGTGCCTGCTACAAAGTGTCCTCAGATAAATGTTTGTTGCATAAACCAAGTAGGTGGATACTTCTCAAGTTCTTTTGGAAGGTTTCCTTTATCCTTGCAATCTTTTCTACACAGTTCCTTCAGCAAAGCCTTTAAAAAAATATTTAGGAGAGACATATTTCACTCCAATGTCAAAATTATCATATGTTCTGAACTGGGGGACTCTGAGTTATTGCATTTCGCTTTATCTGCACACTACGAAAGTTCAGAACTATTAGTATCGATATGTTTATTTAAAACTGGAGATCAAGCTATACAAGACTCATGAGTTATTGAACTAGGGTTCTTTATGATTTTTAGGCAACATAGTCTGGAGTTAGACTCAGATCTAGCTCTGACCCTGTCTACATGTATTTCTCTGAGGGTCTATTTCATTTTCAAATGGAAATGATTCTACTGGCCCTGCCTACATCATAGGACTGTTAGTAGGGAGCAAATGAGACAAGCAATATGAAACTGGTTTGAAACTATTCAGATATAAGTAATAATATGAAAAAAGATCCTATGACTTGATAGCAGATAACTATACCTGAAAACATTGTCAGGCTATCATTGTCCAAGGCCGTCTATCAAATGCAAAGCAACTTAAAGCAGAAGTGATTGCTTTTTCTGTTGACACCCGTGATAGTTTGTTGTAGGCCTTTTTAACTGCCAGGAGGTTCAGCACTAAACATAATGCTCCGTTATTATAACCATTTCAATCTAGGTTTGTTTTTGATTATTTCCTCCTCTTCTCTTTATACTTATTGATTTTTTATTTCCATTTAGTGGTTTTATTGAACATGCATCTTTTTTGTAACAGTTTTATTGAAACATAATTTACATACCATATAATTCATCCATTTAAAGTGTACAATCAGTGGTTTTTAGTGTCTTCACAGAGTTGTGCAACTATTACCACAATCTATTTTAGAACATTTTCATCACTCCAAAAGAAGCATGTACCTTTTATCAGTCTCTGCCCCCCCACATCCCCTAAATCTCTAGCCCTAGACAACCACTGGTCTACTTTTTACCTCTGTAGATTTGCCTAATCTGGATGTTTCATATATATGGAATCACCAATATGTGGTCTTTGGTGTCTGGCTTCTTTCATTTAGCATAATGTTTTCAAGGTTCATCCATGTTGTAACGTATATCAGTACATCATTCCTTTTTTAAAAAATTGTGGCAAAGTATATATAACATTTGCCATTTTATCCATTTTTAAGTATACAATTCAGTGGCATTAATTACACTCACAATGATATGCAACTATCACTACTGTCTATTTTCAAAACATTATCATCCCCCCAAACAGAAACTGTACCTATTAAGCAATAATTCCCTATTCTCCCCTCTCCCCAGTCCCTGCTGCTCTAATCGACTTTCTGTCTCTATCACTTTACCTATTCTAGATATTTCATATAAGTGAAATCATACAAAATTCGTCCTTTTGTGTTTGGCTTATTTCAGTTAACATGATACTTTCCAGATTCATTTGTACTGTGGAATGTATCAGAATTTCACTCCTTTTTATGTCTGAATAATATTCCATTGTATGTATATGCCACATTTTGTTTATTCATTCTTCTGTCAATGGACGTTTGGATTATTTCCAACTTTTGGCTATTATGGGTAATGCTTCAATGAACATCCATGTACAAGTATCTGTTTGAGTCTCTGTTTTCAATTCTTTTGGGTATATGCCTAGGAGTGGAATTGCTGGATTGTATGATAATTCTATATTTAACTTTTTCAGGAACCATCAAACTGTTTCTAAGCATGCATCTTTTGAATATGTTTCAGTCCCCTCAAATTGTGAATAAACAAATTATATGCTTGTGGACTTTTATAGAGGAGTAGGCCTAGTTCCTATACGTGAGGGCAATTCTAGTGTAAGATGTAAGATCAGGTTCTAACTACCAATTTAAGCACATACAAGAATCTAGTCCTTCTGCTTCCCTTCCAGCCCTCCTGCAGATTTGGCTCTGAAATCCTCCTCCTCACATTCTGATCACTCCTCTGACAACTCATTGCCTAGAATCCAAAAGGATAAATATCCTGAGGAATTCAGCCTGCTTAAGTTGCAGACAAGTGAGTAAGTCAGAGATCCTCCTCCACACGCCTCCATGCCTGGGGGCTTTTCAGAAGTCTGTCATCCTGCTGGGCACCATTCGCTGAAGACCCACTCAGTGCCAGGCATTTGACACGCTTCATCTCTAATTCTCACAACAACTCTGCTGGGGAGCTATTGTTATATGCTTTTCAAAAACAAAATATCTTTATATAAAAACCGTAAAAGTACTGTAGTGAAATATTAAAATAATGTAAAAGTAAGTAGAGTATAAAACACCTTCTCCATATTGTCTAACAATATCCCCATTCTGCTCCATAGCTGTGAAGAGTTTGATATATATTCTTCCAGAATTTTGAAAGGTATATGTATGTATGTGTACGTATATATATATACATGGGTTGTAATATACAACCATATTTTCACTATTAGAAAATAGTACACAAATTATTTTCACTCAAAGTAAATAGATCATGGACCTCTTTCTGTGTCAATACATATAGATCTATGTGGCTAATAGAAACCTACCCATTTTACACAGATGGAAACTGAGGCCTGGAGAGATTGAGTCACCCAGGCATGTACACATAGCTCAGAAGTAGAAGGATGGGATTAGAGCCCAAACTTGCCTGCCTCCACAGCCTGCGTTCTTGGCCACTGCGGAGCCCAAGTGTTTCTCAAGCAACCCTAGAGCTTTGGGGGTCTTTTATTGTTTAAAATCACTTCAGCAATTTTACAGGGAAAGTATTAAGTGAGGAAACAGAGACACTGAGAAGTCCAGTAACTAGCCTAAGGTCTCACAGCAGCCTTTCTCACTTGCCATTGTCACATGTACACATTTCCCTGTGTCACCATAGTGCATGTGCGTGCCATTGTTGCTGCCAACACCACGTACCATCTGGTACTGGGCCATGGTCGGCCCAGCCCATCCCTGGTTGATGGGCATTCTATTCTTCCTACACATTTGTCATGGTGAAGGTTGGATCATAGGTGCTTATAAAACCGTCTCTGAGCTTCCCAACCCATACATCACTTCCAACCATAAAATTGGCTTTATTTTTAGAGAGGAGGCTAAAAAAGGAAAGAAAAAATAAAAAAGAGGCCTTTTAGATAGCTTTCTCCCTACATCCCTTCCTTTTGGGCCTAGTCTCACAGAAGTTAACACTGCCCCTGATGTAGAACCAAGGAATTATAGACATTGATAAAGGTTGTACAGCCAGATAGTGCCTGGGGAATTTTTACAATTTTTTGTAAAAGCGGCTGAGAACAGTGCTAACGGAAGCATTTCTGATGTCTTGCAGAAGATGGGCAGCGTCCTGAGTGGACATTTTACCCAAGGTTTAGCTGCAATATCCACACCTACCATGTTGGAAAGCAGTGCCTATTTAACGGGGTCTTCCTTGGCAACAGGAGGTCTCTGTCAGAGAGGACAGTGGACAAGTGCTTTGGGAGGAAGAAATATGGTAATGTTTTCCTGCTGGACCTTGGCTGTGCAATGCCTGAAAATACTCTTGAGTCGTGATTCTGCAGGCCCAGCATTCTGTGGCTGGGGCAGCCCTGGGGGATCACCGTGTCACCCTAGTGCAGCCAGGAAGATAGGAAAGGGAAGGGGACCGTTGGCAGGCTGCACTTTTTGGCAAAGAACTCACAACATATGCTGATCCACATTTTTGTTTTTCTCTGAATTTCATAAAATGCTAATGTGATATTTAAATCATCAGATAAGTTCTCTCAGATACTTATTAATAGGAACCTTCATTGAAGTCCGAAGAAAATAATTTATATTTCAATTAGATGCTGCCTGTCATATGCATATAAATTGTACTTTATATTCTTCACAAGGAAAACATCCCATAAACCTTAGCCTGAAGTGCATGTTGTTATTTTATAGTTTATTTAATTAAAGTAATTGAGATGAGCATTTATATATATATATGTATATATAAATATCTATCTATCATCAATATATATGTCTCCTTGGTTTGTCACTTGGTGAGTTCTCTGTACCAGCCTACCCCTAGTAGATTTATTAAAAGACCTCACAGAGTTGCCGAGTACCAATCGACCATTATGGCACGCTCTTCTACCAAAATACCTGTGTAGGAGGCAGCCATTGCTTCAGGGATGAATAGGATGGCTGTAGCAGGAATACAAAGAGAAAGAAATAGAAAGTTCTCATTTTTGAGTTTTAAAATAGAGTTTTAAACTCATAGTAAAGACAAATAGTTTTGAAAACCAAGGCTTTTGTTTGGATAGAGAATACACAAAAGGCCAGACAAGAGGAGGTGGGAGAGTAGTCATTGAGGCAGGGACTTTGAGGGGTCCTGCATCCTGCCCAACTTCTGAGATCAAAATCTAGTGGCTGATCAGACGTGAATCCAGCTGGGGCTTCTGCCTCAGAGCGTGGCCGGGGGAAGACCTTGAGCCTCAGAATGAAGCAGCATCTGGCCTGACTCTGAGCAGGCGAGTAGTGAGAGCTGTGGGCAATGTATGGGCAGAAAGCCAGCCTCAGGGGCTCACCCACCCAGGAGATGTGGAAAAATAGCTGTATTTCTGTGCCATTTGAAGACTGTGGAGGTTAGGACAGAGAGAAAGAATGAGAGAGAGAGAGAGAGAGCACCAGAGAGCTGCACAGGTCTCATAGCTGGAAGGCTGGGAGGCCACAGTATGATGTGCTGTAGACCATCAAGCCAGGGATCATATGAAAATAAGTTTATGCTTCACCACCTGATGCATTGTGTAGGAGGATGGCTTCCTGAGGATCAGACTAGATGACGCAATTTGGCAGACAACAGAGATAGATGCCAACTCTTAGAGAGTAACAGAGATAAGGTGAGCAGCAGATATCAGTGTGGTTTGCAGACAGTGACCCAGGACTCAAAACTTTCCACTAAAGCCTTGATGTCACATAAGCCTGCTGTGCACACCCCTGCTTCCGCTTCCATCTGAGATGCAGCCATGGCATAAAATAGGAAGGATTTATTTAACTGGTTTAAATCTGAAACAACTGAGAAAAACCAAGAAGGGACTAAGTTTGGCTGTAAATTACTTAGGAATGCCCTTGGCCGCAAGTAAGAGAAAAACCAAATTATTAGAGGCTTAAATCATAAGATATTTATTATGTACTTAACAACAAGCTTTGAAATCTAGCTGGCCTATATGGTCTGGTTGCCTAATGACGTCATCAAAGATATAGGCTCGTTTTTTTCTTTATGTATCACCATTCTTAGCAGTGTTAGATTTTTGTCTTCATGCTTGTACCTTATGGTCACAAGGTAACTGTTGCAGTTCAAAGCATCACGTCTATATTCAAGACACGAAAAAGAAGAAACTCTCTTGTTGCCTTCCTCGTTTAGAAGGAAGGAAAGATTTTCCCATATGGTCCTTAGGAGACTTCCTTCTACCCATGTCTCACTGGCCAGAACTGGGGCAGCTGCAAGTAAACATCAAAAGTAAATGAGATTATCATGATCCAAATCCTAACCCTAACCATCTCTTCCCTCCTAACTCAAGAGTAAATGTTATCCTGAATTTTATGTTTATTATTCCTTTTCCTTCCTTCCTTCCTCCCTTTTATGGTTTTTATAAATACTGAGTAAATGTACAAGTATATTTATGAAATATTTATTTAATATATAGAATAAAATATCACAAACACTTGTATGCTTCTCATTCTAGCTAAGAAATATAATATGTTCTTTATATTTAAAGCTTCCAATAGGCCCCTCCCTGAATACAACATCTGTCCTCCCCCTGCTCCAGTGGTAACCCCTATTCTACCTTTATTAACAAGAAAAACTTTTTATTAGGAACATTTTTAAACATGTGCCAAAGTAGAGAGAGGAACATAACGTAACCCGGTGTTCCCATCACTTAGCTTCAACAATTATCAACAGATAGCTAATCTTGTTTCATCTTTACCTCTCTCCCCCAGAGATTATTTTAAAGCAAGTTCCAGACATGATATAATTTCATCTGTAAATATGTCAGTATGTACCTCTAATAGATAAGGATTATTTTTATTAACATAACCATGATACCATTCTCATATCATAAAAAAATGAACAATAATTATAGTTATTATTTTTTTTTTTTGCTGAGGAAGATTTGCCCTGAGCTAACATCTGTTGCCAATCTTCCTCTTTTTGCCTGAGGAAGATTCACCCTGAGCTAATATCCATGCCCATCTTCCTCTATTTTGTGTGTGGGATGTCGCCACAGCATGGCTTCCGATGAGTAGTGTAGGTCCGTGCCGGGATCCGAACCTGCAAACCTGGGCCACCAAAGCGGAGCATGCCAAAGTTAACCATTAGGCCGTGGGGCCGGCTCTCCATAATATACCTAAAAGCTTAAACAAATATGTTATCTCAGAGGTGTTGTTTGGGAGATTTTTCCCTAAAAGTAACGTCTTATACTTACACAAAAGCCATTGGTTCTTTTTCTACTTGCTGACATTGTCTCATGAGATCTTTTACAGTAGTATATTTCTAAGTGGTGTCCTCAGACCAGAAGTATCATAATCAACCTGAGAGTTTGTAAAAAAGCTGGTTCTGGGAACCACTCCAGACCGTCTGAAACAGAATTTCTTGGGTTGGGACCTAGGAAACTCTTTTTAACAAGCTCGCTAGGTGATTCTCACTTATGCTAAAATCTTAGAACTACTGTTCTGTAGTTATGGCATTTACTGCCTTATATAGTATTATTTAATATCCATATATACATGGCTTGTCTCCTCAACTACATGAGATTCCCTAGGGAAAGGTTTATATGTTAGCTAGATGGCAGTTGTATTTTCTAGATTAAAAAAAATTGGGATGAGGGGTGGTATTAGCCCAGCCCTGATTTTAAATGATAATAACAACTACTACCATTTCTTGAGTGCTGATTATGTGCCCAAATTATTCTCATTTAGTACTTATGAAAACTCTGCAAAGCAGATATTTGAAATAAACAATTTATAAATTAAGATTCTAAGGCTTAGGGAAGTTAGATAGATAGCTCAAGGGCACAGAACTAGAAACTGCAGGACTGAATTTGCACTCAGGCATGAATCCCTCCAGAGTCCAAACCCCTCTCACTGTCACCTGACCTTTACTTGTCAGTTCCCTGGCTTGGGATTCAAGAGATGGGGTCACTCCACTCTCTTTGCTTTGAGTCCTCGGCACCTCATATCCAGCAGGCACTCAATGCATGGGTGTAGTTGATGCTATTTCACTACAGTTAAGAGCTAATAAAAAATTAGATGAAGGGTCTTAGCTGTTGAAAGGGCTTTTGAAAGAGAAAGGTAAAAATTAAATACTCCAGTAACTCAAGTACTTCCACCCGTTGTGCAGATGGCTTTGCTGAGTTAGCTAGAGGAATTTGAGTAGGTAGGAAAAAGCTTATCAAAAATCTTCCCTAGCTCTCCCTTTGGCTTGCATCTTGTGGGTACAGTTGAATTGAGCAATATCAAAACAAGCATTTAAAAAAAAAAAAAAGAGAGGCCTGTTCATTGGGTGTGTGGGCAAAGAAGGAGGTCGTGCTTCCAGCCATGCATGCCTGCTTCTGACTCCAAGGCTGGTTAGTCTCGCAGTCCAGGCTTGTTGTCTTAGGAGATGCATCTGATGTCAGAGATGTAGGTTTAAATGACCATCTTGTACCAGGCTGACTCCTTTTGAGCTCAAGTGAACTAGTTACTTGTCCCTGAGGTATTTGAAGGGGCTGAGTTGGGTGTCAGAGCATCGGCTGAGTAAGCAGTATGTGCTCTGCATCAGTGGACTTTCTCCAGGCTCCTCCTCCCCAGGAAGGCCACCTCCCGCTGCTGCACCGCCCCAGTCCTTGAAGGAGAAGGAGGAGCAGGACTCTCATTAGCTGAGACCCTGCCAGGGGTCAGGGCTTCAAAGTACACTAGTGCTCAGTAATGAAAAGATTTTAAGCAGAGCTCTTGCTCATCATTGCATACAGACCTCTGATTCACCGTTCATTTTAAACCAAAACATCCCATCCGAACCTAAGCTATTCTTCTTTCCCAGGGTGAGGTAATCATAACACCTTTTAGAAAATATCCCAAGCACAGGATCACACTTTTATCGTCATCTCGAGGCGAGACAATCACTAACAGAACTTTAGGAAACCTATATGTACCTTGTAATGAAACACTAAATTATCCTATTTCCATGGTCATGTCAATACTTACAGCAAATCTGTGGATCATTTTCACCCCTTTTTATGATTTTGTTTTTAAACGTCTTTCACAGATATTGATCCAAGAAATGGAATCCCAAAGTTAACTCCAGGAGATAATCCATATATGTACCCAGAACAGAGTAAAGGCTTCTACAAAGCAGGATCAACTCTCCCACCAGTGAATTTTTCAATGTAAGTTTATGCTAATACTAGGGTTATTTAGTTAACTTTAAAGGAATTGTATCCTTCTCTACTACATATAAATTATATTTGACAAGGGGTAGATCTCAACAAGACATGGTTGGTGAAAATTCCTAAAGAAGTCCATATCTACTTCCTTAGTATGCACATATGCATGTGTATAACTGAAATTATATACAGAATCTTGACTAAAAAAAGTGGCTGTTAAATTTATTCCTATTATTATTACCACAAGTCTGAAGTCTTTTCAATTTCATATCAGATTAGATTGTTGATTAGTGGCTACTTTGGGTTGACTTACACTTGGAATGAAACTTAGACCAAAGCGATTGAGCAGAAAGGGAGAGTCATTAAATTAAAAGAAAAATAGTTGGTGTATTATGTTAAAAATACTATTTTGAAAAATTAATCATGTTTGATTTAATGATGTTTACTAAAAATGATAAAAAATAATAACAATTATGGCATTTACAGTTTTGAAGCCCACGCGTGACAATTAAAACCAGTAAATAAGACTTTTTGTTGAATATAATGATGTATTGGTCTCTTTACATAGAAGCCATACCAATATTATGATTGCCTTTTCTGTTTTTCAGAGTGCCTTATGAAAAGAAATTTGATACATTTATTCCACTTGAGCCTCTTCCACAAATTCCCAAGTGAGTTCTCTCACTATGTTTTATATTATCCTATCTTTATGAAAAGGTCAATTATTTAATGGAGGAGCTCATAGACACCCAACACATAGGGACCTTTTGAGTCCCAGCAGGTGGGTGGGGCAGTTTGGATGGAGGATTTTTGGTGAGACACTTGGAGGGCAAGTGTCTGTGGAGTCTGGCAACTGAGTTGCTCATGGTTTCAACAGATGTGATTGACAGACTACCAGATGCCATGTATTGTGCTAAGTATGCACTATAGGCCGTTTACATGGAGCAAAAAGACAGGGTCTCTGCTTTCCAAAACATAAGAGTTTGTTGGAAAAGAAAGACACATGATTAAATGTGTGCAGCCAGACAGGATGGTTAGCGTTTGAAGAGGCAGAGGGAAAGAGCCGTTGGAGTTTTCCTGTATTTGAGGGAAGTATCATTCCTCTGATCTTATATTTTAGCTCAGCTCCATTCTGAACCTCATTTATTTGCCCAAGTAGGGTCTGACCTAGAAAGAGATATGTGTCAGTATAAAAAAATTTCACTTTCTAATACAAAAACGTCTCGTATAAGTATGAATAGAGTGGGCAAGTGTACCAGAGTCTGATCCACCAGGGTTCAGCTGGGAGACCGAACCTTAAAGCTCAGTGGTAATAAAAGCCTTTTATTCCAAACTTGGGAGCTCATAAAACAGAAAGCACACTCTGCTGGGATTCTGAAGGCAGTTTCATGAAAAGACTGTTTACAGATGTGTGGGCAGGTTGAGAGGGCAAAGCACCCAGGGGCACCCAACAGTGGGAAGCTCTTACTACTCCTAGGTCTGAGCAGCAAGAAGAGGGATCATGGTTCACAGAGCAGTAGGAGATGGAGAAGGGCTGTCTGAAATGAGCCGTGGCAGTGGAGAAAGCAGCCACTGCCAGAACTGGGGTACCTCAGGAGACAGGGAGGGAGTGGAGGAGCTAGGTAAGAAATACCCCAACCTCTACTCTTCCTACCTTCTGATCTCCTGTTGGTGCCTCCCATTAGCCAATCTCAGCTCAAAGATGTGGGCAGGGCAGAGTCAGGGTGCTGCAGGCTGCAGGGGTCAGCTTCCTGGGCAGAGAAGGGCAGAAACGAGATCTGGGTTTGGGGCAGGGGCACATGGTGAACGATTAGCATGGTGTTTTATTTTGACACTGGTCTCCTAAATTGGAGGCCTTCTTACTTTTGGAGGATATAGTGCTTTGTCTGCTGATGGTGTTTGTAAATTTTGCATCAGACAAATTCAAACTCAGGGTGTTATTTTCTTCCTACAGCTTGCCTTTCTGGGTGAAGGAGGAGGCCAACAGGCTGAAGAATGAGATAAGAGAAGTTGAGGAGCTTGACAATTGGCATCCAGCGGTTTCCTTGATACACAGTCTACTCCCTGCTGGTGAGTTAAAGAACCTTCAAATAATAGTATAAAAACTGGAGGCCAGCCCAGAAGAGCAGGCTTTTGAGAGGCTTCGCAATGGTGAGGAGAGAAGGCAAAGCCTCTCCCCGAGTGGATGGTGCCTTTGCCCCGAAATGGTCCCTTGGGCAGATGTCATGGCCATGCTGCCGGTCGAGTGCGTTGGTTGAGAATTGTTAGTCTTGTAATGAGACACAACCTTTAACTCCATACCTCTATCCACAGGCTCTTTACAAGACAATCCTGAGCCAGAAACAGGCCCACAAAGCATGCACTGACTGTACTCAGGAGAGCCTCTTCTAGCTGATTGCTTCTGTCAGTGTGACTGTTCTAAATCAAATGTTTGACTTTGATGAGGAATCGCTGTGCCTTGCTTTTTTTAACTTCATATTTTGAAAACTTTCAACGGTACAGATAAGTTGCGAGAATCATACAATGAACAAACACTTATATATCCTTCCCTACAATTGTTAATATTTGTCCAGATTTGTGCACGCTCTCTGTCTCATGTTATTACTGTTATTATTTTGCTGAGTTATTTGAGAGTGAGTGGCAGACATCATAACCCTTTACTCCTACATACCTACATGCTTCAGTGTGTATCTCCCAAGGTCAAGGATGTTCTCTAACAAACAGAATACAGATAGAAAATTCAGAGAATTTAACATTAATACAATACTACTAGTATACTGTCCACATTCAGTTTTATTCAGTTAAATTTAGTTTTCTAAGGATGCCCTCAAATCAATTGTAAAATGCAGACGTTGCATGAACTTTCGTTATTTTTGGTAAAACTATTCTCATTTTGTCAATACTTTTTGAGATTTTCTCTACTATTCACTTGGCACATGTCAGAGAAACGTGAAGGCTGGATCTCCACCAGGTGACTGATGCCATTGCCCTGGAGCTCCATTTCCCATTTCAGTGTTGTCTGTCTACACAGCCAAGCAGGATGAGAGCTCGGTGAGCACCAATCAAGAGTCTTAGGGCCTCTTGTGAATCAGGCAAGACGCAAACATTTGGAGGAAAAGGTGGGAATAAAAGCCAACCCTATACAGTCAGGCTGTGACTCTCAACATGTTCACAGCCAATCTCCTTCTCCACTAAGGAGACCCCACTGGTTGGCTAATGAGGGCTGCAGATCTGGTCTCCCACAACCTTAAAGTGGAAAGAGAGAACTGGGACCCATGCTGAGACTCAAAGTGCCCAAGACATGAGACGTGATTTGTTTTTTTGTCAAAACATTGTCTCCAGACACAGCCAAAGCCGATGAAGTGGGTTAGAACACAGTACATTCGTGCTTTCTTCATACAGGCCTTTAGACTAACTAGCAGAGAATGTGGTGACTACTGCCAGCAACTGTGCCCGACCACTGCTTGGGTTAACATTAGCATACCTCTGTGCTAATTCTCTTGCCCCTGGGACACGAGGCCCACCCCTATCCCCAGCAAAATCCAGGAAAGAAAATAAACCAAATAATTTAGAAAAGGAAAAAAAAAGGTTGCCAACAGATTTTCTTGAGTTTTTTCAACTTCTGAAAAAAATGATTTTTTTTTTTTTGTGAGGAAGACTAGCCCTGAGCTAACATCCATTGCCAATTCTCCTCTTTTTGCTGAGGAAGATTGG
The DNA here is from genome assembly GCF_020826845.1 of Diceros bicornis minor. Classification (NCBI taxonomy): domain Eukaryota; kingdom Metazoa; phylum Chordata; class Mammalia; order Perissodactyla; family Rhinocerotidae; genus Diceros; species Diceros bicornis. The sequence continues at coordinate 21,512,823 of NC_080753.1, read as the reverse complement.
CCCTGGGCTAACATCCATGCCCATCTTCCTTTACTTTATATGGGACACCGCCACAGCATGGCTTGATAAGTGGTGCGTCCGTCTGCGCCCAGGATTGGAACCTGCAAACCACGGGCTGCCGAAGCGGAGCGTGTGAACTTAACTGCTACGCTACCGGCCAGCCCCCACCCAAAATAATTTTTTGTGCTTCTAGTTCTTAAAATATAAAAAAGTCAACTGCAACCACCTGTGTGGGTGGATAATGGAGAACACAATATAGATTCAAAAAAAAGGTTCTGCAGGAATTTCCAGATGGGATTATCTGGGTGGAACAGGAAACTGCTTTCAGAAGGTACTCTGGTGTTTTGGAGGGAAGGAGTCATACACAGTAAAGGTATTAAGAAAAATAGCCAAAATTCAGTTTCAAGACATGTAGCAGTCTCTAGATTTCAAAGAGGTCTATATAATTCCTAGATGCTGCTCTAAACCAGAGTAGATATGATTTAAAAAAGAAAACTATTAAATAATTGAACTTCTGGAGTTGCAGAGGGACATTCCACCCCCTGGAAATCAGGGCCATTTTCACTGGATTTGGGGTTCTCTGTGGACACATCTCAGTGGCCAGGCCTTATTCCATGGCACTCCCAACAGTGGCAGGTGAAGAGTTCCACCGCCAACTTTGGGCAGGACATGTGTGCCTGCGCATGTGTGTTTGGGGGGAGACTAAGACATAGACAAAGGCCAAATGGGAAAAATATGTGAGTTTCATGGCTGTTCCAGCCCTTTCTTCTTTGTAGGCACAAAGAGGTTGAACCTATTAGACATGAAGATCCCCTTCACCTCTCTTTAGGTTCTTTGGTGAGTAAAAACATGTGTGCAGGTGTTTCTCTCTCTCTCTCTGTCTGTGTGTGTTCATTTCTTACTTTCAATAACTGAAGGTTGCAGGTGTGATAGAAACAACCTGTACACAACACTTACAAGTAAATTCATTAGAGTGACAAGTTTACATTACACATAAGGTATTCTAATTTCAGATCCTAGTAAAAAAGAAAAATGGCCTCTGTAGACTGGAGGGAAAATTATATTATACAGCTAGTGGTACTAAAGTGCAAATAAGCTAAATAAAGACAATTTGAAGACTGTTTCTAGTCTCTGCACTCTAAGTTATCAAGATATTAAGGTATCAGGGTATTAAACTTTTACAATTCCACAAACGATTTATGAATATTCTGTGTGATTCCATTAATTGTCTGCATTTCTGGCATGAGGTATTCAGTTTGGTTAGACTGTTTTTTCTTTTGCTCTCAGGCATTTGGCCCTCAAAGCCTAGGTAGGTAAAAGCCTTGTTTATAGGATTTGACTTGGTGAAGTATTTTAGAGTTGGAGCTCCTCAAGATCATGCCACTGAGAGAGGCTTTTCTTGCCTGGCTGGAAAATCAGGAGAGTGAGGCCTCCACCTGGAACTGAGGAATGTGCCAGATGTGGGATGGTGCACCTTTTAGGGGGGTCCACTGGCCAAATTCCCAGTGGATTCTGGGAAAGGATGTGGGATCCCACTTGAGATGCCTGGTGCCCTTCCAATGCTGGGGAACTCCAGCAGGGGTATGGCCTGAGCCCCCCCGGGGGATGGGTTGGCCACTACTGACTTGAGTTAGGCTCAACACAGAGGCTCCTAAACCCGGATTTTGTAAGAAATGCATACATGAAAAGTAAACATTTCTTGGTGTGCATGGAGGGACCAGTCTCATATCAAATAAGAAGCCAAATATCCCAATGACTTGTTTTCTGAGGAAATGTGTCTGCTTCCATCAACTATAGAGAGGGTGTGGGGGCAGCTTCCAGTGGTGATGGTCTGAGCGTGGGTATGATCATTTGGCTAGAAATGTGTTCTTTTGGTTGGGTGCAGTGTGGGCTGGAGTAAAAATCGGTGTTTTCTTAGAAAGGGAGGACAGAATGGATGCATGAAGCATAATTATACTAAAAATTATTTGTTGTTTATCTGAAATTCAAATTTAACTGGGAGTTCTGTATTTTTATTTGCTAAATCTGGCAACTTACAGCAGAGGTGGCACAAAGGGATGGATTTGAGGGCTAACTAGGAGGTAAAAGTGGCCAGACTCTGGTATGGCTTGGATATGAGTCAGGGGAAGGTATGGGAGAAGGAACAAGGCAACAAGGGGGATGGTGGTGCTGTTGCCAGGGCAACATGTGGTGTCTAGCCCATGTGATGTCTTTATACATCTAGAGAAAGATGCATTCTTGGGGGCCACAGTCCTGTAGATGCACTGCCTGGTGAGCAATGTGCAAGCTAGATTTCAGCCCCCATTTGTCCCTTGTGCAGTGAACTACTTACACAACCATACACAGCAACCCTGGACTATTATTCACTGAAATAAGAAATGCTGGAGAAGTATAGGTTTCTGGAGGGAGCTCAATTTTGGGAAGTTGCATTTGAGGAATCTGTGACACACACACGTTGAACTGTCCAGGATGTAGTTGGGCATGTGAGTCTGGGGTCTGGTATATGAGTGTGAAAAAAAGTCTCCTGTAGAATGTAAAACCCAAGCCTGTGCCTTGTGGATGCAGGGTCTAGATGTAAATTGCCGGATTGGAATATTGATCCCAAACTGAGAAATGAGCTCAAAAAGACTCTTGGACCTCTGGGGCGAGACAAAAAGCAAATTCTCTTTGGGAACGCTTCTTCACCTCAGGGCACAGGGGACTCCCCAGAAATAACACCCATGAAGATGAGTACCTGAGAAAAAACTACAATTGGATCCACCACAAGGAAGTGTCAGTGGGTGACACCAGAGCCCATTTAGATGATTAACCATGGTTAGAATTACAGTATGAATTACCAGCATTTACAGTGCGTGGAATTCCATTTTGTAGTAACTTGACACCCAGACATTAGCTTTTCCCAGCACTAGCTGAGGAATTTCTAAATGGGATGGAGGAGCTTAGAGGTGGCAATCTGGTACATGGGGCGGGGCTAGAGGACTTGTCTTGAAACTGTATTTGCAAAGCAGCACGGTGTTTCTACTTAAATTCCATCTGTTTATTTGGGGAGATGATGAAGATTATGGAGGCGGCTAACCCCTGCCCCTAGCCGTGCCTAGGTGTTGTCACAGGCTTTTGACCCTAATTTTAACTCTTTTCTGTACAGTTTCTTGATGGTAAAAAGCTGGTCAACAGGGAAACTAGAATTTTGATTATTTTCAAAAGAGATGAGGGATGGGGAAACGGACAATGCATTCTCCTGACATCTCTTGTTCCCCCCTTTTAAGCTGGATGGACCTCCAGCCTCTTTTTCCTGGGCCAGAGTTTCCCAAATTGTGTTTCCTGCATATCTATAGATATTATAAGAAAAAAGGTTTCCAGGGTCAAATTCGTTTGGAAATGCTATATTAAAAAGGGAGTGTATGAGTTTTCTAGGGCTGCCGTAACAAAGTACCACAGACTGGGTGGCTTAAAACAAGAGAAATTTATTCTCTTACGGTTCTAGGGGCTAGAAGTCTGAAATCAAGGTGTCAGCAAGGTTGGTTCCTTCCTGGGGGCTCAAAGAGAGAATATATTCCACGCCTCTCTCTCTTAGCCTCTGGTGTTGCCAACAATCCTTGGCATTCCTTGGCTTGTAGATGCATCACTCCAATCTCTGCCTCCTTCTTAGTAAAGTATTCTCCCTGTGTGTCCACATCTCTTATCCTCTTCTTATAAGAACACCAGTCACTGGATTTAGAGCCCACCCTACTTCAGTATGACCTCATCTTAACTTGATTACATCTGCAAGGACTCTGTTTCCAAATAAAGTCATATTTACAGGTACCAGGGATTAGGACTTGAACATATCTGTTTAGGGGACACAGTTTAACCCACAACAGGGAGAAATAGATTTCTTCATCTTACAATTTGTTAGGCTTCAATTTTGGCGATTCTGTAAACGAGAGTGGACAGAGCATGCTGATTTTTTCAAATTCAAGTAATCATGAAAAACTTATTTTTAATGGAGTGTCCCATGTGACCAGTGTTCTGAGGAACATATTTGGGTGGGTGGGGAAGAAGTGGAGCCTCTCTCTCATTAAGCCTCTGTTTAGCAATGACCACTCACTTTCCTAAAGGTTTACAGTGACTGTACAGTCTGGTTGCCTGATGGTGGCTGCTCCTTATGGCTGCTCTGGCCAGAGATCCTTGGCAGCCACTGGGGTGGAGATTGCCTCTTTCTGGGGGCCCTGAGGCCTGGCTAGTGAGGCTGAGGTAATATGGTGGGGTAGGCTAGCCAATCCAGGCCATGCTGGAGGAGAGCCTTTGGTGTTTGTGGCTATGGGGCTCCGGTTTTAGACGTCCCAGAACTGGCATGATGTTGCATTTTCTGAAGCTTGAAATGGGATATTGAGTCTGCGAGTTCAAGGGCGCATTGGGGAACATTTGACGGAGCTGCTCTGTCCCAACGGGCAAGTTGTAAAACGCATGCCCCTAGGGGGTGCAATTCACATTGTAGACATGGTAGATCAAATTTTCTTGTAGTAAGAGTGGCCTGTTCTCAAAACATCGGTATTTTGTGACAATTTTCCAGCAGTTGTCAATAAAGTCCCCTGAGGAAGGGGCACCTTTTTCTAGTTGGTACAAAGGTGACATATGGGGTAAAGGTGGTCCTGAATGGGAAGGAGAAGCCATCACAATGGGCTCTTGGAATGTTAGGTCTGAAATGGCTCTTGAGAGAGGAGTGGTCCAACTCTGGATTTGCTAAGAATCTTGCTTACAAATAATAGAAACCCAACTCCAACTGGCTAAAGCCAAAGGAGAACTAATCATAAGAACAGGGATGCACCTACAACTAAGGAACATACTGGATCCAGGGACTCTGGCACAGTCAGGACCTACCTCTGTCTCTCTGTTCTCTCTTCTCTGCTCTTCTTAATGCATCTGGGACCTACTTTCCTTCCTTCTTAGTTTACGTTGTACGAAACCTGGTGGCAGACAACTCCTGGGAGTCACATGGTAGCGATTCATTGGCCAGCAGAGAGATTGGCCTCTTCTAGGTTCCAGTGTCAAAATCCTGGGGAGGAGACTTAATTGACTCAGCTTTGATCAGATCAATCAAATAGCCTGTGTGTGTGTGTGTGTGTGTGTGTGTGTGTGTGTGTGAAAGAGAGAGAGAGAGAGAGAGAGAGAGAGAGAGAGAGGGAGGGAGGGAGGGAAAGAGGGAGGGAGAGAGAGAGAGAGGGAGGGAGGGAGGGAAAGAGGGAGGGAGAGAGAGAGAGAGACTGTAACCACAGCAACTGAGTGGATGTTGGGAGTGGGACCGGTAATGGTCACACATCCTACAGAGGAGCATTGCAAACAGAGGTCCAGAGACAGAAAATGGCTTGTCACCAGTCGCATAGTCAGTTGACAGCAGAGATGGGAGTGGACCGAGATCTTATATGGCTAAGTCTGTGTGTTCTTCATAATCCAATACTGCCTCCTTTCAACAAAGTGGTGATTTTATTGATACAATTTTGCATTTCAAGGTAAAAATTTTTACTAAAATCTAATCAGAAAATTCTGTAGCTCTTCCAGAAGAGGCAAATGGAGAAATGAAGAACTATAAAGAGAAAGACATTATATAAATACTCAGGGTGTTTCCCAGTCCATTAACTAAATACTTGCATACCTTCCAGGGCTGGGGCCAAAGAGATGTGTTTAAACAGTGAAGGAGACGGAGTAATTGGGAGGTGCTTCACAATCCCTACTTCATTGGGTTTTAGGTATGCCTTAAGTTATTTGCCCTTCAAATTTGTGAGGTGGGTATTGTTAACTCCATTTTTCAGATGAGGATGCTGACATTCAGCAAGATTATTACCCAAGATGATGAGAGAGCCAAGATTTCAACTCAACCCGAGTTTGCCCAATACCAGCGCGGTAACTCTTTATTATTAATCCACAAAGACTGAATAGTGATGAATGAAACATTCTGACATGACATTTCTGCAGGTTTCTGGGACAACCGCTGATCACCTGGGGTTGCCCTTCTTTTTTTTTTTTTTTGAGGAAGAGTGGCCCTTTGCTAACATTTGTTGCCAGTCTTCCTCTTTTTTCTTTTTTCTCCCCAAAGCCCCAGTACATAGTTGTGTATCATAGTCGTAGAGTTGTAGCTCTTCTATGTGGGACACTGCCTCAGCACGCCTTGGTGAGTGGTGAGTATGTCCGCGCCCGGGATCTGAACTAGCGAACCCTGGACTGCTGAAGCGGAACTCCAGAACTCAACCGCTGCACCACCGGGCTGGCCCGGCGTTGCCCTTCTTGTAATAACGGCTGCCACTTTTTTGAGCAGTTGTTATGTATCAGATACTGTGCTAGGTTTGTGATCGCATTTAATCCTTAGGACAACCTATGAGGATGGTACTACTGTATTATTATCTATTTTACAGGATAGGAAGTTTAGGCTTAAGCTATTGCCTTTTCCTGAGTATTCTATGAATAAATTCCTATTAGTTAAATGCCTAATATAGTGCTAAGTTAATAAATTAACAAAACTCTTGACCAATTGGCCCGATACTCCACACGCGTGATGTATCCACTCTCTGCCACTAGGTGACGTCACGACCAACCCCACCACTATATTCCCTGCCAAGAGCCACCGCCGATATCTCGCGAGAGCCGTGGTTTCCTCCAAACTGTTTTGGATATACGCGCGGCGTAGGACACTTTAGTCAGGGTAGTTTCATGGTTTTCAGTCAATCTTCCTAGACTAAGGCTTTAACAAGGTACTTACTGCCTTTCAGCCACCCGAGTTCTCGCGAGACTTGCTACTCTGCTTCCCTCCACCCCCTTGCGCCTGCGCAGATCTCTTCAAAGCAGAAGGTCGCGCTTGGAGGAAGTGGTGGCTGTGGGTTCCGCGTCCGCAGCGCCATTACTAGTTTTCTGAAGGTCCTCTCGGCCGCTTGCCGAGACACCCCGCCACCAAGATGCCTCGAATTATGATCAAGGGAGGCGTGTGGAGGAATACCGAGGTAAGTTACCTTTTCCCGCCGTCCGCTGCCCTCCGCCCCCTCTGGCAGCTTGTGCGCAGGCGCGCGGAGCTCGGGGAGGCGTGGAGGATGTGCCCAGTGGGGTCGGCCGCTGGGGCAGAGCGGGGAGTATCCTCGGGGCCGTTATGTGGTGCCAGGCCCGTTGTTATCTGAGCACGTCTGGGGGCGGACCGTGGTTTAACCCCTGACTACCTGCCAAGCACTTGTTAGGCCCGTCGTGAACATTTGTTAAGTGAGGACGCGCCCCCCGCCCTGGAGGAACTCAGTGTGGAGGGGGAGATAGGACATCCGCGAGAGTTGGTTTTCTGGGACACCCCCGTCCCTCAGCCCGGGCACCATGTCTCTCTCTGACACTAAAAAATAAACAAGTGCTGTGGCCACAAGTTTGTTGCTTCATTGACTTGCTTGTAGAGGGGAAGCAGCTGGAGTGCCAGGTTCAAAGAGCCCATTTCTGCCCGCATCTCCGGTTATCTGTTATCAAGGCATAGCTTGTCTCTCCTCCCGACAGATCCTGTCGCTTCTTGTCTTTCCGCCTCAGCCTGGATAGAAGCCAGATAGGACAGACTGCCTACAGTAGTCTCTTTGCTTCCAGAAATGTAGCGGATAATGCTAGTGGTGAGCCAAAGGGCAGAAGAGAGGGAGTAAAATAGAAATAAGATTTTAATGCCGTTTGTGTTTACAGTGCGCGGTATTTGTCGGTTTCTGGAGCACATCATATCTTTTCCTGCCTCTTCCCCCTTGGCGTCTTTCTGACCATCCTTCAAAACCCAATTCAGAAACTCTTCTTCGAATTTTTGCCCATTCACCCTGTAAAAATTAACTGCACCCTCAGGGGTCCATGGCACCTCTTTCATCTAGTTGTATTTTGCTTTGTCCTTTTGCAAGAATCACATTCTTCTGTGTGATGCTGGTAGGTTTCTTTTTTTTTTTTTTAGACTTTATTTATTTATTTATTTTTTTTGTGAGGAAGATCAGCCCTGAGCTAACATCCATGCTAATCCTCCTCTTTTTGCTGAGGAAGACCGGCTCTGAGCTAACATCTATTGCCAATCCTCCTCCTTTTTTTCCCCCCAAAGCCCCAGTAGATAGTTGTATGTCATAGTTGCACATCCTTGTAGTTGCTGTATGTGGGACGCGGCCTCAGCATGGCCCGAGAAGCAGTGCCTTGGTGCGCGCCTGGGATCTGAACCCCGGGCCGCCAGTAGCGGAGCGCACGCGCTTAAACGCTAAGCCACGGGGCCGGCCTGCTGGTAAGTTTCTGATAACCTCTCACAGCCTCAGTTTTCTCATTTTTCTAATAGGGATGATAATACTACTTACTCTCTTGAGGATTAAGTGAGTCAGTACATTTGGAACATTTAGAACAGAGTCTGCTGTGTAGTAGTCTTTCAGTAAGTGCTAGTTGCTATTTCTTTCCCCCAGCAGACAGCATTGTAATTGTTATCCCTAGAACCTAGATCAGTAACTAATATGAAGTAGGTTGCTTGGCAGATGTTTGTGGAATGAATCTAGTAGGATAGATAACTGGTATGTATACCTAGTTGAAGATGTGTTTGAGTATAGCAGTACTGCAACAGAGTTACAAATAAACTCTGTGACAGCCTTGCCTCAGAGCTTGCAGAGCAGGAAACAGGCTGTTTAAATTGGAGAAGAGATGCCTTCTGGGAGAGAGACAGATGTACAAAAACAAATAACAGCAGGATTCCTATGCAGTGGCCAAAGCCCTGTAGTCTTTTTAAATCTCTGATGATGGGGGTGGAGGTGGAGTGGCCCATGTATGTATGAGCCATGTAGCTCGAGTTCAATGTGGAAAAACGCCTAAAAGTAAAATGCCGCAAGTGGATTCATCTCTGGCACTGTTATCCCTGGTGTCTGTGGCTTAGCTTGCTGGGCTTCCCTGGAAATGGTGAATTCTATATTGGAGTGGGTGCCCTGGTGAAATAGTATCTAGAGACTGGGGGAGGCTGGAGGCATAACTGACCCATGAGGTAAGAACTGACTTAATTCTTAGGTTAGATCTGAGATGTGGATTTTTGGGTCAGAGTAAGAGTTATGGGACTGGAGAGAAAATGCCATTTGTAAACTGGAGACAGGAAGCCTGGATTGGAGAGTGGATTCACCAGGGTCTTGACTTGCTTCTTGAGGGCTGGATGTGGCCTATTCGATTCTTTTTCCCCAAGTACCCAAGACCCGGTACAAGGTAGGTGTTCAGGAAATGTTTTCTGAATGAATGAATAAGTGAATGAGCTGTACTCTTTTGAAGAGAATGACAGCTACACATTGGAGAATACTTTTTGTTAATCTCTATCAAATAGGGTCTCTCAGATTGGGCTGTACCCACTCCCAATTTATTGGGGGAGTGTTGTGTGTAAGGGAGGGTAGGATATCCTAAGGGATTTCCCCCTAATTTCTTGCATTTGGCTGATTCTGGCTTGCTAGAATGAGGTTTTTGTACTTTCTGTTTAAACCTAGGCGGGGTGTGTGTGTGAGTGTGTGTGTGTTTCTCTCTCTTTCTCCCTAGCAACCCTGTTAGAGTTAATTTAAATTTTGTCTTTTCTTGCTTGGAGTTTTGTGATTGAATATACTGTTTTTCTTTGACAATTTTTTAGGATGAAATTCTGAAAGCAGCGGTAATGAAATATGGGAAAAACCAGTGGTCTAGGATTGCCTCATTGCTGCATAGAAAATCAGCAAAGCAGTGCAAAGCCAGATGGTATGTACCAGTTAATGAGTGGAAAACAGTAAATGACCTTCATTATGATGAACAAAATGTCAGTTCTTTGAACCTTACCAAAGAAAGCAGGCATTGTGATATAACAGAAAGTATGGAGTGGGAGATGGGAATTTAGGTTTAAGACTTAGCTGTCACTTGCTTCCTCTGTGATCTTATGCATCTTAGGATCACCCTGTATCGTGCCCCTGTTTTCTCCTTGTTAGGGATAATAGTACTTGGCCCTAACTGATGGAGATATGAGGCTCAAATGAGTTAATGTGTTTGAGAGTGCTTTGTGAAGCATAAAATAAATATACTTTTAGGTACAAATGGATCCCAGCTTATAAGTGGATGTGTTCTAAAAGTTTGTAAGTTGGTTGTCTTAGAACTTACTTTCCCAAAGAAATAGATGATAAATAATGGTTAATTTTCTAGGCTAGTTCACAATAGTTGAGTGTCCTCATTAACACAGTTGAAATCTTTTATATTTGCCACCCCGCAATATGACGTAACCCAACACTACACTTGAGGTTTCCCCTTTTAAGTCACAAGGTAGTGGACACATTAAGCCGTTTACATGTGGTTTGGGTATGAGTGATCTGGCCCTAGCCCTGACCCACGTGTACTAGAATCATATTTTAGATTGTACAAGAGTGACCTAATTTCCTAGGCAGCTGGGTAGGGGGAAAGGATCAGAATGTAGAGGTTGGACCCCAAAGAGGAAGGTGGTCCTCAGCCTGAAGAAGTGGTTCGGATTTCTGCTTTTCTTAGTGGAGCTAAGGTCCTGCCCCTGTGTTAAGGAAGGCTTAAATCTTGTTTGCCAGCCTCTCATCCAGCTAATTAGACTGGTTGGAAAAGATGGGTTGGGTGGGGCATTAGAAAAGACAGAGGATGACATAGTAGTTTTACTTAAATTTAAAAACACACCAAACAAAAGCATATGATACTGAAAAGCATTTAGTGAGTGTAAGTCAAATGCTTAAAGAAGTAAGCCAAAGGTGGTGTGAGAAAGTGTTGTGAAAACCAGAAACACTATAAAAATATGAGGTGATATTGTCTTATTTACTAATAATTTCAAAACCTCTAACACAGTGTAAAGTAAATGAAAACAATTGATAGTTGAGAAAGAAGGCATATGATCATGTTTCAGTCAAGTTATCTTTTTTAAGCATTGTTAACCTTGCATAATTAAAATACATTAGCATTTGGTGAGATGGGGAATGTTGAATGGGGTAAGTTTAACCAAACAGTGAATATTCTGTTCTAAGAAAATAACAGCTTTTGTAATTGAAGGATGAGAGTTAGCTTGTGTTTTTTAGACACTGGAAGTCAGTGTATCTAGTGTGTAAATAGGATATTTATACTAGGTGACTGATTAATGTCTAAAGTGGTGTCTTTTTAATAGGTATGAGTGGCTGGATCCAAGCATTAAGAAAACAGAATGGTCCAGAGAAGAAGAGGAAAAACTCTTGCACTTGGCCAAGTTGATGCCAACTCAGTGGAGGACCATTGCTCCAATCATTGGAAGAACAGCTGCCCAGTGCTTGGAACACTATGAATTTCTTCTGTAAGTGAATCTTCAAAAGCGGTATTAAAATGTGTGTATATCTTCTGAATGAGGCTGAATAAACATGTTCTGTCTTTAAACATTTAGTTACAGATCTGAGTAAAGCCAAAAGAGCTAAAGCTATTGGAGTATGTACTCCTGATTTCATGTGGTTGATCAAAGTTATGTCATCTGTTATATACTTTTTAAAAGAATAATTTAAAAATATTATACAAATTATACATGTTCATCATAGAAGATCTGAGAAAAAATAGTAAAAAGGCAAATAAAAGTCACTCATAATCATACTGCTGAGAGTTGACCATTGGAACATCTTGGTTCTTCACTGAAAGTTTATTTGGCTGTAACTGCATTTGTGCTTAAGGAGCTGCTTGGATCCTATTTCATGGTGAATAGAAACACTCACTAAAATTAGAGAGAATTTTAATACCATCTCTTTCAGGTGAAGCAGTAGTAGAAATGCATTATTTTGTTAATGCCTATCCATTGGGCTTTGAAAGAAAAGAGTGCCAGCACTAGGAAACCTGCTATTTCTAGGACTAAATGTTGTCTTTCTAAGACTAACGCCTCTGGGCTCTTCTCTAGGGATAAAGCTGCCCAAAGAGACAATGAAGAGGAAACAACAGATGATCCACGAAAACTTAAACCTGGAGAAATAGATCCAAATCCAGAAACAAAACCAGCACGGCCTGATCCAATTGATATGGACGAGGGTAAGTGTATGCTTGTGAGAAATTCGTTTCTTTGGTAACCAGAGACTCCTTAGGCCTCTTTGAACTCCTTTATTTCCTTTGTAAACTCCTCTGACTTTTTAGAATCCCAATTCTATCTGCAGTTGTTATTCTAAGTCTCTTTCTAAATGTGTCCAGTCTTCTATTATAGAGAAATGCCTCTTTTTGGACAATGTCCTTTTGTCTTCTCATTTTTCAATTGATTGATTAAATTAAGCAGTGTAAAACTACTGGAAAGATTTCCTGGAGGCTAGAGGTAAGCCCTTGAGGATTCTGTGTTCTCATTCCCATTCTGCAGAGAGAGGCAACAAGTCAGGATTTTGGGCTCCAGTCCTCCTATTAACTACTACTTTGACTTTAGGCAGGTAATGTAATCTTTGTGAAGAGGCAACACTGCATTACTGTGTTGGAGACTTATGATGCTTACTTGAGACATTGAATCAGGAATCAGAGGAACTGGATTTTAGACCCATATCTGCCATTTACTAGCGATTTGACCTTAGGCAAGTCATATCAATCTCTCTGAGCTTTGATTCTCTTTCCTGCCAGATGGAGAACAATAATGTCTGTCTTACCTTACAGGATTGTTGTGAAGCATTCAGTGAATGTTTGTTGAGTTTTTGAAATTTAAAAGTGTGAAGGTAGTGGTTCTCAAAGGCAGGCTGTGGCTAGGCTGTCTGCGTCATTGTCACATGGCAAACTTTTAAAAATACAGGTGTGAAGGCCTCCCCAGGAGATCCGAGTCAGTAAGTCGGGGAGTGGGGAGGTAATCCTGGAATCTGAGTTTTTTTAAAAGTGCCCTTGTGATTCCATTGGACAGCCTTGTATAGGAATAGGCATCAGTAATGAAATTTATTCTACTTTGGGGAGCCATGGAAAATATATTGGAGGGAGAGAAATAGTTTTGAGGAAAAAAAGGTGTATTTAATGAAGATTATCAATTCCCTTATAATTAATAGTTTTTATAATGTTTCACAATTTCTCTGTGCCAGTTAGTTGATGATAATGAAGGATATGATAGTTTTAGCCACTGTTTAATGAATACTTGCTAGATGCTTTACCTATTTAATTTTACTTAGCTCTTCTCAACATCCCTGTAAAGTAGGAATTGTTATTCCCATTTTATAGATGATGAAACAGGCTCAGGGAGGGTAAATAAATTATGTGAGGTTACATAATTAGCAAGTGGTGGACCTGGCTTTTAACTTAGGTTTCTCTGACTTCAAAAACCCAAGCTATTTCCATTAGGCTACACCATATAATGATTATATGTATGGTTTTTCTCATCTTAACCACTAGAGTGTGTCTCACATACTTGGCTTCTGTTGGAGAAGAGCTTAGTTTTTCTTTTCTTTATTTTTGCAGATGAACTTGAGATGCTTTCTGAAGCTAGAGCCCGCCTGGCTAATACTCAGGGAAAGAAAGCCAAGAGGAAAGCACGAGAGAAGCAGCTGGAAGAAGCAAGGTATGGTTGTTTCCCTCCATAGTTGAACAGTTAGTCTCTGCATCCTCATGTCTGATAAAACTGCATGATTTATCAACCCTGTTGGGTAAGTAAGAATTGCCCAATTCCAATTTTGCTGATATTCTTTGGTTTCTTTATTACTTTGGAAAAGTCATATATTTTTTTCCCCTAACCATTTCAGAATGGTTATAGAAAAAAAATACATATTTAAAAAAATTTTGTAAGACGTGGCAGAAGTAATACCCAGATGGTTCACCTGGTGTGTTGGATTTGTTCTGTTAGCATAGGAGAGCTTCATTTGTTGTAGCCATCTGGGGGTCAGATGCCTAGAGGACACGCAAGGCTCTGTGACTTTTGCATGACTGCCGGTTAGTGACTCTCCTTGATTAGTGTTGGGCAGGCACGGGCTGTGAAACAGGAAACTCAGCTGAACATAGAGGGAGTTAATGAGCCTTGAACCAAATTTTAGGCTCTCACAGAAATTTTCATTTAAAAAGTGAGTAGAATTCAGTACTGCCCTCTACTCAAGGTTTCCTTCACTTTCCTCTTCCTTTTTCCTTTTGGTTGGATTCATGATTGACATTTTTCCTGATGGCCCAGAAACTGAGATGAAGTGGATAAAGAGAAAAGCTGAACTGTATAAGAGCTTATTAGCTTTTGGAATTCAGGCATTTTGGAATAACCTCTCTAGCCTACACAGCTGCCTTGTTTGGTCTCCAAGTTGGGAAGTGCTTCCTGACCTGATGACTAGCATTGTGTTGATGGTCTCCCCAGTAATTACTTTGGAGTGCCAGATCCTGGGATGGAAGAGTCTTTCATGCCTGAGGATGCTTGGCATAGCTGGCCAATCACGAGCCCAGAATAGTCACTTAGGATGGGAGTATGACTGGCTTGGGACAGTAAACAGAAACCAAAAGGAGGTACTAAATTTTCTGCCCAGTCTCAGTCACCTTTCTATTCTGTACACTAATTAGGGTTAAGTAATGTGAGTAAGTTGAAAAAAATTCACTTCTCTATTTTTGTCCATGGTTGTTTGGGGACCAAATTTTTTGAGCTTTTTAACCGTGTGGGTTGGGCCAGGGATATGGCAAGTGCGTATATGAAAAATCCGCAAGTGTGGCTGGTATTGCTTGCTTTAAATAAATTTTTGCAGATTTAAATTTACCCTACACTTTGTTGTAGATTTTCTTGTAGAATCTACACATCTTTTTAATTTGTGTCATACATTTGTCTTGTAGTAGACTAGATTGGTCTGTATGCAAAATGCGGTGCAGGGCTGTTTACATCGAATGCTAAATTACAGATCTGTTTTATAACAAAGCTTTTTTTTTTTTTTGTGAGAAAGATTAGCCCTGAGCTAACGTCCATTGCCAATCCTGCTCTTTTTGCTGAGGGAGATTGGCCCTGGGCTAATATCTGTGCCCATCTTCCTCTACTTTATATGTGGGACACCTACCACAGCATGGCTTGTTAAGCAGTGTGCAGGTCGCGCCCGGTATCTGAAACCACGAATCCTGGGCTGCCAAAGCGGAGTGCTGGAACTTAACTGCTGTGCCACTGGGCTGGCCCCTATAACAAAGCTTTTTACTAATTATAAAAGTAATACACTTCTCCTTCAGTGTTGTACTGTTTTCTTTTTCTGGCATCATTGATATAATGCTATGTATAGCTTGGTTATAGTCACTTAGTATTATATTGTAAAGGTTTTCTCATGTCACTTAAAGTCATTATTTCCTTTATTTAAAGAATGAAATTACTTTACTTTTGAAATGTCTTTCCAAGCCTTTCTCTCTCTTAACGTAGATGTACGTTTTTGTGTGTGTACACATGCAGTAACATTTGTGTGAGATCGGATCATACTGTCTACTGTTTTGATGAAAAGTTATTCGTTAATCTTATTGGGGTGCCCTTGTAAGTGATGAATCATTTTTCTCTTGCTGCTTTCAAGATTTTCTCCTTGTCTTTGGCTTTCAGCATCTTTAATATGGTATTTCTGTTTGTGAATTTCTTTATGTTTATCTTGGAGTTCGTTGAGCTTCCTGGATGTGTAGGTTAATCATTTTCGATAAATTTGGGAAATTTTCAGCCATTATTTTTCTAATATTTTATTCTCCTCTTTCTCCTTTCCTTTTGGTATTCCTGTTGTGCATTTTGGTATTCCTATTGTGCATATGGTCACTTAATGGTGTTCCACATTCTGCAAGGCTCTTTTCATATTTCTTCATTCTTTTTTCTCTTTTCTTTGGATTGCATAATCTTTATCCATCTGTCCTCAAGTTTGCTGATTCTTCTGTTAGTTCAAATCGACTGTTGGGCCCCTAGAGTGAAGTTTTTATTTCAGCTTTATACTTTTCGACTCCAGAATTTCTATTTCATTTCTTTCCAATCATTTCTGTCTCTTTATTGATTTTCTCTATTTGATGGACATTTTCATCATGATTTCCTTTTGTTCTTTGAACATATTTATAATGGCTCCTTGGAACTCTGTTAAATCTGACTTCTGCTTGCTCACAGGCAGTTTCTGTTTTTTTCTGGTATATGGGTCATGCTGTCTTGTTTCTTTGCATGTCCTAAATTTTTTTGTTGGGAACTGGACACTTGAGATGATATATTGTAGCAATTCTGGGTGCTATGTTCCCCCCACCCCCTCCTTGTTATTGTTATTTGCTTGTTTAGTGACTGGCTGGATTATTAGTGAAGTCTGTTATCCCCTTTCCTCCCCGGAGAAATGTGAAACCTCTGATGTTCTCCTGAGGGCACAGTCTTGGGTATGCCCACAGTCACCCTGGGATGATGTGGTTTTGACAGGACTTTCTTTGACCATCTTTGCCCCTGGCTACACTCATCTGTTAAAGTCTACTAGTTGGCAGCTGATTGCTGTATTGTTTTCAACAGTGTCTTGGGGCATAAATTGCTCCACAAACTGATCCAGTCAAATTTGGGCTCCTTTGAAGGGGTAGTTTCTGAGGTCAGTGTTTGATATTTGTTCTGACCCCAGGAGGGCTCCTCTCACTTTGCTCTTTCTTTGTTTCTCTCTGGCAGCAGTTTAACCTATATCTCCAATGAATCTATCGGTTTCTTCCCATTTTCCTTTCACCACAACTTCGTTGTTTTGAGAGTGCCCTTAGGCCTGAACGTCTCTGTACTCTGTTGCAAATGAAGGCAGTTTCTTTGGGGAGAGATTTGGAGTTCTCTGTTCTACCCCTAGTCTGATGTGCTTGTCTCTGAGTGACACGCCTACTTTAGGAGCTGATTGCTTGGTTGGAGAGGTGGTGGTGTGGGCAGCTGCCCGAGGTCTCCTTGGCTTGCCTCACCCAGTGTGGAACCCTCATCCCACAAGCTGGGGCAAAGGCTTTTGGGCCTCCGGTATTCTCAGCAGCACTGTGCTCAAAGTAGAGCCTCTGTCTGGGCAGAAGAAGACAGCCTCTACTTCTCGGCCACTCTTAGCCTGTGCAGCAGGTATCTGGAGGCAGGATGAGAAATGCTGACATCCTGCCTCTTCTGGAATAAAAGCCCTCCTACTGGGAGCTGGAGAGGAGAGAGAGCCCTGTGTTTTGGCTGCACCAGTGTGGAGTAGAGTTTCTGCTTCCCTGAGCTGGGAGGGGGAAGAGAGCGAGGGAATGGGTCTTGATTTAAATATCACAGACTCTCACTTTTCTTACCGAATTTTAGTAGATTTTCTTGAATAAATGTTTCTTTGTTTGCTGTATCTTCTTAGGGTCCTTTCTAGAGACTTAATGTAAATATATATTTTTTACTAATTTTCAGGAGTTTCACTGCAGAGTGGGTCTGCTGAGCCTCATGCTGAAAGTTGTTCCTTTATACTGTTTTGTAACTTGATTTTCCCTCCTTTAGTATTGTGAATAACTTTTCTCATCATTAAAATTATAGCATCATGGGAAAGTACAAAGAAAAAAGTAAAATTAAGTGAAATTCCAACCTCCAGTAATTATCACTGTTCATATTTTGATGGGTGTCCTTCACATCTCCCCCTCTATATATTCACTGATAGATATGCATGTAATTTTTGCCTGTTGCTCCATAGCGTGTAAACTTTGTAACATTTTATACACAGCAGTGTGTCTTGGGTATTTTTCCACGTCAGAGTAGATTTACAGTGTCGACGCAAATAATCCATAACAATCTGTAAATCAAAATTGGGGTGAGTTTATTATGAGCCAAATTTGAGGACCATATAGCCTGGGAGAGTCCTTTCACAAAGGAATGGAGCACTCCAAAGCAGTGGGGCTGTACAGAGTGGTTATATACCGTCAAAGAGCATGTATCACGTATGACTGCAAAGTCCCTTTTACAGTGGTCATGAGATTGCCCTGTTGGCATAGCGATTGATGGACACCACAGGTATCAGGTCTGCTGTCTCGATGGGCACAGCAGGTAGCAAGTCTGTTGTCTTAAGTTGGTGGTCACAGGATGAGTGCAGCAATCAAATCCTAGCCTAGGGAGAAATGCTTACCCTTAAGGAAATGCCATTGTGGGGGAAGTTGCATCCTTACTTTAAGGGCATTTGTTCTTGTCTTTGGGACATGTTAGTTGCTTAAGAAGATAAACAATGTATGTTCAAAGGCCACAGGCCCTTTTAGAAAAACAAGGTCAGGCTGAATTAGTTTTATACCAAATGGCTTCCTCATATGCTCCAATATATCCTATTGCTTGCCATTTATTTATCAACAGGTTTTTTAAAGATTATGTAGATGACTGTATAGTATCCTATCTTATAGCTGTGTTATAAATTCTCTTAACTAATTTCTTATTGTTGGACGGTTAGATTGTGTGCAGTTGTCCACTCTTAGAAACAGTGCTCCGTGAACAGTCTCGTAGCCAAGGCCTTGTTCGTGTTCTTATTTATTTCCTCAGGTTAAGGGCTGAGGAGTGAAATTATTAGGTAAAAACTGTGAAAAACTTTAGGGTTTTAATGTGTATTTCCAAATTCTCTTTGGGGAAGGCTGTAGCAGTTTACTTTCTCATTACCGTTGTGGGAGACTGTCCACTTTTGCACCCTTGCCATTGAAACAAAAAACTGAACACTTAATCAGATATGTAGAAATGGTACTTGATTTATTTATTTATTTATTTATTTATTTTTTATTTTTTGTTTATTGCAGTAACATTGGTTTACAACATTGTAAAAATTTAAGGTGTACGTCACTACACCTCCACTTCTACAGATGTGTGACTCTTTAATTATTAAGTCCACCTTTTGTCATTTTAGCTTTTTGCATTTTTTTCCTTAGTGGACTGTCTATTTCCTTTTCTTCTTTTTTTCTCTTGGGATGCATTTTTTAGAAACTTGCGTAGATATCTCACCATTCCGAATATTAATTTCAATTATTTTTTCCTATTACTTGCCTTTTAATTTTGTTTTATGATTTTTAAAAAAATAGTGCTACAGAGATATAAAATTAGAAATTCAAAGCTGCTGATCTTTTGCCTTTAGTTTGTAATAAGTGGGTACATTCTCTTCCAGAGATAAGATACATATTTACTTACAGTTCCTTCTGGTTTTTCTTTTTGTGTTAGTGTGTATGTACCTTTGAATCAAAACTGGAATATATTTTAGTGAATGGTATGAGGTGAGGATTTAAGTAAATATTTCTTTGCCAAATAACCAGATAGTTTTCTTAACTCAATTGGATGATCCATCCCTTCCCCATGGTGTATGATTTTCAAGATGATCCTACATTCTTTTCCTGCAGGCGTCTTGCTGCCCTGCAAAAGAGAAGAGAACTGCGAGCAGCTGGCATAGAAATTCAGAAGAAAAGAAAAAAGAAGAGAGGAGTTGATTATAATGCTGAAATCCCATTTGAAAAAAAGCCTGCTCTTGGTTTCTATGATACTTCTGAGGAAAACTACCAGGCTCTTGATGCAGATTTCAGAAAATTAAGACAACAGGATCTTGATGGAGAGCTAAGATCGTAAGTTGTCTTTCTGATTTTGAAAATGGGCAAGTATAGTAGGAATTTTATGGAGGGCCAAGTATTATCCTTGTCAGAGCCAGATTTTTGTTAGGCACAATGTGGCCTACATAATGCTTTTATTTATTTAATGGATTCACTTTCCTGAGAAAACCAGTGACCTGGCTGTCATGTTTTTAGTGCAGAATGCTGTTTGCGACTCTTGAGA
Source organism: Diceros bicornis minor (assembly GCF_020826845.1). Classification (NCBI taxonomy): domain Eukaryota; kingdom Metazoa; phylum Chordata; class Mammalia; order Perissodactyla; family Rhinocerotidae; genus Diceros; species Diceros bicornis. The sequence goes on along the minus strand of NC_080753.1, from coordinate 21,493,217 downwards.
TCTCAGCACTTGGCCCTTAGTGAACTGTCTGCTCACTGGGTCACAATCTCAACATTTATGTACATTTGTAAACAGGTTAGTTGTTTTACTAATGGCCTGAAGGAATTTGTGAAAATCTGGTCTCATTTTTTTAGTCTTTTCTAGTGAAAATTTTATATTGTTTTTCTTAAAATGAAATTCAAAGAAAAAATTACCGATGCATTCTTAAATCTTTTTTACTTAATGGGGATAAGTAAGTATATTCATAAAATGTTTATTTTAGGGTGCAGAGGATTTTGCCTATTTTTAGGGATTTTTAGACTTTCTTTAATTTTTACATTGGAATATTATGGGGAAACCTTTTATGATTGTCAGATTTTTAGTTTTCTACTCCCTGATTGACCTTCCATTTCTATTGACATGAATTGTTACTCAACAGCAGATGTCAGCCACTGTGAACACGATTTTCTTGGATGCACTCCATTGTATGTATTTCACAAATTAGGACTTTGCTTTAGGTAGCCTGTACAAATAAAGAGACTGAAGAGGAAAACAAATCACCCGGAAGGAGTAGACTAGGTGGGGGAAGGGGATGACATGCGGAGGGGGAGGAGGCCTTCCCGGAGCTTTAAAAGACAGCTTTGAGCCTGGTTTTAGACTTCTTAACAACTTTTTAGTGTTATTTGTTAGAAGTTAACTATCCTTTTAAAAAAATTTGTGAATTAAAACAGTTTTCAAGGGAATTTAAAAATTCATGATGTTTTAATTCTCTCCCCTTCATATAATTGTTTTCCTTTTTGTATACTTGTCTTCCTCATTTTCCTATGTGCATACATATTTTTATGTGACTATAATTCATGATATAGGAATAGTTTTATGTTTTTATTTGACATCATATGTAACATTTTGCTTATCATCATAGCCTTTATAGTTACATAGTTTTAATACTTAGTACTTAAATTACTTAGTATATCCGATTTTCCTAATAATTCTATTGCTATTCTAAGTCTGCATTCCTCTTGAATATAGTGGGTAGATAATGGCTTAATGTGTATAGTTGTTGTCTTTTTGTTAGTAATTTTCTTAGAAATGGGATTATTTTGTTCAAGTGTATGAGTATTTTTATGGCTTTCAATGTTATTGTCTATATGTAACTTAAAAATCTCTTCTCTACCTGATCCATGACAGTGAAAAAGAAGGAAGAGATAGAAAAAAAGACAAGCAGCATTTGAAAAGAAAAAAAGAATCTGATTTACCCTCAGCTATTCTTCAAACTAGTGGTGTTTCTGAATTTACTAAAAAGAGAAGCAAACTAGTACTTCCTGCCCCTCAGGTAATCTGATAAAAGCAATTTTTACGTTGTGTGAACTCATATCCTTATCATTTATTCAGCAAATATTTGCAGGCCTGTGTGCCAGGCTTTTGCTAGGTGCTGGGTGCCCTTAAGAAATTAGCGGTGTAACAGATGAGCCACATAAAAATAAGTCATGTGTTATAGTATGATAAATGAGGAACAGCTTCTCTGTATAAATTATTATATCAGGCCTTAAACTGCTCATTGATGGTGTAGTAAGTAGTTGTCAGCTCTTAGCAATTTGTCAGCAGGTTAGGGCTCCAGGCCTCTTGTTTGTAGCTGACCAGGAAAAAGGTGTCAGTTTGGTGTGTGGACTTGAGACTGCTTTCTTTTAGGGAATGCTTTGTTGTGGCATACTTCTCTTTGAGACAACAGCTGTGAAAATCAGTGTGGGAGTTGCAGAGACGAGAGAGAGAAACATTCCCTCATTCAGCTTATCACAGGCTCTGTTCCTTTGACTTAATTATAGTTGGTGAGAAACATGGAATTTTCAATAAACTCTTGCTTTGTTTTGAGTAGTACACTCTGTAGAATTGGACAGTTTAATGGAGGGATGGACTTAGGAGGTGAGAGGAGCTTCTTTCCCCAGTGAGTGCCCTGGCTACATCAACACAAGATTCTTGGTCACAAACAAAATAATTGTGTCAGATGCTGCCACTCCTAGTAGTGATATTTCTTAAATTGAGATTTTGCCTGTAATTTTTTTTCTTAGTACTCCTTAGGATATTTATTTTGGTAAAATTAAGAATAATACCTTTTGATTTTCTTAGGGCTCTTGTGGCTTAGTGGACTCTTCTCTGTGTATATGATGTTTTAATTGGTTTTCAGTCATTCTCCGCTGTTGATAAGTAGTTTTGTACAAACTATTATTTTATGTTCTTGGTATAGTAATGTGTTGGTTTGAAAGAACTTCAGTATGTAGATATAATATAAGACTTTGCAGCTTGATACTGTATCATATCTGGAATTTTTTCCCCCCACATTATATAGGGAAGACTTTTAAGAAATTTATTAGGGAAATTTTCAAACCTACAAAAAGTAAAGAGAGTAGTACAATGAACCCCTCTGTACTCATCACACAGCTTCAGCAATTAGTCTTTCTGGAATATGGAAGTTTTAAGCTGTGTTGTTCTCTGGTTAAAATATTGCTTACTGTGATAATTGTGTCATTTTAGATTTCAGATGCAGAACTTCAGGAAGTTGTAAAAGTAGGCCAAGCAAGTGAAATTGCACGTCAGACTGCTGAGGAATCTGGCATAACAAACTCTGCTTCCAGTACTCTTTTGTCCGAGTACAATGTCACCAACAACAGCATTGCCCTTAGAACGCCACGAACGCCAGCTTCCCAGGACAGAATTCTGCAGGTAAGCTGTCATATAGTAGAATGAGTCTTTCACTTTGTTTATTGTCCTTAGAAGTATCAGGAAAGAGAACATTAAGTGGTTTGCTTTTGCTTCTTTTAGGGTAAACAGTTTGAAACTTGAGTCCTGAATGTATAGATCCTAGAGATTTCTGTAATAGGGAAGTTAAATCAGCAGATTGAGTAATTAAGTGGTTTCTTTTCTATGTTTATTAATTCATAGTTTTGTTTGAAGTTAGGCCTTCTACCTTCATTAGTCTTTAGTACCTGTCAGTAAAGTACAGCATGTAAAAATTTCATGTTGCCTAGCAGTCCTAGAAAGAAATCAGACACGTAGTCAGTAATTTTTAAAACTTCTTTGCGATTCTGTACTTAGCTTGACATAGACTGTCATCAGTACTGCCTCCCTCCCTCCCCGTAATACATGGTGTATACAGTCTGTGTTCTTAGTGTGTCTGCGTGCCAGAGAATCGCCAAACCTAACAAAACACTGTTGAGTCCATTAGCACCCTTACATCTCACTCCTCCTTCTCTAATAGTTAGAAATAGAATTTTAAGGTCTTGATTCAGGAGTTAAATAGTCCTGTAAGTCTTAGTAAGAAAAATAGTCATGCCCCTCCTCACTTGCTCTCTAGAGGCTTCAATTATGGCTCTTTGTTTTTATCTTTATTGCTAAGACACTTGTTACATGTTGGTTTTTTTTTCGGTTTTAGGTGTTATTCTGCCTAGAATTTGAGTATTTGGCGCTGTCACACTCTCTGCCTCTGTCATGCACACATACTCTTTCCATTCCTCCATCTTCCATTATCGTTGTATGTTATCAAACTTCCATTGTAGTTTGGTTAGCTCCTTATTCATGGTTTACCTTATGACTGTGTAAACTGGAGTCATTGCTGAGCCACAAAGTGCCTTATAATTACTGCACAGTATTTTATTTTTCTTTGACTTAATACTTTTTTTATTCAGTTGCTAAATTTTCTGATTACTTAGCACTAATTCAACTTGACTGTGTACTAACTGTGTAAATCTCCTGAAATCTGGTCAAATTTTAGCTATTCTTATCTTTTTGAAGAAGTCTTCCCTGGAACTTCTGAATGTTTTAGTCTAGACTGATGGCTCTTTAGATCTTGTTTACAGCAAGTTCTCTTGATGTCCCTTCACTGTCACCGTGGAAAGTCCCTTGGATCTCCTCTTTCTTGGTTTACTCCCTTGTTAGTGAAGCATATCCTTCAGTAGCTTTCTGAGGAAGGGTTCATGGGAGATGGAATTTTTAAGACCTTACGTATCTGTAAATTACTGTCTACTCTCTTATTTGATTAATCGTATAGCTGGGTATAGAATTCCAAATTGAAATGGTTTTTGTTCAGTTTTGAAGGCAGCGCTCCAATGTCTTTTGGTTTCCATTGTTGCTATTGAGACCTCCTGTGCCATTCAGGATGTTAATAGGAAACCTGGTTTTTTCTTTCTCTGGAAGCTTGTGCAATCTTCTCTTTTTCACATGCCTGTTTCTTGGTGTGGGTTTGTTTTCAACCACTATGCTAGGTACTTGGTGGATCTTTTCATTCTGGAGACTCATGGCCTTCAATTCTGGGAAATTATTTTGACATTTTTAAAAATTTCATCCTTTTCATTGATCTGTTTTTATGAACCTTGAATTTTCTTATTTATTCCTCTCTGGTTTTCTGTCTTAATTGACTTTTTGATTTATTGTTAGGAGATTTTCTGAATTTTATCTTTATTCAGTTTTTAAATTTCTACTATCATATTTTGAATTTCTCAGAGCCCTTTTCTAAATGTATTCAAGTTTTTAACATCTCATTTAATGAATAGCTTCTCTTATTTCTCCGAGGCTATTAATGATGGTTTTGTTTTGTTTTTATAGGTTTTTTTTGTTCCTGTCCAGTGTTTAAGTTTCTTTTGTTTGTTTTGTTCTCTGTCTTTCATATTGGATGTTTCCTCAAATGTCTTTTGATCTTTGGCTTTCTGCCTGTATCTAGGGGCTTGGGGTGGGGCAGCTAAAACTGGCTAGAAGCTCCTTGGGTATAGCTGGTGCTCCTTGACTTGGGACTTTCCTGTAGGCTGAACTGGCTGGAGTGTTTCATTGGGAAATTTTTTTTTTTTCCTGCCTAGGAAGATTCACCCTGAGCTAACATCTGCTGCTAATCATCATCTTTTTTTTTTTTTTGCTTGAGGAAGATTAGCCTTGAGCTAACATCTGTGCCAGTCTTCCTCTGTTTTGTATGTGGGTGTCGGCCATAGCATGGCTGACAAGTGATGTAGGTCTGCACTCAGGATCCTAACCTGTGAACCTGGGCCACCAAAGTGGAGCGTGCAGAACTTTAACCACTAGGCCATGGGGCCAGCCCCGGGTGTTTTGTTGGGGAATTCATTTTTTTTTTTTTTTTGGTGAGGAAGGTTGGCCCTGAGGTAACATCTGTTGCCAATCTTCTTCTTTTTTTTGCTTGAGAAAGATTAGCCCTGAGCTAACATCTGTGCCAGTTCTCCTCTATTTTTGTATGTGGGTTGCTGCCACAGCATGGCTTGACGAGTGGTGTAGGTCCATGCCTGGGATCTGAACCCGTGAGCCTGGGCCGCCGAAGCAGAGTGCGCCAAACTTAACCACTGCGCCACTGGGCCAGCCCCTCATTGGGCAATTCTTGATGTCAGTATTGCTAGATCTTTTCTCTTGGGTTTGTTGGATTCCCCAGAGAAGTAGCTTCTAATCTCCTGCCTGGAGGACATAAAGCTGGCCAGCCTTTTGGGAGCCTAGATGGGGAAAAATGCTTTTGTATTTGGGATAGCCAAAAGAATACATACAGGACTTTGATAATGTGAAATTCAGAGTTCTTTCAACGCATAAAGACATGCAGAATAATGGAATAAGCTTTGTTCCAGTTATCTTCATTTTGCTCCAAACCTTAGTGGCTTAAAACATTGTATCATGCTGATGGTTTCTGTGGGTCAGGAGTTCAGACAGGACATTGAAAGAATGGCTTGTCTCTGCCCCATGATGTCTAGGGCCTCAGCTGGGAAGGCTCAGCCTTTGGGGGTGACTTGACAGATAGGAGCTGCAGTCCTCATCTTTCCTTGTTTAGTGTTTGCTGCTGGCTGTGGGCTGAGTCCTCACCTGCGAATGTGGAGTAAATCTGTGTGTGGCTTCTCCATGTGGCTTGGGTTTTCTCACAGCATGGTGGCCTCAAAAGAGTTGAACTTCTCCCATGGTGTCTCAGGGTTCCAATGTGAGTCTTGTAGTGAGTGTGGTGGGAAGCTGCATTTTTTCTAACCTTGCCTTGGAAGTCGAGCAGTGTCACTTGCTGCATTCTGCTAATTACAGGCAAGTTATAAGCCCACCTAGATTCAAGAGGAGGGGACATAGACCCCATCTCTTGATGGAAGGAGTATCAAGGTTGGGTTATAAGAAGAGCATATGAGAGGTTGCATTATAAGAAGAACATGTGAGATGAGAGATATGTTTGTTACTATTTTTGGAAAATAATGGTGTTTCACAGGCCCTGAGTTGGGGATTAAGAGATTGTAGGTGCAGTGATAGTAATGAGTGCAGGGTTAAAGTGGAGGGACTAAAGAGAGCATAGTCAGTCCTCCCTAAAGAGGTCAGGCAAGTCTTCAGAAAGGAGCCTGCCCTCATGAGTTTTCTTGTGATGTGAATAGGTTAGTTGCTAGTGTCTTAACTTCCCAGTAAAAGAAACTGAGGCTCAGAGAGGCTAATGAAGATTAGATAAAGAATTAGTGATAGGTCTGGCCCCGTGGCTTAGTGTTTAAGTGCACGCTCCCTGGCGCACACCGACGCACCGCTTCTCCGGCCATGCTGAGGCCGCGTCCCACATGCAGCAACTAGAAGGAAGTGCAGCTATGACATGTCTACTGGGGCTTTGGGGGGCGGGGTGGGGAAAGTGATAAAGCTAGACTAAAGCATGGGCGTTCTGACAATTAGCCTAAGCTCACATTGAGAAATTTGAGTTCTTAGTTATTTATAGTTGTTAGTTACTTATAATTCTTAGTTATTATAGGAGAAGCTTTTGAGTAATGGTTATTTCATATGGGAGGCTACAGAAGTGTTTCTTGGTACATAAAACATTTTTCTGAAACTCCTGATGTGCTATTAGGTTGACAGAAGGAATGGAAGTATTGAATTCAGCTATGGCCTAGTATTCATTTTCTTTCATGGGTTTCTTTGAGAAATTGTCTAAAAATTCTGGCTGCTTTAAGATTTGAATAACAGGACCAGAAGAGAAGATTCTGCTGTCTTGTCTAAATTGTTAAAACATGCTTCTTTACTTTCTCGTTAATCAGGAAGCCCAGAACCTCATGGCTCTGACCAATGTGGACACCCCATTAAAAGGTGGACTTAACACCCCTTTGCACGAGAGTGACTTCTCAGGTGTGACTCCTCAGCGGCAGGTTGTACAGACTCCAAATACAGTTCTTTCTACCCCATTCAGGTATTGTAAATAAACAAATGTTGTCTGTTGTAGAAAAACTTGAATCTGTGGATTTGAACAACATACTTGCTTTGGTAATGTTGACAGAGAATGGAAATAAGGGATCAACTTGTCTTTTTGATTTCTCCTCACTCATAATAGTAAATAACATAACAGTGTCCAGGAAGTGGTTAAGTACTCTGGAGTGCTCTTCTTTTTTCACAGTTTGTGATGCTATCACTTGTTTCTGAATACTTTTTGTCTGATTTAAAAGAGAAAACTCAATCCATTGTTAATGATCATTAGGTGAATTTTATAAAAATTGTAATCCTTTTTATGCATGTGTTAACTACTGCTTTCCCCCCAACATTTCATTATGAAAATTACCAGCATTCAGAGAGATTGAAAGAATGGTAAAGCAAACATCCATATACCCACCACCTAAATTCTACAGTTGTTAATGTATTACTGTATTTGCTTTATCACGTATCTATCCATCTATCAATCCATCTTATTTTTTAATGCGTTTCAAAGTAAGTTGCCGATATCAGTCCATTTCATCTGTAAACATTTCCTCCTGCGTATCATTAACTGGAGTTGAAAGTTCAATATTTGTTTACAATTCTTTGTTTTAAACTGCGGCTTTTTTAAGAGAATTTTTTAAGACATAAACGTTATAGTAGCAAGTTGTGTTAAAATGGAATTTGAGCTTTTAAGGGTTGGAAATATTTGGGCTTTCTTTTAATTTTAAATGTTAGAGTATGTCCTCCTACTGGTTGTGTAGTATAGGAAACATCTCAGACTGCTAGAACTGTACGTGGCAGCAGGATCAAGAAGCACTGGCAGCCAAATCCTTATATTTAAACACTTCTTGCAAGGCTGGTAAGAGAGCCTAATCCTCTTTTCCTGTGTGTGTCTTGTCTCTCGACTAGATTGTAAGCTCCTTGTGGGCAGGGACCGTGTCTTATACGATAACCTCACCTCTTGGGAACAGCTCTCTGGCAGCACCATCTGTCTGGAACACAGCCAAGATACAGGAAGTAAGCAAACAAAAAAAGGCTTTGAACAATTAAAATATAAGTTGCAAAGTCTATGGACTTTATTCCCAGGAGAGTCTCTTAGCCCTCGCTACTAGCTGTTCTTATTTAGATGTGATTCTAAAAGCCTGATGTTTGGTTTCCAAACAAAATGTAAAGGGAGAAACTACTTAAAGTATGCATACTGATGACAATGTGATAATGACGTGATAACCAGCAGCTATAGGCAGGGAGGAAACAAATGATAAGATGAAGACGCTGAACTCAAAAAGAGTTATTTGGGGTCTTTGAGTGTGGTGGCTGACCTCTCTGCCCACTATATGTTCTTATCCTCCCTAATGTGTCACAAAAAGGTTGAAATAATGTTTGGTGGACTTAATTTAGAAAGACAAGAAAATGGCAAATGTAGTGACTTTATTTGAAGTCATTAAATTAAAAATACTGTGGGTAAATAAGCTAGCTGAAGTAAACCTTTATTTTAACTTTCTTAAAACCAGGTAGGCAAACAGAATTTCTGGAATCTTTATTTCTTTATTTTCTGCTTTCCTTGTTAAATAATTCATGTGAAAAACATTTGAAAGCACAATCTAGATAAAAGTGGCACTTTTATTAATTGGAATTTCTGTTTTTCTAGGACTCCTTCTCATGGATCTGAAGGACTGACTCCCCGGAGTGGGACAACTCCCAAACCAGTTATTAACTCCACCCCGGGTAGAACTCCTCTTCGAGACAAGTTAAACATTAATCCCGAGGATGGAATGGCCGACTATAGTGATCCCTCCTATGTGAAGCAGATGGTACATGTCAATTATCTCTTAAACCTCTTTTTTTAAAAAAAATTTTAGGGGCCGGCCTGGTGGCGTAGCGGTGAAGTTCACGTAAGTTCACGTGCTCTGCTTCAGAGGCCTGGGGTTTGTGGGTTCAGATCCTGGGCGCTGACCAAAGCACCTCTCATCAAGCCATGCTGTGGTGGCGTCCCATATAAAGTAGAGGAAGATGAGCATGGATGTTAGCCCAGGGCTAATCTTCCTCAGCAAAAAGAGGAGGATTGGCAATGGATGTTAGCTCAGGACTAATCTTCCTCACACACACACACAAAAAATTTATATCTCACGGTTGCCAAATTAAAGTTTTCCACCTTGTCAGTGTGTATTATATATATCTCAAGAATCTATATACCTGTGGACACCAGAAAAGGAAAATGATTTGCAGGACTTGAGAAGGGGAACCTTTTGGTCTGAAAAGCCTACTTTTTCTTATTCTTAATATGTTTGTGAATATTGATTATGCTGGTAGTAATGTGCCTTGTATCTCTTTTATGATTTTAATTTTTATCATTTACTAATTAATACTTTACTTTCTTGATGATACATTTATTTTGATTTTCTATTTCTGTGAAATGAATTTTGGGTTTCAAATGCTTCATAAATTAGGTTTTGAGCCTTGATTCTTGTTTCCTCTGTACTTTTAGAAGGACAGTCTAGATTTCAGAACCAAGTTAATTCGATGTTTATTGCTGATCTTGGTGAAGTTTTCTTTTGTATGTTTTGCAAGGTAGTGTAGAAAGCTAATTATAAAAGTTACAGTTTTGCTTCTGCCCATCTTATTGCTTTTATTATGTTACTATTGGGCCTTATTATCTGATGCCACAGGAAATCATTGTGAGTTTGTTTTTTGTTTTTTATGAGGAAGAGTGGCCCTGAGCTAACACCTGTTGCCAATCTTCCTCTTGTTGCTTGAGGAAGAGTGGCCCTGAGCTAACATCTGTGCCGTCTTTCTCTGTTTTGTATGTGGGACACCGCCACAGCAGGGTTTGATGAGTAGCCTAGGTCCACAGCTGGGATCCGAACCTGTCAACCTCAGGCTGCCGAAGTGGAGCGCGCTGAACTTAACCACTGTGTCACTGGGCTGGCCCAGAGATTTTTTTTTTAATGAGTTCCAATGATGTTGGCCTGTTTTCAGTTTACAAGTTAATTCTAACTTCATGTATAGATTTGGTTAGTTTAGAATGTTTTTTTAATGCCCAGATTGATATCAACTAATGTCAACTCTGAATGGCTACATAAGAATTAAACAAAAGAATCTATTGTGTGCAAAGCATGAATCCGGACACTTTAGGGGATCTAAAGTTGAGTCAAGATGTCCTTTGTCTTAAAGAGGTTTGTACTCTGGAGAGATACTCTCACAGTACTAAACAAAGTCCAAAAATAATTGTAATATAAGATCAGAATAAGCCCTGTGAGTAAGATCAACATCTTAGGGTGGCCAAAGAAAGAAAATCACATTTGTTGGGTGGATACTAGGAAAGCCTTCATTGAGGAGATATGTTCAGAAGGAGGGTGGGTGCTGTCTGAGACGGAGGCCACAACATGATAAGCATGGAGCGTGTTTTGGACATAGCAACTCCTCACACCTAGCATATGTGTAATGGAGCAGTGGGGAATAAGCCTAGAAAGGTGAGCTGAGGATGTATTGGGGAAAACTTTGGGTACCAGGCAGTTTCTTTTGGGAACTATGGATTGTTTTCTTTGGCCTGCCTGTGATCTGGTATTTCCATTAAAGATAAACACACACACACATTCAGACATCTTTACAGATTAGGTTTTATTAGTCCAAGGACAAATTGAATTTTGAACTTGTTTTTTTCATTTGCTGTTAAATTTCAGTGTCAAAAATGTTTTCCTTAAATGGAAATCTAAAGAACATTTTTCTGCCCCTGTAGAGGTAATTCCCAGACTTTCTATTAGAATGTCCCAGAGTAACTTCATTGATCACAAATCTGAGTTTTTGATTGGTCTTAATGTAGGGAAGAAACGGAGATAGAAGTTAAACAAAAAACTTGTCTCAGCTCTGAAGTCAGAGTTCATTTTTCTAGAATTAAAATTAGGCTAATTGTTTTTCAGAAACTCTTATAGAATATTGGTTGAACACTTAATGCGTATGAATTGAGAAGGACCAATTCTTTTCTACAGGAAAGAGAGTCTCGTGAGCACCTCCGTTTAGGGTTGTTGGGCCTTCCTGCCCCTAAGAATGACTTTGAAATTGTTCTACCAGAAAATGCTGAGAAGGAGCTGGAAGATCGTGAAATAGATGATACTTACATTGAAGATGCTGCTGACGTAGATGCACGAAAGCAGGTGGGTATTGTGCTAGAAAGGCAGCGTGAGTTTGCTGAATGTGTCAATAGGCTGAAACAATGAAGAATGGCAATTAAATGTCTCAAGATTGCTCCTTAACAGTTTTTTCAATATTTAGAAGAATTACCCTAAAATAAATTACTTATGCCACAATATATACTCATGTAATTAATAATATATTCAGAATATCTTGATAGGCATTCTTAAAATGTATATGTATATAGCAATTTAAATACCCTGTGTCAAATTTATTATGCTTCTTTAAAATATACATAAGTAGTCTTTTAGACATTGTGTTTCACCCTAGCCAAGAAAAGATGTTATTGATCAGTCTTGAAAACAGATACATCTTGGATTGGTTGATTAAATGGTTTTGGCTCAGTGTAAAGTAATAAAAAATATATATTTGGAAATTTAGCGAGAGTTCATCGAATATTAGTAACACCTTGTACTAATATATCTTATAGTTAATTACTTTCTCATTTGCGCATAACAACCTGGTGATTTGAATAGGATAGATATTAGCTTCATTTTAGAAATGAAGAAACAGGCTTAGGTGAATTAAGTTAACTTTCCCAGGTCTCATGGCTGGAAGGTGGTGAGCTAGAACTGAGATAATATGACCCTTTTCAGTAATTCTTGCTGCAGTCCATTTCAGGATTGTTTTAGAAATTGAATAATTTCATGGGATTGGAGTGAGAATGGCATCAGTGGAAATCATATTTTAGAGGGAAATCATGTGAATGTGCTTTTTGGTGGGGAATATGGGATAATACTTTTTGTGTTTAGTTCTCTTAGTTACTTTGAGTTACGTTTACTCTCAGCAATGGCGTGAAACTTGAATGTGTTACCCCACATTATTCATGATTTAAGAATCAGGAAACAATACCTTCATTGGCTGGCTTTTTAAATTAAAAATCAGTAGCTTTTGGGTTGGAAATGAAGGGTAGTGTTGCAGGATAAATAGTTAAGAGTTCCCTCTAGGTTTAGGATTCTCATTTAGACAGGGAAAGAATGATTATCTGATGGATGGAGCCATGTAAATTTGGAGAATGCTCTGGTAGACATTGCAAGTTCTTAGTTTCTATTGTAATAAGAGAATGAATATACTGATGAGTTTCTGTTGCCTTCTGTTGCCTTTCTACAAACTTACACAGATTTCTACAGCTTTAACTCTTGAACATACGTGTTCTTATAGACTAAAGTGTTTTCAACTTTATTGAAATGTGTCAAATATTGTATAGCTGCACTAACGGGTATAAACATAATTTTTTAGGCCATACGAGAAGCGGAGCGTGTAAAGGAAATGAAACGAATGCACAAAGCTGTCCAGAAAGATCTGCCAAGACCATCAGAAGTAAGTGTTAGAATTTCTGGTTTAGGACATTTAATTTTCTTTTTATGCGATTGATACTTTTCATATCACACTTTTCACACTTTTCAGTGTGTCTATAAAACAAAATTTCATCTACTTTCTGGAATAAAGTAGTTCCCAGATCCTTTCTTTTAAATATTTCACTGGTACAAATAAGAATTTAGAAGGGAAAAAAAAGAATTTCTTTTGAAAATGTAAAACTGCTATTTAATTCCTGCCTAGCACAAGTAGTAACGTGAGTATGTTGCAGTAATATGTTTGGTAATTTGTATTTGTTTTAAATTTTTAGGTAAATGAAACTATTCTAAGACCTTTAAATGTAGAACCACCTCTAACAGATTTACAGAAGAGTGAAGAACTAATCAAAAAAGAAATGATTACAATGCTTCATTATGACCTTCTACATCACCCTTATGAACCATCTGGAAATAAAAAAGGAAAAACTGTAGGATTTGGTACCAATAATTCAGAGCACATTGCTTATCTGGAGCATAACCCTTATGAAAAATTCTCCAAAGAAGAACTGAAAAAGGTATGATTGAGCAGGACTTTTCTGTCTTGAGATTTAAGTGTTTGTTAGATACTGTGTATCATGGACAAACGTTAACTTATTTTCCCGTATTGATATTCATAAACAACTGCAATACATGGTTAGGAGATAAATGTTCATATTAAGTGTTATGAAAAGGACACACTTTACTCCTTCACCACTGTCCCCTTGTTCAGTGGTAGACTGTTATCAGATAAACACTGGCTTTGGCGGCAAGATATCTTTGTTTCACAGGTGTATGCCTGATTGACAGTTGCTACAATTGCTGTTTTCTGTATTTAACTTTGCTGTCTCTGAATAGAATTGAATGCCTTTAGCACTTAAACCTCACTTATTTGGAGTAATGCGAAAAAGCAAGAATATATTAAAAATGTTTATAGATTAAAACTTTCACCTATTCAAAGAAAGGAAATATTTTTACTGAATTTAGTCCCCTCACGTGATTTCCCCTATCCTTTTGGATAAGGAAATAAACAAACGTTTTCTTGTGTAAAGTCTGTTCTGCCTCTTCCTTCATATGCATTTTGTTCTTTCTGCTTTGATGGAGCAAATAGCTGTGATTGTGAATAGAAATCTGCACGTTGGTATAAGAAAATACAGTTGGTTTTATGGTTGGAAACTGAGTGGTTACTAGCTTAAAAGTCTTTTGTCTTTAGTCTTCAGCCTTGAGGGGCAGTGATGGACCCGTTGATTGGAAGGGGCTAAAGCATACTTGGGAGAAAACAAATCAGATTCTTTTTTGTATTTTCTCTCCTGCACTTTCCCTCTCCTTCTTACTTTCTGTTTTCCTTATTGCATAAATAATACATGTTTAGTACAAGATTTTTAGAAAATAGAGAAAGGGAGGAGGATTTAGATTTATATGTCAGCAGCTTGCCCCTGACTCCTGAGTAGCTTTGAGTTACTGTCTTGTGCTAAGTGCGATGGGAAGCTGCCATCTCTTGCGTGCTTGTGCTGTGGCAGGCACGTTTAATCATTGATCTGGGGTTAAGAACTAGACTGTGAACTCGATACTTGAACAGTTTCCTCCTTATGGAGTGAAAATACAAGGGGAAGATTTCCTAAATTTATTGTATCTATGGAAACCTGAAATAAGGATCCCATTGTTGCGTACAGCAGTTCTGTAAGGGATAGAGTCCAATAAAATTTTTGAAAATAATAATGTAAGTAGTACTTTGAAATTATTTGAAACCATTACAAAGTAGTTGAATATTCTCCCATATTTTATTTATCTATTTATATTCCTCTTTGTTCCAAAAAGAATTTGAAGCAGCTGTTTACTTAGCAAATTCTTTATGGACAGTTTAAAAATAACTTAGCTGTACTCTCTCCTAATAATTGCAAAAGGTGAATTTGTGAATTTTTACTATATACAGTTTCAGAATGAAATACCATTTCTCTTATAATAAAGTTTCAGATTTTCATTAAGTATTTTAAATTGGTTTGGTTTATTTATTTCCCCTAAGAGCTATCATTTAAAAGTATCCAATTTTTGTCTTCTGTAGACATGATTTTCTGTTTTTTTGTTTATATTTTTTTGTATGCTGATCATTTATGTTGATTTTATATATTTTGGTCTGTGTTTATTTTCTGATGTTACTGGAATGATGAAAGCTTTTTGTAAAGCACAGAAAGTGGTTGTCAGTTTTTCATGAGCCATGAAGCAAAGTTCTGGAAAAAGTTCATGTGGTGTGCTCATGGAGTCTGTGTGTCTCATGTTGGGCTAGGCTGTTTATATATATTGTGTCACTTAATCCTAACAGCAAACATGTCAGGTAGGTATGATCCCCATTTTACAGATGAGAGATGGGCTCAGAGAACTTAAGCAAGTTCAGACAGCCACATAAATGGTAAAGCTGTGATTTGAACCCAGGCTTGTCCATCTCCATTCCCCTCATTCCGTCATCTTAAAGATTTTATTTATTTATTTATTTTTCCCCCAAAGCCTCAGTAGATAGTTGTATGTCATAGTTGCACATCCTTCTAGTTGCTGTATGTGGGACGCGACCTCAGCATGGCTGGAGAAGCGGTGCGTCCGTGCACGCCCGGGATCCGAACCCAGGCCGCCAGCGGCAGAGCGCGCGCACTTAACCGCTAAGCCACGGGGCCGGCCCTCATTCCGTCATCTTAAACTGTTTCTTTAGTAGTGAACAAGAGTTGGTCTATGATCCATCGTTATTTGATTTGTGCCCCCAATCTCATTCTCTCGCAGTGTCAGGGGCATTCCTTCGGATGAGAAAAAAGCCATGTAGCAGAAAAATGCCTTGTTCCCCTTCATGATCCTGTGAAGTCTGAAGTGTAGGGAGGGATGGTGGAGTGGAAGGAGCACACACAAGGGTTGGTGCTGTTTGGCCTGAGCATGATCCAGTCTTGTCTGCTTACTAGCGATGTGGTCTGGAACCAGTAGTTTAATTTCTCTGAGCCTTAGTTTCGTCATCTTTAAAATGGCTGCTTCGTAAGATGGTTGTGATGTTTGGAGATAAGGTAGGTAAAACTTTTAAATCTACTTCCTGGCACATAGTAGATACCTGAGAAATGGTGGCTGCTGTTATAATGAGTGAAGGCAAAGAACTTTTATATTGTCAGGGATACGTGGATGTTGGCTTTTCGGATCAGTCTGCATTGCCTTATAGGCTGCTTAATTCATTTTGCTTAGGTATTGTTCCTCCCTTCCAAAAAACAACCAATGAACCAAAACTCCTTGCTTTTGCTGTGAGGAGGAGGAAAAACTAGTCTTTTAAAGCTCCTTGTTGGTGGCAAGTATTTGTATTACTCAAACTTCCTGAAATTATTATTGTAAACAGGCCCAGGACATTCTGGTACAGGAGATGGAAGTGGTGAAACAAGGAATGAGCCACGGAGAACTCTCAAGTGAAGCTTATAACCAGGTGTGGGAAGAATGCTACAGTCAAGTTTTATATCTTCCTGGGCAGAGCCGCTACACACGGGCCAACCTCGCTAGCAAAAAGGACAGAATTGAGTCACTTGAAAAGAGGCTTGAGGTTGGTATCCTTAAAATTCTAATTTAAATGTACTTTGATTGAAATAATGAACTAGGGTATAATACTAGAGTATAATTCTTTGCTGAAGACAACTTCAGAAAAATAGACCTGAGGTGATTATTGCCTTTGCAGTTCTTGAGGGAAAACTACAGTGAAGTGTTTGATCTTCCTTGGCCTTCCTCACTGGTTTTTCAGAATTGCTTGCCTTCGTGATAAAGAAAGCCCTCCAAGTTGACCCCAGGTCAGTCAGAATGTGGGAGCAGGAGCCAAGAAGTTAACACTAGTCACTCAAAACAATGTAGATCAATGCTAGCCTGTTTTCTCTAAGGAGGGATCTCAGTGGTACCAAGGAGCTTTTTTTCTATAGCCAAGAGAGCACATTTACAGAACTTTGGTACCTTTCTATTCATCCTCTGATTCCTGTGAGTTTAATTTACAGAAAGAGTGCTGAGCTGGATTATCTAGACAATGGCTTCCAAGATTTCATGTTTATGAAAATGTTGAAATGTACTAGATGAGAGTTTCATGGCACGTGGTTTCTTCATAGAGTCTGCATTTTTTGAATTCCAGAATCTGTGTAGGCATTTTGCCAATGGCATGCAAATTGTGGTTCAAGGACCACTAGGCTGCCTTGTGGATTCTTAATGGTGGTCTTCGGGGATGTTTCTGAGGCCAGGATAGGATGGGAAGGAGAAAGGGTGCTTCAGGCACTCAAATGCAGAAAATGGCCTCAGTTTCCTCTTCTCTGACTGCCAATTTCTCTTTACAGAAAGCAGATTTGAAAATATTTTTATTTAGGGTTAAAATAAATAGTAAAATCACTTGGGGTGATTGGGGCTGTTTGAGGTGAGGGAAATGAGCAGGAAAAGCAGTATCTTTTAATTTAAAATTATTGTAATTCTTAATTTTACCTTTAAGATTACATATATGGGCACCTAGTTGTTAATGCCCGTGAACTTCTTTTATCATTTAGTGGGAAATTAGAGTTTCTTTCTGAAGTAATTCTATATTGGGTGAAATTTTAGCAGTCCGGTGCTGCTGGTCACTCTAGTTGTATTACAAGCCTCCAGCAGGGTGTGCTGTTGCTCTGTTTTAATTCACAGTTAAAATCAGGGAAAGTAGAACATCAGTGGTTAAATTTTAAGTTATATTTTCTGTTGTATAGGCTTCATTTCTTATAAATGGTAGTTAGCAGTGTAATTCTGATCTAAGGTCAGCATCATAATTGATTGGGAAGCTATTTGGAAAGTTTCCTTGTAACATTTATATATGAATACTTAGGTCTCTCACTTAGTTGGAAAATCTTCTCATTTGAGGTGGGTAAACTCTTTCTGCCTCAAATGGTAAGGACATTTTGTGCCGTTTAAAACATAAAAAAAAGAGTTTTTCCCTAAATCTCATTTACTTTGTCGAGGCACTAACTTTCATGACAGCAAATAAATGTGTCACAAAGTGAGTGGTGCCGTAAAGTACAGTAATTTTTATTTCTGCGTTGAATTGGTCTTGTGAGTTTTGAAGGGAAAAATACAGAAAGAACCACTGCTGTTCTTTTGGAGATTTATTTGGGTCGTTTATGAGCAACCATTAAAAACATGTGGTTCTCTTTGTTCAGTTCAGTACCAGGAACTGAAATCTTCCGTTGAACTATTTTTGTTGAAGGATTGGTGATTTTGGAAGAATATTCATAAAACAGTCTGAAGTAATTTTTCTTTTCTTGACTCCTGGATAACTTACTTTATTGTTTACCCAACTAGTTACTTTTAAAGAATATGTAATCAAATCTTTTAATTTAGTAAACTGTGCTTATTTCAAATGAAAGTTCATTAAATCTTTAAAAAGAAGAAAAGAAACTCAAAAACCCAAATAAACAAATCCCTCATTTTATTTGTATCCATCCCTAATTCAGAACTAGGTTTGTCTTAGCTTATTTTAGTTTTTGAGGACACAATTCCACTGGTTTGAAATACATAAATATTTTATTTCAGTTGTGGTACTTCTTTCATCATTTCAGTTGATTGCTAAATTATAAACATTATTCAAAGTTTGTTGTGGGGAAGGAACTCCAGTTGTATTATATAAACTAAATGCTATACTTAAATTATCCTTTCCACTCTTAGGTTCGGGGGATATGCCTTTCTGTGCAAGCACAGTACACCAAGGCTGCCAGTGTGTTTGATTTTTGCTGCCATGAACTTTGGAACAGTGAATCTAAATTATGGCCCTATCACAGTGTATCAAGCAAGATGAAATCCAGCTTTGTCGTGGTTGGTGTCTCCTAAATGGGTTAAAAAAATATGCCCTAAGGTTTATATTGGAGCTAGTCTTTGAGCCGTTACTCATGATTAATATTTGAAATTTAGAACTTAAATGAAAATCCTTAAGATACTCATTTAAAACTAATAGAACCATCTCAGATTTTATGTGGAATATGGTAGGTGGTACATGGAGTCTGTTAAATAAATAGAATCAGAACGTAGTCACAGGTCAGAAGTAAGCGGGAAAGACTTGTGAATTATAACCAAGTCCATGTATTTTATTCTGCTTTGGAGGCAGAATTAATGTTAGAACCTTGCCAGACATTCGTGTGTAAAATAAGGCAGCAGCAGCAATCAGAAATGACAGCTAATATCAGAAAAGGAAAAGTTAGAAAGCATAACATATTGAGGCCATTTAAACATGGTGGCAAAAAGCCCTATGTATTTTAATAGCTTCTGAGGGCATTATAGGTGTATGGTAGGAGGGTAGAGTGATTGCTGTTTATACTGATACCCCAAATTAATAAGAAAAGCTTAATTTCTGTTTAGTGTCATTTTTTTTTTTTTTAGAGAGAGATGGCTCTAATTGTAGAAAAATTTTCATCAAATGGTTAAAAATAAAAGAGCTTTAGTACTTATTTAATCATATGGTCAGTGAATATTACTGAACATCTGCTCTGTGCCAGCTCCTGTTCTAGGCCCTGGGGATGCAACAGGAACAGGGCAGACAGGCTCTCTGCTCTTGTGGACCTCAGTTATCTGGAAAACGCTCGGTGTGGAGAACCTCATTTTCTGACGATGCCAGATAAATGAGTCATTACTGTATTTGGGAAGTGCAAATAGAATTTGAAGTGTTCTAATTTGTTTCCACTTTAAGTGGAAATAGGAAATGGTCTGAAGACATAATTATTTTGAGTGAAATAATTTCCAGTAGGTGCAAAAGTGAAATGAGAAGTCTGAATTCAGGCCTGCTATTAAATTTAATAGTATTTGAAATAGTATCTAAACTGCTGTGTTGAGGAAGTTTGGCTGAAAAGTAGATTTTGTCATGTTAGCTATAAAAATGGAAAGGCTTTCCTTAGAGGTGGAAACTAGGTCCAGAAGTAATACTTCTTCCTGTATTTTACTGGCACAGTCAACTTAGTCAAGAAATATTATGTAACATTGACTTCTTGGAAATAAAGTAACGTAAAGAACACAGATAACACATTTAAAATCCTTCTCAGTGTATTTGTAGAACTCTTATGAGGACCCTTGACTTTCCCGAATGGTTATATTTCAGCAAAATTGGCTGCACAATGGATCCCATTTTCTCAGGGATTTTCATTATAAAGTCATATATTTTCACACAGGAAAACATTCCCTTAATACTTTAAAGAGTGAAAAGTTAGGGTAAGGATTAAGCCGGTGGGCAGTTCTGGGTGGAGGACTGTGTGTTATAGTGTCTCAGTGAGTTCATGCTTATGTTCCCTTGCGGAGGTGTGTGTGTGGGGGAGGGGGTAGCATGGGGTGCAGGAGGGAAGTTCCCAGTACTTTGGAATGCTCGCGCTCTCAAATTCTGCTCTCTGCCATGACCCTTAAAGGCATTGACAGATTTCTTGGTTCTTTCTAGCAAGAACTCTAGAGCTGGACCACAGAGCTCCTTGGTACAACCGTGTTGCTTCTGTTATGCCTCAACATGGAGTTGAATTTTTGTCATGCAGTTTGTGTGTTTCATTTCCTAACTTATGCCAGTGTAAAGTGCTTGTGATATTGCTTTGTTGGTACATTGCTTTTCTTGGAGAGGTTTTTAGTAAGGTTTTGCCTTCCTGCTTAGCTTACTTTGCAGGGATGCAATTGGACTGTTGCTAAGTCTGATTAGATGCTGACAATAATCGCCTACTTGTACCTGCATCTCATCAATATAGAGAAAGATCACCGATAAAACCGAACGCTATTGAGCAGTGTAGAGATTAAAGAAGAGTCACTCATGGATTCATGTTTGCAAACATTTTGGTGGTTGAACCACATCTTTACTACTATAGGATCATATTGCTGAATGATGGACTAGGAAGTGAAGCTGCCATCAACTCTATATTTATTTTGGGTATCCTTAAACGTGTTTTTCCAGTGGTATAAGGTTATATTCTGAGCCCCCAAGCAAGAGGGATGCTCTTAATGTTTCTGAACCTCACTGTAACAGACTTTAACTGAAGACAGTATTGGAGACCCAAGGATAATGTGTTTATTTTGGAATTATTTAAGCTTAGTAACCTTAACAAACTTAGTGAGTTTGAAAGTAACAATTACACTTTTATAAGTCCCATACAGCCCCCTTTTGTAATGACCCGAGGAAACACTTATGGTTCCACTGATTCATCTCCTGGGGACCATCAGTTTTCCATTGGTCTCTGGCCAGTCTTTTTTAGACAGCTTCTCTTCTATGCGTTTAAAAAATAACATTTGTAGGCATTTTTCTAAAAATAATACCTGTATTTTGTAGAAAACCTTAAAAGAAATTTAAAAAATAAAGAAAAGAAGCCTACCATCTAGACATAATCACCTAAAAATTTTGGGGTGTGTGTGTATATATAAGATTGAATATGATAGAAAAAGATTAATATATATATAAACATACATGCCTATGTGTGGATGAAAGGAGGAAGGTGTTTAAAACTAAATTGAGATCATTATTTACTACTTTGTTCGTTTAATAGTATAATATTGTAAGTATCATTTTAAAAAAAACTGATCACTTGCTCTCATTTAAAGTCTGTGGCAAAGGTTAGCTTTGGTGAAATCTCCAAATTATTACTCTAGTTGTATTCTTAGCTTCTTAAAAAGTTGTTAAATAACCTTTTTTCCCTGTAAAATTTTTCTGAGAGATGTTTGTTTTCCCATAGTTTTATAGCTTGTTAAGAATAAAAGAATTAGGAATTTAAAATTATAAGCTGGGGAAAGTAAAAGCTTTTCTCAAGTGTCAAATAAAATTCTTACAAGTGGGTATGTACAAGTTAATGTCTAAATCAGGGAAAGAATGATGGGCAGATGTATTAATTAAGATGTTGTTTACATGTGTCCAGAATAATTTGTTTTTTGGGCAGCTGTCTGGTGGCATTAAGCCATTTACTCCCACAGCTTGAATTTCTTCAGGCATGTTTGCATTTCAGGGGCTGAGGCAGAGAGGACATTTGGTTTATTAGTGGGGTGGCCTAATGTGTTAGATTTTTCAAGTAGGGCACAACTGCATAGTTTCATCACTTAGTGGCTGGGTGGCCTAGGGGGAGTTACTTAACCCTTCTGGGTCTCAAATTTCCTTGTCTGTAAAATTTGAGTGGATAATAGTTTGTATCTCATGGAAGTGAGAGTTTGAGGTAATGTAAGATTAAATGAGATACTGTGTGTCTAGAAAGTACAGTCATGTGCCGCAGAACAATGTTTTGGTCAACAATGAACCAGACCCCATAATAGACGATGGTCCTGTTAAGATTAGTACCATATAGCCTAGATGTGTAGTAGGCTATACCATCTAGGTTTGTGTAAGTACACTTTATGATGTTTGCACAACGACGAGATTGCCTAATGATGAATTCCTGGAATGTGTCCCTGTCATTAAGCGACGCATGACTGTGGCAAGTTGTAGTGAATGGGAATTCTCTCCCATGTCTCTTAGGTCTTTTCACCCTTATCTAAATTGAATTAAACTTGGTTTGATACTATGAGGTATCAAAAGTAACTTTACCTTGAACAACAGGGTGGCTAGGTTGTTATTCTATAAATTTTGATGAATGTCTGAAATTTGAGACATGGGTTGATTTTAGGAGAGAGATTGAGACTTAAAGCTCAGATTTTGGTTAGTGTAAATGGATTTTACATAATTGTGGATTTTAATTTAACATTGCATAAATACATTTTAGTATATTTAAATAGTTGACATACTTGTAAATTTTAATGTCTCCATTATATTTCATTTTATTGATGTTTCATGGTTGGTGGTGTATGGTCTTAACAAAATAATTAGCCTTTGGAGTAGATATTAAATTTGAATTTTAAAGAACCTTTTATTATGAGAATTTTCAAATATACCCAAAAGTGGACTGGTATAATGAGTTCTCATGTATTATCACCCAGCTATGGCAGTCATCAACTCATAGCCACTCTTGTTTCATGTTATTCTCCCTCCCCCATTATTGTGAAGCGAATTTCAGACATCACAAAACAGAATTACCATGCATGAAATTTGTCATCTTGGTCTCCTTACACATTTATATGTAGATGTATTCTCATTTATCTCTTTTTTTTGTGAGGAAGATCGGCTCTGAGCTAACATCTGTGCCCATCTTCCTCTATTTTTTTTTGTATATGGGACGCCACCACACATGGCTTGATGAGCAGCTCATCGGTCCTCGCCTGGGATTTGAACCTGTGAACCGTGGGCTGACAAGCGGAGTGCACGAACTTAACCACTGCGCCACCGGGCTGGCCCCTTATCTCCTCTTTTGATTTGAATTTTACTGTTTTTTTGGATATAGTCAGCTTTAATTATATCAAGTGTTGTCCTCTTCTAAATACCTAATAGTTATAGTGAACTTTAAGAATATTAGAAATCTTGTGCTGATACCTATTTAAAGCACAAATTTCCATTGTCCCCATATTTGGGAGGCTTGTCTGGTGACAAGTGAATGAAGTACTTAATTCCAACTCCACTACTAGCTTTGTTAGATGTTTAAGAAGACTTTCAAGTGTATCTGTAAGTGCAGATAAGGATTTGAAAAAACATTTTTGAGAACTTTTGGTACATCAGTTGTAAGATGCAGTGCAAGCTCTGTAAGCCAATACTGTTCAAAATCAGTTATCCTTCAAGGTGGTTGCTAATGCTTAATTGTGTGTGTGTTTTTTAAAGGGCTTAGAAATATGAGTCTGGTTAAATCAGAGTCTTCCTGATTCTTTGTATTTTAAACAATAAGGTTTTATACTCTGTTGGACTTTAATGTTGTTTCTGTGTGTATATGAGTGTGGGATGGGGTTGTTGGGGCTGATTTAAGGTAGTTCTGTCCCATGTATGCATGTGCATTTCATGCTTGAGATTTATTGGCTAGAAAAAGGCCAGACGTTATAGGTTAGTTTTTTTCCTCCTAAAGTGTATTATGTGATCATAGGTTGAGCATTTTTCTTCCTTTACATTTTAATGGTCAGATGGCAGATGGAAGATAACTAAGCTAAAATAGAATATTAAAAGCCGTATTCCATTTCTGCTCTATACTTTTATACTGTCTTTCTATAGTTATTTGACTAAATTAATTTTTTCCTGTACTTAAATTTTTTGCATAATTTATTTCCATATTTGCTTAGAATCTTAGCACAATAGTCGAGCCAGAAGACTTATAAAGCTTGAGCTAAGTTAAATAAACTTGTTGGCATTAAATGGAAGCTAGCAACTTTGCAGTTTTAAAATGTTTGGTGGTTTGGGAATAATAAATGACTCAACTATTTGAGGTGAGGTAAGTCCCAGATACAAGGTACCAATCATACTAAATGTGCCTTGGTGGCTAATTAAACACTTTCTGAGCATAAGTATTATGCATTACAGCAAATTGGAAATTGAATATTAATGGAGTGCAGTGTATAGCTAATTGAATTATCTTAACCAATGAAAATGATAATTTGTATGACTAATTTAAAAAAAGCACTCTATGTATTAATTTGAAATTATGTGCTGTTAAGGTTTTTGGAATGTGTATTTGAATTCACATGTGATTAGAGTGTCTAATGTTGATATTCTTAGACCATGCTGAATTATAGTATAAGGAACTTGATGCAACTCATGGATTTAGTTGTTCACTTACTGGGAATGAAAACTTTTTGGTATAGGTCTAGTTAAGAGAAAACAGCTGGCATCTAGCTTCTCTAATGACAATGGCTGAAACAGGATTCTCTATCCTAATTGCCTATTAGAATCGTCTGGGGGCTTTAAAAATACAAAGCTCTGAGACCATTTAAATAAGGGTGTCTGGGTTTAGGGTGCTGGCACTGGTAGATTTTAAAAACTCTGCAGGTCATTCTAAAATTCAGCCGGGGTTGAAAACCACTGGCTTGAAAAGACGTGCTCCAGTACTTGTGGCTTGGTGTGGCGATCCTCAAGAGGCAAACTGCTCACTTAGAGGAAGGAATAGCTACTTTTCCTTGCTTTATTTCCAGGAAGGGGTCCACACCATTTTTTATTAAAGTTGGAATTTTAAAGAAGGTTTTAAAGCCTCATCCTTAGTCTCTTGGCCCATTGGAGAGGAGAGCAAAATGGTTAAACTCTTACTACCTATAAAATAATTGTAATCAAAGCTAACATTTGTTGACTGCTTATTCTATGCCAGTCGCTGGGCAGCTAAGGGGTTTTATGTACATTATCTTATTTAAGCTTCCTAATAACTTTTAGCAATGACTGCCATTTTATTGATGGAGAAATGGAGACACAGAGGTTAAATAACTTGCATCAGCTCAGAACAGCTGGGTGGCAGAGCTGGGTAGAAAGAGGGACTGACTCCCCCACTATACCGTGGTGACTTCACCCAGTATTTCCAGTCACTCTTAGAAGACATATCATTGATTTGTTATCTGTTAGAGGAAAAGGGCTCCTTTATAAGGGACATTATTTATTCATGGATTTATTCTTCAAGTGAATTGCAGAGGAATAAAAAAGCTTATTAACTCGTACAAAATGCTGAAGATATGAGTGGTTTTAAAAGAGCTTTATTTAAATTAATTTTAGATCCATCTCACGTTCTTAAGGCACACACATGCAACATGTCTGTCCCCCTCTCCCTGTAGGCTTATTTGACTTTGACTTTTAATAAACTAAGCTGGAGATGGATAGATATGAGGTACTACTTTTCCAGTAGAAGTATACTTTTATATTTTGAAGAACACTTTCTTTTTTGGTTTTCTTATATATTCTAATCATAAAGCATTGAGAGTGACATATTTGTTTTTAAATCAGATGTTATGCATTGAAATGGATGTTTCCAAGTTGTTATCATGGAAAGTTATATATTTGTTTTGGTGATTATATTGTTTCTAAATATTTAAAAACATCCAATGTACAGTTTTCGTGTCAGTGTTTCATATTCAACAGTATTTTTCTGTGGTGCTATTTCTGCGTATTTACCCCTACTCCCACATTAGGTATCTCAGAGAAAAAGTATTTATGTTGTCACTGTCTTCCTTGTTATAGGGTGCTCTCAGTTGCCTTATTATGAATCACAGAGTATCATTTGGGTACACATTATTCTGAAACTACTTAGTTTTGGTTGCTTATAGAAGTCACTTGATAGAATCAGTTTGCGGGGAGAGAGAGGAAGTTGGAGGGAGGAAGGAAAGGACAGACAGACAGAAAGAAATTAACACAGATGTAATAATTATTCCTGGGGCTTTGACTTTACAATTATGGCATTGTGTGTTGAAAACAAGTATTTGCAGATCACTATGAAGCGATTATATTGTGGGATGTAGAATATACACCTGGAGAAGGTGTTGGCTAATAGGATTCTGCACTACACACCTGCCCCCTTCTCAGCCACCTCTCCTTGGACCCTTTAAGATGGGACTTTCTCTGCCTTGCTGCATCAGCTGTAGAATTTTGTTGAAATCTTCCTTCTGTTAATTGTCCCACTCCTGTTATTTTGTGAGTTTATATGTTTTTAATTATTTTCCCTAATTTAAGCATGATCTGAGAAGGCAGCCCACCTGTGCTCAATATACGTATTTACTAGGAAAACTGTCATTTCTCTTAATTTTATGGGGTCTTTTTACTCCTCAAAACTTAAGAATTTTTTTTGTTGCCAATTGTGATATTCTCTTTCCTTTATGGGGTTTATGCCAAATTTTGGATTATAACATCATAAAAATAATCTAGTAATTTTATAGTTTGAGGCGTTATGTTTTGATCACAACTATGGTACATTAATTGGGTATTAATTCAGTTATTCAATTGTTAAAAATGTACTAGATGTATAAAATAGAAGCACATTTTTGAGATATAGATGGTGAAGATGGGTTGCCGCCAGTCCCAAAATCAATGCGGATTAATGATAGTAGAAGTCATTTTCAGAAGTAGAGAATTTCGTGCTGTAGAATTCAAGCCTGCTTTGAGATTGAATCGTGGGCGAAGTTATAAATAGGTTATTTAGGACTAACCTGTAAAACCCTTCAGGTGCAAGACAAACCCTTCTTAAGCCTCTTTTTGTGTTACAGTAGCTGAGGTATAAGGAACACTAATGTGCTTTGCTTTGAGCAGTGGATGAACCAGTAGAACCTTTTTAGTCCTGTTACTTGGCCTGCTTTTCTCATGTGTGCTGATGTGATCTCTCCTTGCCCCCCAGATAAACAGGGGTCACATGACGACAGAAGCCAAGAGAGCTGCAAAGATGGAAAAGAAGATGAAAATTTTGCTTGGGGGTTACCAGTCTCGTGCTATGGGGCTCATGAAACAGTTGAATGACTTATGGGACCAAATTGAGCAGGCTTACCTGGAGTTACGCACTTTTGAAGAACTCAAGAAACATGAAGATTCTGCTATTCCCCGGAGGCTAGAGGTAACATTCTTGCCTTGCAGCATTGCTTAGAAAGAGACCTGCAAAGAATTATCAGGACTTTCCCTTTTTTTCCCTTCCTGTGCAGGCTGTCTTCTGAAGTTGATACTGTCTGGCTTTTTTCAGTGAGAGCCTAAAGTTTTTGGCTTTCTAATCTAGAATTGCCTGTGTGTAGATGGATAGACCAGGCCAATTGTGGATACAAAGGCTTTTCCTTTACTAATTTTCTGTTTTTATATATGCTATGAAATAGAATATGTAACCCTTGTGATTTGTCCCCTGAAACTTAATTGCATCCCATTCATATAGCTCTCAGAGGTACATTAAACCAGTGTCTTTTTGTTTTGTAACTTAGGATGCTGGGAATATAGCTAGTCATTCCAAAGCATCAAATTCCTTTGACTAGATTTGATTTAACTTTATTTGCCGAGTGTACATGATACAGATAAAGGGCAGCCAGGGCTTATTTAAGTGCATTTGTGGGTATTGATAGGACAATAATGGCTTGTTTATTTGAGATAGCAGCAGAGATTTTACAACCAGATGGTAGTCATATAACCAAATCAGAGAATGGCTGCAGTACAGTCATGTGCCACGTAACGACTTTTCGGTCAGTGACAGACCACATATACGACGGTGGTCCCATAAGATTAGTACCATATAGCCTAGGTGTGTAGTAGGCTATATTGTCTAGGTTTGTGTAAGTACACTCTATGATGTTTGCACAACGACGAAATCTCCCTAAACACCCATTTCTTAGAATATATCCCCATCGTTAAGTGATGCATGACTGTACTAGTTTTGTAGCAAAAGTAGTTGCTATTTTTGTTTCTCTTTGGGAATACTTACCTCTTAAGAGTCATGACTTAACTCAGCTGTTTGTAAGATGAGAAAGTACCTTAAGATATTTTTAGTTTTCAGTGTGCTTACGTATGAAATAATTGTTTAATATTTTTTTCTTTTCAAGTGTCTAAAAGAAGATGTTCAGCGACAACAGGAAAGAGAAAAGGAACTTCAGCATAGATATGCTGATTTGCTGGTGGAGAAAGAGACTTTAAAGTCCAAATTCTGAAGCATAGTTTATATTCTGTCACAAGATGAATTAATTGCTGGTTTTCACACTCTGGAAGGCTGAAACTGATGTTTATCTTCATTGACAAATTTGCCCACGATCTGTGGTTTTTCAGTTGTTTATTTTAAATGATATCGATCTTACACATTCTATGTGTAAAGACTTTAACTCCATAGGACATTTTAGGGTTTAAATTATTAAGACGATCATTCTTTTAGCAGTGTCATATTTGCAAAATTTTTTCAGTTTGGCCTTTAATTTTAAAAGCCTGATTTTAAAGTGCTGCCTGTAACTAAACTCTTGAATAAAAACAAAATATAAAAAATTGAGAATGTAGCCTTTTGTTTGAAGTAATTAGATACTTAAGAGTGCCCACAAACCAGCAAATATGTACTCTGTGTCATATTTAATGAGTAATTCTTGGGTAATCAAAATGGCGATCCAGAATCTTAACTGAAATCCTTAAGAGGCAATGCTTTTGTGGCTTTGTTAGTTTTGACTGTTTTAGTGTAGAATGGTCATTTCTCTGTATACTGACAAGATAGATTAACTTTTTAATAGCTCAGTTTTTTTTTTCAGTATAACTTTAGGGAAGGTCTCTTCTCTGGCCAGCTACTTACACAGTTTATGGATTAGGACTCAAAAGATTTAATTTTTCTTGACCTGTTATTTTCTTGTAAATATTTTTTTGACCGGCGCATTTTAAAGAGTAATTTCAACAAGGCTATCAAATTTTATTAAAGCTCTGTGTTTATGTTAAGTCTATCACACAAGTGTAGAATTTGGGGTATGGGTAAAGGTGAGAAGATCTAACTTTATAACAATTCATATGAAGTCATTTAGGACAGTATTAATTGGCTGCAAGTTCAGTCTAGGCCAACAATGTGTTGGACTCACCAAAAAAGTTTGCCCAATCTTAGACTACTAGGGACTAAAGGGAGGGAAGAAGGGATTCCTTCCTTCCTTCCTTCCTTCCTTCCTTCCTTCCTTCCTTCCTTCCTCCCTCCCTCCCTCCCTCCCTCCCTCCCTCCCTTCCTCAGATATTTATTGACTGTATACCCAGTGTCAGAGTCCTGGAGATAGAAGAATGAATAAAATAGGTATGGTTCCTGTTTTGTGGCGCTTACGGTCTATTGGGAATGATAGACAATTAAAATTCACGTTTATTGAGTGACTCTTCTTATGTGATTTAAGTGTTGTAGATGAACAGTTATTGAGACAAAGTTCCTGCTCATGGAGGTGACAGTAGTAGGAGGAGATACTAAACATACAGAGAAAAGTATCAGATCATGAACTTTAGATTCTATGGAGGGAATTAAAATAGGGTGATGAGAGATAGTGACTGGGTGGCTACTTTAGGTTGGATGATCAAAGAGCTCTCTGAGGAGATAACATTTAAGATAAGATGTGATTGGCAGTTTAGAAGGAGCCATCCTTGTGAGATTCAAGGGAAGAGCCATGCTGGCAGAGTGAATAACTAGCACAAAGCCCCATTGGTGTGTTTGAGGAACAGAAAGGAGGACAGTGTGGCTAGAGTGTCAAGAAATGGCATTTGTATAAGGCCTGGTTGTTATAGGGCCATATATAAGGCTGTGGTAAGGAATTTGAATCTTACTCTATGGTGGGAAGCTATGAGAAGATTCTAAGCAAGGGAATGACATGATTAGATTTGTTTTAGAAGCATCCTGTGGCTGTCCTGTATAATGTCTCACCAGGCTGAGTTAATTTAGGAGCCTGATGCAGTAATCTAGGCAAACAGTAATAGCAACTCAAACTAGGATAGAGGCAGTCCTGATGGAGACAGATGGAAAGATTTGAGCTGTAATAATTCTTTAGTCTCATCAGACCATAAATTTATATTTTCCTGGTATCTAGTCACTTAATTCTAGTACTTCTTTCAGTAACTTCATATGAGTTTTCTAGGAAATACTTTGATATCATCTATGAATAATGATAATGTTTGTTCTAATAATTTTATTTAATTTTTATTACATGTTTTGTTGGCTGAAATGTTTAGAACAATGTTAAATGATGATGATGATGGTAGACGTTCTTGTTTTGTTTCTGATTTTAATGAGACTATCCAAAGTGTTTTACCTTTAGGTTGGCTGTTTTGAGTTAGATATTCTTTATCTAGAAAGGAAATATCCCTCTATTTTTAGTTTTTCAAGAATTTGAATTGGGAATGGCTCTGAAATTTTGTCACATATACTTTCTGGATATCTGTTAAGATGATCATGTAGTTTTTTTTTTTCATTTGATTCATTGATGACATATTAATAGATTTTCCAACATTAAACCATCTTTGAACTTCCGGGGTCAGATAGATTAATTAAAAAAAATTTTTTAAAGAGATTTACGGTTTACTTACATCTTATGTAGACTTGAATTGTATGGATTTAAAAATAGTTGATCTAATAATATTAAGAAAGACTCACTTTGTTTTCAAAATTTGAAGTGATGTACATACTTAGAGCCTAAAGAATTGCATCATTTCAAAACTGGCAGCCTCAGTGCGTTTGTAAACTGCTCACGATTCTGCCACACAGCAGCGCAGCTTTAACTGGTGAACAGATGCCATCAGCCTTCGTTAGTGTACTGCAAAGCCCGGCGTTCTTGACCAGAACCACTCTTGAGAGTGATTTTGGTGACTCTCTGAACATCCACATTGATCATGTTCTCTTACAGGCATTCATTAAGTGGTGGTGTTAAAACTCATGTTGAAAAGCATGTTCAAGTCTCAGTAACTTTGGGACAGAAATTAAATGTGATAAAGAGCCCAAAGAAACCACCACTGTGAGTGAGAGTCTCATTTGAAATATTAGAAATAATGCTGAGATAAGAAAAAGCATCTCAAAGGAAAAAAATACACTACAGTGATTATAGACTTATACTGTCCAACCATGCATCCTCTGTTTTTACGTTTATTTTTCTGGGAAAATTAGTTTTGAAATACTTGATATCTTCTGGAATGCATTTCTTCTAAAATATATCTGCCCTATGGGTACTACAGAATTTGATTTGCTAATAATTAGGGAAATTGCTTTGGTCTTTTGGGCTGCCATTGTCTAGGTTTTAACATGGGGATTTTGCTCGCTCTCTAAAGTGAATAGGATAACTATATATTTTTCTGTGATTAAGCAGTTCTGTTATAGTATGGCAGTGATTGGTTCCATGAAAGATTGAAGGACCATGCTTATAAAACTTCTAAGTTCGGAGCCCTTTTTGGAAATAATTTCTTGATATAACTATCAGTTTCTTCTGTGATTATTAGTATGTTTTCTGTTTTTAAATTTAAATTTAAAATTTTCTGTTTTAAAATGTATTTTTCTTTTTGTGTTTATTATCCACTAAATTTACATAATTTATACTTCTCCAGAAAACTTTTCATTTTGTTGAAATTTAGTACATTAGCAGAGAATTTTAATAGAAATAGGATAAAAAAATCTCATTTCTATTAAATTTGCTACTTTTAAGTTATAAGAAATTTGCCTTTTCTTAATTCTACCATGTCTTATTTTTTCCTTGATTAGACTTGCTACAGGTATCTTTTTTCCCTTCAAAAAAACTAGTGTTTGGATTTGTTTATCAATTGTGATTTTGTTTTAAAATGTATTACTTTCTCATTTTATGTTTATTATTTCCTTTGTTTTCTCTGTAATTTTTTGAGTCTGATGCTTATTTTTTATTTTTGTTTGTATACAAATGAATACATTGAAGGCTTTTGGTTATCTCTAATTTTAAAAATGTTCACATCCCAGCTATGTTGATGTGTCTTGTGTTCTAAGTAGGTTTATCATTGTGTTTTAAGTTTTTGGTTCAATAATTAAGAATATTTAAAAATTTCAGTGTGGTTGGCTTTTTTTTTAAATCTCTGCTACTTGTAGGATTTTTGCCTTGTGGAAAGAAAATATGGCTTATGTAGTTTCTGCTTTTTAGAATTTATTGAGGTTTTGGGGCCTAGCATTTTAAGAAAGTGTTCTGTGGATGTTGTAAATGAAGGTTTATTCAATTTGTGTGGGACAGGTGAACATATAGCTGTTCAACCACTTTAATTATGTTATTAAAATCTTATTTTCTTATTTTTGGTTATGAACTACTATAGACTAATAGTATTGTCTTAGAGTCTCCTATTATAGTTATTTTTCTCAGCTTCATCTTGTTTGTCTAGAGCTTTTGCCTTATATATTTTGATACTGTTATTTAGTATACAAATACCTGTGTCTGTTAGGTACAATTCATAAAGAAGACTTACTAGTTTAAAGTTACTGTTTTTGTCCTATTTATGCTTTTTGCTTTGAATTTTACTTTCTTTGATATTAGAATATTTCTTTGTTTTGGTTTATATTTACTTGATAAATTGTTGTCTGTCCTTTTATTTTTGACTTTCATATAATCTTTAGTTGTCTTTTAAGCAGCATGTCCTGTTGGATTTTATATTTCAACCCATTTGGAGAGTCTTTGCATTTTAATAGAGAGTCTAATGTATTTGCTTTTATGTTAATTACTGACTTTGGTCTTCTGTGATCATGTTTTATGCTTTCTCACTGATTCCTCTCATTTTCTAAATGGACTGTAATTTCCTGGCTTTAATTTTCTTAGTGATTTAGAAAATATACATCCTCTTTTAAATTTTGCAAATGATTGTGGTATCATTTAGGGTTCAGGAGAAAGAAACCATACCAGTAATTGGAACAGGGAAAATTCAATATGAAGAATTATTAATTAGTAACAGGGAATTAGCCACTAAGAGGGGCAAAGACATCTCTAAAGAATACAGGAATAGCAGATGTAGGGAGCAGTCATGTCTTGTAGATTGAGAGAACGCCAGGAAGGAACAAACTTGGAAGAGCCCTTTCCCGCCCCACAAGGCTGAGATTCAGATCCCAGTGAAGAGGGTGTGTTTGGCCTGCTGGAGGGACAAGTTTGTGGAGGTGCCACGGTTTGGGGTGGCAGGCAGGTATCAGGGAAACTTGCCAAGAGGTTACTTGCTGGGGTGCTGGTGACACTTGCAGGAAAGCTGCCTGCTGGGGTGCCAGCAAAACTCTGGAGGATGTGTGCCACGCTGTTTCACACGTCGCTGGCAGAGAAGCCTCCTGCCGGTGAGAAAGCCACACTCTGACAGTGACGCTGTAGGAGCGCAGAACCAGGAGACGGTGAAGCCCCTTCCGCTTGCAGTGTCCCTCCAGTGCCTTCTATTTACAGTGCCTAATACTGTGTCCGCCGGCAAAGGAGAAATGTTGATAGGTTACAACTCCAGTATCACAAAGTGGGGCAAGAGGATGGATTTGGAGCTGACACAATAACCATTGTTCTTCCAAGTCCCACTCAAGCCTGTATTTTTCTTACTGGCTGAGTAAAGAATGAAGCTGTTGTCTGAACTATTTTTAATTCCACTAACAGCTCTTCACACCATGGTCAGGGGACTGTTTATGTATGTCTCCAGGGAAACTCCAGGGTACACATCCTGTTTCACTTTTCAAAGCTGTTGATTTCATCTGCTTGTTGTCCCTGGGAGCCAGTCTTTGGGTTTGGATCCGAGTTTTTCATCTCTCTGCCTGGCCTTGTGCTTAGAGCATTTGTTGGAGTGTTTCCTTGGTTCTTAATTCTTCCTGCAATCGTACTTTATTTTTTTAGGTCCCGTTTATTCCACATTTGCAGCCAGAAATAAAGCCAAGGAGGAGAGTTCAGACAATATTGTCTCTTATAAAAAAGTTTATTTTTATCAGTAATACATGGATATGTCTACAAAATCAAATTCTGAGATGATGATGATGGCCGGAATCTCTTGGATTTTTGGATTTTCTTACTCTCCACGTAAAAACATAGCAACCAAAAACCCATAGACAACGTTTACCACAAAGCTAGATGACAAGATATCCCCATGGACTCCAAAATATGAGTGGGTGAGGATAAACCACCACCAGACACAAGACCTGTGTGCTGTTGTGTCTGTGCAGGGAAAATTAAAGGGAGGCAATGGGGCATCTAACACACTGAGAGCAGGAGAACCCTAACGTGGCCAACAGGTATTCGTGGAAGGAGTGGTGGACCAATTCGAGAACAGTGGCTAAAACTGGCAAGGCTTTTGCCCACTGCAGTCATGGGTGAGTGAAAGGGAGTAAAAGTTTGAAGGCAAATTAGCAAACGTGATGATTAATGTGTTAACACTTTTTTAGATAGGCCTAACTAAACATTTAAAAAGTCTTCTGTCTCAAAGCAAGATTCTTTCCCTTGGAAAAAAAATACAGCAATTTAGTAATGGATGGATATTAAAATTACCAGCTATAACACATTTGTTAACTTACCATGTAAGAGTTACACTGTCCAGTATGTGATGTGTGACTGTTGAGCCACATGTGACTATTGAGCACTTGAAAGGTGGCTAGTTCAAATTGAGATGTGCTGTAAGTAACTTACTGGATTTTGAAGACTTAGTGTGAAAAAAAAAAAAAAAATTCAATTTTTTATATTGCTTACATGTTGAAATAAGAATATTTTTGATATAGTGGGTTAAATAAAACAATGTTATTAAAATTAAGTTCACCTGTTTCTTTTTTTAAAAATGGGGCTAGTAGAAAATTTGAAATTATGTATGTGACTTGCATTATATTTCTACTGCACAGCACTGTTCTAATTTTTTGTTATTGATTTCTAATTTAATTCCATTTTGATTTGAGAAGATACTCTGGATGATTTCAGTTTTTTAAAATTTGTTGAAACTTTTATTGAGGTCATAATAGTGTATAACATTGTGAAATTTCTGTTGTACATTATTATTTGTAAGTCACCATGTATATGTGCCCCTTTACCCCTTGTGCCCACTCCCCAATCCTCTTCCCCGCTGGTAGCCACTAATCTTTTCTCTTTGTCCATGTGTTGATCTTCCACGTATGAGTGAAATCATGCGGTGTTTGTCTTTCTCTTTCTGGCTTATTTAGCTTAACATAATACCCTCAGGGTCCATCCGTGTTGTTGCAAATGGGATGATTTTGTCTTTTATGGCTGGGTAGTAGTCTCTTGTATCTATGTACCACATCTTCTTTATTCATTCATCAGTCAGTGGGCACTTGGGTTGCTTCCACGTCTTGGCTATTGTGAATAATGCTGCAGTGAACATAGGGGTGCATAAATCTCTTTGAATTGTTGATTTCAAGTTCTTTGGATAAATACCCAGTAGTGGGATAGCTGGGTTGTATGGTATGTCTATTTTTTTTTTTTTAAAGATTTTTTTTATTTATTTATTTTCCCCCCAAAGCCCCAGCAGATAGTTGTATGTCATAGCTGCACATCCTTCTAGTTGCTGTATGTGGGACGTGGCCTCAGCATGGCCAGAGAAGCGGTGCGTCGGTGCGCACCCGGATTCGAACCCGGGCCGCCAGCAGCGGAGCGTGCGCACTTAACCGCTAAGCCACAGG
This sequence comes from Diceros bicornis minor, assembly GCF_020826845.1. Taxonomy (NCBI): domain Eukaryota; kingdom Metazoa; phylum Chordata; class Mammalia; order Perissodactyla; family Rhinocerotidae; genus Diceros; species Diceros bicornis. The sequence continues at coordinate 21,457,678 of NC_080753.1, read as the reverse complement.
GCCGGCCCATATGTCTATTTTTAATTTTTTAGAAATCTCCATATTGTTTTCCACAGTGGCTGCACCAGTTCACATTCCCACCAGCAGTGTAAGAGGGTTCATTTTTCTCCACATCTCCAACATTTGTTATTTTCTGTCTTGGTAATTATAGCCATTCTAACAGGTGTAAGGTGATATCTCATCATCATTTTGATTTGCGTTTCCCTAATGATTAGTGATGTTGAACATGAAACTTGTTTTATGGCCCAGCATATGGTCTGTCTTGATGAATGTTCCTTGTTCACTTGAAAATAATGTGTATTCTGCAGGCTGTTAATGTTCTGTAAATACCAGTTAGGTCACATTGATCAGTAGAGTTCAAGTTTTCTATATGCTTAATGGCTTTTTTGTCTCCAGTTGTCTAAGTTGCTGAGAGAGGTATGTTGAAATCACCAACTATAATTGTGGATTTGCATATGTCTCCTTTCAGTTCTATCATTTTTTTGCTTCTTCTGTGTAGAAGTTTTGTTACTATCTGCATACCCATTTAAGATTATTCTATCTTCTTGTTGCATTGTCCCTTTTGTCATTATGAAATGTCCTTCTTTATATCTGGCAACATTCTTTGTCCTGAAGCCTACTTTGTCTGATATTAATATTGCTACTCCGGTTATCTTATAGTCAGTGTTTGCATGCTGTATTTTTCTCCATCTTTTTACTTGAACCTCTCTGTCTCTATAGTCAGAGTGGGTTTTTATAGGTATCATTTGTTGGTTTTGGTGGGCATGTATCTTAGACTGCTTGATATTCCACAGATCACTGAGGCACTGTTCTTTTTAAAAATTATCATTTCTTTTCTCTTCTGTTCTTCATTTCATATAAATACTATTGCTGGGTTTCAACTTCACTGATCTTTTTTTCTGTAGTGTCTAATTTGTTATTATTCCTTTCTAGTGAAATTTTCATTTCAGATGTATTTGTCTTTAGCAGTTCCATTTTGTTCTTTTTTACATCATTTCTCTCATTATTTCATATTTTCCTTTACATTCTTGCATATAAAGAGCATGTTTATAACAGCTTTTTAAACATCTTTATCTGCTAATTCCATCATTTGTCATTTCTGGGTCTATTTCTATTGACTGATTTTTCTCTTGGTTCCTGATTATTTTCCAGTCTAGTACCTACAAAGGATGGTACACATTGTGAATATTACGTCACTGGCTTTTGTGCTTTTTAAAATTATATTGGGCTTTATTCTAGCAGGTAATTTACTTGCAGATCAGCTTAATCCTTTTTGAGGCTTTGTTTCAAGCAAACTATGGCCCATGCCTGTTTTTGTAAATAAAATTTTATTGGAACACAGCCACACTCATTTGTTCCATGTTGTCTGTGGCTGCCTTTATGCTGCAATAGCAGAATTGAGAAGTTGTAACAGAGACCATGTAACTTGCAAAGCCTAAAATATTTACTCTCTGATCCTTACAGAAAAACTTTGCCTAGCCCTCCTCTAGTAAAGTATTATTATTTAAAATGAATTTATAGATAAATATTTAAAAACTTTCTCAGTTTCAATTTCTAATAGAATAAATACCAATAGATATAACCCACATAGAAGATTTTTGGCATGCTCAGTTTTTAAAAGTGTAAAGGGATCCTGGGATCCAGAAAATTGAGAACTGCCAATTTAGGTTAAACTTGCTGCTTCTGAGGAATGTCTTCTGCTCCGAGAGTCTGCAGCACTCTGTGATCTCTGATCAGAAGTGCCGTGTGCCCTGCTCTCCCGGGTCCTTCCAGCCCCACCCATGTGCCTGGGAAAGGCTGGGGTGGCCATGTCTCGTGCATGCAGTGTCTCTATCCTTTCCTTACTCTCATTCTTGGATTCTGAGGCTTTTCAACTTAAATAAGCAGCAGAAGTGACTAGTTAGGTTTTGTTGTTTTGTTTTGTTTTGTTTTCTATCCTGATGCTAGAGAGGTGTGCAAAGTAGAGTCATGAGGGAACCCTAAGCAATTAATACAATAAAGTCTTACTTACAGATGAGGTGACTAAAATCTCATGAGGGGAAGGGATTTGCCCAAATAATGAAATTGATGTTTGAGCCAAGTCCAGGGTCCAGGCCTTGTTTTTCTGCTTTAGTCAGCTGCCATGGCATCTGAAATCTCAGACTAGACTGATCAGTCCCAGAACACCGATTGGTTTTTAAATAAAACAACCGTTTATAGTACTGTACCTAATTAACCTGAAGGACTTGTCACCCTGAAAACTGGCATAAACCAAAGGTTTAAACAAATCCAGCTTTTTGATTTATGAATAATTATGGAGGTTCTTTCTGTATCTTGGGAGTATATCTTGTGCTGATAACCTTTAAAACTGAATTTATGGAAAAGCAATTGTCATCTTTTCCCACCAAGCATCATGTGATGTTCTGTCCCTGCTCCCCTCCTGCCAAGAGCATTTGGCTGAGTGTACTCGAAGATTGTCCTGGTGTAATAAAGTGGCTAAAAAACAGAAGTCGGACCAGATTTTAAAAGCGATGTGTATGGCTTGCCTCTAGGAGGTGTATCATGGATTAATTGGGAGATTAAGCATATAGTTTCTTCTCTGTTCCCATAGTATCTCTTGCAGGAAACTTAATATCTGACTGAGAGTGGAAATGGTCAAAGTATGTGGGTGATGGTTATTTGATTACTCCGAGGAGAATTTGCTGCCCAACCAAAAAGATCAGCCCTGCCAACGCTTGTGTTTAAAACTCTTTACCTGAGGAAGGAGAGGTCAAGAAACCTGTCCAGATTTAGGGTTTGCTTGCTTGAGAAATCTGACGAGAAATTTTTAACATGCACAGAATTGTCCAGTGTCTGCCCCCAGAGTTTGGAATTGGTTCATAATGTCTGGCGGAAGAAGAAGGAAGAGAACTGCAGCCATGTTTTAATTGGTGTTAGCTGGCGGGGAGCTAAGGCTGGGCATGAGCGAGCCACCTCTTCTCTGCTTGGTGAGTTAGGAGGAGCCCATGTGAATGAACAGCTTCTGAATACTTACGGGATTGCACCTTGGAGAAGTGAGTTTGGAGGGAGGGTGGGGATCTTAGCAATGATGAGCCTGCAGATGGGAACAGGCACTAAACTAGAGGGATTGGCAGCAGTTAACCTACAGAATTTTCATTTTCAGGGGGAGGGGGGATGGAACCAGAGGGTGGGACTAGGGAGAATCATGACATAGAGACTCACGTGTGGAGTTATTTTCCAGGTCACCTGTTTGGTTTTATTTTCTGCTATTGCTTTGATGTTAATCAAGTATTTTGGTCTTGCCTTTAATAAGAATTGGCTCTGACGTGACATGCCTGTTATGGTTGGGTAAGGAAGTGATGATAGCACACCTCTTCCAAATTCCTCCTGTCTCTTCTCTGCCAGGGGCCCGTGGGGTGTGGTCCTAAACTGGAGGCAGCTGGCTCAGTGTTCTGTGGCTCACGTGCTGTCTTGTGGTTAAATGGAGGAATTGCTTTCAAATCAACAAGTGAGTTAAGACGTTTTGACCTTCAAATCTGAGAAACAGAACATGTTCATTCTCAAGCGTCATCCCTATTTTCAAGCGAACTTGCTTCTTTGGAAATCTTTATTTTGAACTAGATGAATTCCAAAATAATACTAGGTCCTAAAACCCCTAGCAGATAATGAAGAAATAAAAGCAATATTTTGCTTGGTGATAAAACCACAGCAAATATGTAGAGGGAAAAACCTAAACAAAACCAGTGCTCTCTGAGAAACAGAGGTTCACCCGACCCGAGACTTAAGTCTCCCTCAGTAGACTGAGCTGTTAACGCCTCAGCATCCAGCCCTAGTAGGCACCCCGTGAGTGTGGACAAGGCAGTGACCGTCTGCATCTACCTGTGATGAGGCTCTAAAGTACCGTGACTGACTGTGGAGCTATTTCATAAGCATCAGGGCGCATGTGTGGCCTTTTCCCAAGGAGTCTCCTGGGAAGCCATGCACTTAGTCCAACAATGCAGCCACTGCTTAAAAAAAAAGTCTTTGGGACAGCTTTTGGGGATTCTTTTGAATACCTCCAGTGGTGTTCAGGAAAGACTGACATGGACGTAGGTTGGAAAGGAGAGAGAGAGAGGCGGGAAGACTGGTGAGAAGTTATCGCAGGAGCCCAAGAACAGGTGATGAGGGTGGGGGCAATGGAGACAGGAGAGTGGATTCAAGAAGCTTTGTGAAGGCTGAATTGAAGGGTTGGTACCTGGATATGGGGGCAAAAAAATGGCTCTGGGTTCGTTGTCTCTGACAGAGACAATAATGATACCTCTGACAAGATGGCAAGGGAAACTGATTTTGGAGAAAAGATGAAATGGTTGCTTTTAGTGGAAATATCAAGCAGGCTTTGGGTTTGGAGATCAAAAGAGAGGTTGTTACTGGAGACTGATCTGTGCTGATTTATGGAATAAACATCATTGAGTACAGGCATACCTTGTTTTATTGCACTTTGCTTTATTGCACCTTGCAGATACTGCATTTTTTACAAGACCCTCCACCAGTAAAAAGGTTATGACTTGCTGAAGCCTCAGATGATGGTTAGCATTTTTTAGCAATAAAGTATTTTTTAATTACATTGTCTTTTAGCCACAATGCTATTGCACACTTAATAAACCACAGTATAGTGTAAACATAACTTTTATATGCACTGGGAAACCAAAAAATTCGTGTGACTCACTTTATTGGGATATTTGCTTTATTGTGGTGGTCTGGAACCTGCCCACAATACTCTGAGGTATGCTTGTACCTGTTATCATTACAGCTTGCATTTAGTAAGCATCTCTCATACTAGAGACGATGCTAAACTCCTCTATGCACTAACTTAATCCTCACAAAACTGAGAGGTGTAGGTGCTCTATTATCCTCATGTTATAGATGGAGATAAGTGGTTTGAAAGGGCAAATTTTACCCTTTTCATCCCTAATTAAGGCAGAATTAAGTGAAAGAGTAGGAAACAAGAAGAAATAAATGAAAACATCAATGGTATTACCGATGAAACCAGACTGGAGGATGGGGCTTAGATTTGTGCTGACAGTGGCTTCCTAGTGCTCCCACTACCCCCAGGCCTCAGAGTAGCCGCTTTATGGGCCAGTGTGAGTTTGTGGAGCAGATGGATTCACCCGGACTGCTGCCTCCCTCTGGTCTCTCAGGGCTTTGGTCCTGTATATTTTGATGGGTTCTGGCAACTTTGCAAAGGTCTGTTGGTTGCTGGTTGCAGCAGGTGAGTTGATAAAGCAGGACCGAATTCCTGGGAGACAGGCTCCAAGATGGTCGTTTCAAGAGAACCTAGCCCTCGGCAGGCAGGGGTAGGCTGGGAGGGCACTGGCAGCCAACTGCTAGGTATTCTGAGTGGACTGTCTCTGTGGACTTCAGGAGCATTCAGGCCTGGAGCCTCACTACGCTAAGTGTGGTCTCAGCATCACCCGGCCCTGCTGAATGGGAATCTGCATTGTAACATGATTCCTCAAGTGGTGTGCATGCACAAAGTTTGGGAAACACTGCTGGAACCGTACCCAGGAGCTGCGTTGTACATGAAGGAGAAGCTTGTTTCTCTCCTTGTTGCCCCCTGCTCTCGGGAAGGCTTGATTAATATTCTCTTCCCTGTGGAGGCCTTCCTGCTCCAAAGGCTGCCAACTGGCCCTTCCTTCGATCACTCATTATATCAACAATTTGTCCGTTATTTGGGAGCAGTGAAAAAAGCCTTCTCAAAACATGCCCTGAAGCTCATGGGGCATATGTGATAACTTACTCAAACCAACCTGATACTTATTTCATTTCCCAGCATAGTCCACTCCAAAGAGTTTTTAAAAAGTAATTTTCTGAAACCTTTGGATAGGCCATTTGTTTCACTATAAGACTTTCTCCCCAGAGGGATTTGTGATTATAACTGGAGTGAGAAAGCTCTGTTATTAGAAATAATATTTGGTCCTAGAAAGCTCTAGAGAACTTTGTTGGAAGGGGGAGTAGTGGAAAGGGCAGGGGGAGTTAGGGGTGAGGATGAGGAGAACAAGGCTCTTGCTGTATCCACAGTTCCCATTTTTGTACTTTGACAAAGAGGCAGAGAAAGCCACAGAAAAATGTTCGGAAAGGTGCTGGTTCTCCTAGAACCGTGCTGTCCAATGTGGACATTAGCTACAGACAGCTATTAAAATAAACCTTTAAATTAAATTTACGTAAATTTACATAAATTTAAATAAAAATACATTCAGTCACCCTAGCCACATTCCGAGCGCTCAAAAGCCACATTTCCACCATCGAGAAAGTTCTATTGGGCAGGGCTATTCTAGAAAGTCATATAGGGTTGCCAGCTGCTAAGATATAGTAGTTTATTTCTAATTCAAAACTGAACTGCACAAGAGGGGCCCTGAAAGTCTGCATGGCCTTCCCTAGGCATGGGTGGGTAAGTGTGCCTTTCGACTCCGTGATGCTTTGAAGACAGAAATTAAAACAGGGGCATCTGTGTCCATTTCCTCTGTTGAAGTGACAAGGAGCTGTGGGCCTTGTACTGAGCCTGAAACCAGAAGACCCATTTCGTTGTCTGCCTTGTGTCACACTGGACAGTCAGTAATGTTAATGGTCTTTTTATACAAGGATGGCGTCTGTCACTGGCTGGCAGTGTGCTTGTGCGATTCTGAATTGCACATGGGCTTAGAAGATGAAAACCTTCATGAATCCTCATTCAGTTAAATAAAACATGATTAACAAAATTGATCAACAACAACAATAAAACATACTCCTGTCTCCCTGCATTTCCAATAACGTGCATATTATTCTCCCTAGAAGAAAACTCACGAGTGAACATGGCAGGAGTAAGCTTCTTTTATAACTGTATTAGAATAGGAAGTTGTCCAAGTTTAGTATTGCTTTTGAGATTTAATTCTGACAGGTTTGAGACTAACCCTGATGCAGGCTGTTTTACATAACAAAACCTTAGTTTGGCAGCTCAGCAAAATGATATTTTAAGACACAAAGGTATTTGCATTCTTATTTAGGTCAGCATTTTATGTAAGGGTTTGCACATATAAAATGTGTCTATGCTTTTCCTGCGTAAAATTCAAAGCACCTTCTCCCTGCAGTTTTTTCTGTGTCAGTAAGAAGCTTTTCGTCTTTTGACTCATTTAGGCAGCGCTGTTGATTGGTTCTCCTCGTACAGAAGTGAAGCAGCCTCTAAGAATTAGCTCTATGTCTGTGCATTGGTCTTTGATAGTATATTTCAATATATTTCAAACTCAGCTGAGATCACATCTTACAGATACTATGTGAACATAGGTGCAAACTTCTAAGCAATTCTGAAGTGGATGAGAGAGAGAAGGAATGCCCAAGACAAGGGCGACAATTTAAGACAAGGTTGGGATGGCAACAGAGTCCGAGGCCTTCACGGTCCAGCCCAGGTCTGGGACCGCCCAGTGCTCAGTCTTGCACCTGCTGGAGCATCTTGGGCCTGGGGATGTGGAGGTCACCCCAGAGAACAATATTCTCCCCACCCCCTTCTAAACCAGCCCTGCAAGTGTTGATCATCTGGAAACTTGGACGTTATCCCACAGCGCATAAAAGAGAGAGTGATTGTTCACTGTCTTCCACAGTCACTGTGGAGTTTACAGACCTGCCCAGGCTCCCTAGTACATTCGAAAAGGTTAGAATAAGCTTATAAACCCTGATTTCTCTACATTTCCTCAAATACACGATCAGGGCACAAATTACCACGTCACTGAGCTGGAAAGAGGCAGGAGAGCCCCTCTGGGGCTGTCTGAGCATAGTGAAGACAGCAGGGAGCCTGGCAGAAAAAAATCAAACCTTGTAATACAGAATCTAGCAATCCACATCTATGGATTTATCCTACAGATATACCGGCCATGTAGGAAATCCAGCATTGCAGCATTGTGTGTGTGCAAGACTGGGAACAACCTAAATGTCCATCATGGATTAAATTCATTGTGGCAACACCTACGCCATGGAGTACCACGCAGTCCTGCACCCTGGGGCTGAGGGCCTCCCCCTGCTCACCCCTGCTCCAGGATGGGCTTCTCTTCATCCTCCCGCTGGGCCCTCTCCATTTCCTCACCTGTCCGAGTCCAGCCAGGCCAGCTCCAGCCCACCCTTGGCCCTCCTCTGTCACCCATGGTGATGACATGTATTTGGTCTCATGTGCTGATATTTATTTGGTCTCATGTATTTTAGACCTCATTTGTGGTTTCTTGCTGTGTCACATCTTAGCTCCTAGCTAGATCATAAGCTTCTTGGAACCATGTCTAATAAGTATCTGCCGGGAAGGAGGACTGCTTGGTCACTCTGTCGTGCTCTGCATCTGTCTTTCTCTGTTTCTCTCTCTGTGTGTGTTTCTCTTCTCCCTCTCCCTCTCCCTCTTGTCTCTGGGTACCTCTGGCCCACAAACACCAGATCCTCTTGTTAGTCTCCACCCCTGGCACCCACACTAGCAGATGAGCCTTGAGTCTGGAAATGACCAAAGAAGTGCTTTTGTTGCTCTGGATAGCAGGGAATAGGAAGAGGGCAGTCGCTGAGGAGGAGCGTCCTGGAACGAGAACAAGCTCTCTTCTCAGAGTCAGAAGTCCTTGGTTTGGGTCCCGTCTCTGTTATTTTTAGGCGGTGTCACTTCGGGCAAATCACTTGATGTCTCTGAACTTGACTTCTCTGTGTGAAATGCATCTGTTATGCTCGCATGAAGGATTGTCGCGAGAGTCAGGTTAGCGTGGTCTGTGAGCCGCCGAGCGCCCACACCTGCAGAGCTTTCTTATCGCCTGTGTTCTTGAGGACGACTTGGCCGTAGTTCATGGAGAAAGATACTAGGGAGCCTCACGCCGGATGCGCAGCCAAACCGTGGTACTGTGGCGGAGGAGGGGACGCAGCTGGGGAGGTGGGGAGCGCCCGGAGATGCATCGTTCCACGGTGTCTTGACTCAGATGTCCTTGGCATTGGTTTGTATCTGAGTGAGTGGATGTGTCGATTGTTTGTACTTGGTGAACCAGAAGCACAACCAAAATATGTTCCTCTGTGGGATTTAAAAAAATTAACAGGAGAAGCAGTGTGGGGTGATGAGTCTGGAAACACATTTCAGTTTTAGTTTTCAACCATTAACACATATGTTCTGAAAGCCAGTCTGAGAAAACATGCTTCTGTCAACTGTACAGTTAGCTGGGTGATGTCCCTCTGCCCTTAGTGCTGACGGGGGAGAAGTGAGGGTGGCGCTTGTCCCCTGAGGGGCAGGCGGTGGAGTGGAAGGGGCTTTGGATTCATGCAGGCTCTACTACGAAGGAGCTGTGTGACCTTAGGCAAGTTACCTACCTTCTCTGAGCTTTAGTGTCTTCACCTGTGAAGGGGGGAACCTCCTTTATAGGGTCTTGTGAAGATTGAATGTAGTGTCTAGGACTGCGCCCGGCACACAGCAGGCCTCCAGTCGATGGTAGGTGTTACTATCACTTTATACATTCAGAAACGGGAAACAGAACCAAACCACTGTTACTTTGGGGTTTTCTGTTACAGCTGAATTTAATCCCAACTAATACACTTACTTTACACATAAATTCCCCACATCTCTTAGGAATGGAATCCAAAGTTACAAGCCCCAAATTTCCTACACATGGCCTAGCGTTTAAGCCTGTTTTGTATTTTTCCAAAATAACTACCACTCTGTCAATTAACATTCTCAGCACTCTTTTAACAGTCAGTTTTCAAAGCCCATATAAAAAACCTGTGTCTAAATTCTGGCCAGTGGGATGGAAGCAGAAATATGTATGTGAGAGACGTGTTCTTAAAAAGTGGGGAGTGCGGGCTGGCCCGGTGGCTTAGCGGTTAAGTGCGCGCGCTCCGCTGCTGGCGGCCCGGGGTTCGGATCCCGGGTGGGCACCGACGTACCGCTTCTCCGGGCATGCTGAGGCCGCATCCCACATACAGCAACTAGAAGGCTGTGCAACTATGACATACAACTATCTGCTGGGGCTTTGGGGGAAAAATAAAAAAAATTATAAAAAGTGGGGAGTGCCCTTCTCCCCTCTTTCCACACTGTTTTTACTCACAACACTTTGGGCACCAAAGGCGGGGACTTTTGTTTCCCTACGCTAACCAATTCTCCAATTATCTGGACACCAACTAGGTGTCCTACAATCCAGTTCAGTTCTGACGCTATTGACCTGGAGAGAGCATCAGATCCCACAGGTTAAGGGCTCAGTCCCACAAGACTGCCCCCCCCTTCAGACACGAGTCACAAGTTCCAGGTTGTCACCTATACTTCTGACCAACCAGCTACAAATTGAAGGTTCCCCTGACTGCCTTCTCAGGGTCGACAATTTGTTAGAATGGCTCACAGAACTCAGGAAAGCACTTTACTTACTATTACCGGTTTATTATAAAGGATATTATAAAGGATACTGTATAGGATTTTAAAGGATACAGCCAGATGAAGAGGTACATATGGTGAGGTCTGGAAGGGTCCCAAGCACAGGAGTTTCTGCCCCCGTGGAGTTGGGGTGCACCACCCTCCTGGCACACGGATACGTTCACAATCCGGAAACTCTCCAAACCCCGTCGTCGAGGGGTTTTTATGAAGGTTGCATTATGTCAGCATGATTGATTCAATCATTGGCCATTGGTGAGTGCACTCCAGCCCCTTTCCTCTCCCCGGAGGTTGGGGGGATGGGCTGAAAGTTCCAACCCTCTAATCACATGGTTGTTTCCTCTGGCAAGCAGCCCCCATCCTGAAGCTATCTAGCGGACCACCAAGAGTCACCTTATTGGCATAGACTCAGATATGTTGAAAGGGGCTTGTTATGAAGAACAAAAGACACTCCTATCACCCCCATCACTCAGGAAATTCCAAGAGGTTTAGGAGTTCTGTGCCAGGAACTGGGGGCATGGCACAGTTGCCACTGTACCACAAGGAGACGCTGAGAAGGGAAGCTGAGCTTGAGAGAGAACAAAATAGAAGGTCCCTAAGTCCCCTACACCAGGGAGGGCCACACCAGCCCCAGTTTGACAATCTCTGGACTTTCTGAATATGCAAAGATATCTTTAAAAGGGGCTGACTATTTCTCCCAACACACTACCTAAAATTTCAGTAGGTGTAACCAGGCCTGTGGTAGCACCTGGTGAGGTTGGGCCAGCTGTGAATAATTGAGAGACACAGGAAGAGTAAATTCTGCAGCCAATGTTGGGAAGAGTGTTATCCTCAAGGGTGGTATCTGGTGGTGTGCCCCAGGCTCTAACCTGACCCTGGTCTGCTTAACACAATAACTTGTATGAAGACCTAAAAAACATACTTACTACATTTGGGGGTGATTTGAAACCAGTTAGGAGAGCTGCTATTTTGAAAAATATTACAAAGATGCAAAAAATATTTTGACCAAATAGAATGATGAACTGCATGTAACAATATGAAAAATGAGATGAGGATGAATGGAAGAATCTGCCTAGTTTGGGCCCAAACACCAGTGGCCTCAGTATAAGACTGTTGGGGGAACTGTGTTCAGTGGTGAATTTGGGAGGAAATATGGCCATCAGAGTGGAGAGATGGAAGCAGGTGGTACGGGAACACCGGTTGAGAGAGAGCTGGTGGTGAAACTACATGAGAGCCCTGTGTTTGTTTCCTCGGGCTGCCGTAACAAAGCACCACAAACTGGGTGGCTTGAACAATAGCAGTTTTTTGGCTCACAGTTCTGGGGGCTGGGAGGCCTAGCCCAGATCAAGGTGTTGGCAGGGTTGGTTCCTCCTCAGGACCGTGAGGGAGAATCCATTCCATGCCTCTCTCCCAGCTGGTGGTGGTTTGCTGGCACTCTTTGGCACTCCTTGACCTGTAGACGCAGCAGCCCCATCTCTGCTTTCACCTTCACACGGCGTTCTCCCTGTCTGCCTGTCTCTGTGTCCACATTTCCCCCTTTTTATAAGGACACAGTCATGTTAAATTAGGGCCCATTCTAATGACCTCATTTTAGCTTGCTCATCTGCTAAGACCCTATTTCCAAATAAGGCATTCATGGGTACTGGGGTTAAGACTTCAACATCTTTTTTGAGGGAATACTGTTCAACCCGTAACAAGCCCTCTTCTAATGTTTGGAGGGTTGCCATGTGGAAGAGGCTTAATTTTCTTCCACGTGACCTCAAGGGAGAGACACAGGGCCAAGGAGGCAGTCCCACAGAGACAGATCACAGCCCAGTGAGAATGTGCAGGGTGATACCTCAGAGTACTCATGTGGTTGTTCTCTTGTAGCTCCCTGCTTCTCTCCTCTCTCACTTGTTCCCAAGGGCCATTTTCCTTTCCCTAGTCCCTGTCTAAGCAAACACAAAGATGCAAAGAAACCATTGACCAAATAATTTATCATCTAAACTGGGACACTTCTGAGAGGTGGGAACAGTCTGGCAAGGGGGTACATTGACTAAAGAATGAAAAACAACAACAACAACATTAACCCAAATAAAAATCAGCTTTTCATTATTACCATGCATCAGCAATCAGCAGTTCTGACATGTTAGTGATATCACACTAGTTATCATATCATACTAGTTATCACATGTCAGTGATAACATACGCCTCCTTGAAAAAATGTTTTGTTGGTTTGAGTCCTAAACAATTGCTATGGTTACTGTTGTTTTATATACACACAAGCTTCCCATTGGCTTGTTTCAACTTCTTGCCCTTTAATAAATAAATATTATATTCTATATGGAAGTTAATTTGGAGAACACCCAGTTATACAGTTGGCCCCCTGCATGTGGGACCTCACCATGTGTACATTCATTTGGAGAAGAAGTTCATTAACTATTCAACATCATTCAGGCACGGTGAGCAATTCGTGTCTCCAACCCCTGGTAGAGTACTCCTGGGTTTAAACAATAGATTTGAATTAAACAGTGATAGCACAATGATTATAAAGATGAAGAAACAGAACTTGAGTTACTTTAATTCTATTATTCCATGTGACCACTTGGAATTTTTATTTGTATTCAAAATTTAAACAGTGAAACAGTGTGAATGGTGAGTTGTAGTATTTTTGTTTAATAAGTGCAAATTTTAGCTTAATCAATGATTTTTTAATATGTAAGAAGTGGGATGTGTTAAAATATGATTCACTCTGGGTATCAAATACACTGAGTGAGGAGGGCTACTAGTAATAATTGAGAAATCAGGGAAAACTGAGCTGTCTCAGGAAAACTAGGACATTCCATTATTGACCAAAGGTCAAAGCATGGTTCTTGAGGGAACAGTTCTTTCCTTCCCAGAGAATTAGAAAAGACTAGTCTTGGGAGAAGGTGGAGGGGAGAGGAGACACTGATGGGAGAAGGAGGTCCACCAGGAGGGAGGAGAAGTCCAAGGATGACCTGGATTATCTCCTTCAAAAATATGCATGTATGTTTAATAAAAATGCAGTAATAATGTATATGCAGTTTTGTAATTGCCTTTTAAAAAATGTAGTATTATGTGGTAAATCTTTTAATGTTGTTAATTTTTTTCTGTAATACTTTTGGTGGCTGCCATCTTGCCTCCTAAATCCCCTGTGTGTGTCTCCTTGTCTTATCTCCCTACCTCACACCATACACAAAAATAAATGCCAGATGCTGTAAGAATTTAACATGAAAAATAAGTCCTGAAACTATTATAAAAAAATAGGAAACTATTTTTAAGATCTCCTGTAGGGAAGATGCTCTTAAATAAGATTCACACCCACACTCCCCAATCATGAAGAGAAAGAACCGTCAATTTCATTTCATTTTCAGGATGGCCAGAGATGTCACATAAAAGTGAAAAGACAAGGAACAGATTTGTATGTATGTGGAAGACAAAGGATTGGTAACCAGACTTTATGAAGAACTCCTCCAATTAGATTAAAGAAAAAGGCAAATGGCTTAATAGAAAAAATCTGAAGAGGCAATTCACAGAAGAGGAAATCTCAATGGTTAACGCACATATGGAAAGATGCCCAACCACTCCAGTAATGAGGGAAATAATTCAAACAACGTTAGGGCCAGCCCGGTGGCAAAAGTGGTTAAGTGCGCGTGCTCTGCTGCGGCGGCCTGGGGTTCACCGGTTCGGATCCCAGGCGCGCACTGATGCACCGCTTGTCAGATCATGATGTGGCAGCCATCCCATATAAAGTGGAGGAAGATGGGCACGGATGTTAGCCTAGGGCCGGTCTTCCTCAGCAAAAAGAGGAGGATTGGCAGATGTTAGCTCAGGGCCGAGCTTCCTCACAAAAAAAAAACAAAAGAAACCAACGTTGAGATACCATTTCACTCACCAGACTGAAAAAGTTAAGGTCTAACAATATCAAGTATTGATGAGGATACAAAGAAACCTGGTAATCTCATACACTGAGGCTGGGAGAGAGTAATTCTGTAGAACCCAGTAAAGTGGAAAACGTGTGCATCCTGTGGCCCAACAATTCTATCTCAGCACTTACACCCAGAGAAACTTTTCAACTTGTGCACAAGAAGTGTACATGGGTGGGGAACAACCTGAACGTCCGTGAGTGGGGGAAAGGATAAACGGAATGTGGGAGGGTCTCAGGAGGACGTACTGTGCAGCAGTCGAAAGGAATGACCGAGAAAAACAGGACTCAGAATGATGCGCTTGGAAAGATAGCATTTATGAAAATCTAATCCACTTATTTATGGGGTAGGGACAGGAGTTGATACTCAAATATTTAACTGGAATGACAATGTAAACTACACAACTCAATATATACATCAAAAATTAAAAATATATTCTCCTTTACTCTTTAAGTTGCAGCACAAATGGTTCATCAAATAAATCTAATAATTTCCAAATTATTTGTTCATGTTTAGGAATTGCTGGTGTGAGCTTTTGTTTGATGTGGCTGATCCTACTTAAATGATGCACCTGTTTGGGCCATGATTTGATACAGGAAATGGCATCAAACTCTTCTAACAATTTCCATATTAAATTATAGTCATTAGGTAACTTGTAGCCTTAGTAAGTGGAAGGTCTTTCTGAACATCAATGGTATTGCAAATGATGTTGACCTCTCTCAGATTCTGCTAAACTAACAGCAACAAGATTAAAGAGTTTCTAGCCTTTATAAAATTGTCCGAGTTTTCCATGTTATTCCATATCTCTGTTATTGACTAAATTATTGAAAACTGTTCCTTGAAATGTCATATTTAGTTAGGTCAAGTCTAATCTTTCAGGCAGATGAGAGGTGGTACGGCACGGTGGCTAAATGCATGGGTTCTGTTGTCAGATTGCCTGGGTTTGAATCCTGGGCTCTGCCACTTAAGTTTTAAATTCCTCTGTCCTCAGATTCCTCAGCTGTGAAAATGGGGATGATGATGATGATGATGATATTGACGATTCTTAGTGAGGTATAATACATTAAAATGATGCCTGGCAGTGAGCAAGCACAATGTAAGTGTCAGCTCTCATTTTTATTAATTAAATTGATCATGCCAGTGATGGACAGGTGCTTAATGAATTTTAATACGTCTTCCATTAACAGGAGGTGAAATTCACTGGGGACTATGGAAAGAAGGACTTTATACCCCAGGTGACTTCTGGCCCCAAACTGCCCCTGCAGATCTGAGCCATCCTGTATCACCTCCTCCTGCCACATGGGTGCCGCATTCCAGAACTGGCAGCATTGGACCGGTGATTTCTGTTGCTGCCTGCCCACCTGTTCTCCCCCTTCCCATATTTTCAGCTTTGCAGAGACTGCAGTTCCTACATGTGGCCATGTGAGGGCGACTCCAGAGGACTGGCAGTGGGCAGGGGCAGCTGCAGCCTTTGGGAGTTGGGGTGGGGAGATGGTTGTTTCCATGCAGGGTGCCAGCACCACTGCCAAGGAGTCCAGGCTGCTGTGGCCAAGGAGCCATGTAGGGATGGAGTCTTGCACTCAAGAGCTTCAGAGGGCCCGTGGGGCAGTAACCTAGGTCCTGGGGACCCTGGGCTGTGCCAGGTGCTAGCTCTTTAGGTGCTAGGTTGTAGACAGGTGCAGGAGTCCCAGGGAGGGGCCCAAGGTGAGGGCTATTCGCCAACCAGTATGTAAAAACATCAGCTTTTTGCCAACCGATACAGCTGGGCACTCCCCAAATACAGATCCTTTGTCACGGATCTGTAATACAAGCGGAATAGGCATGATCGTAGCGCTTCATACCTCACCGTTATGTTCCCCGTGCAAATGAACAGCTCTTAATTCAGGGTGGTGTGAATACAAGTGATTGTTATTATTCTTTAAATTCAGCTAAAAAAAATCCCCAGAAAGAGAAAACTTGGATTATCCAAAACATTTTTGAAAGACTCAAGTGTGCAACATATTTTAGAAAAAATCAGCATAAGCAAATAAATCTACTAAGGTGTCATCTGGCACCAGTGGCACTCTTTAGCAAAACTGCAAATCAGGTAAATTTTACCTTCAACGTTCCTCACTCCAGTTTCTGTGCCCTGTGCCATCTTGTTACCAATGTCCCCATGGCCACCTCTGCTCCCTGTTGTCTGCACACAACACCTCAACTTTCTGTACAAAGACTGGTGTGCTGTCTCTTCCTCTTTCACTCGGCAATCAGCTCTTTTAGTTTTGCTTTGGGGCTCAGAATTGTTCCTTCCTTGAAGGTGTCCGGAGGACATGAATATCCAAAGTTTTGCTCTGTAATAGCAAATTTTCTTCTTTTCTTACTTTTTAACTGCTTTTCAGAAACTGACAAAAGTCAAGATGCTAGATTTATAAAGGATTAGCAGCGTATAGCCCTGTTTTTCACACACAAAAAAGTAAAGAACGAAGTTCCATGAGCAAATTTATTATTTTCTGACCAAATTATATATTTAAATTTAATACATCCAACTGGATATTGAATAACTAGCTTATATGTTGCCCTAGTCCAAAAAGGATCAGAGATAATAAATGAGGTGATTCAATGAGCAAAAATGAAATGCAAGGTAGAGTCATACAGTAACACAACCGTTTCATCCCTGTCTTCATCTCCGTAAAACAACAGCAGAGCTCCTGATTTCCCACTTGTTTTTCCCTTTTACTCTTCATCTTATCTCCTCTTTGGTTTGAACATTTTCAAAATTGTACATTCCTTACTTCCAGAAATAAACAATGAGTGGTGTAATTTCAGGCACGGACGCTGCAGCTGGACAGATCATCTGGGGGAGGAGCCCGTCCCGAGGCCGGTCAGGCTGCGCTGGGTGGACAAGGGCCTGCCTCGTGGGAATGAGAGGCCTGGTGCCAATAACCCAGTGTCGGGGCGGTTGGAGACCAGTAAAGAGGACAGTCTGGGAGGGAGGGCAGTGGGCATGTGTGCAGGTCCTGGAGGGACCCACAGGGCAGGCTGAAGATGGAGGGACATGCCCTGCACGCCAGTTCCCCTTCTGGACCCCGTTAGCGGTGAAACCCCCATGGCATGTGCCGGCAACCGGGCCAGGGGATGGGAGGTGGCTCTTGCAGCCCTTGTAGCCCTTGCATTAGAGGGGCATGTTCTAGGCGTCTGGGAGCTCTGATGCCCCAAAGCTTGCCTGGTGGCCTCTCTTACTGGCCCTGATGCGAGAGGCGGGCTGCTTTGCAGCTAGGTTCTTCTGACGTGTCTCCTTTGGCCTCCTCCGCCTGCACCTCCATTCCTCTTCCTGGAAACCCTCCAAGGTTATCCCTTCCTGGAGCGTTTATATTTTAAAAGGAGACAGCAGGGCAGCAGGAGAGGGCCATGCTCTAACCCACAGAACGCCATGAAAACTAGGCTGTATGGAGCACCCACTGTGTGACAGGAGCTTGCACGAGGGTCACCTCATTTGATCTCCCCAACGGCCCTGAGAGGTTTTTCTTAACAGAGAAGGAAGGGGAGGTCTAGGGGCTTGAGAAAGTGCAGTGACTTGGTCAAGGTCACAGCTGGCGGCTCTCTGGTCGGGCTGCACTTGAAAGCACATTTGGTAGAGCCTCAACCCCCAGCCCTTCCTAAGACAGCGCCCCTTCCCCTCCCTCCCGCCCTCGGGCTCCTGGCCTCCAGAGCCCACCCGGGAGCCAGGCCCTTGCCCCCTGCCCATGGCGCCCGGGCTGCGGTGGGTGGCAGAGGAAGGGCTTGCTGGTCCAGGCTGCCCTTTCGCGGCTTGAACAGGAAAGAGACAAAGGTCCCATTTTAGGGCTGCTGTCTGTTTCCATGTCTCTAGTTGCTGAACCACCAGGAGGAAAAGCATTTGAGGTATTTCCATGGGAAATGGTAGCCAACAAAAGCGCTGTTGGGTGGTATTCTAGTTAATTGCAGGAAGGCGGGCAGCCCTCCAGGATATTACCTTTCTCGGGCTGGAAAGTGTTTCTTTGAAAAACGTTTCGGTTCAGCCGAGGCCTCCTAAGTTTTCGCAGATTTGCTTGTTCATAACTACGAAGAGAGTCACCAAGTCGGTCCTTCGGGGGCTGGGAGGGGGTAAGGAGAGAGGCAGCGCTGGGAGGGAGGAAACCACTCCGATGACAACTCTTTACTAAATGATGGCTGGAAAACACTGGATTATATTTCCCAGCCGGTATAAATTCCTAAAGGGGGCCATTCCCCCGGGGCCTGCCTCCCCCAGACGGAAACAGAATCTGCGACCCTGAATGAAATGTCTCATGCCCCTGCGAAGGGGAGCGGGCAGGAAATGAAGAGAAGTGATCACTCTTCTGAAACACACTTTTTTTTTTTTTTTTTTTAAATAATGAAAAGAAAAGCATTTGCAAAGGTGCGTGAATCCAAGCGTGTTACTCCCGACACGTTGGGTTTGCATGTGCTCTTGACTTTCCGGAATGTTTCCAGTTCACGGCAGCCCTGGGAGGTGAGCGCGGCCCCCATCAATCTCTGCACCTGAGAGACGAGGACACCGAAGTTAATGACTCACAGAGCAGGTCGCCCTGCTGGGAGACGTGGAGCCTGCGTGGTCCAGCAGTCTGTCATGACTGTGTATTTACGAGGCACCTCCTTTGTGCCCAGAGCTGGGCTGTTGGCAAGGACGTTGAGGTGGCTGCTGTCTAGCCGCGGATATACACGCCTCATTTCAGTGGAACGGTCCAGAACAGCCCAGCGAGAGCTGCGGTCCTTCAACCTGGAGCTCTGAGCAGGGAGGCATGAGGCTGGCTGGAGTGGAAAGACGGCGGGACCTCTTGAAGGAGGTGACCCTCCTTCCTCCATAGGGCTCTTTGCATCAGAGCTCACCGAATTCTAGGTAGTTCCCAAAATGGAATATTTTCATTATTTTTGGCCCCCTCCCCCCAAGATTAACACTCTTAACACTTTAACCCATGGGGGTGGATCTTTTTGGACATTTTTTTTTTTTTTCTGAGGAAGATCAGCCCTGAGCTAACATCCATGCCAATCCTCCTCTTTTTGCTGAGGAAGACTGGCCCTGGGCTAACATCCGTGCCCCTCTTCCTCTACTTTATATGGGATGCCGCCACAGCATGGCTTGACAAATGGTTCCTCGGTGGGCACCCGGGATCCGAACTCCGGGCAGCCAGCAGCAGAGCGAGCGCACTTAACCGCTACGCCACGGGGCCGGCCCCTGGACATGTTTATATGTATACAACCTGGGCTCTCATCCAGGTAACCCACCCCCCTCGCGCTGCCCCTGCAAGGGACAGGAAGTGTGGCAGGGATATTTATTATCCTGAAGTAGCAGCTAGTTCCCTCTCTGCCAGGTCGGCGGCTGGCTGCAGCCTCTGCTGCAGGTCCGAGCTCCTGTGAGGGGGCTTTCACTCTCTGGATTCTCACAACAGCCTCCTCCCTTACCCTTCAGCCGTAGGGATGGCAACTGGCCCTTGCGTGCTTCATCATCCCTTCCTAATTTCCCTAAAATTTCCTTATAAATACATCCTTTTATTAAACACTCCTCAAATCACACCACCTCAGGTTTTGCAGGACCTTGACTGATAATAAGCACATACATTGTTTTGTAATCTGCATATATAGATGTCTATATATGTGTGTGTAAAAAATAGTAGTGTGTATATATATTTACAAATATATGTGTATATATATATCTCCTACTTTTTAAGGTGAGCATAGTATTCCATTGAGTGGATATGCATTATTTACGTAGTTAGTAACCCTACTGATAAACATTTAATGTTTTGTTGTTTTTCTCTTCAATATCGTGACATTCCCAAACATGCATGCGACTTCTTCCAGCAGCCTGAAGCGGGGCACAGAGCAGCGGAAGCTAGCTGTGAGATCCTGGGCAAGGCCTTGCACTTCCCCGAGCCTCAGTTTCCCCATCCGTCCAATGGGAATAGCACACT
This sequence comes from Diceros bicornis minor, assembly GCF_020826845.1. Taxonomy (NCBI): domain Eukaryota; kingdom Metazoa; phylum Chordata; class Mammalia; order Perissodactyla; family Rhinocerotidae; genus Diceros; species Diceros bicornis. The sequence goes on along the minus strand of NC_080753.1, from coordinate 21,437,453 downwards.
GATAGATCACTGGCCCTGGAGCCATGTGATGCCCGTCATGTCGCCGAGGCCTCATCTTTGAACTGCTGCTGTTTTGAGGCTTGGAGCGCAGGCAGGGTCAGTCAGCCACCAGGCGCGGCGGCTGGTGGCAGGGTGTCCTCCCCTCAACACGGCTTCCGCGGTTGCACACTCGCAGGCACCTCCCCATCACGCTCCTGAATGGCCACAAGACTCATTTCTGGAGGAAGCCCTGAAGAGAAAGCCAGCTCTTAGCGCCAGCATTGAAAGGAAGAGAAAATGAAGATTCAGAGCAAGCGCTGCTTCGTAGTCACGATGAAGAAGCGTTGTGGGAGGAATGATGTGTTGGGGCATTTGGGGAGCTGGCAAGAGGACGGAGGAGATCGGGGAGAGGGTGTTTGCGGCTGCAAGGCCGCCGCAGCTCCATCCAGGCGGTCCTCCTGTTCCTGGAGGCGGTGGAGGCCGCTCCCAGGGCACAGACGCGCGGCCGCGGTCCTTCCCTCCCCGAGGCCGCCAGGCCGCCCCGCGAGCATCCCCCGCCCAGGCGCCCGGCCCGGCCGCCCTCGCGCCAGCGCCTGCGGGCCTCTCGCTCCTGCCCCAGGGCGGGGGGGTCAGGCGGCCGGGCCTCCTCTGCGGTCCGGGGGGCTCCGGCGAGGCTCACTGGGGCACAGACAGTCCGCCCCGGGAAACCTCGATCCGGCCGCGTGGGGCCCACGGAGCCCGCAGCCGCCGCGGCCCCGGCCAGCAGGTGTCGCTGCTTGCCCGGCGGACGGAGCGCGCGGCGGGGCAAACCGCTCTGTTCCCGCCTCACAGGGCTTGCCTGCGAAAATTACAGGTTAGAAACCTGTTCAGCCCCCACTTCCGCCTAAGAAGAGGAGTGAAACTCTTCCTCCTTCCCCCACGAGGCTGGGAAGGTGCAGTCGGCGGAGGACTCCATGCAGGCTTGCTGCGCTGCGCCCTTCCTGCGGTGTCACTCAGCGCCTGGGTGTTCAGGGCACCCGCTCTTGCCAGGCTCTGCCCTGGGAGCTGTCGGGGTGCCCTGATGAAGGGGCGTGGGGGACACAGCACTTCTGGACTTTATAACCCGGCAGGGCGATGGGACACCTTGAAGGGGAACTCACAAGTGTAACAAGGAGGGGGCCCAGCCCGGGCTGGCAAGCGGAGTCCCTCTCCTTCCCAGCCTGTTTTTCTTTACTCCAGAGGCTGTGCTGAGGCTCTTGTTCTAGATTTTCAGTCATTCCTCTGAATAATAGGAGAAAAGGAAGCAGCTCATCTAAATAGAGCGACCAGTAGTCCCATTTGCCCAGCACTTGAGGGGTTCCTGGGATGCAAGACTTTGGTGCTAAACCCAGGAAAGGAAGCATCCAGGGCAGCCTGGAACTTGGGCATCCTAATTGGGTACCAGCTACTTTTCAGGCGTTGTCTCATTTAATCCACACTGGTAGTGGTATTATCATCCGCATAGTACAGAAGAAGAAACTGAGGGTCAAAGAGGCCAGAAAAGCTGCCCAAACTCTCCAAATGAGGAGGGAAGAGCTGACATTTGAATGAAAGTCTACTTAACTCATGTTCCTTCTGCTGCGCTCCACTGTCTCCCGGGATGCCTCTGAAGTTGCAGCTGAGAAGTGGCTTTCACAAGCGAATCTGAGAGGTCCCAACAGTAGGCAGCTGTGGGTCTTGGGCTTAGATAATTACACTGTGTCTGCAGTGGTTGCCTGAGCTGGGGCAGCAGCCCAGGAGCTCCTCGAGGGCTTGGATTTTAGGGGAAGCAGCATGTTGAAAGCTGGGCGGGGCAGATGGGGACTCGTGTGGATCTGCAGTCAGAACACAGGCGGCTGGAAGGCACACACTGGGCCAGGCCAAGGGGGCACTTTTGGGGCTGGCAGGACTTGGGGGAGGGAGGGGGTAGACCACACCACCAAGAAGGCCCTAATAACTTCATCTGCCTCCTCTAGAGCCCAGACATTTATCCAAAACAAGAACAAAAGCCCCAGGCCTGGTGAGCTCAGGAGCCGGGTGTGGGAGCGCTGGGAAGAGGGCTCGTCTGGCTGAGCTGGGCAGGACCTGGTGGGCAGGAAGAAGCAGATCCCGAAGGAAGTTCACTGTGATCTCCCTTGCGCGGCAGGCAGGGACAGCGTGGGCTGCCTCCCCAATTCGTCATGAAATGGTGTCAGGTTCTGACAGAGAGGCTGGAAAAACACTCAAGCTGAGCATGAGAACCCAAATGAAATGATGCACATGGTCCTCCATCCATTCGGTGAAACCAGCCCTTGTCAGCCCAGGCTGGGTGCTGTGCTCAGGACCAGCGTTACAAGCTGAGCCCCAGCTCTCCCGTGTCCGCCTGCGGGAGCAGCCTGTCCAGCAGCAGACAGACTCCTCAGCAAGTCACTGCAACCGGGATGTCAACTGTCAGTCCTCAAGGTGTCAATTGTCCTCTCCTGGGATCTGCACGTGTCTGCCGAGCAGGGCTGCTGCGGCTGTCACAGGTGAGAATTAAGGAAAAGCGCCCCCTCTGGCTGGCACAGCTCTCAACAGCACAGCTTTGCAAGTGGAGCTCAGTCCCCACTAGCCCCCTCAGGTGGATGTCCTGGTGCAGTGCCTAAACTACGCAACTGTGCATGGCGGTCCTGCCGACAGAAGCCTGTTTGTGTCAGGGACTGAGGGGCTCTTTGGGAGAGAATTCATCAGGAAGGAGCAGAGTGCCAGGCGTGAGTGGGTGCAGGAGTGAAGCCGGAGGTGTCAGAGACCTAGGTGATGCTCTCCCCACCTGGTTCCCTCTGTGCACAGAGTGGTTAGCTCTACCTGGAAGCACCCAGGGGAAGGTATTCAGGGAGATAATGAGGAGGAAGGGCCTCCTGGGCAAACGAATAACATGTGCAAACCCACGGAGGCATAAAATCTCCAGGCTGCCTGGAGAGTGGGGTGCAAGGGGGACAGTAGGGGGTGAGGTGGGCAGGGGCCAGAGAGTAGAGACCTGGGCTTCTGTGCATTGTTCTGTGATTGAGGCCAGGATGGGATGAGCGCGGCTGGAGAGAAGGGGGCAGCAAGGGAGGGCAGGATGGGGAGGTAACCCATGTTTTTGTGGGCTCCCCTGATATTTATTCCCATACCCCATAAATGTATTCCCAGAAACCTCCATTAATAGCTCTGAGCTTTGCTTCTGCCCGTTGTGCCTGCTCCTGCTGGGAGTCTCGGAAATAGAAGTTGGGAGCCTTGCTCGCAGGCAGAAATGCCAGGTCTGAAGAAGAAAGTCCTGACACCGCACGTATACCTGCTGGGACTCACGGGGGACAGAGGGTGCAGTGGGGACTCGGAAGGAGCCAGCCCTGTGCTTGGGGTGTCTGGAAGGACTTCTCACACCTGCCCACTGCTTGTGTAGACCTGGCTGTGGGCACAGTCCCCACCCCTGCCTAGGGCGCTGAGTGAGTCACACATCCTTCCCTGGTTCCACCACCTGCAAAAGGGCACAGTGGCTCCCACCCACCCAGTGGCCAGGGCATAAGCTGCCCGGACGTCATGATTATTTACTCTTCCTCCCGGTGGGTGGCAGCGTCTCAGGGACCAACACCTACCTCTTGCCCACCTGTGCACGAGTGTGGCCCTAGCTTTGATTTGACATAGCCAAAAACTTGAGCTATTTTCTTTTTCTCTTAAGTTCTGGCTCCTCTTTTTGGAAGGCACAGGAAAGAGGCTGCACAGGGCTCCCTTGACCGATGCTGATCTGGAAGGGCTGGAAGCGTGCAGACAACGGCTGGTGGGCCAGGCTGGCTGTGTCCCAGGGGCCAAGCCCCATGCCGGGCTGTTCTAACAAGAACTTGAACTGAACCGAACCGTGACCCCCACCTTGGAAAACACTGTCCTGATTCACTGAACCCAAAACCGAATCCAAATATTATTATTTTTCAACTGAACTCTGAATTGAACTAATGTTTTTTTTCTTAAATACCCACCAAGCCAGTCTGAACTAGACACAAACATGTGTGTTTTCTGAAACCATTGAACCTGAACTTCAAAATAATCTATCCGAGGGCGAAGTGAGACTTTCTTTGCTTGAGAATGTCGTGTTCGCAGCAGGCCGGTAGAGCTCCCTGTACGGGAGGAGTAGGTTTCCTTCGCTCAGCACTTTAAATTCACTTCCCATCTTGAAAAATCGGGGTGTAATTTACATAGAGTGGAATGCACAGATCTTAAATGTAGGGTTTGATAGATTTTGACAAATGCATGTACTTGAGGAACTCCACCCGACAAGATCTGGAGAATTTGCCTCAGCCCAGAGAGCTCCCTCTGCCCTTCCAGTCCATCCCTAGCCCCCCCAAACAACCACTGTTCTCATCTCTCTTCCCTTTTACTTCTCATTTGAGGCTTATGAACACCGCCCCCCCCGCCACCTTGGAGAGAGGGAGGACAGATATGATAATACCCATTTTATGGATAAGAGAACTGAGGCTCAGAGAAATGGCTTGCTTGAGCTCGCAGAACTGAGTGGTGGCAGAGTCAGACTGACTCAGGTTTCTGGTCTCCCAGCCGAGTGCTCCGTCTTTCCATCGCAAGCCAGCTGCTGAACTGGATACCGACGAAGGAGTCAATGCCTCCACGGGCGTCTTAGGGAATGCAACCCGCCTCTGGCTTCCAGGGCGTGATGAGATTTGCTCACCCCATAAGCAGAGTGGTTTCACCTATTTTTAAAGACCTCTTGGCAAAGGGGGCCGGATGTGTCAGGGTCCTCGGCTGGCTGCCCCTGCAGAGAGGACCTTCTCCTCGGGCCTCCACGCATCCCTGTGGCGGTGGCCTGCACTGGGGCGCCTGTCCCCTGTCTCCAGCCTGCCTGTGTGTGGCTGTCTGTCGGTGTCTCCAGCCGCCTGTGTGTAGACAAACTGTATCTGACCCCCGAGGAGCAGTGTCTGTCTCCCCAAGCAGCCGAGCTAGAGAACATTGACCAGGTTCCCAGGCTGGTTTTCCTGGGGAAACATTTTCCAGAGCCGACAACAATGTTGTATTTGATTTGATTTTTCCCCCCCTTTGCAGGCGATTGTGTGGTTTGGGGTGTTTTGCTCCTAGTTATAATCCAATGAAGAGCAGCTGCTGAGATTTTTCCAAGAGTGCCGCTTTCAACCGCCCTCGTTGAAAACGTTCTAATTTATTTCAGTCGCTTGTGGGAAAACCAGCCTCAGCTCAAAACAAAGGCGTCCTGTGCTGATGTAATTGCCCCAGAGTCTCTCCTCAGGCTCCGGGCCTGCCGATGTTCACCGAGGCAGCCCAGGAAGAAGCCTCCTTTCTGGATGGCAGAAGTCGTCCAGAAGAACCTCTCTTCCAGACCCCTCAGTGGGACCCAGGAGTCCCAAAGCCCAGAGGGAGTCAGAAACCAAGATGTTCTTCACGGCTCACCCGCTTCCTGTGGCTCACGGGGGTCAGTTTATGGGTCCATCACACCTTAATGGGAACTAATCTGATCATTTTTCTTTCTGCTTACTATGTAGTCGAGCCCGGCCCATGGAGGGGTTAGAAGTTTGGTGAAAGGATTGATTAAGAGAGAGAGAATTTTGGCTAAACAGATCTTCACTGGGGCCCAGGCAGTGGAACCTGTAGGAGGGGGTTCTGGGCACTTTGGGGGAGGGGAGATGCCAAGGGTTGAGGGGAGACCTCAGGGGACAACCTGCTCTCAGCCATCCAAGCTGACCTGTTTTGTCTCCTGTTCTGTCCAGGAGCCACTAGACCCGTGGCTAAAGTGATTACAGACCACCTAGTCATTGACTCGTTTGATCGTGGGCAAATTTCTTTTTGTGAAGCACAAGGAATTTTTGTCCTTGTGCTTTAGAGTCCTCCTGGACTCTAAATTCCAAGATGGCGACCCCAGGGCAGAGTGATGTGTGAAACGTTTTTGTTACTTGGTCAGCTCGTAGATAAGACTCTGATTGAATTACACAGGGTGGTGCCACCTATTTGGCTATAACTGTGTTTCCAAGGGAGGGACTCTAGGGGTGTGCTGTGGGGCTGGCCGTCTCCAAGGCCCTGTTTTCCATTTCGTTTGCAAAGTGATTTCCATAGAGCCACAGAGCTCTGTTTTCTTCCAAGTCAGAGGAAGTCACATGCTGTGAGCATTTGCCTGGGAGCTGCCCTTCCTCTCCCACAGGCTCCCCTATGCCCCCAGCCATTCCTTCCCGAGAGCCACCTGGAGGGGCAGAATGAATCAGGTGAGCAGAGTCGCACACAGGCAGGACAAAGACCACTTCCCATCTGTGAGTCTTAGTGGTGAGTTATACAACACTGGTGTGGTGTAGGCGCAGAGGAGACCCGAATGCTTTAAAAGTACAAATTTCTGGGATTCACAGCCTTTAGAGATTCTGGTTTAGTCTCTCTGAGGTGAGACTCCAGCATCTTAATTTTAAAAAGTCTTTAAGTATGCATGTTCACGTAAAACATTTAGAGAATTAAGAAAATATCAACCGTAATGAGAGTCACGTTGAACATTTCTGCACACTTCCTTCCCATCCTTATTATTGCACCTACGTTTATATCTGGAGCAATGCCACACACTCAGTTTGGTGTCCCTTTCCTTCTGAGGATCATGAGTATTTTCCCATGACATTCAGTCCTTTCTGAAAGCGTGGTTTGTACAGGCGGCACATAAGGGAATCTTTGCGTGTCTGATTACTTCCTCGAGCTGGGTTCCTGGGTGTATCAGAAAGCTCTAGAGCAGACTTTGAAATACTTAGCTCATTCCCTTGTGCTGGGTTCCTTTTCCCCCAATACACCCACCTCCTGCCCCCTTCCAATATGGAGCATTTGCTCATTTATTTTCTTAGTTTTAAAATCGCAACAGCAGCGCATACGCTCAAGGAGAGTCAGTCGAGCGATATGGAGGTGTGTGAAACAAAACACACAGTCTTCTGGTTTCCCCAGCCAAGCACGTCCCCCTGGGGACCCATCCGTTTGCTGCATCCTCGCACACCTTTCTCTTCAGCCATTTTTATTTTTAGTAAGTTCTGCTGCTTGGGCAGACGGGGAGCTACTGGTGTTGGGGAAATGACAGGCTGGGAATCCGGGGGCCTGAGGTCCTGTCCTGGCCCCACTGCTCAGCAGCTCTGAGCATGTGAGCACAATCAAAAATCCTGGACCTCACTTTCCTCTTTGCAGTGTAGGGATAATGGCATCCTGGCTGCCCGCTCGTCCAAAGATTGTTCTGGGATTAGATTAGCCAGATTTAGCAAGCAAGCAAGCAAACAAAACAACATAAAACCAAACAGGATGCCTAATTAAATAAACTACTAGTAATTATTCAGTGTAAGTATGTTCCATGCAGTATTTTATGTGTATTTTGCCTGGCAACACTACACAACATGGAACCTGTGGACGTGACTTGGAAATGGGCCCTGCAGGATGGCTCCCCGGGCCCCAGCTGGCCCCTTCCTTTTGTGCAGAGAGTGCTTCTTCTCTAGGGGAGATGAGGGCTCCTCCATCCTTGGACTTGAGACAGCTCCTCAAGGATGACTGGTGGCAGGAGGGAGGAGGCCTTGGAGCAGCGGGGGTAAGGAGGACGCGCTGCTGTTTATTGAGCACCTACTGTGTGCCAGGCGGTTGGTAAACACTCCAGTCTCTGTGTTCGCCCTCCTGCTTGTTGGTGCTAACCCTGCTCGTGACTCTTGCCCTCCAGGTCCTCACCTCCCACTCCTCCATCTGTACCCACAGCCAATTCCTGCCTCATCAGGCAGCGTATTTGGAAATGCTTCTGGGGCTTGGCTTTTTATACTTGTCTTCAGGTAGCCTGCCACAGGGGTCCTGTGTCAGGGCTAGTTCCTGAAATACCCTGCCCAGCCAGCCTCCCCTCGGGCTCCTCTGCTCCCACCAGGCTCAGTCTTCCATGCAGGTGTGGGTGGGCGGCATTGGTGGTGCGATTCAGGAAGCCCCAGGCTCCCTGCCCTTGATTTCCCTTCTTTGATGAGTCACATAGAGCTGACTTTCCTGAGGGTTGCTGGGCAGAGGCAGGGGTCTGCCAGGGGACCCTTCCTCTCCTGGGGCTACCTCCTGGGCTGCAGGGGCTGCAGGGGCTGCACTGCCCTCCTGCAGTGCCCTCTGACCCCTCAACGGCCATCGCCTGGTGTCCCCCGCACCCCCTCACGGCCCTCCCCCAACTGCTACCTACAGCTGTGGGTGTCAGGACTTTGTGGAACCCCATGAGATGCAGATATATTCAACTCCAAGTGACTGAGCACGAAGGAATTCTATTCTAAATAGGGTGCCATTTTAACCTATATTGTACTACAGACCAGTGGTATTTTAGGTGAGACAAATGGACAGGAGGGGAACACTTAGACTGGAAAATGTTCTACCCTCTGTGAGTCATTTCACTTGAGCAGCAACACACCTGATTCCAGGAACTGAGTTTGAGAACCCCCTAGAGCCTCACTGTCCCTGTGGCCCTGGTGTCTTGGTCCTACTAAGGTTAGTGATGCCAGAAAGACAATGTTTTGGATGTGTTCTGTCTCCTGGATAAAGTCACTAACACTAATATTTCCACCTCACGAGTAACGATGGTAATAATACCTCAGATTTATACAGCATGTTAATTTTTTTCTGATCAATTTTAGTATTTAAAACAATGTTGAGGAAATGAAAGCCTCTTCTCTGCCCCTAGTTTGAGTCCCTCTACCTCCCAATTATCCACTCTTATCAGGTGGGATTATAACCTTCCAGATTGTTCCATTCATACATAAACATATATGTGTGAGTGGTTTATGTATGTTCCATTCGTACGTAAACATATATACATGACTGGTACCATACAATGCATACTGTTCTGTAATCCTGCTTTTTTCACTCAGCAATAGATGATAAACACACAATTCTTGTTTATCCTTCTTAATCGTGCTGTCCTGTATTGTTTGCATGTATCCTATTCTTACAGCAGTCTCCGCGGGATGGACACTTCAATTGTGTCCAGTTACCATAAACGGCCCTGCAGTGAACTCCTTGTTCACTGGGCACCTGTTAATGAATTTACTTAGAGAAACTCGTTCCATCTGGTATTTGATGTGTAGGTGGAGCATTTTCCCCCCAATTTACAGATGCAAATCCTGAGCACAAAGGTCCTGTGGCCACCAGAGCTCACAAGGTGCAGAGCTGGCTTGCCTTTGAGGCCCAACCCCAGGCTTTCTCCACTTCCTCGTGGCTGCCTCGTCCAGGGATCAGAGCGCCTTGGATCCCGCTTCTCACACTTCAGTGTGCACTCGCATGCCCTGGGGATCCTGTGAAAACGCAGATTCTGAGTCAGCTGGTCTGGGGTGGGGACCTGAGCGTCTGCACGTCCCACAAGCCCCCAGGTGGCGCTCATGCTGCTGGTCCAGACCACACTGAGCAGCAAGGATCTAGTGTAGGTGCCTCACGAGTGTCCAGAAGGCTAAGTGGTGAGGGGGGAGTTGGAAGGAGACCGATGTGGGGTGTGTGTTCATTGACCTCCAATCTGGTGGGTGCTTTGACTAGACACTGTAAGCCCTAAAGATCAGAAGTACCCACAGCACACACAATGTTAGTGTCAGAAGGGCCCCAAGAGAGCGTCAGAAGACTGAGGTCCAGATTGGGGAACCAGGGCTGAGCCAGATGCCATCGCTCTGGATCCCACTCGGGTCTTTCCACACGAGTGGGCCCAGGGATGCTGGTGCGTGGCCGCTATAGGAGGCCAGCGGCTGCTGGATCCCGGTCCCTAGACCCAATCCGAATTCCTTCTTCCTGGGCCTCACCATTGTGACTGCAGAGCTTGATGTGAAAAGCTGACTGGGGAAGATGGTTGGGGCCTTGACAGTGAAGGTGCCAAGGTTTACCCCTTATTGTGCAGAGAGTCTCCACTGGGCTTTAAAAAAAAACATTGATATAGATTTAATGACAAATATTCCATATGGTTTCTGAACATCAGAATGCTGTCCAGTGTTTTTAACTGAGCCCAACTGCCAGGCCTTGTCCACAGGAGGGCTGGCCCCTCGCTGGGTTTGGCAGCCAATGCTCCTTCATCTTCTGCCTGCCAGCATTCCTGCTGCACCCTCCCAGCCATGGAACCATCCATCCATCCATTCATTCATTCAACAAGCATCTTTTGCTCTCCTATCATGCACTGGAGTGGCCCTAGATGCTGTGGAGGATTTGAAGATGAATGAATCAGGGTCCTTGCCCTCAAGAGGGGGAGATAAGTCAAGATACCAGTAACTCTAAGAACAATACTCTAGCTCTCCCAGTTTCCATGTCACACTCACATCCTCCATTTAGTTTAGTCTTTAAAATCAGAGATTGGACCCTTGGGAGAGATGGTGGCTGAGCCGAGCCACCTGCCTCCAGAGGTGACAGCTGTACCTCACCCCCAGCATTTCCTAGGAGTGGTTCTGTGAGGGGAGATGTTGAAGGCGCTAAGTGGATTGGGGACCTCAGAGGGAGGAGGGACAATGGGACAATGGAGGCTGATGTCAGAGCTCATGTGAAGGGTTCAACGTGGGGAGAGGCTCATAGTCCAGGTGATTTAGGATCTGAGGACGATGGAGCTGGCAGGGGAACAGCCTTTTAGAGATCTGCTAGTCTCTCCCTGGGCAAAGAAAGGGGCCCAGGGCTAAAACTGGGGAAGATATTTGCCCAAAGCCATGCTGCGAGTCGGGCAGAGCTGAGGTTGAGTCTTCTTCTCCCTGAGGGCCATTTCCCTGCCCTCTTCAGAACCTGAGTAGGGGATGTCCAGTGGTGGAACTTGACAGTCCCCCGAGACCCTGCGTCTCCCGCTGGCCTCCACCGCGCTTTCTCTCCATTCACGGTTGAATTGCTTTTTTAAGTTGTGACTTCGGGTTAATAGTCTTGAATGAGTCAGGTAAAGGGTCAGTCCCTCGCTGAACTGGTGGTTCTCCAGTAAAGTCACTGATGATCTTGGAGGGCTACTGAGGGCTCCATTAAGGTGCAAGTGGGTGTCTAGGCAATTGGGGGCATGAAGGTTCTGGGTGGGGATGTTCAGGGGAGGGTGGCTGCTTAAATAGTGTATATGAGGGGTTGGCAGAGGGTGGTGTCGGCCCAGAAGACATGAGTGTGTTAGTAGGGGGCACCGGAACAAACCTCAATGGCCTCACAGATGCTCCCCACAACCTTTGCACTCAGACTCAAATGTGGGGGCTTGTCCAGCAGCTTAAGTGGGAGTCAGCAGTGGGCAGAATGGTTTCATGGATGTCAAGGCCTCCCCTCCCACTCCAACCTGTGGGAGCTGGGGTGGTGCTGAGGGTTCCAGCTCTGCTCCTGTGCCCATGACTCTGTGAGCTGCGAGGTGAGGCTCCAGGTCCCCGTGTAACCCAGTTGGCTCCTGCCCCCTGCAGGGGAGACCTGGTGGGTCTTTGAGGTCTCACACACTGTTTAACGCAAATCAACATGCAGCGACCCCAGCGTTTACCCCATGCCTTTGTGCCTGGCACCTTGGAGGTCTGGAGCTCTGGAGGGTTTCTCAAATATTTACACTTTGCAAACAACCCCTTGTGAGCACATCTTGCGGTCCACGCACACGCACACTGCTAAGGCCTTCACGTGCCTCCCCTCATTTGATGTCCCTATTTCACAGATGAGGAAGGTGAGGCTGAGGGAGGTCAGGGGACACACGCGGTCCACACGACTGGCAGAGGCAGACGGGGACTCAGCAGGTCTGCCTGACCCACGGCTCGCGCTTCTTCCACCTTGATGGAATTTGCAGGATTTAGGTTAGACATCAGAGAATGGCCCCGCCGTGATATGCCTGTTTCCTTGCTGGCCGTGGCAGCTGTTGTGTGGTGTAAATTGAGATTCTATAACCCATCAGTCATCTGGGCCAAGGAAGAAAAAGGGAAATGCGGAGTTGGGGCCGCCTGGCTCTGCCTCCGCTCCTCTCTCACCGCTTCTTGCTTCACTAAACCTCAGACTCCTGAGAGGGAGAAAAGAGGATACTACGTGGGTGACACCCTCCTGTTGCCCGAGGGCTGTTGTCTTTCTACCCTGGGAAACTGGGGCGGGGGAGGAGGTGATCTGCCCCAAAGCAACTTCCAGGAGAGTTTTGAGAAGCTCTAGCTCCAGGGAAGTCTTGCCTGATTCACCGTGTCTCTGTTCCAGACATTCCATTCTGGCTCAGTTATTTGATTTATTTAATACCTATGTGCGCGTGTGTGTGTAAATGGGCGTAATTACGCATACGAGTGTGTGTGGCACCTGAGGATTCCTCTACCCTGACTTGAGGTTTTGGTGTATCTGGAGCAGGTGATAGACCTTGGGAATGAATGTTTGTTGGGGGCCAGAACCAAGTTCTGAGTTGTCTATGGATCTCCCTCATGGCCTGAAAATGAGTGTTGTGCCTCGTAGGTGCATCTAAAATATATGTGTGTTATTAGATATTCTGAATGCCCATAACCTAATGCACTTGGAGAACAGGGATGGAGGAGGGGGCCCCTGCAAAGAGAAGATTCCTTTTGTATTGGGGGGTAAACCTTCTCTAAGGTGATCTCTGAAGGAGACACTTGAAAACTGGTCATCTTAAAATGAGAGGCACCTCGAAGACAATAGGGCTTCTTGCGGGGCGTGGACTACGGTGAATCAGGGGTCCTGGGTTTGGGGCTGTGACAGTCTTTAACTCGGGCGTGTGTGTCACTCTGGGCCTCAGGCACCTCCTCTGAAATGAGGCAGTCAGGCCAGCACTTCCCAGATTTTGCTGGGCACACGTTCTTGATAAAATGCGGGTTCTGATTCAGCAGATCTGAGGAGGGCTGCGAGTCTGCGTTTCTCACTGGCCAGGTGATGCTGATGCTCCTCGTCCACAGGCCACACTTGTAGCAGCCGAGCTCTAGAAAATCCCCGAGGGCATTTTCTGTGTGCACATCCCAGCCTACGGTTTTGAAGTGGGGGAACAGAGGCTGGGTTCCTCATGTTTCAGGGCTTCCTCACACAAACAATTCTGGGCGCAGAGGCCACACACGCACATCACACCAGGAGAGACAGAGGCAGAGAGAAGGACAGAAAAACAGACAGTGGGTGCCATGTGGCTGGCCGCAGACACAGCGAGGGATGCTATGAACAGGGAAGAGACAGAAGGAGAGACTTGAGAACTGAGAGAGAGGCAGGGAGACACGGAGAGAAGGAGGAAGACGGCCGGGAGAGCACAGGTGGAGAGGAGAGAGAAATAGGGGGGCAAAGGGAGAAATGCAGGGTCCCAGTTCTGCCTCTGTCAGGGGTGGGGTGTGCAGATGGCAGCCCTGCCCTGGCATCCCACCCAGGGGGTGATCCTGCCTCCAGCTTTAATCAGTCTGCTGCAAGCTCTGAGGGGTCCCATTATTTTATTTCTCATGATTATATTTGAAAAAGATCTTCCCTTCCCTCGTCTCCCCATCACTGGACTCTAGCCACTATCCTAGCCCCAAAGAGGAAGGAAAACCCCCCTCCTCCATTAATCAGAGCCCAGGCTGCGTAATGGCAGTGAGCGAGGGGACTGGAAGCTACTGTCTGATTGAACATTAGTCATGCTACACGTTGTATTCTTTAATGAGAAAATTATCCCAAATTGCCTCTAGGGATGGTTGTGATTAAACTATTTGCCTTGACTTCCTCTGCTAAATTGAACGTGTGTGCTCGTGCACACGAGCACACATACACACACACACACACACAGTCACCCCACCAAATCTGCTCGCCCAAGGCCTTGGAACACAGTCTCTGGAGGGTTTGGTGCAGCCTCAGAATTCCAGAGGGTTTACACTCCCAACCTGTTCACAGCTTGCCTTTTCCTGCTGTATTTTGAAACCAGCTGGGCCCTGAGGGGGGAGAGAGAAGCTATTAGCAGGGCCATATCGGCCCTGTCAACCAACCCCCCATTCCTGCAAGGCCATAACTGCCCACATTCCGAAGGGGGCTCAGCTCCTGTGGATGAGTGTCCCCTGGGTGTCAGATGTCCATCTCAAAGGCAGAATCATTTTTTCAGGCAAGAATCTGGAGCTCTTTTCAGATCCCTCTTTATTTTCTTCACTCTGAAACTCCAATTTTATTTGGACCTCTTTCCCATGTATAAGCTGGGCCAGACTATTAATATGCAGCCCCTGTTTGCTGTTACAGGTTTTGAAGCATATTTCAAGAAAGAACCAAAGCATTAAACAAGTATTTGCAGGAACTAGACGTTTTTATGAAGAATTTATAACATTAAAAAAGATCCCAAGAGTACGTGGTCATGATTATTACATTAACATACCACCTCCCCAGTTGCCCCCTCTTTAAATCCTGGCCAGATGTCAAGGTCTAGCACAAATGCTCCCTTCCCTAGAGTCCCTCTCTGACCATCACCTCAGTCACTATGGAGCACTCCCAATTCTGGGCTCTCACTGCTTTGTCTCTAGTTGAGAGAATTCAGTGAGCATCTATTGAGTACCACATCAGTCAGCTTTTGCTGGGTTATACTGTGTTAGCAAACGACCCCCATGTCTCCGTGGTTTACGGTAGCCTTCCGTGTCAGCCACATCTGGCTGTGACATTGCCTGGCCATTCTGGGCTCCAGGCTGAAGGAGCAGCCTCCGTCTGAGACATGCCATTCTCAAGGCAGTGGGGAAAAGAGAACAATGGTGGCACCATGTGTGGCACTTAAAACTTCTGCTCAGACACGGCACCTGTGACTTCTGTTTACATCCTATTGGCCAAAGCAAGTCACAGTCTGATGTCAATGGGGTGGGGAAGAATAATCCTATTACTGGCACCTATTAATCCTATTATTCAGGATTATTAGACTCATCATCCAGAGCAGTTTCCTGTCTGTTCTTAGCACTCTACCAAAATTCTCTCAACGTGATCATTAGAGTCTTTGCAATCACCATATCTAATAATTCTTTTTTAGACAAATTGCATGCTACTTGATATCTTGGCAGCATATGATTCTGTCAACTCTCTTCTCTCAGCTTCTAGAACAGAGCTTTCTCCTGGTTCTTTCTACCGCTCTGGCCACCTCATCTCAGTCTCTTGGGGTCCATCTCTTCCACCTATCTTTTAAATTCCTTTAAGTATTATGGTTCCCCTTTGGGTCAGGAAATCTCTTACTTTGAGTACATGTCAACTTTCTCTTCTATCTTTATGACCATAAACTTGTTTTCTCTGCTAAACTTGGTCATTTTCTTATGTGGCAGATTAAATATGGCCATACTTTCTTTGAAGTTTCTCTTATCAAGAGTGGAATCTATTTCCCCTCCCCCCTGAATCTGGGCTGGCCTTGTGACTTGCTTTGACTAACAGAATGTGATAGACGTGGCATTGTGAATGTTCTGGAGCCTAGGCCTTAAGAGAAGCCAGCTGCCATGTTAGGAAGCCAGTCTAGCCTGTTGGAGCATGAGAGGTAGAAGTGCCCTAACTGGCAGCCAGTGCCAACCGCCAGGCTCATGAGTGAAGCCAGCTCAGGCCTTCCAGTCCAAATGACCCTCCAGCTGCATACAGCTAAATGAGTGAACCCAGTCAAAGCCAGCAGAGGAAGCATCCAGCTAACCCTCCAAATCATGAGCAATGATAAAACTTTGCTATTTTAAGTCACTAAGTTTTGAGGTGGTTTGCTTTGAGCAATAGATGACCAAAGCATCCTATATCCCCTGAATTGGTGAATGGCACCACCACCTAAACAGTCTTCTAACCCCCAAACCTGGAGTCACCCCTCTCTCCTCCCTCTTCCTCATCCCCACATCCAGTAGGTCAACAAGCCCTATCAAAGTGATCTGAGGGGGAAATGGAGAGTTGTTGTTCAATGGGTATAGAGTTTCAGTTTTGTAAGAAGAAAAAGTTCTGGAGATGGGTTGCCCAACAATGTGAATACAGTCATGCTTCACTTAATGACGGGGATATATTCTGAGAAATGCATCAGGCGATTTCGTCATTGTGTGAACATCATAGAGTGTACTTACTTACACAAACCCAGATGGTATAGCCTACTACATATCTAGGTGGTATGGTACTAATCTTATGGGACCACTGTTGTATATGCTGTCTTTGACTGAAACGTTGTTAAGTGGTGCTTGACTGTATACCTAACACTACTGAACTGTACACTTAAAAATGGCTAAGATGATAAATTTTATATGCATATTTTACCACAATTAAAAAAAATGATTTAAGTCTCTCCTGATCCTATCCCCTCCTCTCAATCCCCACCCTCCATGCTGCCTTCTTTCTGAGATGCAATTCCAGTCTTGACACTTATTTTAAAACCCAGAGTCTCCCCATCTGCCTTCAGGGTAAAATTCAAACCCTGTACCAGGAAATGTAAGGTTACCTGTCCACCCTCGTGTCCATCAACTTCTCTCTACATTCTCTCTCACTAACATTCTCCCGTTGTCTGTGTGTTCCAGCACCTTCCCTGCCTTCATACCTCCAAGCCTTTGCCCAAGAAGTTCCTTCCACTAGAATGTCCTCACTGTTTCTTATTCAACATTAGCAACATCCATTGGGTCTTCAAAGATTCTTGTTTTTTAATACAGTTTAAGTTACCAATATATTCAAAGTTTTAATTTTTTCCTTTATCCTTTGGCCTAGTAATTTTAATTCTGAAAATCTAATCCGTGAAAACAATGCCAATCAACAGACACCTTGGGGTTGATGGTTGGGAGTAGATGAGAGGGCAGGGAAGGAGAAGCCATGGTTTATTGTGACAATCCTGTCATATCACAGGAGATAACACGTGAACACGTTTTGTTGTGTGTAGCTTCAGCAGGTGCTGAGTGTCTACTGTTGATGGTATTGTGCTGGACACTTTCCATCAGTATCTCTAATCCTTACCACACCCTCACGAGGCAGGAGGTGTTTATTACTACCTCGATTTTACAGACGAGGAATAAAAATAAAATTTTTGTGAAAGTATAACATACATATAGAGAAGTACACACCTTCTACGGAGAAAGCGCTATCCTAGAAGCCGAGAGAAGAGATTGGTTGACAGACTCGTATGCTGCCAAGATGTCAAATAACATGCAACTTGCCTAAAAAAAAAAAATGGAAAAAGAGTCATTAGATTTGTGATTGAAAACCTTGATGAAGTAGCACAAAGTGAACACATCTGTTGACCACCACCTGGAACAAGACATAGAACACCACCAGTGCTCCAGAAATGCCCCCCTGTGCCCCTCCTAGGCACTACCCCACTCTCCTTCCCAAAGATAACTATCATGCTGGCTTCTAACAAATAGGTGAGGCAGTTTGCCTGAAGTTACACCGTGAGGAAAGGGACCAGTGTCTTTTTACTGCCTGTACTATGAGCCCCCAAAGTGGGCATTGTTCCTATAAGGACAGAGACAGGAGAGATGGAGCTAACTTCACAATTCTGCTCTAGCCTGGCCCTGATTCACTAGGTGTAGGCATGTGTGTGTCTGTGTGTCTGGACATCTCAGCAATCAGAAAAAGGCCTGTCGGAGGACTGAGTCTCTTTTTATCCACCTCAGCCAGGGGCTTGGTCTTTAAGGCATGTGCATGTGCCCACACAGACAAACAAACAAGCACGCCTCTCCCCATGGTCTATCTATAGCTTGAAGTCTGGTTGCAACAGCAAACCTTCCTAATAAATCGCCGATCTCTCCCGGAAAGCCATTGTGAACTCGGTGGAAGGAAAGCTTTTAAAGTGACCCTCCATTTAAGCCCTGAGTCAAAGCCTTATGTGTTTTCTTTCCTTTTCTTAACTGGAAGGTTATGTGTTTCTTAGCTACTGGTCAGACTGGATGAGACTGCCAAAAAGCTTTCAGGGAATTTCCTCACCATGTAACAAATTTATGAGTCATATGAAAAACTGGGAAATGCTTCAAGCAGCTGCCTCTCATTGACTCAGAGCCGTTTTTACAACACCTTGGTGCTGGGGCCTTGGATGGAGCCAGCAGAAGTTTTATTATAACTACAAATGGCCTGACATTGCCTGAGAGGAAGGTGTCCTGATCCCCCTTCTTATCTCCACTCTCCTGTCCTCCCCAGCAGAAAGCTATAAAAGTCCTCTGAAACTGTTCATCCACTGAAAGGCCAATTATCGAGGTCCTGGTTGTTCCATAAAGGACTGGCAGACGGATGGGTGGGTGGGTGGGTGGATGGATGAAGGCAGGTTTTGGGCCTTCTCTTCCATCTCTGGCCAGATAACCAGTGGGCACCTCAAACTTAACACACCTAAAACTGAGCTTGGCTCTCCTCGCCCATACTGTCCTCCCCATCTTAGAAGATGCTAACATCATCTGCGCCAGATCGTACTTTCCAAAGATGGTCACAGTAATATCCCCCATCTCACATGCTCTTCTGCAATGTGAACTTGCTACTCCTTCATCAAAAGGCAGAGTTAATTGTCCACTCCCTTGAAGTAGGCCAGGCCCTATAACTGCTTTGAATAATAAAATATGGTGGAAGGGACACTGTGCCAGTTTGGGATATAGCCGTTAACTAGCTTGGCAGCTTCTACTTCCTGACTCTTGGAAGGCAGTTGCCAAGTAAGAAATACGACTCCCCAGGGACTACCATGCTGTGAGATGCCCGAGCCAGAGAGAGAGAGAGAGAGACAGAAAGAAAGAGAGAGGTGCTAAGGAGCACTGAGCACAAGGCATGAGTGAAGAAGCCATCTTGGAGGCAGATCCGCTACCCCAGCCTCCCCAGCTGACGCCACATGGAGCAGAGACAAACTACCCAGCCAGCTTTTTCCTAACTCCTGACCCACCAAATCATAAGCAAAACAAATGGTTGTTTCATCCCCCCAAGATTTGGGGTAGTTTGTTACATAGCAGTGGGTAACTGAAACACCCTCTTCCCAGTTGTCAGACCAAACCTTCCAGAGTCATTCTTGACTTTTCTCTTACTCTCATACTCACATCCAATCTGCATGCAAATCCTGTTGGATTTGTCTTCAGACTAGATCCAGAATCTGACCACTTTCATTCCTTCCACTGCCATCACTCTAGTCCAAGCCACCACCCTTCTTTCTCCCCTAGATTATTGCAGCAGCCTCCTAGCTGCCCCCTCCAGTCTGGTCTCTACACAGCAGCCTCAGGGATCCGGTAAAACCCAAGTTGGACAATGTCGCTCCTCTGCTCAGGATCCTCCAAAGCCTCCCACTCCCCTCTGCCCCATGCTACCTCTCTAATATCACTTCCCATTTCCCTCCCCCTCACTCACTGGATTCCAGATGCACTGGTCTTGCTGCTCCTCTGCCCAGCCTCAGGCCCTGCATGGACAGCTCCTTTTTGCTGGAACACTCCTGCCCAGATGGCTGTGTGGCTCACACTCTCCGCTCTGTACAGTCCTGATTCAGCGGCCCCCAGGGAAGCCTTTCTCTCGTCCCCCGTCATCTACACCCCATGCCCCTTCCCTGCTGCTCCAAATACTCTGTTCTCCTTAACATTTGTCAACCGATGGGCCACATGTTCCAGTTACTTACTTCTTGTCTCTCTTCTCCACTAGAATTTCAGCTCATTGGGGTCAGGACTTTGGTCAGTTTTGTTCACAGACGTATCTCCAGAGTCTAGAACCATGCTGGGCACATAGGAGGAGCTCAAAATCCATTTGCTCGGTAAATGAGCCTAACTTCTCTGAGCCTCAGTGTCTTAACTCCAATATGAGGGAAATTATTGTTGCTTTCAGGGGGTTGTGAGGACTAAATAATAAAGTTTATGTGCAGCACATGGCATGGAGCCTGGTGCAGAACAGTGCTCGGTGAGCCTTACGTCCTTTCCCTCACTCCCACCCACTTCCAATAACTGACTGCTTGAAGAATCTATTCTGGAAAGGCTGGGAAGAAATTATATAGATAATAGATATATAATTATATATGTTAATAGAATCATAGTAATATATAAAGTATTAATATATTAAAATAAAATATTTAAGAAATATAATATACATATATTTTATTATATATATAAAAGGACATGGATAAAATACAAATCCGTTTATAGTAAATGGCTCCTGGATGCATCTAACTTGTTTTGTCTTGTGTTATGTTTTTGGTCTTCACCACCTTCTAGATTGATCACTTGTATAAGTTTTCAACCCATGTGATAGAGCATGTTCTATGAGATGTGTCAGTCACTGTCTGACTCAGCGGCTGGACGGAGTAAATGTGATTGGTCTGGCCTACATCAGTCATCCGTGCCCGGTCCAATGAGTAGCAGCGGGGGGTGGGAGAGCAATGGGTAGCATGGGGGGGGGGCGTTACACAGCACAGACACGCCCACTCAGGCCCACGGTCAGCAGATGTTATCCGCGGGGGCAATTCCCAGAGAAGGGGGCTTGGGTGGAGCTGACACCTCATGATGTGTCATCTGTGTGATGCTCCCTCATATCTGTCACAGACCTGTGTTCTGCTGGTGGGAGCATGTCCCCTGAGCTCATATTCCAGGGTCTGAGGAGCAAGTCTGTGACTCTCAGGATCAGCCCTTCTTAGTTTTGTGGACCCTCATGCTGTCTCCTCACTCCTTCCTTCTCCAGTCTGGGAGGCTCCTCTCGTTAGTCCTCCATTAACATCAGTAGCCTTTCCCTCCATTCCTACAGGAAACCAGCAGCTCGCTAACAATAGGTCATTTAGAGGCGGGTTTATGTGCAAAGGTGTGGATGTAGGGGAGCCATAAGGGATTGTGCCATGACCGGGGCTGTGCAGGCTGAGCTGTTACCACTCCTAGGCCCAAGGGAGGCAAGAAGAGCAGTTCCTGGTCCCTGGAAGAAGAGCCATCTAGAGAAGCGGAGGGACACAGCCAGCCTGAGGCCAAGGCGCAGGAAAGGAAACAGGTGGACTGGCACCTGGCTCTCTCCTGTCTTGTGATCTCCCACCAGGGCCTCTCATTGGCTGATCCCAGCAGGAAGCCAGAGGACCAGTGGTCAGGGACTGGCCCGTAGTTGGTTCCGGGGTTCCTAGAGCAGGAGGAAGGAGGAGGGGGGGGGTTGCGGTAAAGGAAGGCCCAGCTGCCTTCCGCTGCACTTTCTCTAGCTCCCTCCAAGTGCGAAGTCCGGCCCGCACTCAGTGTTACAGGCCTGACTCCCCCCGGGGGTTGGGCCAGGAGAGGGTACCATTTCCAATACTCCTTCAATAATGTCTACCCTTTGGGACAAAGAACATTTTTGCCGTTATCCTTAGGAATTTTTGAGTCATAACTGATGATTAATTCAGAGTCTACAATACGTAGGGTTTGGGTCATTTTTCCCTAATGAATCTTCTTGGACTTGCTCCACAAAAGCTCCAACTACACCATCATACAGCAGGAGCCTGCCCTGTGTTTTCTTCTGGTGTGTATAGTTGTAGCTGACAGAAGGTTAGAGCTGACAGAGACCTTACAACTTATTTTCTGATGGTCCAACTGTATCCTTCTACTGGTGAGAAAACTGAAGCCCAGCTAAGGGAAGTGACCTGTTGTCAGGACAGCACCTCTTTCTTTACTCTCTATTACTACCATACTCACACTTCTGGTCACCAAATGTGTGCATGTTTTCCCACACCCACCAGTTCTCTGATACCAGCTGGGTGTCCTACAATTCAGTTCGGTTCAGACACCATCTAGCTGGAGTTAGTGTCAAATCTCGTAAGTTAAGGGCTCAGTCCTACAAGTCTGGCCCCCTTTCAGATGCTAATCACAAGTCCCAGCTTGTGACCTGTACTTCTGACCAATTGGGTGTAAATCAGGATTCCCACGGCCCCTCCTTGGGTTCCATAATTTGCTAGAACAGCTCACAGAACTCAGGTAAACACCTACCCATGTTTATTGGTTTATTATGTAATAAAGGGTATGATAAAGGATACAGATGAACACCCAGTTGAAAATATATATCAGGAGAGCTGTGGGGAGGGGGCACTAGCTTCCATGCCCTCTCCAGGCACACTACCTTCCCAGCACCTCCATGTGTTCAGCAACCTGGAAGCTCTCTGAACCTTGTACTTTTGGGATTTTTATGGAGGTTTCATCACGTGGCATGATTGATTATTAACTCATTTTCCAGCCTTTCTCCCACTCTGGAGATTGAGGAGCAGGGCTGAAAGTTCCAGGCTGCCAATCATGGCTTGGTCTTTCTGGTGACCTGCCCCCATCCAGGAGCCACTGGAGTCGCCTCATTAGAACAAAAAACACTTCTATCACTCAGGAAATTATGAGGGTTTTGTGCCAGGGACTGGGGGCAGAGACCTTTATATATACATTTTTTCTAGTATTTCACACCTGTCCAAAGCCACACAGCCAGGTTGGTGGCAGAGCTGGGACTTTCCCGCAGCCCTCCTGACCCTGTGTCCATTATTCTCTGCCTGCTGCCTGGGGATTAAGTGACATCAGATGGGCAGAGGAGACCCAGGCCCTACCTCCCCTTGTCCACTCAGGTCCTTTCTTGTTTTGTCTCGTGTGTTGCGTTCATTCACACGGGTGATTTCTACGTGTCACACACTGTGAAGACACATCCCGCTCCGTCACAGGTGTTGGCAACATCACTGGTCCTCAAACATATCTGAGTCTTCTCTCCATCTAGGCTCATGGGAGACTCATCTCCCAGGGGGGGAGGGATTTAGAAGGGAGGACCAAGCTTGTATGTGTTAAGGCTGAGATTTTGGGGCCGCTGGGTATCGCAGAATAAGCCACAGTGACTGATACACAGCTTGAGTTCAGAAGAGAGAAAGGCGTCTACAATAATGCAACATCAGTGAGACAATAGAATAATGAAGAAACACAGCAGAGGAGAGATAAACCCCACCTGGTCCTTAGAGACAGCCACGGGCAGCAAGGCTGGGTTGGATGTGTTTCTCACTGCAGGACGGTGCTCGGTCCAGACTCCGGCCCCAGCTCAGTCGCCAATCTGCTCTGTGACCCTGAGCAAGTCACTTTCCCTCTCTGCCTAGTGTATAAAATGAGGCGCTTGATAGGGTCATCCGAAAATTTCTTCCCTGATCCAAAATTCTGCGTTTTAGGACGGATCTAGCAAGCTGATCTGAAATCTTGGTCTGAGCTTCCTTCCCCTGCCTGACTCTGCACTTTGCTGTGTGTCAGGGGGTCCACATCGCCTTGTGAGATGAAGACTGATGGAGCAGGAAGTGAAGAAAAGGAAAGAGCTGCTCTTCACGCTTTTGCCTTCCAAGATCATAGTCATGAAAGCCATCACTGGAGATTCGCTGGCAGGGTTTTGTGGAGAGAGAGAAAGGCTCCTGAAAATCCCCGAGGGACAGTCCTGAATGGAGATTCTGCCGTGATGACAGCTGGGAAGCTCCCTCTTTCCCTCCTTCATCTCCTCTCTGCCTCCTCTCCTCCGCAGCCGCCACCCTGGGAGGCAGCGTGCAGGGGAGATGGAGAGGCGTGGCAATGACACTCACTCGCTGGAAGAGTTTCAGTGAATGATGGGCCTTTGAGGGTCTCAGTTTCCTCCTTAGCTAAATGGGGCCTCGGTGCCTTCCTCCCCACTTGCTGTGGGTATTAAGTGGATGAAGGGGCACGAGGTGCCTGGCCTGGGCATGTTGACCGTGGGCGCTCACCGGCAATGAGTCTACGCCCCGCTGGGTCCCTGCCCTCCCCCAGTGTGGCCTCCCTGCTGCCAGGCTCTCTGGGGATCCCTGCCGCATTAACCTCCCCACCTCTCCTGGCTGTGAGCAGTGGAGTTTGCTTCCTGTAGATCACCACTTCTCCCAGGCCCCACACGCCCCGTCTTGGCTCCAGCTACCACCCCCTACAATCTCTCACCATCCACGTCATCACCACACAGGGCTGGGATTATGAGGCACTTGCTCTCAGGGTCACGCAAATGCATTGTCTGGAAAAGGAGTGCATCCTTACTTTTTGGGTCTCTCTTGCGTCACCCTCATCCTGGCCTGTCACCGCCAGCTGATGTGTCAAATCTCGGTTAGACAAGAAGGCCTCTAATGCAGTGGTTCTCAAACTTTAGTGATCATCAGAGTCACCTGGAGGGCTGAGTAAAGCGGGTTTGTTAAAGCATGAATTGCCAGGCCCAGATTTACTGATGCAGGAGGTTCTGCGGTGGGGCCTGAGAATTTGCGTTTCTAACAAGTTCCTAGGTGACGCTGATGCTGCTGGTCTGGGAACCAGCATTTGAGAATCACTATCCTAGAGAATTGTGAAGTGGCACAAAACTCTCTTGAGAGTTTTTCGGGAAATTCAGAGGCTTCCCTCCCCAAGGCCAGGCTGATGTTGATCTGTTCTTCTTGTTCTCTGGATTTGCTGCTCTGGCTGCTGGCGATTCGGCTCCTGAGCCTGGAGACGTTTGCCTAATTTATGGGACTTGGCAGACACTCAGAGGCTGAAGGAGGACGGAACGCTCCTAACATACAGCACATCTGACTCTTGTGTTTGGGTGTTTTTTATTGCTCATCGGGGAGAGCGTGCACGTGGAGAGCCACTTCCCTGGCTTGCCGTAAAACTTGGTAATGGAGTGCAGCAGGGTGGTTACGAGTCTCTCAGGGGGCCGCGCCCCCCCACCCTGGAGCGGGCTGGGGGTCTTCCTGAAAAGTGCTGGAACTGGCACTCAACGGCAATTGGTGGGGATTTGTGTGCCCCGTGGGCTAGTTAATGTCATTGTGCACAGACTCTCCTTGTCCCTGGTTACCCTACCCCTCCTCTGTGCCCATTTGGGCTGGCTGCTGCAGGAAATGGCCATTTAGGCTGTATCTGGTCAGGCTGTCTCGTGGGGGGCTGATTCTCCATCGACAGGTGACCAGGATACCCACCTCAGAAGAAGAAGACGTGCCCACCTACAGCTCCCCTTGTCTGAGAAGTTGAATCATGTCCTTGCTGGGTGCTGATGCTAACAGTTACTTCATAGATTGCCTGCTGGTCTCATCATCTCCTTCTATTCCTAACAAGAACCCGTGAGGCCCTAAAGCACAGTGCCTGGCTCCTAGCACGGACTCAGTCAATATTTATGCATTAGGGAATGTGGGATTCAAACCCACTTGTTCTGCATTACGAAGCAGGGTACTGCCCTCTGCTGTGCCCACCCTACAGTGGCAGGTTTGTTTCACCAATGCCAACAATACTAAAAGCCAGGGCTCCAAGCCTTTCAGGTTCGGTTAAGTGTGAGCAGGGAAACCAGGCAGATGAATGAAGAGGCGCCCGCTGTTTGTCCTTCTGGAGAGTCTTCCTCGTGATCTGCAAATAGCAGCAGAGCCCACCCACTGGAATTCCTCTTACGGGTGTCGGGGCCACACTCAATCTGGGCTGATCGTTTCTCTTTCATAAAATTGGCACAAGACAGCTTGAGATGGTGAGGAAAGCAGCCTCCAAGAAGTCCCTGAGCTCTCTGGGGGCAAAGGAGGAGACTGTTCCCCTCCTCTCCTTTTGGGCTTCCCCAAATCTTGGTGCTCTGACTCACACTGCAAGGTGCCCTCTTTTACATGCTAGACCTAAGCATGGGAAAGCATCCTTAGTACAGCTGAGAGAGCTGAAACTTTTCTAAAGGGATTTAGTTACTAAGAAACCAAGGATAAAGCAAATCCCCTGGTAGGGTAACAATTAAAGCAGTTGGCACCTCCAGGCATTCGAGGCCAGGCACTGTGCCGAGTTTTTCACCTACATTAATCCTCACAAAAGCCTAGGGTGAAGTGTTATTATTAATTTCCATGTTGTAGATGAGGAAACTGAGGCTCAGAGAGGTTATGGTGACACGGCCAAAGTCACACAGCTAGTAAGTGGGAAGCTGGGATTAGAACCCGGGCAGCCGGCTCCTGAATACGGCCTCTGTTAGGTTGGCCCCACCTGCTTTTCCAGCCTCATCTCCTGCTCTTCCTCTAAACTCCTAGAATCTAAACACGGGATTTATTTCTCTTTTCTGAAGACCCCAGGATTTGCCATGCTTGTTGACATTGGCGCGTGTTGGATTCTCTTCCAGAGGTCTTGCTTGGGTCCCTCCCCCGCAAGCTTCCACTCACCTATTTGGGACCAGTAGAAATGTCTCCTTTGGGAGCAACCTTCCCAACCTCCAGTGTGAGTTAGTCTACCGTCGTCTGTGCTTCTGGAGGCCTTTGAGGCCACTTATGGTCCATTCAGTAGTTTCACTGTTCGCTTGTCTGTCACCCCAAATGGCCTATGGGGCCTAAAGGCAGAGGCTTAAGGCTGGGTGGGTAGCCTGACTCTTAGGCCTGCAATTGTGCACTGGTGTTTGATTCTCTTCCCTTTAGCAGCCCCACGGCCTCTGTGGCAGAGTTGGCTAGTTGTCTTCTAATATCCACCCCTACCTTCTTCTACTGTTAGAGAACATTTGGCTGGGCTTGTGGTGCCCAGAACAGAGATGATATTTCTCTGCCTTCTTTATAGCCAGGTGCATCCACATGCCAAGTTCTGGCCAATGGAATATGGGAAAAGCAATGTGTGTGATTTCCCGGTCATGCCTTTAGAGGGAAGGAAGGGTATGCCCCTCCCCCTCCCTGCTGGCTGCATTGTGGACATGGTGGAGAGCTTTCTTGACCATTGAGTTGTGGTCACACTCTACAGATGATGGCAGAACAACAAGATGGGAGGAGGCTGGGCCCTGATGAGCACAGCTGCCATCCCAACTCAGACTTCTGCTTCAGAGAGAAATGGACGTCTACCGTGGTGTTTAGGCCATTGAGGTCTCTGTCAATTGTAGCCAAGTCTATATCCTAAATAAGATGTCTACTTGCCCATGATGAGCATTGTTTTTCCCTGGGAGCTGATCTTCAATCTCCCGCAACAGTTGGAGGTCAGACGAAGGCCATCTCCTGAGCTCATATCCAAGGGGCACGTCTAGATCCTGACCAGAGCCAGAGCAGCGACTCTCAAACCTGGTCGTGCATTAACACACAGAGGTTTGGTCCCTACCCCATGCCCAAACCTGACAGGTTAGAATCTTTGGGCAGGTGACCCAGAAATTGTGCTTTTAGTAGGTTCCCTAAGGAGACATCGCCCTGAGATTTGGAAACCAATTGGTTAAGTTCATTTATGCATCAGGACCTCCCAGCCTGCGTTCCCAACATGGCCCACTGTATTAATTCAACAGGTATTTACTGAGCAAGGACCTATTATGTGCCAGGCACTGCGGGGACACAGGCCAAGTCTCTGCCTTCATGGAGCTCACCTTCTAGCATGGGAGACAGATGATGAACAGCTAAACACATGCATGTATACTTCTGGGTAGGGATACGTGCTATGAAGCAGAAGAAAACAGGGTAATGTGATAGAGGATGGGGAGGGGCCAACTTAGATGGGCTGAGAGGGAAGGCTTCTCCCAGCAACTGCTGTTTGAGCAGGTCTGAATGATGTGAAGGGATGAGCAATGTGGATAGTTATAATGTTACGATTATAACTAGATAATTATATAATGTTAGCTAGAGGCTGAGCTGACATAACAAATTGACCCTCATAATCAAATGGTTTAAAGAAAAATGTTTCTTTATTTCTCACATAATCCTTTAGAGTGAGTGTTCAGGCTGGTGGGATGGCTCTCCCCTGTACAGTCGTTCAAGGATCCAGGCAAATTTTGACTTCCAGGGCCCGGTCCAGCGGCGTAGTGGTTAAGTTTGAGCGCTCCGCTTCAGAGGGCCAGGGTTCGCAGGTTCGGATCCTAGGCACGGACCTATGCATCGCTCGTCAAGCCACGCTGTGGCAGACATCCCACATATAAAGTAGAGGAAGGTGGGCACAGATGTTAGCCCAGGGCCAATCTTCCTCAGCAACAAGAGGAGGATTGGCAACAGATGTTAGCTCACGGCTAATCTTCCTCACCAAGAAAAAAAAAATTTTTTTTTGACTTCCAAGGTCTTCCTGGCATCACTATCCCATTTGGCTGGAAGGTCAAAGAGCTTGGAGGGGCATCTTGGGAGTTTTCTATGGCACCGTCTGATTGTGACAGACACCAGTAATGCTCATGTTCCACTGGAGTGAATTTGGTCACATGGTCACCCCCAAATGCAAGGGAGCCTGGGAAATGTAGTCTAGTCGTGTGCCCAGGAACACCCTAGGGGACAATGGATTTTGGTGGACAGCTAGTGGTCTCTGCCAGAGGCAGGGGGAACAGCAAAGGCAAAGACACAGATCGGAGAGTGAGTTTGGTGTGTTCAAGGAACAGGGAGGAAGCCAGTATGACTGGAGTAGAGTGAGATTGAGTAGAGGCATAGCAGATATAGATGGAGAGGCAGGCAAGGCCTATTGCCAAGGTGTTCTGTCTCTCCCACTCACTTTAGTAAAGGTTTAACAATTACAATCTTTCTGAGCATAGCATTCTTCCAATGTGCACAAAAGTAAGGAGAATAACATAATGAACCCCCAGGTACCCATCAGCTTATCAATGCTTCGCCAAATCTATTATAATTTAAAAGTAATATACAAATTTCTCAGGTAGCAAGAAGAGGGGTAAGTCTCTCACAGTCTTCTAGTTACCTGACACAATCTCTCTGGGAAAATTGAGACAGATACTTGAAAGCATTTTGGACCTTTAGAAGAAAAAAGTACCATAACAATCCTATCATTGTTACCGTTATCAGAATTTCTAATTTTTGTATCAAATGAATCAGATATACATTTGTAGAAATGGAATTAGCTATCTTTTGCTATGCAACAAATTACCCCAAAGCTAAGTGGCTTAAACTGACAATAAACATTTATTATCTCTCACAGTTTCTGTTGAGAAACTGAGCTGGGTGGTTCTGAACAGGAGTGTCTCAGGAGGATGTAGTCAGGATGTTGATCACGGCTGCAGTCATCTAAAGGATCTGCTTCCAAGGTGGCCGATTCACATAGTCGACAAGTTGGTGCTGGCTCTGGGTGGTAGGTCCCAGTTCTTTATAGGAGCCTTTCCACCGGGTGTCTTGAGCACCCTCACAAAATGGTAGCTGGCTTCCTTCAGAGCAAGTGATCCAAGAGGCCAAGGAGGAAACCACAATGCCTTTTATAACCTAGCTTCAGAAGTCACACACCATCCCCTCCACAGGATGCTATAGTCACACACAGCACCCCGATTCAGTGAGGGAGGGGACTACACAAGAGTGTGACTAGTAGGAGGCAAAGATCATTGAGGGCCATCTTGGAGGCTGGCACAGAGGCCTAAGCTAAATTTATTACAATAATATGTTTTGAGACACAACCCATTCAGTGAGCTCTAGAAGGACCACTTTTGGAATCGGTGCCTAAATACGAATAAACAGAAGATTTCTGATGACTGGGTTAATAGAATTTGGGGATTTTGTAGTTATGAAGGAACATAGAAATAATTTATTTCTATACTCCCGTTTTACAAAGGAGGAAATTGTTTCCAGAGAGACAAAACGGCTTGTTTCAGGCTAGAAGGTGAGTTTGTGGATGAACAAAGATGAAAGAACCAATCTCCTAACTCAGGGGTCTGCAGTGCTTGGGACAGGGAAAGAACCCTGGACTTGGAGTCTGGACGTTTGGCCCTGAGGTCTCTGAATGGGTGAGTCATTTCCCAGTTTCTGCCCCCTAAGCTTGATCATTGTCTAGACAAAAATGTCATCCTTTTGGGACAATGTTTATGTACAGTGTTAAATATTCTCAATAAAACTCAACATGCTTTTTAAAATGTTGGGTTGGGTTGCCTTATTCATATAATTAATTAATTTTGCCCCAGTAAACAGCATTAGGGGATTTAAAGCCATATGATAATTAGTTTTGGTTATCTATTTAGTTCAGCTTCATGGAACTCTCAGACATGCTGTCCATGAAGCAGCAAATGGGGGCATCCATGGAACGCCAGACTTGTCATTCAATTAGTTAAGCATTTTTGTTGGTTTGGTTGGTCTTTTTGGTTGCATGCAACAGAAACCCTCTGACTAGCTTAAGCAAAGAAAAAAGGTAATTTGTGAGAGGGACTATGGAGTACCTCACAAATCAAAGGAAGTCCTGAACAACTAAGATTTGGGATGAAATGGGGCTGCCCCTGATGGCTCAGCAGCAGAGTTCCAGATCCCTTCCTCAGTGGGCTCCCATTAACACAACCCAGCCCCAGAGATTTCCAGCCCATGTGTGCTGATATAGATGTCACGTTCCTGGGAAGCAGAATGTCTCTGACTCGCCTTGAGTCATGCATCCTCCCACGGTCAGTCAGCTGTGGCCAGTGGCAGGAACATGTAGCAGAGACGTGGCCTTTGGGGACCATCTTGGAATGTCTGGCTGTGCCCACCACTGAAGGGGGAGTTCCAAGGAGCCACCCAAGAGGTGTCTATGGTGCTCTGTGAAATTCCACACACCAGCAAGGCTGAACCTTGGATAGCATACAAAGTCATTCCTACCACTTTACTACACAGGAAACCAGCATCCTTAACACCAACATTAACTCACTTGTTTTTACTTGTTTTAAGCTGGGAGCTTTGGGACTTTGGCCAATACCCTTTCCTTCTTGGGATTTAGCTTCTTATCCGTATAGTGAGGCGGTTGTCCCCTCAAGTTCTAATATAACCTGCTGGCTGTGGCAGCTCAACAGCCCTCTTCTCTTGCCCCCAAGTTGAAGATTCCCTGGCTGGACCTCATACTGTGCATATGAATACATACAAATATATGTGTGTGAATATGATCTCTAAGAGGATATCATCCACAATTGTGTACTCGGGCACCTTCTAAACTGCAATGGCGTATATTCTTTCAATGAGAATGGACCAGCTCTGAGCTGAGCTTATCATGTGAGAAGGGGGAATCAGCTGATTGGATTGTTAAATTTTCCAAGCAGGAAATTCAGGGGCTGGTATATCTCTCTTCATGGTGTATAATTGTTGGTGTAATTTAGGCTAGAACTGGAATTAGAGGTCATTCCACAGTTTGAGTGATAGGAACTGCTGCGATAAGTGGGGGATGGGATGGAGTAGGTGGGTGCGGGGCAGAGAAGGCGTGGGTGAATGAGAGCGAGACTTCAGTAAGTCTCAGAGGCCCCTTAAGGGTCAATAGGTTCGTGGACTTAGATGAATAAAATCTGTGAGAGGCTTGTAGGAACCCTACAATTATCAACAGTTGGGAAAACTCAAATCTATCTTATGATTCATCTAGAGTTGTGAGGGTGGTGATGGTAATGGGGATGAGGAACGTGTCAATGGAAAGGACCCGTCCCAAGCTGGGAAACACCTACCACCAAACACCTACCATCAAACATGACCCCAACTTGGTCCCCACCCCTACAATGCAAAGTCCAACTCAAAGCTGGGTCCCGAACCATTCCGACCTTTCCTTGAGATCCCAAGTCAAAATCTTGGAGGTAGACAGTGACAACCAGACAAGTTGTCAGAGATAACACAACTTCACCCCAGCACTTTCTCACCAAGTTCTCCCAAACTCCCAAAGTCATGTCTTTGGCAGGTCCTCACTAGTAGGTAACTTTCCTCTCTGTGGTCACTAGTTTTTCATCATGTTGGCTGCTGCAGAGACAAGCATCTCACCCTCACACAACCCAACTACATTCAGGGACCGTTGCTTTTGTCAGGGAAGAGAATCTTCCCCAGAGACACCCAAGAGATCTTCCCTTTTGTTTCATTGGTCAGAAGAAGTAGGTCAAATGCCACCCAAAAGCCAACCACTGTCAAAGAGCAATAAATTAGCACTCCTAGTTTAGACTGATCCCGCTTCATCCCCTGGAACTGGGGCCAGGCAGCCCTTCCCTGAGCCTATGGCTGCCCACAAGGTATGTGTACAGCAGTATAGTGGGTGGATATGAGCAAGGTGGGGACACTGGAATGAGGAGGACCACTGGCTGACGTGACTGTAATGGCACCAGCTTGGCCATCTCATCCTTCCTTGGGCTCTTGAGTGATCTGCCTGTGGTTGCAAATAAATAGGTTACGTAGGGTTTTTAAAAAGCATTTATTTGTGCGTATGTGTGTGTACGTGTGTGTGTGTATAGCAGATGTGTGCACATGTGACAGAAGAGAGTTATGACCTAAGGCCTTATAATGTTCCTTCCTTAATTAGACTTGCGGAAATGCACCATTTTTGCTTTAAAAGAAGTGTAATGAAGATGGATTATAGTTCAGGGTCTGATTGGAAAAAGCCAGGAACTAAGATTAATTAGCAGCAGCATGTGGTTTATGTTCAAGGTCATTTTTACTTGGCTTCTAGAAATCCTGGCGTAATATCTTCAAACTCTCACTGAACTTTTCCTGCGCAGTGGGGTGGAGGATTTTGTGCTCTTGTTTGATGGGGAAAAGCACTTGCCCTCCTGTAATATTCTCTGGTCAGCCAGCCCCTGTCACTTGCTATGTTGGGATGTCTGAGGATGGCCATCCCAAGCTAAACCAACCCCTCCCACTCCTACCCCGTGTGGCTTCAGTATGAATTTCTTTCCAGCTGACACTTCTCAGGAGGCGTGTGGGCGTTGGACGAGGATGGTTTTTAATCATGCAAGCTGTTTAAGTCTCCTAAAATTCCTCAGTATACTTTCTTTTTATTAGTGCTTAAAATTTCGAAGGATTTTCCAGAACAGAGAGAGAGAGCGCGTGCTTTAAAATAGCCCAATCATTACAGTGTCTGCGCCTGTTGGAGGGTTTAAGCACATTACGGATAATTCCTTGGTTAGAATTCAGAGACTGTCCCTCCTACCCTTTCAGCCTTTATTTTCTTCTGTGACACCTTTGCCTTCTCCTGAAAAGCCACTTCTCCTTTCTACCCAAGGACTAGTTGTCACCACCCTATAAACCCATTAGATTCTTGCTGCACTTGGGAAAAAAGCTAAACTCCTCAGCATGGCCCCCAGGGTATACTTGTTTGCCTGCTCTGGCCCTCAGCTTTCTCCCTTCCTTCCTATGCTCCAGGCACACTGGCTTTCTTTGGATTCCTTAAATAAGCGAATCTTTTTTCCTGCTTCAGAACCTTTACACAGGCTGTCTCTTGTGCTTGGAACACACTCCCCACTTTGTCATTGGCTAATTCCTTCTCACCTTCCAGCTCTCAGTTTACATGTGACCTCCTCATGGTGGCCTTCCTTGCCTCTTCCAAATGCGATCCTTTCTTTAAGTATCTACCACACCATCCTCTTTGGGACTTCCATAGCACTCGATGCAATTTGCTATTATTTCGCCTATTTGTGTGTATACTGCTTGGTCTGTCTCCCCTACTAGACCGAGGGCAGGGTCTTGCCAGCGTGTTCGCCATCGCAGCCCCAGGGCAGAGCTCTGTGGGTTCTGGGTCAGGGCTGGTTGATGAATGAGTGAAATCCTGCCTGCTTTGGCAGATTTCTGGGGCTGCCCGTCTGGGGTCGCTCCTCTTGCAGGAACGGCTCCTCCTCCATACTGATCCCTGAGGTTCTTGGAGGCAGTGACCAGGTTTGACATGACTTTATGCCCCTCAAAGGCTCCTGCTTCTGTTGACCCCTTAATAAATAGTTATTGATTAATTAGAACTCTCTTTCCAAGCAAGAATTTTTGGCTTTTGCCCAACTGAGCACTATGAAATGAATGAAGTAAAAAGTAATAGCTGTTAGGCATATGTATCAATTAGGATGCATTTGGTTGCAAGTAATAGAAGGTGTAATTGTTGGTGGTCTAAATAATAAAGATATTTAATGATCTCACATCATAATAGCAAACCCTTATGCAGTACTTACTGCCTGCCATCCTTTGTTCTATACGCTTTCTTCAGGCGTTTAGTCCTAATATCCTTCCTACAAGGGAAGTGCTGTATGGTCTCCATACAGATGAGGAAACTGAGCCTCAGAAAAGTTAAGCACCTTGCCCAAGTTCATGTGAAGTGTAGAGCCAGGACTTGACTGGTTCCAAGGTGGTGTGGCCCCAGGGTCTACATTCTCCTGCTGCTTTGTCATGGCAGGTCTTGAGGTAGGGGTTCCGGGTTAGACAGGAGCTCAGTGACGTCAGAGTGCTAAGTCAGTGTCTCTGTGACTCCCTTGGCCTTCCCCTCATGGCTACCATTGCTCCGTGCCTCCCTCCACTACATGAGAGCTTCTAGAGCAGGAAGCTGGGGGTGGGGGCACATGCACTTTTCCTCACGCTGCCCTCACTTTTTACCAGGAGGGAAAATCTCTTCCAGAAGCACCCAGAGAGTTCTTCTTACATCTCACTAACGAGAGCAGGGTCTCATGGCTTCCACATACCAACCCTGGCAAAAGGAAACGGGGTGGCCATGAATGGCTGGTTTCAGTTGAACCAGTTTTCATCTCTGAGGACTAAACATGCTGCCACCTGAATAAAATTGGGTCCTGTCAGTTGGAAGAAATGGCGGTGGTTAGTGGGTAGACCCTACTAGGCCTTGCCCAGCATGTGTGCTTTATCCAGGGAGATGGGAGACAGGACTCAGGGGCTCAGGAACCCATCCTTGCAGGAGGCAGGACTTGACCTTTGGGTGGCCTCCAAGGACCTCAATTCCCTTTGACTCTTAACCCCCAAGGATGTCCAGTATTATCAGAGAAGTGTGCATGTGTTTGCGTGTGTGTGTATACGTGCAAGGAGGGCCAGGGACTGGACAGGGGACAATGGTTGGAGGTGGGGAAAGGGCCCAGCATGTTCTTCCTGCCTCCCTTCTGGCCCTGCTGGGTGTGCAGCTTATCCTGGGATTTCAGGCTCCACTGACAGGTAGTATGTTTGTGCGGTGGGAGGGACACAGGAGGAGGCAGCAACTTCCTGACAAATCCAGGCCCTTCGCACCTGCTTGGATGACCTGAGAACGCATGTTGAGCACTTGCCATGTGTCACAGTTGGTAGTAGATGCTTGTACCTGTATCTCAGTTAATCCTCACAACTGCCCTGTAAGCTCAATACTATTATTATCACCCTCATTTTTCTATCACCTCCTAGCTGTGTGGCTTTGGGCGAGTTACTTAGCCTTTCTGTGCCTCAGTTTCCTTCTCTGTAAAATGGGGATAGTAATAACTTACTTTCCTCATATAAAACACTTAGAACAATTCTTAACACATAGTAACCAGTAAATAAATGCTATTATTAATGCTGTTATTTTTAAGATGAGGAAACTGAGACTTGATAAGTGAGGTACAAATGCCCAATCACGTTCTAAGATGGGCTGAGTCAGGCTTTCCTGGTGGTGATGATGATGATATGATAATGATGATGATGATGATGATGATGGAGGAAGAGAGGGGAAAGAAAGAGAAGAAGGATGAGAATGCCAAGAAGGAGGAGGAGGAGAAAAAAAAGGAGAAGGAGGAGGAGAAGAAGACAAAGAAGATGGTGTCAGTGATGATAACGATGTTGGTGATGATAATGCTGATGAAGGAGGAGGAGAAAAATGAGAAGATGATGTCAGGGATTGTGATAACGTGGATGATGCTGATGATGGTGATGATAAAGATAATGATGTTGATGATGCTGATGATGGTGAGAAAGACAAAGACAGGATGAAAGTCAACAATTTTTGAACATTCACTGTGTGCCAGGTACTCTGCCAAGCATCTCACACCATTGACCGAGGGAACCAGAGTGCGAAGAGGATAAGGACGTAATAGCATCACACAGGTTGTAAGTATTAGTAGGACTCATGCCCAGCTCTCCTAATTCAGCAGCCCAGGCTCTTCGCTCCATGTGGGCATCACAGTTTTGTGAAAAGAGCCTGCACTGGGAGCTCAAGAGAGTTGTCTAACCCTTCTCATATATCAGAATCATCTAAGGAGCTTCTTAAAAACATCGAGGCCTGAGGATTCAGAATCAGTTGGTCTGGGTGGAGTGTGGGTCTCAGGATGTTTTATTCAGCTGATTTTGAGAACCACACGGTCGAGACGATCACTAAGGTTTGCCCAGCACTGATATTTTAGGCATCTCTGATTGTCCTCTCATCTCTCTACTGAGGAGTCTGCAGGGAAGGCTGGCAGCACACCTCAGCAGGAAGTGAGGAGAGCTGGAAGGATTCAAGGCAAGGCAGCCTTGGGGCAGGCCAGGCTGTGAACCAAGATGGCTGGAGACAAGAATTCTGCTGAGAACATGAGACTTGTGCCCTGAGGACCATCCCCATTTCCCTCAACTTAATGGCCATCTCTACTGATTGTGGGGCATCTTAAAGATAAAAATAATATTCCCCATTGTCCTTCCTTTTAAAGCAAAGGCAGTATGTTGTCCTGGGAGTGAATTTAGAAAGAATAGCATCATTTTATTCTGAAATAGACACAATCTTAAAGCTTATTTTATCCAAGCTTCTCATTTTATAGTGAGGAAACCGAGACTGAGAGAAGGACAGTGGCGTGCCCAAGGCCATGTGGCCAACTTACTCATCATCCATGGAAAGGTCCTACTTGCTGCCATGGAGAATGAGAACACACCAGCCTTCTTGATATGAAAGCTTTATGAAAAACTAAATCAATATGCTGAAATCATTTTTGTTCGTCTTTTTGAAAGACGAAATATGGCAGTCAAGTCCACTGTCAATATTTTTATGAACTCTGTGGAAAATATGATGTTAAAGGCTTTTGGTAACCACTTCATTAAGCTTGGCTTTTTCTAGGCCACCACAAAAGGTAAATAAACCCTAATGAGTAATACGCCCAGACTGAGATCCTGTAAGTTATGCAAAGAGTCAGTGCCTCAAAACACACTCATCCCCCTGCCCCCAAACCCCAGGGAGTCTGAGAAAGGTGATCCTAGCCGTGCGCAGTGCACCAAGACCTTCAGACAAAGACTTATTAACCTACAAATTAGATACTAACTAAATAAAGCCAGAATTTCCATAGACTGCGAAGAATTGCACAGCATCAGTAACACTGTGAAGTTAGCTCTCTGCCATTTGGCTGCCCATCAAAGCAGAATTCCCTGGTAACCAGTACACAGAGATTAATGGGGGCTGCTGGGCCTAATAATGACCCCAGGCTTTATTCTTTCATTCCTCCCATAATTTCTGTGCTAGATGTTGGGGATTCAACAGTGATTAAGACGAAGTCCCAGCCCTCAAGGAACTCATTGTCTTTTGGGGAGGAATTGTAGTACAAGGAAACAAACTATAACCCTCGGGCACAATGGGAACTTGTAGGAAGAGTAACTACTCCACACTGGGGGAGCAGGGCCAGGAATATTTCCTTGGAAGGACTGTAGAGTTGAAGGAAAGAGCTCCTTTTTAAAATAGGAGGAACTTGAGTATGATAGGAAGGAGCCATCAGAAAGAGAAAGAATTGAGGTCAGTTATTGGCCTGAGGTTCCTAAGAAGGTGGGAAGGGATGGAGCCAGGTGGGCGGATGAGCTATAGGAGGAAGGAGAATCCTGCCTGTGAAACAGATGAGAAAGAGGCAAGGGTGGACATAGATGTGGATGAGCTAGTAGACAAGAAACCAGAGGTGGAGAAATGGAAAGATGCAGCCGCTTTATGTGAACCAGAAGGTGTGAGCATGTTCTGAGAGCGTGGAGGGTGGTGAGAAGGTGAAGGGCTTCATGAGAAGGGAAAGTTTAGCAAAGTTGCTAGAAAGAACCGGCGTGGTGGCTGATTGTCTCATGGAGAATGTCTACTGGGTGGTGATGGGGGCCCAGCTGTCATTGGGGACCATGAGAGAAAAGTAGCACCAAAATGGGTGTTCGGGTGGGTTTCCCCAGAAGCACTCAGCAGCATAAGTATAGGAACAGGGAAGGCTGTTCAATCTAGGATTAGTTTTTTCCAGGTAGATATAAGAGAAGGAAAATGGGGCAGAAATTAAGAGTTTTTGTAAGACAGAGGCTGAAGTAATGGATCATGGGGTAAAAAGAAGGGAGTGGAGACAGAAGGGGCTGATAGATTGAGAGAAATAAAGTAGCCAAAAGTCTGAGGTCTCAATAAGGTTAAAAACAGATGCTGTGAGATTAATGGAGGAAAAGTGTTAGAAGTCACAGGTGGTTATTGATAGAGAATGGACTATTAGAACTTTGGTTCAAGGTAACAGTGAGTTAGGTTATTTGGACTAACCGGCCTGCTGAAAACAACCAAGAATGCTGGATAAAATATAAAAACATCTTCTTGAAAGTAACAAGAGCTGACAAGATTGTAAGAAATTACCAGGCAACAGTTACCAGGCATAGAGTCTGCTTTTGCCCTAAGGCAATTTGACATTTTAGCAAATCTGAACTTTTGTTTTGTTACCAAAATCAGTCAAAGGCCAGCATAAAGTGTCCAGTCCAGTAGGAAGCTTTCCCCATTATAAGCTGGGCTTGCTAAGAAACCTTAAAGCAGAGTGAATCAAATTAAACCAACTCTTATATGGTCTTGCAGCTCAGATTTGTACCACCTGGGTGGTCCAGGAAAACTCAAGCCTTGATTTTGGATTAAAGGTGGGTTCTAGACTAAGGTTACCAGGCACGTATCCTCTATAAATAATTTTTCAAGTATAATGAGCAGTACACAGTCAAAGATAAATAATATGGAAATAAGTTACCATGAGCAACCCATAGTGTAACAGACCTATATATTTTAGATATTGTTATCAGACACAGATTATGAAAAAACTGTTTGCTATGTTTAAAGAAATAAAAAATCAGCTTAAAAATATCTGCAGGAAACAGCAAACTATAAAAAATGACATAGCAGATTTGAAAATCGAATAGAATTCTTAGAATTGAAAAATACAATAATCAAAATAGAGAATGATCTGTTTGATCAAAATAAAGAGTAATCAAAATAGAGATGATCTACCTTCTGAGGTAGAGAAGTCACTGGTGTTGGCATTCTCCAGGTGTGGCCAGTGGGAGCATTTGGCTAAGGCAGAGTGGAGGAGTCACTCAGAGGATTTGACATGGTGAAGGAACTGAGAGGCCATGGGGTTGGGTGTGTTGTTCATGTGACCTGTGAAGTCATCCAAAATTATGGCCGGACTTGGGGTGGGGAGGCAGGTGCCAAAGACGTCACTGGATGAGGGGAAGTTTAGTAGATGACAAAGGTGAAGACAGAGTGTTGCCAGGTAAGATTGAAGCATAATGGAGCAGGGATTCTAACAGGAGTGAAGAAGAGATCTGGAAGTGGCATTGGGGAGTGAGGAGATGGATCCCATCTCTCTGTCAAGAACTGTGCAAGGTCTGGGATTTTACCCCACTTACAAGCTAAGAAGTTAGCCTGACACAGGTTCATGGATGCTGGCAGAAGACTTGAAACTCCTGGGTCAGACACAAAGGACAGTTTATTACTCACAGCAATATCAGTAGCCAGAGTATTAGCATTTGTATTGATTCTTTGAGCCCCAATTCCTACAGGGTGATGCAAAGAGGGTCAAGTGATATATGCGCATGAAGTGGGTTATGTTTCAGGAGAGGAACCCTGAGCTTAGAGACTCTGGATCTTTTATGCTGGTCAGTAAGCATGTCTGCTGTTTGCTCTTGAGGGAGATACCATCTCTATATTCCAAACCTGGTCACCATACAAACTTCTTGAAAAAGAAAATTCCAGAATGAAGGTAGTCAATGTCTCTGCTGGCAAGATGTGCTGAAATGTGAAGGACCCATGGAGAACTGTCAACACTTTCAAGTCCCAGGTGCACTGGTTGTGAAGATGAATGGTTTTTTTTTTTTTTTTAAAGATTTTATTTATTCATTTTTTTCCCCCCAAAGCCCCAGTAGATAGTTGCATGTCATAGGTTCACATCCTTCTAGTTGCTGTACGTGGGACTCGGCCTCGGGTTGGACGGAGAAGTGGTGGCTCGGGGCGCACCCGGGATCCGAACCCAGGCCGCCAGCATCAGAGCGCACGCACTTAACCGCCAAGCCACGGAGCCGGCCCAAGATGAATGGCTTTTACTTGAAAGGTCTCAAAAGAAGTCGTGTTCTCAGAGGCCAGCAGGATTTTAGGTACAGCCAGGAGGTGAAGAATGTGTTCTATGAGGCAGTGAAGGATTTAGGGAATTTGATCCTACTCATTAAAAACAGAAGTGCTTATTGGATCATTAAAAATAAAATTTTGTACCAAAATTATGTTTAGTACAACATAATACAATACAACATTGTATTGTACTGTGTTCTAGAAAAGGCAGAGTCAGGGAGCGTCTGGGCGCTGGACTGGAGTGAGGAGACCTGGATGGCGGTCCAGCTTGCCACCAACTGGCTGTGGGAACATCATTATTTCTTCATGTGTAAAATGAGAAGGGTGGAGATATTTAATAGTTTTGAGATCTCTTTTTTAGCTCTAACAATCTATGATTTCCATACTTAGAAAATTGGTAACCCAAATATAATACCTAAAGAAATTCTCTATTAGCCAGAAAACCCTACTTTCCAGCTGGGCTGAGGACAAAATTTACTAAAAAGATGATAAAAACGAAAGTTGTGGTGGAGGTGGTGATAACAATGACTATGAATAGGAGATGGAAAATATGGCTCCCAGTCTGGTGCTGTCCTTCATCTGGCTTCAGATGCCAGAAGTGTCCATGGGTATTATTGCCTAGACAGTAAATTTGTTTTAACTTTCTGGAGAGGCTGACTGACCAACCCTGTTTACCTAATGCAGGAGTAGACATTTAGAACCTCAGAGAGGCAGCATGCGTCAGAGAATAAATGTGGGCTTTGGAGCCCAACAGACCTGGGCATATATCCAGACTCTTCCACTTACTGGCGATGAAACTGGAGCGTGCTACTATTTTGTGGCCCGCCCCACAACCCTCTTTTTCGGGAGCTGCACACTCATTTTCTGAAGCCTGCCCATACCCCTACTTTATCCAGGTGGTTCTGTGGGAAGTTACATATCTCATACAAGGGCATCTCCCTGTCCAAAGTTGATTGGATAAGGGGTGGGCATCTTCCTGGCCAAAGTTGATTGGTTAAGGGGTGGGCATCTGGCCCAAGGTCAACCAATCAGAGACTTTCCCTGAGATTTCCGAAACCAGACTTGAGGAATGGAGTCAGTTCTTCTCTGCTGGCGAAGGCTGTGGATGACAGCCATGTTGGAATATAGGCAGACACACTTCCTGCCA
The DNA here is from genome assembly GCF_020826845.1 of Diceros bicornis minor. NCBI lineage: Eukaryota > Metazoa > Chordata > Mammalia > Perissodactyla > Rhinocerotidae > Diceros > Diceros bicornis. The sequence continues at coordinate 21,396,716 of NC_080753.1, read as the reverse complement.
CATGCAGAAAGCCTGTCTGAAGTGAGAGCAAAGAGCAGAGGTGGAGAGAGAGGCCTGGTGGTATCTGAGGCCCTGCTTCTAGTTGCTCCGAGGCCTGGCTGCCCCTTGCCATCCCCATGCGTGGTTTGCTTCTTTAATACTTGGTTGTATTTTCTGAACCATTGAGTCCGTTTCTGTGTAAGGTTGGCCAAGTTGGCTTTGATCATTTGCAACCAAAAGAGGTCTGACTCGTTTAGAAATCCTGGGCAAGTCACCGTCACAGTTCCTCAGTTTCCTGATTTATAAAATAGTAAAAATTGGGATAAAAATGTATAGCATAGCTGTAGGCGTAGCTGAACAGATTAACTGACATGGCATATGAGAAAACTGGCGCCATGCCTTGCTAGTAGGGGAGCTCAAGAAATATTATTTTCTTTCCTTTTTTGCTTTACAGGCATGCTATTTTTTAAAGCTAACATTTATTTTGCACTTACTCCAAGCCAGGCATTGTACTTGGTGCTCAGAATGCATAATCTCATTTAGCCCCCCAATAATCCTAAGAGGTAGCTACTATTTATCTCCATTTTACAGATGTGGAAACAACCATGAATGGAATGGATAAGGGGCTCTGACCTCATTCACTGGAGTTAAGGACCGCCGACCCCACCTACTTGCCTTAACCTCAGAGGAGGTGGGTTTGGACAATTGAAACACAGATGTGAGAGTAAATGTTGAGAACTTACCACCTTGACAAGAGGTTTAGGCTGGAAACAGAGTTCCAAGAAGGATTGGTTGAGATAACCACGAATGGGCTGTAAATGGTTATTAAGGGGAGCTGGGGCACGTGGGGTCCACACCTTTTGAACTTAACATCCTGGAGGAAACACCCCTTCCCTCACCTAATGGAATCCCTGGCTCCCCCTGCAGAGCACAGCCCTGTCCTAGGAGCTCTGAGGGCTGCCCAGGGTGGGAGGTGGGGAGGGAGTTACATCAAGTTCCTGTTGGCGCTTAGATGCTGTCGTGTGGCTCAAGGGACAGCCACCGAGCTTGGGCACAGGACAAGTGGGGCAGGGAGCCAGGGAGGAGGCTGGAGCAAGGCCCCCGGGAAGATGAGGAGCTGAACTGGGGCAGCACGCAGGGTGGCGGTGGGGGATGGGATGAAAGCTGTTTTTTATGATTTGTCTGTATTTGGTGACCAGCTGGACACAGAGGTGAAAGAAAGTGATATTCACTGGAGTTACATCAGCTTTGAGATAAAGTTGCTTCCTGGAAAGACTGAGAAGGGTTAATGAATTTTAAGACCATTAAAATAAATAAATAAATAAAACATCAAGCTGCAGTGATTAATTACTGGCACGGTTAAGAAATGACTGTCATTTTTGATTTTGGAGGCCTGGTGTGCACAGATTTCATGGTACCTGTCCTTTGTCACGTCATTTGCGTTCACAGCTGGTTCTCTCTGGATGCTCTGTTGTCCCTGCAGATCCAGAAACAAAGCATAACGACCTTGACTCTTCAGCGGCCTGATTTGGAGGCTGGGTGGTAGAAACAACAGTGTGGCACAAGGAGCACCGAGTCCTGGGTCTGTGTCTAGTGTCGCTATTACCTGGCTGTGTGGTCACAAGCAGCTCCCTGCTTCTCTCTGAGCTGTGCAAGGCACAGTTTCACACAGTCCTTCTAGAGGCCACCTCTGGGCCTGCTGTGTGGGCGTGGAGCCCCACCTCTACCCCTCTTCAGGAGGGCCTCCTCCTCTGTCCTATTCTGGGGTCTGGAAATAACATTTCAATTTTTTTCAAGCATGGCTTTCCAAACCAGTGGATGAGACTATATGCTCAAAGGTTCTTCCAGGCCTCACGTTCGTGGATTCTCTGACCACGGCAGGGCCTTGAAGGATTATAGCAAGAGCTAAGCATGGCTTCACCATGTGCTAAACTGGGTGCTTCTCAGGCCCACCTTTCCTTGTGCGACTAGAGCCCCGTGTAAGTGCAGGTGGACATCAGCGCAGATCTGGGATTTGGACCTGCACCTGGTAACCATTACCCTGCTACGCACTCACTGGGAAGCATCGCCTGCTGCTAGAAAGGACTCGATTTCGCTTTCGGCATAATAATTTGGACATTATAAGGTTTAGGGTTACCTGAAGGAGTAAAAGGAGAGGAATGTCATTTGAAATTGAGATTTTAATCATCTTTGGTGGGTTTTTGATGTGCTGGTTGGAGCCTGGCTGTTGGCCCAGCCAGAGCCCCTGGGGTAGGCCCTGCCCAGAGGTGCGTAGTGGGAAAGGCTGGAAGGAGCTGTTCCTGGGGCTCTTGGCTAGATTTGGAGCAAGAGTGCCCTCCAGAGAGTGGGTGGTGCCACCCTCTCATCTCTCACAGACTGTGGTTCAGTCCATCCTTCCTGCCCAGTCTGGTGACCCTGCTCCTGAAGCCCGTCCTGGGGCCTTGCACACTGTGACTTCTTTACTCAGTGGGTGTGATGAGCTCTCCCCCTGGATGCCACCCCACCTCCTCTGGTATTCTCTGCCACCACTATGTCCTCTCCCACTATCGGCCCCTGGATTGCCTGGGGGCAAAGACCTTTCCCAGTTAGCTGACCCTCCCTGGCATGTGGCCCCAGAGTGTGGCCATCTCCAGCTCTACTCGTCCCCTCTTTCCCTGCTCTGGCCTGGAATCCATTGGAAACAAAATCACAGGGTCTCATCCCTACTTACTCATTGACCAAATGAGCTGGAGGTGAAGCCATTTGAGATCCAGAACTCCCGAAGTGTCTGTCACAGCAATTCCCTATATCTATAGCTCTGAGCCTATTTCTTCTCTGTCTAAACAAAACCCCCCAAAAAGCCCTTCAACTTCTCCATGTATTCTAGTGAATTAAATACATACCTTTCAGTCTGGAATTCCAGACTCTTTGCAATCTGGTCCCAATCTACTTTGCCAATGTCTTCCCTCCTCCACTGTTACATGTGGCCTGTGCTTCTAGCACTTTGCTTTAAGACCCTTTGCTGATTCCTGAATGCGCCCTGAACCCCTGCTCCGTACCATCATTCCCATGGCTCCCCTGTCTGAGTGGCCACCCCCATTCTGTATGTGCTCTGTAAGAGTGGCGTGGACCTCCCTCCCAGCTCATCGCTAAGGCCGCGCTCCATGCAGCTTCGTGTCCCCCACATGGGCCCTCTCTGGTTCAGTTGTAGCTCATCCTATCACTCTTCCTACTCTGCATCCCAGGGGGCAGGGACTGCATCTCTGTATTCCCCACGGTGCCTGGTACACAGAAGAGAGCCTGAGTTTATCTGTTGAGTGAAAATGGGAGGGGGTGAATGGCGGCCCCTCTTGGACAGCAGGTCTGGACTTGGAGTGGTGGGAGGAAGAGGAGAGCATAGGATGAAGTTTCAGGGGAGACTGAGGGGTCTCCTGGGTCCCCCAGGCTATGATTGTCTGTGACTCCATGGTATGTACCATTGGCATTAAAGCAATAGTCCCCAAATGACTTGACACTACAGAAACTTTCTTTACTAAATTTTCTCCCTCATTGACCATAGGTTTGGGAACATTTTATCAGCCAAACTAACTGCATTCATTTACTAATTTATTTTCCTATCTTTCTCATTCAGAGACCCACGTAGCTGCCGCTTGGAGCTTCAGACTGGAAGAGATGACCACAGAGAGTGCAATGCGCTCACAGGCAGAACAGAGGAGCTCTACGTTTTGAGTTTACCTGTTTGACTTTATCACAGGCAAACATAGGCTGTCTTCACAGTCTCAGAAATAATGAAATGAAGGGCCCATCATTGCCCTCCTGAAAGCTTAATTGGAAATCTCTGGATTAAAGTTTCTTGTTTTCTGTTAAAATGCAAATCCCAATTGGAGCAACATTTAACATTGATTTAACATTGATTATTGTTTACACCTTAGTGAATGGGTTTTAGAGTCTTACCAAGAGTGAGTTTTGATGGAGGAAGTGGGGACAGGGGGACGATTTGGGGACACTGAGCAGCCCAGGAAGACAGATATTTGGAGAGGATTCTCCTCATCCCTATTTGGCCTTGACAGGGTCCACACACTCAACCCTCGGTGTGAGGGGGTTCCGAAGTCAGAGAGTGGCAGACTCTTTCGGTCACACCCAGCACCATCCCCCCTTCCTGCTGCAGAAGCCCATTTACTCACAGGTGGGGTGGGCGTGTAAGCCGGTTCTAGCCAACAGGATGTGAGGGAGCTTATACTCCATTCCTCCCTGATAAGAAGAGAGGAGAAACTTCCTTCTTCCCTCCAGCCTGCCTCACACCTTGTGTGAACATGTAACGTTTGGGTCGTGACAGCCACCTGTGAGCACCAAGAAAAGCCAAGAGACTTACACAGAAAAGCCTTGACATCACTGAGGGGCTGAATGAACTCGCACAGGAGCCACCTACCCCCAGACTTCTTGATAGGAGAGATTATGAACCCTACTATTTGAACAACTATGGTCAGGTTTTTTGGTCCTTTGAACCATCCCAAGGCTTCTAAAGGTGTCTCAGGGAGTTTAGGCCTGGCAGGGTGGGAGGGAGAAAGCCCCTCGCCCAGTTTTCTCACCCACAGGCTGACCATTCTGAAGGCAGCCCGGGGTGGGCAGGCTGGGCCCTCCAGCCTCAGGAACAAAGAGTGTCAGGAGCCAAAGACTCTCAGTGTCTTGTCCGCAGAGCAGGGCGGGCCTGAGTGTCCAGCAGCATCCCTCTCACCCAGGCCTACCTCCCGTTGTTTTCCTGTCAGGCTCCTGGAACAGAGCACGAATGGTCTTTTCCATGACAGTCTTGCATACTCCACCATTTGTCCAGGCCTTTTTTTGAAATGATTTTCATTCTTGTCTAGAATATCTTCCCTTCCTTCCTGCATCTCTGATTCTATGCATTTCTCCAGTCAGCTCAGATTCTCCTTCCCCAACCCTCCAGGCCTCTCCCTATAGTGCGCTCCGGACCATGCGGGTGTCATGGGTGGTAATAGAGCTGAATTTCCATTTGGTGGTGTCTATAGGGGACACGGTGCCTTGCCCGCAGTCCCTGGCACTCACCATTCCCATACACTGGTGGTGGCTGCTGTAGCACCTGTGACTTGCTGCCTGAGGGCTTGGCTGGAAATGCCAGGGGCATTTACACTCCAAGGAGCAGCCCTCCACTGATGCCATTGGTGTATAAATACCCCAGCTCCCTTGCCCCTCAGGTGGGACAACTCTGAGGCACATCCTAGTCAGGGTCTCAGAGGTCCCAGGGGCATTGAGCCCCAGATGCCCTCAGTGGTAACCTCCTCATTACTCCACCCCAAATTGGCCTCCTTCCCTTCCCTGTCTCACTTCCCTACTCCCTTACCCATGCTTCCTGGGATCACCTCCCAAGAAAACCATTTACACCAAAATCCTTGTCTCAGGCTCTGCTTCTAGGAGAATCCAGCCCGAGGAATATCTTATTCTCATTGCCCATAGGATCAAAACCCAAATCCTTTACATGCCACATCTCAGTTCCAGCCTAGTGGTTTGGGTCGTTTTGCAAGGGCAAACTGGCTAAAAATCTTTTTGCCCTGGTCTCTTCTCTGACCACCAGCCTGGTAATTAGTGCTGGCTCCCGCTTGCCCCTTCCTACTCCCGCATCAACGTGAACTCTTGTTCTTTTGCCTCTTTGCTGCTCCATCTTCCTGGAACAACTTTACCCCCTGCCCGCTCCTCCACTGGCCAGCACCTCCCACAACACCCAGCACAGCCAGCAGCTCTTCTGGGAGGCTGTCCCCTGCTCCAGCCCGGGTTGGAGACGTCCCTTTGCCCCTCAGAATGCATTGAGCCCTCCCACGTGGCTGGTAACAGAGACATATTCACCTTCTTACCGGATGTGTGAATGCAAAAATCTCTGCCCCACCTTGACCATGAACTTTCGAGAGACAGGACCCAGATCCCTATTCTTTGTGCTCCCTGGAGGTACCTGCTCACCCAGAACAGACTGGGGTCCAGAAAATTCCCGTTGATGACTCAGCATTCCCTTGACAGAGAGGAGACCGGGGTGAAGCTGGTTTTGAGGGGAGGTAGGCTCCAGGGAAGGAAGACCAGAAGAGATCAGGAAGGTGGGGGTGGGAGGAGAGAAGAAACAGAAAAATGTGCAAGTCATAAAGCAGCAGGGAGCCCTGCAAGCCATTAGATAATTAACCAAAGTGAAAAATCAGAGAGCCGGCTGTGGCTGCCATGACACGGGTGCAGCTGCTTTCGGAGTTTGATTGAATAAAGTATTTTTATTAACTTCACATTTTGCGTCTAATTTCTCCCCTTGTTCTTTCTCATTCTGGGGCCCTCGCGTTCCTTGACTCCCAGACTTGGTGATAGGCAATGGCAGGAGCCGCCCTCCCGCCGGCCCTGCCCTCCCTCCTTCCCCCACCCACCCTCCCTGTCGGCCCCTCTCCTCCCTGGCTCTGGTTTGGTTTGCTCTGTGCTCTGAATACCTGTGCCCACAAACCCTCCCATCTTTGCACCCTTTTGGGCTACAGACCAGGCCAGAAGGCAACTCGTGGAGTCTGACTGCTCCCCAACTGAACTGAGTATGTTCTGGAGCCCTCCAGACTCTGACCTCTGGCCAGGCAGTGAGGGTGGGGTCCCAGAGGGCAGAGTGGGTAGGCCAGGAGCCTGGTTACTCAGTCCCTGTACTGTCAAACTCATCCTTGCTCTACAGGGGTCTCAGTGTCTTCATCGGTTGCCTGGGATGACAAAAACCCCTTGTATGGAAAGTAAAGAAATAAAAAACATAAGGTATTGAGCATTTCCTGCATGCCAGGGACGTCCACATATATTACTGAGTTTGCTTCTCACCACAGTGCTGCAAGGTAGGCACTTACTGAAGAGGGGAAGAATGTGAATCAAAGAGGTCTTAAGATGTCGAAGTTTGCAGAATTATTGTAAGAGGCAGGGCTTCCACCCAGGCTTCCTGTTTCTGAAATCTACCCATCAGTAGTAACTCTGAAATATCATACCATTCCCCACCCCCACGCCCACTGCTGTCTTAGTTCAGCTCACCTTGGTTCTCATTCAGGTCCTCCAACTGGATTCTCACCTTCGATCCAGCTCTGCTACCCTAGTCATTTTCCCAGAAAACAAACGTGATGTTGATGTTCCCGTGCTTAAAATCCCTCAAAGCCTCCCTATTGTCCCAAAACTAAAGTTCAAATAAGGCCCTCATGGTCTGGTCTCCACCTACCTTTCTGGAAACATCTCCTTGATCATCTCACAATTTCCACAATGGCTTCCAATGGCCTCCTTTCTCCATGCATCTGTGCAAATATTTGGGGTGGAGGCCCCCCACCCTGTACCTCTCTCTGTCCTCTGCCTGTGGGCTCTCTCGCCTGCTTCAAAGCAGAGTGCAACGTCAGCTCGGATGGAAGGCCCTTCTCGCCCCTTTGGGCAAATACATCCTTTGGTGCTCCTGAGAGCAGGCCTATTATTGCCCTGATACACTGCCCGCCCACTACACAGCTCTGTGAAAGCGGGACCGCTTCTCGTTCAGCACTAGGATGCCAGCTGCTCACGGGAGCGGCCACCAAAGTGTGTGCTTTCTGCCTTGGACCCTGCACACGGTGGAAAATGCTGCCGCTCTTTGGGGAGAGTTGTTGCAGGTTGGGTTCCCTGGGAAGCAGACTCCGGGAAGGAGTTTGTGTGTAGTAGAGAGGCCCTGGGAGCCCGGGGGGGTGCGGGGTAGGGAGCAGGCATGGGCGGAGGGAGCAGACAAGCCGCCGTGCAGGCCTGATGACAGCCTTGCTCCGCCCCACAGGGGCTCTGCAGCCACCGCGGCCCGGGTGGCTCAACCTGCTTTCGGGCGAGGTAGCTCTTCCCCCAGATGGATCAGTCCTGGATGTGGGCCACCTGGGAAAGGGCGTGACCTTGAGAAGACAGCTCCCTGCAGCTGAGGCAATGGCTGAGGCGCTGAGAGCTGAGGGCTGTCTGCTGCCACCACTCCCAGCAGCTGCAGAAGTAAGTCCTTCCTTGAAGGGGGATCTATCTGGATGGTGCATGAGAGTGTCCCACACAGAGGAGGTCCCAGCCCTCCCAGGAGCAGGAACCACTCCCTCCTCTGCTCCTCCACACCTTGTACACGCTTAGATTAAGGCGTTTATGGCGTGGGGTGGTTGGGCCTGCCAGCCATGGCTAGGGCAGAGATCTGATGACACAGTGGTGTGAATATCTCCCCCACCGAGCACAGAAGAGGGTCAGTAGATGCGTGCGTGGTCCATCCAGGTGCCTGGAGCCCTGCCACGTGTGCAGAGCGCCGGCCCTCATGAAGCCCCTGAGCTGCTCCACCACACCCACGGACCCCAGCTCCTTCCTCAGGGTGCTGCCCAGTGCCAGCGAACACTCTCCACCCAGCCCCTGGGGCACTCATGGTTTGCCTGCCTTTGTTTAGGCCTCTGATCCTGCAATTTCAAGGTTATTTTCCTTTGTGGGCCCCTTTGCTGGGGCTTGGATCCCAGGGAACCCTTCTGGGGTTCCAGGAGTGACCTGGAGAAGCGGATGTGGGGGCTGCTCATGGGGGCTGGAGTAGTGGTGATGGAGTGGGGGGCTCGGCCTTCATCAGTTTCCCTCTGCAGGGAAGCCTGCTGCAGACAAAGATGCACCGTTTCAGGGAGTCAGACACAAGGCAAAGGGTCCCTTCACAGCACCGCAGCTTCTGCGAGGGAAGAGCCAAGGCCGGCTTCCCGTGGAACGCATTTACACATCACTCTGGGCCAGAGCCTGCAGACGCACTGGGTCTTCATGGGCAAGCTGTGGAAGCCCCGGGATGGGACATGAGCGCTCTATGTCAGGGGACTCTCAGACTGAGCTGCTCCCTGCATCCCAGCGCAGCCCTGGGGTGGGAGTCCCCAGCCTGGCTCCCATTTTGGACCAGCCTCAAAGCCTTTCCAGCCTTCTGTTTCCTCTGCTTTCCCTGCCCATCTGGCTGTTGTGAGGGTCAGTCATGTACTTGAGGGGTTCCTATGTTCTGTGGCCATGGTGTCTGAACCCCTCTCTGAGACCCACGGCCTGACAAAGACAAATGTGATTTAATTAGGGCCCGCGCTGAAAAATCAGAGGCTGAAGCTGACATATCCATGTGGTGTTAACTGAGGAAAAACAAGTCCTCCATTCTTTCCTGAGAGTCTTACAGGCACTAGGGCGCCCCCAAGTCCACTAAACCCCCAGGGACCTGGATGGGCCATGTTGGCTAAAGAATCGTGGAGCCTTGGAAGGCATCCATTTTTTAGATCAGGTTTCTCTTTGAGTGGATGATCTGGAGCCTGTGGACGCTTTCAGAACAATGTTTTCAGAAGCCTAAGATAAAAAACAAAGGATTACAAAGTAAACTAATTATATTGAAATAGTTATAAAAATGGTGCTAGAGCAGTATGTGTATTTAACACATTTAAGTTGCAAGATCTAGTGGCAGGTGGTAATGACTGCCATTTTGAAGACATGAGGAGCACAAACAGAATTGCAAGATAACTGTGAGAACTGTGGTGTGGTGTGCAAATAGGGAGATTTCTACAGCCCACGACGTCCCAGGGGCTGTCACAGCGTTCGTGGCCCACATTCGCAATGGGAGGAAATGCTAAACATCAGGCAGCGCTGAGGAAGAAGGAAGGTGTTCTTTTCCGCACGATCCCGGGTTAAGAGCCCCTGTTCCAGGGCCTTGTGCATCTGTTACTAGCTGGTGAAGAGGTAAGTCCACTTTTCTGAGTCCCATTTTCTCACCTGGAACGTGGGGATAACAACACTGACAAACTCAGAGTTATGTGAAGGTTAAATGAGACGCTGTGTGGAGAGGCTCTAACTTCTGGGTGCTGAGATCAGAAACCTGGGTGTCACCCTGATGTGCCCCCTTGCCTCACCCCTGCCCCCATCCAATTGCCCCTCAAGCCCTTCACTTCCACCTCGGCAATATCTCTCCAAGCTCCCTTTCCCTCTCCGACCCCCTGCAGCTCCTCAGCACAGTCTCTGGGCCCCCAGCCCTCAGCCTGTCCCCTTCAAATCCAGGCCTCTCAGGGTGGCCAGAGCATGACGCTCACACAGGCATGACTGGGTGACTCTTGCTTCATACCTTCTAGGGCTCCCGGGAGGCTTCAGGGTAGGCCCAGATGCCCCAGGAAGATTCTCTGCCATCCGGCCTCCACCCGCCTCCCTGCCTCCCCTGGGGCCATGCCTGCCTGGCATGTTGGGTGCAAAGGCTCCATGCCCCTTACCTCCAGGCCATCCACTTGCTGTGCCTGGGCCCAGCACAGGGCCTCCCTCTCTTCTCCTTGTTAATGCCTCCTCTGGCAGCTTCATCTCAGGTGTTGCCTCCTCCGGGAAGCCCTCACTGACTCCCGGTCCTGAGAGTCACCCTGCCAAGTACTCTCGTGGCATCTGTGACTATTTCTGTCATGATCATCGCTATGTTGTCCGTGCCTTCATCTGTTCTGCCCCACACCACAGGGGGCTGGCTGCTGCAAATCACGTTTCCCAGGCTCCCTTGCAGTTATGGCTTCTGGTTAGGTCCCATCAACGGAAGGCAATGACAGGAAGTTGGGGGGCAGTGGAGGGGAGAAGCTGGGGTATTTCTTACCCTCGTCTGGTGGAGCCTTTGGCAAGGTCCGCAGTTCCTCCTTGGCCTCAGCCCCCACTGGCTGTCTCTGGTTCCTGGATGTTGCCAACCGGGTTGCCTCTCTGTCCTCTATGGGTCTCTGTTTCCCTGAGCAGACTCTGATTCACCTAGACTGTTCCCTTCTCTTGGCCCCTCCAGACTATATATCACTCACCTTTAAATCCTCAGGGCCAGCAAACAGATGCAGCATCTGTGTGGTTCCCCGGGTTCCTCTGTGCCACAAGCATCCCGCATCCATTCCTGCCTTCGCGGTTTCGTCTGAATATTTTATGTCTCCTGTTTCTTCTCTCTTTCCCAGGCCCATCCAAAGTTGGCCCTTCAAGGCCCCACTCAAATGCCGTCTCCTGCATGAAGTCCACCTTGACTGCTCCAGCCTAGCTTGTACTGGTTCTGGTGAACTCGAGTAGGGCGGAGCACATGATTTGCTTTTGTTTCAAGCCATGTTCATCCTTTCGCCCAGAGATTGTAACTCTTGATGGCAAGAATAACATGATAATAAAGACGATAATAGCTAGTTGAGGCCCAGAGAGGTTAAATAATTTGCCTAAGGTCACACAGCTCCAAAGGGGCAGAGCTGAGGCTGGTTTGGTGCTGTGCTTTCTCCCTGGGTCTCTCTGCTCCATTATGCCCTTGCTGGAAACCACACAAGGGTCCTTCAGGTTGGTGAACTCGTGTGAGGGCAGATCGAAGGGATCCTAAAAGGTAGGCAGAGGAGCTTGTTGCTGATCAAGCCTCAGCTTTTCATGCCAAGGAGCCTTGGGCACCAGGCCCCTGAGGTCACACCCACACTCCCTTCTTTTTCTCCCTCTTCCTTTTAGTTCTGCACCCCTAAGAACTTGCTTCATATCTTGTTCTCAGCTCAGAAGTTCCTCCAACCGTTTCCAACAACTCGCTGCTTCACGTGAAACCTCATCCAGGTAATTTTCCACTTCACACTGCAAACAATAATAGCCAGGGGGCTCTTTTTATAGGAAAAATGCCTCAAAGCTGCGCAACCCTCCACTCCTGGGCAGACAGCAGAAGTCTGCAGGGCAGTGGTGCCTGGAGGAGCTGGAAAGCATTAACTGTGCGTATAGATTTCCACTTGTCCCTGGCTACTGCTTGCGGTGGTGAGTTTCGAGATTTCCTGGCCATTTGAATCCACTTCTGTCTCTTTAATCACGGGGCCCTGCGTGTCTCCCGCCTGGCCTCTCCAGGAGCTTGGCGTCTGGTGTTCTTCAGGGTCTCCTACCCTGTTGGAGAGATTCAACTCAAACTGCCTCCACAGAGCCTTCCATTTATTCCTTGTTGGGGGACAAAGAAGGAGTGATGTCTCTGAGCACCTACTGTGTGTCAGGCATGCTACTGGGGCTCTTGGATCCTAAGTTGAAATTCTCACCATCTCTGTAACAGGTTGGTTTCTGAAGCAGAAGCTGAGATGGGGTTTGGGATACAAGGTGTTTATTAGGGGTTAACGCTGGGAGGGGGTGGGGAGAGGAAGCAGGGCGTGCGGAGGAAGATGCTGAACTGCGACACAGGCCTGGTGGGGAGTGCAGACCAAGATTTGCCCACCAGAGTGTCCGGTGGTGGGCTGAGATGGCCGGGCCTATATGGCCCCATCTGGCTTTGTAACCAGATGCAGGCTGTCCTGGAAAGGGTATGACCTTGGAGGAGGGTGGCGGCTTCCTGCAGCTAAGCTAGATCCTGAACATCTGGAGGCTGGCTGCTACTGCGCCCCCAGAACTGGGGGCAGTAATGCATCCTTGAAGGGGGATCTGGGAGGTGCATCTTTGTGTCTATAATCCACGAGGCGGTCTTCACATCCTTATTTTACCGATGAGGCTCATAGAGGGCATGACACGTGCCTGAGGCCACACAGCTAGCAAGCAGCAGAGCGTGGATTTGAACCCAGGGCTGTCTGAAGCCAGACCTCATGCCTTTCCTGTGATATGGTGCCACAGGGCCTTGGGGACGAGTAAGGAGAATAGAGTGATGTATAACATCGTTCACCAACGTGTTTCCTATGCAACTGAGGAGAGAAAATGCGTTTTGATAAGCAGATAACAGCCAGCACAAGACAACATCTGGACCCCAAACGCCTGGGACGGAGCTTCAGGGCTCCAGAGGCCGGCACGTCACCGAGGGAGTGGGTACTGCATTGATCCTTGAAATGGGCCTGGAATTCACCTAAATGGAGGAAAGGAAAAGGCATTCTAGGCAGCAGGTACAGCATGAGCGAAGAGATGGGAGTCAGAACTGACAAGGCCTATACAGGGAGAGTGAGAAAGGGGGCCTGGTTTGAGGGGAGCAGTGGGAGCCAAGTACATGAAATGGAAATGGGGAATATGACATTCAGTTTATTTTATTCAATTCCACAAGCTTCTCTTAAGCACCCACTATGTGCCAGGCAACTGTCATCTCAGGCCCCGAGCAGACAGGAAAGGCGCTCTCCCTCTGGTGAGGCCTCAAGCATCAACCTGTCCTCCATGCTTTGCAGCTGGAACCAGGAGGCCCAAGCCGGGCATGGGACGTGCCCTGCCTGCGGGGCCACTGCAGGAAGGCTGTTGATGTCAACTCTGCCCAAGTCTAAAGCCTCCCGGGGTTGGGCCAGGCAGTAGAGTCTCCTTCTCCTTCAGGGAAGGGGACTGGCAGGGGAGTGGGGGGGAGGGCCCCTCCACACTCTGGCTCCAGCCCTCTTTACCTGCCAGGGGAGTGTGAGGGGCCACTTGTGTCCCTTAGTTTCCTAGGGAGGTCACAGTGAGGCTGAAACCAGCCCTCATTCCTGAGAGGAGCCCTCAGGGTGAGGCCTGTGGTTGGGAGCAGCCAGGGTGGGGTGAGGAGGTGGGAGAGTGGGAACTACAGAAGACGCTCCCTCCTATGGCTTCCGGTGGTGGGACTTCACTCACCTGGAAAACAATAGCAAAAATAAACAAAAAGCAAACAAACATCTTGATTCAGCGTAAGGACTGCCAACTTTTTCTTTTGTCCAGGAAGGACTTTAGGAAAAAACCCACTATTATGAATTGTGTCCCCGTAAAAAATATGTTGACGTCTTAACCCCTGGTACCCAGGAATATGACCTTATTTGGAAGTAGGGTCGTTGTGGATACAGATATATTTGGGTGTTAAGGTGAGGTCATGCTGGAGTAGAATGGCCCCCTAAGCCGATATGACTGGTGTCCTTTTGTTATAAAAGGGAAGTTTAGACACAGAGGACAGGCGGTGTGAAGACACAGACACGGGAGAGAAGGCCGTGTGAAGACAGAGGCAGGGATCGGATGGATGTGCAAACCGAGGAATGCCAGGGAATGGCGGCCACTGGAGCTGGGAAGAGGGAAGGAAGGATTCTACCCAGAGTCTTGTAGGAATGTGGGCTGCTGGCACCTTGATCTTGGACTTCCAGCCTCCAGAACTGTGAGACAATACATTTCTGTTGTTTAAGCCATGCAGTCTGTGGTACTTTGTTACGGCAGCCCTAGCAAACTAATATACCCACCGTCTAATATCATCCTTATTTAAGGATATTTTAACTCCCAAAGTAGGGCTGAGAATCTCAGGACAGCCTTAGAGCTGAATGCATTTAGCTTTATGCAAAATCTACTCTGGGAGCATATTCTTCCCCTTTCATCTTGGACCAATGAAAACATCATCCCAGACCAGCCCCCTTCCTGGACTGGTGCTTGGGGACTGCTGTGCCAGAAGGAAATGGGGGGAGGGCATCAGCCACTGTGGCCCGTGGAGGGGTGCTCACCACTCCTTGTGCCTCCATGTCGTTGGGGGTTGGACTGGGAACTCTCCTCAGTCTCTCCCATCTCCGAGGCTGTGGGATCTGCACTTGGGGATGGCTGTGTGGGGGCTCAGGTGTCAGTGAAGTGTTCCTTAGCTACTTCTTGCCCAGAAAATGCATATCCAGAGCTGTGGCACATCGCCAAACCCGGGGAGGGGGAATTGAGTGTATTGAGGACAGCATGAAAAACGCTGTATTCATGATACTCAGAGGACACATTGAATATTGTAGAGGCTGAGACAATGACGACCCCCGTCTTCCAGGGGCCAGGGAGGGATTACCATTTTGGAATAGGATGGAAGGATAGGCTTTGTGATTGGGTCCTAGAATGTGCACCCGAGAAGGATTCAAACTGGTGGCCCATGAGCACATCTGTGTCCGTGTCACTGTTGCCTGTACAGTTTTAAATTTTTAGAGCTGCACTTCTCAAAGTGTGTTCTGTGGAACACGGGTTCATTGTGATGTTAATAGAGGTTAGGTGAAAAAATGATTTAGTGGTAAAACGCAGCTGAGAAATATTGGGTCAAGCAGACTTAAACAAACTTCTTTCCTCCAGGACTTCTCAGAGCCTTTAATATGCTCAAGTGCATTGTCCGTATGCAACATTTCCCAAGTTCAATTGGCAGTGGGATTTTTTTCCTCTTAAATATGGTGTCTCTCTTGGGGTTATTTTCTGAAGAGTACTCTTTGGGGACCACTCTTCTGGAAACTAGGATTCTGGAGTTTTCTATGCAGAACTTTGTGCAACTTCATACTTAACCTTTCCTGCTGATGTTAGTGGTCAGGATGATGTCAAAGGTGGTGATGGTGGTAAAGATGAGGATAGTGGTCATGGTTCTGGTGGTGACATTGATGATAAGGACATCGGTAATGAGGGTGAGTAGTTTGGCATAACTTTAGTAATCCCCTAAGGAGAAAGAGCTCTCAACTCAGATAGACCATGTGTGTATTAGTGACACCATTAGGCTTTACTGGGCTAATGACCCTGGCTAGCAGCAAGGCGATGGTACCTAAAGAGGTCAGGAATGTGCACCCTAGGGAGGTCAATGGGCCCAAGGCTAATAAAGATCTTAGCAACATGGGAGACCCGCTGAAGTCATACGCTTTTGTTTCCTGGAGTCTCTATTGACATGAATGTAATAAAAAGAATATGATTTCCATGACCACAGGTTTCCTGGAACGGTGAGTGGGTGGGAATCCTGTGAAGGCTGTGAAGCCATTATGAAATGAAGCTGAAACATGTGTGTTTGCTCCTTCTAGGCTGTGTCTCTTTAGGATGGTCCGTTCTTAGCTCAGTTGTGCTTGAGAAGGTAAGATATTTACGACCATCCAAAGGGCCTGAGGGAATTGTGAGGGCTGCCGTGAAGCTGCTGATGGAGGTTTTGATGGTGGCGGTAGTGGTATTAACAACGGTCATGGTGCGTTGATGGTAAGGAGCATAATGGCGGTGGCAGGGTCATGGTGAAGGTGAGGATAATGGCAGTGGTGATGAGAGTAGTAACAGGAGCAACAGAGGCTATGATGGTAGGGGTACAGTAGGTGATGGTGGCAGAGATGGGGGCGTCCCAAGTCGTGATATTTGCAACAGTGCTGGGGGAATCATGGTGAGCGCTGTGCACCAGTAAGAGTCTAAAGGGACACTGTGGCCTCCTGCCACCTTTCTTTATGGATGGGACGGGCTCTGTGAGCTGCAAGCTGGCTTGATAAGAACAAGACCTTGCCTTCAGAGGCGTTTAGTTGTCTTCTGTGTAGAAAGGCGGCCCCTTGCTTTCTCCATAAATCCGTCCCGTAAACTTTCCGCTTTGTGATTTGCAGGTCGTCAGCCCCACAAACCACTCCTGCCTGGAATATGGAGCTTGAACCAATAAATCACACTTATTATTCACATCAGCAGCAATGTCATCATTGCACAGGAGTCCAGACCTGGACTGACCTACCCAGGGGATATGAGCGGCCCCCTTCAATATTGTTCAAGTCAAGCGCACCATGATTCAACACTGAATTTCTAGACAGAGGCCCTTATATCAAAGTGACATAATTTAATAGCACTCTTCTCCCTCACTGGAGTGGGGCCTCACTGGGAGCAGTAGACATACGGCTTCCCTGGGAGAAAGGGAACGACTCTCAGAGGCAGGTTCATGCCCTTTCTCTATGAGAAAACCACTGTTGGGTCCCCAACCTATAATTCACCCGGCCCAGCCACTGACGTGTTGTTACTACATGAGCCAGCGCAGCTCTGCACCTCTTTTCCTGCACATATCCACTCCACCTGATTTTGAGGAGGAAACACAGCTCAGCCTGGGCCTGTGTCAGGGTTGCCGCTAGCCCTAAAGGTGGTGAGACGGGTGACGGCTGCCTCTAGGTAGATTTTTAGTGCCCGCGTAGCACACTCTGGCAAGGGTTGCCCATTTACCTCTCTTAGGCTCTCTATTTGTGGGTCCTGGTTGTTCCTTGAGGGGAGTGCTTGGTCAAGGCCTCACCAATCCTTGTATGGATAGAGCGCTCACAGTCGTCCATTGCCTTCTTGGCACGGATCTGAAATCGTGGCGGCAGTTTAATTAAAGCCGTTTCCCTGTGTTTTTCATGTCGTTATGCAACGGGGCAAAGTGACAGTAGGTTGCCCTTTTTGCTCTTTTCTGGAAGGAATTATTAGTTTTATTTTTTTTTTGTTTCTTTTATTTTTTCTCTAGAAATAACATTCTAGCAACCTCTGGAAAAAACCTGAGCTAGTTAGCAGAGTATTAAAGCAGGCCAAACATCTTATCACAGATGTATCAGGTATTTTCCTATGACCTTAAATGGTTGTCAGGGCCCTTTGGAATTCCAATTAGTTGGGGTGTGGGGGTCTGGGGTAGAAGGCTCCTCAATGTTATAGAAATGAAAATCTTGGGAGAAAGCTCTGGAGTTTAGTAAATTAAAAGTTCTAGAATACATTGGAATTAGATACTTTTGGTTTGGGGTATAAATGTGTGATGCATAGAGAATATATGTTTTTGGGTCATTTAGGTATAATTCTGGAGGGCACAGGCTGTGTATGTTTGAGATTGCAGCACTGAGCGAATGTTCACGACAGTTTCAATAATGCCGTGAAAGACCAGCGACACACAGAATACACCACGATTCTCAGTGATTAAATTCCAACTTGGCTTTTGTTTAGAAATATTTCAAAACATGGTATACTGGGAAGTGAAGATGCGACAGGACAATTTTTGTAAGTTTCGGTTGTAGGAACATTGAGGTTGACTCTCCAACATCCATTACACCCCCAGATGATAAGCAGCCTAACTTAGTCATGTTCATTCCACTCCACTTGACAGGGGTTGGCTCAGTGCCACGCAGATGTAAGCCAATTTGGGCCAATGAGACTGGAGGAGAGGCTGGCTCAGGACTTCTGGAGTGGGAGCAGCCAGTCCCACTGCTCTTCTCCTCCCATCTTGCTGGATGTGAAAAAGGAAGCATGTTGCTTCAGGTGCTGTTGGCAGCCATTCTGAGACCATGAGGGGAAATAGTATTTGGATGAAGCCAGCACTGTTGCTGACAGAGCAGAGAAATGAAAAGAACCTGGGTCGAGTGGCTGAATCTACCAACACTGACCCCTGCCCTACCTCTGGACTTCTTGTTCTGTGAAACAGTAAATGCCATGATTATTTAAGCGAGTCGGAGAGAGAGTTTCTGTCACATGAAGGAGAAAGCACTCTGTCACAGCTATTTAATAACTGAGGAGTATTTGTTATTACCAGCACTGTGCCACGCACTAAGGGGGGATAAACAACAGAGCACACGGTATACACAGTCTCTGCTCTTCAGAGTTCTCAATTGTTTATTGGACAGGTGAGATGAGTACACAGAAAAGCACAAAGTAATAAGTGTTAAATTGTGATGGAAGATACTCTATGGCAGGGGTTGGACAACTCTTCTCACAGAGGTTCAGATAGAAAATATTCCGGTCCTTGTAGGCCATATGATCTCTGCTGTAACTACTCAGCTCTCCCTTGTAGAACAAAAGTAGCCGCAGACAATATGCAAATGAATGAGCATGGCTGTGTTTCAGTAAAACTTTATTTAAAAAAACAGATGGCAGGCTAAGTTTGTTCTGTGGGCTGTAGTTTGCTGACCTCTGCTCCAGGGGTTATAGAAAGGAGACATCTGTAGAGATTGGGTCATGGATGTTTTCTGGAAGATGTGGGTGCTGGACTGACAGAGTGGACGTGGGTCAGCTGTACCTCTGTGCGTGTGCTGTAAAAGATCATGCCATTCTACTGTCTGATGTGATTTCAGGAAAGAAAAAGCCAGAGTATATATCATAACCATTCTTGACAGTCTCCCTGGAGATCAAGCCATTCTGCAGTCCCTCTTCCCCACCCTCCCCAGTGATTAGACATGAAAAGATCAAATATCAGAGGGGCCACACACAAAAAGACCTTCTACCCGAAGGGCCACAGGTAAGTCTAGGCATATAGAAGCACACAGCAGGCAGCCTAAGGATTATGGACACGAGACTCTTCAAATCAGAGTGTTGAGACCATGGTGCCTGGGTCCACGTGAGGTGAGCTCTGGACTTTCCAAAAGTCAGAAGGCTCCTGGGATTCACCTCCACGGGGCAGCTTCTTGGAGAGCTTGGGCCACTGCAGCTGGCCGAGAGAGCTGCCTCCTAAGGGTGACCTTGAGGGTGGGTTAGATTTGAATAAGAGACAGGTAAGCCTGGGCAGATGGGAACAATGCTATGAGCAGAGACTTGGAGGTGACCCACCAAAGTGTGTGAGTAAGCTTGATGGATGACACCTCCACAGGATACACTGGGGCCTGTGTCCCTTGATACCTTCAGACAAGAGTCTGAAGTTTAACTTGAGGAAGTATCTGGGGGACCATAACAGCCATCAGTATGGACCCACAGGCAGAGCCTGGGAGCTCTTAAACAAATCTGAAGAACATTGATGGGGTTTACAGGGCTTGTGGATGAGGTCAGTGGGAGCAAAAATCGACCTTTTCTAAATGCGGAGTGAGAAGTGTGATGAGAACACCACAGGGGGAGGACACGGAGTGAGAGGGAAGAGAAAGTCCCCGGGAGAGAGGGAAGGTGGCTGGTTCTTTGAGACTGCGTGCAAGGCCATCCAGAGACCCCGGTTCACACCTCAAGGGGGAGGGTGGGTCACGTGGAGGGAACGGCCGCTTTGAGGAGGCTGGAGTTTGCAGGGAGGGAGAACCTTTCTGAAATGGACAGCATCATTCTGAATGGTGAGACCCAGCACGCTCCCCACCCTCAAAGGCTACAATTTAGGGGCTTAAAAATATTCTACCCCTGTTTTCTTCCTTCGTTGTGTAAACAAGAGGCAATCTAGCTGGAGAGAGGAGAAAAATAAACCAAAACTGCTGAATAATATCCTTTTGAAAAGAAATAAATATTTTATTTCCTAACATATTTTCCTAAGGACTGAAACAAATCATGGAAGCTTTAGATGAGTGTTTTCTTATTTTTAAAAGCTCAAGGGTTTTGGTGAAATCAGTATTGTTTTCTCAGGCTCCCAAGCAGATGAACATATGCACAGTTCAGCTTGTGTCTCAGAGAGACAAAGGAAACCACAAAAGTAGCTTTCTAACAATCGTCCCCAAACATGTCTGTTGGGGGCAGGTTGGTGCCAACTCCCCTTTGCTAAGCTAATCGCCACCTGCCCCCGGATGATGCTCGCTCCAGGAACTGTGTTAACTCTCCTCCTCTGGCTTCCGGCGCACTTCCCTGAAGCTTCATCTGCTCCAAAATCCCCACTCTGCCCGGCTCTGCCACCGCTGCTGGGGTTTCAGGCAAACCTTGCATCTGGTTTCTCTTTGCTTCTTTCTCCTTTAGTCTTTGTTTACTTTCACGAGGAGACGGTTGTTTTTACTAACCCCCTCTGTTTTCTTTAGGTTCTGCCGTTGTTTTCATCTTCCGTCAACTGTCCTCGTCAGTTCACTTGCGTTCACTCTGCTGGGCTCTCCCAGACCTGGTGCTAATAAGGCTGTCAGGGTTCGTCTCAGCGGCTGCTTCAAGCTTGACTGGGGCCCTCAGAGTTGTGTGGCTTCTGTTTCTCACCGTGAAGGTTTTTGTTTTATTTTCCGTCTCTTCTATTTGTGTTTCTCCATGCAGGAATATTGGGTGTTTGCAAACATTTCAGGAGAGCTTACTTTTGAAATGAGAGAATTGCTTCTGAATTTCTCAGGCTGCATGCTGAGATAGATTATCTGTGAAATTCCTGCTGTAACGACCAGCAGATTTCTGAGTTTCTGAGCGGTAGCACTGCATCTCCAAACCTGGCCCGCTCCTCAAGCTGTTGTGTCACCCGCTGCCTGTGCCTCTTTCTAGAGCAGAACAAAAATTAAACAAGAACCACTTCATCTGTGCAACACCTTTCTCCCTCAAACCTTCTTTAAACTTAATCGAGAAGCAACACAAAAGATCAAAATATGGAAGAAATAAAAATTCTGCACTGTGTCACAAACAATTCTTCACTAAGTTATTAAAATATTGAGGTTGTGTGACACCGATTAAGAGCCCTTAGTGCTCTTGATCCTTGTTACTAACTCTCTACATCTTTGCTGTTCAAAGTGTGGTCCCTGGACCAGCAGCCTCAGCATCCCGTGGGAGCTGGTTAGAAATGCAGATCTGGGCCCCACTCCAGACCAACTGATTCAGAATCTGCATTTTAAAAAGATCCCTGGGTGATTCCCTTGCACATCAAAATTTGAGAAGTCCCACTTTAATAACATTTAAAAACATTAAATGGAGCATTAAACCAAGTAACCATCAACCAAGTCCTTAACAATCACATGGTACAGCATGAAGACTGTGGTCAAAATATCCAGCTTTAGCCTCTACTCACAGCTGAGGCATTGAGTCCACTTGGCCTCAGTTTTGATGCACCAAGTGAGATGCCCTCTCCACCTATCAGGGTGGATGTGAGGATTATTTTTGGCAAAGATGA
The DNA here is from genome assembly GCF_020826845.1 of Diceros bicornis minor. Classification (NCBI taxonomy): domain Eukaryota; kingdom Metazoa; phylum Chordata; class Mammalia; order Perissodactyla; family Rhinocerotidae; genus Diceros; species Diceros bicornis. The sequence goes on along the minus strand of NC_080753.1, from coordinate 21,375,400 downwards.
CGTGAAGCAAATGGGTTAATGCACTTTGTAAGGCGCCAGCAAATGTTAGCTATTACAATTCACACATTGTTTCATTTTAATTTGGGGGCAGAGCAGTTCTTCCTTAGCCGGAGCCAGCCTAACGCAGGTATAAATTGCGAGGAATCCCAGCAATCATGCAATTGTGATGCATCAGGACAGGGACGATCAGAACACCTCGTCTGTAAACGGGGATAACAACATTTCCTGCTTTAGGGGACACTTGCCAGTTTTGTGCCTTTGACCAGCATCTGAAGGTCCTTCCTACAGTTGTGGAATTCCCCGCTATATGGATCTTGGTGGGAAGCAGGGCTGCTTCAGAGTCAGAAAGCATAAAAGGTAGCCTCTTGCTTCTCCCTGCTGGGCTGCAACCTCCATCTCTACCTGCTGGCCCAGGACATTGACACATACCCCAAGCTCAACTAAGCCCACCCTTCTGCCTAGGACTTTGACTCTGGGACACGTGATGCAGAGACACAGGGATGGTGGGGGATTATTTAGCAGTAGCAGCTGCAGCGTTGGCAGCGTCAGCAGCCTCATTTGCTGTTCAGTGGTGGCAGCAGCACCAGGCATATGCCCGTCCAGTGACGGCATTAGCTGTTCATGATTTAAACTCAAGTTCTGGCTTCCCCTGGCTCCTGCCCATTTTCTGAACATTGCCTGTAATTCTCTGAGATGCCCCATAACCTCTTGGTAAACTGCTTTTCTGCTGAAATCACCCAAAGTTGGTTCTGTCTCTTGCTACCAAGTAGCTTGAGTGATAACTTCACCTACATTACTGGCTAGTTGTGAGAAATGAGGAGACAGTGCATGATGGATAGCACTTAGAAATGCCCCATTAGTGGCAGCAAAAAATGAGCAATGTGTCTACTTTTGTTTCAACTTGATTAAGCCCCATTCTTTGATCATTGAATTACAAGCTGTGGCTCCTACTAATTCATGGACAGCTGGTCATCTTTGCATTCCCATGGAAAGGAGCTCTGCAGCCTGGGTGCTCTTCCTTTGCCCTTGGTCAGAGGCCAACTATGTGTCCTGGTCCTCTAAGGTCAGTGCTATTATCCATCCACTCTTCCTTCTGATCAGCAAAACCAAGGATGGCAGGTTCCCAGACTTCTCCCAGCATTTCATCCAGTTTACCCAAGAGTCATCCACTCCAAAGCTGTTTAAGACTATCTCTCAATTTTTTTCTTGACCTGTCAAGAGGGGGTTACCAGATTCCCTCTATTATCCCAAGAAATTGACATAAAACAAACATATTTCATCAAGGCCATAGTTTCTTGCTTATGGTCAAAGCTAAATGAGGGATCCTACTAGGAACCCAGTAGGATAAACTACATGATTAACATTATTCCTTAGTTAGCCCACGTCAAAATCTGTCACCAATAGCCTTATATCCCCTGCTTCATGTATTTCCTTCCAGGCCATATGCTGGTGATTACCAATCTTGGGGGAGTTGAAATACCTTGTCATTATTTCTTTGATTCCAAGACGTGCCTCCCTCTAGCAAAAAAGGAAAAAAGGTCACAGTGTGGCATTTATTTATTTTCAAAATGGAAGCAAAGGAAAATTAACTTTGCATCAAAATCTTCTGAGAATTCAGGCTGTCTTTTGAAATGGTGACGCCTTGACATTGAGAAACACCGCCTTAGAAACTCCAAATTATGTAGAAGAAACAGCTTCCTCATCGTTTCTTTCTTCTTGGTAAATTTGCAGTTCTATGCAAAGACATTAATTTAATCTTTGACTTATTCTTCCTCGGTCCAACTCGTGCCTTATAAATCTACATTTCTGTCTGTCTGTCTATCTATCTATCTACCTTCCTACCTACCTAATTTTATTTTCTTTTTTGGCAAAACTCAAAAACTAAAAGAACCCAAACAAAAAGTAAACTGTATGTTGCTTGGTGTGTAATATGAAGGAGATTTCTAATGCTCACCCGTACCCTGTTCTCCTCTCCTCCTGGGCACGTGGAAGGACCCCCCTTGCCGTGGAATGATGCCAAGTGGCTAGTTCTGACCACGGGCTGTGAGTGAAAGGGGTACTCCTGGGCTGAAGCATTAATTGCTGCTGGGGGAGCCTTATATTTAAATGGTGGTACTGAAAAACCAAAGCATCCTGGACTATGGAGTTGCCACATGCAGGACAGTTGGCCTGGAGAGCCAGCTGGACCTGCAGTCAGTTTTGTTTGAGCAGGAAACAAACCTTTGATGATGTGTTAAACAGTTGAGATTTTAGGCTGATTTGTTACTGCAGCCTGACCTAGCCTGCCCTGGCCAAAGCAGATGCACACAAAAGCTATAAGAAAGGTGAGGAAAATAACAATCTGGTTATTTTTGGATATGGTTACTCCTGGGGGAAGGCAAATGGATTGGGAACAGGGAAGAGCACACAAGGAGATGCAAGAGTGAAGAAGATATTCTGGTGCTTAAGTTGGGTGATGGGTTCCTTGGTGTTCATTTTATAATTACGCTTTATAATTTACATATGTTAATGTAAGTGCCAAACATTACATAGTAGAAAAAAATGTAAGACACTTTAACATAGTTTAAAAACTAAGCAGCATTAAAGGCAGAATCTATGTGGCAGGTAAACGGGGGGTCATTGTAAAATTCTCTCAACTTTGCTTTATCTTTGAAAATTTTCGTAATAAAATGCTGACTAAAAACCCTGAATGGCTAGCAGTTACATTGAGAACTTTAAAAAAAAAGCTTATTATCCCAACACAGCAACTATTTTGATTTTTTTGAGCCCTTATCTCTAGGAATAGTGTTTTCATAGCTGTGGTCATAGTATATATAGTATTTTATGGTTTGCTTTTTTATTTAACATTTTATCATCAACATTTCCCCAGCAGTCATGCTTTTTCGGTGACTGTATTCGTGTTTGGGGAACTCCTTCTATCCCATGCAATGTGGGTAGTCTCTTCCAACCTTAGTCATACTTCGAAAGCTGAAGACACTTTCTAACTCGGTAGTAAGAAAATCAGAGCTTCAACACACACTGCTCCTTCAAGAGTTTCCTTAGGAGATGCGTGTCTGTCTACCAACTACTATTTTCTCTGGATAAAGGGAAGCTTTTTTAGTTTAAGACATACTAGGCAAGTAATAGCATTCCCCAAATCATTGCTGTGTGCCTACCATGTGCTTGCTTGGGGAATCTGTTACCTTTCCTTCTGGACTTTTCCCCTTTAGCCTCTCTGCTACTTCTATCTCTCTATCTCAAAAACAGCTGTAAACTAAAATCTCAGTGGGTATAAACTAACAAGCTGTTTAAAAAACCCATGTGTTTGGAAGCATACATCACTTATCTTTTCCTGGTTAAAAAATTATTCATGTTCATGGTAGGTAATTTAGAAAATACATAGAAATGAAATCCACCTATCTTTCCACCACACAGAACTAGACTGTTGCTATTTTAGTCATTTAAAGAAATGTACACTTTTTAACAGTCTCTCTGCCTGAAGGTAAAGTGTTAAAAACAAAACTATTCTACTTGTTCAATTTCTACCCTATGCCTGGATGTCCATAGCCCAGATGAATTTTACACCAGTGCTGTACGGCCCATCACTTTTTATCCACGCGGTAGCTGTAACAAGAAGTCTTCCCAGCCATCATTAAGAGATGATTTAATATGTCGTCAAGTATATAAAAGGCTCCTCCACTCAGAATAGCAAACAGCTGTTCCCCATCTCCAGTGAGCCTGGAGCCAGAAGAAGGAGACGAAGCGACTGGGGCTCTGGGTATCTTCTGGTCCTACATGGGAGGGCAGCCAGTTCCTGCAGGGTCCTGGGCAAAACCCACTCCCTGTGTCACCAGAACTGTCCATTTACCTGAGGCTTGGGTATTTTGGCGTGGAACTATAGAACTCTCTCTCTCTCTTTCTCTCTCTCTGTCTCTGTCTCTTTCTTTGACTTTTCAGGACAGCATGGTGGGTACTTGATAGTGGGAGGGCCAGGGGTTGTCCAGTTCTTTACAGGTCTTTGAAATTAGCGTGTGTTCTCATCTGAAGGGCTTAAGTGTGGTCTTGTCAAAAGGGCATGGGATGGATTTTGTAACCTCTGGGGGTTCTGTCCACACAGATCTGACTATGCCATATCTGCCCTCAGCTTCCTTTCCCAGAATTCAGTTCTCCTCTGTTCAGCTTCTGCTGGCCGCCATCTTGCCCCTAGTCCTCCAGTCCTTGCCACCTCTCTGAGAGAAGGGCTGGGTCTCCTGCTCTACCAGTTGGAAGAGTGGAAAGAGCTCTGGCTTGGAGCAGTGTGTGTCTGTTTAGCCCACCCATCTTTGGAAATGCCTACCATGTGCTCTACTTGGCTCCAGGGGCTTGGGGTGGTAGCTGACAGCATAAAAATCAGATTTTAAAAATCATAAAAATCTGTACCTCAGCATGGAACTCTGAGGCCATCATGGCAAACTTTCTGATATTACAGATGAAGAAGCCAAGGCTGGTGAGGGCATGTCACTAACCCAAAGTCACGGTAAAAGAGAATGTTATGAGAGGTTCGGGGATTCGATCCGAGACGTAAAAGAAACTTTCCACTCCAAACCAATGGACTGAAGGTATATTTTATTATATAGAGGATAGTAAAGGCAATAGTGCACAAACAGATCCGAATAGGTCAAATAATAAGAGGGAAAAAACACCAGCTCGACTGGAAAGGGAAAACATCCACATCGGCTGAGATAGCGGCAGATTCGAATAGGTCATATAATAAGAGGGAAAAACATCAGATTGATCGGAAAGGGAAACACCAGATCGACTGAAGGGAAATGACACAAATCAACCGGAAAGAGAAACACCAGGTTGACCGAAAGGAGAACACATCAGATCAATTACTTCGTAATAAATCAATTACTCATAACATCCACACCCCACTGCTGGGGAGAGTCCTGTCAATCGACACGGCTGGGCGGAGATCACACGTCCTGGGCAAGGCGTCACTTCCACAGGTGGAACTCTCACCAGGCCTCGGTTTCCAGCAGTTTATATAAGCAGTTACAGAGTTTACAGAGCAAGCATTCAGTGTTCCCACGCACAAATGGTTATCAGTGGCGTACGTGCACTGAGCCCCCTGGCTATTGTCCCAGCCCAGTAGTTGTGTACGTGCATTGTTTTCTGTGGTTATCGTCCCAGCCCGGCACAGATGGCCAGTCTGTCCCAGGCTGCGGCACCCAAAGGGCCTTGAAATTTTTACACATTGCAACTATCTCCATGGGAGAAGGGCCAGTTTCCACCACGCAGAAAGCAGCTTTTATATATATTTTTTGTGCTGGTGGCTGTAGGTCAATGGAGCGGCCAAACATGGCTGTACTCATGTCAAGACAGAGAAACATAAGAAAAGTTGTTGGGGGTTGGTCCCGTGGAGTAGTTATTAAGTTCAGTGTGCTCTGCTTTGGCGGCTTAGTTTCATGGGTTCGGATCCTGGGCACAGACCTACACCACTCATCAGCCATGCTGTGGTGGTGACCCACATACAAAATAGAGGAAGATTGGCACAGATGTTAGCTCAGGGTGAATCTTCCTCAGCAAAAAAAAAAAAAAAAAAGAAGTTGCCCTAAAGGATTTTATCATCTGTATCCACATTACGCGTGTCTCAGTAGGGCGTACTACATACTCATTTGGAGATGAAAGATTTTAGAAGACTGAGGAAATATAGGTAGGCACTTCATGTAAATAGAGGTTCAAAGCCATCAAAAACCCAAGCTAAAATAACTGTGATGAGAAGGAATTCCATGTAATGGGATACACATGTGCTATTGGTACCCCATTTGTACCCTTTGGTCCTCACTTCAATGTGCGCCAAGAGCATGCTACCACTTTCTACTACAAGCACCTATAACTGAGGGCATGAAAGCTTTTTCTTAGCCTGCCTGTGCAGCAGATTGGAAATTCCTGGGAGTTTGTGTGCCCAGGAGCTCCCTCAGCCAGTGATAGATGGAAGTTGGAGGATAAATACCCCAGCTCCCTCACCTCTAACGTAGGTAACTCTAAGGTATGTCCTACAGTCTCCTAGAATTCCCCTGTGGGATTGAGTCCCCAGTTGGTACCCAGTTGCCCCTTGTGGTAACATGCATATCTACACTCTGTGCATTGGCTTCTTTCCTTCCCTGGCTCCATTCCCCACTCCCCCGCCCATGTTTACTGGGATCATGTCCCAAATAAACTCTGGATGCTTGAATCCTCGTTTCAGGGCAGCCTCTTAGGAAACCCAAACTAACTCAGGAGGTATCATCTCCTGTTGGCTTCATTGAGTGTTTGCCCAAGGCTGTGCCTCCACAGGAGAAATGGTCACTATCACACAGGACTCAAAGTAAAAACCTACAGAAGATGGTTTGGATGTCTATTCTCAACCAAAAAACCATATAGGCACCCACACTTTTCTGTGTCTACATGACCTCATCCAGCTCTCCTTGCAAAGGGGCAAGAGTGAGTGGGTAAGGAAGCATTTACTGAGCATGCACTCTATGCCACGCTGTGCTGTGTAGCCATCTGCATGAGCCCCGTGAGACAGATAATCATTGTTAACCCCGTTTTACCGATGGGAAAAGCAAGGCTAAGCAACTTGCTGACCACTACCAGTAGTGTAGAGCTCAGATGTGAACCCAGTGCTGTCTGACTCCAAATTCTGGTGCTTTTCTATGCTCTCATGCTGCAGTCTGGAGCTTACAAATTTGCCCATCAATCGTGAATCTAGACTTGGGATACCCCGCTGCTGGCAGTGGCATTCTTAACCACATCATCAGCCCATAAACACTGCTCCCCTCCTCCTTCCACAACAAGTCCCCACTGCAGTGACCCTGCATTCCCCTTCCACACACACATGCCCCAAGCTGCTCTTTTGGGGCTCATTTTCCTCTTTGTTTCACTTAAACCTCATGGATCATGTGTGCAAATATTCTGAAGCAGGAAATGAGGAGGAGTGGAGGCGAGGGCCCCCATGCTCTCCTCGGGGGGGACCCTGGTCATTAGCCAGCCTTTGGTTGCCTCCAAACGTGCCTGTGGTGAGACTGTGAGGGTGCAGTGGGTAGTGTCTCCTGTGCTGGTCAGAGGGTGGGGTCGGTGGCTGTGCCCTGGCTGCCCCAGCTCTCCACATGTTCCCTGCAGTGCCTTGTTTTGTGGCGATGTCGTTTGAGTCTCATTTCCCCTCAAGGTCCTTGAGGGCAGGGGCTGCGTCTACTTCACTTCTGTGCCACCGAAGAATTCGGAACATTCCATTAGCAACATTAGACATCTACTGAATGAATGATGTGGCTATTTTCTAGAACCAAGCTTCATGAACATGTGCTTTTTTAGGACTAAGCTTTAGGTTGCCATTAAAGTTTTTTGACTATTTGTTATGCAAATGTTCAAACTAACAGAAAAGTACAATGAATACTTTTGAATATAATGAATAGTGAATATAATGAATGGTGTAGTGAATGCCCCTATGCCCATTGCCTAGATTTAACAATAGCATTTGGCATGTTTGAGGTGGTTCCCAGAACCCAGGTTTCTTATCTGTTCCAACTGCAATGATGATATTGTCCTGTGGTACAGGGACATCTTGTCCAGCACTTCTCAGAGATTGCATACATTAAGCCTCAGTACCTTCAAAGTTGACTCTTCACCCAATCCTGCACCACTTCCTGAGGGCAACCACATGTCAGGCCATGTGGAGGACACCCAATGACCTTGTCTTTTAGGTGAGAAAGTCATGGTCTCCATCCTTGAGACACTCATCTCCAGCCTAGAGAGGGAATAGCCGTGTAAATAGACGATTGCATTATGATGTGTTAAGTCTAATGCTCCATTTTATAGATCGACAAACTGAGAACCTGACAAGTCTGCAGTCTCATCTCTAGTGAACATTTCTAGCTCAAAGGTGGGAAACTATGGCCGGGATCAGGGCCCTGAGATCCAGCTTTGCTGTTACTTAGCTGTGTGACCCTTCGCAAGTGCCTGTCCAACTCTGGACCATAGTTTTCTCACCTGTAAATTAAGGGGTCAGGCTGGAATATTTCAAAGGCCCCCTTAAGCTCCAAGTTTCTGGAACTTCTCATGGTAAAATATTTAAACAGCTTCCTTCCTCCCTCTTATTTGCCTGTAACCTCCTCTTGGAGGCAGGGCCTGTAGGAATTTCCAGCTCTGCCTGGATTCCGTGATAGGTTCTCTAATTCCACTCCCTGGGAACCCACGCCAGGCATAATTCTCCCAGGCAGGAATCCCTCTCGTGGAGCTAACCCGTGTCCCTGTTGCCGCAGTTTCCATTAATTTCCTTTGACCTGTCTTTGGGGGAAGCTCGTGATTACTGATAATTCTAGTTAATCCTTTAACTAGAAAAAGGAAACTAACCATCTAATAGGCGGAATGAGGGAATGACTTGGCACACCATCTGCAAAATGTAAACCTAAAATATTCCAGAGTGTTCTCTGGGAGGCCACAGCCATTAACGCCCGAGAGCAGGCTACTGCAAGGCCTTGTCTCCTAGCGGTGGGCACATTTCCGAGCCAAGCCAAGAGCGGGCACAGGAATCTGCAGCCCCCTCTGTTTTTCCCTCTCTGCATGCTTGTGGCATAATCATTTTACTCGCTAAGGCAGAACAGCTCCAACCCCATAAAGGGCTTTCTGACATCTCTCTGAGCAGCTGGCCTTCCCCTATTTCAGAAGATGTCATGGTTTATTAATTCTTTGCAGAAGCAATAAGAACTGGGTATTGGCTTAATTTGGGGCCAATTTACCTTTATGGTAGAAAAATTGGCTCTGTCTTCTTTTATTCAACACAAGGGCCTATAGTTCCTCCCTTAACCCCTCCTGTGCGGGGCTCCCCCCTCACTTCTAACTATGTGACCTTGGGCCAATTATTTAACTTCTCTGTGCCTCAGTTTCCTCAATAAAAAATTGGGATAAGTATAGTTCATATTTCATAGGGTTGTTTTGAGTGAATATTAAGTTATTGAGTCTCTCTTTAAATTGACTTTAAATTGACACACTATTTTTAAAAATCTGGAAATTTCACGTAAAAATCTGGATTTTTAGCTTCTCATGAATAAGTGGAAACCGTGACAACTCTATGTCCACATTCCCATGCAGAGCAACTGTCTGGAGCTGAGAAGAGGTGGCTCTCTTTGAAAAGGATGCCCTGTCCCTACCCAGGTCTCCAAGCCCTCCCGTCCCATCCTGCACTGGGCCAGGATCTTTCTCATGTCTTGTCTGGCCCTGAGGCCTGGAGTCTGTGGTCTGGGTTCCTGTGTTTCCTCAGGCTGGGCCAGGCATCGATCCACATAATTAAGTTTTCTTCAACCCCAAAAGCTGCTCAGAAATGTCCTTCTAGCTTTGCCTGTACCAATGGTGGCAGACAGCTGTGTTCACTGGGGAAGAAAATCCAAACAAAACAAACGGAATCTCTCCTGGGGAAAATCGACCTTTGTGGGTTGAAGATGGAATTGTAATTTGGAGATGGAGAAAAAGAAAAGAATAATACTAAATGGTAACATCACTCCCATTTTCTCATCATAATACCATCGTTGAGTCCAACCAGACAGTACCTTTATGTACATCATTTAAGCCACACCATAATGCTAGCTAGGTAGGTATGATGTTCCTATTTTATAGGTGAGGGAAGTGAGGCTCAGAGAGGTTGAGTAACTTGCACAAGGTCACATAACTAGAAAGTGGTGAAGGCAGGACAGTGGACTGGATGAATGTTCTAGAAGCACTAGAAGAGCTTCCCAGGCATTTGGCATCCCTGCTGGCACCCTGTAAGCTGAGCGAGCAGTGCAGGAGATTCCTGCTTGGGGAGAGGATGGTGGCAATGCGGGAGAGAGCATCTGGGGCAGTGGGTCTCAACCGGAACTGACCTGCTCCCCAGGGCACATTTGCCAACGGCTGGAGATATATATATTGATGTCATAATAGTTTATAACATTGTGAAATTTTAGTTGTAAGTTATTGTTTGTCAGTCACCATATAAATGCGTCCCTGCACCCCCTGTGCCCACCCCCCAAACCCCATCCCCCTGGTAACCACCAAACAGTTCTCTCTGTCTGTGTGTTACTTTATCTTCCACATATGAGTAAATCATGCGGTGTTTGTCTTTCTCTGTCTGGCTTATTTTGCTTAACATAATATCCTCCAGGTCCATCAATCTTGTTGTCAATGGAACGGTTTTGTCTTTTTTTATGGCTGAGTAGTATTCCATTGTATATGTATACCACATCTTCTCTATCCAATCATTGGTCGAGGGCCACTTGGGTTGCTTCCACTTCTTGGCTATAGTGAATAATGCTGCAATGAACACAGGGGTGCATAAGCCTATTTGGATTGTTGATTTCAGGTTCTTTGGATAAATACCCAGTAGTGGAATAGCTGGGTCATAAGGTATTTCTACTTTTAATTTTTTGAGGAATCTCCATACTATTTTCCATAGAGGCTGCACCAGTTTGCATTCCCACCAGCAGTGAATTAGGGTTCCCGTTTCTCCACAACCTCTCCAACATTTGCTGTTTTTTGTCTTGGTGTTTGTAGCTGTTCTCACGGGTGTAAGGTGATATCTTAGTGTGGTTTTGATTTGCATTTCCCTGACGATCAGTGATGTTGAACATCTTTTCATGTGCCTATTGGCCATCTGTATATCGTCCTTGGAAAAATGTCTGTTCATATCCTCTGCCCATTTTTTTTAATCGGGTTTTTTGCTTTTTTGTTGTTCAGATGTGTGATTTCTTCATATATTATGGAGATTAACCCCTTGTCGGATATGTGACTTGCAAATACTTTCTCCCAGCTGTGGGTTGTCTTTTCATTTTCATCCTGGTTTCATTTAATGGCTGGAGATATTTTTGGTTGTATGTTGGAAATACATTTGGGATGAGAGTTGCTACTGGCGTCTAGTGGGTGGAGGCCAGGGATGCTGCTAAACATCCTGCAGTGCACAGGATGGTCTCTTAACAAAGAATTATCAGTGCAAAATGTCAATAGTACTGAGGTTGAGAAAGCCGGCACCCAAACCACCTTCAAGGTTAAAAATCTGATTCTAAGATAGTTTGAGAGTCACAAAAAGCCCCTCTGCCTTGAAATATCATCTGTAATTATCTTGTCACAGCCTGAGCCCTGAGGCTTCCATGAAAGGTGGACATTATCTGGAGTAGGATTTATGAGCAAAGAGAGAATGTTGCACTTGGAAGGGATCTTAAAGATCATCTAAGAAAATCCCTCAGTTGTACTGATGAGGAAACTGAGGCCCAGAGGAGAAAGGGCCTTGCTAAGACTACACTGTTAGCCCAACTAACACGTCTGAATCCTTACTCCCGAGGGACTGAAACGTAGGTGTCAGATGCAATCGGGGCGAGGTGTAGGCATCATTTCCTTGGGAATTCAGGGTACAATGTCACCTCCATTGGCTCTCAGCTTCTCCATCTGTAGCAGGAGGTAGAAGAGGTGGCGGCACAAGCCTAGGGAATTTCTGGGTCAGCTCCCTCCTAGTTCAGGGCAGTGGTTGTCACTCTCCAGCAGGCATCAGCATCCCCTGTAGTGTTAGTTAAAACACAGATTGCTGGGCCCCACCCCCACAGTTCCCAATCCAGGAGGTTTGGGGTGGGGCCTGAGCCCCTAAATTTCTAGCAAGTTTCCAGGGGATGCTGATGCCACTAGTCCAGGGAACACACTTTGAGAACCACTGTTCTAGGAGGACAGGTAAATTTAAGAGATATTTATCACTAGGGAGGGTATGAAACATTGCTTCAGGTTGGGTGGCTGCAAATTAGGTGGCGGAAGCCAGAAGACCCTAACCCGCCCAGTAACCCTCACATTTTGGCCTAGAATGGGTCTGTGCCCCCAAACTTGGCATAGTGAGATCCAAACTCCTGTTCCTGGGAAGGCCGCTCTGCCTCATGGGTAGGGTCACCATATATTTATCTTCCAAACTGGGTCACATTTGAGCAGAAAGGAAGCAGAGCTAATAGTTATGTGGGGCCAAACGGCGTATACTGGGCCTGTCTATGGCAGATGGAGCCATGGGAGGTCAACCGGGCAGCTGGGCCTCCGGGAAAATGGCTGGGCCCACACAGAGCCTTAAATTTCCCTCAATAGCCTTTTGATGTGGCCAAGCTGTTTCCACTGAGATCAGAGGAAGGGAGGGTAATGCTGGCTACCCCAGAGGTTTTCAGGGAGGCCTCCAAAATATGCAGAGTAGAAGCCAGCGGAGCCTTGAGCCATGCCACCTGCAGCCCGGCGGTGGGCTAGTCTGCACCTAGGAGGCCAGCTGGGAACACTGCTCTACACGCTGGGGCCGCTGTGCCACCAGAGCCAGCCTCACCTGCAGGGTTCTGCCCGGTACATCCCAGCAGTCAGGTCTGGAAAAGCCTGGGGGATCTATGCAGGGCGGATGGGATCTACGCAGGGCGGATGTGGGGGCCTCCCCTAATGTGCAAAAGAAGAATCTAAGGCCCTGCGAGGGACGGGGATGTGCTCCAAGTCACCAGGTGGTCAGTGGAGGGACCTGAACCAGGTTTTCCAGGTCAGAGATCTTTCCACTCACTTTGATATACAGATATATTGAGTTTGGGCAGGTATGTAAATTCAAAGGGACACTCTGCTAAATGTTAGAGAGCATAATATCAGCTCAGAGCAGGGATCTCTTTCTCATACAGATACAGAAAATTGGGGCATGACGTCTAGTTGAAATTTTGTAGCCCATAATTCAGCAAAGACCTGTACATTGTATTTGGGCGCCCCTCGTCCTCTGCCTTCATATTTCCTTCAAACTGGAAGTGTTTGGGGTCTTTTTTTATATTGGTTTTCACCTCCTTCATTCTGCATAGTGGGGTGGAGAGAGCAAGGAGGGCCAGGGCAGGCCTACCCCTCACCGTCTGGAAAGGCCGTGTGTTCTGGATCCAGACCAGACCCACAGCAGGAAAGCCAGCTGTGCTACCCCGGTCACCAGCACTGACAAGCTGGGGGGACGTTGGGGTGAGTGAGCCTTAGGCTCAGTCAACACGTGACAGGGGATGGGAGACTCCAGGACAGACCTGGGTGAGAGGGGGCTCAGATCACAGGACCACACAGCTGGAGGGAACCTTGGGAGTCTTATAGGCCAACCTCTTGTTGTGCAGATGGGGAAACTGAGGCTCAGAGAGGGGAAGAGATTTACCCAAAGTCACCCGAAGAGTTACACAGCCAGGACTGCCATCCTCCTCACCTGCCTCCTGGCCTGGGGCTCTTTCCTCCTCATTTCACTGATCAGGCAGGAATTTGGGGTGGGTCTTGAGGTCTCCCACACATTCTGGAGGTGGAAGGTGTAAAGAACACACACAGCTTTGTTTTGAGCTGTGTGGTGTTGGTCAGGGAGAGGGATATATCCATCTCCATGTCACCACGGGATGGCGTGGTGCCCGACACATGCGAGATGGTCAGTAAACGCTTGTTAATTGAACCATGTAACAGCAATGCTTCCAAAAGGTTTGTCTATGGAGTTTTCATAACTTTAACCTACCTTATAATGTACTTGAGTGCCAGGAAAGGAAAAGAGATAGGGGTCTTACGTGCCCTAAATGTGAATCTTCTTTTAAAAACATTTTATTATTTCATGCATTGTACAAGTAATGCATATTTATTGTAGAAAAAAGAACCAAGAAGCAGAAAAACTTTAACATTTTAACCATGATGTGAGGGACCATGGACCTAAGGAGAGCGTGCTTCAGGCTGGCATACGGCTCTCTTCCGGTAGCAGCAGAACTTGCCTCTGTGTTCTGATCCCCATTCTCTGGATCCTTGGCATTATCGACTTTGAAGGAAGGAGCCCTGTGAACAAACCAGGTCTCAGCATTTAACCTTGTTCCCTCAACAAGTACAGCTCAGGGTAGGGCTGCAGCGTGCCAGTTGTTTAGCTCAAATGCATGTTTCCATTTTCTCGAAAAGTGAAACCCATGTGTTATGGGAGACACTCTGCGCCTGGCATGCTCACAGACACTGCCTAATTTGATCCTTACCAGCGCTCCCCACCAAATGGAATTGAGGGCTTAGAACTAAGCAGGTCAGTTGGGCATGGAGAGCACACCGGAGCCATCCCAGGCATTGGCAGTCACTGCCAGGGATCTACCCTGGGTCAAGGGCATTGGAGCCACACCAGTCAGAGCAACTTTCATACATTTGTCACGTTAATGAGCGGTCCTGAAATGGAAAAACAAAACACCATGCAACCCTTGTCAGCTGTAACTCTAGGTGCTATCCTGACACAGGCTGACCTAACATGTGACAAGAGCCTGGAGACGTGGGTTCAAGGACTGGATTTACCGGTCTCTGGTGATGTGACCTACGATAGGCCACTTAACCTTTCCTCCGTTGAGCTCTCCTTCTGCAACAGGGGCAATAATCTGGCCTTACCCATTCCGTTCTCTGGGACCCAAGGTAATGAGAGCTGAACTGTGCTATGGAGGGAGAAGGCCACACTAGAGTATTTTCTTTCCACGTGGGCAAGAACTTGACTTAGCTCGCGTTTTCTAGGACGGATGGCTTTTTCTTCCCTTCCTTTGCCTCTTGTATCTTGCTTGTGTTTCTCCCCCCAGTGCCCGTATCACTGGCTCCTCAGGAGCCCCCCTTGAGGCTCCCCAACTGCTAATGTTCACTTCTGTGGAAAATGATAGGTGACAAGTCGCTCCCTGAGATACCCACAATCAGATAAGCTAGGAGGGGAAACGAGTTCTTTTGGAAGAGAAACAGACTGTACTTTGGAAATTAAATATTCCTTCGAGGAGAGCAGGAAACTTAAGATTCCAGCCTCGGTTTCCGAGGAAGGCTCACCAGAGAGACTGCAGCATCCCAGGGGGAGGGCTGAGAAGGATGGAAGCTTTGCTCCTGACATCTGCAACTGTCATCTGGGGCTGGGGTCTGGGCTTGTTGTCCACCCCCACCCAACACAAGCAATGGGTCAAATCCTCCTTCCCTCCTCTCCCTATGGGTGCCCCAGCCCCATTCCATTCACTCCACTTGGTATCTTGATGTTTACTGCAAGTGGGGATGTGAGAGGCAGCCTGTTACCGCCACTCCCAATGTGGGGAAACTGAGGCACAAAAGGTGAGCAGTTGTGTGAGTGCCACTATGAGCAGAGCTCCGAATGTGCTCTTCGTTGCCCGTCCTGCGGGTGCGCGAGCAAACACACACACACGCGCGCGCAGACACACACATGCACACACACTGAGTTTTACAGCTCTCTAAAATTTATGAGGAAAGTCGAGTACCCGGAGATCTCTTAATTAAGCAGCCTTCCCCTAGGAGAAAGGAAATGGGCTTCCATATTCTTAGCACCGACATCGGATTGCATGATTTACTACCCAACCCCTGCGTTTCTCCCCAAATCAACTCCCTATAGTACAAACATCTATCACTTTGAAGGCGGTTCAAACGCCACCTTCCCCCCCTCCTCCCCTCTTCCTGGTGCCCTCCAGGCCTCAGCATTTCCTCTGATCTGTCCCCTTACCCCAGAGGCTCAGGGTCAGCCTGGAGCCCTGAACAGACAGCCTACTGTAGCTGGCCCGGGAGAGAGGGGAAGCCCCGCGCCCAGGGCTGGCACCTAGGGCTTACCTCACTCGTGTGGGAACAGGGGGCTGGTGCCTGGTCCCTCCTCACAGCCCACTATGGCAGCCATGAAGATATATGGGTTTAATCAGGCCCCTGACAGGTAAAGACCCTAACAACGAGGACAGTTTGTTCTCCCAAACTGTTGAGTATCTAAGCCCAGTGTTTACTTTGGAATCGAATGAATAACATTGTTCTGGGAAAGGAAATTAAAAAAAGCAGGCTTGTAATTTACAGTAGAGAGGAGAACAGATCTGGAGGTCTTGTCACTCCCCCTGCCTCAGTCCCAGGCCCGCCCCCCACTCCCGCCCCCGCCCGGCAAACCCTCCCTCTGTCTTTTTGCTGTTTTAAACTTCTAAACACACCACAACCAACCAGCTCATCTTCTCAGCCCTGCCAGGAAAGGTCTCAACATTGCCAAGCTCCCAGAGCTGCCAAGAGAACTCATTGCTTCAAGGCAAAGATTTTTTTTTTCCTTTTGAAAATCAAAACCAAATGCCACTGAAATTCCAAATGCTGTGAGACCCATTGAAAATGCGGAGTGAAGGGTGATGAGATGATCGGGAGTGGGCCAGAGGCTCACCTGCCCCCACCCCCCAGGTCAGGAGAGAGTGACTTCTTATCAAAAATAAGAGGGAGGAGCCCACCCAATCACTATAAGCCAAACCTCACAACGCACCCCTCCCTTGGGGTTGAGGAATCGCTTTACTGAGGAAGGTTGATTTATTTCTAAATTCTTGGGGGGGGAGCAAGGGATGGTTCCTTTGTACCCAGCATCTAGAAATGTACCCAGGGACTTGCTTTGAAGAGAGGCCAGCGTGGGCCCTTCTTGCCTGTGCTAAGGCGGGGGGTGGTGGTTTGCAGCAATGGACATCCTGGTCAGCCAGGGGGTGCTCGAGACCAGCCTGTTTCCTTCCAGCAGACGTCTCCTTTCCAAAGGAAGCACGCCTCTGACTGATAGAGCTCAGAGCCCCAAGAATTCCAAATGCTCTTCCCCCCCACCTCTATGGAGGCGCCCCCAAATGTAAGACGGGTGGAAGGGGCTTGTTCACGCAGGCTGCTGAGCTGGGG
This sequence comes from Diceros bicornis minor, assembly GCF_020826845.1. Taxonomy (NCBI): domain Eukaryota; kingdom Metazoa; phylum Chordata; class Mammalia; order Perissodactyla; family Rhinocerotidae; genus Diceros; species Diceros bicornis. Next base: position 21,358,765 of record NC_080753.1, on the reverse strand, counting down.
GAGAGGGTCCTCAAGAAGGATCCCCCCCAACCCCCAGGTCTGGCCATAGGCTGGAGCGGGGCCCTCAAACGCCTGGCCTGGCCTCAGGCAGGGACACCTTCCTCTCTTGTCCTCCTCCAGAAACCGGGCGATCACTGCCCGCCTGCCCACCACCTACCTCGGATGCCCCAGAGTAGCTAACTGATGGAGGGGAGACCACTTTGAACATTTCAAGGCCTGGTCAGGGGCCAAGTCTCATTACTTAGCTTCAAAGTCAGAAACTCCATAAAAAGTTCATTGGTGGAGCTGATTGTTCCAGATTGTCCCAACGGAACTGAACCCACCACGGCACCCCGGGGCCTCATGTTTTAATGTGGGGCAAGAACACGTGTGTGGTACTGGGCCATGGGGGCAGGGGGAGGGCCAGGAGCCCCAGAACCGGTTTGCATTTTCTTTTCTCTTTTCAAACACTCAAAAATGAAAAAAGAACTATAACCACATTACACAAAATTTGGAAAACAGAAAAGAGAAAAAGAAAATATTCCAGAAGCCCATACCTTAATACAACAATAATATTTCCTTCTAGGCATTTTTCTTCTGTATAATTTTTATATACTACTAATCAGCATATGCTTACAAAAATGGCCTGTTTTTTTCTCTAAGCATTAAATCATAAGCTTTTCCCCACCTCTTCAAAACCAGTATGTTAAGTGGCTGTGTAATAGTCTGTCCTGGTAATGTGTAATAATTGTGACACATTAAGTTGTTTATAGTTTTACATTTTTATGAAAAACATGAACATATTCATATTTTCCCATGATTGGTTCTTGAATTTTCTTTTTTCAAAAAGTGACGTTTTTCTGATTATAAAAGTCACACATACTTATTTTTCAAAAAGTGTGGAAAATACGGGAATGTATAAAGAAGTTAATAAAAATCACCTGTAATTGTTCTGCTCAGAGAGAATCACTGTTAACCTTTGGGTGTATTTCCTTTGTATATATACACATATATATTAGAAACAGGATCACGCTGCACAGAAGTTTTGTAGGTCCCTAGGGCCGGGAGAATAAAATTGGCAGAGGAAATATTATTTCCAGGAGAGATTCAACGTGTGATATGTGTGGATTTGAAATTGGAGGGCATTTTCACTCAGAATATGCAAGCTGGGACAGACCTGTGTTCAGCCCTGGGGCCAGGAGGGCGCCCCGAGGGCGGCCAGTGGCACAGCTGTGCCCAGCGCTTTGGCCTTGCTCAGGGATGGGGTCAACAGCAAGGCCACTGTGGGGGCGAGCAAACGCACTTTCCTCATTCCCTCTGACAAGCGCCGCGGAGCCGCTGATTTATGGCCGCACTTCACGGGACACTAGTAAACGTCCCATAGTATATTTTGTAAGAGTAATGAAGTCTCAGTAACCCCAGCCCTCCCCGCAGCCTCTGCTAATAAATTTCCTTCTGGGAGAGGGGTGAGCAAGCCTGGCGCTTGGCGAGAGTCATCGGGCTGTGGATTAGCAGAGGGGCACTAGGGCCCCCCAGGGCTGCTACTCCCCCGCCCTGTCTTTCTCCGAGGAAGTGGGGGGCTCGGCTGAGCACCCCCGTCCAGCCACCCCCTAGAAGGCAGGCCCATTGAGCTCCATGCCTAGCTCTCAAAAGGCAGGAGAAAGATGAAAAGTGAGTCAAGGAGCTGGAAGAGGAGGGGGAGAAACCCCAAACCATAATTGCCCTTTCCTTCTGCAGCTCGGATTACTGGCCGGGGGCTGAGGGGCGGCGGAGGGCTGTTTCTTTTTTGACTACTGTTTCCCTTGAGTTTGAAGATGAACTATGGGATGAGAGGAGACGGAGGGGCAATTGAGATGGGCTGAGTTGGGGGGTGGGGTTGTGTGGGGCCACCAGACACCAGGCATGGGGGGACCAGGTTTTCCTCAGGCTCCAGAAGTGGGGTGGGGTGGGGCGTGGGAGGGCCTGGGACATTGCATCCCACCCCAACCAACATGACACTTCAAAGGGCTGGAGACAGGGAATATATTTGCCACCCCCCAGAAGTACCCACCTCCTTCAACCTCTCCTCCCCTTTCATATATCTGGTTTAGAGCTCGAAGTTTCTTTCCTCCTTCTTTTAATTCAACCCTCCTTTTGGCCAGCGCCCTCCAGGCCTCACACCAGGTGATGAGGATACAAAGATGAGTAAGACACAGCCCTTGCTGACGTAGCCAAAGCGCGTACGAGCTAACGCTTGTCATGTGCCAAGCGCTGCTCTAAGCACTTGACACGTGTTAATTCATTTACCCCTCACAAAACTCAAAGAAGTAGGCATTTTATTATCATCGTTTCAGTGTTATGCAGGCACTGAGAGGTTAAGCGGCTTGCTCAAGATCTCTCTGGTTCCTGAGTCCAGGCTCTCAGTAAACCTTGGAATCTAATGCACTCAACAGGCAGGCCACCCAGACTTCACCTCCAAACAGGCAGATTATTCTACAAAGTAGGAAACTGAGGCCCAGAGAGGAGAAGTAACTTGCCCAAGGCCACACAGCAAAGTGGCAAGGCTGGGACTAGAGCCCGATGGCTAGACCCTGCGACCAGTGCTCTTCCCACCGTACCGCCCAGCTGCCCTTTAGCCATCTCGGCCCACCTCGTGCCTATTCTAAGAAGACAGTGAAGGGAGAACACTCTTCTGACGTCTGGAAACTTCCTGTTTTCGATAAACTATACCAAGGACCCACCCAACAGACCTAGAAGGAACCATGTACAGGGTTGTTTGAGAAAAGAATATGAACTCCAAACCAGCAAACTGGGGAACATTCTGGTATCATTGGGGCGGGGAATGAGTTTCGCAAGTTAAGGATTTACATTATAGCAACTAGAAATTTCCCATGTACATCACATGGGTTTTACCAATTTTCCCACCCAGACTCGCAGCCCGTGGCATGATTGCCTGGAACAGGACGCCTGTGTGAATGTCTGGACCAAGCAGACACTCTGGTGCACGTGTGAGAAATGGCCCGAGAGCCGTCAGCTGGGTGTCAGAGCCCGAACTGCTGTGCACACAGGAGGCTTGATTGTGAGGTTATTCTGGTGCCCCAGTAGGAGTTCCCACACCCTAAAAGCAACTGAAAGTGCCTGACAGACCTTGTAGGGAAGGAAACCTCACAAATAGAATCTGGGCTTTGAAAATAAAATGCCTGGCCTAATTCGATGGTGGTTGCCTTCCAAGTTGGCTTGTGTGGGGGCACTGGAGCCCCGGGCACTGGGGCACTGTTTCCTGTTAGGTTTCCCTTGTGCTCTCACAGAGGGAAAACCTGGCTCACTGCAGGCCGGTCCCGCAGTGGGGCTAGGGGAGGACCCTCTGCTGGGAGTCAGGGACCCTTGAGGTCACCACCAGCAGTGGCACATCACATCTTGGTGATTTGGATGCAAAATAAGGGCAAGGAGACATCTTGCAGCCTACAAGAGGAGCGTGGGGAGGTAAGACCTGGTGTCCTCAATCCTCACAGCAATGCTGGACAGCACGTGTGGTTACGGCCATTTACAGGTGAAGAGACCAAGACAGCTAGCAGTTTCAAAACTCACAGTGCTTGGGGGGTGGGTTCAAGGACTCACAGAGAGGAAAGGGCCGTGCAAGTCAGAAGTGCAGAAGACCGTGGTTATGACCGTCTCTAATAGATGGCCTGGCACGCTGCTGGCAGATCCGTGTGCTCAATCCATGTTAGTTCCCTCCCTTGTCCCTCTTCTCTCTCTGGACAGGGGACAACCGAAGGGGCTGTGTGATGTGGTGACAAACACTGGATTGTGAAGATTTGGGGGACCTGGGTTCGAGTCATGGCTCCAGCATTCACTGGGTTATGGAGAACAACCTCTTTCCCTCTCTGGGCCTCATTTCTTTATCTGGAAAATGAAAGTCATCTCTAACTCCTCTTCCAGACCCACAGTTAGAAGTCATTTAACTCTTACGGGCTAGTTTCCTGGTCTGTTGAGCGCCATGCTGCTCACAGTAGCCCTTAATGAGTATTTATTTAGTTAAGCTGGGCTCCTGCCTGGCTCACAGAGATATTACAAGGACCGAATGACATGAGGAAGATAAAAGAGATCCCCTAATACAGCTGGAGGACTGTTTGTTACCCTCACAGGGAGAATGGTGGGGAGAGGAAACCCCAGCTCACCCCTTCTGTGTTCTTAGTGAGGACACACCGGAGTGGGGAGCATGTCCCCAGCAGAAGCAGACATGTTTGTGGGATTTCTCAGCCTTTCAAGCTTGGGTCCCCTTCTGATGAGCGTTAAAAAATCTTGTGCCCTCGCTTGATGCTTTTTGAAATTTCAAAATTAATGACAAAATAAATGATTTCGTGACTTCAAAAAAAGAAATCAACGGTAATTTTAGATCATGCTTTTCCGAAACTTCTTCCCTCCCCTGGAGAGTCTGATAAACATGAAGCAGGCATTGAAACATGCTATTTTTCATTCAAGGCAGGTGTGGAAATTGAGTTTGTCGGGAGCTGCCTGGGCTTTAGGCAAGAAACAGCGTTCCTCTCCTTGTGATTTTTCCTTTTACTGCGAGACTTTTGGGTCGGTTGGGTGGAGCAAGTGTGGCTGCGACCAGCCCGGATCAGCACCCTTGGCCATGATGGAAGGGCTCTGTGACAAAATAGTGTGGCATGCAACATACGTTTCTTGATAGTGTTAATAATATGACTCGAATTATTTGTGATTCTGTGCTTTTCCACTAGATCACACTGCCTTTTATTTTGGCTTTGACTTCTCAGCAGGAGTGAGCTGTAGGCAACTTAGGAGGTGTCTTTTTGCTCATCATTTATTCTGATAATTCATTGCTTGGGCTTTGTCTGCTGTTCTCTTTTCTTCTGGTCACTTATTTGAGCCAACACTTCCTGGGTGTCCATGACACAAGAGAATCATGGAAACAGCCCTCCCTCAGGAACTTAGACTTGCCTACAGGAAACCAGATGGAGACCGATCATAGGTAAATGATTAGGTGTCATTATATGGTTGAGTGCCTTAAAACGCAGGTTTTCTGTCCAAGGTAACTATTTTTTCAACGTTCTCTTCCATTCTCTAAGGCCAGAACAAATCTGGCTTAATTACGAACACCGGCAATTCATCTAACCTCTTTGGACATCAGTTGACTTGAAACCAAGGTTAGGAGAGATGGCCCAGGGGCTATGGGGCCCTCCTGTCAGCACAGCGGTGGGGCCCATCACCCTCTGAAGGTCCCTTGTCCCTGAAGCCCTGTACTCTCCCCGTCTGTCTCCTCCCTGTGGCGCCTGCCTGCTTACTACCTGGCCCTTTGGCTTTTCTAACTTCTTGTCTTTTTTTCTTCTGTCTTTAGGGAAAAAGTGAAAATAGAAGAGCTGGCATTTCTAGGACGTTGTGGGTGGCCGTGAGGGAGATGATGAGGTCGAGGACTCGGGGGGGGAGGGACACACTGTTGACTTACCGGGTTGCCCGATGGAGACATTTCACATCACCGTGGCCCTGCCCGCTGCCAAGAGACCATCACCATACTTGCTGTGGACTTGCTGCCAGCTGGCTGGGTCCAGCATCCCGCAGGAAGCCTCCCGGGAGCCCAGAGTGATGCTGGCTGAGAGTGAAGGAGGATGGGTGACTCTGCCGAGGGCTGTGAAGACCCTTCATCAGGCAGACAACGAAGAGCCCCATGAGGCTATGGTTCTCACCAGCTCCAGGTAACTAGCCCAGAAAGCCCTTCTTTCTTTAGGCCCACTCCCCCAGGCACTGCAGACTGAGAAGCCCCATCCTGAGCCCCACAGGCCACGCCCTGGCACATACTGGGCACGCAGAGTGAATAGCTGCTGCTCAGTGAATAGCTGCCTGACCGCATGGTTGGTAGGAGGCCAGTGAAGGCTAACTTAATGAATGAATGACTGCTTCAAACCCACAATATATTAAGCTGAAATAGTTATTAAATGAATAGCAAGTGATAAAACACTTTTTACATGTCACTTATTTTCTTAAGATTTATTTATTTTTTCCTGTCCGGTGCTCATTGTTTTGAAGACCAGAGGAAGACAAGGTGCACCTGAACTGGGGACAAGAAAGCCCGGGACAAGTCACCCCACCTCCCTGTGCCTCTGCTGCCCAACTGTGCAGCAGTGGCAAAAATGGCATGTGTGGCCTTGCTGGGAGAGCAAGCCCACTGTGGAGGGGAAGGGTCTGGGCTGGGTCAGGCATGAGGGCTGGTGCTGAGACATCCCGCAAGTGCAGTGACCTCCAAGAAGAATGTCCCTATTCTCTCTGGTCATCAGGCCCCAGGCCCCACCATCCTGGCATCATACAGGAAAGCTTTTGCTCCACCTAACACTGCTAACCCTGCCCTAGGTGATGTGATTCTACAGGAATAAGGCCAATTTCCCTAAGCCAACCAAAGATGGCAAGTTCCATGGTTTTTCTTTAGGATCTCAGCTTAGATGACTCCTCATTAGGAAGACTTTTCTGAAGAGACTGAAGGAGTGAGTAGAGCAAACACAGCATCTGTAGGAAGAGAACTCCAGATGGAGAGGCTAGCAAGGGACTATTTGGCTGGGGCTGAGTGATCGGGAAGAACAGGGAGACAGCTTAGAGAGTGGCCAGAGGCCAGGTCACACAGGGCCTTGCAGACCACAGGGAGGATTTGGGATTTTATTCTAAGTGCTGTTAGAAGTCACCGGTGGGTTTTGAGCAGGGAAGTGGTATGATCTGGCTGGAGAGATTAGTCCTGGAGGAGGGAGGGAAAGGTGAAGATAGAATTTTCTGGTGGAATTTATTGAGTGTGGGGTGTGAGAAAAGGAGCAATCAATGACAACTTTGAGGCGTTTGATCTGAGTAACCAGATGAATGGGCAGTGTGGCCTCCTGGAACACAAGTCCTGCCAACTGTACCTCACCAGATCTCTCCTTCATTCCTCTCTGTTCCCTCTGCCACTGTCTTGTTCAAGCTCCCATCTCCTTGCTGGGGTTTCTGCTGAGACCCCTCACTGTCAATCAACCCAATGGTTAAAGATTAGGTTTGATTGTTTCACTTTCATGCTTGAAAACTCTAAGGGCTGCCTGTATTAAGTATCTATTGCTGTGTAACATATTGCCTACCAGCTTAAAACAACAAATATTTATTGTCTCATAGATTCTGGGAATTAAAAATCTGGGTGCAGCTTAGCTGGATTCTCCATCTCAGGGTCACATAAGGCTGCAATCAAGGTGGCAGCCAGGCTGTGGTCTCATCTGAAGGCTCAGCTGGGGGAGGGCCCACTTTCGAGCTCACTCATATAGCTGTCAGGATTTGGTTCCTAGTAGGCTGTTGGATTGAAGGCCTCAGATCCTCCCTGGCTATTGGCAAGAGACATCAGTTCCTTGCCATAGAGGTCTCTCCACAGGGCAGCTCACAACATGGCACTGGCTTCCCTCAGAGTGAGCTAGTGAGAGAGCAAGAGAGAGCACCCAAGAAGGAAGTCAGAGTCTCTTTTGCAACCTCACCTTGGAAGTGACATCTCATCACTTTTGCTGTATGCTGTTTGTTAGAAGTGAGTCACTAGGTCCAGTCCACACTGAAGGAGAGGGGATTATACTCAGGCAAAAATACCAGGAGGCAGAGATCATTGGGTACCATCTTTGAGGCTGCGACCACTCCTAGCCCCTTTCCTGCATCTTCTGCACCCACTCCTCCTCGTCCTGGTCATGTCACCTGCCTTGTTGGTCCTAAAAGAGCTGTCTGTTTTCTCTGTTTTCTGTCTCATTGTCTTTGTCTGGCCACTGTGCACTTTCTGCCGTGAACTCTTGGCCTAGAAATAAAGTTTTAGCTGTCATCCTCCCTCCCACTCCTTATATCAGCATTCTTAGTCCCAGTGTTTGCTCCCCCAGTTCAAACTTGTGCTCTGGGACAGTCAGGACTATGTCTGAGTAATTTGTGGGTTCCCTTTGCCAAATATGGTGTGTTGCACATAGTGGATTCTTATTTCGTAATAGATTCTTCTACTTATAGTCATAGTAGATTATTCACTCTTTGTTCAGTTTGAGTGAATGAGTTTTAGTTAAAGCAAAAGAAAAAATTCATGAAGGTTGAATTCTATAGTTTGGATTCCAAGGTCAAACAAGATGATCTATTTTGGATCATCTGTGCCTCGCTTCCCCTCCACTGGGAATTTCTAAAGAAACTGTTCAACTGCTCCTTCAAATGTATGAGTTGCCTCACTTTGGGCCTCTCACAAATCTTTCCTGAGACAGGAAGCACAGGAATCATTGTATCCATTTTATAGATGCAGACTAAGGCCCAGCGGGGGGAAGTGTCATGACCACAGTCAGATGGCTAGTACCTGGTGGAACCAGGATTAACTCAGTGCAGTTCAGAACATATTTATCAATGCCTCTCATGGTTCAGGGCCTGAATTTTCATATGGAAAAGTAAGAGATAGTCCCTGCCCTCAAGGGGCTCACAGCCTCATAGTGGAGACTGACTCTTGAATAGATCATTCCTACTCAGTGGGGAAAGCCCCCGATACGCCTTTCCTACTACAGGAGCTGCCTCTGAAATGGTTCAGGCAGTAAAATCGTAACAGTGTAAGGCCAGAACAGTGGACCCCAAGCCTGATGGCTCTTTGGAACCATCTGGAGAGCTTTTAAAAAAACACAGGTTCTGATCTATGGGTCTAGAATGGGGCCCAGGGAACTGTATTATTAAAAAACAGGTAGTATTGATGGGCAAGCAGGTTTGAGACCCTCTGGTCTAGTGGGTTTGGTCTTAAGAGAACAATGAACAGATCTGGAAGTATTCCAAGTAGGAAGAAGGGAGATTTCCCACGGGCTCAATCTACTGCACCTCCTTGGGTATTTCTCTTCCCTGCACTGCCCCGGCTTTGAATCGGCCTCTGGCTCTACTCTGCTCTCCTGTGCCCCAGTTATACCCTTTCCTCCTATTTCTGGTCACACCCCAGCTCAAATCCTACCTGACTCAAGCATCTCACCCAAGTTTCAAGCAATGAAGTGCTTTCAGGGAGCAGTTTCAAGGGTGGAGTACTCTCCTTCTCAGGTTACGGTGGGTTATAATCGGTTCCGCCTCTGAATTCCCACCACCCCTCAGTCTGGTGCTTCACAGGGCATCTGCTGTTACTGCTCTCCGTGAACAGATCTGCTCTCCCTCAGAGCTGGTAAACTTCTGGAAGGCAGATCTGTTTGGGGTTTAGGTCTTCACCCTTCACCTCCTTCAAGTCTTGGTTCAAATATCGCCTTCCCAGTGAGGCCTTCCCTGAGCATGCATTTAAACCTCGCTCCTGCCTCTCACACGCCCAATCTCCCTGTCTCTGCTCAAACTGCCCCCCAGCACCTACTGCCTTCTCCTTCACTAAATCCCTCATTTATTCTGTTTCTCACCTCTCTCCTGACAATAGAGTATATGCTCCCTGGAGGGCAGGGCTTTCTCTCTCCCCTGTGCATGGGTGCGTCCCCAGCACCCAGCACAGTGCCTGATGCAGGGTAGGCACTGCAGAAAGATGTGTTGAATGAATGAATCTTGAGCAATGCCCTTGCATGCAGTGGTGCTCTCTAAATGCTGTTAGTTTGAGTAGTTAGTTGGTTGACTGATAAAGCCAGCGAAATTAGAGCAAACTCATCTCCTCTTCTAGAAGAAGCCCCGAACAGACAGCCTGGGCTTGGAGACTCTCATTTCTCAAGGTCGATAAAGTGAGCCTTGTTGAGATTGTCACAGCCTTCCCAGCTAGGCTGAAAAATGCCTTTGGAATCAGATGCCGGGGAGGCGGTGGGCCAGCTCCAAGACTTCCCAAGGAGCCGGAGTCAGGGCTGGCTCCACATCCCGTTCGTCAGCATACAGGGGAGAGGCCTTCAGCTGCCAAGGACTTTATTTTATTGTCACTGCCGTTGGCTCCCCTCTGGGTGGGAGCTGCCAGGGCAGCAGCCATCAAGCCCTGGACACTGGGCTGGGGTAATAATAGCAATCCCATAATTCTCACCCGAGCCGCAGCTGGAAGGAGGAACTGCTGGAGGTGGCTGAGAAAACAGGGGCCCGTAGCAGCAGGAGGAGGAGGAGCTGGTACTGGCTGTTCTTTCTCTCACTTCCTCGCAGACCTGGCCTGGGGACGTGGCTCACGGACCTTCTTCCAGCCCAGGCTCAGTTCAGTTTTTCCAAAACTTGTCAAAGAAAGAGGGCCAGAATGTTATTCTTAAGTCTTGGGGACACAGCAGAGGGTATTCAGGTAGGAAATTCTAGTACTATCTTATAGATCCTGCCACAGACAGCAGGATCTGTCTAAAGAATCACAGGCAAGAGGAATTGCTGCTTAGGATGCATGTGAAATGCTGCTTCTGTTACATGTGCCTTCTGGTTTTGGGAAAGATGTGACATCTGGTTGAGAAATCACCCCAGAACTGTTCTCACCACCCCTGGGCTGTGAAGGCCCCAAGTGTGTGGGATGATAAACCATCGCACCCGTCTGAGATAGCCCTGGGTTCTGGCCATGGAGTGGGCAGGCCTATTACACTGCATGGCTGTCTGGGAATCACTGAGCCATTGCAGTGCACTCCTGTTCCTTGTCTAGGAAGAGGACATAACTGATATCCTAAAACCTGTCTTGTCAAAGAGTCTCCCTGTAGCACCTGGAGGTAAAGGAAGAATTGAGAGCCTAAGAGATTCTCCAACCAAAGTGTCCATCCAAGGCGCTGGGCAGGGAGGTGATGGCGAATGGACTCAAGTGCCCAGAGAATAAAGCGGGGAGGTCATGTGAATATCAGTTATGTAACTGCATGTAACCCAGCCCTCCAAGCCCATATTTAAGGCTCAATAACATTCCAGCCCCCTCTCTGGCATCTGTCTAGACCAGCCTTTCCTGACAACAACTCCCTGGACTGTAAGATGCTTCGTGAAAAAGGGCTCCTAGGGCCAAAAAATTTGAGAAACACTGCCTACCTTCTTGGAGACTGACAACATATTTAAAGCTATTCGAGGCTCTGAGATGTTCTGCAAGAAGTAATCTATTTTATTCTATTCGATCCAATATTTCCCACATTTAAATCCTTTCCCTTTATTACTTTTTAATATCCCTTAGCACCAGGTTCCCGTATAGCCTACTAGGAAACACAGGTCTTGAGGATGAGCTTCTGGAAATACTAATGGTTGGTTGGACCTACTTGGCCCCATTTGGTCCAGACTTCTGTAGGATTTTCATTCATGCCACGTGGCCTCCCAAGGAAGCTTACTAGCCTGGGTGGAGAGCACCAGATGGTTTCAGCTCACTGTAAGGGACAACAACACAGCCTCGGTGTCTGGACAATTAAGCCTCTGCTGCGAGCTGTTTTCAGATGGTGGAGTTTTTCTACCAACCACTCAGTTGCACAGATGAGTCCAGACCCTAGCAAATTTGAGATTATACATAGGTTTGGCTTTAGGACCCCTCATTCCATCCCTTTTCAGCACTTCTTCTGGCCACACTCAGGTGCTGCCATCTGCTTACCCTACCAAGGCCAAGCAACAGCCCAGGCATTGGACTTCGTTTCTCCTTCTTCCATCAAAATATCTCCTTTACCTGAAAGGCAACAAGTTGTCAAATCATCTAGTCTTATGACATTTTCCCCTTAGTGTTCTAATCCTATAGCTCAGTGAAGATAACAAATATCTATAATAATTTACATTTGTAACCATACCTTAATCATTACAGAGACTTTCTGAGTTTCCTGAGCACGCCTCATGTGTGTTGTGCTGTCTTTGGAGAAGAGGTAAGGAATCACTAACTGGATAGTGCTGGGGCTCCTTCTGAGGCTGAAGAGATGTTTATGGAAGGAGCAGGGCCATAAAATCAGGGCCTCTCTGCTCTAGGAGTGGCTAAGAGATGGGGACCCTCAGTCACCAATGGGGCAGAATCTGGCCTAATGGGCAGGAAGTTACTGCATTAACAGTTGTGACAAAGAAGGGAATAACCTAAGATCTCAGAGGAAGGACTGATGGAAATCATCACAGATCTGAAACTCAAGTCTCACCATTGGCTGACTCCGTCTGACTCTATGTTCATTCAGAGGTGTCTTGGGCAGAGAACACTAGATCCCATCTAAGAGGTGACCAGATGATGTCTGCTAGTTTGGGCAGCATCTTCTCCTTATGGAGTTGTCTTCCTTCTTCCTTGGGAGAGTTTCATTTCATTTGTCAGACCTTGATTAAGACCCCATTTCCTTTCCAATAGTGTGTTTCAGCCTTTGGAGGTCAGGTGGATACTCTGGACTTGGTCTTATTTCATTGTGTTTACTCTTTAGACTTTCAGACATCTGATCATTTAAGTTCAGGAGAGGCTAGCGTGTTAGGTCACTGCTTTGGTTAGATTCAGCTGCTTTTTGTAACGCACACGTACACACACACATTTATCCCCAAGATAAATAGAGCCATTTTTATCCCCCGAAAACTTTCAAGACAGGTAGTTGAGTGCAGTAGTCAAGAGAGGCCTCTGGGGTGCCAAGACCATTCAGTGGGAGAAGGAACAGTCCTTTCAACAAATGGTGCTGGGACAACTGGATACCCACAAGCAAAAGAATAAAGGTGGATCTCTACCTCACACCATATCAAGACCTAAATATAAAACCTAAAACTTTTAAACTCTTAGAATAAAACATAGGAGAAAATCTTCATGACCTTGGGTTGGGCAAAGCCTTCTTAGATATGACACCAAATGCACATGCAACAAAAGAAAACAATAGATAAATTGGACCGTGTGAAAATTAAAACTTCTGTGCTTCACCACCAAGAAAGTGAAGAGACGACCCACAGAAAGGGAGAAAATATTTGCAAATCACTTATTCATTTATCTGATGAGGGACCTGTATCCAGAATATATAAAGTACTCCTACAACTCAACAACAAAGAAAAAAATAACCATTTTTTAACAGGCAAAGCATTTGAATAGACATTTTTCCAAAGAAAATATATATACAAACGGCCAATAAGCACATGAAAAGATTAGTCATTGGGGAAATACATATCAAAACCACAACGAGATGCCACTTCACACCCACTATGATCCACAAAACAATGGAAAATAGTGCTAGTGATGGAGACATTGGACCTTTTATATGTTGCTGGTAGGAATGTAAAATGCTGTAGCTACTTTGGAAAACAGTTTTGCAGTTCCTCAAGAAGGTCAACATAGAGTTAACATTTGACTCCACTACTAGGAGTCCTAGCTCCTCTCCCAAGAGAAGAGAAAACATAGGTCCACAAAAAAACCTGTACTCCAATGTTCATAGCAGCGTTTTTCATAATAGCCCCATAATGGAAACAACACAAATGTCCATCAACTGATGGATTAGTAAACTAAAGTGATATATACAACTAAAGTGTTGTGTAGACAACAGGATGTTATTTGATTATAACAAGGAATTAAGTACTGATACATGTGACAACATGGATGAATCTTGAAAACATTATGCTAAGTTAAAAAGACAGTTACAAAAGATCATATTGCATGTTTCCATTTGTATGGAATGTCCAGAACAGGCAAATCCGTAGAGACACAAAGTAGATTAGTGATTTCCAGGGGCTGGGAGATGGGGAGAACTGGGAGTTCTGCTAATGAGTATATGGTTTCTTTCTGGGATGATAAAAATTATCTGGAATTAGATAGTGATGATAATTGCACAACTCTGTGAATGTACTAAAAACCACTGAATTATACACTTTAAAGAGGTTAATTTTATGGTATGTGAATTATGTTCCAATAAAGCTGTTTAAAAAGAGAGGGGGGTGGTGTCTGGAACGAGATTGCTTGAGTTCAAACCCCAGCTCTTCTGATTACTATATGTGTGATCTTGGGCTAGTCATTTACTCACTCTGTGCCTCAGTTTCCTTATGTATAAAATGAAAGTAATAGTAGTACCTGCCTCATAGGGTTGTGAGGATTCCTTGAGTTAGTAGAATGGCTCCTGGCACAGAGCAAGTACTCCATAAGAGTTAGCTGTTGTTTTTATTATTAACGACCTGTGTCATTATGTACGATGATCCTGGCCATCTGGACATAAATCAAGGGCCAAAGAAGACTTGTCAGCAGGCAGGGCTTGGTCCAGGGTGATATCCACAAGTAGGACCATGGCTTGGAGATCTCGGTAGCTCCTACGTTGAAAGAACCACTCATGAAACTTGTTGAGCACTTGGTACGTCCAAACATACATAAATACCGAGTCTGGCTCAAGATTTTTGGCTGGAGTCCATTGAGAGTTATGAATCCCTCTTTGAACAATGGCAGCTATTATTAAAATCTAGAGACTTTGACTTGGATGCTTTCTCCAGCCCAGACACTGATTCAGAGCTGCAACATTCTAAATAGCGAGGCTAGAAATTGATGCCGTTTTTGAGCTGATTTATTGAGAGGTTTCTTGATTTGGGTCAAGTTCCTGCAACATTTGGAAAGTGACGACTATAGCATCATTATTTCCCCCAAATGACCAAAATTATAGCCGGTAACTTGAGGCCAGTAAATTTCCCTGCAGCAGATGTTAAACTCTTTTAAAAGATGATTAACAATGGGAGACTTGGGCTCTATGGCAGAGCAACCAATCAGGTGGTGTTGCTGAAGTCAACGTGTGAGGTAAAGGGCTCATCTAGACCCCCACAGCGTGGTGGGGAGCCCAGACTGGAGACTATAAGAGCCCACAGGTTGTGATGTAAATCAAGCCTGCGGTCCTGGGTGGCTGGACATGTGGTGCTGTGACAAGAGACCTAGACTGGGTGTTGGGAGACCTGGGCTGGAGGCTTGCTTGTGCCAGTACTGTGACTCAGAGCAAACTATTTCCCTTCTCTGGGATACAGTTTCCCCATCCTTTAAAATAAGGAGGGACCACATTCAGTGGTCTCTAAGGTATTTTGTGAGTTTTAGACTGATTTGTTCTATTACTTAAGAAGAATGCAAATAAATCATTTGTTAACCTCCAAAGAATCTGTGATTTTTTTAATGAAGTGACCACAAAAGAACCAAAATGGGTTATACAATTAAGATGATGCTCGCTTCACATCATCATCGTCAGAAAGTATGGGAATGAAAAGGCATGAGGATGGATCCAGGGATACCCAAACCAGGTCTCTGGGACCAGACAGAAATGTTTGCTGGTTGAGGACAACGCTCCGAAGAAGTTCCCTTGAAAAATACTATGCAGCTTTTATTCATCTTTCCAGCAGATATGTTCTCTACCTGTCCATCTCTCCTCCCCTTTCCTGAAGGTTTCTCATCTACCCAGAAGATTTGTGGATAAACTACTCAATGTGTATACTTATACATATTTACACGCACACATGTATGTACATAATTGTTGGGTAGAGTTGAATGGTGTTCTAAGGAACTTAATTATACGAGAGTGTCTTGGGACCCCTCCTCCATCAATTCCAACTTCTCCAACCATGGTCCCAGCTTGAAGTCACTGGAGAGTGGAGAGGACTTAACCAAATGGACAGGATCATTGAGATCCTTTAGAGAAGTCCCAGAGGGTCTTCGCATTTTGCACTGCTTCATCTCCTCTCCCCACACACATGGGAAATGGCCTGGATCCTGCACCTCATAGAACTTCAGCCATGGGGCTCAGGGGAATAGAACTTGAGTTCTTCCAAACTCTTTCCATCATATTGTAAGACTCAACACAGCAACTCCCTCAGAGGAATCATCCATTCATTCACTCAATAAATATTTTTGAGCACATACTTACTAAGTGTCAAGTTTTGTTCAATGCTGAACCAATGGACAGGGAAGATCTTAGAAGGTCCTAGGAGATGAAAGAAGGCCAATGAGAGTATTGTCTTAGTCCAATCCTTCAAGCTCTTATAACAAAATACCACAGACTAGGTGGTTTATAAACAACAAACTTTTACTTCTCAGAGTTCTAGAGGCTGAAAGTCTGAGATCAGGGTGCCAGCATGGTTGGGTGAGGGCCCTCTTCTGGGCCGCAGATTTCTCCTTGAGTCCTTACGTGGTGGAAGGGCTGGAGAGCTCTGTGGAGTCTCTTTTATAAGAGCACTAATCCCATTCATGAGGGTTCTGCTCTCATGACCTAAGCATCTTCCAAAGGCCCCACCTCCTGATACCATCACATTGGACATTAGTATTTCAATACATGAATTTTGGGGAACACCAACATTCAGACCACAGCAAGGAGCAACGTGAGTGAGAGAGGAGAGTGATACAGGACAAGACTGGGAATGTAGACAGGGGTCATGTCAGGCAGGGTCTATGTGACCAGAGAGGTCAATTTGCCCATCCAGAGTCTTGGGGAAGTGGAACACAGAGAGATACGGCTGAGGGAGGCCACGTGGGGTTGGGGTATCCCATGGACGTTTCTTAGATTTATCAGATTGAATTCCTAAGTCAGTTTTAAACACAGTGAAAATTGTCTTTTTGATGAAGTGAATTATTGAACATACGTGAGAAATCTCTGGAGCAGAAGAAAGAGCATAGGCTTTAGAGTCAGGCTTGAATTTGAACCAGGGCTCTGCTAATTGCTGGGTAACTTTGTTAGGCTACCTAACTTCGCTGACTTGAGTTTCTCTCATCTTTACAGTGAAAGCAGCAGTACCTACCTCACAGGCTTCTTAGGATAAGATACACAAGGTCATGTTTGCATTATCTACAGTTCCTGGCACGTGGTTGGTGCTCCCTTCCCCATCAAGCTCCATTCTACCATACAGACACCTACATGTTATGGTTCTCACTTGCAAGCAAC
Source organism: Diceros bicornis minor (assembly GCF_020826845.1). NCBI lineage: Eukaryota > Metazoa > Chordata > Mammalia > Perissodactyla > Rhinocerotidae > Diceros > Diceros bicornis. Next base: position 21,342,095 of record NC_080753.1, on the reverse strand, counting down.
AGAATCGACTCTGGCTGGTTGAAGCAGAAAAGGATTGTATTAAGAGATATTCACTAACTTCCAGAGTTGTTGGAAGGGCTGGAGAAACACACTCAGATCTAAGATACCAGGAACACTCCCAGAACCATGCTGCAGAACTGACCCTATCTGGAACTGCTTCCATCACAGACCTAGAATCACTCCACCTCTGCCATCCCCATGCCAGTAAGAATGGAAATCCCCGAGCCACAGAAGTTTCTGGCACTTGGCGGGTGACCCATTTATTCTAGGCAACATTCTGTTCACCAAGTAATAAAGGCCTAGAAGCCCCCTGCTATTTCTGGCCACACCGACTTGAGCTATTACTGTTGACTCTTCTCAATTGGGGTCGTCTGATTCTCTATAAGCTTAGTTTGGGGTGGCACATTCTCTAACCAAAAAGTTTATTTTTCTGTACAACTGATTGATATCACTCTGTCTCAGAGCTCCTAATAATCTTCTCACTTTTCCAACCTCTAGTAGGGAACAAAGATTAGTCGTGCCATTTGGGCTTTTTTTAAGCAGCTGCTCTCTTCTCTCTCTTCATACACACACACACACACACACACACACACACACACAAACACACAGAGGTCTGTCTCTCTCTTTATTTTTCTTCCTCCTTCTTTGTTGCTTTAAAACCAGACAAAATCACAGACATTTTTTTCTTGAGAAACATTTGAGATCATGGAGCCCAACCCCATATCTAGCCCAGAGCAGGGCTCTGGCTTGTCTGAGATCACTCAGCCAGCTGAACCCCCTTGTGAGCTGAGGAGGTGGAATCAGGCGCTCTGGATTCTCGTTTCAGCCCAGCCACCAACAAGCTGAGCACACTTGACAGGGCACTTCCTATACTGGTCAGGACTCCAGGCTGTAAGTGACAGAAACCCAACTGGAACTAACCTTTGCAAAAAGGGACTTTAATCGCTTATGCCATCTGGAAAGGCAGGGTGAGATTGGGGGAGGTGAAAACCAGGGGCTTGGAGTCGCCAGAGTCTCTCTGTGGCTTTTCTCTCCTTTCTCCTACCTTGCATGGGATTTCTTTACACAGGGGGCCCATGGCTGCTGCCTGCTCTTGACTCACATTTCCCACATTTATCACTGAAAAGGAAATGGCTTCTCTCTTCATCTCCGGCTTAAAAAGTCCCTGGAAAGGTCTTTGGTCACGTGATCCACGCTTTGGACCAATTGCCAAAGCCAGCCAACTATGATTGGCTGAGTTTGACAAACTACCATGGCTAGAAGTGTGGAGTCATGCAAGTGTGAAGAGACAGAAAGGAAGGCAGGTGCTCTGAAACCGATGGGGGACACAGACATGACCATGGGCATCCCTGCAGGCCAGCAGCATGTGACTTGTGTGGCCTCCACTTTCTCTCTCCAGGTTTGCTCTTCCCCTCCTCCTGTGTGGTACTATGGAAGGAAAACAGTCTAAGGTGGGACAAACAGGACTGGCTTGGAGAGAGGTCCCCCTACACATGGTTCCTAGGAGGAAGAGCCCTTTAATACCCATTGTCCCATGGATATGGGCCAATTCATACTTGGCACCTGGAAGTGAGCAGAATCCTGAGGAAATGAGACTCGAGATCCGTCACTGTTATGGTGGGATAAGAAATCAGAGTGGTAGTCTTTGGGTGAAGCAGGGCACTGGGGCATGGGACCGTGTTGTCTCTTGCCAGTAATACCAAAAACCAACCTACTTCCTGGTCTTAGAAGCTCAAACTCATTAAATCATAAGTTCTAGCTTGATAAGAGGCTCTTTTAGGAAATAATAGCACTGTTGTCTAGACCATGAACCTCACACCTTGGCCCAAGAGTGTTGTTGTTATTATCATTATTGTTATTATTTAAAGCTTGCTAATGAAAACATAGCTTCAGGACCTTGCACTACTGTAGACCTAATCATTGAGTACCTTTCAGGGTTAAGGAAAGGGCTTTGTTTGACTGAATCTTCCAAATAACTGGTTGACGGACAAGAAAACATTTTTTTTTGGTTGTTTAAAATCTTAGGGATGAAAATCCCAATAGAACTTCTCAGCCCCTGCCCCTGTCTCAGTAAGAGGAGTGTGACGAAGACGGGCAGCTCCGGAAGCAGCAAGGCCTGAGGCAGAAGTCAGGTATAAAGCCACCGGCTCTCTCTAAAATTCAACTTTTGTCTATTTTTTCATATAACCTGGTCCAACAGTGTCTGCCTTTGTCATCTTCTCTACCACTTCCTGAGGTTTTTGTAAAAGGTGAAACTTTATTACCTTATTAGTCACTGGCGTGAGGAGTTCACTTTGTCAGTGGACATCTGCTGCTTCTCGAGTGCTACACCTGCTGCTGCACCAGCTCTGTCCCGGGTTAGTTTTCGGGGCTGGCTAATAAGAAGTGAGTATGTGAAGAGCGAGAGGGCGGGGCTCTGGTGAATCCTGATTTGCTGAAATCTGGCTGCGACCTGATGGGAGAAATGTCAGTCAGCCTCACATGTTCAAGACAGTGCATTGAGGGACAGCAGCTCCAGAAGGGAAGTATAGTTGCTTTTAATTTATTATTTACACAGTAGAAAGAAATTTTTAATTGTTCTGAGCAAATAGCCAAAAACATCTGGTTCAATAGATTCCACACTTGGACATTCCCCCAAAACACAATGCATTTCCTTGAAAGAAGACAAAAATATAAAGGATGTCTACATGGTGTAGTCCATGCAAACTGGCCTTTATGAATGACGTGGAGGACTCTGGATGTGATGGTTGGGCCATCCCGATCCCTGAGCTGGGAGAGCTGGGACCCAGTTTACTAAGGCCTGAGATCTGGGGAGGCCTCTGCTCATGCAGTCTCCTTGTTCACCTTGCAGAGGGTGTGGCCTCTGATAGTGAACATAGCTGACTCTTTATTTAATAATAGAGTTACTCAGAGATAGAATTATGAACATAAACAATCACTTCAAAGAATTGTTGAATTTGGGCTGAATCTGAACCAATCTCAGGGTTTATTCCAGAAGCCAAGCTTTTAAAGAAAATGTGGATGATAAGTGTTGTATCATCTCAAGTTCTGGCTACCTGAGGTGTCGCTATATTGAAGAGTTGGAATGGGTGGAGATGGAGAGAATTTGGAGGGGATTGTTGTAGAACTAGAAGAATAGGCAAAAGCCAGGTGTCGACGTGATTAAGACCAATCTTAAAGATGCACTGATAAACTCAGCCTTGTCTGGCACGGCCCTCTCCCTGACACCCCATCCTTGGTTGCATTAGGGGGATGTTGCATTCAGGAGGATTCACCTGCTGAATATACTACACTGTCCATCTGAACCCCAAATACCTACTAAAAGAACTTCTTTTAGAGAAACAAATAGAAAGGGCCCCACATCACATCCACACATCCACATGGGCCTATATGGTCCATCACATCCAAGGCCATATAGGCCCTAGTCACTGCACTGTCACAAATCAGGAGGAGCTTGTTGCCCCAGGACCAGGCACTAAACAAAGCTAGGCTTTCATTTCTCCCTCAGGCAGAGGGGAGATGGCCTCATGTGAGTAAGCTGAGGTTCCATATGTTTTGTGGCACATGGTACGTTAATATGCTGTGCTGTTCGGGAGGAGAGGGCTACCTTATATGGTTATGTAAAGCTAGTAAAACCCTAATGAGCCATCCCACTGCGCAGACTCCTTCCCACGGCACAAACCCGTTGAGTTCTTCCCATCCAGACTAGACTCCTCTCTGGTTTTCTGAATACTAAGCAGGTCCCACCTCTTCTATGGAGCACTCTTGGACTCCCTAGGTTCTCAAGTCTATTTTGTCTAATAGTAAGTTTGCATTACCAGCCTTCTTTTGATTAGTATTTGGCTGATGTATCTTTTTCCGTATTTTTTTACTTTCAACCTTTCTGTGTCTTTATGTTTAGATGTGTCTTTTGTCAGGAAGGAAAAATTTCTCCTCTACCCTTCTCAGTTCCTCTGGTTGGTCTAAGAACTAAATTGACATGAGACAGATTAACAGGAGGAAAACTATCAGAAGTTTAATAGCATGTATATCTCCTGTGCACTTGGGAGAGACCTAGGAAAACTGAGTAACTCACTGAAATGGTTGAAGCCACCACCTTAAACATCATCTTCAGCTAAAGACAAAAGAAGATGCTGGGGGTGAGGGAAGTCTGTTATGAGAGGTTAACAGGAAAATCACAATAAACAAGGGTAAAGTTGTTATGCAGATTTAGGTCTTTACCTTCTCCATTGATAAGTGTTTCTAGAGATTGAGTCATCTCCCTCTTCCTGGTACAGCGAGGGATACAGCTTTACAAATGGAGATTTCCCTTATAAATGTAAATGTCTCTTATAAAAAGGGTAACTTCCACTCAATTTTCAGACCTTCTCCTATGTCTGCAGTTTCTTAAAAATAATCAGCCTAAAATAGTCTTTATTCCAAAGAGACATATTTTGAGGTGGCAAGTTGTGCTCCCCTACACTTTATAAGCAGCATATGATTGATTTCTTTAAAATGTCAATCTGATAATCCCTGTCTTTTAAGTGATGAGTTTAGTCTTTTTACATTTATTATGATTGCAGGCATATTTGGATTTGTTTCAAGCATTTTACTGTGTACTTTCTATTTGTCCTACTTTTTCTATGATTCTTTTTTCTCCTTTCTTACTCCCACTTTAGGAATTAAGTTTGTTTTCTTATTTCATCCCTCCCCCACCCAACACCCTCTCGCTGATTTGGATGTTATACATGCCTACTATTCTTTCATTGGAATTTTATGATGCATATTAAACAAATTTTAAGTTAACCACCATCTTAACCCTCATTTCAAATAATACAAGAGCCTTGAAAGACATTAACTTTTTGTGTACACCTTCCAGACATATATGCATTTATGTTCAGTATTTAGTTCTCTTTTTCTAATACCTTCCAAAATAGCTATTATTGTAATTTCTATATAGAAAATGTTTGGTTGGATTTATGTGCAGGTTTATTTATCCTTTTGTTCATCAATCCTTCTTACATCCTAGATCTTCTATCTGGGATCATTTTTCCTCTTCCTAAAGCATATTCTTCAGAAGTTTTTATTTTTTAATTAATAGCTTGTTGGGTTTTCTCTTTATTTTCATATCAGGAAATGTCCTTATTTCACCCTGGTTCTAAAAAATAATTATTTTCAGATACACAAATCTGGGTAGACAATGATTTTCTTTGAGCATTTTGAAGATGGTTTCCATATTTGGTCTTGAGAATTATGCTAATTGTTATGCCTTTTTTGGATAATTGGTCTTCTGTCTGGCTGCTCTAATATCTTTTCTTTATTGTTGGTGTTCTATAGTTCACTGTCTATGTGCAGATGTGTGTTTCTTTAAATCTCACTTGATATAGTTTGCACTTGTACCTGTGGATTCAGATCTTTTATCAGTTCTAGAGAAAGTGAGGCCATTATCTCTTTGACAATTGCCTCTTCCCCATCTTTTTTCTTTCCTTTTGGAACTCTTATTAGAAATATTAGCCCTCTTCATTTTATCTTCCATGTCTCTTAATTGCCTCTGGTCCCCATTGGTCTTCTTCTGCTCTATGTTCCTAAACACCTTCTAGTTTATGCTATGAAATTGAATACAGACACTATTTCTTCTGCCATTTCATGTTTTAGCCTTGTCTTCCTAACTAAACTGGAAGCTTCTCGAGGATAGTGCACCTGCCTATGTGGCATTTGTATTCCATGGCACTTGGCTCAGCGCTTGATATAGTAAGTGCTCAATAAATACCTCATTGATACAGGCCCATTAGTTCATGTTCCCAAATTGCACAGTAGCATGAGTGTTACACATGTGACCTCTTAGGAACCAGATGAGTGCTTTGGACCAGGGTACACACGTTCTTTCTTTATAAGCCCTTGGAGGTTGTAGTGCTCTGCTCCACTGGTCTCAACTGACTTCTAGGTGGAGGAATAAATTTCCCTCTACCCTTCTAGGTTCTTCAGGCTGGTCTAAGAATTAAATTGACATGAGACATATTAACAGAAGAAAATCAAATTTAATTTCATATGTACGGGAATCCCATAAACATGAGAGAGTCAGAAACCTTACGTACATGAGAAGTTCAGAGTCAAAAAGGTAAAATGAGGTATATATGCCATCCTGAGCTAAGGAATGGGATAGGGGCCTGAGGCTCCAGATGGGAGGAGGGTAATTCACAGGACGATAAGAAGAGCAGATGTTCAGTAATTGGAGGTTTGCCCCACCATACAAATAGGTCATAAAAAGTTATTTCTGGTAATAGCTCTTATTATGGGCAAGGCCCCCAATTTAAATTCTTTAAGGGAGAGGTAAAAGTTTCTCTTGAGCCTGCAGGGTCTTGATTGCCTTTAGCTCAAAATATTTCACATGCCAAAGTGGTACATCCTGGGGAGGCCTGTCCTGGACACCTTCACTTCCTTGGATTGCACATTTTACCTTCATGATCCTTCCAGCCCAGGGGCTTACCTGTGCCATTGGAACTCACCTCTTGTCTTTTCTATCTGGCCTTTTCAAGCCAGTCCTGTTTGGCTGCCACCCACAGTCCAGAAATACAACTCCAAGGGCAGTTGTATTTGGAACTACCCGGGTATGAGCATTGCTTCTGAACAGTGCCAATTTAGAATTGACACGTGAATCTACTGGCTGTGAGGCTCTGGGCTCTGAGCCTTAGTCTCCTTATTTGTAAAACAGGAATGATGTGGTGGTGAAGAATAATAATTGAGATAATGAATGTGAAAGGGCTTACCAAATGTTGGGTACAGTTATTGTCTGCAGAACAACATTAACTGATGGCAGTAACCATTGGACACAGGAAACAGAAAATAATCTATACATCAGCTTTGGAAAAATAAAGTTAAACTGTATTATTCAGCCTTCCTTTTAAAAGATTACTTTAAAAAACTCTATCAATCTGACTTTAATCAAAAAGTGCTGAAAGGAAAAAAAAACAACCCAGATTATTTTCCTGAGGGCCGCAAAATAAAAATTAAAAAAAAGAGGGAATTGAGTGGTTTATTTAAAACTCTGAACACCTTGAAACTATTTGAAACCCTGTGTCCCCTTTAAATCACGTTGCTCCTGAGTTAATAGGTAAGATTACAGCCAGGAAGACTAGAGTAACAGGAAATAAGAAAGAGAATTTAAAACATAAAAAGTGTCAGGCTTCAGAACTTCAAGAATGCTGAATTCCATCTCAAGTCCCAGCATCCTGCCCCTTAAGCCTTCGGTGAGGCCACTGCTTTTGCAAGGATCATCTTCTCTGTTGCAAACTGCTTGAAATCAAAGCCACATGCAAACCTTGATGCCCCATCCTGTGACCTCCTCCAGCTCTGTGCGCCAGTTCCTGCTCTCTTTGGGGGCTGGGGACACTGGAATCTTCAAGCCTTCATTAAGAAGCAATTTCATCCTTGGAGACTCTCACAGCAGCAGAGATAGAAAGAGTGATGTCATTACAATAGATGTCCCTTGTATATACATATTTTTTTTAATGAGTCATTGTTACAGACCTGGGGTCATTTCTTCTCAACCACCCAATGCTCTGTGAGGTGAACGGGAGAGACTAAATAAATTCCCATTTTATAGATGGGAAAACTGAGACTTGCTCAAAGTCACAGTGCTCATAAATGCTGATGTGGAATGACAGCTCAGGTTTCTGTCTCTCTTATTTTCCCAAGACTGTGCAAAGCTGGAGTGGTTACAGCACCACTACCCATGAGAAATGATCGCAAGAGCACGGGTCTCCCAGCAGTTAAAAAAATGCCTGTAAGAGGAGCCAGCTGTGAATCCCATTTAATCAGTGAGAACACTGAGGCCCAAGCACTCACCCGTGGACTTACCCTACCCACAGGGGGTCGTTTTCAAACCTGGGTTTTGTGACTGTTGTTCTGCATTCAAAATGGAGTTAGTGTTGTGGATTCTGATTCTTTTAAAAAGTGGAAATCCATATTTGATGTTTGTATTAACTAGAGGAATTAATTAGTAATTGAAACTATAGCTTTCAGTTCCTGAGCTCTCTCCATTCTACAAAGCGCTGTCACATTCTTTGTCTTATTTGATCCAGACACCCCAGTGCCAAGCATGCCAGTTAACCAGGACATCCCTGTCCCCAGGGAAGCCCATGTTCCATGGGTATTTCTACAAGCTCTCTCATTTCACAAATGGAGAAATTGAGTCACAGAAAGCAACTTTCCTAGAGTTGACCCAGAAGTAGCGTTGCTCCCTTCTCGCTCTAAATTAACACCCACATATGTTGCCACTTGCCTCTCCTGGTAGAAATGTAGATCATGAAAAGATTCTTGCTGTGGGTATCAGGAGACCCGGGTTCCAGTCCTGCTGTTGAAACTAACTAGCTGAGAGATAGCTTGAGAAACCAAGCCAGAGGATGTAGTTAGCTCCATTTTGCAGACAGAGCACTGAGGAGTGATTTGCTGGTATCGGCACAGAACATAGAAGCGGGATCAGGCATGGATGCCTGGTATCATTCCCAAGTGCCCAAAGAGAGGCACAAGGAGGCAAGAGAGTTCATAATCTCTGTCAGGGAGGGTTCACAGGAGGGCAGTGTCTGTGATGGGTCTTGACAGGTGGATGAGTTGGAATACATGGAAATACCAAAGGACAATCCCAGGCTCCAGCCACACTGTGGGCGTAAGCAAGGAGACAGAAAAGCACAGCATGTGCAAGAGAGACAGTGAGTCCTCTCATTTGGCTGGCACAAAGGATTGGGGAAACTAAAATTCATCAGAAAGCGCCCAGACCAAGAGTCCAGCCTCCAGACCACCAAGAGAATGGATTAGAAGGTTCTGGGAGTGTGACAGGAAGAAAGATTCCAGTCAATCCCTCGTTGGTTGGGAGAAGGAGCCCAGTCTTAGGACTGGATCTAAAAAGAATAATTTGAAAACTTCAGGAGGCATCTTACATGGCTAAGGGTGAAACCTGGGAAGACGTCTCTTTGGCTTAGCAAAACAGGTGGATGGGTTTTTTCCCTGTAGTTATTACTTTTAATGAAAAGTTAGGTTCAGATAATAATCGGGTCCAATAATAATAATTGCTAACATTTATTGAACATTTTCTGTGTGCCAGGCACTGTTCGAGTAGTTGTGTTAGTTTCCTAGGGCTACCCTAGCAACTAGCACAAACTGGGTGGTTTAAAATAACAGAAATTTATTCTCTCTCCATTCTGGAGGCCAGAAGTGCAAACTCGAGGTGTTGACAGGGTCCCACTCCCTCCGAAGGCTCCAGGAGAAAATCCTTCCTTGCTTCTTCCAGCTTCTATGGCTCAGGTGTGCCTTTGCTTGTGGCTGCATCACTGCAGTCTCTGCCTCTGTCTTCTCATGGCCCTTCTCCTCTGCGTGTCTCTTGTAAAGACACTTGTCCTTGATTTAGGGTCCATTCAGGTAATCCAGGATGATCTCATCTTGAGATCCTTAATTTCATCTGCAAGGACCCATTTTCCAAATAAATTCATGTTCACAGATTCTGGGGATTAGTGCGTAGACATATCTTTTTTGTGGCTACCATTCAAACCAGTAGAGTAGTTTATACGCATTAGGTCATTTAATTCTCAAAAGGTGGCTACTCTATGGGGTAAGTAATATCATTATCCTGGTTTTATAGATGAGGAAATTGAGGCTCAGAAAGTAAGTTGCTCAAAGTCATACAGCCAGTAAGCGGCAGAGGTGGGATATGAACCCAGCAGTCTGGCTCGGGGCTCGGTGTACTCCCAACCAGCATGATATTCTGCCTCTTTGTGATGTATGAGAGAGAAAACACTCTGCGTGATAAAGAAACCAGGAAGTTGGAACCTTTCCTTGGCAGGTGGGGGGATAATGGGTAAGGGGTCCTAGAAAGGAGAGAAGATGTGGCCATGGAGACAGGGCTCTGACAAGAGGGAGAAGAGATGCAGCTAGGCCTAAGGAGGACAGCCCACAAGAGACTAAGTGTGTGTGTGTGTGCACCCGCGCACACGTGTGCTTGGGTGTGTGCGCTGGGTGGGCGCGCTGGGTGGGTGTCAATGCCAGTGTGAGGTCTCACATTGGCTGTTATGTTGGTTCCTGGGTTGATACTGTCTCCCGTTCATCTGCCACACACATCAGATGTGGATTCGTGGCACCTTGAGGAAGGGAAGACGAACCGTAGGAGTCACATGGGGGGTGCAGAAAGAGGACAGCAGCCGTGGGAGGGGTGACTCTGAGAATGGACATCTCCCGGGAGTCTCTGGATTTAGGGACAAAGCCGCTTTCCCACATTCCTATGGGATGAGGCTGCAGCCACTTCTTTTGACTACTCGAGGAGGGCCTGCATGGTCTAGGCTACAAAAGGTCGGAAAGGGTCACCCATGATGTGGAGGGAGGGTGCTCCTCCCCGATGTGGCTAACAGAAGGCACCACCCTCCCAGGAAGTGTGGCGAGGACATGCCCACAGGAGAGGAAGCAGCCCCTCACAGCTGGCCCTTCTGGGGGCAGCAAGCAGCTGCAGAGAGCCCAGGGGAGGAGAGAAAGACACCCTTCTCCACCCATTTCTTCCCTCCTCCCCGAGACTATTCTGGGAAGGAGAGGGTGTGAGGACTAGAGCTGGGTGGCGGGAACAGAATTTGCCTAGGTTTTCTCTGCTTCATCTCCCTGATGTGTTTTCCTGTTTTTGACCCTCACTGCCATGTTGGCCTCCAAATGGAAAAGGGACCTTCACAGAGAAAGGCAGGGATAGACTAAAGAAAGACCCGCCCCCCTGGCAAAACATTTCCTGGCTCCTCTGGCTGGGTTCTCACTAAAAGATGTAGGAGGCCACACCTAATGGGAGTCCCTTGGAGTTTTGTGCAGAAGAGAAAGTGAGATGAGACATATGACAGCCCCTCGTGGACCACACAAATGCCAAGTGTCAAGGCACCTCCAATGGCTGGACACATGGACCAGTCACCCAGAAAGCTAGGGCAGACTGTGGCCCAGGAAGTCAGAGGTCAAAGGTCAAAGAGACCCAGCTTCTCCGTCTCTCTCTGGTCCCCACAGCACTGTCTCCACTGATCTGGCTCTTGGTGTGACACATCTGTGCACTTGGCTCTCCTCCTGGCAGGGCCTTACTCCAGCTGGAGCAAATTAAGGGGCTCACCTGGCCCCACACTCAGGTGGGAGTCTTTGTTGACTTCCTTGTCCCAGCAAGGCTGCCCCGGCTCTGTGTGGGAGAGGGTGGGGGAAAAGCAGGTGATGAGTTGACGCCCTGAGAGTTAGCACGTGGGGCAAAGATGAGATTTCTTTGGATTCTCCATTATTAGCATTTCATTTTCTCCTGACTGCTGCCTGGGCCTCAGGACAGAAAAGTTAAGTAGGCGTTTTCTGGGTGGGAAAGTACAAGGCCTGGTGGGGGGTGATAAGATGAGGGTGAGGGTGAAAGCCTAGATGGGGACAGTGCTCCCCAAACACTCCACACCTTCCCCGGCCTCTTGTGTGGGTAAGGTGGGCCATGGGACTAGCTCTGGCCAAGGGACTATGAGCAGGATGTTGGGTGTCAATTCTGGGCTGAGGCAGTTAAAAGCCAATGTACCTTTTCCATCTCCCTCTTCCCCTACTACAGTAACCCTAGAGCCTGCGTGGTCCAGATGGCCTGAGTGCAAGATGGAGAAAGGCTGCCCAACCTGCACTGGAATGTTCCTGAGTGAGAAATATGCCTTTATTGTGCTAAGCTACTTAGATCTGGAGGTTTACTGTGTGGCTGCTAGCATTAATTATTTTGGTTAATACAACATATTACGTCAATATAGCCCCTTCAGTTATATAATATCACTTGCTTTTCGTAACAACCCTAGGAAATAGTTTCCATTCTTCCCATTTTACAGATGACCAAACTGTAGCAGTGACTTGCCCAAGGTCACGCAGCTAGAAAATAAGCAGATGGAACTGTGAAAAGTTAAGGGGGAGCATGGGGGGCAATAACAGTGAAATGAAGAGGCCATCCCACTAGGTTTAGAAAGCCAGGTAGGAGGTCAGGTTGAGATGGGCGTAGAAGAAAGGAAAGGAGGGACAATTTCCAGGAGAATCTTGGCTTCTTCTTCCCTCCATATCCTTAGCCTCATGCCTGGTTCGGGACCCTTTGGAGGCAAAGGGGGTGCCCTGTGTGAGGCCCCCAGCACCAGGGAGGTAGAACCACAGGGTTGTGTCTTTGGGGGTTCGTATGCCTGGTTCCAGGTGTGCTTTGTATAAAATAGTGAGCGGCAATAAAACCATTGAGACTTTGCACAAAACTAAACATGGCGGAATGGAGACGTCCAAAGAGCGCTCTGCCCCAAAGCTGTCCCTTGATCTAACCAGGCTGTCGTTGCTCAATGTGCTTCTGGGGCCCTCTTTGGGGTGTGCCTGCTTGCTAGCCACATCCTTTATAGCTAAGCCACTTAAGTGCTGGTTCTGTTTTTCTCTTTCTGTATTATTTTTAATTTATTTTTTGAATAGATAACATATATGGGGCTCAAACATTTAAAAATATGTAAACGTATAGATTAAAAATGTGCTCTCCTACCCCTGACCCCTATCTGCTCAGTTCCCATCCCATCTTACAGGTAACCATTGTTGCTGGTTCATTATTTCTATTCAGATTTTATTTTGTATATTTGTAAGGTAATTGAGATATGCATTATATTTATCCTTGCTTTTCTCGTGAACAGTGTCATGCTATACCGCAGCCTGCTTTTTCACTTAATACATACATCTGGGAAGTATTTTTATACGATAATAAAGAGCATAAAGATTGCCTTCTCTCTTTTCAACAGATGTATAGTATTCCATTGTAAGGATGTAGTATGATTTATTTAACCAGTTCTCCATTGCTATTATAAATAATAATGCAATGAACATCTTCCACATAAGTCATTTTGCATATATTCAAGTATACCTGAAGGATAAATTCCTAAAAGTGGAACTGCTGGGTCAAAGAGTATATACATTTTACATTTTGATGCATACCAAATTGCTCTCTATAGGGGTTTATTGTGCCAATTTTTATTCCTATCAACAGTGTATGAGAGTGCCATTTTCTGCACAGTTCCACTAACAGAATGTGTGTTCAAACATTCAGACTTTTGTCATTCTGCCAGGAAAAAGGTGAAATAGTTTTAATTTAGAGTCTTCTTATGAGTGAGGTTGTATGTATTTTCAAATGCTTACGAGAGATTTGTAGTTTTTTTTTTTTAAATTATCTTTTCCTATCTTTTGCCTATTTTTGTACTGTGTTGTTGGTCTTTTCTTATTAATTTGTAGGAGTTCTTTACTTATTATAGAGGTCAGCTCTTCGTCACTGAGATAAGTTGCAAATGTTTCTTCCTAGTTTGACTCAAAAAAATTTTTTTTTCTTGGGGTGTTTTTTTTTTTTTTTTTGCTATGTAGAAGTTTTTGATATTCATGCTATCAAATCATCTTTTTCTTTTATAATATGGATATTCTTTTATAGTTAGAAAGGCCTTCTCTACTCCAAGGTTTTTGAAGTATTCTTCCAAGATTTTTCCTAGAGCTTTTACAGTTTTATTATCTTTTGTTTAAGTCTTTGATCAATTTTGAATTTTCTAATTGAGTGAGTCCAAGTTTATCTTTATCTAGCTTGCTAGCAAGATATTCCAGTACCATTTATTGAATAATCTAGTTTTAGATTATCTAGTTGAATTATCTAGTTTTAGATTATCTAATTTTTTCACCAATGATTTGAAATGCCACCTTCATCGTAACAAAAGTTTATATTATTTGGGCCCATTTCCGGTCTTTCTATTCTGTTCCACTGGTTTATGTCTTTATGTGCCTATATCACAGTTCTTTAAAACATTGAACATATTTTATATCTGGTAGGACCTTCTCATTTCTCTTATTTTTCAGAGTTGTCTGGATTATTCTTATTTGTTTATTTCTCCATAAGAAATTTAGAATCGTATAATCTGGTTCAAAAAATACATGTTAGCGTTTTATTAGAATTCATTAAATTAAAACAGTAATTGAGGAAAGATTGACATTTCATTTTGACATTGAGTCTTCCTACCCAAGATTTGGTGTGACTTTCATTTGTCTGAGTCTTCTTTTTGCCTCTCCATCAGTTCTAGTCCTGTTTCCTTTGGGAGATGGAAACATTTCCAAACCCACAAGGAAGTTTTAGCTGTTCGTAATGACAGCAATAACTAAGGGCCCCGCTTATCTCCATTCGTCTCCCTCTGAGCCGAAGCTCACTCACCTCTCCCCCACATGGCGTTGGGTTGGGGTTTCGGGGTAGAGGGAGGTCTGTCACCAACAGAGAGAAAAAGAGACAATGGAGAGGGCGTTGGAGGTGGGGAGAGAGACACCATCTGGGTATCCAGAACTGAAAGTCAGCAATCCCGGACAAAGATAGAAAGAAAGGGCAGGCGTGGAGGACTGCGGGTTACCGGCGAGGGCTGCAGGAAGGTGGGGAGGAAGAGAAACCAGAAGAGTGGGTAACAGCAAAGTGTGGGTGAGGAGGAGGAGGCGGCGGAGGAGGAGAGGGCGCCTGGGCATGAGCACGTTCCAGCGAGGCCCTAAAGAGACTGCCACCTCTTCAAGGGCTGGGGCAATGTCTTCAGTGTCAACTTCTCTTTTTATATGTAATAAATAACATACATATAAAAAAGTAGAAAACATATGTGCACTGTTTACTGAATGGTTATGAAGCCAATTCCCTTTCAACCACCACCACGTCAAGAAATAGAACGTTTACCAGCACCCCAGAATCTCCCTATCTCGTGCCTCCCAGAGGTAATCATTACCCTAACTTTTTATGATCTGAAGACACTTGCTATTATATTAAAGAAAGAATGTTACAAAATTCAAGACAGGACTGAAATGTGTTAAAAAGGGGATTGGAACCTGGGCCAAGAAGGGAGACCTGGAGGGCAAATCAGGAAACTGAGGCAAAAGTGCAGCCCTGCAGACAGGGCCCCTGGAGCTGGAGTCTGGAAGGAAGGCTGCTACTCCATGGGGTTGTGCCCCCACCCTGGCCTTCCCATGGGCCCCCCAACTGCCTGGCTCAGAGCGTACAGTCCAGGCCAGCCCAATAGCTGGGAGCAGCAGCTGGATACATGTATGTTCAGGGCCTGGGTGGGGCCATAGTGCAGGATTATCTTCATTTCAAGGAGCAGAACCCCACTTAAACTAGCCCAAGTAATGGAGGTGAGGCTGGGCATCTCCTAGCACTGAGACCAGCCAGTGAAGCCCAGCTTGTCCTGGGATTCTATCTGGGAAATCAAGAACGCAGATTTTTAGAACTCTCTGTGAGCTGCTGGTCTCCCTCTTCTGTGCTTCTCTTGGCTCCATTCCTCTCTTGCTTTCTCAGGGTACTTTATCCTCTTGCCCAAGGCCCAAGAGAACCCTATTTCTACACCAGGACGTTTTTCAGCTCCTGATCGCTAATGTCCTCCATGCCTTAGCTCCCTTCCCCAAAGGAAGAAATCTGAGAGCTCGCCCTTCGTCAGTCCCACCTTGGGCCAGGGAGCGGTGCCCCTGGGCCCAGACAGCCCACCTGATTCCTGGGGAGTGAACCATGATTAGGGCTTTGGGCAAATTGTCCCACATGGAGGGCTCAAGTCAAGAGGCTTCCGCTTGCCTGGTCCTTGGTCTTTACAGATACAGCATCTGTTGTTCTGAAGTTTGATTGGTCCCCGGGAGGTAATCAGGAAATTTGCTGAGACTTGAGTTCGAATTGGCTCTGCCCAGGGGTAGCATGGGGAAGGGGGTCACATGAGCAGCCAGCACCTTCCCTGTTCTCCCCTCAAAAGGTCAAGGCAAAGCAGACAGACGACTGAGGACACTGAGTGTGAAGCAGAGCAGGGCGGGTAGTTCTGGAACAAGAGTGTGCCTGGGGTGGCAGCCTGCTGTGTGTGGCCTCAAGAAACCTTGAGGGACATGGTGGAGGCCTATGCGCTCCCACAGCAGGGCATTTAGGAAGGAACTAGAGTTTATTTTTAGAAAAATGGAAGGATCAATGTCATCCAGTCCCTTCATGTTTCCATGAGGCCAGGCACCACAGACAAGATTGTGCCTATGTGGGAGGATGAGATAATAGAAAATGTATATGTTGGTCTCTGCCCCCCATTCCTGTCACAGGGCTCCTACAACCCTTGTAATTTCCTAAGTGATAAGAGCACTAGAAGCATCTTTTGTTCTAATGAGGTGACTCTGGGAGGCTCCTGGATGGGGGCTGGTCACTAGAAAGACCAAGCCATGATTAGAAGCTTGGAATTTTTAGCCCTGTCCTCCTATCCTCCAGAGAGGGAATAGGGCTGGAGATAGATTTACTAATTGATCATGCCTACGTGAGGAAGCCTCCATAAAATCCCAATAGTACAGGGTTCAGAGAGCTTCCAAGCTGGTAAACACATCCACATCGGGAGGTTGACACACTCAACTCCACTGGGACAGAAGCTCCTGTGCTCAGGACCCTCCCAGACCTTGCCCTATGTATCTTTCCATCTGGCTATTCTTCTGTATCCTTTATCATACCCCTTAAAAAACTGGTAAATGTAAGTAAGGGTTACCTGTGTTCTGTGAGCCACTCTAGCAAATTAATTGAACCTAAGGAGGGGATTGTGGGAACCTCCAATCTATAGCCAGTTGCTCAGAAGTGCAGGTGATAACATGGGCTTGTGTCCAGTGTCTGAATGGGGGGCATTCTTATGAGACTGAGCCCTTAACCTGTGGCATCTGACGCCATCTCTGGGTAGATAGTGTCAGAATTGAGTTCAATTGTAGGACATCAGCAGGGTGTCCAAGAACTGCTTGTGGGTGTGGGGAAGAACCTCCACACATTTGGTGACCAGAAGTAAAGTGTTCTGTGTAAAAGGAAAGGAAACACACAAGGGAAAAAGTCATAGTAGGGAAGAACTGGGTTTTTCCCTATAGGAAGGTGGGAGGCTGAAGTTTCCGTTACAGGTAGGCTGTGAGGAATCTTTGTGAGGTGCTAAAAGCCCCCTGGGTCCCCTAACATTTCCCCCATTACCCTTTTAAAATCCAGAAATGTCTACCCAAAGTGAAGTCTTTGGCTTGAGAATGTTGCTAGAAAGCCCATAATAAATTCTTCTCATGACCAAAGCCACATCTCAGCGACGTCCACCCTGACCACCACATTTAAAATGCAGTCTCACCACCTGAGACTTCCAATTCCCCTCATCCAGCCCTGCTTTATTTTTACGGCAGTTTTTACCTAACATACAATGCACTTTGACTATTTATTATTTTCTGTCTCCTCATACTAGGCTGTCTGCTCCAGGAGGGTAAAGATTTTTGTCTATTTTGTTCATGGATATAATCCCAGTGCCTAGAAAAGTGTCTGGCATATGGTGGGCAACCAGCAAACAGCTGTTCAATGAACTGTCTGTAACCTGAGGATGATAAGATTGGATAGGAGCTGTGTGTAATATTTTAACCCATAACTGCCAACCTTCATTAGTAGGAAGGCCTCTTTTAAGCTCAAAACATTTCATAGATGTGTATATGACAGTAGCTATACTTGGAAAGTACAAAGTGATTTTAAATGAATTTGTACTTTATTAAGCTATATACATTTGGGAAATAGTATGTTATATGCTCTATTTATATCCATTTATGCACTATACTGACACTGCCTGACACACATGTGGATTCACAAACTCTTTGCAATAACTCTGAGGACACCTAGGGCCCGTAGCCCACGGGTCAGACACCTGTTTACAGATGGAAGGCCTTTGGGGGATGGAAACGTTTCTAAAGCCACGAGCTTCAGCTGTTCATAATGACAGCAATGGCTAAGGGCCCCACTTATCTCCATTCATCTCCCTCTGAGCCGAAGCTCACTCGCCTCTCCCCCACATGGCGTTGGGTTGGGGTTTGCGGGGAGAGGGAGGTCTGTCACCAATAGACAGAAAGGGAGACAATGGAGGGGGTGTTGGAGGTGGGGAGAGAGACACCATCTGGGTATCCAGAACTGAAAGTCAGCAATCTCAGACAAAGACAGAAAGGGGCAGGCATTTAAACCACTTAACACCATTATCAACTACCAACAATTGAGCACGTAGTAGTTTATTGGCTTTTTAGTTATCAGAGAACTAAACTCAAAGGGTTTAGAAAGGTTGACAGTTAAGTTTTGAGTGGGGGAGAGTAGGAAAGAAGTGACTTAAGATGAGCATGGGCTACAGAGATTATTTCAAATTTTCTCTCTGACAAGGACCATCTGGGTGACCAGAAAGTTACTTCTCTCTTTGCATTTGGGCCACGGAGATGAAATGAGATGGCGAGTGCTAGGTGCTTAGCGGAGTCCCTGGGACATCTGGATGCTCCACAAATGTCCCTTCTCCCTGAAAGGTCTGAGGGAGGGGGCAGTGTCCAGGAAGGTCCTGGGCCCCTGAAGGATGCGCGCTGGAGCGGGAATGAGGAGGCGCTGAAAGACGGCTGAGAGTGTCTTGTGCCAGGGGCAACAGGGCGATCTTCAAAGGTTCAGGGAATTGGGGCTCTTGGGGCATGCAGGGCCACAGTTACTGCCTGGGCCCCAGAAGCGTCATCTTCAGGCAGAGACACGGAGTCCCTGGAAGCTTTTGCAGGGGGCGAGGGACCCTGAAGTCGCCGCACGTGGTAACCATGTGTTGCTTGTGAGTAGCTGATGAGACACAGTCCCCTAATTAGAGAGAGAGAACTGTTTGAAGCCTCCAACTGAGACTCTAATTCTAATCAGCATTTTAATTCCACTACATTTGGCAAAATAAAAACAGCTGTGAAGAGAGCCAATGAACAAGACAAGCAAGACTTCATCCGTGCCTTGCAACCCTCCAGCTTTTGGAGACACTTGGCCACTTCAGTTCTTTTTCTCTCCTGTTTCTTTTATTTTTTTTAATAGTTTTTATTTATTTATTTATTTATTTATTTTCCCCCAAAGCCCCAGTAGATAGCTGTATGTCACAGTTGCACATCCTTCTAGTTGCTGTATGTGGGACGTGGCCTCAGCATGGCCAGAGAAGCGGTGCGTCGGTGCGCGCCCGGGATCCGAACCCGGGCCACCAGCAGCAGAGCGCGTGCACTTAACCGCTAAGCCACGGGGCCGGCCCTCTCCTGTTTCTTTTAGACCTGCCAGGGAAAATGGTACCTGCCAACAGGCGAGTGCGCCCGTCTTGACCCCCAGAGAAACCCTCCAGGTTCCTGACGGGGGCTGGTCCTCTTGCGTTTCTCTGCACGGTGTCTGTCATTTCAGATGGGCCCCGGGGCAGGACCAGTCACACAGATGTGAGCCGCAGGGATGAGAGCAGGTCTATTTTCAAGAGATTGGGCTGTGAGCAAGTCACAAAAAAACCCCAAAGAACACAACCCGTTGCCCCAGGGCATCACTTTTCAGCTGCTGATGGATTTGGCCTTAGTCCTCCCTGTTTTGTGGGTCAGCTAAGTGTCCACTTATGTAGGATGTAATTTTGAAGAGCTCTAAGATGTCCAAGTACCCTTTGGCCTGAAATAGAAATTCTCCTCCTAGGAGACATGCCTTGAGGTCAAGAAGGCTCCCATTAAAAAGAAATAGCTGACTAGAGAGGGGCAGCCTGCTTTACCCGTTAGCAGGCATCATACCTCATCAGCCTTTTGCTTTTTGGCGGGGGAGAGTCCACAGTAAAGGGCATGTAACATAGGACAGCCTTTTGATATGGAGGCAGGTACAGGAAAAGATCTGTGGCCAGGGTAGGAAGTTTCCAGTGGCAGGAGCAGCCTGGGGACCTGGCATATAGAGAAATTGCAGAGAGGCAATAAGTCCTGATTTCCTGGCTTCCTTGACTTGGTTGACCGACTGTGCATTCAGGGCCATGCATTGGGCCAAGTGTTCGTGGAACTAATAATTCATTCATGATTCTGCCAGTGCTCTCCTATTATTCTACTATGTTCTACAAGGGAAGTGAAAATCCTGCTTCCACCTCCCCCAATTCAACCCAAACCACAGGAAGAAGGCCTAAAAATCCTCTAGCAAGGCTCCAAGTCAGAGGGCAGGGCCATGATTTTGCTCTTGAACACCCCTTGGGGGGTGGGGGCGAGTCAGATGCCTACACTTTTGCTATGCTCTCTGGGCAGTGAAGGAACCTGCAACCTGGCTTTGCTCTGTCTACCAGGGGAATGAATTCAATTCGAGGAAGCTATTCCTTCTTTGGTGCTGTTAAGCAGGACACCCTCATATGAAGGTTGTTCTGTGCTTCGTTCAGCTGAGAAGAGGGACGTAAATCCATCAAGCAACGAAATATTTAATATTCTCAATATTTCTCATGCACAAAGTTCTGTGCTGGCCACTGAGGGGGATATAGCAGGAATATAAATTGGGGGACCACACTTCCTGTTTCCTGGGGCAGTCCTGGTTTACACCTGTTTTTTAGTGTAATTCTTATTAGCTCCCTCTTTTAATCTCAGAAGCGCTCTGGCTTGGACAATACATGGTCTATTTATCCTCAGTATGAAAATGCTGCTGGGAGATCACAATCTAGTTAGAAAAAATAGGCAGCTCATGTTTTTGGAGTGAGTGAAGTGAGATAAAGCTGCACTGCATTAGGGAGTGGCTCACTGGAATCCTTGCATGTTCAAAGAGTGAACCAATATTCTGCTTTCATTTCTATTTAGCTTCCTGTAGTAGCTCCAGGTGGCACAGCTGGGGGACATTGTATGTAACCTTTCCATGTTGGTAGCACCCGCTGGAGACATCCCTAAGGTCTACAGCGTGAAGGGTTCCCCCTAGAGTTGTGCATCTCAGCGCCCTGGGTCTTGGGTTTGGAAGGGGCTGAGAGGTCATTGTCTTATTCCAGTTGTTCACTCTCAGCTGGGAGCTTGCCAGCACCCTGAGGGCAATGGTCATGCCTCGTTCACCCTCACAGGCCTCGGCACAAGTTTATGCGACAGAGCAGTTCTCCAATACACGCGGGTTGAACTGAGCCAGATTTAACCACCAACCCCTAACATGAGCCCCTCAAAGATCTTCATGAAGATGATCTGACCCAATGGTTTTCAACCACGGCTGGGGAGACATTAGGATGACGTGTGCCTGAGCCCCTCACAGGTGTATGGTGTCGGCATCCTGGTGGTGGGGCCTGGCATGTGGGGTTCTGATGTGTGGGCTGGGATTAGAACCTCTGGTCTCCCCTCTCCTGGACCTGTAGACCCTGTAGTGACGGGAGGTCAGAACCTCCTAAAGGGCCAGTTCCACATTGGGTGGCTCTCGGAGCTGGGTGGTTTAATGACACCCATTTGCTGGGTTCTCTTCAGAAGTACTGACTCTGGTATAGAGAATAAATCCGGGCTATGGGACTTCTGCTGGGGGCTGGTTACAATCCTGGGAGTTATAATGAGGGGGTGGGGCCTCTGATCAGGAGAAGGTGTATCTGAGAGCAGAAAGGGAGTGGGGTGTGGCTGTATCATTCTCTTCAAGGCCCTCACTAAAGGCCACCATTACCCCGTTAAAATGTCCCCACCTTGGACCTCTCCAGCAGGGCCAAGGGCAGGCAGGAGGCAAGAGGTCAGGGAGTGCGGGTCCTCAGACTTGGCCTCACATTGGGCCTTCTGAGGGTTGGTTGCAGTGGGTTACCCTCGAGAAAGGCAAGGATCAGTAATCAGTTTAGAAAGAGAAGTGTGTTCCTGGGGGCAGGGGAAGGGAAAGGAGGAGGAGGGGAAAGAGATATGAGCATATCTGGTCCCAGGAAAGGTCTTGAGAACATGAATAAAGGGAGGGTCCTCAGACATTGGGATCCTATAAAGTGGCCCCACCTCCCCAGCCTTCTGCCCAAGATGAGTCACAGAATTCATAGGGTGGGGTGGAGCGGGGCAGGGAGCAGGCGGAGGAGACCCAGGGCGCCTCCTTGGAAATCACAAGGCATTCGTTGCAGCCCAGACTATGCTGACGGGAGAGGTGTGGCTAGGACACCAGGTGCCTCTCCCCAGCCGAGAGCATGCGGCTCTCAGGGAGCCCCAGGGGGGCAGTGACGTGTTGGGGCAAGAAGGAGAATCTGGGAACCAGTTCTGATCTTTCAACCAGCTTTCACAAAATTTATGGCTTTAATTCCCAAAGCACTCTGGGAATTGTTTCTATTTGCTCCATATAAATTTACTGGCAGGGAGGCAAGAAACAGATGGTGAAAATACCTGAACTTGGACAGAGGGATTTCAGTTCTCCAAAACCTGCCTCCCAAAAGCGACCAGAAAATCTTGTGTCCTGGCTTCTGCTCTTGAGTCAGACAATCGGGGGTATAGTCCTAGCTCAGTCACTTTCTACCTGCATGGCCCTGGGCAAGTCATTCTTCCCCTCTGAGCCTTGTTCTTCTCAGGCATTACACGGCAGGCGTGTGAGGATGGAAGATAATGGTTAGTACCTGGCTCTGTGCCAGCCATGTCGTCAGTGCTCAAGAAATGATGGCTGTTAATGCTGGTCTGAGCAATAATAGTAAGCACTTACCCAGTGCTCACCAGGTGTCACGAGTCCTGTTAAGCAATTTACACACCACAGCCCGTTAATCCCTTTAGCCCATTTCACAGATGAGGAAACTGACGTACAAAGTGGCTCTGTAGAGTACAGAGAGGTCCAATATCTTGCTAGTGTGTGGCAGAGCCGGGATTTGAACCCAGGCGGCCAGGCTCCAGAGTCCATGCTTGTTCTTCTGCCTCTACCCACAGATACAGTTTATATCAAGGCTAGAAATAAACTCTACCCTTCCTTGCCTAAGTAAAACTTGTGACATTTTTCAAAAACACAGTTTGCCATGAAGTCCCCATCCTCTATCCCTGGGCTGACCCTTTCCTTTTGTCATGGTCCAGATACCCAGAACCCTTCAACTTTTCCGAGTTTCTGCCCCTTGGCTCTTGTGTGCCTGATGTGGTTCGAGGCACATCTTCTCTTTGCATCCTCCTGGCAGCTCTATGAGGATGATCATCCTCTCCCAATTTGCAGATGGGAAATGGTGCTTTTTGGATCCTCCAACATGCCTCCATTCCTCAAGGGTCCTGTTTTCTGGGGGAGAATGTTCCAGGTAAGGGAACAGCATGGGCAGAAGCTCTGA
The DNA here is from genome assembly GCF_020826845.1 of Diceros bicornis minor. Lineage (NCBI taxonomy): Eukaryota > Metazoa > Chordata > Mammalia > Perissodactyla > Rhinocerotidae > Diceros > Diceros bicornis. The sequence goes on along the minus strand of NC_080753.1, from coordinate 21,319,089 downwards.
GGCATCGTGGCCCTTTGGGTAATCTTTGGGTAAAAAACCCAAAGCCCGTTGGGTTGGTGCATGGGGAAAGGAGGACCTAGGGAAAGAAGAGCCTGGACTGTCCTCTCTTTGCTCAGCCCAAGCCCAGAGGGCTGTGGTGACCTGTGTCAGTCCTCACGTCACCCTCCCCTCAGTGCCTGACGCATCCACCCTCGTTACAAAGCCTTCCCATTTGCCTCTGGGTCTGCGTTTGGGGTGGGTTAGGGAGACCAGCAGTCCCATGAATGGGGGTTGGGGGGCCTAGGCCTTATTTCTCAGGCCATCCTCTGGGCTACAGTGGCTGTCACTTGATCTCTAGTGACACCGTGTCCTCAGCTATAAAATAGGTGTACACGTAAGTGTAGATGTCCTTCTGTTTGGTAAGGAGGGCAGCTGAGATAATGGGAAGGGGCTTTTTGGGAGAGGGGTGTTGTGTCCAGGAGGAGGCTGGGCTACCTTGAGACAACATGGAGGCACCCGGAGAGATGCCTGGCAAGTGAGAGTTCGTCTCTGAAGGTGCAGAGGAGGAAATGGCCATGCTCCCTCCTCACGCCTACTCCTGGGGTCAACAAGCTGAGTGAGTCCAAACCAGCCAGTACATCCAGCTAGCTCCTGAACTCCTGAACTCACTTCTATGGGTTTCCTTCCTGGCTGTTCAGCAAGAACCGTGTTGTCACATGATGCTCTTACTTTCTGATTCTCTGAGCATCTTTGCCTCAGTGAAGCAGGGTCTCATACTCTAGAGTTACGGTCCATAGACCTAAATTTTCCAGGAGATGTCTGATTGCTAGTCCTCTGCAGAAAAATCTATAGGTTCCATAATTTCCAAAATGTCCACAGCCACCTCCATCTTCCCAGTCCTGAATGAACACAAGAGTCAGAGGCGGTGGCCCTGATCCTTGAGTCTTGGCTGGGTGAGGCCCGTGTCTCTGATTCAGAGGGACCCTGGGGCAGTGACTCTGTGCCCTAGAATTTCCAAGAAAGTCTTGATTTCAAACAGCCTGCTGTGTTGGGAGACGGCGTGTTAGGCCAGTGCCAGATGAATATGCCCTGATTTTTGTTTCAGAAAATGTGGTCAGCATAACCAGGGAGAGAGAAATTGGAAAGGACGGTAATTGGAGGCTGGTCCTGGGCACGAGGTGGAAACCACAGAGAGGCTCCACTTCAGTTTGCTTAAGCAACGGTAGCTATCACAGCCTATCAGGGTGGAGGGGCCATCAACGTCAAGGTTGTCTGGTTCAGCCTCAGTCTTTCCATAAACATGTCCTGGCGGCTTTGCACACTAGCTCAAAGTCAGACAGACGCAGGTTTGAATCCCTGCTGTGCCACTTCCTGACTGTGACCTTGGGCAAGATGCTTAACTTCAATCTCCACAGCTTGTAAACCTGCAAGAATAATGACACCCATGCCACAGGGTTGTTTTTAGGGTTAAACAAATAAATGAATGGAAATTGATCAGCCCAGGACCTGGCTCAATAGTGGTTACTGTCCTCTTCCTCCTCCTCACCGTGTGGCTGGCACTGCACTGGGTGTGGGGACCCCAGAGTGAACAAGATGTAGTTCTGGCCTGTTGTAGACACTGCTCATTGCTTGCTCTTTATCTGATCTGTCTCCCTCCCTCCCTCTCTCCTTCCCTTCCGCCTCCCTTCTTCCCTCCCTCCCTTCCTTTTACAATGAACCCTGGTTTATTTAGGGTGTCAAAGCATCTCTCTAAAAACCACCATGTCCCAATTTTGGGGTTTTTTTGGCCGATAGAGGTGGTCATGTGATATGGTTAGGGCCAATGAGATGTAGATGGAAATCATTGGGTGAGATCTAGCAAGTCTCTTTAAAAGGAGATGATGCTGAAAGTAGCCACCTATGACAATGATGGGATAAGCATGATGACAAAAGCCACATGCTAAAGCAGAGCGGGAAGAGAGAAGGAGTTGAGTTCTTAATGGCAGAATCAGCAAAGTAAGACCCATTGGTCTAACCCAGCCTGCTGTCTGTTTTTGTCAATAAAGCTTTATTGGAACATGGTCATGTCCCTTCCTTTATGTATTATCTGTGGCTGCTTTCACATTACAATGGCTGAATGGAGTAGTTGTGACGGAGACTGTGTGGCCTGCAAACCTTAAACTATTTATGGTCTGACCTTTTCAGAAAAAGTTTGCCAATCCCTGCTTAACAGGATCAGTGTGTCTTGTGCCAATTCTGGATTGCTTATCCCTGAGTGTCTTAGGGATGGCAATATAATCTTCTCATAAATCATTTAATTTAGTGGGTGTTTTGCTTTCTGACTCTCCAATGCAATAGTAAAACACGCACTGCCCTACAACAGGCTTGCTTCCGGCTCTGCCAAGATGTTGCAAGCTTCTGCTGGAAGACTCAGGGGAGAGTGTATCTGTGAGGAGTCATAGGTCGCAAGCAAAAGAAACCCCCTCTAACTGATCAAAGCAGAAAGGACATTTTTAGACAGGCAAGGAAAGAAAGGCTTGAGAACTGGTCTGAGAAAGGGCAGGTGCTATGCACTTTGAAGGGTAGCAGGAATCAGTCTCTCCCTGAGGCTGGTGGGAGGAGGCATGATGGAGCTCTTGGCTGTGGGAGAGCAGCACCGCCATTAACAGTCCCCTCAGAGAGTTCCATGTGAGAGGGGTTCTTTCTCAAAAAGGGAATCAGGGTGCTACTAGAGTGTCAAAACAGTGAGGGTCCATCACAGGGAGGAAAATCTCTACCTCCAAAATAACCCAGTCATCACTGTGCAGAGTTTGCTGTGCACAGTGTGATTTTTGTGTGATTTTTGTCCCCCACAAAAATCAATTCTTCCCTCCTCTTCCGTGGTAATAGAATCTCCAGTTTTTTGGCAAGTTGCTTGGCCACCCAGAATGAGTTTCCTATGTGGCCAGGAGGGCATATGACTACGTTCTTGTCACTGAGATGAGAGCAAAAGTGATGTATGCAACTTCTGGGATGTGAACTTAAAGGCTGTGCCCTTCCCCCTTCCTCCTGCTGGGAATGTGGATGTGATGTTGCTCCATCTTGGATCACGTAGGCAAGAGCATCAACCTAGGGGAGGCAGCACTGGATCAAGGATCCTGGATCCCTGACATCATGGAGCCATCAAACCAGTCCTGGACTGCCCACCTCCAGAAGGCATTTACCATGACAGAAAAGACACTTTTCTCTTGCTTAAGCCATGGGTGGTTCTGATCTGTTATTCCTAACTGATACAATCATCGACTTCCAGGAAGCAATTACTCATACTGAGCTGAGTGCTGAGTTCCAGTAGCTTCCACCCAGTAGATCTCCCCTTGGGACTGTACACAATTTTTCTAAGTTCTCTTCCAAAGACAGTTCATCAAATATTTCCCAACAACCCCATCCAATCCCCACATCGCCACTGTCTTTTCAGCTCTAGTTTCTCCGCTATTCATGTCAGTCTCCTTTGGAAGGGCTCTGCTCTGTCTTCATTCTCCATAGGCCTCACACCACGTACACTCAGGCCAAGCAGGGTGGACACAGGGAGACTGTTATCTACTCCATTTCAGATTCTCCACTTCACAGTTTCTCAACCAGCTTTTATAAATGATCAGTGAATCAATATGCACCCTGATTTCTGTCATTTTAATCTTTTTCTCTAGCCCCAATAAAATATGTAACATTGTATTAGTTTTCTATGGATGCTGTAACAAATTACAACAAATGTAGTGGCTTAAAACAACACAAATTTATTATCTCACAGTTCTGGAGGTCCGAAGTCTGGAATGGGTTTCACTGGGCTAAAATCAAGGTGACAGCAGGGTGTGTTCTTTTCTGGAGGCTCCAGGGGAAAATCTATTCCTTGCCCCTTCCAGCTTGGCCACATCCCTGGCTGCCCACATTCCTTGGCTCTTGGTCCTCTTCTTCCATGTTCAAAGCCAGCAACGTCGGGCCAAGTCTTTTCATGCTGCCATCTTTCTGGTTCTGACTCTTCTTCTGCCTCCCTCTTCCGCTTTGAAGGACCCTTGTGATTACGTAAGGAGATAATCCAGAATAATCTCCTTATTTAAAGGTCATCGGATTAGCAACCTCCATTTCGTCTGCTACTTTCATTCTCTTTGCCACGTAGCATAACATCGTCACAGATTCCAAGGACATCTCTGGGGGGCCATTATTTTGCAAACTACGCATATTGATGGTAGTGACTATGACTACCACTTATTGCAGCTTTCTGTGGGCCAGGCGCTGAGCTAAGCGTTTTACACACAGTGTCTTATGAAATCCCACAACGCTGTGGTAGGTAGAATTAGAAGATTGCCCCCCAGAGTTCTGCCTGCTGGTATACACATCCTATATAATTCCCTCCTCTTGAGTGTGGGCAGGACCTGTAAATATGATAGAATATCAATATAGATAGATAGATTAGCTTACATAACAAGACAAAGGTGATGGGTTTGTTAATGCCGTGATGAGATTATGTAAGACTTCATTTTAGCAGGCAGCAGAGAGATTCTCTTGCTGGCCTTAAAGAAGTAAGCTGCCATGTTGCGAACTGCCAGTGGAGAAGGCCATATGGCAAGGAGCTGAGGGCACCCTCTAGGAGCCAACAGCAGTTCCATCCAACAGCCAACAAGAAAACAGGGACCTCAATCATACAGCTGCTAGGAGCTGAATTCTGCCAACACCTGAATGAGCTTGGAAGCACATTCTTCCCCAGTGCCTCCAGGTGAGAACGCAGACTGGCCAACACCTTGATTTCAGCCTCTGTGAATCCCTGAGCAGAGGACCTCGCCTGGATTCTGACCTACAGAAACAGTGAGACAGTGAATGGGTTTAAGGTTGCTATTGGAGGTAATTTGTTATATTGCAATATAAAACAAATGCATCTCAATTTGAGACAATTGAAGCTCAGAGAATCGAAGAGACCTGACAAGGTCAGAGAGCTAATGAGTGGCTGAGCTGGTATTCAACATATGGTCTACCTCCAAATCTGAATTTTTGTCCACCACTGCTTCCCAACCGACAAGCGTGAATAGTAGATTTGGTGTTATTTTTATTGTTAGTTCTTCATTTGTGCTTGACAGAAAGAATTTCTCTTCTGGCTTTTGGAAATGAAATTACGACTTTTATCTTTTATCTCTAAATGATATCCCTCACCTGTTCTGCACCATTTGGGCATTTCTGAGCTTCTGCTGGGTGTCCCGTTGTAAAGTGATGCTCTGTTTTTGAACACCATGACACCAAAGTTTAACTTCTGAAACAAGCTGGGTGTGTAGCCAGATTTAAGGTAGAAACTTCATTGTTTCAACCAAACTTCAAATTGACGAAAGCTACGGAGCAGCGCCAGGACTCACTAAGTGTGTCTATGTAGTGAGCAAGCCAATGTCTTGATCTAGACTAGAGAAATATTGATATTGCACATATGTACCTGACAGATGTGCGTCCCATTGTAAAGGAGCACAAATCAGTCGAAAGTGTTACTGAATCTTTAGTAGTTTTTCATCTTTAGGAATTTTCTGTACCCCAAATGTAAAAAACAGAACTACTATCAACAACTTCTACGTTAAAAATGATCCCTCCTGGGGCCGGCCCGGTGGCGCAAGCGGTTAAGTGCGCGCGCTCCGCTGCGGCGGCCCGGGGTTCGCTGGTTCGGATCCCGGGCGCGCACCGAAGCACTGCTTGGTAAGCCATGCTGTGGCGGCGTCCCATATAAAGTGGAGGAAGATAGGCACAGATGTTAGCCCAGGGCCGTCTTCCTCAGCAAAAAAAGAGGAGAATTGGCGGATGTTAGCTCAGGGCTGATCTCCTCACAAAAAAAAAAAAAAAAAAAAAAAAAAAATGATCCCTCCTGCTTGAAAGCTGAGAGCCTCTACATCTCAGGAGGTTGTGTAAGCTCACCTCTGCCCAGACGGCCAGTAGCTGTTCCGAGAAGCATGGATGCTCTGTGCCATGTGCCTTTTCTCTTTGCAGGATGCTCCTATAAGTCTTTCTGATACCAACACCATCTCAGAGTTTTCTAGGAGGGAGGTTTGAATGAAGTTGGGTCATCCCAAGTGATGTGTGGTTTACCCGTTGGGGTGATTAACAGAAGCTTGTGGCAGAACAAAGCTCCTCAGCTCTTGGCTGTTTAGCCCTGATAGACAATTAATCTGCACTTGGGGGATGGTTAATTAGTAGTTTCCCACTAAGTCTCCTGGCCCTGAGGAGGGGGAGGCTTTGGACCAGAGGTAATTCAAGTGGAGTCTTCTGTTCCCAGGGCACAGCAGGCTAAACACTACAGCTAAGGTTCCCTGCCTGCTGGGTGGCCAGTCCTTGATTAGAAAATGCCAGAATCCTTAGCGGAGAAATGGACTTACACCCCCCCAGGCAGGGAGCTCCTTCCAGTTTCTTAAATTTATCGAGGAAGAAGGCAGGAAGGGTGGATTCTCATCGTGGTTTGACACCCGATAGTTGTGTGGCTTTGGGCAAGTTCTGCCCATGAGCTCCATTTTCTGGTGCACAGTGTGGATAATATCTTCCTCACAGCTCTGTGGGGAGGATCTTGTAGCACTAACAGGCCTTTATTAGTTTTCTATTACTTCATAACAGATCACCACACACTTAGTAGCTTAAAAAACAGATATCTTATCTCAGTTTCTGTGGTTAGGAGTCTGGGCACAGACTGGGTCCTCTGCTTAGGGTCTCACAAGGCTGCAATCAAGGTGTCAGTTGGGGCTCTGCCTCATCCGAGGCTTGTCTGGGGAAGGATCACTTTTATTAGCAGAATTCAGTTCCTTGCAGCTGTAAGACGCAAGGCTTCCGTTTCTTGCGGGCTGTCGGCTGGAGTCCATCCTCAGCTCCTAGAGGTTACCCTCAGTTCCTTCCAAAAAAGGCAGCCCACAACATAGCAGCTTGCTTTTTCAAAGCCAGCAGGAGAGTGAGAGATGCCAGCAAGGCAAGTGTCACAATCTCATGTATGTAATCATGTCATCACATACATACAGTCACAAACCGATGTCACATTTGTCACATTCTACTGGGTAGAAGAAAGTCACAGGACCCACCCTCAGGGGTGGGGATCGTACAGGACATGAACACCAGGAGGCAGGGATCATGTAGGCCACCATAAGAGTCTGTCTGTCACAGCCCCCAAACTCCTTCAAATCAGGAAGATTGTTCAAACACTGAGCACCATTTCTTCCCACTGAAGTCAAAGCTTGACTCTTATCATCAGGCCCTCCAGGGATGCAGTCAGCAGTTACCAGATCCCGTTCATTTGTTCATGCACTCACCCGGCACCCAGTTGAGCACCTACTCTGTGCCAGGCAGTGAGTAAGGCACTTAAGTGACCTTAAGCCCCTTCCTCCTTAACTTCTCTTTCCAAACTAAATGTCAGTCAGAGTTGAGGGTCCTTAGGTCCAAGAATTTGGGGACAAGAGGAGAAAATGTATCTTTTGGAAATAGAAACTAGAACAAAATTTATGGAACTGTCCATCTTGAGAACAGCCTACCATAGGATGTAAATTGGGGATTGAGACAACATTAGAATCTTGAAGGAAGACAAACTCTAAAATGTGATTATTGTAAGATAAACTATAATTGATCTCATATTTATTAAATAGACAAATGAAATGACAAATTTTTTGGAAATTATTAAAGATTTCTTGTGGTAGATGATCTTATTGTTCCCAGTGACTTGCACCTTGCCTATGAGAGGACTATACGTCCCTTTCTGTTGCCATGGGATCCACAGTGTCCCCTCTGGGAGGAGTACACTTCCCTGCTCCACTGTTGTTGGGCATGGCCATGTGACTTGCTTCAGCCAATGGAACGTGATTAGGAAGTGGTGTACACCACATCTGATTGGAAGCTTTAAATGCCACTGGGACTTTCCCTCTGCCACAGAATGGCATGTTCCAGAGGGGGGCTTCTCCTTCACATAAAGACATGTGGAGCAGAGCCACACCTTCAGGTACATAAAATGTGAGTGAGAAGTAAACCTTGTTGCTTTAAGCCACCGAGATTTGGGGTTGTTTAATACCACACGTAACTCAGTGAGAAGTGACAAAACACGACACTGAACCAATTGTGCTTTCTGCACGTGTAAGAGGGTGCTAGACGGTGCCGTCCCTGTTGTCTTTGAGTTTCTGCCAGGACCCCAAAGCAGATGGGAGGGAGGACAGATGTTTGAATTGATGAGAGGTTGAAGTTTTGATTTAGTTTGTACTGGACTTTTTAACAATTGAAAATGAGACTGTTATACTTTCTAAAGGGGACAAGAAAAGCTGTCATCCAGGCTTGGAGAAGTCAGACCCAAGAGACTGTGACTGAAGAAAATAGTGGTGACAGAAATGGAGCTCTTTCCCGACAGTGCCCTGCCAAAGTTGGCCCCTTCCGTAAACCTGTTACTTGATTTTCTATGGATCTCCCTCCTTACAGAGAGCACTTGCGGAGCTGTTAAGGCAGCCATGCTACCCAGCGAACAGGTACCTGGTTCTAGAGAAAGGCACTAACTTTCTTAGAATAGGAATTCTAAGAAGCCTCTGGAAGCTATCAAATCCAACCCCTTTATTTTACAGGTGAAGAAATCGGGATCCAAAGAGGAGAGGCCACGAATTTACTTTTCTTTATGCTCTGCTCACTCACAGGCTTAGGGTTTGATTTCCAGAGTGGACTTACCACCTGGGAAGAGATGACCGCTCCAGGTACCCTGCATGTGAAGGGCACGCTGGCATTCCCTTTTATCCCTCCTGTGTGTTAGTGATTATGACTTGATTCCCCAGGACCCATGTGCCCCTGAGTGGACTGACAAAATCAGGGTGTGAACCTGACTGCACCCTAAGTTTGGGGCTCCCCTGGGAAGCAGCCTACAACACACCAGCAGGAATGGCTAGTGGGCCTGCAGCCCATTTCCAGGTACATAATCCATTTGCTCCATTATGTCTGATCTTCCAGCTTCTCTGTTTTACTTCCCTTGAGTGCGTGGTGTGTCCCCCACAGGACGCTGAAGTGGGAGAGGCACCGCTGATCCCCAGGCCAGCCTAGGTGGATCTTCTGGAGGACCCCGCCCAGGTCTCATATTGCAGAGACATCACTTCTGAGGGTTAGGGAGGGCCTGGTGGAAGATTTCACCCATCACACACATGCACACACAGACAGACAAGTCACCCTCCGAAATCTCTGAACAGTCTCCCTCCAGCCAGTGCTGTAATCACAGCCTTCTCCTCCCATGCCAGCACTTCAATTTAGTTGGCTTGCCTGTGGGCTTCTCAACGACAAGTCAGCCTCACCATCCACCTCACCAGGACTGAGAATTAGAATGTCAGAGGTAGCAGAACCCTTTGAAGAGAAGCGAGTGTCTTCAATTGCCAGATTTCACTTTTTTTTTTTTTGATGAGGAAGATTAGCCCTGAGCTAACCTCTGTTGCCAATCCTCCTCTTTTTCCTGAGGAAGATTGGCCCTGAGCTGACATCTGTGTCCATCTTTCTCTGTTTTATATGTGGGACGCCTGCCACAGCTTGGCTTGATAAGCAGTGCGTAGGTCTGCACCCCGGGGTCTGAACCTGTGAACCCTGGGCCGCCAAAGCAGAGCACGCAAACTTAACCACTATGCCGCCAGGTCAGCCCCCAGATTTCACTTTTAACTGCCAAAGATTTAAGCATTTTGTGGGTAAATTGATGGTTGTTGTGAAGATAATGTATGGAGATTGTTACCTTTGGTAGCTTCTGTTTCTGGATGTGTGTTGACCTATGCTGGGGCTCCCTGCTGCAGGGTGGGCTGGTTTACTTTGCACTTGTACGTGATTTAATCCCTGGGCTAAGTCCCAAGGGGTCAGGCTGGGGCAGGTTATGGTGTAGGCACCATGGGCAGCCCTCCTGAATGTAGCCCAGTGCCTGGCACTCGGTAAGCGCTCAGTAACCCCCAGCCCAGGAGAGTAACAGCAGAATGGAAAACCCATCTAAAGCAAACAGGCCTGGTCTTTCCCTACAGTGGGAGCAGGACTTGTTCTTTCAGGACTCAGGGACATTAACGATAATTACGGGACCCAAACCAGCTGACTTCCTTTGACTTTTGGTTCCTCTGTTTAGACATGCTGTGTTTGTGGCTTCAAATATATCAAGAGAATCAAACCTGAAAGATAGGCAATTTGGCCAGGTTTCAAACCCACTTAAAACTCTGGCTCTAAATTTAGATGTGATCTGGAAACTCGAGTTTCAAGTTCCCCTTGACTTAGGCAAAGCCTGAATTTTCAACTATTGTACATTTCAATTTATCTCTTCTCATCGTCTTGATTTCCGCAAACTTCTTCCTCCGTTTTCCAAACTCATCGTTCCCGTTGTTGTATCTTTCATTTGGCTGTTGCGTGACTTCTCTTGCATTACTGTCTGTTCTCCTTACTTGAATCTTATACTATGAATCCCTCTTCGGTCTTGTCCCCTTGGCTGGACTGTAGACCCCTTGTGGGCAGGGGCTGTCCTCAGGCCTCTTTCCTTTCCCTTCAGTGAAGCTTGCCCAGGGTCCAGCACATCATGGGTCACAGTTAAGGCTTGGGAGTTGCTCATTCGTAAGGCTAGAAACTGGGAGAAGGTGAGGCTCCAACCAGATTCCCAGAGTTACTGGCTTTCTGATTTGATTAGTTATTCATTGAACATAAACAAGTAAATAAGCAATGTAAACCTCTGGAGAACAGTTTGAGTTAAGAAGATGTTTACACAATTTAACAAAAGTTTGATGAAAACCAAGCCATGGTGCTGGGCAAAACTCAATCAGCTCAGAATAGCTTTCCCTCACTCCTGCCATGCCGGTACTGCTTGGCTTGTTTGTCTCGATTTTGTGGGAGGAATCAAGGAGTAAAAGGTTAGAATTTGGCACATGGGGCAGAACTAGAGTTTAGCTTATATGCATCTTTTCACACCTTCACTCTTCTTTTGGAGAAAGAGAGGGGATTGGTTTCCTGGGGCTGCTACAACAAAGTACCACGAACTGGGTGATTTCAACAGAAATTTATTTATTTATTTATTTATTTTTCTCCCCAAATCCCCAGGACACAGTTGTATATCATAGTTGTAGAGTTGTAGGTCTTCTATGTGGGATGCCACTCAGCATGGCTTGATGAGCAGGGAGTAGGTCCGTGCCCAGAATCCGAACCGGTGAACCCCGGGCTGCCAAAGCGGTACGCACGAGCTTAACTGCTGCGCCACCGGGCCAGCCCAACAACAGGAATTTATTGTTTCACAGTTCTAGAGGCTAGAAGTCTGAACACGGCATTGGGAGGGTTGGCTCCTTCTGAGGGCTGTGAGAAAGACTCTACTCCATGCCTCTTTCCTAGCTTCTGGGGGTATTCTTTGGTGTTTCTTGGCTTGCAGAGCTCTGCCTTCATCTTCGCACACTGTTCTGTGTGTGTGTGTGTGTGTGTGTGTGTGTGTCCAAATTTCACCTTTCTATAAGGACACAAGTCAGATTAGAGGCCTACCCTAGCCTCCTAGGACCTCATCTTAACTAATAACATCTGCAGCAACCCTATTTGCAAATAAGGTCACATTCTGAGGTACCGGGGGTTAGACTTCACGTGTGAATTTTTGAGACAAGGGTGACATAATTCCACCCATAACAGAGAATATAGTCTTCTTGTTTGAATTGATTGTTCTCCACATCAGGGTGTATCAAGTTGATTCAGTCTGTGCCACACCTAGGCATCCAGATGATAAACATCCAGAAGCAGCTAAAAATGGGTTCCTTTCTCTCCCCTTCCATCTATCCATCCATCCATCTCGTGTTATACACATACACACTCACACACACACACACACATTTTATATAGCTGGGATATCGGGAGTTCCTAGTTGGAGGTCCCTGCCATGCCAAGCACACTACTTAGAGTCCTATTTGCATGTATCCTATGAGCCACCTCAGAGGAAGAGCTACAAGGACTCCAAGGTAAACCCTGGGTTCTGAACCCTGCCCTGCACTTACCGGCTCCATGACCTCAGTGACCTCGTCCTCTTGGAGCCTTGGTTTCTTCATTTGTAATACAGCAAACACTAGAGCAGAGCCTGGTGCCTAATAGGTCCTGGAAAAATGGTGTGGTTATTAATGTCATTAGTGCTGAGTGAGGTGTGGAGAGAGGGAAAGAGTGGAGGCCTGGCCTGTCTGCCAACTTCCAGGACCTCAACACAAGACACTCCCCTAGTGGGAAAGCCAAGCTCCCTCACAGACACCACCTCGTTTGGTTTGTCCTCGCCACAATCCCAGAGCTGTGGTTCTTAACCATTTTGGGAACTGGATCCCTCTGAGAATCTGATAAAAGCTGTGGCCTCTCTTCCCCAAACAGCACATGTGCATGACTGTCTGCACAGATGTGCCTGTGATTTCAGAGGGGGTATGGCTCCTCTTCAGCGAAAAGTCAGATGGGATACCTTTCCCCAAGTTGCTCACAGGCATCAATAACCATAATCAGGAGTAGAAATGGTTCGATCTTGTAGGAGAAGTACAGCTACACTTATGTGTGAGTTCAGAGGAGGGAAATTGATTCCACCGTGAGGGTGTGTAGAACAATCAAGTGAGTTCAGTGGAGGGAAGGACGTTTGAGTCGGAAAAAGAAAGAAGAATGAAAGCTGGGCTTCAAATTTTATGTTGACATTCCCAAGGTACACTCCGACAGTTCACAAGAGTGCACATATCAACCTGCCGGCATTTGCCTTCACTGAATGTAACCAGTTGGTAGATTCCTGAAATGCTGGCCCTGTGATAAGAAGCCAGATAGAATTCATGTTGTGTTCTTCAAGTACGATCTTCCTAACTCAATACACCTCTATAACCCAAAGAACAGTTCAACCATTGACACAAGACATTGACATTCTGATGTCTTCAGTCTTCATCTTTGTCATGAGGGACTCTCTGGGGTCTCTGACCCTCAAGGGGTCACTGACATTGAGGCTGGGTAGGACATAGCTCAGCTTTCTGTCCCACCCCATAAACAGGAATCTCAGATGCCCTAATAGGGCTTCGTTAGGGGGAGTGCCCATCCATGGATAGTTGGCAACTAACTTCCATTTTCTCTCTACAGGACAGAGTTTTCTTTCTATCCCCCACTCTCTCTCTTCTTTATCCACATCACACTAATGGCCAAGAGCTGAAACTTCGCGGGGTCAGAGAACATTCTGATATGCTTCAGCTGCATTGAAAGCGTATCCACTTGGTTCTGGTTCATAATGCTTCACTAGGAATTTTTCCGAAAGACTTTAGTTCCTTTTGTGGTTCGGTGGAAAGATTGGTATTTGGGTTGGGTGCAGGTTAGGGTTAGGCCAGGGCTGAAACTTGTTCTGGTTTGGGTTTTACAGGGTGGTTGTTTGCAAGACCCTTATCTCAAGGCATCTCAGATGGAAAGAGCAGCGGGATGGGGGCTGGGAGCCCACTTCGCGGAGGATTTTCAGTAACTGCTCTGAGAACACAGCCTGTTCTCTCCTGCGCGGTAGCAGCAAGCAGGTTTGAAGATAAACTGGGCCTCGTTCGCTGAAGTATAGCTTTAGGTCCCACTGTCAAAATGAGTCTGATGTAGCAAGAAGTTAGGAAAGCGATTTCTGGTTCAGGCTTGGGCACAAACCTGCAATGCGACCCCGGGTAAATCAATTCCCCTCTCTGGGGCTCAGTTTCCTTAGGTGTAAAATAAGGAAATTGGACCAGAAACTAGATGATGGTGAAGGTACCTTTCAGAGCTAAAATGTTATAATGCTATAAAAACAACCATATTTTAAGTTAGCTCCACGTCTACGGAGAAGACTCCAAGTCTCCCCTCCCCAGCTGCACACCCAGTTCTTCCTGCGTCCAAATTGACCCCTCCCGTGTTCCACTCCCTTAACACTCTGCTCCTTAGAGAGCTAGCTTCATAGTTTAAGCAGCCTTCCTGGACACCGTTTATGTTTTAACAGCGGCTTGGATGTCATACCTGAGGCCCCCTCAGTCACTGGGGTTGTATAATAGAATCGTGAGCCCACGGGTCACGGAACCTTCCTCCCGCCCTCACCCCTTCTTTCCTTTCAGTAGACCCTATGATGGGTGCTTCCTTTGCCTGAAGCCCCATGTGAGGAGAGTGCTGGTACAATCCGTGCAGAAGGAATACACTATCTCAAGGTGCTGGAAGGCAAGGCCAGTTCTCCAGCAGAGAGAGCAGAGCCCTCCCACTCCCACTGCCACTCCGCGGGGTGTGGGGGCTGGCGAAGGTCCTCTTGTATTCACTGCCTAGCCCTGTAAGGTGTGCTGAGGAAGTAGGTGTTTCCCACACCTGAAACTCACCCTTTCATAATAAAATGCTCTCGTTCATTTTAGATATTTTAAATGGGAATATGTTACTTTTGGCTTCTGGCTTCTCAGCCTTTTTAGCTGGATATCATGAATAGAATCAAACCTTCACCCTAACGCGGATCAGTGGTCACGCCTCAGGTTTTCATGGGCAAGTTGAGGAAAAGCACACTTCCCTCACAAGGCTCATTTGCAGGCCAGTGACCTAGTAAGTAAATCCCTTGCCTGGAAAAAGGTGAGCACTTAGTTGACAGTAAGTATTATTCTAATTGCCAGTTGATTATATTGTGATCTATTCAAGCCGAGGGATTTATGTAGAGCAATTTGCCCTTCCAGGAAGCAGCCCTGGGATGTCAGGCAGTTTGGATTCTTGGCTGTGAGTTAATTCGTTTCTCTTCCTCTCCCTCAGTACCGCTTGACGGCCTGCACCTGACGGGGTGGCCTTCTTCTCCCTCCCTAACCTCCCTTTTCTTTCTCTCCCCCCTCCTCTTTCCTTATTTCTCTTTTTTAGTTTATTGGGAGTTTTTCATTATAAAAGGACTACACGCTCATTACAGAAAATTTTAAGAAAGAAAAAGACACCAAAAAATTAGAAAGAAAAAATCACCCATGGCATCCAGAGAAAACTACATTTTGGTATATTCCTAATTTATTGCTTTTTTCATAGTTTTGAGTTTTGTCTGCTTGTTTGACACGTTGAAGTCATCCTGTAGATATCACTTTGCATCCTGCTTATTTTTCGTTATGATTATGATATAAGCATTTCCCTATGTTAATTTCAAATTCATCACCAACATCATGGATATGGGCTGCAAATACGGCTGGGCATGATGCTACGGTTTAACTTATGCCTCCCTTTCAGGTTGATGCTAACTTCTTTCTAATTTGTTGTTTCTAAGAGGCTCTGGGGGGAAACCACCACCAAGCCCGTTAGAACTGTACGTAAGTAAAGTAAGAGTTAATTGGTCTCGTGATCTTGTGGGAAGGCCAGAGGGGCTTTCCTCAGGAATCTTTGGATTTGAATTTTGTGACATATTCTTTAGTCTCTCAAAGGCCCCCTTTACTTACATTTTCAGTTCTTGATTGAGGCCCGAATGGTTGAGATTATCAAATAATTAACTTCTTTTATAAACAAAATATGACTGTACTAGTAAAAATGAGAACATCGACTTTTCTCCCATTAGAGAAAATTTCTCATTAGAGAGGTACAACAATGCAACCGTTACGAGCTGCCTGTGTTCCAATCCCAGCCCTCCCACATCCTGACTGGGTGACATCAGGCAAGTTTCAGCCTCTCTGGGCCTCAGTCCCCTGCAACGTGGGGTGATAATAGTACCCACCTCACAGGGTTGTTGTGAGTAGTAAATGAATCAATCCATGTGAGGTGCCTAGGATGGTGCCTGGCACTCAGAAAGCTCTAGTGAGGTTTTGACCTTCTCTTGAGGCTTTTGTTTCTTTAAAGAGGCTCCCGAGCGGAAGGAGGAGGCAGGCGGGAGGGTCAGGCCTGGAAAGAGGGAGAGCAGAGAAGCGGAGCAGCTGAGGAGCCAGGCTGTCACCTGGCCACCTCCCCCAAGCCCAGGGGGAGTGGGCGCTGGTCTCAGGGCCCGCTAGGCACTGCCAGAACTGGGCCAGAAGTGAGAGGTAAGGACCAGCAAGGGAGCGGGGCTGGAGCTGAGAATTAGACCCAAAGGGGCTGGGGTCCACCCTCGCCCCGGGGCCAGAGCCTGGGAGGTAGGGCGTGCCGAGCCTGCAAATAAAGCCTGTCGTTTCAGGGCGGGGAGTCTAACCAGAGAATTTGCAGTTTTCCTTACAAGAGGTACAGCACAGTTGCGTTCAGGTAATGGAAGCAAAATTAAAAATATGAGTAGGAAATAAAATTAATTTAAAAATATCTGAAAACGGGTATTCTGTGGCCCTTCCACCCGCCAGAGCTTGGCTGGCTTGCTTTTCCCCAGACCGACTGATTAATGGGACAGAAATAAAGAGGTGTGAATTTATTTTGGACCTGGGTGGGGAGCCGGGGGTGTTGGCATCAGCCCACTTAGGCTACATCTGTGTGTTCAAGTCCCGCAGGGCGCCCACCTCCTGGACATTCTGTGGGGTGGAGGAGCTGGAAGGGAAGCATTTCAGACTGGGCTCCTTCTCAGCAAGCTTCTAGAAGCTTGTTTTTTCCCTCTTTTGAAAGTACCGTCGTGCAGGCCCAGAGGCAGCCCAGTGACAGTGGCCTCTGGGGGCCTTGCCCTGGTTGAGGACACAGAGCTGCCCCAGGAGGGGAGAGAGCAGGGCAGACGGTCAAGCCCAAAATGCTCCCTGGGATGGGGTGGGAGGATAAGCTGCACTCAGGGAAATAAAATAAAATCCCGCTGGGCTGTTTTCTTCACTGAGCATGGAGAATCATTTAGCGACATGAAAGGTGGTTGAGAAGCAATAAATAATCTTCAAATGGGGAAAGGCCGCCGTCTGGGAGGTAGAGAGAAGGCTACAACACAGAGCATTTTATCTGAGTTTCAGCTCTAGAGAGAGGCTGATTTCGCTGTAGCCCAAGACACGGATAATTAAAAACAAAGACATCTTTAAGACAGACCTAAGGCGGCCTCCCTGTCCCGCTCCTTCACCCTACAAATCCTCATGTCCACCGCCCCCGCCCCCCCCCCCCCCGCCGGCCATCTCCGTTTCCCGGAAAAGCCTGGGAACACCCTCAGAAGTAAAATCATCCTAACGAGAGAAGACATGTTCTTGAAGACATTTTGACTTATAGTTTACAGCTTTATAAGCATTTCAGGAGAAGGCTGTCCCACACTCAGGCACTAAGTCAAGGGCGCGTAGTTTCAATGCTAGCTTGGTCTTCTGTGTGATTATTTTTACAACATTTGCAATTAAATGCAGATTTTCTCTGCCTGATTCTGACTGGACTGGGGGCTCTGGTGCTTCTGGATCTCTCGGCACACGCTCAGGCGCACGGAGCCACACGAAGGCAGGCACACAAGTGGAAGCAGTCCCGGGACACACGTGCCTGCAGAAACGCTGCCTTTCCCCAACCTTCTTCATTAGAAACAGATCTACTCTGCTTCTCCGTTGCTGCATTTTGATGATTGAAATTTTCCTCAACCCAAAGTATAGAGTTAATGACCTTTTTTTTAAAATACTCTAGAAATCTAGAAGAAAATATGATTGTATAAGCTCATATAGTTTGGTCTCAAGAAGAACGGATTCTTGTGTGTCTGTGTGTGCACGTGTGTGTGTGTGCACGTGTGTGTGTGTGTGTGTGTGTGTGCATGTGTCTCAGGAGGGTGAGGATCCTGGGAAGAAAAGTCAAGGAGGACTCTGCAGAGATGAGGAGGAACATGGTGGATCTGACCGAAGGCATGAGGAAGTAGTAGTTGCCACCCTAGAAGAGAAACAATGACAGGAGACCAAGTACAGACATCTGGGGTGCTCCAACAAGCCCCTATGAACTCAACGACTTAGTGGGCTTCCAGAAAGATCCATATGGCCCTTTCTTCTGGGATGGCCAATGCTGCCCAGCATTGATCAGGAGCAACTTGAATGAAAAGAAAAGGTTGATTTTTAGGACTGTAACTACCAGCCCATCCAACCCTGCATATTGTGGGCTCCAGCAAGGGGAGTTGTGATTTGCTCCCCTGGGTCAGTTTAAGAGGTGGTAAGGAAGGTCAGAGCCCACCTCCCCTAAGCAGGCAATCAGAGTAGGTAGAGGAATAAGCCAGGCCTCGAGTGGCAGAAAGACCTGGACTTGAATCCCACTGGCCACTTTACCAGCAGTGTGATCCTGGGAAAGTTCCTTGACCCTCTCAGCCTCAGTTTTCTCATCTGTAAATTGGGGCCAATGACATCCATGATGTGCAGTTCTTATGAGGCTGTGAGGAGATGGGGTAAGCATGGTGGCTGCTAGGAAGTGGGTCCTCAAGGGATTAGAGGCCTCATGCTCTCCTCTCCCTCTAAGTCCTCCTGTCTGCTGTTGGAAATGGACTTGGCGGGAGGAAGGCTTTATTGCCTTTCAGAAATCCACCCCACCCTCCGACACCCTGGCTGCCTCCCTGGCCTTCCCCTCAGCACTCAAAGCTGGAGTCTATCACTCAGGTCCAGGGAGGATCTGGAGCAGGTTTTCAGAGGAAAGAGTAAAAGCTTCACCTACATGGGGCACTGAGGCAGGAGGTGGGGGGCCAGGCATGGGGGGGGCCACAAACTCCCACCTACCCCTCTGTTTTGCTCAGAGCCAGCCCTGGGTAAATGGAGTTCACCCATCTCCAAAAGAGCTAGCCCAGATGTCTTCAACCCTCAACACCCCCCGGTGCGGACTCCTTCTTTCCCCTGGGGAGCTTCCTTTGTTTTACTCTGCTGCTGTCTTTGACCGCCCTGAGCAGCCCCCACAGGAACGGCTCTGGCACTGTCCCCTGCCAGCTGGCATTTTTAGATGCCATCATTATTTGTTCCTGGGGCTGCCTCTTTGCATCTTTCCTGGTTTCTCCTGGAGCCCCTGTGGCATCTACACCCAGGCGTGGCTGTGCTGGGCCTGTGACAAGGGGGCCAGAAGTAAGTCACCACCCGGGAACGAGGGTGGAAAGTCACACACAGGTGCTCGGGCGAGGTCTGTGGGGTTGATGTCACGGATTCAGAAGTTGGAAGCTGGACTTGTGAACAGTGAAATTTAGTCTATTGTCAAGTATTTTCAACTCATTTTTCTTCACAGAAAAGTAATTGGATGTAAAACATCCCCCCCCAACCCCTTACCCAGACTTCTGTTAAGTTGGGCTTTGGACATTGATTTCCCAGCTCAGTGTCAAGTACAGCCGCACTGAAGATCACCAAGCTGCTATTTCAGCATTTTAAAGATGCAATTTGAGTTCCAGGCGGGGGAAACGGGTGGATAAAAGAGATTATATGATAATGATATGGCTGTGGAAGCCTGTCAAATAAAGTGCATTTTCTCTGGTGGGCAGGCTATTTCTGGAGCTGTGCATGGGTCGCTACATCGAGGGATGTATTTATCCTAATGGGAAGCAGGGCTGAGCTAGGCCGCAGCTCCCTGCACAGTTTTTAAAGTCTTAAGATACCACAAAGACATTTGTGGTGTCCAGAAGACGCATTTAGTCTGCCCTGGCCCTTTCAATGTGTGCTGACTTGGCTCTGACAGGGGCCAGAGGAAAGCAAGAAGAAGTCTAACAGCAGAAGTAGAAGAAAATGTGTCTGTCCAGACAGGCCCATTAGGATGCTTTTGGATACAAGGAAGAGAAAAATCAATGCAAACTGACTTAAACAACAAGACGTTTACTATATGATCTAACAAGCAGCCCAGAGCCAGGGCTTCAGGTAGGGTATGATCAGGGTGCCAACTCTGTTTTCCTGTAATCCTGCCTGCCCTGGCCTCTTCTAATTCTTTTCCTTAGACTGATTTCCTTCATGGCTGCAAGATGGCTGCCAGCAGCAGCTTGGCGCTTGCTTCTTCAGTCATGTCCAGGGAGAAAGAGAGGAAACCTTTTCCCCTTCAGTCTGAACTGGTCAAATTAAGCCACCATCCAGATTAATAGCAGCCACTAGGCTGACATCTTGGACTGACTGGCCTAACCCAGGGTTCTGAATCCAACTCAGGCAAGGAGATTTGAGTCACCCTAACTGCTGTGATCGGAGTCCCCTGACACACAGGCATTACCCAAGGCGGGCAGGTGGCCTTAACTGGACTCTGTAAGGAGGGCAGGAGGAGGGTGAGTTGGAAATGAAAACAGTTAAGCAACCAACAGTGTTCCCAGCCAGAAACGCAGGAGCCCTGTTCTGGCAGAGCTCTGTCCCCGGCTGAGAGACTGTCTGTCTGGCCTTTCTGCCTCACAGAGCTGTTGGGGATCAAGAAAGATGATGGAAAAGTAAAACGGTGAATAGAGGTAAATAGCATGTATATACATAATGTAAAGTATGAAATATATGTATATGAATAGTACTGCTACTGAAGACAAGAACTTCACAGATGAACCTCAAAGCTCTGCTTTCGCTCCTGTAAAATTGACACAGTAATACTGATTTACCATCCTTTGCAAAGGGTGTAGAAGTTTCATGTATTAATTCCAGGGCTCCTAGAGACCTGTTATACCACCCAGATTGGGGCTTGTTTTCCCCCATAGTGGAATGGTGACAACTCCAGCCCCCTGGTACTCTCTCCCTGTCTCCCCATCCCACTCCAACCTGGGCTGGTCTCAGCAACGTTTCCTGTGGAAAGTATGAAAAACTAGCTTCCCCAGAGCTGTCAATCACTGCCCTGCTTAACACATTGGGAGCTGGGCTTCCTGGATCTAAAACACGGCCGCAGTGGGCTCACAACATTGGACTCACAAGTAGGAACCCACCTCTCCCCATGAGCCCCGGGGCGGCTGAGCAGGGACCGTCACTGAGATAAAGCCTGGCTGTAAGCCTGAGACTGGGAAGGGGACAGAGCCTGCCGGCTAGGTCCCAGGATTTGGAGCAGTGCTGGAGACGGAGGGAGTGAGGAGGGGTATTCCAGAGTGGAGACGGAGCGAGTGAGGAGCAGGGTCTGCTGGGGGGCCGGAGGACACACGTGGGCTTCCACGTCCTGCAGTAGGACCCTCCGCTACTGTTTTCACAGGCAATACAAGTCTCACCCAGCGCTGAAATAATGGCCATGAAATCTGCAGCTTCCAGCCCTGAGGGCAACCCCCAGGAAGTGGAATTGATCATTTCTCCAGGCCCAGCCTTGATTTTCATGGAAGAAAAGCTAGCATTTCAGTTGCAGGCCTGGCGCTCCTCTGTTCCCGTCCCTCGCCCTCCAGGTCTTGCCTCTTCTCATATGGGAACAGACACTGAAACATGCATACCCAGAAACACGTGCACACAGGCACACACACATGCATGCACATGCACACTCGTGAGCACACAATCCCTCCATGTCCTCTCCTAGGTCTTATCTGCTCTGACCCTCTGGCCAGCACACATAGAGAGAATGTACTTCATCTTTGGACATGGAGGGCAGGCACGAAGAAGATATTTTCCTCTTCCTTATGTACTGAGAGCAGTCTCTCAGCAACCCCAACACGATGCTAAGTGCTTTGAGGAGAGAAGCAGCTCCTACAGCTTTCTGGGCCCCCCATAGTGCCTTGCACAAAACAGTGACTGTGTAAACAGCGTGTAAGAACTGGAAGGGATCTTAGGGTTTTGTGATGCCAGGACAATCGGGAGTTTTACAGAGGAGGCACTGGGGCCCAGAGAGGAGTCTCCCCCAGCCACACGGCCAGTCTCTGGTAGAGCCTGGTCCAGGGCCCCATCTCCAGTGGAGGTGTTGGGCAGTCAAAGCCCTAGGGAAGGACTGCCTTTCCAGGAACACGTGTAAGCCCCCGGGGAGATTGTTACTTGAGATGAGCTTGGAGAAGTCAGCGAGAGCTCCAGCCCACCTCTGCTCACCACAAGATGGCAACAGAGCTTTGTGGGAGCCCCAGCTGGGGGTTGGCGGGGGGGTGGCATCCAGCGATCTCTGAGGACAGGACCTCATAGCCCTAACCCTGATGGTCTGAATATCCCTTCAATATCTTCAGGTCAGTCTGAGGGTTCATTCAACGTGGGCCTGGGTCTGTCTCTCCTTCCTGTTTTATTGTCTTGAACTCCAGTCTGACTTGCCGTTGTTGACTGGTTCTGCCCCTTTTGGTTCTTCTATAAGCTCTGTGGGATTGTGGGTGGCACGAGGACACAGTTCTACTCACAGGACTCTAACAAGGCCAGAGGAAAGACAAGCCAAAGATTGAAAACCTGTTAGACAATAGAAGAATATATGTAATTTAGGGCCATATGTGGTACTGAACTTACATTTTTCATTTTAGGAAAAGAGTTTAAAGTAGCTTTTCCACCTGGAAGCAATATTGCTTGAATTGTGCACCCTCTCTCCAGCACCCTCCAGGCTCCCTTTCTCCCCTGCACTCTTTAGCATCTTTCCCATTGGGCCACCTCTGGCTGCGGCAGGCCCACTGGGGTGGCAGCTCTGGGAGGAGGTTGGGAAGCTGGAGTGGGAGAGTGGGGGCTCACAACATCCCCGCCCAGGATCCCGTTCATGCTGCTCCCTTCAGTGCCAGGGGACAGTTGTGAGATGGCCAGCCAGGGTGTCCATTGAGGAATTCATTCCCGTCATGCTGATGAAACAGTGGTTGTCACTCCAAGTTGGCCCTGAAGGCTGGGGTGCCAAGGGAGGAAAGAACAAAACAGAGCAAGACGCTGTGCCTTTCAGCTCCACTCTGGATAACAGTTTATGGAGTGAATGCGAGAAGATCATGAACGCATCGTCTGTGTGAATGAATGGTGTGAACACATGAATGGCATGAATCAATGAGTGGATGAAAAATGGAAGTCGGGGTGAGGAGAGGCCAACTCTTCACCACACGCCTCTGGCCGGCCTGACTGTGTGTTGCCAGTGTTCTCATGCCTCAAAGATGGTCCTGTGGCTTTGCCAGTCCCCAGGGAGCATCTGTTCATAGATACAAGAAGTCAACCCTTCGACACTAGGAAACAGCCACAAGGAAGTCTTCACATGTTTTCTGCTTTCTGCTGTCTCAGCCCTAGCGGGGGTCCTGGTTGGAGGTTGGCTCACTTACGTAAAAAGGAACATCTCTACCCATCAGAGGCATGGTAGAGACCCTCTGCATGCTGCTCGAAAGATAGACTTTGGGGACAACTCTGTAGTCAAGGGTAAACATTAAACATGTTTTTTATTGATTGTTTATGTACAAAAATAATATGTGTGTATATATATATATATTTATTAGATCCTCATTATTCACCAATTCCATATTTGTGAATTTGCCTACTCACTAGAATTTATTTGTAATCCACAAATTAATACACGTGGTGCTTTTGTAGCCACTTGTGGACATGGGCAGAGTGGCAAAGAATTTGAGTCACCCAATGAGCACACACCCAGCTAAGGTCAAACAAGGTGACACTGGTTTCAGTCCTCATACTGTAAACAAGTAGCCTCTTCCCCATCTGTTTACTGCCACGTTTTTTGCATTTTTGTGTTTTTTGTTGGTGATTTTGTTGTTTCAAATGGCCCCCAAGCCTGGTGTTGAAAAGCTGTCTAGTGTTTCTAAGCCAAAGAAGGCCCTGATGTGCCCTACAGAAAAAATACATGTGTTAGGTAAGCTTCCTTCAGATATGAGTTATAGAGCCGTTGGCTGTGAGTTCAATGTTAATGGATCAACAATATATATTAAATATGGTGTCTTTAAACAGAAACATACATAGAACAGGGTTATATGTTGACTGGTTGATGATACTATTGTGACCAGAGGCTCATAGGAACCTAACCCTGTATTCCCCAGAAGCAATGGGTCCGTGTTCTCTATCTCAGTGTTCGTGGCAACTTCATAGAACATAACTACTGCAAATCACAAGAATTCACTGTATGTGTGTATATACATATGTTCAGTACAAAATGAGAGAAATACAGGTGTAAGTAATAAAACATGTCATCTCCCTTTATCCATCCTTCCTTCTCCAATCCTGCTCCTCTCTCATAGGGAACCATTGTCAACAGTTTGGGGTGTATCCTCCACATCTGTTTCTATTAATTTACATACTTAAATACACATATGTGTGTGTGAGTGTGTGTATAATTTTTATGAGAGTAGTCCGTGAAAGGAGTAGTATATATATATATATATATGAATTGCCTTTATTACCTAGATTAGGGTCAGCAAACTTTTTCTGTAAAAGGCTAGATAACATATATTTTTGGCTTTGTGAACATTACGGTCTCTGTCGCATCTACTCAACTCTGCCACTGTATCAAGCAATCAGCCATAGATCTATAAATGAATGGCCGTGGCTGCATTCCAATAAAACTTTATTTATGGACACTGAAATTTGAATTTCATATAATTTTCAGGTGTCTCAAAATGTTACTCTTTTGATTTTATTTCAACCATTTAAAACTGCAAAAACCATTCTTAGCTTGTGAGCAGTACAGACACAGGCAGAGGGGTTGACTCATGGGACTTGGTTTGCCGACTTGGTTTGCCTGACGTAGATTATGTGTTGGAGGTCTCTTCCTGCTAATACATGTAAATCTACCTCGTTGTTTTAGTGGCTGCCCAGTATTCCATTGCATGAATTTACTGTGATTTATATTACTATTTCCTTATTGATGGACACGTAGATTATTCCATTTCACTATAACAGAATATCCTGGTACATCCATCTTGATGCATATGTATGAGTATTTTTACAGAGAATTCTAGAACTGGAATTGCTGGATGAAAGGGTTCAAGGGTATGCACACTTGAATGGATGATGATGCATTCCGAGAAGTCAAGCTCATGATGAGGGAGAATTTCTGGGGCAGGCTGGGGCAGTTTTCTAGGTTTACTCTCTATCCATAGGGCTGGGCTGCCTTGTGAGATGGAAGTGGTCCTTGCTTTGCCACAGAGCAGAGCACCAGCACCGAAGACTCAGACCGTACAACAGGGCTCACCCTTGCGGTTGCACATTCTATAGGTTTTGACAAATGTATAATGACACGTATCCTCCATGTAGTGTCACAAAGTAGTTTCACTGCCCTAAAAACTGTCTGTGTTCTGCCTGTTCATCACTCCCTCCTCCCAATCCCTGGCAACCACTGATCTTTTCACTGTCTCCATAGTTTTGCCTTTTTCAGAATGTCATACAGTTGGAATCATACAGTATATAGGATTTTCAGACTGGCTTCTTTCACTTAGTAACATGCGTTAAGTTTCCTCCATGTCTTTTCATGGCTTTAGAGCTATTTCTGTTTCGCACTGACTAATAGTCCATTGTCTGGAGGTCCCACCATTTATTTATTCATTCACCTACTGAAGGACATCTTGGGTGCTTCCAAGTTTTGGCACTTGTGAATAAAGCTGCTATAAACATCCGTGTGCAGGTTTTTGTGTGGACATAAGTTTTCAACTCCTTTGGGTAGAGAAAGGTCTTTTTCAGGAGATGCATCTGAAGCAGGAGCACTGTGTGTGTTGGCCAGGGGGATGAGGGGGGTGAGAAGGCCCTCCAGGCTGAGGAAACAGCATGAGCGAAGGCACAGGTGGAGGGGCAGCTGGGCGCACTCCCGTGGGGAGTGCACACAGCAGAGTCCAGGGTGGCGGGCAGGGTGAGGGATCACAGTGAGCTCTGTGGCTAGAGGCACAGGTGGATGCAGGCCACGGAAGACCTTGTTAAGCTACCCTAAGGAATTTGGACCTCATCTGTACCTGATGGGGGGCCATTTGAAGGTTTAGGGTGACCAACTCTCTTGGTTTTAACAGTGAAGGTGCTGCATCCCAGGAAACCTCTCCGTCCTGGGCAGACCAGGATGGTCGGTCATCCTAGTTTCAAGCAGGAGAGTGATATGGTCAGATTTGCTTTTTTTTTTTTTTAAAATAACTGCTTGTTGCGAGAATAATTTTAGATTCAGAGAAAAGTTGTAAAGATAGTACAGAGAATTCAGTATACCCTTCACCCAGTTTCCTCTGTTGTTAACATCTTACATACATATGGTACATTTGTCAACACCACGAGGTTAACATTGATGTTACTATGAACTAGACTTCAGACTCTATTCAGAGTTCCCCAGTTTTTCTACTAATGTCCTTTTTCTGTTCCAGGATCCTACATTTAGCAGGTTTGCTTTTAGAAAATAAACTGTGGCTGTGGTATGCAGAGTGGACTGGAGAGGCCCGGGTCTGGAGGCCAGGAACCCGAGAGGAAGCTGGGACAGAAGCCAGGTGGGAGATGTTGGGGGCAGGAATTCCAGCTGTTGCAGAAGGGGAGAGGGGGGGTAATACGGGCCCGAAGTTTAAGGAGGTGGACTTGACGGGACTCCAGGATTGACAGGTGAAGTCAAAATGTCACCATGTGTTGCTTGCTCCTACATTTTATCTAGTCGTCTATGTAGCTGATAACTATTGAGCACCTACCAGGTGGCAGGCACCGATGTTCTCCCGACACATAGCTGTGGGTTCCACCTGCCACCCTCACGCATCTCCAACTCTCTAGCCTGGTTTTCCCATTTCGCTGCCCCCCACAACTTCCGCCGCCTGTGAGTATGCTTAAACCAAACTCTACTCCTTAAAAGAGGTCCAACACTAAAAGAATTTTCACAGCCTGTCCTTCCTGCTGCCAAGAATATATACTACCAATTTCCAGTGGAAGCTCAAATGTTCCTTTGTAATAACCTGGCCTCTGAGCACAAAGTTTGAGGGGTCACCACAAGTTGGGAGTACACCTAGGGACCAACTGCCATGCTGCCCAGTGAGAGGGGCAGGGGGAGGCCAGTGATGGAGTTTGAGACCTAGGGGGTCTGCATGCATGCTCCCTTGGGTTGCAGCCCAGGTTTAAGAAAAAAACTCCAAAGAAATCCTGGTTGGCATGTTTCTAGCCCAGATGGAAGAGAAATCGGACAAACTGCTACAGGGTTCCAAAACCAACACATGAGAAGTGCTGCCAGCAAATTCGAGGTATGTTGGCATGAGCAGCAGAAGAGAAATGTATTCACCCTGTTGGAAAGGGGAAGACAAGAAGACGGACGGCTGTTGAGAGAAGGCAGGGTGCTCCTTGCCAACTGCAAAACGCCAGCTCTGGGGAGAATGGCTGCTTCCAAACGACTGAGCAGGACAGGCGTGAGCCAGGAGGAAGGGGTGCAGACAGCCAGGCGACAGGCATCTCGAGATGTAGGGCTTGTGGCTCATCAGCCTGGCTCCCCTCAGCTGTGCCCTCAGTCACTCAGCCCACCTTTCTGCTCTAGTTAGGGAGGGCGTCCCGTCCGCACATTCTTTCTTGCCCCAGCCCCTCCCTCATGCTGCTTCCCTCTCCTGAAACAGCTCCTCTCCTTCCATCCTCTGCTTATTCCACTCTACCCAACTTTGGGGGGCATTTGTTGCATCAGGGCACATCTCTGCATACCCTCCCTGCATTTTGGATATCTCCTGAATTACAAATCCCACATTATGAAAGGAGAAGCTAGAAAACTCATCTCTCTAGACTCCTGTGCCAAGTATTGTATGTGATGTGTCCACATGAGAATTGGGTTTGAGGCAGTGCCCCCATCAGGGGAGCCACAACGGGGTAGCAGAGACCCTTGGTTCCCAAGGATATAGAACTTCTGGTTTCCAGTGTAGAGGGTCCTATGGGCCTAGTGGCTGTGGGATCTTCTCTGAGAAACTCCTTTATGTGGTTGGGCACTCTATGGCTAATGCCTTCAGAGTCTGGCTCTCCTGGACATTTGTGGGCTCCCTAATAGCCTTGATTAAACTCCTTTTTTTTCCTTAAATGAACAAGAATGGATTCTGTTGTTTGCAACTAAGACTTGTGACTATTACACCATCTGTCTTAGTCATTTTGGGCTGCTACAACAAGATACCACAGACTGGGTGGCTTAGACAACAGACATTTATTTCCCACAGTTCTGGAGGCTGGAAAGTCCAAGATCAGGGTGCCAGCAGATCCAGTGTTGTGGAAGGCCCTCTTCCTGGTCTGCAAATGGCCATCTTCTCCTTGTATTCTCAGATAGCAGAGAGAGAGAGATCATCTCTCTTCTTATAAGGGCACTGATACCATTTATGAGAGCTCCACTCTCATGACCTAATCACCTGCCAAAGGCCCCACCTCCTAACACCATCACACTGGGGATTAGGCTTCAACACATGAATTCGGGGGAGACACAATCATTTAGTCCATAGCATCATTCTTCAAGAGCAACTGAAGAAATGACTTTTCTCCTACCCTGTCTGGGGCCTTCGATTCTGTAGATGTGCCTGTCTTCAAATGCCCCACCCCATTTAACATTAAATTGCCTGTGGTCTTCTAGTATTTGCAGTGGTTGGATCTGCCTCCTCACTGGGTTGGAACATCTGAAGGCAGTGAGCCTATCTTTTCTTCTTTTTGTCTTGTTTGCAGCATCTCACAGCCGGAAAGAGATTGAGAGCATGTTGGCCAATCCACCCATTCTACAGGCAAGGGGCTCGGAGTAGTGACCAGTGAGGTGACTGGCCAAGGGCTGAAGGGAGCTGGAACAGGAGAACCAGAGCCAGGCCTTTTCTTCTCATGGCTGCTGGGAGAGTGCTGAACCCATGTAGGGCTTTATGCAGAAGATAAAGGTGCAGAAGATAACATAAACCCATGTTTATGCAGAAGATGCATTGTGACAGTACTTGAATTTAAAATAGGGCCTTCTGAGGGGTTCAAAATGCTTTGTCAACCTGCAAGTTTCAGATTGTATAATTTATACTCCTGGGAAGTACAAAGATAGGAGAAAGGCTCTTCTATTTACGGTAGATAAAACTGAGGTCCCAAGGAATTGAAGTGATTTGCCCAAGATCAGTATCAAAGTTAGGAGTCTCCAGTTGCTTGGATTCCATGACTGTGTCAGGAAAACCATAGGATGTGGGTTCCAGTAATGGAAACACTTCCCAAGGTGCATTTGGGGCCTGAGAGCCCCCTGGATAACACTGATTCTTCAGGGGTTCCTAGCGGGGAGAGGCTGGAAAGCCCCTGTATTAGGTATCTGTTGCTGCTTAACATATTGCCCCAAAGCTTAGTGGCATAAAATGACACTGGTCATTCATTATCTATCACGGTTTCTGTGTGTCAGGAATTTGGGAACGACTCAGCTGGGCGATCGTAGCTCAGCGCCTCTCATGAGGTTGCAGTCACAGGGTGCCTGTGGCCGGGTCATCTTGAAGGCTCCTCCACTGACATGTCTGGTACTCGGCTGGGAAACCGGCATTGCTGGGGCCCCCAGGCATCTCTCTCTCTTTCTGTCCCTATACAGTCTCTCCAGCAAGGTGGTGTCAGGATGGCTCAAGGTTCCAAACATGCATGTCTGAGAGAGAGCACCAGGCCTTGCCTCAGAAGTCACCCAGTGTCACCTCCACTGCACTTTGTACTTCAGTGAGTTAGAAGTGAGTTATTGAGCTGGCTGTATTCAAAGCAAGGGAAATTAGACATCATCTCTTTATGGGAAGAAAGTCATGAATTTGTGGCCATGTTTTAAAACCACCACACACTCCAGAGAGTGAAGTGATTTTCCCCAAGTTATGTGGCTGATGGGTTAGCAGGACTAGAACAGGAACAGGAGACACAGCAGCTCATTGTCTTCTTAATGACCTGCACCAAAATATTGAGACATTAGCTGATATACGCACCCTGTGTTCATCACAACATTATTCACAAGAGCCAAGACGTGGAAGCAACCCAAGTGACCATCAACCGATGAATGGATAAAGAAGATGTGGTATATATACACCATGGAATACTATTCAGCCATAAAAAAGACAAAATTGTGCCCTTTGCAACAACATGGATGGACCATGATGGTATTATGCTGAGTTAAATAAGACAGAGAAAGACAAATACTATATGATTTCACTCATATGTGGAAGATAAACAAACAAACAAACACGGAGATACAGAGAACAGATTGGTGGCTACCAGAGGGGAAGAGGTGGGGGGAGGGTGAAGGGGGTAAAAGGGCACAGGTATATGGTGACAGATGGAAACTAGACTATTGGTGGTAAGCATGATGCAGTCTATACAGAAGCTGAAATATAATAATGTACACCTGAAATTTACGCAATGTTGTAAACTAAAGTGATCTCAATAAAATAATATTTAAAAAAGTAAATAAATGGTGGTGAGGATGTGCAGAAAAAAAATTGAGAGAGAGCCAAAGAAGGGGCTCTGATGTGGGGGGTTTTCTCCAGGGTGTTACCTCATTTTTAAGCTGTTGTAAATCCTCTGGGGAATAAGAGACCTGAGTATAGCTAAACAAACAAACAAGCAGACAGACTAACATACCCTTCATGAATGACTGCTAGTAATAACTGTGCTAATGCCCCTTCACATTTGTATAACGTGATCTAGACACACACTGAACAACTTGGCAAAGATCATATAGCAAGTCAGGTCAAAAACGGAACTATAACCAGAGTGCAGGTGTCCTTGTTCTTGATTTCTCTTTGCTCTGCGCGTTGGCAAACTTCCCTGGATAGCCTGTCTACTACCTTATGAGAATATTCTCATGTCGTCTTCCCTCAAAATAGCAGCAGTGGCCCCCATCACTGACTCCTAGGCAGCTATAGGCAGGATGACACCAGGCAGCTGGACCCTGGCTGTTACTGAGCAGAAAGCACTGGAGACAGCTCCCAGATCTCCAGATTCAGAAACCGAGGCGGGGTAGGCTGGTGGGATGTTGCTTAAGTCCTCTGATGAGCCCTGAGAAGGCTGGCATTCAAACCCAGGTCTCTTAATGTAAAATCCAGATTGTTTTCTCCCCCATCTTGGATTCCTGTGTGTTTCTGAAATGAAAAGCAAACTGGTTTTGAAAAAGGAGCTTGGATTTAATTACTCATTCGTTTGCTCCCTGCAGAGACTCTGGAAGAGTTATTACTTTGGGCAACTTACCAAATCAATTAGTCAACATGCAATTATTGAGCACTCTCTGTTTGCCCAGCATTGTGCTAGACATGGGTGATACTGAATGTAAAATCTTGGGTTATACCAAGTTTGTAGTGATGGTTCCTGGCTTCAAATAACTTTACGAACCAAACTCCACAAAACATGCCGTTTAACCAAGTATTGATCACATGGATGGCACAAAATGGTCTAATTTCACAGAAATCACACCTTAACCAGTACTTTCTAGGAAAAACAAATAATTAATAGTAGTGTGCTTTTATAAAAAACACACATACATATGACGGCAGTGAACTTAAGCACCATTGGAAAGTCTGAAATGTGTGGCAGCCTTCTAATTAAAAAGATTATTTCCTGCAAACTCAGATGGAATATCCTTCCCTTGCTTCTATTTTTTTTTCTATAAAACAAACTCTCTGCAAGAAATGTGAAATTTATTATGAGAGGGAACATGCTAACTTTCCAAACATCCCAGTCGGTCTGAGAAAACGAGGCAACGATGACTTGGAAAACACCTCCCTTCGCACACACACCCATTCACACGTGTCCAGGCACGGCCCATCAGCTTGGCGAAAGTCAGTCCCTCGGCAGACGCACAGCAGGGGGTACATCTGGTGAATCAGAGCAATGCAGATTAAAATCACCTATGGGTCTCCTGCTCCCCCAACCAGACTAATCCAAACTCCAGCTTTGTCTATCATACATCCTCCACGACTTTTCCCAGCCAAGGTTTAAATGACTCAAGTTCCACCATGTTCCCCAGAGGAGTTATACTGCCGCCAAATAGAACGAACTCACCATTTGGAATTTTTTTCCCTTTTATTGAATCTGATTTTTCCTTTCCTTCTTTTCCTACTGTCATGTTCTTGCTGGATCCCTTTGGACCACCCACTGTGCCTGCTCTTCAAACATGTAAACTGGAATTTCCCAACATTATTTGGTCTGTGACACACTTTTGAATTGTCGGTAATCATGCCTGTGGCACTGGGGTCCCATCTGTTAGATTCAGACACACTCCAGGTCCAGCCATCTGTCTAACCACGCTGTTAATTCTCTAATATGCACACATATAAACATCACCTCTTTGTGCCAGGGTCCCATCATGTCTACTCTCAACCCCCGAGCCAAATTGAGCACAGTGAAGTAAGAAAACCCAGAATGTGACAAAATAGGAAGTATGTCTTTGAGACCTAGAAAAAAGTTAGGCTGCCCCAGCTGAGAATCACTGTCAAGTACGAATTTAAAAAAAGTGAAACCTCTAATTCACTTACTTTTTCCCCTTGGGCATTTTTACTCTTTCTTTTAAAATTCTTGCTGCTTCAGTTTGGAATTCTACTATAATTTTCTAAGTCCTCCTTCAAAACCTTAAGTCAAAAGCAACGGTGCTTAATTATAGGCAAATAGAATCCTTTGGCTGTTTAAGTCAATCATCATATAGGAATACCAGAAATAAGCCTGATAATAATATTTACTATCTATTGATAAAAGTATCAAAACATATGTAGTCTCATTTAATTGCAAGAGGTTGTATAGAGCCCATTGCATAGGTGAGAAAGTGGGGCTTAGAGATGTTAAGTCATTTGTGACAGTCATAGGCCTGGAATTGGAGTTCCCAAGAACTGGAGAGCATAACCACTACCAACACTCTCTCCTGCTCTCTAGACAAAATCATCTTGGAATGACCAAGGAGAAGGTAGAGATGGGGGTGGGGTGGGAACCAGACACACCCGCACGACTCGGCACTGCTGAGCTTCTGCTGTTCCACCACATTGCACGTAGAACAATATGTGTCAGATGCATTTTCGGTTCCCAGTGACAGCTGTTATGCCCAGATTTACTCATGTGCACGTGACTCACATAGATGTCACAACACTGCATCGGCCGGGTCTAAGTCATCAGGTATAGACGGTCATGGGGAATGAGGACTTTGCATCCAGACCTGGGCCCAGGGGACACTGTTGCACAACAATGTCCTTTTGTGGTTTGCTTTTCCTTTTGAAAGTCTCATCAGAGCTGACAATGATGTCAGTGGCTCCATCCTTTGCTGTGACTGATGTGCCAAACACATAGTGAACCACAGTGTCTGTGTTAGTGACCCAGAGGTGCCTCCCTGGGGATCAACAGAGAGAGCTCTGATCCCGGGGCCACCACTTCACTTCTTTTTAGCACTCTGTTCTTTGTGCTTCAATTCCCTAATCCATACAACAGTATATGCTATGTCTTCTCGCCCAAGGATGTTGCCCCCAAATGACAAGACAGAAGTACCCTGCTGTTCTTGCTATTTCGGTCCCATTGATTCTCCACCAGGAGGAAGGATGTAGCTCTGTGCTTCACATTCTCCTTGAAGCCTCCTCAAGACTCTGAACCTTCTGCCAGTCACAGGAGGCTAGTTCTGAGGTCATGCGGCTTCTCACGTGCATCATCTCTGAGCATCTAAATTCCACCCTTTCTAGCTTCACGACTCAGCTCAAATTCTGAATCTGTGGCTTGGTGTCAGTCATAAGTTCTGGGACCATCTCAGCTATTATGCCTTCAAATGACCTCTGCCTCATCTCCTCTTTCCTCGCCTTTTGAAACTCTGCTTAGACATATCTTGGACCTTTCACTCCATCCTCTATGGCTTTTCATCTCTTGTACATTTTCTTTGTCTCTTTGTCTCTCTGGGCTGCATCCTGGTTAATTTCTCCACTTCTGTCCTCCAGATCACAGAGTCTCTCTTTGTGTGGTGTCTGGTCTGCTGTTAATTGTATCCACTGAGTTTTTAATTTCTATTTTATTTCCAGACTTTTATTTTCTAGAAGTTCTGTTTTATTCTTTGACAAATCTATTATCTTTTACTCATATTTTAAAGATTCTCTTCCGTTTATTGAAAAACATTTATATTCTCTTTGATCATTCCCAAACCAGAAGTTTCTGCCAGTTGGTTCTGCTGTCTGTCGTTTCTGCTGGCTCTTGCTCTTGGTGCCTTGTTTCCTTATATCTGTGGTGATTTTTAACTGTGAGCATCTCATCTTCCTTAGAAATTGCTGGAAATTCTTTGAGGCCTAGGGAAAAGGTGAATTCCTTCAGAGAAGATTTGGGTGCCTGTTAGTCATCTAGTCTGGGATCCCCTTAATCTAAATTTTCTGCCTAGTTTTTTCCGGGTCACCCATGCAAAGTGAATTCAGGCTACAAATATACAAGAAGCCTGGCTTATAGTTTTCAGAAGAGATATTCTCCCCTTCACTCCAGTGCCAAGATTCAAGATAAGCAATTTTCCTTGCAGGTGTTACCTGCTCCCCAAATCTGGGAAGGGGGTTGTGTATATTTCTAGTCCTTCCTTACACTAAGGGTATGGCCCTGGGAAGTTCTAATGTTAAGGGATGTCTCCTAGTAGATGGTCCACCTTGGGCAGACCTGGGTTTGGTCTCTTGCCCACAAAACCTCATCAGGCTCCAAACATATCAATTCTCAAGTTGACTAGATCCAGAAAATTCCTTCAAAGCAAATTCTGGCTTCAGTGCTCTTCTCACATTCTGAGTTGTGCCTTCATTTATTTTTTTGACTAGAGTATTCTGTACTTTCTTGCTAACTCATGGAGGTATTTGAAGATATTAAAAAATATTTTCCCTGCATTTTTAGTTGTTTTGAGCAGGAGAGCTAGTCTGGACACCTAGTCTACCGCCACACTGCTGGAAGCAGTAATCTCAGTTTCAATCCCACCTTTTCTAGAAAGCATTCCCAACCTCTTCAGAGCTTCTTCCTCCCTAGAGCCTCATCAGGATTTAACTAAGTTAGGCAGTTGGCATTGGAGACAGCTGACCTTTCATTAACAGATGATGGACTGTCCCAGCTGGGAGCCATCACCTGGGGTTTTTTCCTTTCCATCGTATCCAAGACCCAGAGCAATGGACACCAGGATGGTATGCCTCTCATTCTCCCTTCTTCCTCATGTGCTACATTTTACATTTCCCGGTTCCTCTGGTTCCTCTCAGTTTGCTCCCCTAAGTAAGTGAACAACATTATGACTGTCACCAGGCTGAAGTCACCCCCTCTATTTTATTTGGGTCTCAACAGAATACTTTCTCATGAGCCTGAGGAGAGCCAACTCAATTTTCTGAACTGAAGGAAACAGTGGGTCTGGGGCAGTATAATTACATATTCACATGATTATAATGTGTAGGCACTGTGGAGACCTCTGTGTTAAAGAACAAACTGATGCTTCAAATTCTAAATGTGAAGAAAGAAAGGTTAATTCAACAAATATTAGTCCACTATATGACATAACCACTGTGCTATGTAGAGAGTTGTCATTCAATTAGAAAAATGTAAGAGCCTTGCCTGAAATCTTTCCAAGATATTCAACATTTGTTCATGCAAAAAAAATCCTTTGGGTACCTACTACATGCCAGACACTCTGCTAGTCGTGGAGTCTAGTGGTGAACAAAACAGACGTGGTCTTTGTTCTTCTAGGGCATGCAGTGTATGTGTACGTGATGGGGGTTGGAACATGAGGCTAGACAAATGTGAGGGTAGGGAGTGTAGTGTGGATGAGGGATCAGCAAGAACAGAAGGGAGCCAATGCTTTCTCAAAAATACCTACCCCCAGGGCCTACTCTCCGACAGCGTGTATAGCCTGGGCATAGGTATTTTTTAAGGTTCCCCAGGCTATTCTAATGCCTTGCCAAAGTTGGGAACTATGCTTTGATCAATAATTTAGGACAGAATTTCCAGAAAGGGATTCTGAGGATGGATCACAGGAGTGCAAAGATCTCTGTCCACTCATCCCTCATAGCTGAGCCAGGTGTGGGGCGGACAGAGGCCCCATGGATGTCACCACCCCAATGAGCAGCCTCATCTGTTTTCCTCCTGGTGCCATAAGAAGGTTAAGCTTCCTATTGTGCCATAATGTGAAAAAGGTTGAGAGGTCTTAAATTGAAATATCTGTACCACGGGATTTGGTTGAGATCAGCAGTGTGATTTAGTGAAAAAATTAAGAATTTGGGGGGGCCGGGCCGGTGGCGCAAGTGGGTAAGTGCGTGCACTCCGCTGCAGTGGCCCGGGGTTTGCCAGTTCGGATCCCGGGCCCGCACCGACGCACCACTTGGCAAGCCATGCTGTGGCGGCGTCCCATATAAAGTGGAGGAAGATGGGCATGGATGTTAGCCCAGGGCCAGTCTTCCTCAGCAAAACAAGGGAGGATTGGCAGATGTTAGCACAGGGCTGATCTTCCTCACACACATACACCAAAAAAAAAAAAATTTTTTTTAAATTAAGAATTTGGGGTCATCTAGACTTAGGTATCCCCACTTAGCCACCGACTTACTATGTGAGCTTGAGGAAGTTATTTAGCTTCCTTTGGCCTCAGTTTCCACATTTGTAAAATGGGAATATCATCTACTTTGCATGGTTCTTATAAGGATTAGAAATAATGCCTGTAAAGCACTTAGCCCAGGAGGTGGTCCGTATAGGCAGGTGTTTCGTACGTAGTAGCCATTATCATTGATGTGGTTACTATTGTTAGAGAATTCTACCCAAACTTTCACCAGGACTAGAGCCAAAAAATTAAGAATGAAAAAGAAAAAGATGGAGTTGGGCAGAAACATGGGGAATGATTCCCCTCAGATCTCTCTGTTGTAGATTGTCCCATGTGTCTCTCTTTAGGTCCTCAGTGGGTTCCAAGATTGGTGCACTGGGAAGTATTCATGGAGACATTTCTGCCAAAGCCTGCTGCTCCTGGCTCCTCCTGGGGCCTCCAGGGCTTCCTGCATTTTCCTGATTGGAGGGAGTTTAAAGGTCATTCTCCTCTCTGGGCTGAGTCTGGGGGCTGTGGGCCTGTCCTGGAGTTGCCCTGGGTCTTCCAAGCCAGGCTTCCTAGGGTCAGGAGAGGATGGATGAGAAACTGGGCAGAAGCTGCAGACGCTGACCAGGGCCTGATTCTCCTCCCTGGGACACAAGAGAAGGAAGGAGACACGCAGAGACCTTGCTCTAGGCCTGCTGCTAAAGCTGTGGGTTCCAGGAAGGATTCAGCCTCAGGGCAACTTCCTGAGGAATGACAGTACTGAGACTGCAGGCTTCCGGGACAATCAGGTCTCCTGCCCAGACACTGACTGGAGATGTCCTTAGGGTGATGATGCCCTGAAAATTAGATGTCAGCCCGGATGCCGGGACACCTGCTCTACGCCTGAAGGGACTATTGGAATGTATCCCAAGGGAGCAACGGGTGCTCGCTTTGCAGAAGGAATTTTTCACATCACGCCCAGATTTGTGTCAAAGGTGAGCTGGCCCTCTACAGTCCGTTTAGAAAGTTATCTGTGGATTGTCTCTGTCCTCTTCTCATTTCTCCTTTCCTACCGATCTCCAAGACCCTCAGCTATTCTCCCGACACATCCTTTGCTTCTCTCTTGGCCTGTTTCTCCTTCTGTAACATGAGGAAGATGATAATGATACCACCTACACAGATGCTAACTCAAACCCATAAATGGCACAGCTGAGGCTCCAGTCCACACTGTAGGACCCCCTACTGTGCTACTGCCCAGACCAGACTTGTCTCTTCAAGAAGACGCTTAGCACCTTGAAGGCAGGGACTGTCTCCTGTGTCCCCTGCAGCCCTCACACTCACCTCCTGTTGGAAACAGAACCAGCCACAAGTATTTCCTGTGGGCCTGCTCATAACAGCCTGCCAGAGAGGACAACCTTCAGCCTCTCCTGCCTTCACAGAAACCCAAGGCTCTCTCGGCTCCTTCTTGCAATAAGGCTGCTGGGCAGAGGAAGGCCCTTCGGCCAGGGGCATCCAGGCCAGAAGGGGTTCCCTCCTGTGGGGCATTCATTGGGGAAGGGACTCACACCTGGCTGAGTCAGGCTACAGCCCCCACCTGACTCAGGAGTGTCCTCCCATTTACGTGTCACCACCCTGGTGGTTTCCAGGAGCTGATCTGTGGACAGTGCATTTGCATCACAGCCTTTATTGGCCTTTCTCATCCTTCTTCCTCTTCCTCTTTGATGGTCTGTGTCCCAGGATCCACATATGGTTCATTTTGGTATTCAAAAAAATGTTCCTGGCCAGAGGGTTCCGGCTTCCAGGAAGGCTCGCTCTCCCATCGCGTGTGGGAGTCGGAAGCTGACCCAGGGGGCCTGCCTGTGGTCAGGCTGTCTGCTCTCCCTCCTCCTGGAGGCTGTTCTCTTTGACTCACCTCTTCTTCCAGTGTGAGTTATTCTTGCCTTGACCAGCCAGACCTCATGGGAAGAAGTCTTGGAGAAGCCCATAACTTCTAGTTAGCTGAAAAGACACCTCAAGAGGACTTGGATGTGACCATGGCCAAGACTCCCTCCATGCCAGGCCTTTCCCCTCACCTGCCCAAACCTATGGGTTGGTCTAGGCCTGAGATTCCACACTTGATTTGTAACCCATTTAACCTTCTGATAAATACTGAAATCCCATGACTTCTCCTCCTGCCACCAAAGGATACTCTGAACAGCTCCAATGAAGAATGATAATTATTTCACATATGTTACTTCATTTGGCCCTGTAGATAGAGTCTCTCTAGGCGCATGCCCACTAGCCAAGAAGATTTTGTAGAGCTGTCCTTTCTGTCTCTTAATATGCGAAAACAGTAGAGAGTCTTTCATTCTTCCCATTGAATGTCTGACAAGCATTTGTGAAAGGACAGGTGCTCCTCCCTCACCCCATGCCCTGCTTCCTGGAGAAAGGAGGCCAGGGCAATGGGGCACTGGGAGATGTGACTCCAGGCAGAGAGGAGCCCCAGAATCTCATGTCCCCAGGAGCTGTGCTGGGAGAGGCCAGCTTGGCCGTGATCACAGGATCCAAGGGCTGCTCACATCCTCACCCATCCTCTTCCCTCCCCTGCCCTCAGACCAGTGGGGTCA
Source organism: Diceros bicornis minor (assembly GCF_020826845.1). Classification (NCBI taxonomy): domain Eukaryota; kingdom Metazoa; phylum Chordata; class Mammalia; order Perissodactyla; family Rhinocerotidae; genus Diceros; species Diceros bicornis. The sequence goes on along the minus strand of NC_080753.1, from coordinate 21,280,537 downwards.
GAATGAGCAGAGAGGGCCTGAGACCCCATATGGGAGGCCAAGAGAAGGAAGCCACAGAGGGAGAAAAAAGGGCCTCCCACACCCCTGTGGACTCCTTACAGGACAGAAGATAAGATTCAACCTTGCAGTCGAGACTGTTGGGTGCATTTGGGGACTCCCTGTACAAGTTGACTAACAGTAGCAAGGTTGATACACCTCCCATTAACGTCAGAGCCTCTGATTACATGTTTTTCACACCACATTTTATTCCCCACCCACCCACATGGGGATTTCAACACGCCTGTGTCCCTCCCCCAAAATAACACAAAGCCTACAGCTCTGATAGTCTTTGTTCTTTGATCCTTGAGAAAGTCCTGGGTCTCCACAGCATTGCTTTCTCAACCACATCATGGCCTTGGTTTCCCCAGGGTTTTGCAGATGAGAAGTGCCTTGAAATTGCATATCTAGATCCCCTTGTCTACACCCCTCACCCTTGAAGCTGCACCCGCCACCCCCCGCCCTCCACACGGGCAGCAGCCTTGCCACAAATCACACAGCCTCTGTTCTTTCTGCTTCCCACTGGCCATGGCCTTCACAGAGACCAAACAAAACTGAAGACCACAAGCTGTATCTATAACTTATGATCCCTGTCCCTATTGAAGCCCCTGAGCCACCAATCAGCCCCCACCCCCCTAATCCAGTGCCTCTCTGCTGATGAAGTGTTTGAGCAATAAAATAAATAACACGCTATTTGATTATAAGCCAAAGTCTAAAATAAATATCCATGAGTCCATTCTTGTATAAATAAATGACTGAATAAATAAATAAATGGAGGAGAAGAGACAAATTTTCCTACAGAACTCCAAATAATATGTAAATCCTCCCTCCCCCAGGAGGACAAGCTTAGTCTCTCCCACCTTGGAGCATGTAGACTGCACATAGCGACTGGCTTCCAGAGAACAGAGTATGGAAAGGGGGAAGGGTCACCTTACGGTGGAGAAACCTGGCAGACACCACCTTGGCCAGGTGATCAAGGTTGACATCACCAGTGCTAGGTCATGTTGACAGCATGTGCCCCCTGGCATGATGCAATGAGAAGGGCACTTCACACTGTGGTTTTCTCCCAAACCATAGCCCCAGTCTAGTCATGAGAAAATATCAGATAAACCCAAATTAATGGGCATTCTACAAAATACCCAGCCAGTACTCTTCAGAAGTGTTGAAGGTCATGGAAAACAAAGAAAGACTGAGGAACTGTCACAGCCAAGAGGAGCCTAAGGAGACATGATGACTAAATGCATTGTGGTATCTTGGATGAGATCCTGGAACAGAAAAAGGACACTAGTAAAAAAATCTGGTGAAATCCAAATGAAGCCTGGAATGGAGCTAACAGTAACGTACCAATGTTTCTTAGTTTTGACACTCGTACCACGGAAATGTAAGATGATAACAACAGGGGAAACCGAAACTGGGTGAGAGGTAGAAGGGAACACTCTGTACTATTTTGCAACTTTTTTGGTAAATCTAAAATTATTCCAAAATAAAAAGTTTATTTGAAAAGATGAGGTGGGCTAAACCAGGACATCTCTTTCTTTTGTGTGTGTGCTTTATTATACACTTACTATGTAAAGACAATCTCATTATACAGGATTTGAACTAACAGAAGTTTACAGAACAAAACCTGAAAGTCTCCCTTCTGTCCTGTATCCCTGCCTTCCACTCACCTCCTCAGGGCTAATAATATCAGTTATGGCTCAAACCTGGGAATTGCTTACCATGTGCCAGGCTTTGCCAGAAATGCTTTATCTCTATTGAGCGATTGAACTTAATCTTCATAACAATCCGTTGAGGTAGGCACTGCTAGTCTTATTTTAAAGATAAGGAAGCTGAGGCACATGGAGATTAAGGACGTTGGCCAGAGTAGGTCATGGGTAGTAGAGCTGGGATTGGAGCCCAGGTAATCGAGTGCCAGCATCCATGCTTGAGCCCCTTAGAGAGAGATACCGCTTCCACTGTTTGCACACAACCCTTGTATACACACGCACACACACACGCCTTTTCATTGGGACTGTTGTTGGCAACTTACTTTTTTTCTTAACAGCACGTCTCAGTCCTGCCGTGGACTCACCCCATTGGCACTTCTCAAAACCACACTGTGTGGTACCTCTTGCTACGCATCTCACTTTTTCCTCAACAGAATTGCACTAGTGGTATCCATTTCTGTATCATCCACGGGTCCGGTACGTGATATGTAGTGAGTGAATCAGAAAATTATATCACTCTCGCTCCTAAAAAAGTCTAACTATTCAAGGCGATATTTTATCCCAGGACCTCCCAGCCCTGGCTGCACAGCAGAATCACCTGGGAACTCTAAGTAAATACAAATGTCTGAGGCACCAGTTGAATCACAGTCTCTTGGGTTTGTCCCACACATTCACATTTTCAAAAAGTTCCCTTGGTGATTCTAATGCACAGCAAGGGAAGAGAGCCAGTGGGCTAGTGAGTTACCACCGCAGAGTTATCACAAACACCTGAACCGGATTCTTGCCTTCTTAAGAGAATGCCTGGTGATAAATTCGTGTCAAAGAAGGGGTCATGTCCAGTTTCTGTTCTCTAATCCAGGGCTTCTCAAATTGTAACATGCACATGAATCACCTGGGATGGTGTTAAAATGCAGACTTGGATTCGGTAGGTCTGGGGTGGGGCCTGAGACCCTGCATTTCTAACAAGTTCCCAGAGGATGTTGATGCTGCTGGTCCAGGGACCACACTTTGAGTAGCAGGCTTTACACGTAGTCTCAGTAGCTGGGGGCCTTCCGGCTACTCCCTAAACTTAGGCTCTGAAATGTTTGCTTGTTCCTTGGACAAGCACCCAGCCACCCTCGCAGAAAACTCAGCTCAAGTATGGTTGAAGTGAAACAAAAGCTCTGAGGAGAAATGGCAAATGTTTACTGGGAGTTAGAAAACAAAACCAAGTAGTAAAGCAAGAATGTGACAACTCCTAAAGCTTAAAAAAAACTAAAACCACCCAACCAGGAACTTCAGGGCCCCTTCCAGTTTTAACAGTCTCGATTTGACGTCCATGCGAATGTCAGCTAAGATCCATCAGGAGCGCAGTTTCCTCCCGCAGACCAGGGGCCTCGTTGCTGCTGCTCCAGCCGCACTCTGTGCTCCATCAGTGGGATTTACGCATATGGAACCGAGCGTGGAATTGGGCCCATTACATTTAACTTCCTATATCTGACATATTTAATACCTACTTTTCAAATAAATGAAATCCCTATTTAGTCCTGGCCTGCAAAGGTGCCGTTGGTTAAGGGACTTTTCATGGGCAGTTCTGTCTGCGCAAGGTGGTTCTGTCAGACCCAGCAGCCTCTTGAAGAGCGTGCAGTGACCAGAGTCTTCCAGAAATCAGGGGACAAGGTTATAGAATAATGGAACGACTTTAAAGTAAACGGGCAAATGCATTTTTTAAAAATCTCACTAAAAAAAGAGTTGCTTCGTGTCAGAATTATAATCACTCACACTTAGAAATGTATGTGTCTCAGAGGTGGAGCGGGAGAAGCTTCTAGAAAGCACCAGATATATGCATCTACCTTCATTATGTGCCATTACAGAGAGGTTCATGGGTCTTGAGTTTGTAAATTGTAATAGTATAGTTATAAGGTGGCCCAGCTTTGATTGATCCTCCAGGTCCTCACTGATATTCTGAGCTGATCATCAATGACTTAGCTCAGGGGACCAGGGATTGGGAGTGGGCAGTTGAGGCTGGAGGTCAACACCAACATACACCCCACTCTTACCCACTGGCTACCTGGCCAGCGGATACTGAGGGAGACATAACACAGGGTATCTGGGCTGGGCCAGCGCTGGGACTGTAGAAACTAGAGCTCCTGGGGAGAAGAGGGAGGCAGCCCCACACCCTGTCCTCCACCCCAAGGACCCATTGGCAAGAGCTCATCTGCATGGGGTCTCTTGGTTGGGGCTGATGGGGAAGTGGCATGTGCACAAGTCAGGGGGTATCTAGGAGGAGAGAAAAATAAAGATAATGAAGGAGACATTGCATGTTTCCTAGTCTTTGTGTGTGTGTGTGTGTGAGGAAGATCAGCCCTGAGCTAACATTCATGCCAATCCTCCTCTCTTTGCTGAGGAAGACTGGCCCTGGGCTAACATCTGTGCCCATCTTCCTCCACTTTACATGGGAGGCCGCTACAGCATGGCCTGACAAGCGGTGCATCGGTGCGCGCCTGGGATCCGAACCCAGGCTGCCAGCAGCGGAGCGTGTGCACTTAACCTCTATGCCACGGTGTGTTTCCTAGTCTTGATGGAGGGATGGAGAGAAGCTGAGAAGCTCTTTTCAAGACCTGCTCTGTGAGCTCCCACAGCCCAAGAACTGCTGCCTCTCAACACAGTGACAGGATGGGGAGGCGGGGTCAATCATTCTCTCCTTTCATTTGCAAAACTCAGACTCTCTAGCCAGAGTCACCATCCTGCAGTTGGAGAGGGCGCGTCACGGCAAAGCCTGTCTTTAAACCCAGTCTCTGGGTTTGGAGTCCCGGCACTGGCCAGGGAAGGTGAAGTGGGGGTCGAGTGCCATTATAGTGTGTGGTGGGAACTATGTGTGAAGAATTTGATTCTCTGCTTTCTGGTATTCCCTTTTGGCCACTCACCTCAGTCCAGCACACAGTGGAGCTTCCAAGAGCAGAATACTTAGAGAAGTAAAAGAGAACCTGGAGAAAAATTCAGTTGTGGTGTTGTTGTTGCTGTCAATGTGCTCAAAACCTCAGTTCAAGTTCAAGCTCAGCTCAGCTGTCATCCGGGCTGGTCCTCTTACCCTCCCGCACGGTTGCGTCATGCCACGACTGCCTGGATGTCAGTACTGAGGCTGCATCGGTCCCTTCCTTGTTCCTTCTGCTGCTGGGGCTGCTGGAACCATCTGCGCGGCTCCCGCCTGGAAGACAGATGGACGGAGTGCTCCTCTCCGCACCCAGCCCCACCCCCACCTCAGCCCCGACACAATAACAAACAGCCCTGTAAAAAGCACTTACATTTATGAACTGTTTATAAATTTACTGACATTGATTTATGACCCTTGGCTGGACCTGACATTAGACTCTTTAGGGGTATTTCTTTCTTTCTTCTTTTCTTTTTTGGATTTTTTTAAGTGTTAATGTTACAGTTCACATTCTTAATATAGCCACACGCCAGGAACTAGCCGGAAGACAGCTGGGAGCCCAACCAATGACCCATGGGCAGGAATAGAGACTGGACTTATGCCGGGGGAGCTGGGGCTGGTGGAGAAAGCTGCTCCTGGTCGGTTCAGGGACAGGCTGTCACTCTAGAAGAAGACCCCTAAGAGGCCAGCCAGCTCTCAGGGGCAGTTGGGGAAAGCAGGAAGAGGACAAACTGGATCTAGAACTGTGTGGACATTACTGTTTCCTCGATGTGTGACATTAGGCAAGTGACTTGACTAACCTGGGCCTCAATTTTCTCATCTATGTAATGGGGACAGTAACACCGACCTTGAATGGTTGTTACAAGAGAACATGAGGCAATATTTATAAAATACCAACTGTGCCTCCCCTAGATAGGTGCTCAGTGAATGGTGATGAGCATTATGGTGTGAAAGCTGGTCTGTGCTGGGCACCCCGGGCCCTGGAGAACTTGTCCAAACAAAGCTTAGTCAACAGTGACTTCCCTTATTACTTATTAACGAGTTTTGTGTGAAGTTTGGGGTGGGAGTGTGCCATTAGTCTCTTCAATGGAGGTGTGACCGGGTTGCTGCACAGGATAGTGGCCAGTCCAGACTCCTCTTCCCGGCTGTGAAGATTCTAGAGGGGTTTGGAGGAAAGTAAGAATGAAGAAGTTCCTTCCACTCCCAATTGCTCTGCCCGCCCCCACACACCAAGAAAAACAAATATTACTTTCGTTGTGTCACTAAACTTCAATTATTACCTGTATCATCTGCGTCTCCCTATGTCCACTAAGAGAAGAAGGAACTAACACTTACTGAACATCCTCAATTGTCAAGAATTTGGCAGGATTGCTCTTATGTTAAATCTCACATAACCCTCTGAGGTGGGTATTGTTCTCCTATTTCACCGATAAGGAAAGTGCGGTTCAGAGACATTAAAGTAATTTGCCCATGATCACACAGCTAGTAAGTGGCTAAGACAGAAACCCAGCCTGACTCCTAACCAATCCGTTGTCTCCAAATCTCCTCTCTCTCTATATGTATGTGAAAAACAAGACAAAATACTGACTGAGGGTCTCTGAGCTCCTTGTGATGTGTGAAAACCGGCCAGAGCACCGCATGTCCCTTAGAGCAGAGAAGTTACTCGTGCCCGCTCAGCTGCCGTAATGGAGACAGACCACACCGTTCACCACGCAGCCTTTCTGGGCCTAAAAGAAGAGCAGGAAAAACAAAGACAAAAGCAAAAACCTCCGGCGCCCTTTCCATGAGGCCGAACCCTCAGGCAGTGACCCTCTTGGACACCAGGTGGCGCCCGAGTAAGGCCAAACAGGGAGTTTGAGGACGGGCTGATTTCGGAGGGGAAACAGCGTCCACAAACTGTCAGAATGGGTTAAGGTAACTGCCAGCGAAAGAGTGGTGTCCTGTCTCTGGTGGGGTAGCATTTTGGTGAGAGCTTACGTGAGGGCGCCCTCTCTCAACACTAAGCCACCGCGGCCAATCTCCTGCTGTCCAAGGCAGAGTGACCGGGCAGGGGTTGTGGGCGCAGGGCCCAGGGCCCTGCCAGGCAGGCGACAGAGACAGAACATGGGAGGTGTGTGATGAGGAGGGCTCCTTCTTTTTATCTAAGAGGCCCTCTTCTGACTTAGAAGAAGGAAACATCCCCTCAGCCCCTCCTCAGCTCTGGGTGGCCCTTCATGGCACCTGGGTGACACCAGCAGATGTACATGGTTACATCAGAGGAGTCCTCCTTAGACCCCAAGCTTCTAATCACAGTCGAGGGAGGTAAGGAGAAGACTCTGACACGGGGGCTGCCCCTCGGAAGCTAGGCCCTTCTGTCCATGGCCCCGTCGCTTCCCCATTGTCCACGGAACCTTGATTCTTGATTTCAGTGTGGTACACTGTTTGAGTGAAAACGTGGACCTGTGGGGTCCGGGGGACATGGACAAGCCAAAAACCTTAGCAACACAGCTCAAGTGGAGCAAGGAATAACTTGGTGTGTCACTGTCACCCCCTCCCTGCCCCCACCCCCTCACTACTGGGACTCGCTCAATCTTTCCAAGACATGTCAATTTCAGTTTTTTCTCATAAATCATTGAAAATAATCTAGAAAGCCCAATATTCAGCATGGTATTTCCCAATCAGCTTCTCTCAGCCGGAAGTGGGACAGAAGTCCTCCATCGGGCCAAATAAACTGGGGTTTGGTTCAGATGATAAGGTCTCCCATGGTACATCTTATCTTCCTAGGGCTGGGGGCTGTTGGGAAGGGGAGATGGCTCTCTTCTACCCATGGAGCACCAACAGGGACAGGCCGCCTGCCGCCTCAGCTTTCAGCCTGGAGACTCTTGTGTTCTTCTCCATCCTTATGCTGTGGAGTCCAGAGCCAAAATCTTCTAGTCTCATAGACAGAGACTGAGTTCATTCAGAGACTCATTAATTACATGGCCCAGGGAAGGAAGGGGAAGAAAAAACTCATGAAAATGTTCATGTAAATTTAATTGCTGCCTATACTCTTACTAATTGAAGTAGCTCAGTTGGTTTTTACTTGTATACCTGTGTATGTTTAAAATGGGATGTGGCACAGTATAAACTAAGCCACATCACAACCTAACGATGTGGAAAATCTCGGTTTAATAAACAAAGCTGGCTTTGAGTTACTCAGGAGAAACGTACATTTGCCCACGTGACACACACACACACACACACATGCACACACACACACATGCCTAAAGCACTAGGATCTCAGACCTTGTGTTCACGTTTTTTTTCCTCCATAGTTCAAATTAAATATAGTTTCAGTCTCTTGCTCTCTCTCTTCCTCTCTCTTTCTCTTATTAAATTTATTTTTAACAGCACCTTAAAAAAAAAATAAACACACCCCTCTGTACCACTCCTATGCCAGGTGCAGCCAGGGGCAAATTTTTACAGCTGAATTACATGACCTGAAAAATACGAAGCACATAATGAGGACATTGAGAGACACCCATCCATAGTGCTGGGCCGGCGGCTGGTGTAATAACATTCCTGGAGAGAGCAGTAGCCTGAGCAGCAGCGGAGGCAGGGCTGGAGCCCTTACTCAGCATGAGGAATGATATATATCTTGGAACTCTTTCCCGAACCTAAACATTATTGCTAAGAAAGGGATAACAGTGTGAGCGGCCATCGCTCTCCAGCCGGGGCTCACACATGGCTGTGTATGTGAGTTTCTACACAAGGCTGTAGGGAAACTCACCAAACCCAGCTCTGCCGAGGATGCAGCTGAAGGCCTGGGACGTCTTCAGCTCTGAAGTGGCACTGACACAGCAGTGGGACGAAGCTTGGCATGCGGCAAGCCCAGGTTTCATCACCCACGGACCCCCAGAAGGTGTCACAGACTCTTTAAGTCCTGTGAGCCCAGTCGCTGTAATAGCTGACTCGGCATCAGCCTGGAACCCCAGTTACCTGGAGCTCAGACCGGACCCCCTGGAACTCAGCCGTCTGTGACCACAGCAAGAGCCAGGGGGGATGGCAAAGCTGTCAAGCTGCAGGAATTACAGCAAACAAGATGGCTTTTAGAGGACGGCCCATCCTAGATACAGATTTTTTTTTTTGAGGTAAAATTCACATAGCATAAAATTAACCATTAACCACTTTAAAGTGAACAATTCAGTGGTATTTAGTACCTTGACAATGTTGTGCAACCACCACCTCTGTCCAGTCCCAAGACATTGTCATCACCCCAAAAGGAAACCTCCTACCCAGGCAGAGTCTCCCCCTCCCTACTCCAGCCCCTGGCAACTTCCCGTCTGCTCTCTGTCTCTTTGGATTTACCTGTTCCGGATGTTTCATACAAATGGAATCATACACTATGTAACTTTTTATGTAAGATATAAATTTTAAAAATCTTTTATTGATGTATAATATGCATACAGGACACAGATCCTAACCATACAGCTTGACAAACATTCATAAACAGACCACATCCAAGCAACCACTACCCAAATCAAGAAAACAGAACATCACCAGCCACCCGAAGCCCCTCATACTACCTCCTAGCCCTACTCTCCAGAGAGTACCACTCTCCTGACTTCCGTGTCATGGATTACTTTTACCTATTTTCATACCATTATGTGTGGTTGTAGCTTGTCCATTTTCATTCCTGTATAGTATTCCAGTGTATGACTATTCCACAATTTATATATCCATTTGACTGTTGATGGACATTTGGGTAATTTCCAGCCTCCACGCTGTATATTTTTAATTGACATTCAGGCCCAACAAACCTGTTGAGTGAGTTTCTCAGACAATAACAGACGAAAAGTATCAAAATAGAGGGAATGGGATGTTGGGTGAGGACGTTTGACTAAATTGTCCCTGAGGTTTTCAGTGGCTCAGACATACTATGATTTGAGGCACGGGGGGGAGGGAAAGCAGAGTAGAAGCCAAGCTCCTCTGAGTGGTCTCTCCCTAAATAAACAGAGGGTCCTGCAATCAGAAAAGCCCAGACCAGCTTCCAAGGGTCAGAGTCACTGTCCTCTACCTCCCATTTTGGACCCCAAACCCTCAGCTGCTTCCTCTGCCCATGGGGGCACTCCTCAAGGCCCCCTGACCGTCCCTTCCTCCATAATCTGGGTCATGCAAAGGGACAGAGAGCTGGGTACACAGCGGGGAGAAGGTCTGACTGACTGGATAATTGGTGGTCTGGGGGCTGCTTGAGGAAGTTTGATATGAATCCTGGCTTGCCCAGGGCTCACAGTCCTGGGACTTGGTCAGCTCCAGCTTGCGCCCAAGCCTGGTCACTGTGGAGAGAGGACAGGCCTTAAGTCTGTTGTCCAGTTGACTTGAGGCCAGACCCAGGAGAGAGACACAGAAGGAGACCTCTGATCCACCCCTTTACAGCTTGGCTGAGGTGCATTCTCAAATTACTCCTCTTTAGAAATCAATAACAGATCAAAATATATTTCCCTTTACATACATCAAATTGTGCCTTTTCCCAATACACTGTCCCATTATCCACACAGCTAAAGCAGACTTTTCATTGCAGATTCTGCCTCGGCCAGCCCTATTTCAGGAATGAAGGTTTGGGGCAGCTACTTTGAAAACAGACAAAAGATCCAGGTAAAAGAAATGCAGCCTGCAGACACCCAGACTTCTTACCTCCTGTGTTTACCCAGTTAACTTCAGGGAACTCCTCCATCCTTCCATTTCCATCCTCTAGGTGGGGGAGTGGATAAAATGCTCACCCACCAGTAAACTTCTTCTAGGTATTCCCTTTGTAGGGAGAAAAGATGCCTTTGAATGTAGATTTCTCAAGCTTGATTTCCGTTCCCATTGTGGAGACAGTTAGGATGACCTCACCACCTAACATCTCTGGGGCCATTACATCACTGGGGAAACGGGTTAGGAATGGGGCTCCATGCAAAGGAAACAGGGTTGAGAAGGAGAAGGAGCTCACTTTTCACTCCTGAGAGCAGAGGGAGAGCTCAGAGCAGGGGCTCGACTCCTGGGTGACCTTGGCTCTTTTTCCTGTTTTGTCTACTCTGCTCATCCTTCAAGGTTCAACTGTAGTCTCTATTTCTGGAGAAACCTGTTCCAACTGCCCCCTCCCTCCATGTCACCTCCATCTCCACCTCCTGCAGCCTGGCTATCAGTGGTCACTCCCCTGGCCTTTGGTGTTGCACCGTGGTCGGTCTTTCCTCCATCATTCCTCTCTCCTACCAAAATCAGAAGCCCCTTAAATTGTGGTAGGAGAGGAGCAAGCAGGCCACATCTTCTGCAGGCATCTCAGCTCCCATCACAACACTCAGCAAGCCGCAGGGTCTCCTTAACTTTTTTGTTGTTGATAACAACTGTGCGAAGTCATTGTATGCTTGGGTTTTCTCCGTTAATGTAGTCTTGATCAGGGCTTTTTTACTCAGAATTCTAGAAAATTGAAAGCCAGAGATGATAAGGAGGTTTGAGGTGAGCCCCAGTGCTCTCTGATGGATGTGGGTGCCAGGAATCCTCTGTTGAGTATACCCAGTGTGGCTGGGCTCTGTGGGGAAGTGTGCTGAGATCAATTAGCAATGTCTACCATGGGCACAGAGCCGTAAGGAGAAGCAAGTGTGCCACAAATTTGCCATGCTTGATCTCATCCAACTGCTTCATCTTACAGTGGAAGAGACTGAGGTGCCGAGAGGGGAAGTGACTTTATCCAAGGAAAATCAATTTCCTAAAAGGACTTTGCGCTCCGGGCGATGAGCTAACGCATTGGCACCATTCGCATGTGGCTGTCTTGAGCACGGTCTCCATAAGACCGTCTTCCGCTTCCCTTTGAGGTGGTGGATTTTGACACAGGAAGACATATTAGGAAAAGACATGACTCAGATCTTCTGAAGCCGCTAAAGAGCATATTAAGCCATCGACAGCTTTTTCTGATTTTCGGTTTTCTTGCAGTAGTTGAACTGATTTTTTTTTTTCTTTTTAATGTAAACAGACTTTCCCCTCCGTAGCCAGCCAAGTCCCCCCTGGTGAATCGGTTAGAGTATGGTGGCTTTTATGACTTCACAACTGAAAGAGTTGAAAACAGCCACTGGATGTCATAAGAATTTGTGCTGCTCTTTCTGAGCACAGTCTAAGGTTTTAGCTGGGACTTCGCTCTCTTCATTCCTCCAAATTGGCCATGCCCTGTCGCATGGCTTAGAGTCTACTTAGCATTGACTTCATTCTGAACTATTTTCACGTCAGTTGTTCAAACATCTCCAGCCCCAGTAGACAGTGAACTTCTCAAGGGCAGGGACCATGACTTATTTATTACCACGTCTGTCCCACAGCCCAGCAGACTGCCTTGAACTCTGCCCATTCAGGAGCCCATTCATTCGTGTATGCCTGCAGGCAAAAACCGTGGGTGAGGTGCCTACCTTGCGCTTCCAGAGCTCAGTGTAGAAAGAACTGCGTGGGCAAGACGGGTCATGCAGATTCCGCTGACCACGAAAATTCTCGTGGAGCAAGGACTCGGCCGAATGTGACTTTTCTCTGCGCAGCTTGATGCCTTTTGGGGTGCCCTTTAAAGGGCAGATTTCGAAAAGCTGGTGAGAAAGTGACAGCAGTTCTTTGAGGAGAAAAAAATATTTCCAGCTTCAGAATCCTAGCTACTATTTTCCTTCTTTTACTCTTTTTCTTTCCTTTTACATATTTTTATGTGAAAATTTTCAAACATAACACAACAGTAGAAAGAAGGGTATAATGACCCCCCAGCCCCATCAGACATCAATTATCTTCAACTCATGACCAATCTTGTTTCATCCTCGTTTTACAATCTGTCTCCCACTCTGGCTTATTTTGAAGCTAAGCCTGGAGGTCATATCATTTCAGTCATGTGTTTCAATATGTACTGCTAAAAGATAAGGCATTTTTAAGAGATATTCATAATGCCATTATTCACCTAAAATTAATAATAATTCCTCAATAACATCAAATGTGTAGTTCTGTGATTTTCTCGTGAATGTTTCTTGTTATTTTTAAACAGTTAAATTTTTACTTGTTTGATTCAATATCTAAATAAAGTCCATGCATTGTGACTGGTCAATACGTTTCTTAAGCCTCTTTTAATTTATAGCAGTTGTTCTTACCTATGGACAATGTTGCTCCCAAGGGCACTAGGCAATGTGTGGAGATATTTTTGGTTGTTGCAACTGGATGGGGGGTGCTACTGGCCTCTAGCGGGTAGAGGCCAGGGATGCCGCTAAACATCCTACAATGCTCAGGACAGCCCCCATGCCAAAGAATGACCTGGCTCCAATGTCAAGAGTGTTGCAATTGAGAAACCCTGACGTAGAGGTTCTGCCTCTCTCTCTGCCATTTCTCTGTTGAGGAAGCCAGAGTTGATGGAGGACCCACAGAGTTCCCCTGCTCTGGCCCGTGCTCCTCGCAGCTCTTGGTACTGCTCAACATGTCCCTCTGAACTCTGAATTTCCTGTAACGCGGTAGTTCAGTCTCCCCACATTTCGTCTAGGTGGATCCTGCGTCTGGGCCCCTCACACACACGGGCATTTTCCTCAGTGGGTGCACCCCTTGCCTTTCCCTGGGTCATTGTATTGGCATCTGACTTGCCTCGCAGACAGGGCAGGCCTGTGGGGAATGCTGTGTGAGCCCTACTGTCACAGGAGAGGCACTTGTCAAGGGCATGGACCGGTGGCCCTGTTTGGCCTCCCGGTGCATCCTTCTTGCAAGAGGTCTAGTCATCCTCCAGTTTAAGCAAAACACCTCTCTTTTTGTGGTTTTGAATTTGACACTAAGAGACTTGACATTTACACAGATGCGAGCTCTCAAAGCAGGTTCCAGGAATCAAAGTTATTCTTAATCAAATTAGTCCTTGAAGCCACCTGGAAGCTCTGGTTTCTGCAGTTGGCATGCTGTCCCTGCTCATTCCCCAGCTCCACACGAGGCACTTCACACACACCCCACGCAGCATCCCCACCACGTGTCCACAAGCCAGACTCCTGCCACCCCAACGGTTGAGGACAAAGCCACAGAGACAAAGGTAGGGAACAAGACTTCTGTGTGGCAAGGAAAACAGCTCAGGGCCCTGCAATTTAATTTTTAAGACAGGGAAGGTGCTCGCCCAGTAATTGTGCATAAAGTAAGACACACAGTCAGCAGTGAGAGGTGAGAATCGACAGCAGAAGAACACACAGAAGGACTATTTAAAACCCCAGTGGTCTGGGCCTATTAAGGGTGGAGAAAAATAGCCTTACTCAAGTAGCCTAGGCTCATAATTACCACCGCCATCATCAGTCTTCAGGACACTGAGGCAGAAGAGCAAGAAAGGAAGGAAGATGGAGCCTAAATCATTGAGGGCTGTCTGTTCATCACCACTACTCTGGGCGCTGGGGATCACAGGGGGAAATACAGCCCCGGCCCTCGACGGGTTCACGTGGGCAGGATTTTAGTGAGATGAGATGAATCCCATGAATGAAAGAGCCCATACCGCTGGACCTAATGCAGTCTGGGAAAGCTTCCAGGAAGAGTTTGAAGACGAGTAGCCAAGCAGAAGGGAGACAAAAGGACTGGGCTGTTCTGACCTGCACAGAGCGTGGCCTGGAGTGCAGCACACAGGAGGGAGAGGTGGGACGAGGGAGGCAGGGACCAGTCTCGGATGTTCTGTGCAGCAAACCAAGCACTCAGAACGAGTTCTTAGAGCTGTGGGGAATTCTGAAGATTTTAAGCAGGAGAAAGAGAGTGCGATTTACATTTTGGAAAGGTTATTCTGTCCAAAAGCATGAGGGAGAGGAGAGGGGAGGCAGGGGGAGGGGAAGGGAGAGGAGAGAGGCAAAAACAGAGGTTTCCTTAGTGGTTGGCAGTAATCCAGGCAAGCAAGGGAGAGGGAGCGTGAAGTCAGTGGAGACGAAGAGGAGGGAAAAAGGAGATGACAGGATTATCTCGTTTAATCCTCCCCACACCCCCAGAAGGTCAAAATCATCTCTCTTTGTGAGGAGACAGACTCCTGGAACTGTCAAGGTCATAGATAGGAAGTGATGCCGTCTGGATCTGAACCCAGCTCTGACTCCCAGCTCTAAGCTTGTTCCAGCCACCAGGGCCATCCTTCATTTTAAGTCTTCAAGTTAAATGATGCTCAACACAATAGGCAATTTTTTTAAGATGGGAAAGCACGATATGTTTTAGAAAGATTTCCCTAAAACAATGAAAATATCAAAGAGTACATTGTCTGGGGAGAACCCGGTAACTCATGAAGCTGGTGTTCCCGCGGTAAGTGGGAACTGTAAAAGCTGTATTCCAGCCACAGGGAACACAGGCTCTCAGAGAGGCCCCACCATTCCTGGGGGGTCGCCTAGAAGGATCGTGTCTGACCTAGAGACTCACAGAAAGGGGGAGAGGAGGACAGCGTGGGCAGCCTTTGGGAGAGCGCAGACCCAGGGCCTGCTGCCATGGGTTTGCCCAGCGAAACCCACCACCATCACACCCTCCAACCAGGCGGCTCGCATTGAAAAGTGTAGCAGTCTCCACGGGAGGAGAACGGTCTATTTCAGCCTCTCGCTCTTTCTCACTCTCTTGCTCTCTAGTTCTCTCTCTCTCCCACTCACACAATCTTTTAAAATGCAGAGAGCAAGAGGAAAATGTCTATTTGCACCATCTGGCTTGTTCTTTAAATAGCTCATTCCAAGAAAGAAATATGTTCTCCTTGCCTTAATTTATGTTTCTACCTTTTTCTTCCAATAGGTCTGCAGAAGGCAACAGGGGAGGGGGCAGGTCCGATGCCTTGCAAGGATTCGGCAATGGCTTTGGTATGCTGCTGCCTACACAGCAGTATTTAACCCAATTACAGGATAATAAGGGCTCAGACAAATTATCTGCAAATAGATATGTCTATATGTAAACCCTCGTATTTGGAACATGCGTCTGGAGCCAAAGAAAAGTTAAGCACTTAGCCAGAGACGGACTGAGCTCACAGATTTTCCTTGTTTTTTCCAGCCCTGGATGTGGAGATACTTGAGTTAGATAAATAAGAAATCCCAGGTACAGACTAGATGGTCCTGCCTTGAAATTGTCCAGATGAAGAGTTTGGCTCTGAGACCATCCCCATCTGGGGTCTGTGCCCGTCCAGTGACCCAAGGGACACTGAAGGGCTCTGCCAGCTTGGCCCAGGGTGGTCCTCACACAGACAGCAGTCCCCTGAGGCGGCCCAGCCACCCTCCCTTCATTCCATCCCAGAGCAGCAAGGACAGACCTCCGTAGAGAAACACTCAGAGGCTGGCTCCCATGGAACTGCTCCAAGCCTAACGAGCAGAGGCCCTGGGCTGGGCTGGGAGGGCAGAGGATAAGTTGCAAAGGAACTGAAGCTTGCATTTTATGTTTCTAAACCATCAACTAACGCCGAAAAAGCTTTAAAATTTCACTTTACAGCAGAGCAGGAAACTGAGGTCCAGAGAGAAGGGTCTTGTGTAGGCCACCCAGCTGGCTTGTGGGGAAGCTAAGGCAGACCCAGGCTCCCGGCTGCAGCACAGGGCCCTCTGCAGGACCAGCACTGCCCTCAGAACAGGGCTGCGGGCGCTGGAAACGATTCTCGGCAACACGACTCTTCTCTGAGAACACTATTTAAAAGATAAACTGGAATTCATTTTCTTTTTTTCCCTAATAATTTATACCTAGAGGAAAAAAAATTTTTTAATATGCGGTCTATAATGTGTCCAATAAAAGTATAGATCTCATGATGCAAAATTCCTCTGTTGCCACCATCAGGGGACATTGTGTGTGCGTGTGTGTGCACACAAGTGCGATGGGAACTGGCTCCGTGTGTGGGTCTGTGTGTCTGTGAGCGGGTGTTCCCCTCAGCCCAGTGCTACGACGTGCTAACCATTCTGTTGGTTTAACAGTTCACACTTCTAGCACATTTCTCCATCTGCCCTACCGTTGCTTGCCATCCACAGTTTTCTTTATTATGATGTGTTCTGCTGCACCTTAAAAACTGTTTTCCTTAGACAGGGTGTTTGCTGTTTTATGTGGGGCAATTGACACCAGCCCACATCCAGGCCTTGGAAAATAGTTTTGGTTCCCAAGGAGAAGGAGGCGGACTGACTGTAACAGCTCTCCCAGCGGATGGGGAAGAGGGGGGCTCTCAGGTGAGGCCTGCTAAAGACACCTTGACAGTTTCCCCTGTCATTTCCAGAAATGTCTTAAATCAGTTTGAACATCTGCAAGCCTTTGAGTATGGTCGCATGGCAGGGTCTAGGGGGAGGCTGTAGAAGGTGAGGAGGAAGGAGAGGGATAGGGAACAAGCCCAGAGGCCCAGCCTCAACGGTCCCCCGTCTGAACTCTTGCAAGATGCCCCAAGTCTGCCCAGGCCTCCTCCTGTCTACGTCTACCACCTGTTTTTAGGACCAGGGTTTCAATTCATTTCAGTTTCCGAAGAGCAGGGGCAGCTGAGCACAGAGCAGGGCAGGGACCAGTGGAAAGACCGGGGTGTTGTTTTTGTAGACAGGAGGCCTGGTTTTCGTCGGGCGTGAGGAGGTACCCAGGTGTTTTTACGCAGCCTCCAGTGCAGGCCTGGCCTGCTGGAGTGGATTTCAATTCTTGTTTGCCAAACTACACTTTCAAGAGGTGTCAGATATCGAAAACCTCTCCCCCAAGCCAAGGCAAGCATTTGGGGGAGGAGAGGTCCAGAGGGGGCTCGGGACGGTAGGAGAAGATGCTGGGGAAAAAAAGGAAAAAGCAAAAGCACCAAGAAAAGTTCCTTCACATAGTGTTCCAAGTTGGCTGCTTCTTTTTAAAATAATTGGTTAAGCCGTGCATAAAGCCAGGTAGGTCTGTTCTGCATTGCAAAGGAGCCTGGGCAGAGACCGGTCTTCTTGGCACGGGTGGGATTTTGGGAACCAGAGCTTTGTAGGACAAGGGAAGGGGCTGTGTCTGGTGACCCAAGGTGACCTGTCCGTTAAGGAAACCCAGAGGGAGAGAAGAAGTGGCAAGAGAGGGTGTGAGGGAAGTTTTGGGAGGGAGGGAAGAGAAACGGAGGGGAGGGGAGGGGAAAGGAAGGCAGAGCAGGAGTGGGGGGACAAAGGCAATAGTGGGGGCAAGTCTCCTAAGTCTGGGGCTCAGGCCCCTCACCTGTAGGATGGGGCCAGGCTGGCAGAGCTCGGGGTCCCCGACTGGTCCCCTCCCTTGGTGCCTCTGTGCCCCAGTCCTTCTGTATCAGTAACTGTGTTGACTGCTGTCCCTTCCATAGGGTTCAGAATTCTTCTCTCTAATGACTCATGAAAGCATAAAATTAAGACATTCTGGGAAGCCAAAGGAATCTGGTTTAAAATGTGTGTTTGGGGAATGGAAGGCATTAGAAGAATGCTCATGTCTGGACTATTCTGTTGTTTTCTTCCCGTTTTCTCTCCAAATTAATGAATGAGTCATGGTCGTCTTTAGGTCTGTAAAATGCTCCAGAAGGGGGAGCCGGGAGGGCTGGGGGTCTGACAAGCTTGTTTTCTCTGGCTTTTTGGACTGTTCACGCCCGTCGCTGTTTTCCTCTTCCTCTCTCTGTCTCCAGAGAAAGGCTCTTTCCCATTAATAAGCAACACAACCTGAGCACCTTTCTCCTCCCTCCCTCCTCCCACCCCCAGGATGAGACTGCCCACCTTGAATAAAATCCAGCCAAGTTACAGGGATGCGTGGATGGGTTCCCCCAGAATCTGGGTGGCCAGCCCGACAGGACACCTCACTGGGGTGGGTCAGGTTGGAGCCCCAGCTTCTCACTACACACCTCTGATTCATCCTCCATGTCTGCCCTCCGTCTGCTCCCCAGACCAAGGGCACCCCCTCGGGGTGAGTAGCTCTAGCCCAGCCATCAGAGGGTTAAAGAAGAATCTCTCAGTTTCTAGGAAGTGCAGAAGACCTCATTTTGCTTCTGGTGCCTTCTCCCTTGTCTCCCTCCTGGACCTCAATGACCCAGCCCATCCGGGCCCACCGTCCAGTCCCCTTCGCCCCTGCCAAGCCTGTCCCCTGCCCTCAGGAATCACTTAGCCCCTGGGAATTTCAGAAGTAGTCCATGTTCCATAAATGTTTCTTGAGAGAGCCCCTTCTTTCCTCTACCCCAATAAAAACACCTCTTCCCTTAATGCTGGCATTAGGAGTTACTCTGATAACAGAAGGAGGGGAAGGAGGAAGGTCTCACATTTGAAGAGCTCCATAGAGGACCCCTCAGCAGAGCTTCCCCAAAGCCCTGTGCAGCCACTGCTGACAGATGGAGAGATGACATCCTGGACCTGCCTCCCCATCCGAGGCCCCTGACTTTGCTTATGTGCTTCTGAAGCCTCCCAGCTTCCCTGGGGATAGAGAGGAGAGGGAACCACAGACTTATAGAGCACCTACTGTGCACCCAGAGTTATCCACAGATGCCCCACAGACCCTGCGATCGAATCACGGAGGCTGCTGAGGAGTGCTGAGATTAATAAGGGCCCAAGGTCACGTGCCCGGTTCACACCTGGACTCTTCAGCCTACAGGGCAGCAGCCGCCTGCCTCCTGGGGCCTCAGAAGCATCTTCCCAAGCTCTGACTCATTTTTCTTCTTCCAGAAGACAAACTGGCAGCATCCACAGCCCACTGTCCTCAGAGGCCCGGCCCACAGGCTCAGCATCGGTAGTGTGTCTTAGCTTAATGCTGGGCAGCCTCCCGTGCCAAGATCAGAGCTGGTGGGGAGGGGTGTTGGGGAGAGGGCCCGTGGGCCCAAACACTTCCCATTCCCTCCCTCCCTCCCTGTTGATGGCCAAAATGATTGACGTCGTTGTGCCAGAATTACGTGAAAAACATTAATGCCTATTACCAAGCTACATAGCAACAACTCTGTAAACAATTAAATACGTATCAGAGTCACTTCACTGTAAGTCTGATTTAATTACAACACTAAAATTCTACATACATATATTCCATTTTTATAAGTTCTTATTTGTTGAGTATGGTCATTTGCTCAAAATAAATTGAGGGAACACTGTTTATATATGCCAGTTTCAGAGCCAGGAGAGAAAAGCTGATGTTTATGCAAGATGTGATTATAAAATAATGACTGTGTTTTTTCAGCAAACAGACTAGAACTCCAAAGACATTCCACTGGAAAGCTCCATCCTATTCCAGGGACGCTGCCATTGCTCAAGTACCTTGTGGCATCTCTTTTGGAATTGCCTTCAGAGTCCGTCTGTGTGGGCTCCATGGAAGAAAAATAAACCACTCCGCCCCACCTCGTTATTGACCGAAAAATTCTATTACCCCGTTTGATTACTCACCTAATTCCCCGAGATTGGCCTCAAATGGCTTTCAATTACTTCTAAATATCAGATCAACCCTCAAATGACGAGAACTAGCAACCTTTGAAGGACATTTCCAAGAATGCTGAGCAGGCCCTGGAAGCAATTCCCAAAGAACTGAGATCCAGGCGGGTTGGAGAGCGAGGCCGGCGTGGAGCTGAGACTGGGAGGCCGGGAAAGCTCTGAGCGATGACGGAGCACTCTGCGATTCACCGAGCGCCTTTCCCACCTCTTCCTTCTTTGGAGGCTCCCAACAAAGGCAGGTGTGATGATGATCACCTGACTGTAGATGAGGAATTGAAAGCCCAGAGGGAATCATGTGTCCTAGGCGCACAGCCAGCAGATAAATGACAGAGGTGGGCCTGGAAATCAAGGCGTTGTGCACCTATGTGCACAGCGCCCACTGTCCCCTATGTCCCACAGCATCTCAGGAGGCGAAAGCCAGAAGGCTGGGCTGCCTGGAGGAGAGGATGCCTGTAGAGGAGAGGTGGAAGGCCAGGCCGAGGGAGGAGGCTGGACTGGCATCTGGGAGGGCTTTGGAGGAGACTGAGGAGCATGGCAGAGACTGATGCTGTAGCTGCTGCCATAGACCGTCGGTGGGGACAGCGAAGGGCCCATAGCATGACCTCCCTCTCCTGGACCTGGATGCTGGCCCTGCAGGCTGGCTCCACAAACATCTGCCCCAACCAGCCTTCCTGAATTCCGGGGGCTGGCCTCTTGCAGCCCGAGTTCTGCTGACCGCCCAGGTATACCACGTGACAGTTCCATATGAGGTGTGGAAGGTGGCAGTGAGCAATGTGAGGTGGTGGCCGAGCGTGGGGACATCAGATCCCCTGGAGGAGGAGGCATTTGCTTTTTCTGGAACCACCCTGACTGGTCCCCGACATCACAGATGTGGAATTTCTGCTGAAATTGTCCTGTGGTGTGGTGAGGTGTTCCTCCCCTTTGCATTGTTCTTGGCTTGGTTCCTTGGCCTTCCAAGAAATTTTACAGACTCCCCAATAATCTCTAATAAATCCCTTTACCTGTAAACTAGCTGAAGTGGACTCTGTTGTCTGCCACTACGACCCACCAGGCACTCTGGTCACACCATCCTTCCACTCATTGCACAGGTGTGTTCTTTCCTTCTAACCACTGATTCAGCATCTACTGTGTGTCAGGAACTGCACTTTGATGTGCATTTTTCTTGTGTAGTATGACAACTGCCTTGTGATGTAAGAGAGCAACAAACTGAAGCTCAGAGAGGTTAAGAAACAGAACTCAGGCCACACAGTTAGATTTGGACAAGATTTTTAATTTGCCCACCACGCCGTGACCTAAAACTTTCAGGATAGCTCTGAAAGAAGGATGGACTGGGGAACGATGAAAGCATGTGCGTCTTGAGAGAGAGGAGGTTCAACAGGCCAGTCTGGGGGTATTTGGAGGGGCCACGGCTCCACACCTTTTGGAGGATGAGATGCTGAGGTGCTGAGCAAGGATTGGACAGAAGCCTGTTTCAGGCCATCCTCCTGGGGAAGCCCTTAGGTCTGCCCCATCTTTGGGTGTGCCTTGCTTGCCAGTAGTGATGGATTCTGTAAAATGGGGACCAGATTCCTCCAAATGGAGATCTATTTTAAAGACACTTGGATAGCTCACTATTCAGACTACTCTAGAACCTTTCTTTGTCACAGGAAAAAGCCTTTTGTAATCACACTGTCGCCTTAGCTCCCTTTCGTAATTCCCGATTTTCATGAATAGAGTCTGCGTAGAGGGGTCGGGGCCTCTTCCCTCCTCTGGAGTCTCACCCGAGCTCTTCCCAGGCTCCTTGGACGGAAAGGCTGAGGCAAGAGGTGTGGGCGCATTTTAATTCCAAAATGTTCCCTCTCCTTGAGGCATGTGAATTCTTTTTTTTTTAATTTTTTTTATTTGTTTATTTATTTTTCCCCCAAAGCCCCAGTAGATAGTTGTATGTCATAGCTGCACATCCTTTTTCTAGTTGCTGTGTGTGGGATGCGGCCTCAGCATGGCCGCAGAAGCGGTGCGTCTGTGCGCACCCGGGGTCCGAACCCCGGGCGGCCAGCAGCGGAGCGCACGCACTTAACCGCTAAGCCATGGGGCCAGCCCAAGCAGGTGAATTCTTACGTTTAGTTCTCAGCACAAGGATCTTGAAAACCCAGGGCTCACTTCCTCTAACTAAGCTACGAGGAACTGAAAACATGGAAGGCAAAGAGTGACATCACCGGGCCCAGCGCTGTCACTGCCGGTTTCCGCCAGATCCCGGGATGCGCGGTTCCCTGGCCGGGAAGGCGCGGGGGGGGGGGGGGGGGGTAGCAGCCAGGCAGCTGGCTCCTGCTCTACTCTCTTCCCCTTTTACTCCTGGGCCCCTCACTCCTCATCCCTCACCTCCCTCATCCTTACTCCTCACCTCCCTCACTCCTCCCCTGCCCGCAGCCTGCTCTCTTTGCTTCCTTGCACCTTGCGCCCTGCATCCAACTACTTTTCTACCCCATCTGCCGTCTTCTATTAGAAGCAACTGGATTTGGAGAAAACAAACCCAGGCCAACTTCTTGGAGATTCTGGGTGTGATCATTTCTACTGCAATTAATAGAAAACCCAGCTCCAAAATGACTTGAACAGTATGGAAATAACACAAGTGGAAATGTAACTGAAATGTAATGTCACTGAAACAACACATTAGGAAATGTAACTTAAAGTCCAGGAGTGCTTCAAACTTCAGGAGTGGTTTGATCAGGGCTCTGTCTCCATTTCTTGGTGAGCCTCTCAGCTCTGCCCTTTTTTGGTTGGTGGCTTGGCATCACTGCAGCCTGATTTCCCAGATAGTATTCTGTTGCAAAACAGCTGCCGAAGTTCCAGGCCTCACATCCACAAACCACACCATGGAGAAAAAGAGAGAGCTCTCCCACCCCTCTCTCCCCACCCCCACCCAACAGTTCTACACTTCACTCTGATTGGGCCAGCCTGAGCCAACCACTATGGCCTGGGTTCTTTCTCATCCCTGAACAAATCACTATGGGGAGGAGGATGAGCCTGTGCTGATTGGCTTATGGATGTGGGAGAGGGATAATTCCCCTAAACAAGCATTGCTCCACTGTGGGGAGGGCTGGAAGGTCATCACATCATCCATTTCCCCAGGGAGCTGGTCTTTGGCCTTAGATACAATCTGGGCCGTGGGGCATCCTAGTAAGAGGATGGGCTTTAGGTCCTGACAGACCTGATTTGGACCCCAAGTCTGCCGCTCTCAGGTTAAAGAAGCTTTGAAGAATCACTTAACCTCAATGAGCCTCAGTTTCCTCAGCTGTAAAATGAGCATGATTCCTCTTGCCTTCCGGAGGAGTAATACATGCAGAAGAGTCTGGAAGATGCCTGGACAGCACAGGTAACTGATGGGTGTTGGCGATAACCACGACAGGAGACGTTTCAGACCCCAAGCTCTGGAGCGGGCTCTGGCTGGCCGCTGCCCCCCCCCCCCCCCCGCTGCCCCCTTTGCGTCACATCTGAGCCAGAGACCAATATGAAAGCCTCCGGTGGTGAGCCCATGAGCCTCTTCCCCGTCTCTCTGGCAGCCGGTTGGTCAGGGCCTGTGGAGATGTGGCTGATGGCCTCATCCACTGCCCCAGGGCATCCTGAGAGTGGTGACACACTCAGGACAGGCGGGCACGAGGCTTTGAAGATCCTCTTGTTTGCTTCCAAAGTGCCAAGCCAGATTCTGAGAAGAAAGAAAAGAAGAGTCTTGACCCTGGACACTGGTGTCGCGCTCCAGGGGAGGAGACAGGCTTTGGAGTCAGACGGCCCTGCTTCCCAGTGCTGCCACTCGGGAGCTGTGTGGTTTTGCCTCTCTGAAGAACGATTTCCTCATTTGTGAGAAGGAAATAATCACTGGGCTCACTCCATGGGCTTATTGTGAAGACCGAGTACAATAAATCATGCAGTCAACCTAGGACTGTGTCAGGAGTAAAAGACTATAGATAAATGTTATTGCTACTGTGATCAAACACCAACAAAATATTCATATTTGAAGAATTTCTCTCTGTTACGTTTCTAATATTCTAGGAATTTTTGATTATATCTGCGGTTCACTAAGATTTCTAGGATGTTCACATTATCCTCTCATTTAGTTTAAGTTGCATCAACATATATTTATCCAACCGATATTTAATGAGCACCTACCAAGTGCCAGGTACTCTGCCAGGAGCTGCTAACACAATGGGCTGCTGTGTATGGTTGTACAGTTTATGCACTCCATAATTCCAGGTGTCCAGTCACATCCTAATCTATGTAAATGACCCCCCGCACCCCGGAACTGTGCAGTGCACAACCGACACAGCCACACGAAGTGCTCTACCTGCTCTCTACTCAAACAATCCCACCATTATACAACTGAAAACTCAGATTTGTGCATGAAGACAAAGCAAGGAGTATGATGAGATTTTTTTCAAAGCGGGGCTGGAGCAAGGGCCAAACTATGCAGGACCTTACTGGCTGGGTTAAAGATTTGGATTTTTATTCTTGGAGGATTTTTTAAAGGGGAGCATCATGACCAGGTTTGCATTTTAAAAATATCCTCTGGCTACTGTGAAGAGAATGGATTATGGGAGCAAGTGTGGAAGCAGGGAGTCCTCCCTGAGGCTGTTATGGGAGAGAAATGGTCATGTCCTTGGAGTAGGGTGGCAGGAAAAACAGAAAGGAGGGACAAATGCAAGAGTTAACAAGTGCTGGGGTGGGGACAGGAAGGACTTGATGGAGGCTGGTGAGTTTTTCTGAGAGGAGGAAACTGGAGGGAAGCTCATGTTTGCTCCAGACTTCCTAACAAAATCTGTGACGGCCTTACGTGATCCTTTATTTCCACATGGGTGGATGCAGAGTTTTCCCAGCAGCTGCAGGAGCTGCGCTATAAAGGGCAAGCAGACAAGCGGGGCTGGAGAAAGAGGCTCGGGGCGGAACACTAGCCCAACAGCCCTGCTCACAAAGATGCTCTGATCTCAAAGAGGTCAGGGCCAAGCCTCTGTCCTGGGCTGTGCTGGGAGCCTCAAACGGAGCAGCGGCCCTCGCCCACAGGTGACAGCAAACCCAGCATTTGAATTCCGGAAGGAAGGCGCCTTTATGGAAACCTTCCCCGGGGCACTGGAAAGATGAGTCCATCCAGGCACCAGAAGTCTGGACGGATTGAACGGGCCTCACAAGTTTACCTGTTGGAAAGCCTATTATTAGACTGCTCAACTGCCTTAATCCAACCCACAGAGGCGCACCCTCCCTGGATGCAAATTCCCTCCCCACCCTTCACGTTGGAGCCATTAGTCACCCACGTCTCCTGGCTTCCAAATGTAAGTTAAGCTCCACAAAAATCACCCAGGGTGGAGTTGGCGCCTCCGAGGGCCAAGGTCCCGCACAGATCAACTGTCCCTTCTCCACCACAAGGTTTGACAGCAGGCCGCTGCCCTGGACTCAGGCAGACAGGCCGCCTCCTCCTGGAGGACGGCTGGACCCCTGAGCACCTCTCTCTCCAAAGCTCGGCTATGGAGACGCAGACCCAAGGCTCAGAGCCAGGCTCAGTGGGGAGGCACCTGTGGATGCTGGGTAGCCCAATGGGTGGTATTTCCAAAATGGTCTGGCACCCCTGAAAAAGAGGCTCCAACAGGTCAGAGACAAGCTCTACCAACAAATTCAACCTCTCAGAAAGAATCACAGTAAGACATGGGCTTTCCATTGAAAGATTCCAAAGCCCTTGTCTTTTATTGTGTTCTATTTCTCAGTTCATTCATTGATTCATTCAGAAAATGTGGATCAAGCACCAAGCATATACTGGGCAGTGTGCTGGACACTGGGGAGAAGAAAAAGGGCCAGACTGCCCCTGCGTGGAGTTTGCGTTCTAGTACATTGACACCAAACAGCCTCCCTCTGCCCAAGGTCTGAAAACATCTGTCTGCTGTCCAGATGTGTCTCTGTCACTGTTCCCAGCCTGGAGAAATGGTGCATTTTTGTGTTTTAAATAACCGCTATAGCCCCTGAGTATAACGACGGCCACCAGCAGGAACATGGACCCTCCTGTATTATTCAGCCAGAGAAGATAACAACCATGAACTGGAGCCCCTGGGGCCAGGGTTCTAGAATGCGGGTTATTAAGGTGAGGGCTTTGCCAATACCTGGAGAAGCAGGTAGTAATAAAAATGGCTAACACCTGAGCTTCGTGTGCTCCTTCCATCCTCGTCACCACTTTATGAAATGGGCACCGTGACTACTTCTACTCTGTAGATGAGGCTACTGAGACGGAGAGCAGTTCCACAGCTTGCCAGTAAGTGCCACACGGCCCGCGGGTGGCAGAGCCGGCATTCATACCCAGGTGGCCCAGCTCCCCAGCCTGGGCCTAACCACTACACCACCCTTTCTCTCTAGTGAGTGTCTCCTGGAGAGGAGCCTGATCCACTGGGTGCAATTATATCAGCCCATCCACGTCGCCTCCCTCGATGGGGTTCCAGGATGAGCGTATCAGTAAGAGACAGGAGAAATTGTGTTTCTGGACAAGACTGAGCCCTCTGCCCACGTGCCAATCCAATTGCGCAGGAGAGTAACTGGTTGAACAACTGTATTCAAGGAGGTGCAGTTACCCTGGAGGGCACTTGCTGGTGAAGAACCACATTCTAGAATGCTGGAACCAAACATTCCAGCAAAGCTGCCCCCCTGTTATCTTCATTGGCGATTTGGATGAAAACTGAGTGGCTATGCCTATGAGCCTGCACAGGTGGGATTGCGAGCCAGCGCAGGCCACGTAGAGCTCTGTCTTTCAGGTTGGTGGTCTCCCCGGAGGAGGAAGAGAGGAGACGATTAGAGCTTTTGATGAGGCGACTTCCAGGAAACAAAAGCAATCACCACCTAGCAGAAGGGGGCGTTTACTGGCAGGTGTGCCCTGGCTGGATGCGGAGGGGATGCTGGTTTTGTGGTTTCCTGTCCCAGTCCTAGACGCCCTGGAGCCTTGGGTTCAAATCCCGTAAGACCCTGGCTGAGTCAGCCCGAAAGGGCTCCTCACTCAGCCTGTGGGCAATTTCCTGCGCCTGGATCCCTCAGAAGTCACATCCGATGTGAGATTTGTAAGCGGAGGCAGAGTCAGGATAGGAGTCAGCCCTGTTGGCTTAGCTTGCACCATCACTCTCGACTCCTGCGAATGCCTGGAAGTCTCCAGTTCAGTCCACTCCAAACGCTCAGCCGGAAGACATCCGTGTCACTGCCGTTTGCAGATTAGCAGGAGTTAGATTCTTGGTTCCCAGGCCCAGGACCAAGGAGCAGAGAATGGAGGGCAGGTAGCATTTTTTCCCAATGAAGGGAGGATAAGGAACCAGCCAGGACGTGGGCTGCCACCCAGGGCTCTGTGAAGCCAGCAGAGAGGATGTATCGGTTCCCATTGCTGCTGTAACAAATCACCACAAACTTTGTGGCTTGAAGCAACTCCATTTCTTATCTCCAGTCCTATAGGTCAGAAGTCCTGCATGGCGTGGCTCAGCCTGGGGTCTCATAAGGCCAAAGTCCATTGTTTAGGCTCTTATCTGGACGCCCCGGGGGAGGTTCGCCTCCAGGATCATTCGGGTCATTGGCAGAATCCAGTTCCTCGCTGGACGTCAGCCGGAGCCTCCCTGGCTCCTTCAGGCCTCCCGCATTCCTCATCACTTCAAAGGCACAAGCGGTCCAGTTCTTTTCATGCTTCCAATCTCTCTGCCTTCAGTTTAAATAAAGCCCCACCTGCTCCACAGCTGGTCCCAGAGCCTGGCCTGCTGAGTGTCACAGCCCAGACTGGTGACATTATGTGCCATAAACATGTGGCTCCCTTTTGTCAGCGTAACTTTGCTCAAATAAATTGGTATTTTCACCTCAAATAGTATAAGTGGCAGAAATACATCGACTCTGCCACACACAGAGTAACACAAATGACTCCACCATTGGAAAATATAACGTATCAGCGTGTTTTCATGTAACCAGTGGCAAGCAGACTTTTTTTTTTTTTTTTTTTAGTTTTTTTGATAGTATTTGTTGACCTGCAGCTGGAATTCCGTGGATGGGCTAAAAAATGATCTCTAAGACAAAGGATGGAGAAGAGATGGTAACTGATTATAGCATCATTCCCCACCTTACGCACACACGCACATGCACATATGCACACAAATATGCACACAAACTCAAATACACGTACAGCTTTGCACACATGCACATGCACAAATATGTACACACACACTTACACATACGCAGGCACTGGCTGTCTACATTGCACTATTCCTGGAATACAACACGAGCTGAAGAGATGCCGTGGTTACCATCACAAGTCACACCAGTTGAGGGGTATACTGGTCCCCCAATCATAGTGACAAAATAGAATCCTTTCATCCACGCAGTAACTGTGAGCGTCTCTGTTCCCGAGCGGCCGACTCCCAATTTAGCAGTACAGACGAACAAGTAAACCCTGGGACACAGCATAAGGAGGGCCACAAGAGAAGAGGCTGTACCGGCTCCCACCCCAGAGAACTGAAGGAACATCCTCAGCTCCCTCTGGACTGCCACAGGGTCTCTAGGTGGCCCACACGCTGTTCCATGCGGCTGGCGGGGCTCCAGCACCCCCTTCACAAGCACCCTCCCTGGCTTGATCTCACTGGAGCTGAGCTGTCCCCTCCATCCCTGCGTGCCAGGCCACGTCTCAACTGGGGGCCTGACGCCAAGAGCCCTGTTCCCCTCTCTCCTCTCCTGTCCGTTTCCTCACTGGCCCACACCCCACACGATTCACTGTTTCAGAGAGAAGCGGTAAGACGGATGCCTGCAGCCTCCTGTGAGCTGGCGGAGCAGCCTCACGTCCAGCCTCCCCCTCTTTCTCCTCCTGCCTCCATTCTGCTACCCAGAGGTGCAGGCTCCATCCCACTCCAGTGCCTGCCCATCGAGAGGGGCCCTATGATGCAAACGAGGCATCATGAGGAAGCCTCTCCTAAGTGATGGAGGCATTTGATTCCACTTAATGGGATGTGTCAGTTAGGAATGGTCCTGGCTGTACGTTACAGGACACCCACATTTTGAAAAGCTTAACCTATAAAGACATTTAATTATCTTACAGTACAAGAAGCCCAGAGAGGTGGTCCCAGGCTGTAGTGGCTCAGTGATGTCATCGAGACCCAGACTTTTCCCACCATCCCACTCTGCTCTCTCAGCCTGACTGCAATGGGTCTCCACATTGTCACAAGATGGCAGCCACATCTCCAGATATCACATCCTCATACAATAGCATTCAAACCAGATAGAAGGGTGTGATGCAGGAACTTTCTTTTCACATGGCTTCTGTATCAGGTTGAGGCAGCTTCAGATCTCTTGTCAAACCAAAACAACCAAGAGTGATTGCTGCATACACAGCTTAGCATTTCCTCGGGCTCCTTTGTTCCTGTGTAAAGAAGTTCAGGGCCAAGATTGGATAAGCTCTACTCATTTGCTAAGGAAGGTCACTGTCCTCTTTCCTACCTGTTCTCACCAGCCACGCCCACTCCCATTGCCTCTCCTACTCTTGTTTCCATGATCCCTCTCTGCCCACATCTCTACGTGGCCCCCCTGAGGGTCTCTAATGTCATGCAATGGGCCAGCGGTCCCAGAGGTGGGAGTCAACGTGACCCTGTTAAATATAGAAAGAATGCGTGTGATTCCTTCATTCATTTGTTCCTCCATTTCACAACTACACATTGGCCCTGTCCTTCAGGACAGACAGACACAGCCTGTCTTCATGAAGTTTATAATCCAGTGGGGCAGCAGACAGTAACAGAATCACACTAATAAACGCGTCATCGCACTTACGATGGATGCTATGCAGGACAATTGCAGAGTTGCTGTGGGCTCTGGGAGCCTCCGACCTGGTCTGGGTGGCGGTGGGGAGTGGTGAGGACAGGCCAGAATTGGAAGAGGGGTGGGAGTTAGCAGGCAAATGGGAGGGCACAGGCGTGTGTGCTGCAGCCGGCTGGTGCCAGCCTATTGTGGGCATCTCGTTCCAACTCTGCTTCCAGGGACTTCACATGGGCGGCTGAAATAAGCCACAGTGGGAGGATTTACACTGCAGAAATTGGCAACCACTACAAATCAGGGCTTCTCTCCATGGGGAGCCAGGAACTTTTGCCAGCATGTCACTGGGCTGAAGGGGGACTTCTGAGCATATGCAAAGACCAGGTGCCCACAGTCATAACTTGAAATCGTTTCTTCACAAGGTTTTGCAGGCTTGTGCAGACAAGGCACAAGTTCTCACCTGTCAGGTGCATCATTGAGTAGAGTTTTGAACCACCCCACATTTAGGGCTGTGGGGCTGAGTGCATCGAGGTCTGACGAGAAAGAGTGAGCCAGCATTTAACGCTGATGGGCGTGACCACGGCAACAACCCATCAGAGGAGGGTCTTTAACCCCCAGGGCGCTCTCCAGGTCTCCCCAGAACTCACGGCTCTCCTCCATGTGCAACTGCACAGTTTCTCCAACCACATCTCTGGTTACTCTTTTCTGAAGACCAACTGCTCAAAGTAAACTCAAATTCCATCCCTACTCCACCACCCCCTCCTCTTCCCCTGCTCCCCAGATCCTTCCTTCTTTTGTGACTAGTTCACGCCTTCTCAGAATGCAGTCTTCTTGCATCTCCAACAATTGGGTAGATCATAGCTTCTAAAATTCTCTTTAAAACCCACCTCCTCCAGGGAGCCTTCCCTGATTGCCTCAGCTCTACCGTGATGCCCTATTATTTGGTGTCCTTTAGCAGAGGTGTTTTTCATTTTCCATCTGTGGGGGTTGGTTGCTTTGTAACCAGCCTCAGGTTAATTCACAGGTGTGCAATCAGAGTTGCCAGTAGAGTAGAAGCTCCTCAAGGTCAGAGAGTACATATCAATATTACTATTATTAGTAGTAGTGGTAACTCCTAAACAAGGCTAACGTGAGACTGAGCACTTGCAAATATGCCCCAAAGGCTTAGTCACTTATTGGAAAGATATAACAATGAGCTCTAGAAAAGAGGTGGGATGACAGAAGAGTGGTTCTGTGAGCCTGGTTTTTACCTCCTTGTCCAAGTGAGACCGGACTCCGGGGCTAGAGTTGTTAAACTAAGGTCCAGCACGGGCTGCCAACCCTCCAGTGAGCAGCTGCGCGACCTTGGGCGTGTTACTCTAACCGCTCTCTCTCTGAGCCTCCCTTTCCTCAGCCCCAAAACAAGGACTCCAAACCCACGTCAGGGGCAGGTGTGACGGTGAAGTCTGAGAGTGCACGTGAACCACACACAGCAGGGCACCCGGTGTCGCAGAACGGCGGTGACTCTGGCCCTGACCGACGGGTCAGGAGGGGTCTGCTTCCTCGCACCCACGGGACGCTGCTCTGTTTATTCATGAACTTGGTCTGTTGTGCTCACTGTGGTTCCCCCAACATCTAGACCAGGCTCTGCACGCAGTAGGTGCTTACTATTCGTTGAATGGAGAGACCAGTTGTGGGGTATCCAGCTGTCAGGATCAGCATCTGTTTTCACACGGATGCTGAGGTTTTCTGGAAGCATGCCCCCAGTCCCGCCCTCTGCCCACAGCAGCGTATTCAGCTGGGTCCCGTCATCCACTGTCCCCACTCCCCCAGAGCGCCTGGAGTCCTCACCCGCCCGCCCCGCCTGACTCCTCCCCTGCAGTCCCCACTGTGACAGGCTGCTCCTTTAAGGCTATGCAAATTCTCTGACCCAGCTTGTCCCTGCTCCCCAGTCCCAGCCCTGTGGTCCCTGGGTCACCCTGTGGTTTGCTGAAGGTCAACCCTGGACGACTCCAAACTTTCTAAAGTGGAATCCAAATGCCACCAGCTGCGGGGGCTCGTGAAGAGTGCCGGTAGCGGGTCGCGCCCGGAGCTCTCGCTCCTTCCTCCAACTGGGGCTCACCCCACCCCACCTGCCCGGGGGCCACAGCGTTGAAGGGGCCTCGTCTCCTTTGACGTTTCCCGCTTCAGCTCAGCTAGGGATCAGCCAGTCTCTTGACTTGGGAGGGGCAGTCTGCGCCAGCAGACCTGGGTCCTTTTGAGGCCCCCACGCCTTTCCAAGAAGAGGCATAGGAGGGCCCAAGACCCCCCAGTTTCCCCAGAAGGGAGAGGGAGCCATCAGCAGAGGTAGGCCCTTTCCTCACAAACTCCATGGCAACACCCTTGGTGGCGACTGCCAGCTCTGTCCACCCTGGGGAGATGACTGCCAGCAGCTCCTCTGCCAGAAGTCAGCAACCCCCCACCATAGCCTCAGGAATCACCCTGGATCTGGGCTTTCCTCTCTGCGGGACGGAAGCCAGGACGCCAGCCCCAGGCTCTGCCCAGGCTCCTGCGTGTCACTTCTTACCCCTCCTTAGCTTTCTGGTTGCTCCTTCCCTCCCTCCGCCTGCCCCTTCCTCTCTCTCCCTCCCTCCCGCTCCCTCTCTGGCTCCCAGCCGAGGCTGTACTCCAGCAGTAACTCAGAATTGTGACCGGACGACCATGGAACTGAGGTGAATTCCAGTCAGCTGTGACATCACCCTTGTTCTAAAAACCTCCGCTTTGGCTCCTCTGACGAGTTCACATCCCCTTTAGGGGTTGGCTCCAAAGCCACTGGTCTTACTTACTCCATATTACCTAAAAAGAGCTACTCATGTTCTGCAAACCTCCCCAGCCGCTGAGGTCAACTGCAGCTCCTGCAGCGACCATTCCAATGTTCTGAGGGAAAGGACAGAGGCCCGTGGTGCCTTTGGCTCCATGGAGCCCTTCTGTGGAAATCCCTGCAACTGCCAACCAAGCATTTCTCAAATCCCCTTTAAATATATTCATATTTTCAGAGCAGAGAGGGCGACAGTGAAGCGCAGCTGCTGGCAGTCCACATCGGGAGGGAAGGGGCAGCACTCCCCCTCGACACTTGCGTCCCTCCCATCTAGAGGATCTAGTTTTCCGCCAGGAGCAGCTCATCACTGTTCATGTAATAAGTTTCATATGGTCGGGCTCTTGGATGGTGAGGTTTGCCCCTTATCTTTGGGAGGGGGCCAGTAAGGCCACAGTAAGAGTAATAAAACAGTATTTCTGTAGCTCAGAACAGTGACCACCCTGCCCCGGATCCCTCCCCACCTCCTCAGTCACAGTCATCCTGGCCACCCTGAGACATCTTCTGTGTCTTGGCCCTGTAGGTCTCTGGCTCCAAGGCCACTGCTCCAGACAGACTGTGGTGACTCAGTGGTTCCTTCACTAAGCCCTCTTCTCCTCCTGACATTGGCCAGTAGCTCCCAGATTGCTGCAGCTTCCAACACACACTCAGTCTGTCTCTGTTCTGAGTGCTGATGGCCTAATGTTAGCAAAACATCTTTACCCTCTCAACAGCCCCACGGTGATCAGCCTTACTCCGTGACAATCATTTTTCTCTCCCAATCTCCTTTCTTTGGAACTCCGGCCCAGGGCCAGGTCACTTGTGCTGGAGGGCTCTGGGTAAAGGAGAATGCAAGAGGGGAGGATGATTTGAGTTGCACAAATTCAAATTATTTTAAGAATTTCCCTGCCCCTCTGGAGATAACCCATTGTCCTTGCATCAGGCATGTGGACCTCTACCTCTCTTCCCTGAGGAGCTTAGGAGAACAGGGAGGGATTTCCAATCCTTCCACACACACAGAGAGATTCTGATGCCTCCACTCGGCATGGATATAGTAAACACTGCTAGTTGCCTACTGTGCCAAATTGACTGTTGATATTCACCACCATTCAGACCCCCATCTCTGTAATGCAGGGGCTGGAAGCCTGGAACTACATTTCCCAGAATCCATTGCCAGCTGGCTTCTGGTTTAGATTCCCCAATGAAAGGCACTCATCTGAGCATTGGAAGGCAGAAGGGAAACACAGGCCATGTTTTTCCTCCAACAGTGGTGGGAAGACACATTGGTGTTGGCAGTTGTGGGGTTTTGCAGTCACCTCTGGCTTTTCCCCTGTGAATCACCTGCCTCAGTGTTACAGGTAGTTCTAGCAGGTAGTAGCTCTAGAATTAGTAGTAGTTTCCTGTGGGAGTAACTTCCTGGTGTCCTGAAATCTAGCTGTGAACCTCAGAGCCAGCACCAGCCTTCCCTTCTCTTCCCTCCTTGAGCCATTTCAACAGTCTTATAAGCACTCAATTCTCTGTATCAACTTCCTTTCTGCTTGAACTGCATAAATTGGGTTCTGTTTTTCTGACAGATGCACATATCCAATATCCTTCATAACTTCTTTCTTATGAATAGAATCCTGATTTTAGCAGGGGAGCCATTTGCCCAGCTAACATGTCCAAATGTTATCATTCTGACTGATAAACCATAGCATAAGTCTACTGGGGATTTGGGGGAATAATTTTACTTTTCTGAAACTAGTATTGCCCCCTCTTCTTTGCTCTTTATCCTTGTTTTCTAATTTCTGGCTAGAATTTGGACTCAGTGGCTGGGAGTTTAGCAGCCATATTGTGACTGCAAGGGAAAGGCCAAGGAAATTGCAGAGACCTCAGCTTTGGAATCCTTGAATCCGTGAACTAATATTAGGAACTGCCTCATCTGGACTTCTTGCTTTATGAAGGAAAAAATTCTCCTTAATTTATGTTAACCACGGTTTAGTCATGATTTCTGTTGCTTTTAGCCAGAGCGGTCCTAACTAATTCAGTAGAGGTGTCCATCTACTTCACCTCTTTGGGGATCACTGTCATATTGATCCACATTGCTTCAGGTGTGAGATAGAAAACTGGTTGCAAACATCTTCTGTTTGGAGAATTCCTTCCAGAGGCTTCTTGGCCTCTCATGTGAATACAGCTGCTTCAACAGCTCCCAAATATGTCCAGGCATGTCTACATCCAGAGGATATAAACATCTTAGACAAACTTTCCAGCATTAAAGCATGTATGAGATTCATCTAGAATCTCTTAGTCAAACAAACTCAACTCTAAAATATAACTTGTCTCTTTCATCTCTGTTGCTTACCTAACAATCATGATAATCTGTTATATGTAAACCAGGGTCACAAATTCCCACAAATGGACCAAAAAAAAAAAAAAAAAAAACCTTCCAGGTCTCACCACGGAACAGACTGGCCTACTTTGGAAAAAGTTATAATTAACATGGGTGATTGAGACTATACCAGGAGTAATAGTGACAGAGAAATATGTCTGTTTTTGCAAGGTAGTGGGTGGTGTTTTCGCTTATTAAGGGGAAAAAAAGGAATTTTGTCCTAAAATAAAGAGTTTGGCTGTTCCAGAGTGTGAAAGAGGATGGTGACGGATAAAACCTCTATGAATATAGGAAGCAGTGGAAGCTTTGTGAAAAGAGAATTTTATTTGCCGTGAATTATAATACCTACAAATAATGAGTCTCAAAATAGGCAATGAAAATGTAAAATTTTGCCAGAGCTGGCTAAGTTTTACGAGTTTATTCATAAGATTTTTTTTTAAAAGAAACTTGTTAAGCATTTACTGCCAAATATTATATTAATGCAAAAGTCAGAATTTTGTTTTCTCTCTACTAAAGTGACAAATTACTCAGTCTGCTCTTAAAAAGTGGTAGTGAGAGAGTTTTCTTTACCTGGATAGCAGAGGTTCCATACTTCAGAATGACTCTGTGCTTTGTGCTAATTTTTTCAGGCTTTTGATTATTTTTAACATAGCAAACTACAAAACTTTCTTACTTTTGAAAGTTCTGAGATTCTTTAAAAGAATTGTTTCACGGGGTTCAAGACCATCTTCAAGTTTGCTGATTTGCTAGAAGAACTCACAAAACCTAATAGCAGGTTATAATCACAGCACAGGTTTATTACAGAAACAGGATATAGAGCAAGACAACAGGAAAAAGACTACTTACTATTGATCTAGAATTATAACTCTGAAGTTACACTGTTATTACTCTGTGGGATATTAATCAGTTATGTATCTAAATTAGCAATCATATTCAAACATTCTTCCTTTCAGTCAGTGTAAATAGTTTGCTTACTCTAATTTTCTTTGCATCAGTCTGACAATCTTGCTGGTTCCACTAATGATACGTTCTCACTTAAAAACAAACAAAACTCTGAACACTCAGAATGAAGAAATATCAAAGTTGAGATAAGTTTCTTAATGCTCCTTTTAAAGTATCATAAATGTTAATCTTCTGACTCTGCAGGAAAACAAAGAAGATATGATATTAATCATCAACTGTAGCCTGGAACATCTCCCAATGCCATGCAACAAACCAAACAGAATGTCTGTGATACTGTAGAAGTATTGGTCCAAAATAAACCAAATAATTTACATTTCTGGAATGAAAAACAATTTATAACTTGATTATTTTGACAAAAACACGACTAGCTTATTTTGCTAGTAATGCAAATGTGGGATGCAAACAGTGCTCAATAATCGTATCATTAAAAGTTGAAAGTGCTGGACACTTAACTAAGTTATCAGAATGGCAATCTTGTTCCAGTGAAGCTCATGGTCCAAATAAAGAAAGTTTGCAATCATCAACGAAGAAAAGATTATCATGAGTCAATTTTATATAAAACAGCATTTGAAATCATCAAAATTTCTGAAAAAAGCTTTATCAGTGACTGTCAATGAAGAAACAAATAACGTTTAGAAAGTACTGTTAGACTCTGTAACAATATCAAGTGGCTAGTTAAAAAAAACTGAGTATTTTCAGATATGAAATATTTAATAAACTTCAAAAAACAATAATTTAAATACGGGCATATTATTATAATCTAGATTTATGGTCCTGCTTGTTATAAAACATTTATGTACTAAAACATGAAAATTGTTTTTTAGAAAACATATACATCAAAGCAATAAAATGTCAACAATTGGTGACAAAACTTCAACTGTTTCAAATGGAAGCGTAGTTATTTACTTATATGTAAAATTTAAGTCTTTGAAGACAGTTTAATAGATTTTGTTCATCTTATAGTACTGGAAGTAGTAACATTTGAAATTATATATCTAAGTTTATCATCAATGCTGGAGAAAAGAATTTTCCACTGAGCTATATTTACATGAAAATCTCATTGGATTTTGTACAGAGTATCAGTATAATGCTATGGAGCATATCGGAGATTTCAACCAAAATTTTAGAAAATTTTCCAGATGTTTTAATTTGGTGTAGTCTAAGTCACTGTGTTCAGTTATCTTTGAAGATGTGATGGAAGATGTAAATAAAATAAATCACTTTAAATCTTTCTTCCATAAACTTTCTATTTACCACCGTTCTTCAAATAAAACATTATTAGGGATTAAATAATACATTTGAAGAGCTTAGAATTTAAATAATAAAATCCAGAAGAATGTGGACACCTCAAGAGGCAGCCTGCAGTGTAAGAGCTGGAAAAGCAGATTGGAAATTGTGTCCAGGTTTGGATATTTGTTTTAACAGAAATTACGAATAGCAATAGTTGAACGTTTTGAAAATAACGTTTTTAGAGATTCGGCTTTAATAAATGATATCCTAACAAAAATACCAATTCTTTCCTGAGCTTTTCAAGAAAAAAAGAGTTTCTGTGATGATTAATTTGGGGACAGCATATAAAGCTAAATACGGGAAACTATGACCAAGCAGCAGAAGGTGTTATGGAGACAAAAATATGATGCATCTTCTGTTTGCCCCTGCAGATCCGCTCTCTGCTCTGCTCTGCTCCTCTTGGTCCCCTCAAGGCAGATCTGTATGGGCCCATCAAAGGGCTCCAGTGTGCTCAGCCCGCCAACTGGCTTTGGCAGATTGCAGGATCAGCAAGGAGAAAGGAAGGAGTCGGAGGTCAAAGTGATCGTAGCCAGGCTCCCTCCCTGCTGGGAGTTATTGCTTGACTGATCCCCACCCAGGGCCTGTTCTTCCACACAGTTCTCTCTCCAAACCTCCCTCCGCTCGGGCCTGGGCTGCTGAGGACTCCCCACTGCTGCTAGCCTTTGGTTGCGGCACTGTCCCTGGCGGTCCTCCCTAAGAGTCCCTTGATCAAACTCTCCTCAAATGACCCAAATTGAGTGTGCCATCTGCTTCCTGCTGGGGCCCAGACTGATTTACATCCCCTCTGAAACAACAACAAAGA
Organism: Diceros bicornis minor; assembly: GCF_020826845.1. Lineage (NCBI taxonomy): Eukaryota > Metazoa > Chordata > Mammalia > Perissodactyla > Rhinocerotidae > Diceros > Diceros bicornis. Next base: position 21,242,585 of record NC_080753.1, on the reverse strand, counting down.
GTATCTACTCCAAGAAAAAAAAGCTATTTGATTTTTTTTTTAAAAAAAGAAAGAAAATGTTTATTGTTTGACAACAATGAAAAATATAATGAATGTTTATATTCTTTCAATCCATTGAATCCTGAGTATGACTAAATGATATTTGGGCTGAAGGTGAACACAATTAATAAAGTTAGGCTGATTAATTAAATATGACATTCCAATAAATAATTTTGTATGACTCCTTCAATAATGGAGATGTGGAATGTAGCATATAAGTCAGGATTTTAATTTATAATGTATAATGAGTGGTTGTATATTTTTAATAGTGGCCATGCCATCTACCATAACAGAGGGGGCTCCTAATATGAAAAATGAACAATAGATGGTAGAAACCAATTTAAGGGAGAATTTAAATTAAAATAACACAATCCAGATTTTATATATTTTTTTAAACAAAGCAATATTCTGATTTCTTTTGGTCATTGTTTGGGGTTGAATCATAACCACAGTTTTTCATAAAATGTAGAAAATAGTCAAGGGAATAGGATCGGTGATTTTTTCCAGGCTGTTGCCTTCCCCGGGGATAGGCCAGAGGAGACAGAGATGGAGTCTACGTCTTAGCTGGGAGTGGAGACAGGCCCCTGACTTCGAGCCCAGGGTGCTGTGCACAGCTGTAAGTACAGCAGGCGTCACGGATGGCAGAGAGAGGACCTGGGGACAGCACTCTAGCCTGCTCCCTAGGTCTCTGGGAAAGGAAATTGCTCCCAAATCAGTGATAATCTGCTTCACCACCTCACTCCTCCAAAGAGACCCAGGCTGTAAGTCTGGGAGGGTGCAAGCTCTTCCCAAGGAGTGACGTCTCCAGTGATGTGGGGTGTGCTCAGGTGGAGGAAGGGTGTCACCCAGCCATGGCGATGTGGCCTGCTCTCTTCAAACAAGAGTCTCCCTCCAGCTTCAGAGCTCTTTTTGGCAGCCCCACCAGACTCATGGAGGGACCCCACAATCCTGGAATGAGACCAACATGGACGCGGATCCCCACAAGCCTCCCTGGAGACAGTGCACACCCAGAGGCTCGTCTGCAGCAATTGCACAAGGCTCAGCTGGACCTGTCAGGTCTAATGAAGTTCCTGAGTGAGAGAGGGCGTCCAACACATGGATGCTTCTGACACTCATGGAGCGCAGGAGGGGTGGGCTGGGGAGAGGTCACAGGGGCAGGAACGGCTGGCATTCTGGGGTACTCGGGACAGGAGGGGAGGTGGAGCACGCTGCGGCCAGCCAGGCCCAGCTGTGCTGGCCGTGGCACGCCTGCAAGGCTGGTCTCCAGATGCGCCTTTCCTGATGGGCCCTCTTAGATCACTTAGATTCCTTTCATGCTGGGGGATCGGGGACAGGGGGTTTCAAGAAAGAAAAAGTGCACCACGGCCAGGACCGAGAAGTGGACAGGATCTTCAGGAGATTTCATTCATTGCTTCAGCCCTTTCTCCCGCCACCTGAAAACCTACCCTGGGAGGCAGGAGGGATATATTCGATACGATCCTGGCTTACAGTCACACACACACACATACTTACACACACACATCAGTCACGCTCCAGTTTTGAAAATGTCACTTACAAATTTTTCTAATGTGGCTGTGATGATGACATCCCTATACACTGGAAAGGGATTCTCCAGGGGCACAGGCAGCTGGAGGGGTAATAGGATGGGGCAGACAGTTATAATCCTCCTGTGACTCTCCAGAGTGCACAGAAGAATCTGTCAGCCATTTAGGAACCACAATGTCAGGCCATGGCTGCCCCAAGAGGAGGCTCAGAGACAGTTCACGCCATGGCAACGGAGGTCCGTGGTTTGGAGATGTGTCTCAGCTAAGCAAGCTGTCGGCGCCCAGCCCCGAGCATCAAGCCTCCTCGAAGGTGGGCCAGGGCCACTCGGGCTCCTCTTCTCAGGTTGCTAATTTCTTACGTCATCTCTGGAAAGACAGGCATGGGCAGTAAGAGCAGGGTGGGGAGAGTCCTGGGTGTGACTGCTGAGCACACTGTGACTTCCCTCTCAGGTGACGGGTGGTGAAGGTGGGGGGTGAACAAGGCAGCCAGCTCCACTCCTCAGTGATGACCATGAAAATGAACATGGGTGCCTTGCCCCGTGGGCAAGGCCTAGAGCAGAGAAATACAGCCTTCTCCAGCTGTGTCCTCCCTGGCCAGGAAGGCTGGCCTTCCTCTTGGTGGCTGTGATAAGCCATCTCTGTGTTCCTCCCTAGGACCACAGGATCCACAGTGTTTTCCACAGTGTAAACCACCTCTTAGTGATGACCACAATTTCTATCCACTGCACCATGAACCACCAACTCATGCTTCTCTCCTCTGCGTGGTCTTACGTCACTCTGCCCATTCATTTACTCAACACATTTATTGAGCACCTACTATATACCAGACCCAATGCTAGGCTGGAAAGCTCATGAATTCAGACAGACCTAGGTCCCAACTTCAGTTTGGCCACTTACTAGTTGTATGACCTCAGGCATTGCTTAACCTCCCTGGGCCTGAGATTTCGTCAAAGGGGGACAATTAGACGTGCCTTAGAATGCAGCTGTAAGAATTAAATGAGATAATACTTGAAGGTGCTTAGCACAGTAGGCAACTACTCTAACTCTTCTTTCTCAGTCTTATTTCTCTTTCCTAGAGGGTAGAGGCCTTGCTTTGGGCTTCCCCAAGTGCCTGGCAGCACCTAGCACATAGTGAGCACTCCACAAAGACTGGGCGAGCTGGTGATGAGCTGGGACACAGGCGCCATCCACGGGCCTTGCACTGGGGGATCTTGCTGTGCCTTTCAGCCCTGGTTACGAGCCTATGGCTGCTGATGTCTTGGAGACACTGTCAATGTTTCATCTTGTTTTCTTTTCTCTCTTCGGTTAGCAAACAAGCAGACCAAGACCTGAAGAGGTGGTGGCACCTTGCCAGTAGGGAAGCCGAGCCGTGGAATGGGGAGCACGCTGGACGGGGCCAGGAGAGCTGGTTCAAATCATGGATACGTCTTGGACCACATGTGTGCTGATGCTCAGGCTTTCATGCTCTCAGCCTCCAGGACCCTGCCTCTGCCAAAGCTGTGCAGCTCATCCCTGCCCCATCCACTCTGTAAGGCTGTTGGCAGGATGAGCGCCTCATCTAGGCGTGAATAAAATGATATGGAGGGTTCACAGAACTCTGGCAATAGGCCTGTCACTGTTATTGTTATTGCTCATTAAACCACATGCATATGTGTGCTAACCGAGATCGCTGTCATGTTGGAAAGAACAGGAGATGGGATGTTGGAATCCAGGGTTTAAAGTTGGACATAGCTACTAACTCGCTGTGTGACCTTGGGCATCTCCTTGCCCACTCTGCAAACCCCAGAGGCTGTGCTAGGTAATCTGTCACATCCCTCTGGGGTTTGAAGGTTGATGGCTGTGAAAAGACACTAATGACTTTGAAACACAGCAAACCCACTCCAGCTCTAGAGTCTTAGGAGAGTGACGATGTGTTGACAACGCACTAGTTGGCTGCTTTAGGCCAGACTCTCTTGGCAGTCACTCTGGGGGTACCTGGTGAGGAGTAGGGGGCTGCTGAGGCCATTGCTACAGCCCATGTGCAAGGCAGCTGTGGGGTTGCATGCACATATTTGAGAGGAAAATCATTTTCCTTCAACAATAAATCTGGCAGCTGCAGGAGATGTGGATCCCTGGCCCTGGGGTTTTCCAAGCCCCGTCAGACTTCTGACTCCTACCCCGTGAGCTTCTGCACCAAAGATGCGTGAGAGAAACCTGCTGATTCACCCACTCCCAGGCCCGACAGTTCTTGATTAGGACTCTCAGCAAACTGTCAAGCTAAGCCCACCTTTCAGACCTCTCTCCCCTGTTTTGTGCTGTTTTGCCTCTCAGTGGTCCCACATCCTATCCCAATCCCACAAGATGTCACAGAGAATCAGGGAGCCGCAGAGCCTCTGCATTGCAAGAATCTATATAAACTTAATTCCACTGATCTTCAAATCTTTTCAGTAGTTTTGTCAAAAGAAAAAGCAATTACCAAAAGTGGTACTTTTTTTTTTTTTTTTTTGAGGAAGACTAACCTTGAGCTAACATCTGATGCCAATCCTCCTCTTTTTGCTGAGGAAGATTGACCCTGGGCTAACATCCGTGCCCATCTTCCTCTACTTTATATGGGACACCGCCACAGGATGGCTTGACAAGCAGTGCGTTCGTCCTTGCCTGGGATCTGAACCTGTGAACCCTGGGCTGCCGCAGTGGAGCACACGAACTTAACCGCTACGCCACTGGGCCAGCCCCGCAAAAGCAGTAATTTTTAAAATTCAATTTTATAACATTGGCTTATTATAGAGCCAGTAAATGAGCACAGTGATGCTGATTAGATGGGCCTCAAAAGTGAAAATTCAAGATTAGGGATGACAGTTATAATCACATTAACATCAGCAGTCAATGTATTTCTGCATTTGTTGTTGTTGCAGGTCATTAAGAAGATAAGTAGCTGCAAACAGTAATCGTTTTTAATTAGCTTGCAATCTTAGGACACCCTTCAATTAAACAGAGCTGGCTAAGAAGCATCATTTGAGGTCAGTTTAAAAACAGGTTCTCTGGGCGTTAGGGTGGATTGGCAAGTTTAGAAACCACAGACAAGGTTATTCAGAGTCAGGGAACGTGCCTTCCACATATCTGTGTATATCAATGCCCAGCACAGCACCTGGCTCAGAGTAGGAACTTGATAAATGTTTGTTGAATGAATGAACAAATGGTTAGTTTACTTGATGTTTTAATCTTGAGTCTATTTTCCTGCCAAGCTTTCCACCATATTCTCAGTGAAGATAGATGATAGATAGATAGATAGATGGGGATCCAGGAGTGTCTCAGAGTCATTATTTGAAGAATGAATTCTCATTGTACAGTGCTCTAAATGACGAGCTCACATTTACATTTCCATTCAAAAACCTTAATTCCTGCAGCAGCAGCCGTTCACCTAAGTAGAAACCACATTGTTCAGCCTCCCTAGCAGCTGGGTGTGGCCATGTAACTCAATTCTCACCAGTGAAACCTGAGCAGAACCGAGGTATGTAAATTCTGTATCACTTGCTTATGTGAAAATAAATTGCCCTCCATTTCTGCTCTACCTTGCTGTCTGTGAGCAAGGATGCTGACATGGTGGTGACCCAGTTCTGGCCACGTGGATGAGGACGACTTTCCAGAGCAACAAGATGGAAGGAGTCTGGGTGCTGAGTGATCGTGTGAAGCACAGCTTCCCTGCTGGCCTGGGCCACTCACCTCCAGACTGTCATGTGACAGCAAAGTATCCTTCAGCCTGATTGGGGTCTCTGTTCCAGCATCTTCTACAGCTTGCATCCGAACTACTACACCAGTGTGGGATTTACTCCTCAATTACAATCACTGTTTGCAGAGGGTGTATTTTGCTAAAACTATAAAAGATCAAGGTCTGGGTGTGGTATGTGAAACCCAGGAGGGAAAATTAGAACCCTCTCCCTCAGGATCCAACATTTCAGGGACATGTGTAGAAGGACCAATGTGCTGAGACACCAATAGAAGAGAGAGCGGTTCTCAGGGATGTTGAGGAAAGACACCAAAGGGATCTCATAGTCCTTCCATAACCCATAGCTCTGAGTACTCCCCCTCAGTCCCAACCAAGTTCTGACCTCAGAGAGCCAGGAGCAGCCTTTCAAAGAAGTGGTGTCTTTAAGTCCTCATCATCCCAGAACTCCCCTCTGACCAAGAATTTCCCAGTCTTCCCTCTTCATGCAGAGTGCGTGTGTCCGTGTATGCATGTGTGTATATGTGCGTATGTATCCACACATGCTGTGAGGGCTAGATGGAGAGTGCTGGGGTTGAGAATTTAAACAAGGCCCCTTCTGGAAGTCATGCTCTAACTTCCATTCCGTGTGCTGTGCCAATCGTCCAGCTGTGATGGACTGTGACCAGACTTGGCCTTGCCCCCAGACCTCAGGGTACAGCCTCACTGGATTATGCCCCCGGGTGTAGGTCGCCTCTGCCCAGCAAGCAGCCCCTTCTTGGCCTAAGCCTTCCAACTCCAACTCCAACATAAAATGCCAATGGAGCTGGTAGCTGGCTCACTCTCACCTCCAAGGCTGTTCACTTCCCAGGGCCTAGTCTCTCTCCCTCTGATCCTTCTGAAGCTGACACAAACCCTAGGACTGCAATGGGACTTTGATCCAAGTAATAGAACCAGGCAGAGGAAGACAATAACATTTGCCGAAAAGCCTGTTCGGCTGGCTTTGGGCTTAGATGTTTAATGAGAGCAAATTCTGGAAAACCCGGGAAATAAAAACTGAAAGATGTAAATAGGGAGAGATTATCGCTGGATTCTTGTAATTGTCTTACAAGCCCCTCTGGAGGGGCAGACAGTGACTAAGAAGGGACTGTGCCATGGGGATGACGATTAGGGCTTGGCAGGCAGAGGTGCGGTTTATAGTTGGTCCTGAACGAAGCTAAATGTTCCAATCTGGGGCTTTTCTATCACTGGTTTTGTCAGTTTTCCTCCTCCCGCCCCCGCCCCGAGAGCTTGTTCTGCATGAGTCAGGAAGAGGATGCCAAGGATCCGGGGAAGTGGGCTGATCCCTCCTGTTTAGTTGACCCCACGTGGAAGGACTGGGATGGTCTCAGCTTTGCCCCAACCAGTCACAAGAAGGGACAAAGCTTTCCTTTCATCTCTGTAGGCTTTGGTCTCCTTATCAGAAGTGTGGTTCCGTTCACCTCTCCCCATCTCCAATGGCTTGTTCTTCCCTTTACCCCGGGGGGGGGTGGGTCCCACTGAGGCAGTGAGACTGAAAGTTTTAGGAGCCCACCCTGGGAGCAATGCCTGGCTCTTATCTGGAGCTGACTTGACTTCAGCTAACTGGGTGAACTGGGACATGTTACTTAGCTTCTCTGAGCTTTAGCTTTTAATCTGTAAAATGGGAATTGTGAGTCCTGCATTTGCAATAACATGGATGGACCCTGAGGACATTCTGCTAAGTGAAATAAGCCAGACAGAGAAAGACAAATACTGCATGCTATTACTTATAGGTGGAATCTAAAAAAAAAAGTCAAACCTGTAGAAACAGAGTGGAAAAGTGGTTGCCAGGAGCTGGGGGTGGGGGAAATAGGGAGCGGTTGGTAAAAAGGTGCAAACTTTCAGCTATAAGATGAATAAGTCTGAGAATCTAATGTAAAATATGGTGACTACAATTGATAACACTGTACTGTATAAATGCAATTTGCTAAGGAAGCAGAACTTAAATGTTCTTAGACACACACACACACTCACACATATGAATATGTGAGGTGACGGATGTGTTAATTAACTAGATGGGAGGAGTCCTTTCACAATGTATAATATATCAAATCATCACGATGTACACTTTAAATATCTTACAATTTTATTTGTCAATTATACCTCAATAAAGCTGAAAAAAATGGGAGTTGTGAGGACTAAATAAAATGTTCCACGTAAAATGTTTAGGATAGTGCTTGGTTCAGAGTGAGCACTCAGTTCATCTTTACTACCACTGCTATTCTTTTCAAACTTCTTCTTGGCCAAGACTCCCTGCTGCACACTAGACCTGGCCTCTGGATTCTTCAGCATCTCCTTGGCCTCTGACTCTGAAACTCAAAGTGTTGACCTCGTAAAGATGGTGGGACTCAACATGGTGAGGCAAGTGCATCTTGAAAAGATTTTCCTGCTATCAACAGCTACCAACCACTGCGATAACCATTGTGAACACTTAGTACCCAATTCTTTGGGCATTCTTACAGGTAAGATGTTATTTTCTTCATTTTACAGAAAAGGAGACTGAATCTCAGTGAGAGTAACTGAACTGACCAAGACCATACACTTAGAAAGTGCTGGAGCCAGGCTTTATACCAGTTGGGTCTGGTGCCAAAGCCCACGGATATCGTCCCCCGATGCGTACCAGATGGGCCCTTCCAACTTCACCTTGCCCTCTGAGACCAAGTGGCTGACTTGGGTCAAGTGCTCAGGAGGAGGCCTTTGGGTTTGAGTGAAGACAACCAGCCAAACACCTACCTCTTGCCACACTCCAGGCGATGGAGCCAGCCTGCAGGCTGCAGTCCTCCTGGGAACACTTGGGGAGAAATAAAGACCTGATTGAATAAAGACCGGAAAGGTAGTGGAGCCTCACTCAAGTGAAATTTTAAATTTGGACAGGGGCCGGCAATGAGTTATACCTTATTGCTATCTAGAAAGAACGAACTTGCCAAGCGAATTAATAACGTAAACAGGATTTCCCAGAAGAATCTTTACTCCATGTAACGCTATCTAATTCAATAACCGTTTCATAAGGGCACTGGAGATGCAGAACTGAATGAATCTTTCCCTTTCAGAGGGAGTTCACAGAGCAGCCTAGAAGCAAGCATCTAAGTGCCCCCCCCACACACACACACGCACGCACGCACACACACACACACACACACACAATAAATTTTCAAAATTTAATTTAAAAAATCAAGTTCTGCATGAGCACAGTGATAAGAGGAATGAATTGGGTTGGGCAAGGCCCAAGAAAACTTAAAACTCAACCAAGTATTTTAGAAACCTACTCACCTCAGAAATACCTTTAATTTGAAAAAGTAACTTAGTAATTAGAATTATTCTCATCAAGTTATTAAACCAGGATATCAAAGGGCTGATACCACCTCAACTTTGGTATGCCAAGTTGAAACTACTATGGGAGCTTTAAAATAATAAGATTTTCACCCTTCTGGAGACATTGTAGAACTTAGATGTACCTTTAGTTCAAATGCATGTTCCTCTCAGTCCAAGTCAGTCCAGCTTCTCTGTGGACCATGTGTAGAAAGGTTATGTTTTCCATCGCTGAGGGGGTCCCAGGGCGTTTTTGCAATGCACATTTGCATGAAAAGTGTGGAGAATACGGTACAGAGGGATTCAGGGTTAAGATGAAATGGCAATGGGGATTGGCACGTGGGATGGTACCAAAGGGACAGGAACTGGACCATGGACTCGTCAGTTAACCAGATTTCTTGGAGAGACAGGAGAGGAAGAACCCGGAGTGAAGATGCTAGTCAAGAAATGGCAATGTTCAGAGGCAGAATTGGCAAGAGGCAAGAACAATGGAGCAAGAAGAGGCTTTGGGCCTGAGGAGTCTACTTTGGAAGGTGGTTGGGAAGCTGTGAACCCTCCGTGACAGGATGTTGGAGCCATAGGAGGTCGACAACAACCAGTGGGCGCCCTCAGCGGTTACCTCCCCTGCTGCTGAGCCTAAGTTGGCTCACTCTGCACGCCCCCTCTCTCAGAAACCAACAGCCCTTCTTGAAAGCTCACCCGGGCCAGAGTGCATTGACTCAGCAGGCCTGGGAAGCACCGAGAAACCCTTGGGGGAATCCAAAGCCCAGATCTTCTTATTCTGAGAACCTCCCACCACCGGAAGGAAGAAAAGATCACAAAAGTCAGCACTTTCCAGCTTGTCATTCCTCTCCACCGTGGTGGCACTGGCCAGGGGCTGGCAGCCCTGCAGCTATTTTTACCCTCAGGTTTCCGGAATGGCCGACCAGTCTTGGTTACAGGACACCACAGTAAACTCAACTCCATCCACAGCAATCACAAAGTCTAAGCCACAGCGTGCAGCTGCGCACGGCCACACTCATTCGTACCCAGACACCAGGGCCTCAACTCAGAGTCAAGAGGCCAGGGCCATGCTGGAGAGCGAGGAGGCAGCTCCCTCAGGCTGTCCAAGGATCAAACGTGATGCGATGCGCATCGCAGCCAACAGCCTCTGCCTGTCGGAGAGGACATCAAAGTGCAGGGCTCGTGTTTTAATCCTTCGAAGCGCCTCTGAGTTGAATGCTCCCATGGTTTGTGGTGCACCCAGATCAAAATAGTTCTTTACAGCCACAAACAGCTACTTTGTTGAACACTGTCTTGCTCTGACCCTGTTTTAATGGTCACCAACTCAACAGTGGTCTCTTTCCTTCTCTTCTAAACCCCTCACCTGTGAACCTCCAGGCAGACTTACCTTTTGTTTTCCATCTTCCATGGATTTTTCAGTCTACAGACGTCTTTCAGAGGTTCCAGATGCTAGTCTGTTTTGAAAAGGAATACTTCCTCTTAGTATAGATAGATAAATAATGTTAATGCTGGAGAGAAATTTTAAACCAAGGTAGGATTTTTCTTCTGCCTAAAATATATTTGGAAGAACCCTGTGAACTGTACAGGCCCACTCAAGGCTTTTTCAAGCTGGCTGTAAAGGGGGGAGGAAGGGTGGTGGAAATGATCCCAGTGTTCTCTTCTCCAACAGCAGCCAAGGGCTCTGGGTTTCTCTGGGGTGATAGCTAGAAAACAGGCAAAGAATAATTCCCCATAATTGTTGTTACTAACAGCAGTTACTATGGTTGTAACAAAGGGAATCCTGCCTGAAGGCCAAAGGCTGGCCCACTAGTGCTCTCAGCCTTCTCCCTGGAGGAGGGCCTCACTGAAAATTTCTAACTCCTTGCGATCAAAATCTTGTCAACTGAAAGCAATTGAATATTCAAACTATTTTCTTCTGCTATTGATCAATGTTTTATAAGCCTCAAAACACCACTAAATTAGAAGGCCTTTCCCCATCGGATTTCCCTCAGAAAATTAACTTGGATCAAGAAGGATTCGGTGTGGGTCGGACTCTAAATCTGCCCAGCTCAGGAAGCTCAGATGTTGGCCAACAGCCCCTGCTTCCCAGGTCCGGCTTCCGGTGACCATTCATCGGGGGATTTGCAGCAGCAGCAGCAATTTTCCGTTTCGGTTCCCGAGCTGTGACTCACCGGTTGCAGAGTCACCAGCCCACCGGCAAGGGCACCACAGGGTTTGGGAGGCCAGGCTGAGGGTGGGAGTGGGGCTAGCTGAGGTGGCAGGAAGAGGGAGAGAAAAGAAAGTTACCAAAAAAAACAGACTTGATAGGCCCACTATTTCATCATGCAGTATTCAAATATTAGACCCTGGCCCAAAATAGCTGCTCACTCATTGCCTTTTCCCTGTGTGTTGGCTCCAAGAAACACGAAGCGAGAGGTAGCTGAACAAAACGCCACATTCATGCGAGTCTGGCGGATGCAAGCGAGTTCATGACTTGATAATCCCTGACAGCCCTCATTAAATCAGGGAGCTGCAGGTGTGAAGGCGGCTGGGGCGGGGGCCGGAATCCGGGCCAGAGGACTGGGGCTCTGTCGGTGGAGGGACCTTGTCAGGAGAGGGCAGCTTTCCAAGTTGATAAGGGAACTGTGCCAATTCAGAATGAATGCTTAAGGCAGCAGTCTCTTTTCACGGCAAGAAGTCAGAGGCTGTTCTCTTGATTTGATGTGTGCGTATAAATGCTTGGTTTCTTCAACAAAATTGAGCTCCAGATACCCCAAAACTGGCAAAAGTGGGGAGACTCTCCTGGTGGGTAGGGAGTTCTTACCTCTCCCAGTCTTGATTCTCGTCCCTCAAAACCTACTTTCCTCTTGGGGATCAGTCCTAACTGCTGTTTCCTGCACACCGACTTCGGGAGACAGCCCTCCTCGGCAGCCCGGAGCACGCCAGGCGATCCCACCAGCACGGAGCGAGGGGTTCCTGGTTTGGTGGAGATATCCTCTCTGTTTGGGGAGGAGGGCCTTCCCCTGGGGAGCTCTCCCTCCCCATCCGTCTCAGAGTTTTATTAGGGAAGTGAGTGCACCTCAGGGCATGTTTGCCTGACAAAGGAACAGGTTTCTGTGCAGGAGCAGGATTAGCGGCCACGTTGTCCTGTGATTTCAGGAGCGCCTTTAGGAAAGTTTGATGTCAAAAAAGTTTCTCCCGTACTGCCTTTTTGTCGCTGATCCCTCAAATCCCTCAGCTGGGGATTTTGTTAATTTTGGTAAATGTCTTGTTAAACTGCAAGTACTATTGAAAGTCATAACGCATAACGCTGTTTCTAATATTATAAGGTACCAAGAGGGGACATCAAGGAGTCAAAGAACCCAGGTCCTGTCCGTAGTGACTCTGCCAGCAGACTCTTGATCGGCAAGGCACAGTCATAAAAGAGAACTGACACATAAGGCAGCTTTTGACAGCCTCTTTGATCCTCAGTTTCTTTACCCATATAATGGGGATGATCATAACAAAAACAGCACCTAACTCCAGAGGATTGCTAAGAAAATGTAACGAAGTCCAGAAATCTGTATGAGCACCTCAAAAGTATACTAGTCAAGTGGAAACCTCCTACGGCACCATTTGCCAGAAGATGGGATCCAGGGAAATGCAACTCTGTCAGACCCTTCCAGGCGGTTTTCATTACTGACCTAGCAGAGTGCTCTCCAGCGATGGAGGCCAAAGCATGTGCCCCAAAGATTTGGCTTTGTGAGGTCTCAGAGTCTACTGAGGAAGGAGAGGAAATATTGGCCGCTGGGTCTCTTGGTACACAAGTTGTCTTGTATCTACGGGAACCCCAGGTTTTCAACTTCAGTATACACATTTAAACCTACACTTAGTGAAAATACCTATTACTAATTAACTTGTTCACCTGGTCACCTAGATAGCAACCACTATTTGAGGATTCAGGAACAAAAACACAGAAGTCATTTAAAACAATCCAAACCACTGAAATTCAACCACCATGTCAACACACTTTGCAAGCAGACAAGAAAAATGTAAAACTGAAGCTATTTCTAATGGCTTTAGCTAAACAAAATAAACCTAGAGGGGAAAATAAAATTATTTCTTCCAACTGGAGTTTTTACAAGGGGAGAAAAATCAAACGCTTTCCTTAAACTCTACAAAGCAAACAAAACCCTTCAAAAGTCCATGAGAAATGGGAGGTATTTAGGCGATTAAGTTTGAGTGGACATGCAAGAAATGTTTCTGGAAAACTGTGGGGCAGCTGGCCAGGATAGCACTCGTCAGAATCATCAGGATTTGACAGTGTTAGAAATGCAAGCCTGGAGCTAAAACGTGAAACCCAGGACTTGGAAACCGAATCCATTCTTCACTCCCCCTACCCTCACCTCCCAACAGAGTAAAACCCTAATGTCTTCAGAAAGCTGTAGTTATTGAGAAATAACAGGCAAAATATCTGAAATCATTAACATTTACTGGGCCTTCCTTCTCTGTTTTTCTAATCGGCCTTTCTCTGTGTAGTTTGCTAGAGCTGCAATAGCAAAATACCCCAGACTTGGTGGCTTAACCAACAGAAATTTATTTTCTCACAATTCTGGAGGCTGGAAGTCCAAGATCAAGGTGCCAGCAGGTCTGGTTTCTCCTGAGGCCTCTCTCCTTGGCTTGCAGACGGCTGCCTTCTCACCATGTCTGCACATGGTCATCTTTCTGTGTGTGCGCAGCCCTGGTGTTTGTGTGTCCAAATTTCCTCTTCTTATAATCTCACCAGTCAGATAGGATAAGGGCCCACCCTAACAGCCTCATTTTAACTTAATTATTTCTTTAAAGGCCCTCTCTCCAAACACAGTCATTCTGAGGTACTGGGAGTTAGGACTTCAACATGTGAATTTTGGAGGGACACAATTCAGCCCACAACACTCTCTTTTTAATCTCTACGCATTTGCACTGGGAAGATTCTGCTGTGGGCTCTCTTGCCGGTTTTTCATCTAGTCTATCTGTCTTTGCTTCTGTCTCTGTATCTCTTTGTCTTTCTGATTCTCTCTCTGTGTCCCCTGTGTGTGCCCTTCTCTGAGTATCTCTCTCTCACCCTCACCCCAAGCTCTCTCACCTACCTCACTCTTCTGGTCTTTCTTCAGATATCTAACAAGTAATTTCTAAGTGCCTATTATGAGTGATGGCAACAGAAAAAGACTTCCCTTGCCATCAAGGAATTTTTATTCTAAAAGTTGAGGGGAGATTTGACCTCAAATGACCATAATATAAAGGCAGCCTGTGATTAATACCATAAAAGATCGGAGCAGACGTTGGCAACCTACAGCCTGTAGGCCAAATCTGGCCTGCCACCTGTTTTTATAAAGTTTTATTAAAACACAGCCATTTATTTATGTATTATTTATGGCTCCTTTTGCAGAGTTGTGTAATTGTGACAAAGACCATATGGCCCACAAAGCCAAAGATATTTACTATCTGGCCCTTTACAGAAAAAAATTTGCTGACCTTTAAAGTCAAATTTTCTAGGAGATAAGAGGCAGGAAGAAGCCCATCTGACTGTTGTCTTCTGGGATATGTCACTGAGAATGTGTGTTTTAAGCTGGGCTTTGAGGGATGAATAAGAGTTCAAGAGATAGAGGTGGGGGGTTTTAAGCAACATCAACAGCATGAGCAAATGTGTGAGGCAGTAGGAATTCAAGGCACAGTTGGGGCTCTAATTGAAGACCCTCAGACATCAAGATAGGAGCTGGACCTCAATCAGAGGGCTCTGGAGCATCTTGGAGGGTTTTGGAGCAGGGGTTGACATATAATTAGCACATTCTGTGTGAGAGGCACTGCACAGAATGCACAGATGAATTAGACCCAATTCCTGCCGTTAAGGAGCGTATGACTCTAATAAAGCGAATAAGATAAGTACCCAAACAATTACAGTACAGGGTGGAATAATGCCTCCATGGGGGGAACTTAAACCGGGAAGGAGATCAAAGAGGGGTTCAAGCAAAGTCAAAGTTGATGATTGGGTGGAGGATGGAGTATTGATGATAGTAATGACAGTCCAGATTCACTCAGCCTGTCGTATGAGTCAGGTCCTCTGCTAAGTGCTTTACACACACCTCTCATTTAATCTCACAACAGTCCTGTGAGGAGATAGTCATACCATTCCCAATTAACTAATGAGGAAACGGAGGCTCACACTGAGGAGGGATTCCAACCCAAGTTAGATCTCCATACTCCATGGGTCCAAGTTAGATTCTCCATACTCCATGCGTCCAAGTTAGGTACTCCATACTCTGTGCGTCCAAGTTAGATACTCCATACTCCATGGGTCCAAGTTAGATATGCCATACTCCATTCATCCAAGTTAGATACTCCATACTCCATGGGTCCAAGTTAGAGACTCCATACTCCATGGGTCCAAGTTAGATTCTCCATACTCCATGCATTCAAGTTAGATTCTCCATACTCCATACATCCAATTAGATTCTCCATACTCCAGGAGTCCAAGTTAGATACTTCATACTCCGTACATCCAAGATAGATACTCCATATTCCATATATATAAGTTAGATTCTCCATACTCCATACATCCAAGTTAGATACTCCCATCCATGGTCTTTACCACTGTGGTTAGAGGGGAAGCAGGGAGGCTTATTAAAAGACATGGAAAAATCTATCATTTGGAGAGAAGCAAAGAGGAAGATTTAGGATTCATAGTTTATAGTTAGTATTTGAGTAGGTTCCAACTTTTGAAAAACATTCAGGTGTAGAAGGATGACTGACATGCCTCAGTATGTGTTCTTGGATCTGATGTGTGGCTTGTGAAGGAACAGATTCCCTGCTGCTCCTGTGGTCGTGACACGTACCTCCATTTTACACATGGACCTCAGGCCACAGTGCTTCCCTGAGAGATCAGTGGAGGGGAAAGGTTGTCCTTCCAGGAGGGAGCTCTAAAGAGGTGCTGTTCTCAATACTAGGCCAAGAGTGTTTGTTCAGACCATAATATTTTGTGCTTACGTTTAAATGCACCATAAAAATCCTCAAAGAAGGGGATTGCCCAGTGGCATAGTGGTTAGGTTCATGCACTCTGCTTCGGTTGCCCAGGGTTCCCAAGTTTGGATCCCAGGTGCAGACCTACACACCACTCATCAAGCCATGCTGCGGTGGCATCCCACATACAAAATAGAGGAAGATTGGCACGGATGTTAGCTCAGGGACAAACTTCCTCACCAAAAAAAAAAAAAATCCTCAAAGAAGAATTTCCTCTGACCTCTCCCATGATCCTCCCATGAGGCCACACTGGATACTGCAACAGCACTGACATGGCTCCCAGAAACGCCTCAAGGGGCCTTGTGCTACCAAGAACCAGTGCTAGAACTGTGCATCAACCAGGAGACATCCTTTGGGCAGCAAGTCTAGCTGGTGGTAAAATCAATGCTGTGCTGTCCTGATAACCAGCAGGAAGACAGCAGAGCTTCTTGGCCACACCGGGGTCCTGACGGGAAAAGTTGGGAGCTACCCCAGGGTCTGAGGGAACACAGAGTGGATTCAACACGGGAACTCAGTAGCTCTTGGGTGCCCCTCTCCCTGCCTCCCGGGTTCCCCACATACCACTAGGTCCTAAATGACAAGCTGCAATTACAGTAAAGTGCTAAAGTTACAAGTTGTTCTAAACACACTTCAACAAAGAATATTCAGTGAAAAGGAACCCCAGGCGGTTATAAACCTTTCTTGCTGTGTAGAAACCATAAGGTTTGCATCCAAGAATGTGTTGTCTGTTTGAGGCTGCCCTTTATTCTTTCAGTCGGGTGCCAGTGGCATGCATTTCAAATGAGCAGTTGTCTAGGGCCCCAGAGTCTGTGGCTGAGGCATATCTAATCAGGTTAAGCAGCCGTTCATCCCAGCTGTCAGCTCGCTGGAAATCAGAACATTATTTGCAACCACACACAACTCAAATAGAAGGTTGGTGCTCAGAGCCCTGAATCTCCAGCTCCCCCCGACCTTGCTGTGGTGGCCCCTGGCTTTTTCTTTTCCTACATGACTGTATACAACAGTAGCAAAGCTATTTCAGGGATTAAAACAGCTAATTGCAGATTTCCATCATGGCCTGCCACTCAGAACACGGGTTTGGAGAGCCCGTTGGTGGTCCTTGCCTGTGGGGATGGTTTTGGCTTGTTTGCCCCGTGAAGTCGCTCGTCCACACCCCAGACCCACAAAGCTGTTAATTGGAGTCTCTTCCATGTGGGCCACTTCATTCTGGGCGTGAGGAATTTGCTGGAATTTAGTGTGAAATAGCATGTGATGTTTTCTTGGCCCTAAAAGCACTGCTAGAAGGGCCTTTAAAAGTCATCTATGCAGCCTGCTTACTGGATAGATAAAGGAACCACGGTTCAGAGTCCCACAGCCAGGCGGGGGCAGAGGGTAGGACAAGACTCCAAGTTTCTGGACTTGTTTTCTGGTGCTCCCTCTTCTGAGATGTCTGCACAACTCCATCACGTTGCTTAAAAGCTTATAGGAGGCAGTAAAACAGGCTTACGGCCAGGTTTAAATCCAGGCCCCACCACGCACAGCAGTATGACCTTGGGTGAGTTATTTAACCTTGCTGAGCTGTAGCTGCACCATCTATAAAATGGGGATCATAAGGCCTGCCTATCAGGTAGGTCAATTAATTAAATGAGATCATGACTCAACACTCCCAGCACAGTGGGATGCTGTGTATGTGTCTGACACTTAGTAAGTGGCCCTGGACAGTGCTTGGTAGACCTGTTACTAGTGTAACAACATGCGGCTCCTTTTGCTGAGGGAGAGTCTGCAGATTCTCCACGTAGGAGGAGATGCACTGGAAGTTGATTTTCACACAGTGACCCACTCCGGCTTCCTAAGCACCTCCTGTCACTTCTGAGAGGTTGACGCAGCAGGGTCAGTGGGACTCAGTCCTGGGAAAGCTGGGGACATGGGGAGATCAGAGAAATTCAGGAGAAAAATATCTATTTTCCACTGAGAGATTATAAAGGTCTTAGTTACATTCCAATGAAAATAAGACTTCTGAATTATGGTCCTGCCTTTTCTTTAGAATAGAGTAGATGAGCAGGACCACATGCTCACCTACTGTTCAACGTCCTCGCCTCTCAGAGGAAGCAGTTTGCATCTCTCCACCACCGACCCTGAGGACACACTGCACGGAGCAGCCGGCAATGGCCAGGGAGGGCTTCCCTCCTCCAGGGAAAAGCGTTGCTTTCACAAAAGAAGAAAAGACAAGGTCCTGCTTTGCTGGCTCCATCCTCTCCCACTGACCTGGGACCAGAGAGGATTCCATAGGTTTGATGAGCCTCAAAGGCCAGGTCAGGTGGAGACTGCCCAGCCCCCTGGAGATCTTGGGAATGAAGAGTTTATCCCTCTGCCTCATCAGGAACCTGTCATCTAGAACATGTGGGAAAAGTTGGAACTTCTTGGCAATCTTGCTAGATCTTTGAGGAAGATAAAAAAAATGAAGCACTGAATGAAATGGAATGAAAGTTTGACAGAAAATCATGAAACTGATTATTTAAAGTCATAGTTGGAAAAAAGAAAATTTGGTGACCTCAGAGATTTTCTCTCCTTAGCTTTTTTCTCTCATTAACTTTGTCTTAGTCCATTCGGGTTGCTACAACAAAAGTACCATCGACTAGGTTGCTTACAAACAACAAAAATTTATTTTCCCCAGTTCTGGAGGCTGGGAAGTCCAAGACCAAGGCACTGGCAGACTCAGTGTCTGGTGAAGCTCGCTTCCTGGGTCACAGATGGCTGTCTTTTTGTTGTTATAACCTCACATAGCAGAAGGGGCAAGAGTGCTCTTGGGTCTCTTTTATAAGGGTACTAATCCCATTCATGAGGGCTCCACCCTCATGACCTAATCACCTCCCAAATCCCCACCTCCTAATACCATCACTTTGGGGATTAAGATTTCAACATATGAATTGGGAGACGTACACACACACGTGCACACACACACACACACACAGGCACACATAAACATTCAGACTATACCAGCTTTTCTCTCTCAAAGAGAATAAGTCCAATTAATAAAGTAAATGTCTTTATTTTACTGTAACACTGATGTCCTTTACTATTCTTAATTCTCTGCCAGATCCTTATCTATGATTTCTCCAAGTTGAGCAAGAACCATGATGTACAGTTTTGTGGCTTGAAACTCTATTTCCAGTACAAATTTTCAAAGAATGTGTTCAGCAAGGAAGTTAAATTTTTTTAATTCCAAATAAAATATCAGCTCACCTCATTCAACATCTTATTTAAAAAACAACAACACAATCCCAGTTATCCCAATATCCCATGAAGAAAAGGATAGTCCAAAACCAGAAAATTCATCAATATAATTCCTCACATTCATGGGTTAAGGAGAAAAGGAATCACATTATCACCTCATTTCTAGACGCAAAAGAAGCACTTTCAACATTTACGTGTGATCAGAAAACAAAATTTCTTCCATAGACTGAATGTTTGTATCCCTTCCAAACTCACGTGTTGAAATCCTAACCCCCAAGGGGATGGTATTAGGAGGTGGGACCTGGGAGATGATTAGGTCACAGAGCTCTGCCCTCATCAATGGGATTAGTGTCTTTATAAGAAAGGCTCCAGAGACACCCCATGCCCCTTCCATGCTTGAGGACAAAGTGAGAAGTCAGGAGCCTGCAATCCAGAAGAGGGCCTCACCAGAACCCGACCATACTGGCACCCTGATCTTGGGCTTCCACTCTCCAGAACTGTGAGAACAAAATTTCTGTTGTTTATAAGCCACCCAGTCTATGGTATTTTGTTATAGCAGACTGAAAGCACTAAGACAATCTCTTTACAAACTAGAAATAGTTGTGCACTTCCTCAACCTGATAAAGGTCATATATATCAAAAAGCTAGAGTAAGCATCATATTTAACGGAGAAACTTTAGAGATCCCCTTTAAGATAAGAACAAAATAGAGATCTCAGTGCTGCTTCGATCTAGAGAAGTATTCGTCCTGGCAAAAACTATAAGTACACCCCCCCTCAAAAAAAATCCACAATGGAACAAGACAACAATAAGAAAAGATATGAAGATTAGCAGGGAAGAAATAGCTGTCCTTACCTGGAAATAAGAAAAGCCCCAAAGTAATCAGCAAACTCATAGAACTGATAAGGATGTTTAGCAAGGTTGATAGATACAAGATTTTAACTTACAAAAAAATCAACTAATAGCATTTTTTCTAAACTGGCAACAAACAACTAAAAATGTAATAAAAAATAAAATTATTCTTATTAACAGAAAAACTGAAGTATCCAGGACTTAATTTAAAGAACACACCATGGAAGAAAGTTAAAGTTCTTCTAAGAGATACCAAAAAAAAATCTAAATAATGGGGAAAGATACTCTACACACTTAGATGGGATGCCATAACATTATATGGTTGAAATATCTCCCCTAAATGATCTACAAATTCAATATAATCCTAATATAAAAATCCATTGCATCTTTTGAGAAACTCAATACATTTATTCTAAAATTTTGATGGAAACATAGAAGTCCACAAAGAATTATGTCAACAAAAGATGAGCAAAAAGGAGAGATTTGCCTTACCAAACATTAATGTATATTACAAAGGACACTCAAATAGAAAAAAATGGGCAAAGGATGTGAATTGGCAATTTGCAAAAAAGGCAGACCCAAATGGCTAAAGAAGCATGTGGAGAGATGCTCAAATTCATTGGAACTCAGAGAAATTCACATAGAATCAACAATAATGTATCACTTTACACACACTGGGATATCAAAATTGAAAAGTTGGATAATGCCAAGGTTGCACGGATCTGCGGAAATAGGAATTTGTGAACTACTGGTGGAAATGCAGATAGGTACACTTATGCTGAAAAGCAACCTGGCAACAGTCAATGAAGTGTGTTTATGCCCCATGTCTCAGCAGCCCCACTCCCACAAGTGTAGCCCAATGAATTCAAGCTCCGGGTCCATAAGGGAAATGCATGAGCATGTTCACCACAGACTATGTGTGGAAGCAGGAGATGGAGGAAACCTTGGTGTGGACAAGTAAAATGGGGTGAATGCACACTATGGAGTACTGTGTAGCAGAGAAGCATTGTGCGACATGGATGTATCTTAAGAACATGGTGTTTAGTGGGGGGAAGAAAACTAAGAAACAGAATGAGGTTCATAGGACCATACCATTTATACAAAGTAAATATTTGCACACTTACACACCATACTAAGGATTTAGAAGTACGTATACAAGTTCAAGGATACATATGAAGCACATCAGAGTGGCTGCCTATGAGGAGAGGAGAGACGAATGAGGGCAGAAAATGGGGAATCAATGGAACAAGGGCTCGACCCTGCAGACTGACGGATGACAGGTGCTGTGCACTGAGGGCAATGCTCTATACCTGTGGTCCACGTAAAGGAAAGAGAGGAAGAGAAATCCATCGTGTATAAAAGAAACTTCCATGCTTGGCATTTATTTTGAAATTACACAAAAGCAAATTTGGAGTGATTTATTCACCTAAAGAGATTTTGGTGAGTCCAGTGGGATTTGGCACATGAGATCTGAGAGACTCTGGCTGTGATTAACTCTGCCTCCAGCATCTAGCCTGTTTCCACTATGTCTTAGAGAACTGGGGCTAAGGTAGTTTGAGAGTTGGTAGTTGGAAAACAGTGCTTTGCTAAGCATAAATATTTATAGCAAGAGTTGGTCATTTTGAGAGGTTTTAACACCAAACAGGTGAATTGGAGAAAGAACTAGAAGGCCTCACTTTAAAGATTGCTAAAAAGGTAAAAGAGAGAAAAGAACAAAAATGAAAAATATTAGGTTAAGATTGATGCAAATTTGTACTTTTAAAGTTTTATTCATCTTAAAACTTTGCCTTGGAGAAATATTATCTCAACATTTCTTTCTAAATCTTGTTAAGTTTCTTTTCTGTGCAAGGAATGATCCATAAACTAATTCATTTTATTTTTTAACAACCCTATGAATGAGATATTGTAACCCCACTTTACAGAAGAAAAAAACTAAAGCTCAGAGAGGATGAGTTACTTTCCCCAGGCCATGAAGCCAGACAGTGGAGGAGAAGGATTCAACCCAGATATGGCTGGCTAACTCCAGAGCACCTGCTCTTTCCATTGCCGTATTCTAAAAGATGTTTGGGCTTAACTATATTTGTAAAGAGACCTAGTTCTGATATAATAATGTGGTATGTAGGGTTCAGTGCAGGAAAACAAAACTGAACAGTGTATTTTAAGTGGAATAGGATTTAATACCATGAAGTAGTTGCTTATGAAATCATTGGAATGGTAGGAGGGGCAGGCTTTCAGCTGGACCACCAGAAAAGACTCCCAGAACACTGCAGAAATGACCTGCCAATCAGGAAGGTGGGGAGGGTAGGAGGTCAGGTGGAGATCAGGAACCATCTCAGTAAGACCAGGAAGCTGTCACCATCACCAATATTGTTCCTTAACTCCCAAGAAGCTAGTGATTGGACACTGGAAAGCTGTGTTCAGTTGGCACAGTGCTTCA
Source organism: Diceros bicornis minor (assembly GCF_020826845.1). Taxonomy (NCBI): domain Eukaryota; kingdom Metazoa; phylum Chordata; class Mammalia; order Perissodactyla; family Rhinocerotidae; genus Diceros; species Diceros bicornis. The sequence goes on along the minus strand of NC_080753.1, from coordinate 21,220,433 downwards.
ACTGCCTTTCCAAAACCGTGTAAACGGAATTGGATCCTGTATCTTCTTCTTACCAGCAGAAAACAGCTGAAAGCACCTGGAAGTAGGCTTCTGTCTCATTTCTGCACTCAATTGACAGAACTTAGCTGTCATCCAGAACTCTGGCTGAAAGGGTGTCTTGGAAGTGTAGTTTTTAGCCTCCCTGACTTTGTAGTACGGGGAGGCACACTAGAAAGGTGTGCTTATGGGCAGTGAGTCCAGCACAGGCAAAATTTTATTTGAAACTCTAAGATCTAGAAGTAACAAAGTCAATGAACCAACCTCTTAAACTCAAGAATATCATTCTCCCTCCCTGAATTATGCACAACCATCAACATCTATTATCACCTGCTAATAACATATCAAAAATATAAGACAGTCACTAAGAAAAAATCACTCTCAGTGTTGATACAAATGGAACTTCAAGAAATAAAAAGATACACTCATTAAAAAACAAAACAAACAAAAAAATTAAAAAACCTCAATAGGCAGGTTAAACAGCAGATTACATATAGTTGAAGAGAGAATTGATGAACTGGGAAATAGGGTTGAGGAAATTACTCCAATTGAAGCACAGAAACACAAGGAGATGAAAATATGAAAAAGAGGTGAAGAGTCACGGAAGATAGATGCCACACATATAATAGGAGCTGTAGAGAAAGTCAACTCAGATAACGGGGGAAAATATTTGGAGATAATTGCTAAAATATTTCTAGAATTTGTTAAAGACATGCATGTTCAGAGTTACAAGCAAGCTAGATAAAAATAAACCCACCCCCTAGAACACTAAAGACAAAGAAAATATAACAAAAGCAACTAGAAAGGAAAAGCAGATCACCTTTAAAGGAATAACAGACTGATGGTAGACTTCTCATCAGCAACAATGGAACCCAGAAAACATGCAATAATATCCTAAATGTGTTGAAGGGAAATAACTCTACCTAAAATCCAATGTGTATATCAACTATCATTCAAGGAAGTAAAATATAGAGTTTTCCAGTAATGCACAGACTAAGAGAATTTACAGCTCACAGACCCTCACTCAAAGATCTAAAGGACAAACTCCAGGAAACGGCAAATTGAATCCTTAATGACAAAAGGAGATGCAAGAAAAAATGGTGAGCAAAGAAACTGGTAAATATTGACTAATTCTAAATTATTATTGATTTTTAAAATAGTAATAATAACTGATTTGAAGCAGGAGTTAAAAACAAAAACATACTAGAAAATAGTAACAGAAGATGAGGGTGGTAATCAGAGGGAAAGCCTTTCAAGGCCCTCGTTTTGTTAGGAAGGAGGGAAGGGATACTGATTACCTTCAGACTTTGTTAGGTCAGGATGTGTTGTTTGCATGTTTAGGGTAGCTATTTAAAGGATAGAAATAAAATGTATAACAGGAAAACCAAGGACTCCTCACCACTTGTCTCCAAGAAAGGGGAGAGGAAGAAAGAGAAAAGGTTGCAGCTGCAGTCTGCATTTCAGTGTGGAGGGCTAGTAGCACATTTTGAAAATAAACACTTTCCTCTTTTAGTCCTGAGTAAATAAGAGAAACAAGGAGGAAATGGACATTTTCCTTGCTGAAGATTTGCTAACTCAACCTTTGTTTGGTGTCACTCAGCAACTGGAAATAGACACATAGCATGTGGGGCTCTGAACCCTGCGCTCAACCTGGCCTGCTCCCACCTCTGCAACCCTCCTCCCCTGGGCCCCGGCTGCCAGCTCAGCTCTAGCCCCCGTCTGTCTCCTGGGCTGGGGCTGTGTCTTCCACACCCCCTGCCCATCTGCATCCCAGCTCTGGCACCGCCTTGCTCTTTCTTGGCCCTTCTCCAGTGCCAAAACTTTGAGCTCGTCCCTGCCTCCTGCTCAGCTCTGGGAATAAAGTCTACCCCTGCCCTGCCACGTCCTGCCGTGTCCAGACAACACTTTTACGTGGAAAGAACTACCATTTACTGAGCACCTGTGAGCCATCCTCACGCTAGGCATCTTTGGTCAAGTTACTGAACCTCTCGGATCTCAGTGTTCTCAGCTGCAAATGGGGATAACAACAGCTCCTACCTCATATTGTTGATATGAGGCTAAACGAGCAACTGTGTGTAGAGCAGAGAGAACGGTGCCTGGCACAGAGCGAGCACAATGTAAGTGTTGGTTAAACAGACAGTAGTTCTTATTAGCCCCATGTTACAGGCGAGGACACTGAGGCCTAGAGAGGCTCAGTAACTTGCTAGAGGCCACACAGCAAGTGGATTGCCTGGCACTGTCTGGCTAAAGCCCACATGCCTCCCTCCTGCACAGCGATGGGCACTGTGCACCTGGGCTACCTGTGCCCAAACATTGTCATGCTCACTAAGGCCAGAGCAGACTCCAGCTCCCACAAATGGGGCAGGGACCCCCACAGTCCAGCATTGTCCCAGCCCAGGCAGGGTCTTGTTCCAGGGCCCAGGTTTTACTGGGGTGTCTGTATCATGTCCCTGTAACTGACCAAACCATGCTTGGCCTTGGGAACAAGTGTGGACTGAGCCACCACAGTGAGATGGCCAGAAAAACTGGAGAGAAATGCTCGGACCAGACTAAAATGCTCTCTCTTTGAGTGACAGGAGGAGGTGGCTGTCCAGATGAGACTTGAAATTCAGTGGGCAGTTGGTGGGCCCTGTGACCGGGGTCCAGGAGCAGGATGCCTGCCTGGGGAGGGAGCGGCTCCCAGGGCCCGGAAGCACCTCTGTGGCTCTCCCTCCGCCCACAGGGGCCCACAGCTCATTTCCACAGGAGCTCAACCATTGCCAAAGAGGAAGCTTGAGGAAATGAGCAAAGCGGTCAGGTCACGAAGGCGCTGCTCAGACGCGCTTTGGGGCGTGAGCGCCAAGGACGGAGCTTCCAAGAGTGAGCTGAGAACCGGGTCACGTGAGCATCTTGTTTAAACTGCCCTCTGCAGAAAAGCCCTTGACAGGGCCCTTCGGTGCTTCCAGAATTGGACCCTGAGCCCCCTGGGTGCTGCTCAGGGTGGACTGCCCTTGTTCTTCAAATAACAATCCGAGTGAAACATTTTTCATCTACACCTTGCTGCTTGGCACCGTAGTTAGTGTGTGCACTCTCGGCTCACTGCCCACATCCAAGTCCCGGTCCACCCCTTCCTGGCTGTCTGTCTCAAAGGGCTTTGTGAGGCTGAAGGACTTCAGCCACGTAAGACACGTAGAATGGTGTACATGCTCAGAACTATTAGCTCTTATTAGTGGGAGGTGGGCAGAATGAAACGGTGGTGGTTACGAGCACTTGCTTTAGAATGTGGGTTTCAGTCCCAGGTTTCAATTCCCAAAAAACAATCTAACTTCCCAGAGCCTCAGTTTCCTCATCTGTAGAATGGGGATAAAAATGCCTACCCTTGGGGTTGTTATGAGGCTGAAGTAAGGCAAGGTGAGCACGGAGCTCAGCACCCAGGTGGCACAGGATAGCCTCCGAACAGAAGGGACAGTAGTAACAGCAGCAAGGATGATGTTCATTAAGGAACTGAAGCTTTGGGAGGTAGTCATCCAGAATTGGATCTGGAACCAGGTTTTCTGAACGTCCCTAGGGAGCTCTCGCCCCAGCTCCTGGCACTTGCCTTAGAGGCCCCTGCGTCCTTCCATGCCCCCGTCCGGGGGTCTTGCTTTTGTGGTGAAGTAAGACGAGGGACCTGTTTTGAACCCTGAAGACCTTATACTTTTGGCCTGTAGAAGCTGTCCCAGCTCAGGAGGCAGCAACTTGAGCTAATTCCAGAACAGTGAATTTCCAGTCTGGGGACAGCACCTTGCAGAAGTGGGTTTTTAATGGGGGTTATTCTTTTGGAAAGATAATTTGACTAGAAATAGAAAGGGAAGGGAGCTGTGAGAGGGGGAGAAACAAAGCAAGCTTTTGAGTCAGGGGTTTGACTGGAGGACTGAAGGATGAGCTGGAGGAGAGGCTTCCCGGACGCAGAGGCAAAGGCCGGGTGAGGGGCTCTGTCCACGGCCTCCCCTTGGAAACACCATCTCCCCACTCTGGGAAGCCAGCGGAAAGCTCTACCTGGTTTGTGCTCCTCGGATATTTTCCAATCGCCAGGTGGAACTGCCAACATTTTCCACATTAGGAACAAATCAAAAGAGATTTTTCACTAAGCACGAGTTAGTGGAAGGGAATGAGAGCAAATCAAATTCATGCAAAAATAGAGGAAATTAATTTTTAAAAAGTCCAACCAAACACCCTGTAATTTTCAGTGATTTCCTTTCAGGGAAACTGACCACTGTCACTATAAACAAAGCAGAGAATAAATAAATAAAAAGGGAAAGAAGGCTGTGTTTTTTCTCCTCGCCTCCCTGATGGATGGTTTATAGAGGCCTCGGGATAAGTCAGCCTCTAATTGTTCCCAGATGGCGCCTGCCTCTGCCTCTGCTTCGGTGTTTCCCCGAGCCTCAGCCCCGGCCTGCCCGACACGCTGGTGGTGACAGGAGCTGGACCCTTGTACCCTTGGCTGTGGCCACAGCCAGATGCAGAGGGGCAGCAGAAGGTTGGGGCCATTGGTGGGAGAGGCAGATGGCCACAAAAACCCCATTACCACCACGGAAACGACCAGCCACCCAAGCCAGTGCCCGTGCTCACGCCCTCTCCCTTCAGAGCGGCTGGGCTCCTGCATCCGGCCCACCAAGGGGCTTGCGTGCCTCCTTTCTCTTGGGGTCATCTTCCTCGACTTGCTCACTGCCATGATCTTGGGGCCCACTGAGCTCCCACCACCGAAAAGGGAGCCCGGCTGCGCAGAGATCCTCCTCCAACGCAGGAGGACGCTGCCCTTTCAGCACACCACCTGTATTGTGGAGTCTGGACCAGTTATTACAAGCAGCCTCAAACCCTTCCTAAAATGAGGCACGGTGTCTGTCACAAATAGAGGAACCATCTCATATCATCGTTGTTCCTGTGGGGTCAGGCTTGGGGTCTCATGGATTGTCCTCAGCTGGCATCACTCTCCTTTCTACTAGGAGTCACCTCACACCATGTTGTCACCCCCAGCACCTTTGCTGGTGTCCGCTTCCTTCAGCATGTGACTCCAGGGCCAGCACTTAGGAAGCATCTTCTGTCACCTTTCCCCCTCCCCAACCCTACATGCCGAATGCCTCATGAGTGGGTCCCCTCCTGATTCCTCGACAACTGGCAGTTAGCAAAAATGGAGGGTGGACACGCAGTCAGATTCTGAACCTCTAGTCTCACCATCTTCGCTTCTTGATTGACTATATTTTAGGGATTCAGCCACTTTTACAAGATCAGACATTCTCTTTGTACATGAGAAGACATGTCTTTCTCTATGAAGAACTTGAAAATAACTTTTCAGTTGTTGAATATCTCTTGCAAAACAAATATCATGATGAGTTGGGGTAAATGAATCAGAAACAGATGGATAAAATTTATCTAAAATACACAGAATTTCAACCCAGAGGGAAGGGGTGGGGGGAGAGCATTTGGGGTTTCCATGAGCCCAAAATATAAGGAAAGGGGCTTGAGCCATTTGACTGATCCAACCAGCTAATCTGGAAGCATCCAGTCCAGCATCAACAGAGACTGTTTGCAGCCCTCCAAGGGGTACGGTTATCAAGAACACAGAGCTGCTATCAAGTTTCTAAAACGTGGCTTCTGAAAATAAGCTGTTCTGATTTACAGTATACCTTCTCCTAACTACTCCCCTGGAGCACATGGCCCCATGGAAGATGGAAATTATTTTGGAGATAACCAGTTGCCGGGTTTGGCACCCATTCTGCAACAGTTACATCTGTGGAAAGAGGCCCTGATTGGTGGGGCGGGAGTGTGCTGGGGGGGGTGGGGGCGGACACATCAGTGGTTTCAACAAGAATGCGAAAATACAGATTTTGTGACAAAGTTGCTCCAGGGTAGGCAGATTGCTCACAAATCGGTTACAGATTTCCCTGAAATATGTAGGGACTTCCATGCAGAAGAAAGGGAGTTTGGGGCCCAAATGCATTTAGGGTTTTGCTGAGCTTAAAAATGGGAACGGAGTTGGAGACAAGGACTGGTCGCGGCAGTGGCCCCCGGGCCAGTCCTCGCCCTTCCTACACACATGGCTGTGCTCGCCGCACATCTGCAGGGTGGCTTTGCAGAATTCTCAAGAGAAGTCGCTGCCGCCTTGGTTCTCCAGTCTGCCCTGCGGTGTTAGTCTTTCCAAACCTGACCTGAGTCTGACTACCACTACCATGCAGCTATCGTCGCTGTTCAAAGGAGGAATCTGCTTTTGAGTGTGGGACATGTTATTCTGAAAACGATACCAAAAGGAAAAGTGACTGGGAATCACTCAGGGTCTGTCCTGAATTTAATGTTCTACTGAAAATTTTAGACACTTGCTCATCCTCAGCTCCAGTCCATCAGGAAGCCCTGGAAGTGTAACTCCCGGGCCCAAAATATTCTTGAATCCAGAGACTGCCGCTGTCCCCCTCCAACTCACCAGCATCTTCTGTCTGGACAACCTCAGTCACCTCCAAGATGGCCTCCACCATCTCCACTCACTTTTCTTCCCTCCCAGCCTTTCTGCCAATCCATCCTCCACACAGCTGCCCCAGGAACTGCCTTTCTTCTCAAAACATAATTCAGCTCATGACGCATTTTATGCATTTCTCTGCATAAAACTGCTTAGTGGCTTCCCATTGTAGTTAGAATTAAAAAGCCAAACTTCTCACTGTGACCTTTAAGACCTTACATGATCCAACCCTTGCTTCCCGCAACTCCCTCTCATGTTCCCTGGGATTCAGCTGAATCCCCTCCTCCCAGACACCCACACCCATCTCAAGCCTTTCACAGACACACACCACTGGTTCTTTCTCCTTCATCCTTCAAGTCTCAGCTTAAATGTCTTCTATTTGTTCATAGATAATAATAATGACCCAAAGCCCTCAGACCTTAATATAAGTCGGCCATTGATGAGAGTAGAAAATAGAAAAGTTTTCTGGTTGCAGATCTTAATTTCTGTTCAGTCTTTGACACCTGTTAGCACAAGGATGTATGTTTGCATGTGTACACAAATACATGAACACACAACATTAACACATAACACATACATTAACACCGGACCCTGGCAAGGACTGGCGTTAGGGGCTGATAGGCGAAGAGCGGCTGATACGAGCAGAGCTAGGGCTCAGGAACAGATCTCACAATGAAAACACCAACCGTAACCTGGAGCCTCCCAGCCCAGGAAACCCTGCCATGTGGTCCTGTGAGCAAGGGCCTCTCTCCTGTTTCCTGACAGTGGAAGATGAGGATGCTGGGACTCCTGCTGGGTCAGCGGTAGGTGAACTGGTAAGCATGAGCATTCCACTGCACCAGGGGAGACAGGACAGTGATGTCTAATCCAGATCGACCCTCTGGAGCATGAAGGGGAGAAAGAGAACATGCAAGAAAAGTCTGATTTAGGACAGACAAGGGCAGGGCGGGCCTCTTAGGGCATTTGATTCTCTCTTCTATAACCTATCCCCATTACAAAACAATGCATGCTAGGGGTAGAGCTTCCCTATCCGAAGACAACTATTACTATTATTTTGATATATTTATTCCTGCCTTTTCTCTCTGCAGGGAGTTTTTTTTTTTTTTTAGTGTTACACAGCAGCCATCATACTGTATATACAACTTTCTGTCCTGCTTTTCCATTTAACTTAAGCAGTTTTTTTAGGTTATTACCTAGTCACTGAGATATCATTATTAAAGGGATGGCTATACCCGAGATTCAGTTTATCTTTCCCCTATGAATGAGAACTTATTTTAACGGTCAATTATTACACATAAAGCAGCCACTAACAGTTTTTGCATGAAAGATTTAGGATGATTTTCTCAGGCTAGATTAGATGGATTCTTTAAGTTGGGCTAGTCACTTTAACCTGTAACCTGACATTTACTTAGTTCACTGTGGTCAGTAATCATTTTTAAATCTCTCTCTTGATCTTTTGTTTTCCCTTAGATTCTTTATAAAGTAACTTCCAAATGGTTGCAGGAGGTCTCACCAATCTGTAGGTGTGTGACAGCTGCCCAGCAAAATCCTTTCTCTCTTTCTTCCTGGGCACACAAACAATCCATTTCCCAGCTTTTCCTGCTGGGAAGATGTGTCACGTGGTTGAGTTTTAGCCAATGGATTATGAGAGGACGTGAGGGCCCACTTCCAGGCCTGGGCATAAAGTCTCCCATGTGTGATCCGCCATGGTTTTCTCCATCCATCAACTGGATGGACAATGCCCTAGAGGATGACAAAGCCATGAGATACAAGGAGCCTGGGTCCCTGAATGACATGGAAGAGAACCACCCTGCCTTTCTGAACAGCTATCCAGAACTATTTATGTGAGCAAGAAATAAACTTGCACTGTGTTGAAACAGTACAGTTTGGGTCTATTTGTTGCAAGAGTTTAGCCTACACTTACAAATACAGGGTGCAAATAAAGCCCCGCCAACATTAATAACCAAATTCTCCTGGCTCTGAGTCCCTGCTAGCATGAGTGAAGGACCTCATCCTCCTCACCCACGTATGTCTGGAGGTCCTGGGCTCGCGCGTGCCCAGGAACAGTTCTGCTCATCCTCATCCACCTGCCTCACCAAGGAATCCTCTCTCCTTCTCCAAGGTGAATACAGCATGGCTGTTACCGACACCCAGGGGTGTGCCCTTGGAGTCGACAAAGGCAGGGACATGCTTTGAGTTCCTCAGGATAAGTACTATCAGAGGCTCCACCTGGCCCAGGGGTTTAGGCACCTCCCCTGAGCTGTCCCCTGGGAGGGGCTCCCTGGACCCAGGCAGGACCCATGGGCTGCTGGATGGAGCTGGGGAAGTTCTGAATGGCATTACCCAAGGCAAATGCAAGGATGAGCCAATGATAGTCCTCCTTAAGCCTCCTTACCAAGAGGTAGGGCGGGTGGAGACAATGGACAGCCAGAGACAGCAGGCAGAGGAGCAGGATGGAGCAGAGGTGGAGCAGCACCTCCTGGAGATGCCCGGGAGCTCCAGAGCAGGGCCTGTGGCCTGCTCATGGGAGCTTAGGGGTCTTCCAAGGTGCCAAATCTGTTTAAACATGTGCTACAAAATTATAAGGTGCTATTTCCTGAGCTGCCTAATTTAAAAACCCACATCAATGACTGGGTAATAAAAATATCATTTCATATTCCACATATGATGAAAGCTTCCTCAGTGCCAATGTTTCCGCTAAGGAGCCTCTTGCTCTGTGATGGTCCCACTTGCACAGTTTCACGGTCTGCCTCTGTCACAAGGGGAGATTCAGCGAAGCCGTCAGATCCCAGCTCCAGTGGCTCAGCCAGTCAAGGGTAAGTTCCTCACCTCCCTGTACCCTAGTTTCTTCCTCTGTAAGATGGGACCAAAGTGGAAATTGTGTTGCAGGTATTGGGAGAATGGAATGAATAAAAGCACGAAGGCACATAACTGCCTGGGAGATAGCTATTATTATAAAAAACAGGCTTCCTCTGGCTGAATTCTATAGCTTAACACCAACTATGCCCTTAGATTTATCAGACACCTGAACCAAGTAAAGTAACTGTCCAACTTGGAGAGCACTTTTATGCTTTGTGTTTGTTCCAGTTTAGGTTTTCATTTTCATTTTTAAAAATTTATACAGGTCCAGGGGCCGGCCTGGTGGCGCAAGCGGTTAAGTGCGCGCGCTCCGCTGCGGCGGCCCGGGGTTCGCTGGTTCGGATCCCGGGCGCGCACCGACGCACTGCTTGGTGAGCCATGCTGTGGCGGCGTCCCATATAAAGTGGAGGAAGATGGGCACAGATGTTAGCCCAGGGCCGTCTTCCTCAGCAAAAAAAGAGGAGGATTGGTGGATGTTAGCTCAGGGCTGATCTCCTCACAAAAAAAAAAAAAAAAAAAAAAAAAAAAAAAAAAAATTTATACAGGTCCAACTACTTTTTCAAACTAGGTTTGCTGGGCTTTTGGAAAAATCTTTGGTTTGGTCAGTGGCGAACTTTGAAAACTAGCATTTGGGTTTGGTTTGGCTTCTAGTTGCAGAGAGCAGCTTGGGCTGATTCAGGGTGCACAGCTGGGCTCTGCTCAAAGCCTGACCATGGGGTTTTGATTCTGTCTCTGTTGCTCACCGGAGTGTGCACGGGAAGTGAGAAGAGCAGTGCCCTAGAGCTCAGCAAACCTGCAAATCCTGCCAGTTGCTGGGCCAGAGGCTCTGCATCAAAAAGTTACTTGAAAAGACTGGCTCATGAGCATCCTGAAAAACGACAGTTTTAGAGGTCTCTGAACCACACGCCTCACGCTGCAGGACCCTGGCAGAGGACCCCTGCTTTTCTTTGAAAAGCAGCACGAAAGCTTTATCCAAAACACCCACAGGCACTTGCAAGAGCCTGCGGCAGAACCAGGACTTAACCTGAAAGTTCAGTCTGCTGAACTGATATTTGCTCTAAGTTCATGTCCATTAATGAATTTTAACTTTCGGCCTCACATTATTTGGGAACCACTGAATTTGTAGAAAATGTTGGAGTCATCCACTGAAAAATTGCTTTTAGATGTATTTTCCCAACTACTTTGAACCAAAGAAGTGAATTTCCAAGTCACCTGACAGCACACAAGGGCACGAGAAATACCAGCGGGACTCCTGAGGTCTGGTGTCTTGCTCTAACTTCCAGAATTTCCTTGTCTTCAGGGGGGTGCATACATGTCTTAATGGGATCCCTTAGCTCCCTGGTAAGTCCATGGTGAGCCATCACTCAAGTGAATAGTGTGTTTTCTCACTTTCCTTTCGGGTATCTCAAAAACTGAACAGAGACTGAGGTCCATATCCCAGACAACAATCAGTAAATGTGATTTTATTCACATAGCTTTCCCAGGGCTAATTATTTTCCCCTGGGACCCCAGTTTTCCCAGGCTATAAGCACAGAGGGAGGCGCATTAAGAGTAAGAACCCACGTTTCACTGGCTCTCGCCTCTGTTTGCTCAGGAAGGATCTCAGCCCCCCAAGTATTTCTGGGGGTTGTCCCTATAGACACAGCCTGTGGTCTATGGGGAAGGGCCCCCTCTTGTTTCGGGACTGACAAAGGTTCCCGCTGCTGTGCTGCTTCCAGATTTTGTTAATGAAACATCTTCTGTTTGTCCTCAGCTTCTATCTTCTTAGGTCCCAGAAATGAGTTCATGTGCGTCTCAGAGGTTACAAACCAGAGTCACAGATTTCAAGATCAAACTCTCTTCAGAGTCGCGGCTTCCCTCTGACGCTGACAGGTGTTCTTTCACTGGGCAAGTCGGCCCCACGTGGCTGCCTTGCCTCCGGGGCTGTGCTCTTCAGGGGCTCCTTGTGCCTTTGGATACAAACGCTTCTGGTGACCCTGCCCTGAGCTTCCCAGACACACCCAGATGAGTTCAAATTCCAGCCCAGGCTCCCTCTGCTTGTCTTGATTAGGACAAATAGTGGCTGGGGGTAAATGAAAATATCATGAACTTAGAGCTTGAGATATCAGTTTTTGAGATGGATTTAAATCAGCCACATCAAATAAGTAATGAGAAAGCGCATTGTAAACCATAAGTGCTCTGCAGATAACAGACTGATCGGCCAAAAACCAGTTTGCCACACAATCTGCTTGCTGGTGTTTCCAGCTCACTGCAGGCCTGGAAGAGTTGGGGGACCTACGGCCACTCTTGCCTTTGATCAGGCCAAATCACCTACTAACCAAAATTGTGTTTCCATTAACTACTTACAATGCTGACAATAACTCACACTGCATGAAATGGTCTCCACAGCCTTTGAGAGATTTTGTTTTCAGTTCTAGTTTTGCTGAGGCTTTCTAAAGCCACTCCCTGAGCCGGCTTGTGCGACGGGCATGAGCACCTCCTGAAGAGCGGTTCCAGAGATCCTGCCTTTCGGAGCAACAGTGGTGTTCTTCCCTGCCCCCCACCTCGCCCCACAATTGACCCTGTGTCCTGCCCTCAATAAACACCCAGGAGCAGCCCTCGATGCCTCCTTTCACCCTCCTCTCCTGGAACCTGCCGGTCTGGAGTGCAACTGTCATTTCTAGAAAATTGTCCAGGCGTAGGACTTATTCTAACTGGGGTAGACTGTCTGCAAATACAACGAATATAATAATCCTTTCCATCCCTTATGGGCACTGAGAGGGAGGGTCTTTTCCTCCTTCCCTGAATCTAACCTTGTGGAAGGGAGTCCTGGCAGCTTTTGCCATCCTGAAATGCTGAGCTACCCCATGTAAGTCAGACTACCCTCCACAGACAAAGGTTCCATCAGCTCTGGGCTGTTCCAGCCACAGCAGCTGAAAGGCCAGGCATGTGAGTGAGGCTTTCTTGATTTATTCAGCATCAATGGAGCCTCCAGACGGTAGAATCATGAGCAAATAAATGGCTCTTGTTTTAAGCCACTAGGTTAAGCCACTATGGTGTGGCTTGTAATGCAGCAAAAGATAACTGATACACCATGTGTAGCAAACTGATTACTCTGAAAGCTTGCACATGACTGACTTGAAACTTACTGGGAAGATGTGAGCAAATTTGCATAAGGAACTCAGGGGCCTTCTGGGAGAAACTAGAATGAAACCTCAGTCTCTCTTCCCAGAGATTTCAAGTCATGGACATTAGTGAGGATGAATCTAAAGCCCAGACTATAATCCAGGGACCTCCAGCAATCTCCTGAAATACAACTGGTGGAGCGGCAGTGATCAGAGCTCAGGACTCTCATTGACGGCCACAGTGCTTCCTGTATTAAGGCAGTAGCCACAGGCAGAGTCACTCTCTAATTCCCTACATAGCTAGGTTCCATTGACAACAGCCAGACTGACGTACTGGAGTTTCCTTGACATGGAGGGAAGGGAGGTGAAGGGAGGGAGGAACTTGAGAAAGAAACTCAACATACTGGAGCCTCAAGCACTGACCGTTGAGACAACTCTGGGGGGTTATATTTTGACTCCCAAACTGTCAAGTCAGACATCCCAGGTGTATTACCATCACAATTTTCAGTTTAATTTTCCACCTTGACATATTCCATCTTGAGGAGGAAAAAACTGTTGTAAAAAACCAGTAACAGAAGTTGTAAAGAAATATCCTCCCGTTCACAAGCAGTGTCACCCTTTCTTTCCAAATACATATTGTGTGTAGCAGAACACAAAGAAATAATTTTTAGCATATGAGGAAAATTGTTCATAACATTCCTACAATCTAGCGTTTGAAAATGAGCTCTTGCCCTCACTGAATATATGAATGGTTAAAATATTGATTTTTTTTAAACAACGGCTCCACGAGATGAGAGATCTGGTTTTTTATGTTCTTTCTTTCTTTTTTTTCCCCAAAAATCAACAAATCAGGACACACCTCCACCTTGCTGAACTTGAACTCCAAACGTGTACTTAAGGGAGACAGGGCTGACAGCCCAGGGACTTGAGGGTCCCATTAGCAATCGTCCACACCCATTACCCTGTCTCTCTGGATTTTCTTTCATGCCACAGTTCCAACACTCTTTGCAAAGAGAACTGGCAGACGGATTCTGAAATTTGCATGCAGATTCTTCTTGATAGTAAAAATGCTTCAAGATGTGGCCGGGAGGGCGGGGTGGTTGACTTCTGGGGCTTTGAAAGGCCCTTCCTGGTCTGAGCCTCATTTCTCACGGTGGAGTGGTACCGACAGTTGGCCCTCCGGACAGAGAAACCCCTCACCTCCTCTGCAGCGAGGAGTTCCCAGAAGAGATCGTGTGACTCAGAGGGTGACATTCTCAGGAGCACTTAGAGGTCAAGGCTGAGAGGTGGGGATGGGCAGCGAGGGACCGCAGAGCACAGAGTGTGTGAACACGGTGGGTTTGCAAATCTTGTTCAGTGACTCTCATCATGGCTTGAGTTCATCCGATGACGTAGGATGGACTCAGGGTAAAGGGGAGGACATTCACCCGTCGGGTCCCTCTGCCACATCACCAGGATGGCTGGAAGGTGGGCCCACAAATCTGTCAGACCTTTTCCTTTAGCTTCATCTCTCAGGATTCCAGGACTCTCCCCCAGGGATGTCTCTCTCCTACAGGTTTTCCTAACCTGGGGTTAAGATTTCAAGGGGTCCACGAATTTGGATAAGAGGAAAAGTACATTTTTATTTTTACTCACCTCAAACTGAAATTTAGCATTCCCCTTTTTTGTTGTTGAGATATAACTGAGATTCAACATTATATGAGTTTCAAGTGTACAACATAATAATTCGACATTTGTACATATAGCGAAATGATCACCACAATAGTCTAGTTAACATCCTTCACCATACATAGTTACAAAATTTTTTTTCTTGTGATGAGAACTTTTAAGATCTACTCTTTTAGCAACTCTCAAATATACGATACAGTATTATTAACTAGTCACCATGCTGTACATTACATCCTCAGGATCTATTTATTTCATAACTGGAAGTTTGTACCTTTTCACCACCTTCACCCATTTCGCCCACCTCCCACCCGTTAGCATTCCCTGTACACGCCGTCTCTACCATCAGCAGAAATCACAGACACTTTCATGTTACAGTTGTGCACATCAGGAAATATTTACTCCCAGCACTACTTCACTATTAGGTCATCAGACCTACTACTAAACCGTGCTCTTTAAAGCCTCAATACAGAAGCACATGTAAAACTCAATCACATACCTCACACCCATTAGGATGGGTACTATCGATAAAACTGCCCGAGGACACGGCACTGGTTCCTGGATCAATAAGGATGGCCCCCACAAAATCAATTGTACTCAAGTGTTATGTCTTTCAAACATTTGTATATGAAAGGAGATATGGATGCATTATGGAGTAGAAGGAAACTTGAGAGGAATTTTTGGGATACAACATGACATGTTAAATGCATTTAACGTGAGGATGGTTGCTTGGATATGCCTCCAGAACTTCTGGGTTCACCACGACCCTCCACCTCTGTGTTAGGGACAGACATGTACCTTGAAAATCTGAGATGTGCTGACCCAAAGTGACCGCCTCCCACCCTGAACACGCCAGCAAGCACTGCTGAGTTGGAGGCCTCGGGGCTCTCCTTAGCTCACATCCCTTTAAAGTCGGGAGGCTGCACCGAATGGTGCGAAAGAGCAAACATCTTGGCAAGTGATAAACTTGCGTTCAAATCTGCGCCCTGTCGGTTGTTAGCTGTGTGACTCTGGGCACGTTACTTACCCACCCGGGACCTGCGTGTCCCCAACTATAAATCAGAGACAGCAATACCCACCTCATCAGGTATATAAAACGCCCCGGCCCTGGAAGGGACTCAATACAGTCAAGCCTCCAAACAGGAAAACCAAGTTCCTTTCTGTCGGTGGCCCCTCTCCCAGGGATCTCACCGCCTGGGGACCAATTTTCCTCTCCCCTTCTCCACCCACGCCCGTCCGGGACCGGTCAGGAGAGGCCTGGGGCCGCGGCCGTAATTGCCCTCGTGTGTCTCGGTCTGCACTCCGGCCCTCAGTCTTTCTAGCTGCCTCCCCTCAAACGTGACCGCACATCCGACCAGGCGAGGACAGCCGCGGCCCGGTGGAGAGGCCTGCCATCCCCGCCTCCGATCAGGACGCGAGGAGGTCAGCGCCGGACTCCTCCAGCCCTGTTAGCGACGCCACCGCACGCCAACCACCGCCACGAGGGCGCCTCGGCGGCAGCGGGCAGCAGCGCCCAGCCCCCGGCGCGCGTGAAGCTGCGGGAGGCAAGCACCGGGGCGTGCGGGAGGCAGGCGGGCGGCACGAGCAGGCAGGCGCTCCTGCACGCGCCCGGCTCTCTGCGCAGCCCGCCCGGCGCTCGGCGCTCCCCACGGGCGGCTGGGGCCCGGGAGAGGCGGGAGGGGTGGAGACCTTTGGCCCGGCCTCAGAAGGAAGGTCAGGAGCGGGGAAGGTGCGTGGAAGGGACACCAGCAGCCGAGCGGGTCTTGAGCCCGCTGCCCGCCGGGGGCAGTGCCTGGGCCGCAGGGTGGGAACACTGGAGGACGGGACAGCGCTCTGACAGGCTGAGTCGCCTCTCTTTCTCTGTCGGGCTCTCCGCCCCGCAGTATCCAGTCCCAGCTCGCCTCTTCAGTCTGTTTCTCACTCTCTGCCCGTCACTCTCAGCTCTGGAGCGTCTCTGGGATTGGGGCAGCCTCTCCGGTAACTGTACCCAGGAAGGAATGTCCCAAGCCTGGCCCTGCCCTCGGGAAAGGACCAAGAGATCTTGAGCAATTGGAAAAGGCTGCCTTGTCATTAGCAGCGCCCACTGAGATTCTCACTTTGCTGTCCCCGGTGTCCCTCAGTCATGGCAACAGTCTAGAATTCCCACAGGTGAGGCATTGTGCTCCAGGGCAGAGAGAGCACTGGTCAGGGAGGCAAGGCCTATGACACCCTACCTGGGGTGTCAGAAATCATTAAACTCCTCAGTTTCCTACCCAGTAAAATGGGTCTGATTTTAGATCTGCCTGCCTCCCTTGGAGGGTTGTAGTGAGAATTGAAGGAAGAAATAGACTCCAAGTCTTTGTACCCTGTAAAGCTGTAAAAAAAAAGCCAGTGTCATTGTTTGGTGTTCGGCTGCCATTGCCACTGTGCCATCTTCTGGGCAGACGCTCGTGTTCCAGAACAGCCAGCTCCCCCACAGTGGCCTCATTGACTGCCCTGGGCTTTCTGTTGGCAGACCCCCGAGCTCCCACAGGTGGGGAGTGTCCCCTGCCTGCCAGCCCCTGGGCACGAGCAGAGCATGCGGCAGGCCAGGCCAGGCGGTGAGAGGCTCTAGGCACCTTCTTCCTCTGAGGCCAAAGGATGGGCTGTGGTCAGCGCATGTTGGATGTTTCTCAGATGGGCTCAATGTACCAGTGTTATTAATACTGAAAAGTGAAAGAGTAGTAATGCTCTACATTTGTGCTTCCAATTTGAAAATCTCTTTCATCAGTATTATCTAATTTAATTCTCACAGCAAGCTTATGAGGTTAATATTATCCCTATAATATTATCCCCATTTACCAATGAGGAAACTGAGGCACAGAAAGGTTAAGCAACTTGCCCAGTCACAGGATCTTTTCTTTCTGGTTCAGCTTCCTGATTATAAGAGCCTCTGTGGGTAGGTTGGTGGGGGGGGGCGGTGACAGAACCACTGCAAAAAGCACACGTAGGCCGTGTCTGGTCCAAAAGTGAGGGTGTCCAGGCTCTTCTGAAAGCATCTCACTCGAGACAAGCCCACTCCTGCGCCCTCAGTGCTGCCACCTGCCTGGTTTATAAACGTGCGAAGCTAAATGAGACCTGAGATGGTGGGGCCGGGGTAGAGGCCGAGGACCACGTGAGAGACGAAGCTGGGGGTGCGGCGTGGTCAGGGGAAGTCCTCAGTGGCCCAACAGGTGCCACCACGTCCACTCCAGCAAACCAGAGTCACGTCCCGGCCAATCCTGCAGGTAACCCTGGGATGCCCAGTGTCCCCACCTCCTGCCTCTCAAAGCCCCAGGCAGAGAGTCCAGTTCAGCCATTCTGAGTAGGGTGGTACCAACAGCCGGGGGGCCACAACTGGCGTTTAGTAGGTGGGTGCCTGACACTCTGCCATTCCTAAGACTGTCCTACAAAATGAATTGTCCCACAGCCTGCACGACTGTCAAATGTCCAGCTTGGACAGTCATTCCTGGAGGTGAAAAACCTGCTTTTATTATCTTATACCAGAACCCAATACCATTATTTTTGCATGGTTTTAGAATACATTGAATTTTCCCAGGAATGCAACCAGTGCATCAATTAAGATAAGATTGTACTTCAGCAGTGTTCATGATTTAGTTAAAATTTGTCCCCGATAGAAATGCTGCTGGTAGTCTTTGAATCCCAATATGACCCACCAGCAGCCGTCTGCATTAGTGGTGTTGCCGGCCTGGGGTGGGGGGCGGTGGGGGAAGAGGGTTGTCCATTCGCAGGTGTGGCCATGCTTCATCAGAGCTTCCAGAGTAGTTGCCCCTGGGCATTTGCATATGGCAATACCTATTAATTTATCATAAATTGCTTTCTTTCTATTGGAGTTAAGATGTTGACCTTCTAAAATTTTGTGTGTAGATACATATTACCTTCTTTCATTTCAGGATAGTAAAGGAGCATCATGAAATATTTGTAACAGAGAAGAAGCGTTGCGCTTGGGAAAGTTGAGAATCCCTGCTCTGAGCAAATGGCGGTTTCCTTCTTTTCCTAAGAATCATAGGATTTCAGGGGTGGAAGAGAATTTGAAGGTCACCCAGACAGCCTCCATCCAGTGCTCAAATCCGTGCAGTTGGAGTGAGGTTTGAGGGCCTTCACACGCCTCCACCAGCTTCCTTCCTCCTGTGACGTGACTCCTGTGAGGTCCCAGGATGGGCCAGAGCAGGAGATGGGCCTGGAGGTCTAAGGACCCAGACTCAGCGAGACTTATAGGTCTTGGCAGGAGGCGTTGTAGATGCTGGGGTCCAAGAGCCACTTAAGATGTCCACTTAAGGCTCTGGGCGAGTTGGAAATGAGTAAATATATGGGCTGAGGTCAGTAGGAAACTAGAGAGCCACTAAGGGAAGGTGTCTACACTTGGTGGTTTATTCCACAGTCCAGTGTCTCTGACTCCATATCGTAGAATAAAGGGACTGTGTCAGAAGGGGGGCTTCAGCCAGCGCCAGCCCCAGGGTTTCTGCTGCCTCCGTGACCTCAAAGCTGCCTCGACAGGAGAGGGACTTGAAGAGCAGAGCGCTAGGATGATGCATGCCTTCCGCGTTCTGAGCCTGCTGCTGTGCTGCACGCTGCTCCCACATTCGATCCTCTCCCCATGCTTCCTCCCCGCTGCCCCCTCATGAGTCTGCAGCTCCCTTGTCCTGTCCCACGCCCTGTGCCCTATCCACTGGGGGCTGGACAGCCTGGCTCCACCTACTTCCTGCCCGTCCCCCTGGGCTGACACAGAGCCCTCTGTCCTCCCATGGAATGCAGTAGCAATTCTGAGCATGGTGTTGGACAAGGAGTCCAGCTCCCCCTATAAACTTTTTATAGCTTAGGAAAATAAACATGTGGTTTAAGGTCTTTGCATAGGCAGCACTCGCCGAGTTTGAGCTTGCTTTACAGAACTACGAAAGAAAATATTGGTAGAGCTAATAAATTTCCAAGCCAGCCAAAGGACAGTAGTCCAGAAATCTCGGGGAGGGTTTGATGGTTTAGGAGAGAAAAAGAGGCGTTATCTCTGCAGCTGTCATCTCAGTCCTCTCCCGCTCAGAATCTGCCTGCCTGAGTGATGAAGCCAGGCTCCTGAGTTCCCTGGGGCAGAGAAGCAGCGAAGGGATGGAAATCGCAGCATTTTCCTGCTGCTGCAGGGCCCTTGGAGATGACTTTTCAGATGCGGAAGCAGGGTCCAGAGAGAGAAAGCAGAGGAAGTGATCTGCCGGGTCACCCAGCTCATTAGAGCTTGTGTGCGCGTGGAGCAGGGCAGCGGGCAGGGCTTCCGGGGCCATTTCTGAGGTTTACTTCCTGGGTTTCTGGAAGAGCAGAGACCCTGGGAGGAGGGAGAATGGCGAGGAGGTTTCCAATTGGAGCACTAGGTAGTAACAATAAAAATAATAATCAACATTGCTCTTGTTTCCATTTATTAAGTATTTACTCTGTGCCAGGATCTGAAGTCACCCCATTGAATTCTCATTGCCCTCATTGCCAGGATGACAATCCCTGTTCTGCAGCTGAGAAAAACTGCAAGTCACTTGCCCACAGTTACCTGGCTGGAAAATGGCAGAGCCAGGAGTTAAACCCAGGCTGCCTGACTTCTGAAGCCTGCGCACCTGCTCAAACAGCTTGCAGGAGCAGGTTATGGGAAAGGCGAGGAGGTTGGTTTAGGCCGAGCCAGTTTGAGGACCACGTGGGACAGCCAGGCAGAGATACAGATCCAGGCCAGAGATGAGCACCAGAGCAGGACATGTGGATCTGGGGTCACCTGATGGAGAGTAGATCCTAAAGCCAGGGAAATCCGGTGTGTAGAGAGGGTCGCTGGAGAGTCAAGTGGAAACCTGAGGCATGTTAGTGGTTACGGGCAGGCACAGGCTCCTGGGGCTCTGAAGGTGGCTCTGGCCTTGCTTGCTGCTGAGGGGAGGCCACACCACAGCAGGATGTCCCAGCTCAGGGTATCATGGCTCTTGAGACTGACACTGTAGCTCTCCAGTGAGAAAAAGGTGATCCCCAGGGCCGACCAGGACATGGGAGGACATGACGTGTTCCTCTGCTGCTGTGCCTTCTAGAAACGTTCATTCCTTCCAGGCCAGTCCAGCAATATCTGAATCAAACAACCCTAAAACTGGACTTGCCCTCTGAACCCAGCATTTCCTCTTCTAGGAGTTTATTCTTAAGACATAAACAGGGACATACATGAGAATATTCATCACAGCATTATTTGTGAAAAATCACAAATGATATAAATGTTTCACAAGAAGGGATTGGTCAAACAATGCAGCCAGTAAGATCAAATTGTAGAATGATATTTATGGCCAACATTTTTGACATATTGTTCGGTTTTAATTGACAGGCTATGAACAGTATGAATAGCTTGAGACCATTTTTTGGGAAGAGAAGGGACATGTGTACATATTTCAGTGCACACGCCATGCAGTTAGTAGGCTTCTCTTTGGATGGTGGGATTATGGCTCTGAGTTTTCTCTTTTTCCATATTGCAAGGTTGGTTTGTTTCTTTTTACATCATGTATATATTATTTTTGTAATTTAAAAGAAAGTTCTTTCTGTAAGTATTCAGCATGAATAATATTAGCAAGTGCTTGCCTGGTGCTTATTTCATGCCAGGTGCTATTCTGAGTGCTTTACAGGGACTAAGGAATTGAACCCTCAAGAGAATTCAGATGAAGGAACCGTGGCTCAGGAAGGTCGGGTAGGGTGCCCAGTTCACAGAGCTGGTGCGTGGCAGAGCTGGAACCTGAAGCCCAGCCATCTGCCAGCAGGGTCCATGTTCTTAACTACTGCATGACATTGTTGCTCCCCACTGAGAAAAAGGTGGTCCCCATGGCCCACAAGGATGTGGGAGGACATGCACATGTTACTGTTGTTAGCAGGGGTTGCCCTGATACACCTGGATCCCCTGAGTGCCCTATAATGGCAGTGCTCAGGCACTGTGTTCAGTGAATGAATGAATGAATTAAAGAATGAATGCATGCATGCAACTGACAGGCCCCGCTTATCCTCTAGGATCTGAAAAGAAATCCCAGCATCTTTTTGCTAGATTCAAGCATGACCGTGATGCGACTCAAGGAACTTTCCCCCCACCTTGAGAGTAGGTGACTTGTCTTCTTCATGTCCTATAGGAAATGTTTGTGTCTGCTGAGAGACCTGGCTTCCAGCTCCCTGGGAGAATGAAGAATGGCTCAGAGTACCACGGCTCTGCCCTCACCAGGGGGGATTCACTAGCTGTGGTAGATTATTGCATTGGTGGCTTCCAATGGACCACATCTTTGAGCATTCACGCTCTTGTGTGGTCCCTCCCACATTGACTCTTGGGTTGGCCACGTGGCTTGCTTGGGCCAATGGGACATCAGCAAGTGTGATGCAAGCAGAGGCTGGATAAGTGCTTGCACAGTGGGCTTGTCTTCTCAGAATGGTCTCTCTTGGAGCCCAGCCACCATGCTGTAAGGAAGTCCAGTCTAGACCACTGAATGATGCAAGGCCATAGGAGAGAGGCTCTGGACATTCCAGCTCCCAGGTGAATGCAGCTGCCGAGTGAGCCCCGCCAACCCACAGATTCATGAGAAAGAGTAAATTGTTGTTGTTTTAAGCTGCTAAGTTGTGGGTGGTTTATTTTGCAGCCACAGGTGACTGAAACTGGTCTTCCTTTTCTGGGCAGCTCTTGGAAACAAATCCACACACATTTATTAAGCATCCACTGTGTGCCCAGCACTACAGGTTAATGATGAAAGGACTCTGACTAAAAAGCATGAATCTGGGGAGATGAGACTGCTGCGTGCAGTAAGACTGAAGAAGCATTACAGGTAAACTTGCTGCCCAGTGAGGAGAGACAGCCGATTACCCCAACGTCCCACACGGCACAGCTGTTGTAGTTGATGTATTCGGTACACAGGGACGGAGTGGTTGGATACACTGACCTTCTACTTCCTTGTAACAATAGTCTTTTTGACACCTCTGGATCCCTGCTTTGCTAAATGATATTTAGAGGCAGGACAGCATTTGATTCCTCTTGCACTTAAAAGGGAACCACTTGCATGGTTCCTCTCAGAACAAAGAGGAGAGATGAGATGGGGGATTGAGTGGTCCACTCAGCTGTGTGTGGACCACGACACCATCATTGCTTTTTAGGGGTCGGAGGGGGACTTGCTTGTGCATCTTAGCTCTGGCTGGGACTGGCCTGCCTGGAGCGTCATGAATATGCAGCTGCTCCATGAAGACTCACAGCCTAGAACATCAGAGCTGGAGAGACTCAGAGATCACCTGGTCTGCTGTCCTCACTGTGGAGAGGAGGAAAGGAGAGATGAGAAGGGCTCGCTGGAGGGCACACAGTGTTTCTTAACCCCTCCATCACTGGCCTTCCTGCTAGCCAGAGCTCAGCCACCATCCACAGGGCCTCTCGGCCCCCAGCTCCCATCCTCTCTCTCTTCCTGCTCCCCACTCCTGCTCAGGGCTTGCTTTGGTGGCCAACTCAGGCTGAGCTGAAGGGGACAGCTTCCAAGAGGGACTGAGGAAGTCTACCCAGTTGAATCAAAGCTATATACGTTGGGGCCGGCCCCGTGGCATAGTGGTTAAGTTCAGCATGCTTCATTTTGGTGGCCCGGGTTCACGGGTTCGGATCTCGGGTGTGGACCTTCACCACTCGTCAGCCATGCTGTGGTGGCAACCCACATACAAAAAGTAGAGGAAGATTGGCACAGATGTTAGCTCAGAGCGAATCTTCCTCAGCAAAAGAAAAAAAAAAAGCTATACATATTTACATCCACTTCAGACAATACACATGACACTGCACAAGTGTGTGGAGTACAATCCACTGGACACAAAGTATTTAAAGGCAGCCTGAGGGGAGTCCTTTTAGAACGCCGACAGACAGCCCATCATTTTGCTCTCCTTCTTAGATTTTTAATCTGGGTGTTGCTTCCAAGGAGCCACACTCTGCATTGCACGTTTGAGGGAATGCCCGTTGTCTCTGGAATCCTACAGTCCCAGGCGCCCCCGTCCCCCACCTGGCCCAGCCCAGAACGGCAGGGCCCTCGGGAAGCTCGCTGCAGACACTGGGCCCCCACGTTCTGTCCGTGGGGCCTCACTGAACCGGCCACTTCTTTTCTCTGTTTCCCAATTCCCCCCCTGGGACCAAGTGAGGAGAGCCAGGACTGCGGGAAATTCTGTGAATCAAAGAGACATCTGGAATACGCTGGAGAGCCCGGACTTAGTCAAGCCCAGGCGGCGTCATTTCACAAACCGGGGAAGTGCAGGCTGGAGGGCAGGGGTTTCTCAAGGCCCGGGGCGGGCGCGGAGCCAGCAGGGGGGTCGGTGATGCTCCCGGCTGGAGGGCAGGATGAGTCAGGCCGAGGTGTCTTCCTCACAGGGTTTCAGTTCTCAGGTCGGGATCTTGGCCCCCGAGGGGAAAGCCTGGTCCCGGCCGTGAGGAAATCCTGAGCGGCTACGGCATCGCGCTCAGAGCGGGCGTGGCTGGGAGGCGAGGCGCTGCCAATAAGTGATTTACAGCACGTTCCCTCATGTTTTACATTTTCTCCATTTCATGTTGCAGCCCGGCCCCCAGTAATGGGATCTGCAGAGGCGTCCGGCTCCCCAGACTGCTACCCGCGGAGGAGCCCGAGGGGGAAGACGCCCAGGCTCCGGCCCTGGGCCTGGATTTGCAGGGTGGCTCAACACTCTGGGTCCCAGAACCTTTACGTCATGACCGCCTTGCTAGGCCTCCTCCCTCCCCGTTCCTTCACACCTCAGACTCTGGGCCCACACTGTGCTGGGTGCTGAGGGCGGGGAACTTGGGTGCCCTGGGAGCAACAGGTAGGAGCCCCATCTCGGCCTCCCCCACATCACACAAAACTCCCAGATGAATCCTCTGCCGTCTGCTGTCTGTCTGAGGATTCTCAGAAGCTTTCCACTGGTGGGAATGTAAATGACGCAGTCCCTGTGGAAAACACTCGGTGGTTCCTCAAAAAGTTAAACATAGCATTATTATATGACCCAGCAATTCCACTCCTTGGCATATAAGAATTAACAGCAGGGCTCAAACAAATACTTGTACACACATGTTCATAGCAGCATCATTCACAGTAGCCAAAGGTGGGAAAACAAGTCCATTGACAAATGAATGGATAAACAAAATGCGGTCTAGCCATAGAATGGAATACTATTCAGCCATAAAATGAAGCACTGACACAGCCACAACACGGATGAACCTCGAAAACATTATGCTAAGTGAAAGAAGCCAGACACTAAAGGTCACATATTGTATGACTCCATTTATAGGAAATGTCCAGAGATAAATCCATAGAGACAGAAAGCAGATCAGTGGTTGCCAGGGGCTGGGGGGAGGAGAATAGGGAGGAACAGCTTAATGGGTACAGGGTTTGCTTTTGGGGTGATGAAAACGTTTTGGAACTAGATAGAAGTTGAAACTAGATAGAAGTAGTAGATGCACAACATCATGAATGTACGAAGTGCCACTGAACTGTACACTTTAAAATGGTTAATTTTGTGTTATGTGAATTTTACCTTAAAAATTTTTTTTAATTAAAAAATTAAAAGAAAAAAAAAACCTTTTTCCACTGCCTCCAAATCGCACAGCACCCCGGCATACACACGTCATTCCTACCTCCCAGCGCCTACCCAGAATTCCAGATTCATGACATGAGGTTGTTGGCGACACTGTCAAGGCAGGAATTTGGGACTGGCCTGTAATGGGGCCAAGGGTGGGGGCTACAAGGGCCTCTCTTCACCTGTGAGTGCACTAGAGGCATCAGATCTGAGGGGGCCACATGCAGCAGGTCTGGCCCAGGGCAGGCGCCACCCCTCCCAGCTCCTCTTCTCCTCTCTCTTTGTCCCCGGGCGCACTGTAACTGCATTTAGAGTTAATGATATGTAATAGTGGTGGCTGAGAACTGGGGGAACAGAGGAGGCCTCAAGGCACATCCTTTGTGGCTAGCTGGGGACTACTGTGAGGCCCGGATCTTCAGCTTGGGCTTCCAAGCTCAATTGTTGGGCCCCCAACTCCCTACAATCACTCCCACGCCTCCTGAGGACACGCTGTTCCTCTGCTTGTCACTCTCTTGGACCCTCCAGGATCATCACTACCTCCACATCCATGCCCCTGCAGTCCCCCCCACAGGCCCTTTCCTCTGCTTTCGTTTACTGAGCACCACATCTTCCATGAAGACCCCCTACTCCAGCCTCCTTCCTCCCCTGAACTGAAGTAACTGTCTGGGCTTCGTCCATGTTATTTACTCCATCCAGGCGTGGATGTAGGTCAGTCACCTGAAACTGCTGTTTTAGTAGCTCAGAAAATCCAGCGTCAGCCATGCTTTGCATTCGCTCTTTGAGAAAGTGAACTGCATCTTATGTATTTATTTCATCTTTTGCGCTTGGTCAGTACTCAATAAATAACAGTTGCTGTTTAAACACAGACCTGCTGCATGTGGTCCCCTCAGATCTGACAGCAGGGTTTCACCTTGGGCTTGTCAAACAGGCAATTTGACCTGGGCCTGTCCCTGGACTGATGGAGGCAGCATCTTTAGCAGGAAAGCGTTTGCCTGCAGGGTTGTGATGGCCGGGAAGGTGGAGCAGGGAGGCTCCATGGGGTTGGGATGTGGACGGTGGGTATGCCAGAGGCACCCCAATCCTAGCCCCGGGTAAGCCCTTCTTGGCAGGGCTCTCAGGCTTCTCAGGCCAGGCCAGCCCCCAAAGGAAACCCTGAAAGAAAAATGCTGTTTTCCAGGAGGGCTGAGAGCAGAGGGCCCTGT
This sequence comes from Diceros bicornis minor, assembly GCF_020826845.1. Taxonomy (NCBI): domain Eukaryota; kingdom Metazoa; phylum Chordata; class Mammalia; order Perissodactyla; family Rhinocerotidae; genus Diceros; species Diceros bicornis. The sequence goes on along the minus strand of NC_080753.1, from coordinate 21,194,526 downwards.
CCCAGCTCCTCCTTAGCTGCTGTAGAAGGGCCCCACATTTCCCTCCTTAGATTCTTATTTATGCCTCCTCCAACTTTAGGCTTTGGGTTTGGAGAGGTAAGGCCTTAGTGTGAAAATGAACATGGAGGCTGACGGGGCCTGGCAGGAGGTGGCACATCCAGAGCCTCACAGTGAGCCAGCCCTGGGCATCTTTTCTCCTGCAGGGGTTTTGGAATTGCTTTTCCATTTAGAAGGAAAGTCCTTTGGCTCCACTTGAAAATAATGCTGAGGATTCCTGTCATCGGGAGAAGGGTTAAGACAGGTAACTCTGCCCTTCTTTGGCTCCAATGTTGTGGGAAGGGGATTTGGAGCAAGGGAGGGGAGAACCGACAGGCAGAAGAGACAGACAGAGAATGTCATCCTGGGCGTGGCTGCTGTCACTGGGAGGGGGGTTAGCCCCTTCGGGAGAGGATCACAGTGGGTGCAGAGCACAGGAGGTGGGTTGGCTCAAGAGGAGGGAGATGAGAACAAAGTGAACACCCACACGGAGAGAAAAGGGAGAGAATGGGGGAGGGGGCGAGAGCACAGAAGGAGGCCAGCCCTTCCCCTCTCCCTCCCCTTCCCCCTCCCCTGCCCCCGCCCCTCCAGACACCGACGTTCTCCCGGCTTCCTGCTCACATATGGGCCTAATTCAGGTAGAGTGAAATCTTGCATTGCTCTGGTTAAAAATTATTGCTTCGGATAATGAAATCTTTGTCATTGGAAACTCCAAAAGAAAAAAAAAGGCCCTTCAAGCCATGACTTATGGGCAGTGTGGTGATGGAAATGAATTCATCATCCCATTTTCCCGCATCAGAAAGGGAGGACAAGCCTGATTCATAACTGGGCCGTGTGCGGCTGGTCCCCGCCGGCAGGGTGGTGGCTGGGCCTGCGGAGAAGCCAGCGGGGGAAGCTCCCAGGACGACCGATGGGGGTGTGGGGAGCGAGCGATAAGCATCTCCTTGGCACGCTCTGGCCTCAGGTTTTCCTGAGGCTTTGCCTGAGCTGTCAAAACATTTCAGGGCTGCACAGAGACTGTCTGCTTCTACAGAGAAAATCCCATAATAGCTCGATGCAACAAGCTGTGTTTTTTCTTCAAACTCTACACCTCGCACCCACATAAAAATCTGCCAGACAAAGCAATTTGCCCCACATGGGTCAGCTCTATGGCGGTGAATCTCTCCCTGCCGGCGGTGCTTATCATCTGAGAAGCAGGAGGTGCTTCTGATTTCATATTTCATTGATCCCTTGGAATCCCTGCAGGGCGTTAGAGGGACTGATTGGCGGGATCTGTTTGACAGAAGAGGAATTTAACCGAGGCCCAATGATGGCCAGCGTGTCGCACACAGGACCAGGAGCCCCAGGGTCCAGGGTTGGGTCTGGGCCTGGTCCTCAGGCAGAACTAGTTTTGTTTCCCTGGAGCCTTGAGGTGGGTGAGCAGAAGAGGAGGTGGAATCCCGGGGTGGGGTCGGCGGGCAGGGCTTAACAGGCTGGGGTCCAAGCCTGGACAGCGAGGCCCACGGGGGAGGGCCGCGGGCTCTGTCCCGGACTCCTGTCGGGTGACATCTGGTTGAGATGTGACTTCTCCTGCAGCAATTTTTCACAGAGAAATGGGAGCAGAAATATGGCCATTGAGGTGGTTGGGGCTGCAGAGAGAGGGACGCTGGGATGGACAAAGATGGCCTTTGCTGGTGTTCAGAGTCTGTCCCCTTCATTCAGTCCTTCACCAAATGTTTGGTGAGCGTCTGCTGTGTGCGAGCACTGATCCGAGCCCTGGGGACTTGGGGAGAACAGGACAGACACGGCCCACTCTCTCCTGCTGGGGGCAGGGGCAGACCATAAATAATAATTGAATAAACAGATGGAGAAATTTTGGGCAAGTTCCTTGAAGAAAATATGGTGAGGTGAGGAGGTAGGGAGGGTCTGGGGGCTTCTTTGGATGGGGAGGTCAGAGAAGCTTCTCCAAGGAGGGTCCACCTGGACTGAGTCCCAAAGATGAGTCCCACAGATCCCAATGCGATCCCACCTCTGCTTCTTAGCCACTGTGTGACCTTGACTAAGTTACTTAGCCTGTCTGAGCCCAAATGTCCACATCCCTAAAGAATGATACTTTCAGAGGAAGAACAGTACTATTTCACCACAACCTGCATCAGTTTCACTTAGGAAAAGAACAATCTTGGTTTAGGAAAATGCACAGATAGGACATTTGCGAGTGGGAGGGGTCCCTCAGAGGAGGCTGGAGGAAGAGGAGGAATAGAGAACCATCCCAGTCTGTAGAAGAAGGGACCAGGAGTTGGCAGTGGCGGAAAGGCAGGGGGATTAGGCGACAGAGGGCTGGAGCAACCTGGACCTGAAGCTGAGGGGGAGGAAATAGCCCAGGGACTTGTTGAGAACTTCCAAGTCCACTGTTTATTTTCTCTGCAGCTTGGAGTGAGATGCGTGCTTCTTGCTGTTGTCCCGAATCTCCAGGAAAATCTCTATACCCAGTTTTCAGGCCTGATTGTATACAGAGGCTTGGGGGGTCAGGGAAAAGGGTCACCTCACTTCTGGGTCAGTGCTGGGGAGGTGGCAGAGGAAGAGCAACAAGACACAGAGAAACGGACAGTTCAGCGGAAGCCAGCAGCAGAGCCGAGGAGGCAGGGTCTACGGGAGTCTCCGAGCAGTCCCAGCAGTCTTGGGCGGGCACTGGATGTGCCAGGGAAGGGCTTCAAGCCTATCAGGTCTGCATCTTAAGGGGCAGGTGGCCTCAGTGACACCGGGGTTATGCCACCTTGCAAGTCTTGGGGGAGATTCAATGGCATTTGTGGGGATTTGTATCTAAAGAGCTCCCTGACAGGACACCGTCACAGTCATTGTCCCAGCTGGCATTCCAGGGGGCTGAGTGCCATCGTGGTCTCCCTCTCCTGGCCTTGGCCAGACAGTGGGGTGCTGGCAATTTCCGTGAGGGAGAGCTGGGTGGGCAGCTTCCCCAGAGCGTGGGGATGCCTGGCTGGTGCCTTAATGCCTTCTGACAGCTCAGTGCCCCCGCTGCAGGCTGTGAGTGTCAGAGCAAGCACAGAAAACAAACCGCACACACTGAAGTGATTTCTGCTCATTTCTGTTCTGAGTGCTGGCACGCTCTGCAGACCGGCCGGGTATCTGAGCAAGCCACAGCTGCCAAGGAATTCCCTCCTGTCCGATTGTTTGTGAGGCAGGGCCCCTCGGACGGGAGATGCTGCCAGCTTCAGAGAGAGACCCGAGTCCCCCACTCCCTCACTGCTGTGGGGGGCTTCCCCTCGCCCTCAAGGATGGGGTGGGGAAGTTGGAGGGTGGTGCCTCTCTAACACAAAAATCCAGGTTCCAGGCTTGGGGCTAAGAGGGAAGCCAGATGCTCAGGTCTCTCCCTGGTCATTCTGTTGGCCACTAAGTCACCAGGAGATCTCATTTGGTCTAATGTAGGGGGAGGAGAGAGGGGGAAATCTTGACATAGAGATAGGAAGAGATGAGTAGACAGCTCTTGGCATAGAAGAAACACCAAATTCCATTATTTGCTTTAAATCAAAGTAAGTCTGACCTTGAGCCCCCACTGCCACTTGAGGGGCCCCTGTCCTGGGATGGCACAAGAATCAGGGAGCTTATGGGGCAGGTTCACCTTCAGCTCCTCTTGGTCGTGGGTCAGAGCAGGAGGCTCTCACACTGGGGTCAGTTGAGACCTCTGCCCCACCCAGGGTGACCAACTTGTCCTGGTTTGCCTAAGACTTTCCCAGTTTTAGTACTGAAAGTCCTTTGTCCTGGCAATGCCTTCAGTTCTGGGCAAACTGGGACGGTGGGTCACCCTCTTCCCACCTCGCATCACTCATGTGCACCGGTGGCCTCTGGGCCTTCCTGTCACCTCCCTGGGGTGGCTGCAGGTCCTACTGACTAGGGGAACTCCACAGGCTCCTCTGTATGGAGTCCTCCTCTCCCCCCCTGGGTGATTCCCCTTAAGCTGCTCTAGCTTCTGGAAGGCAAAGGCCTAGAAGATGGCTTGTCCCCAAGCAGCCTTTACTCCCAGCCTGCACCACGAGCCCCCCAGAGTTGCAGGAACACAGAGACTTCCTAACCGCAAGAGAGGGACAAACACAGCATACATTACTCTCTCAATGCAATTAATTCTCCTGCGATAGTCTTCACGCAAACATACGGCTCAGACGTAGAGGGGTTGCTGCCACAAGAAGGCTTTTCCTGGGGCCATTGGGAGCACAGCTCCTTGAACCCAGGGCTTAGAGAAGGATCTTAAGCCGCAAAAATGTATCCCTGGGGACCCCAGCCTCCTTCCTCAGCACCTTCACCTGCAAATGGTGCCTCCTCGCTCCAGAAAGGCTTCGACTGCCTGCCATCTTTCCCAACAGGAAAGGTCTCCTCCACGTGACACGACGCCTTACATTTTCTGAAAATCAAGACCAGGAGCCTCAGACGTCTGTGTTTGCTGCTGATTACAGAAATAGTGTACGATTTAAGACAGTTCCGGGCAAGGTGCAAAAGCCAGCCTAGAAAACATGGTGCTTATTAGCAGGGTAGCCCGACTATGGGTGAGACCCCCAGCTGGGGTAACTGGGCCGGGGGCCAGGCGGGAGCTTGCCTGTTTCACTGACTGCAGAAAGATGCAGAAGAAAAGATAGGGGGAATGTTTAACCCACTTAAGAGAACAAATGGCTTTTAAGTACTTTAGACACATCGTTTACATGTACCCAATTGATGTGCCAATTCCGCCTCGTTCTTCCTTGCTGCCCCCGTGGAAGCACTCAGCACGCCCCTTGCCAATAGCCTATGTCAGGTTCCTTTTCGACCTCAGGAGGAATAAACCGTATTTCTTTAGACAGCATTTGATTTCTTTAAGAAAGTCTGTAACTGAGAGTTTTTATAAACTCCGTTTATTTCCTGTTAGTTCACATGCAGTAGGCCCAGAAGAATTGCCATCCAGGTGCCCCTTGGCGCCCCCGTGATTTCCAGAGCTGGGGCAGGTGAGGGCGAACGTGGCTGGGAGAGGTGGTGACACCAGCCTCAAGAGATCGGGGACACTCTGAACTCTGTAGCTTCCTGACTCATGGGCCTCCGTTGTGTCACTTAAGACACGCTGTGGGTCCTCCATGAGTTCCACAGCCTTCCTACCGAGCAGATGGCCTCCTTTTATTTTCCAGAACTCCACCCTGCAGCCTTACACAGCAGAACCTTTCATACTGGCCTCGGGGGTGGGGGCACGCAGGTCCTGGTCCACTCCCCCCGGGACTCACCCTTCTCAGCTTCGTCTTGTGGCCTAAAGGAATGGGTCCCACGTTCAGGCTTCCTTCTCGCTTCTCCCACTTCCTCTTGGTCAAAGCTGCCCCTCTCGGCACCTTCTCTAAATTAACCAAATGCCATTTTTTGGAGGGCTGGCCTGACCTCCAGAGCCAGATGAAACTCGCTCAACGCAAATGTCACTCACCTTGGAAGGACATTGGAAGGAGACTTCCAATTCTCCTTCCAGGCACATGGGAGGATGACATTTCATTACATGTGAGATGCTCTGGCCAAAAAAATGTGAACCGAAGAGGGGCACGTCACTTCTGAGCGGAAGCATTAAGAGCCAGCGCGTGACTCTCCGCGCCTGAGCTTTCCCTCTGCCACGGTGACAGCCACTGCAGACAGTGCAGGCTCTGAGAAGCCACTCAGCCCCCACGGGAGACATATCTTCAAAGCTCACTTCTGCCTTGGTCAAAGAGGATAATGAAAGAAAAAGAACATTCAGAGAGCTGATCCAGAGGTCACAGAGAGCAACAGACGATGGGAGCTGCTCGCAGATGGTGAAATCAGGGCTTAAACAGAAAACAATCCCGTTGGAGGATAGGTGCCCTCAAGGCGGGACTTCAGTGTCTGCTCGTTTCCCTCTGTTCTCGGTTCAGGACTGGAGTGCCATTCTCCCCTGCACCCCTTGCGCCTTGGGGGTGTGGAGCAGATATGCCACGGGCATCCAGATCAGGAAAAGCCACAAACAGAACCGGACCTCCACCAGAGGTGTGCAGGGGACTTTCCAATTGTCTTCCTCAGGGAGGAGAGGACTCACTTTTTATGGGATGAGGAGAGGGAATCAAATATTTTATGAGCAGAAGGGCAGACTGTGGTAGATATGAGCACTATTCAACAACAAATACTTCCCGACCTCCTGAGCACATGGCAGAATTGTTCTCCTCCTCCTTGGAGTGCAGCCTAGTGACTTGCTTTGGTCAATGAAACATCAGTAGAGGTGATGTGGGTGCTCCTGGGCAGTGCATCAGTTCTCCATCTCTCCCTCTGCCAAGACGACAGGCACCTTTCCAGATGATGGCTGCTCCATCAGCTCGAGTCCAGCATGACGACAATTTAGAGCTCCCGGCCAATTGAAGGCATGTTTCATGAGCAAGAAATCAACCTTTTGTTGTTTGTTCTAAGCCTCTGAGATTTTGGTTTTATTGGCCACCACAGCATAATCTAATTCATTCTGACTGATACTCTCTAACACGCATGCTCATTCTTTTATTGAACGTGGTTGATTTACCACGTGCTATCGTGAGTCCCGAGGATACAGAAAGTAGTGCAGCTCAGTTCACTACCTTTAAGGAGCTCACTTTTTGGTGAGGGAGAAAGAGATGGCAATAGGCAAACAACATTTTCCATTACCCTTCCACCTCATACATATCTGTGTTAGGTATTAGTACTCTTCAGCACTTTTCTGACTGTATTCCAATGATCTCTGTGCATCTCCCCCTGCACCCAAACTCAAAGCTCCTAGAAGACAGATGGATAGATAGATGATCATTGGATGGATAGATGGACGGATCAATGGATGGACTGATGGATTCATGGATGGATACATGGATGGATGGATGGATGGATGGATGGATGGATGGAATCAGGTAGAGCTGGCCTGACTGAAGAGGCATCTTCTCAGGGCCCATCATGTACCCTTTTCTCCACACCATATCAAGCTCCACAGCCACAGGGACAAGGGTGTGGTCCTTCTCTGGCTCTCAGGTATTAGCAAACCTGATATTACTGCATCTAGAAATTTACCTGAGTGATAGCAATACTTACTTCTCTCACTTATTCATTTGACAAACCTTTATTAGGCACATTCTATAGCTACCCTGCCTTTGAAGGGACAGATATGATTCTTGACCAGATAGACCCCATTTTGGCCTCTAAACATCTTCCTACAGGAGCCCCCACCATCCAAACCCCTGTATCCTACATTTCTCTTTTCCATTTCATGCTGCCACTGATTTATTAGGAATTTTGGGCAATTCCAGGAAGCCTTGAATCTGTCTTTTCTCCATGGTTGCTGCTAATAGGATGGGTAAGTCTTTCAGGGTGGACTAGCATATCAGCACGCATTTTTAAATGTTTTGTTTGCTTCTGAGCATAATTTGAGGCAGTTTACTATAAGACTATCTTCTGCAGTAGATGTTACAGTAAGGACAAAATGCTGAGAGCTCCTGGGGAGACTGGTGGGATAATTTCAGGTAGGGTTAGTTCTAGGCTAAACTGTGAAATCAAAATCACAGTCTTCATCTCTGTTTTCAACATCTGTATCTCACTTATATCTCAGTCTCCCCTGATGCAGCCTGGGTACGGGCAAGAACACTGGACTGGAGGTCAGGAAGTCTGGGTCATCCAGGATCTGCCAGTAACTAGCTGGGTGTGTCATTTCGTGTCCCTTGACCTTGGGCTCCTCCACTGTAGGAGCCCAGGGTCATAACTGATGCCCTCTAATGCCCTTGCTGGGGCCAGAATTCTAAAGTTTCGTGACTCACGTACAAGAGTAACATTTTTATTTCAAATTAAATGTTATTTATAATTGAATAGGCAATACAATCATGTTGTTCAAAACACAACAATATGAAGATATACAATGAGAAGTCTCATCCTACTCCATCTCATAGATCTCATTTCTTCTTCCCCATCAAGAACTGGGAAGGGTCTAAGATTTTACCCTCTTTGCAAGCTAACAAGTAAGCTCGCCGCTTTCTCCTGGGTACCGGCAGAAGATAGGCGACAATTAGGAAAGAGACAAAGGACTTCATTACTCATGGCACAGCAGGCAGCGTGAGCCCAATGTTCACATCGGTTTCCTGTGCCCACAATTCCATGGGGGCCACGTCGAGCGACCCAGGCGGATGCTGCTCATGTGGTGGGTTTGCTCACACTGGAGGAATCCCGAGCTTAGGAAGCCCCAATCTTTTGTATCAGGCTGAGAACAAACTTGCCCAATCTTTGCCCTGGAGGGAGAGATTATCTTAATTTTATCGGATAGCAAACAAACTTGTTTTTTGCTCTGGAGGGAGACACTATCTCTATCTTCTAAGGCTGTTTCTACACAGACATCCTTGAAAAGATAATCTATAACAAACACTGTGGGGCTTCTGAGCAGAAGACATGCAGGAAATTGTCTCCCAGTTCCCCTGCTCTAACCACCTAGGGAACTGCTCTTACCCGTTTCTTGAGTGTCCTCCCACGGTTTCGATACGCAACAGTAAGCAAATATAAATATCTTTTCTAATCTTACCCTGTTTGTTTCATAAAAGCAGAACACTATATTCATCATTATGCACTGTGCTTTTTTTACTTAACAATATAAGTTTTTCTCATTCTTTTTTACCACTGCAGAGTATCCATCATGTGGATATACCAGTTTATCTAGCCAGTCCCCTATAAATGGACACTTTTTGCTAATCCAAACAATGCTGCAATAGATGATCTTGGACACGCGACATTTAGAATGAAGAGGGATTGATTACTGGGCCAAATGGTCACTGAATTTGTAATGTAGTTAGATACTGTTAAATTGCTCTACATAAGGGCTGTACCATTTTGTGCTTTCACCAGCTTTACTAGTTCTATCCATCAAAGGCCAGGGTGATCTTCTCAAAAAGAGTAAAGAAGCATGAAGCAGACAGGAAGCAACATAGGAAGGCATGAGTTCTTTCTCCATCCTCCAACCTTGCAGTCTCCTTCTAGCGCCCCCTAATGGCAGAGCGTAAAAGGGAGCAGCTGGCACAGGAGAGATGCGGTTTGCAGGGTCCCAGCCCCAGCGTCACAAAGCAGAAGAGAGAAGGATGAGCGTGGAGCTGCGAGTCAACAACTTAACAACTGGCACACCTCAAGGTGTGTTGTCAAACATTTGCATGTTTGCCATCCTGTAGGTGAGAAATGGTATCTTAATGGAGTTTTAACATGCATTTCTCTTATTATGAGTGACATTGACCATTTCTTTAATGTTTAGGGGCCCTTTATTTTCTCTCTGTGAACTCGCTGTTCATACCCTTCTGCCACTTCTCAGTTGAGTTGTTGGTCTTTCTCAGCAACATCTTAGTGCAAGTAAACACAGTTAGCTGAATGATTACCCAACCCCGAGTAAATGCGTGTTTAGAGAGCGAGAGGAATCCAGTGGAATGAAGCTCTAATTCTGGACATGGCACAACCCAGCTTGGGAGATTATTAGGCCTCTAAGTGACCCTCACAGCACACTCTCGTAGCTCAAGCCTATATTCCTTGTGTCACTCAGGTCCTGACCTTGGAAGCCATCTGTAACTGCTTCCCCCCGGAGTGGTCCTCTGGCCGCCTCGGATCACGGCTTGGATGGTTGTTTGTACATCTGTGGTCTCCTTGGTGAGTCCTTCAGGAGACACATGCTGGATCCTTATTTGTGCCTGAAATACAGGTGGTCCTGCCAATGCCGCTTCCTCAGCTGACTCATCCAAGGTGGGAAATTCTGTGATCGAGCAGTTTTTTCAAAACCTGGAAAGTACTGGAGAGTTTTATTCAAATTCAGGGCATTGGATGTGAAACACACTTTCCAAAGGAGAACAGAAACCTGCATGAAATGGTTAAATCACGCAGCAAGTTGGGAAACCCCTCAAGTACTCTCAGCTGAGAACCAGGAAGGAAGCAGAAAATCCTTGAACCTCCCAGAGGTCCACATGCCAAAGATCATGCACTGTACTCCCACGGCTAGCTCCTCGGTCCTCCGTTCACACCTGTTCACTCTTCTACAGACAGGGAGGGTGAATTACACAAGAAAAGAGACGTCTGGCTTTGAATCATAATAGATTCAAACTATTTAGAGAGGAACTGCTATTGAGTTGTGCCTGCTTTGCAGGTTTTATTTCTAAAGCCTACAACAACTGGCAAGGCAATGTGATTATCCCCATTTCACAGATGAGATAGGGAGGCCTGGAGAGGTCAGGTGACTTGTTGCAGGCACACGTGTAGCAAGCCTGGTGCCAGGTTTATTTATTGGGTTGGAGGCTGAAGAGTTGAAGAACATCCTAAGGGGTGGGTGTGGTTGTATTCAGCCTGCTCAGCAGGGCTGGAAGGATACAGTACAGGAAGAGACCAGAACCTAAGGAGACTTCTCGAAGGCGGGGAAGCTTGAGCTGGGCCTGGAAGGCTGAGGAGGATGGGGCAGTGAGAAGAGAAGATGAAGGAGGGTGGCATTCCAGGCAGGTGAGCCCACTGGGGTGAAGGAACGTGGTGGTCCCGGGCACAGTGGAGACCTTCTGGCTCAGGCAGGCACTTACTGTCTCCACCTCTGCGGTGACGGGCGTGGCACCTGCCCACGGGTACTCCGTGGGAAGAGTTCCTGCACTGTGTGAATTAATGCCGCCTGGAAGGGACTGGGCCTGGCAGTGCAGAGTCAAAAGAGGAACCTCGGGGATGTGCTCTTCCGATCCAGCGCTGACCAAAACCACGGCCTGAAGCCTTCTGGAGTACACCCTCCTGACCACTGGGCATGAGGAAGTGCCTTTGATCCCATTTCGTGGGGGGGGGGGGGCGCTGAGGCTTTCAGGGGGTAAGTTAGGTCACCCAGGTTATGTGAATATCGCGTTGGAGTTCTTAGTCATTTTGCTAGGCTGCTGTTGGAGATACATCTATCTATCTATCATCTATCTATCTATGATCATCTATCTTACACACCTCCTTTTCTTGTGTCTTTCTCGTTTGACAATACAAGATGCCTATTTTCCTATATCAGTAAATATTCTTCTATCATACATGTTTTAATGTCAGCATTTGGATGCATGATTTATTAACCAATTTCCTGTAATTGTTTCCAACGTTTTTCCTCAAATAAGCAAAGCTGCTGCAAGCATTCTTTCAGCCAAAGCCCTGTGCACATCCAGGACCATTTCTTTACAATACATCTGTAGTTGAGGAATTGTGGGTTCAAAGCGTGGACGTGTTTTAAAGGCTTTTGGTACAAACTGCTTGCTAAGAGTTGTGACAATTTATCTTCCCACCTGCCATGGGAACGCCTGTCAATTACATCTTCACCAATGCTGGATTTATCATTTCAAAAAAATCCTCAGATTTGATAGGTGAAAAATGATGACTTGTTTTAACTTGCATTTCTTCCACCCCCAAGGAGGCTGGACACTGTCCCTCGGGCTCCTCGTGTCTCAGTGTCCCATAGACCTGTGGTCCACACTTCAAATCTTCCTTTGGGTTCCTGTGTTTTCTATTTGAAATGAAAAGCTGGTGACACCCAGACCTCCTCCCAGTCAGCAGGATACTCTGAGGCCCCCCACTCCAGGTCCCCCCGAGGAAACTCCCCCTAATCAGGCCCCAAGTGAAACCACTGAAATATTGTTTCTTTCCCCCCTTAGAGGGTTTTTTTTTCTTTAATACAAGATGAAACAAATTCACTGTTTCCTTTGGGGCTTATCCACAAATTTTGCCAGGTATATAAAGCATCCATTACATACCCACCTGTAGAGAAAGAGAAGGAAAAGAAGGAGAAAAAGGAAAACATTTTAATCCCGAAAACTATAAAGGGATTCTCAAGCAAGGACAGAGCAAATGGGGACCAGTTTGGAAACAGGATCCCTTCTTCCCCAGGGCAGCCGCTCGGAATTTTCTTCCTTCTCCTCCTCAGGAACTGGAATGTAGCTTAGGAGGTGAGGGTGAAAATTGAGTTAGAGAAGAAAAAGAAAAGCCAAGTTGTCTGGAAAGGAATCCAGACTATAGAAAACGCTTAGCCCCACCTCCCCTGATGTCCAGATGTGGACAGCTGCAGAAATGACTGTTGCAGGCTCCTGCCCTTGGCATCTTCTAGGGCAAAGCCAGTAGCAGCTTTGCACTCCAGAGCTGGCCCTGATGGTGAATTCCTAACGTGGTGCTAACATCCTCCAGCTGGAAAGCAGGCAGACTGGTGGCACTCAAGGGACAGGTTTCCCCTGACCTTTGCCTTCTCTCTAGAGGGTTCAGTGCATGTTTGGAAGCTTTCACATCAGCATGAGTCATATCCAGCACCAGACCCTGGCCCAGGTCCCAGGAGAGCAGGGGCCCAGACAGTGAGCACTGTGGCCCCACACATGTGCTATAGGGGTGAATCTCCCTCTGTGCCCTGCTCTGCAGCTAAGCCGGCCGTCTGGAGGCAACAGTGGCAACTGCCAGTTGCTTTTAGTGAAGTATGTTGCCAAGTGATTCCATCTAATATATTCCTGGCACAGTGGACAATAGTTAAGAACCAGCTACATCACTTACTATCTGGGAGACCTTTGGCAAGTTATTTAAACAGCAAAAATTTCACTTTGCTCCTTTGTAAAATACAGATAATCAAGATTCCTAAAGCGCCTGGAGGGTGGCCATCTCAATTAGCAGCGATTCCATTCCTTCAGTTTGCTTAGACCAAAGTCTTGTTGCTCTTCCTGACCTTCTCTCAGGCTCCTTATCCAATCTATTAGCAAATCGTATCAGCTCTGCCTGCAAAAGATTGAAATATATCCAGGATTGGAGCACTTCTCACCATCTCCACTGCTTCCTTGCTGGTCCAAGCCACCATCATCTCTTGCTTGCATTGTTTTATTAGCGTCTTCAGTTCTGCTTTTCTATCCTTGGCTCCCTGCAGTCTATTCTCCACACAGCAACCAGAATGATCCTTGTTCAAACGTAAGATTATGCTCTCTTGAATCACTTGCTCTGGGCGAAGCCAGCTGCCATATGGTGATGACACTCAAGCTGCCTATGAAGAGGGCCATCTGGTGAGAAAGGAGGCCTCCTGCCAACACCCATGTGAGTGAGTCATCTTGGAAATAGGTCCTCCAGTCCCAGACAAGCCTTCTAATGACTTCAACTTCTGCTAATATCCTGACAATAACTACATGAGAGGCCCTGAGCCAGCATCTCTCAGCAAACTCCTCCTGAATTCCTGGACCACAGAAGTTGTATGATAATAAATGTTTGGGGGTAATTTGTTACACAGCAATCAATAACTAATACAGATTTTTGGTATCTGGAAAAGGGGGCTACCATAACAAATACCTACAAATCTGGGAGTGGTTTTGGTTCTAGGAAGTGAGTAGAAGCTAGAAGGACATGGAAGAGAGTGTAAATGAAAGGTCTAAAGTGCCTTGAACATCCTGGACGTTGAGCAGGCTGCTGGTGTGGGCTTAAAGGGAAATAAGGAACATGTATTAGAAACTGGGTAATGATATGCAGTGGCAGAAAGTTTAGCAACAGTGTGACCTGTAGTTATAGGGAAATAGAAAATGCATCCAATGAACTGGGTGAGCTAGCTAAGGATTCTTCCAGCCAAAGTGCTAAAAGTTTCCCTGGTTCTTACTGCTTGAACTAAAAGGCAACAGGCGAGAGATGAGCTAAAGGAAAGACTATGAAACAAAAAGAAACCAAGACTTTCTGATTTAGAAGCTTCCCAGCAACTCCAGATGACAAATGATGATAAAATTAAGAAATAGCTTTCAACTAAAGATCAAATCAAGGGCATTGCCAGGAAAGCACGGTCCAAAAATAAAGCTGAGGATGTGGCTGTAAAATCCTTTAAGACCTCAGAAGATCAAAGAGGGTGCCTATAATATCATTCAACTAGACACAAGGTGCTTTCAAGTGTTTGAGGATATGTTTCACAGATCCTCTCAATCAAACAATAGGCTTTCTAAGAAGCTTATGGGTAAGCTTAGCCATTGCATTAGAAGCCCAAGGTAGAGAAGGGCTTATCTCAAAGACATTTGTGTGTGGCTTTTGTCTAATGGAGAAAACCCCAAAAACAGTCATAGGAAAACCACAAATTTTTAAAGATAATTATATTCACAAAAAGATCTCCAGATTGGACTGAAAGGGACAGAGACAATACAGAATAAATAGAGGTTTGGACTTCCAAAATTCTACTGGCAGGAAGCAAACCAAGGAAAAAAAGTAAAGGATGACTCAGAGGATGAAACCAAGCGCCCCAGAGGGTCGAACTAAGAGCCCAGGAGGTAGACTTAAGAGCCATGAAAAATTATTTCCTGGCAGAAGTAGGACTGAATGTTTATCAAGGAACTTCTAACATTTTCTCTACTGGACTTCAGAAATCCCATGGGCCAGTGATGTCTTTGTACTCTCATTTTTCCCCTTTCTGAACAGGAGTGCCTATAGCAGTTATCCTGTCCATGTTCCAACATCATATGTTGGGAGGGATAACTTGTCTGTATTCAAGGAGCTTACCTAAGGAAATACACTCAAGGAGCCTCATTTGCACCTGGACCTGATTTAGATGATGAGATCCTGGACGTGGAGCTGATGTTGTAATGGGATGAGATTTTTGGGAAGCTTGGAAGGTGGTGTGTTTTGCAGGTGGCAGGGAGTGTGAACTTGGGGGGCTACATGGAAGACTGTGGTAGCCAGCCTCAAAGATGCCCCCAATTAGGAATCGCCTTGCCTGGAAATGCCTGGGAAGTTACACCTGCCCCTGGATGTGACCTGCAGTAGCCCTGACTGATACCGGGATATAAAAGGCCAGTCTCTTTGCCTGTAAGGGGCGTAACTTTTTGGTATCACTCATATCCCAGGGCTCCCCATGGGATCGTACTGAGACTAGACTTTAGCAGAATCCATTTCTTTGCCTAGCTTCTTCCTCTGTCCGGCCTTCTTCACTCCCTCAATAAAACACTTGCACGTAGAATCCTTGTCTCAGGTTCTGCTTCTGGGAAACTCAACCTAAAATACCTAGTGATGATAAAGTGGTGCTTATTCAAGATAATGGGATTTTGGGACATTTTGTGAAATTGTCCTGGATATCAGGAACAAGAATTAAACAGCCTTGAATGTCAAGTTCAGGGATTCCTGGTTGAGGTAATATTGGCAGCTTTTTGTTTGTTTTGTTTTCTCTGTTGGACTTCAGGAGCAGAATAGAGGTAATCATATGCCCTAATTCCCAGTGCAGTATCTCCACCAGCCTGAGTGAGACCCTTCTCTCATTCTATTTTATTCCATTTCCTCTTTCTCTCTGACTCACATTTTCATTTATTTCCAATAGGTACTCACTCTAATGTGTTGGATGGATATACTTAAATTTGTTGGTATCCTAGTAAAATATATAATGTTTTGTGTATATTTTTTTAACTTGCATAAATGGAAATATACTATAATTTTTGCTCTGTTCCATATTTTTCCACTCAACACCATGCTTTGAGAAATATCCATGTACGTGCATTTAGTTCATTGTTTCTTACTGTTGCCTAATTCAACTCTCTATGGTATCTTAATTTTAATGTAGTCAAGTTTGTAATATTACCCTTTATAGTTTGCACTTACATAACTTGTTAAAGAATTTCTTCTCTGCTCTGAGATCATACAGATAACTTTCCCCATTGTATTCTAAAGATGTAAACGTTTGCCTTTCACAGGTTTTTAATCCACGTGGAATTTTTAAAATTTTTATTTCTATGTAGGGTGTGAGGTAAGGATCCAATTTTGTTTTTGTCCCACATAGATAACAAATCATCTTAGTTATGTTGATGAGTCCATCCTGCAATGCCTGTTTTGTTCTAGGTTCGTCCTGGGCTCACTATTCTCGTCCATTGGTCTCTTTCTCTCTTCTTGTGCCAATACCACACTATCTTAATTTTTACAGCTTTATTATAAGTTTTGATATTTGGTAGGACAAGTCTCCCCACCTTCAGATTATTTTTGACCCTTTGTTCTTCCATATAAATTTTAGAATCAGCTTGTTTAGTCCTCCCCTCCCCCATATTCTCCCCCTCAACCACTGCCATGTACACACAGCTAGTGAGATTTCACTTGGAATTGCATTGACTCTATATATCAACTTGGGAGCAAACTGACATCTTTAGGATATAGAATCTCCCTATCTAAGTGCATATACTCTTAATTTAATTAGGTTTTTGTGTCTCAATACATGTCTATAACTTTATTTACAGAGGACTTGAAAATCTTTGGTAGATTTATTTCTGGATATTTTATATTTTTGTAGCTATTGTAAATGGTGTTTTTATTATGATGTCTGATTATTGCTAGTGTATAGAAAGGAAATTAATACATATCATCTTAAAAATCTATTTCCTTAATTATAATAATTTATCTCTAGATTACTTTGGGTTTTCTATATGGAAAGCCAAATCACCTGCAAATAATGATAATTTTGGTTTTTTCCAGCCCTGCCGTTTCATTTCTTTCTCCTGTTTCATGGAGATGGCTGGGACAGTGTTGACTAGCAGTAGTGAGAGTGGACACCTCCATGTTTTTCTGATCTTAAAGGGAGAGCTTCTGGGATTTCAAAGGGCACCTGGGATTTCTGTAGGTTCTTTGTAGATGTTCTTTATCAGGTTTAAGAAGAGTTTCTCTATTCCTAGTTTGCAAAAAGCTGTTGTTTTCTCATTATGAATTTTTGAATTTTACCTAATGCTTTCTAAGGAATTCATGGTTTTAAAAACCATTGAGATGATCATAAGGGTCTTTCTACTTTATTTTGTTAATATAATTGTGTAATTAATAGCTTTCTACGTGGTCAGGATGTATTATGTTTTTAAATGTATTTCTGGACTTGATTGCTAATCTTTTATTTGGGATCCATGCATCTATGTTCAGGAGTGAGATTGTCCTGTAATTTTCCTTTCTTGTACTATCATATCTGACTTGGGTGTCCTCTTAGCCTCCTCAATAAATTAGAGAGGGGGGAATAAATTTCTCTTACTCTATTCCTTTGTTTATATTGGAATTATCAATTCTTTAAATGACTTATAGAACTCACTCTAAAGCCTTCTGGACTGATGTTTTCTTTTAAAAATGATTTTAAACTATATTCAATTTCTTTAATAATTATAGGATTACTCAGATTATTTCTGCTTGAGTCACTTTGGAAGGTCGTATTTTTCTAGGAATTTATCTATTTCATTTCATCTAGATTTTTAAATTTGCTAACATAAAGTTGTTCATAACATCCTCTTATCTATTTAATCTCTACAGTATATGTTGGAATGTTCCATTTTTCATTCCTAAAATTGTGTGCTCTACTGTCTTCTTTTTCTTGATTAATCTTGCAAGAGGTTTGTCTTTTTAAAGAACCAACTTTTGACTTTGCTGATTCTCTCTATTATCCATTTTCTGTTACATTAATTTCTGCCTTAAGTTTTATCATTTCCTTCTTTCTACTTTCTTTGGGTTTATTATGTTCTTTTTCTAACTTCTTAATTTGGATGGCTGTCTCACTAATTTTGATGCTTTCTTACTTTCTGATGTCAGCATGGAAAGAGGGAACGTCCCACATACTGCTCTTAGCGGCCCCCCCCAAGTCTTGATGCACGGTATCTGCGTCGTGTCCACAGGCTGCATCCGCCTCATTTTACCTATCATTCCTCCAGGGATAAACACTTAGGGTTCCCCTTAACTCTCCATCACCAAAGTAATGCCACTGAACCTTCTTGTACATGTCCCCTTACCGAACACATACTTGGTTTTCTTTAAATACTGCCAGATTGCTTTCAGTGTGGCTGGACCAGTTTCTCCCTCTCCAGCATCTCCTGTCTCCATATGTCCTAGCATCGGGACATTTAAACTAGACCAGGTGAGCCTTCAGGTGGCATCAGAGTGCCTTCACACTGTTTCCATATACAAGTCGAGCTGGCATCTCAGAGGAGGCGGTCTGCTCCTGAGACTGGCCACACAGTATCCCGACTGCCGGCTCCGTCAAAGGGTGTGATGGGGAGAGGGAAGAGCGGCTTGAGCAGAGCTTACCCATTTTGAATCCCAGGGGTATAGCCACACGTGAGTCTTTGTGGAGGCCTGGAGCCTGGCTTGTGTGTGGAGAGGGCTCTGTCAGGGACAGAGAGGGAGCTCGGGGACCAGGCCTCTTTTTTCTTGCCTGGTGCTGCCCGGGATTTTGTGAACGGCTACGTCCCCTCCTCTACATGGTCCCTCTTACACATCACTGACCCTAAACTGTGGCCTCTCACCCCCACCCCACCCCTCTCAGGCTCCCTCCAACTTCCCAATGTCACTTATGACTCAGCACCACGTCCAGATGCCCACTGCAGGGCCACTTGAGGCCCAGCATGAGCAGAGGGACCAGCAAGATGACAGGGTTGCCCAAGGGCAGCTTCCTGGAAGATGTTTTACAGACAGAGCCCAACTCCCAAGCCCAGTCTCTTGTGATCTTAATTTGTGGCTTTGTCTGATGGGATTCGCTTCCCTCTGCATCTTCCTCTGGCTGTTTATTTGGGTAAAGGATATTCTCCTCCCTTTCATGTCTGCGTGGTTTCCTCCTGTGTTTGTTCTCTGTGAGGTCTTCTGTTTGCTTGGCCCGCAGGGAGGGGTGGGTGGGTGCTTCTCCTGAGAAGGGGAGCCCTTGAGCGGGGAGGTCAGACAGACCCTCCCTCAGGGCTGCCTCCTGGGGGGCCACCTCTGCCCTGTGGTCGATCCCTGCAGATCGGACTGAAACTCTCTGCAGATTTCCTTGGACTTGGGCTAATAAGATTTTTTCTTTAAAAGGAACTTTCCATTGTTTGTTTTAAAAGTGAAATGAGCATTTTTTCCAACCGCAGAGGCGATGCTGAAGGAGCCTGTAATTTCTAGGATCCAAGACTGAAACTTAAAAACAAGAAGAAGAAAAGGAAAATAAGACAAGCGTTCCAATTAAAATGGGTCTCTCTCTTTCTCCCCTCAGGCATTCTCATCTCCAGTCTGCACTTGGGGCAGCCTCGAGGCTCTGACCTTCTCCTCCTACCCCAGACTTTAATGAGCTCACTCTTCTGTTCTCGTCTCACCAATAAAGAGATACCTGGAGCTAATTAGACATGAGGAACTGGGTCAAATCGGAAACTGAAAATGAAATTTCAATGCCGCTCAGTTTGGTGCACACCTACTGTGCGCTGTTCAGTCCCCTGAACACTTGCCCCCCACGTGGGCCCTGCTCTCAGGGGACACACAGCCTCGTTGGGAAGATAGTTGAGAAAACTTGACTATCTTTATTTGCTACACAAACTGCAGCAGATAATCACTGTGGAGTGACGAGAGCAACGGCACATGACGGAAAGGCGGAGAGGGAGCATAAGGAAGGGCCTGAATCGCTGTTGTTTGGGGTTTTTGTCTTTCTTTTCCTTTTTTCCTCCCAGAGCAAACCAGTGGGCACACACCGGGCAGGGCAGCAGGGTGGGGACCACAGGCTTTGGGGACACAGATCCACTCACATGTCTGGATCAAGGCAGCCCAACTAAGTACTAAGCACCGTGACAGTGATGAGCACAGTGCCATGAAGGCTGAGAGGGAGAGATGAGTCTAGACTGCGGAGGAGGAGGATTCAGAGGAGACTAGAGATCCCGGGAATCCCACAGGCCTTTGAGGTCAATGCATTTCTCTCCAATAAAGCCCCAGGGGAAGAGGCGGCCCAGTCCGGGGCAGACACATGACACGGATCTGTGCAGTTGGCACAGGGACTCAGGGTGGCACAGCGAGGGGAAGACGTGAGGGCCCTCCCCAGCAGGGAGGGGGGCTGCCAGTCACTGTTCAAAAGAGCTCAGAGCTGACCTGGCCTGAGCGCTCAAGTTCATTACCAGGCTCGATTCTACCGTCCAGAGTTTGCAGAGTTTGGCTGGAAAGTTTATGAGAACTAGCTTATTCTCTGGTGTCTTGGCACTTTCCCTTCATGTCCTGATTGGAACCAGGGAGGCTGTAAGTGCAAACGTTTTTGTACCTTAGAGTAAATTATATCTGCGTTCCTGGAGGAGGCCGTGCTGAAAGTGTCTCTTGTTTCCAGCGGCCCCGCTCTCCCCCCTCAGGAGACCCGAATTCCAAGCCGGAGCTACTATAAAGTTGATGAATGCATGCCAGCCCCTAATCCAGTATGCAGTTGCCCTTCTTTTCTCCTCTCCTTTCTGCAGGGAAAGGAAGCTGGAGTTTTTAATAAGGTAATAGCACCTCTTTTATATTTTCCTTTCATAAATTCAAAAGAATTGAAAGCAGGATCAGGCAGCAGCTTGGCACGATGGAAAGATTACTGAGCTGGGTGGGAGTGTAAATTGGTACAACTACTTCTGGAGAGCAAATTGGCAATATCTAGGAAAGCTGAAGCCGCGCATATCCTGCAGCCCAGCGATTCCTCTGGGGCAAAGTCCCTACAGAAGCCCTGGGCTGCATGTCTAGGAGACACTGCAGCGCTGGCAGAGAGCAACACGCTGGGAGAAGAGTCCATTGACAGGAGAACAGAAAAATCGTGTCCCCAAAAAGCTTATGGCAATATTATTTGTAACGGTGAAAAAAAAGAAAGAGCTTAAATGTCCATCAATGAAAAGATAAATAAATTATGGATCTGAGTTGTTAAATGAATGAACCAGCTGCATTCATCATGGTTAAATTTCAAGAACATAGCAAGTTGCAGAAGGACTTGTACAGTACAATGTTGTCTATATCAAGTTTAAAAACATACAAAATGATTCTAGGTACTGTTGATGGATATACACATAGGCTGTAAAAGTATACAAACACACGGGAATGAAAAACACCAAATCCAGGATGGTGGTAACATCTGGGGAGGAGGAGAGAGGAATGGAATTGGGGAGGGTACCCAGAGACCTTCAACTGTGTCATGATGTTTTATTTTAAACACAAAAACTGTAGCCAATTTTTGAAAAATGTAAAAATCCGACAGAGCTGGGCCGTGGGTGTATTATTCACTATATTTTTCTGTTGTACCCCAGCTCTGCCACTAATTTCCCATGTGACTTTTGGCAAGTCACACCTCTCTTGGGGTCTCAGTTGCCTCATTCGTAGAATGAGAAGTTTGGACCAGATCATCTAATGTGCCTTTTGTGGCTCAAAGATCTGATAGGAAGCTTGGGGTAATTATGCAATGAGATCCCGAGCAGGTATGCAATGGGACCGAGAAAACAGAAGTCGGTCCAGAGGGCTCCTGTGGTGAGGAACCGGCACCTTCCTAAGCCTGCCCGGTCCTGAAACTGGGGAGCCGCCCAGAGTGTGGAGGACAGAGGTCTCACCACTCAGGCGGTTTGCTGCTCAGCTTTCCCAGAGGCCCAAGAGTAGGACAGTGTGTAGTAGGTGGTCACAAAGGAGCAGTGAACTGGGAGACTGAAGATCTGGGCTCCAGACCCAAACCCTACTAACTGGCTGTGTGACCTTGGGAATTTACTTCACCCCTCCTGATCCCCTCACTGGCAAAAAAAATGAGAAAAATGAGGGGTTACCCTTGCTCTCTCTTAGGAGGGGGTGTGACAGCCAAGTAAGATAGTACCTGGGAAAGTGCCATAGAATGGAAGGCATTGTTATTGCTGTCACCTCTCCCAGATCCTCAAATCCAGTTTTTCTTCCATAGACACCCAGCCTGGACTAAGGATCCCCTCTGTGCTCTACTCACTCCTGTCTTCTACTCATAAACCATCTTCTTTAGGAACAGTAAGACTGACCCCAGCTACGTATAAGTTTGTGGATGCATTCATCCAATAAGTATTTATTGAATGCCTGGTACTGTGCTAGGAGTGCGGGACACATGGTCCCTGCTCTCATAGAATTTATAGGTTGGTGAAAGGAGACAAAACAACCAAGTAAATTAACAAGATAATGTTGAATGAAATAAAGAAAGTAAAATAGTGTGACATGGCAGAGATTGAGTGGGTCAGTGGAGGGCAGCTACTCGAAGTCAGGGAAGGACTCTCTGAGGAGGTGACATTGAGCTGAGATGTGAGTGAAGGGGGGAGCCAGCCATGCTCTCTCTGTAGGGAGGTAGATGTGGCAGCAGGAAGTTAAAGAGAAGATTGCAGGAGCTCAGTTCAGAAGTAATGGGGTCTTGAATTAGGGCTGTTGCTGTGGAGATGGAAAGAAGTGGATGAATAAGGGATATATTTTGGCTTGATGTATTGGATATGGGCATTGGGGGAAAGAGGATGATTGGGAATGACTCCTTACATTTTGAGTTTGAGCACCTGGGTGTATGTTGGGGCCATTTACTGAAATTGGGAAGAACACGTTTCTGGCATAAACTTGATAACTCTTTGGTAAAGAGTGCTCTTTTGGCCTTGTGGATATGGAATTAGATTTCCAAATGAAGATGCCATGGAGGCAGCTGGCTATAGCAGTTTAATGCTCATTGGAGAAGCCATGGTTTGGCATATGAATGTGGGAGTCCCTGGCAAAGAGATGGTATTCAAAGCCATAAGACTAGATGTGATCTTCTAGGGAGAGACTGTGGGAAGAGAAGCTCTAGGACCAAGCTTTGGGCATCTCAACACTAAATGTGTGATCAGAGGAGAAAAAGCCAGCAAAGGCGACTGAGAAGGAATAGCAACTGAGGTTGCAGGAAAACCAGGCAAGGATGGTTCACTGATGTCGAGAGAAGAGAGTAGGAAAAAGGAGGAGTGGTCCACTGTGCCACAAGCTGCTGAGAGGCTCCGACAGAAAGGAGAGAGAAGTGACAACTGCATTTGGCAGTGTGGGGTCAGTCATGACCTCCACCAGAAGGGGGGAAGACTTAGAGAAGAATAGGTTTTGGAGTGGGAAGAAATGAGAGCACATGCCCCCATAACCCTTAAGGGAGAGGCCACGAGGCCACATGACTCCAGCCCCCTGGCCACAGGAGAGAGACACAGAGTAGCCTCTTTACCCAAGCTGAGCCCATTGGATTGTCTATCCCGGGACTGAGGGCTTGAGATGCAGGGATCTCAGTTGACTGATTGGTGCCTCTAGGTCTTGGAGTGGCTGTTTCATGCTAAGTATGAGTATAAGTGTAAATATAAGTATAATCTAAGTGTAAGAGTGTGTGTTTTACCACTGTCCTTGCTTAGGAAAAATTCCTAGGGCATTCAGTCCCATGTAAAGGAAGGGGGCCTTCACTTTCAGGATATACCCCTTCTGTGGGTCACATCTGTTTGGGAAGCTTATGGGTGTCCTGTGCCATTACAGTAGATGCAATTAGGATGGGGCTGAACAGCATCTTGGGGCATTAGTCATGCTGGAACAATCATGCACAGTCTCCAGGTAATGAGTCTACTTCTTTCCTCTCACCCCGGACCCTGCCAATCTTTGTCATGTCCCTTTTGTTGTCCCATCCATTTCCCAGCCCCGTGGACAAGTTAATCTCTGGGATCTGGTGGTCCTCCCCACCCCCACACCTCTGGCAATCACCAATCTGTTTTCTGCATCTAAGAGCTTGGTTTTAATTAGTTAATTTATTTTTAGATTCTACATATAAGAGAGATCATATAGTATCTGTCTTTCTCTGTCTGACTGACTTAACTTAGCATAATGCCCTTGAGGTCCATCCATGTTGTCTCAAATGGCAAGATTTCATTCTGTTTTTATGGTTGAATAGTATTCCATAGTTTCTTTATCCATTCACCCATTGATGGACACTTAGGTTGTTCCCCCACCCCCCCACCCCCCATCACCATTTTAATGCCATTGATTTGATGGCGAAATCAGGTTATTTGAACTGATTTTGGCTGATTGCTTCCTCATGGTATTGATTTTTTTCTCTGTCCCCTGGATTTCCTGTATACTGGTAGTTAGAGCTCCAGGCTCAGTTAGGATCAGATTTAAGTTTGTTTGGCAATACTTCAGAGGAGTACATCGCATCATGAAACACACAATGTTCAGCTGTCCCTCCTTTCGTGATGCTAAGATCGACTGGGGGGTTCAGGTAGTGCCAGCCTGACCATTCCATTGTAAAGTAGCCTATCAACCTTTCATCCCATGATTCCACCAACCTTCGATGATTGTTGTTAGATACATTATTTCATTGAGAGTTGCAAATTGGTGATTTTTATACCTCCAGAAGTCTTTCTTGCATATATTACTTGAAATTCTTCTACAAAGAAAAACTTTCCCCTAACAATAATTTGGTTACTCCAAAATACAGTTAATACAGCAAAGATGGGATAAATGCTTAATTCTTCCCATTTTTTAAAAGCAATTTTCAGAATAATGAGTTGGTGGCTCAGTAGCCTGAAAAAGGTAACATGTGAATTTTTGTTTTAGAATTGTTTTGAGCTCATGGATAAAATTTATTATATATATTTGATGTGTTTTGATCTCTTTGATGTTCAAATTATCCTTAGGCCAACAGGAGCTCCTTCAAGTAGACTCTCCTATGTCCTTATTGAGTAGACTCATTAAAATTAGTCTTTAATAGTTTCCTTGCTCTCTTGTACAAGATATCCAAGGCTGATCTTGTGTATCTCTTGTCCTAGATCTGGAATCAACCATTTTTCCATGAATCTTTGATTCCTTTTGATAGGAAATCACATTTACAGACCATAAAACTAGGAAGTTACTGTCACTGGGTTGTCAGCTTCTTAGCCTTTTCAATGGGCAGAGCTAGAATTTTTTTTTTTTCCTGAGGAAGATTGGCCCTGAGCTAACGTCTGTGCCCATCTTCTTCTATTTTATATATGGGATGCTGCCACAGCATGGCTTAATGAGCAGTACGTAGGTCTGCGCCTGGGATCCAAACCTGCGAACCCTGGGCCGCTGAACTGCAGCGTGTGAACTTAACCACTGCGCCACCAGGCCGGCCCCAGAAAATATTATTTTTTAAGAGAAAAAAGAATTATGAACACATATTAATTTTCTAATATGAATTAAAAATGATAATAAGGCTACTGAATGAAGTTTAAGATTTCTTTGTGGTTCTATTTGTCCTGGGAATATATCTTACTAGTGATGTATAATCAAAATACTGTGTTTTAAAAATGACCTGAAGTAATTCTTTTCTCTATGTGAATGTATCACCAACTTCATAAATGATTATTTCTTTCAGTTTGAATAATTTTTTAAATATTCATTTATATACCCAATCATATATGCCCATAGCAGTTATTACTATTGGGAACTTATCTTGTTCATTTTTAGTTTGTTTATATTGACCTTCCCCCTGTAGCAAGCAAGCTCCATAAGAGGAAGGTCCCCTTCTGTCTCATTCACTGCTTATCCCCAGTACCAAGAATAATCCCTGGCATATAATACACCTACATAAGATGCCCACAATGTGGAAATTGCTGACGTATGAGAATACGTCATCCCAACAATGAGAAGTAGGTCTTATCATCCCCAACTAACTGATGAGGAGACTAAGGCTCAAACAGGATTATTACTCATGCAACCTTTCACATACAGTAACAAGTGGAGACTTGAGTGAGGTTGGGCTGGTGGATAAGACTCTGGATTTGCAATGACTTCAGATTTGGATGAATTCCACTGCTGAGTATAGACACAGAGGCCCTAACTCTCTGTGTTCCTGGAAAAGGAAGCTATAGCAAAAGCCTTCCAGCAAGTGCAGGAAGCAAGGCAGGCCTGGGCCACCTGCTGCCCTACTCCCATACCCTAGGCCATAGCCAAAAACCCTCCCTCTCTTTGATTTGCAATAAGAAAAAGGACTTCTCCCAGAAGAGGCTCCTTGTGGTGGAAGGAGCGCTGATGTGGAGTTGGAGACCTGCTTTAGAGATCTGGCTTCACATATTGGCTGTGTGGCCCCTGGCAAGCCGCACAATCTCTGTGAACCTCAGTTTCCTCATTTGTAAAATGGGCTGACAGTCTCGGCTCTGATCACTTCTCAGGATTGCTCTGGGATGAACTGAGGCAGCAGGTGAGCAAACACTTTCTGTCTGGAAAAGGCTTTCCAGATAGAAGTGGTATTACTGGGCCTCCCTCCACTCTCTTTGCTGGCGGCATTTTAGTAGAAGTGTGCTCCCCTTTGCCAAAGGCTTTCAAAGAATACACTAACCCAGGAGACAGGCAAAATACTTTTCTGGAAGGAGTCATCAGATGTAAAACAAAAAACAACCAAAAAACAGGGAGTGGATGGAACATTTGGCTTTTGGTGATTACTTACTGTGGTAGGAAAAAAATCTTCAGAATAAACAAGAGAGTTAGAGATACGTTGATGAAAACTAAGATGGTGTAATAGCAGAGTCCACTCCCTGAGTGCGTGATCTGTGCCGGCTGCATTTCTGGCATTACCTCAAAGCCTGCCAGGTAGGAATGACCGCCTCCATTACATGGATGAGGAAACTGAAGGTCAGAGAGGTCAAGTGACACACCCAAGAGCACACAGCTGACCAGGACCACAACCAGAACTCAAAGCCCAGGAGGTTCTCACTACTTCATGTTGCCTCCATGTCCAGGGAAGTTCAGCAAACTCTGTTAGGTAGTAGGGGTGAGAAAATCACACAGTTAATAGTACATCTATACCGAGTAGGACTACACATTACTTGACCGAGGAAACACTGCAGAAACTGCATCCTCCCTGTGCTGCTGTGACGCACAGTGCTCGGCACATTGAGGACTCAAGGAAGAAAGGCTGTTTCAGAGGCTCTTGGATGATCTGCAGGAAGACGGAGTGACTGCTGTTTGCAGACACTGGTAACAGCCATAGGAGCCAGTGCCGAGGCCAGCGGCCATATTTGGCTGCACGGCCTGGGGGCTAGAGAGCAGTTGCTGGTTTTAGAGGAAAGGGAAGAGGTCCAGAGCAAGTCAACGATCACCTGGGGATCTCCAATTCACTCCCTGGTTCAATCTGGGTGGCCTTAACCCTCTCTGCACCCCATATTTTCAACTGTAAAATAACAGCAGCATAAGTCTCATAGGGTTGTTGTAAAGATTAAATGAGTTATAAATAAATATATATGCATATGCGTGTATATTTTAGATAATATGTGTAATATTGTAAGTACTTTTAGATAGCTTTCTCTCTCTTTCCACTACAGAAAATTCTGTCCCATTCTCTGATTTCCTTTCCTATACCATCATCAGAACACAGATGACAGGAGTCTGTGAAACCTGGAACTTCTAAGTCAGAAATCTTAACTTGAAACCACAATAGGGAGAAATGCTTTCCTCTGGTTGGAGAGACAGTGAAAAAGAATTATGACTGCAAGTTGCTGGAGTTTAATTATTACATATAATTATACATTTATTACATATAAATACTTGTGTTACTTTTATTTTGCCCTAGAGGGAAATAAATGACTTAATTCTCTTTCCATTCTTTTCCTGATTGTAATTTTTGCTCGCTGATCTCCCTGCCTATTTATCTCGTATAAAACATATCTCAGGTGATGAAACTTTGGAGCAGAGTGAACAGCTTGAGGAAATCTGGGGCTTTTGCAGAGAGCAACAGGCCGTTGCTAGTGAGGGCTAGAGACAGTGGATGTGTTTCACATCCTGCCTCGTTGAGTCCAGTGGCATGTTATTTCCACTGGGTGGGAGCCAACGCTGAGTTCCTCCCTGTTGTGTCCAACCTTGAACATTTCTCTGCGATTATGTTTCATCCAGGGATTAGCAAAATGCAGAGGGGAGAAAACCTGAGAAGGTGTTTGGCACGGGGGCCCCATGCTGCGTTAGCACAATCCGCAGGCGTTCGCGGCTAATTGGAGAGCAGCGACAAACAGAAGGGGCTCAGAAGCTCCCAGGAACGCTTTGTCTTAGGTTACTGCAAATGGTTTATTTATTGAGTGTCAAGCTGTGTGTGTGTGTTTTTGTTTGTTTGTTTTTTACACCCCCCCCCCCCCGGGAAACTTCAAATAAACCAGCCGTTCTCACTCCCTCGCTCTGTCTGCACCACTGCAGAGAATCTGGGAGCAGTGAGGGAGAAGCTTGGAGTCTTCTTTTCAGACTTGCCAAGTGTCATCATTCAGTCTTGATTTCCCAAAGAGACTCCTGAAAGACAAAGTTCTGCTACCCGAGATCTGCTTTTGGCAAAAGAAGTGCAAAGGCGGAGTTTGTGAGTCAGATTCAGGCTGTCCATGGCCATCCCTTCAAGTTTTCGGAGCGGAGCTGGGCAGCCGAGTAGTGTCTGTGTGAGGTGAAGAACAGTCCGGGGCAACTTCTGGGCACCTCCCCAACCTCTTCTCTTCACCCCGGACCTGGCCTCCCTGCTTGTGCCGCTGCTTATCTTGCGCATACAGCCCTCAGTGAAAGAGATGTCAGAACAAACAAGTCAGGGAAAGACAAAAAGGAGGCTGGCTTGAGAAAGGCAGTCCCCCGTGGGCCCCAGAGCTGGCGTGTGACAGCCTCTGCCCACTCTCAAGGCCAACCTTTTACAATCCTTCTGTGGGGCCAGGGGGGAAGCAACACTTTAGCAGGTACTGAGCTGCCACCAAGCTGCTACAGAACCAGGAGCCCCAGGTCAAGTTTCTTATTAAAACTCCAGGGCTGGTGGCTGCATTTAAATGGTTTGCAGCACAGTTGAGAAGCGCGTGAGGTCACCAGCTGGCTCCATAAAAACTGGATGAGGGCTACAGTCCTGGGAAAAAACCAACAAGCCTGAGATATCAAGCAGACATCAAGAGAAGGGGGAGATGGATTCAAGGTGCAAGCGACAGATCTGAGATTGGGATATGCAGCCAGAGACTGCAGTGTGACAGTGGAAACAGACACAAGTGCTAAGTTGTGGCCGGCTGGTAGACCAGGATTTAACGAGAAGTAAGAGCGTTAAAGCAAGCAAGCGTCATGGAATCACTTAGTCTGGATGGTGTGTCTGAGGGCATGCAGC
Source organism: Diceros bicornis minor (assembly GCF_020826845.1). Lineage (NCBI taxonomy): Eukaryota > Metazoa > Chordata > Mammalia > Perissodactyla > Rhinocerotidae > Diceros > Diceros bicornis. The sequence continues at coordinate 21,165,743 of NC_080753.1, read as the reverse complement.
GTGCAGCTTCTTGCTGGGGTTATCTGGCTCAGGGGGTTCCAACACTCTGCTAAGGAGATGCGGAGACCAAGAGCACGGGGTCAGGCTCCATTTGGATCAGTAAGCCCCACCCCCACTCTGTCATTGCTGCAACATCCATTTTATCAATATCAGGTGAACGAGGGCAACACTTCTTAAATTCTTTTTGAAGAGCAAAAAAGGAACAGAAGCATTCAGGCAATAATACATTCTTCTTGGAAGCCTCAGAAGCAGGATTTGCCTGATAGGAAGCTGCCCATCTGTACAGAGATGGAAGGGGTTCCCACCCCAATACTCAGTTCACTGCTCACTGACTGGTTGAACTGTTGGAGGGCTTGGTCCAGCTGTTGAGGACAGGCTTTTGGTGCCCATCTTAGCCTCTTCCTTACAATCCTCCGTCAGCTCCAACTGATCCTGTCTAACTAGTACTTTGTGCAACTGTCCCACCTTCCTGTTGGCAAGCTCCACAACTTTCCATAACAGCAGGATCAGCTCCTTCTCATCCAAGCCAAGCTTGGCCCCAGTAGTGATCCCCAATAGCACTACCAAGTAATCTGGAGACGCTGTCATGACGATAGGTGGGGAGGGGGAGAGGGGGGGTTGGGAGGCCGTGAGGTGGGGTGGAAGTGAGCCACAAGTGGCCACAAATTGCCCCTTTCTTTGGAGGAAACTATTTTTAAATGCATGCCTTTAGGCCAAAGGGGATCATCTGAGTGGAATATTGGAAATGGCTCTGAACTCGCTATCAGAAGACCTGGATTCTAGTCCTATGCTGTCATTTACTAGCTCTTGGCAAGCAATTGAACCTCTTAGAGCCTCTAGTTTCCCTAGCTGGAAAGCCTCAGGTTGAGCATATTATGTAAAATAATGCAAGAGAAAGCTTAAAATTACAAAGACATTTAGTCAGTCACTTAGATTTAAAATGAGGAAAATAAAAGCTGTTAACAAAGCCTTGGTAGATTGATTGCAAAAATATCCACACTTTGTCGCCCTTCCCTGCCCACACGCTTTGCAATGTCACTTTGCAGTTCCTCTCATAAAGAGGCAGAAGAGCCTGTTTTCCAACCCCTTGAACCTCGGCAGGCTTTGTGATTTGTTTTGGCCAACAGAATGTGGCAGAAATGACACTGTATCAGTTCTCTTTTTCTTTTTTTTTTTTTTTTTTGCTGAGGAAGATTCGCCCTGAGCTAACATCTGCTGCCAATCTTTCTCTTTTTCTTTTTTTTTGGTGAGGAAGATTCGCCCTGAGCTAAAATCTGTTGCCAATTTTTCTCTTGTTGCTTGAGGAAGATTGTCCCTGAGCTAACACCTGTGCCCATCTTTCTCTACTTTGTATATGGGAGGCCGCCACAGCAAGGCTTGATGAGCAGTGTGTAGGTCCGCCCCAGGGATCCAAATCCCCAAACCCTGGGTTGCCAAAGCGGAGCATGCGATCTCAACCACTACGCCACTGGGCCGGCCCCACCAATCTTCCTCTTTTTGTACGTGAGCTGCCACCACAGCATGGCCACTGACAGACGAGTGGTATAGGTCTGCACCCGGGAACCAAACCCAGACCACTGAAGCAGAGTGTGCCGAACTTAACCACTAGGCCACCAGGGCTGGCCTGACACTGTACCAGTTCTGAGCCTGGGGCTCAAGAGGCCTGGCGTGCTTCCCCTCTCTCACAGAATCTGCCACTTCTATGTGAACAGCCTCGGGCTGGAGGGTGAGACTACATGGAGAAGAGCCCAGCTGTCTTAGCCGCGGCCATCCTAAACCAGACACAGCCACCTGAGCCCCAAGTGTCCAGCCAAGAATAGCAGAGTCGCCTACCAATCACAGATGCCAGCCGAGTAAGCCAGCTGAGACTAGAGGACCTCTGAACTCATCAGCAACAATAAATGCCTATTGGTTTAAACTCCTGAATTTTGGAGTGTTCGTTATGTGGCAATAGCTAACTGATACAGAGCTTGTAGAGATTTTGCCAAAACTTAATCAGTCAGAACTAATGGTGAAGTCGGCCATGACGAAGGCCAAGGTCAATACCTGAGGTGATGGCAGCGGCACATGCAATTGGTCACAGAGAGCAGCAGTATGAAGGCCATCCTGAGGGGCTCTTCCCAGGGCCACACTCTTGGGCAGGAGGATGGAATGGCACATCAAATGGTGTCTTGGTCAGGTCTTAGGTGGGTTTGTAATATTACAAGAATAATGTAACATTAGTTTATAAGAGGCAGTCTCTGAAAGGAAAGCCAATGTTTATCTGAGATTTATAAAAATATTATTGTAACAAGTGAATTCTTTCTGTGGAATCTGGTAAACTAATATGCAGCATCATAAATATAACAGTTTGTGAAGTCACAATCCCCATTCTTGATTTATAGATTTACCAAATTAACCTGCCAAATCAACATCCTTCTTGCAAGGACAAAGAAATTTCCCAGTGGGTTCAAATACCACGTGCCATCTCCAGTGTAGGCTCTGCTGCAAGGCGTCTAGGACTCCACTGGAGGCTGATGGGCAGAAGGAAGAAATTGACAAATACATGGTGCTGGAGTTAGCACAACTAACAGGGGTGTAGGGCTGTCTCCATGGAAGATGGGCACTAGTCCAATCACTGTCCAAGGCGGTGTGGTAAAGGGCTCTGGGCTGGGATATCTGTGCACAAGTCTGAGCTGCTGAGTGGGGCCCAGCAGGAGTCTCTGCAGAGGCAATAGTCAAGAGGCTTGGCTTTGGGGGGAACCTTCCCCACCAAGCTGAAGCTGGATCTCAGTCAGAGGGTAAAGGAGCAGGAAACAAGAGTGTCCCGGGGAGGCGGGGTTTGACAGGATGTGTCCTTGCATCATCTCAGTGGACTGGAAAGGACCCCCAGGAAGCCGACGATGAAATGCAGAATCCTCTAGCACCAGTGAGAATGGATGTCATGCCAGGCTTGCTGGGACTGGGGTAGCTAAGACTATAGGTTGATGACTCTGAGTTCCTTTGGAAGCCTATGGCAATCATGGATGGCCAATGAAGAGGATTTGAGCCAACACATCATTCTGTGCGAATGGTGGACATCACTGGGTCATTAATGGTAGCGAGGCCTTTCTCAAATGACTTGTAGAAGGGAGCAGAGCATCAGTGGGTCCATGCCTAAGAACCAAAATCCTCTTCCCAAAAGATCTAGAGCATCAGGATGGGGGAAGAATAGGAGGGAGAGGCAGGCTCCTGCGGCTGAGAAGATACCTACCACCTCTGGGGGCAGTGCCTCAAGTTCCTGGGCCCAACTCGGAAAGTGGGACTGGATCTTACAGGGCCCAAGGCTTCTTCCTGCTCTAAACTCCAGTGATCCCATGATTCAATGGAAGATTTAAAGAGAACAGCTGGGCCACCCCTCACGTTCCATTTCCCCCAAATGCAGACTGAAAATGGCCCCTAATTTGAATGGAACGTGGTTTTCTCTATACTAGTTCTGCAGGCTTCGGGCTGAATGAACATGATTCCTCCTGAAGCTATGGCTGGCCCTGGAACTTTGAAACCATCCAGACTTGCTGTGTAGGATGAAAGAACTTATTCTGTAGCACTTTTTCCATAGAAGCAACGACATCTCTTATATTCACTGCTGATCCAGCCAACATTTCAGCTGCAGAACTCTGCCCCTTCAGGATGCCGTGTCCCGATTCCTCCAGGGCAAGTCCCAGGGCTCCTGTACACATACACAGTGACTTTGTACAAGCCAGAAAAACGTGTCCTCCCAGGGCAGAATTACAAAAGTGTGCTCCTCTAGGTAGAGAAATTAGAAACAACAAGGTCCCTCTGAGTGGACCTTGCTCTTGGCTGACATAGCTCCTGTGTCAGGACACAAGGCTTGGCAAGTGGAGAACAAATTGGAAGCTAGCTGTACGTGTGCCCCTCTGGCCTGGTGCCTTTGTGCAGCGCACAGTCTGTATAACCCTGTCCAGACCCACCTAGTGCACAGAGCCAAACAGCCTGACACCTCGTTCCACTAGGGCCTGTGCCCACTTAGGACAGGACAAGTAGGATTCAAAATGGGTGGCAAGGAGGTCTGAAGAGAGTTGAGGGATGGGGAGGGTGCGAGGGCATGAGAAAGGCCTCCTTCACAAGACACATTCTTCTGTCCTGCCAGACTTCTTTGAACTTCTTGCCACTTGCTAATTAAGCGACAGAGGGGACTCAGGTGAGCTGGAGGAAACCCCTGTCTTTCTTCAACAGCTGGAGCAAGGTAGTTGTTTTCTGTAAGACAAATGTGGGCAACGAACAGAAAAAAGGCCACTGGGCACATCAAGTTCTATAAAAAGCACATGCAAACAGCACACCCTCCCACGACGCAGGCTCACAGAGATGATAAACCAAGTGTGCGCGACGTGTCCTGTACATATGTGATCCTCCGAGCTGCGGGGGGAAGTGCAGTTCAGCAGAGACCGCGTTCAAGATGAGTTTCATTTCTCTTCTGGTGTGTCTCTAGAGCGTGCTGGCAAATGAGTAATTCTACTGTTTCTTGCTGCCCAGCACCGGTGACATCACCACTTAATAAGTCAGAGAATCACAACCACATTTCAAAGAATCATTCAGTTTTCTCATTAAGATTCTATAGGAATTTTTTTTTTCACAGCAACAGCCTTGCCAAAACAATGTTAAAAATAGCCCTGGTAATACTTTTCACATTTGTAGGCAGTCGTGAATGTTTAACAGCATATATGTCCAGCAGATGCACATAACTTTAGAATTAGGCACTGAATTTGACATAGTAATAGAGAGGACATGTATTTGCCAAAAGGATTTTTTAAAAAAATGAAGCAGAAAGCAAACCTTGGGCTTGGTTCACCTAGGGGAAGCAAAACCTCTTAGCCACTTCATTTTCTCGTAGCAAAGTGTTTGTTCGATGTACAGAATATTTGGGGGTAAAATATGTGTGTGAAAAAAATTCAAAAGTAGTTCAATCTGGATATTTTGACTCAGTCAGCTCATCTGGTGAATTCCCAAAATTCAAGGGCCTGAATTCTGGCTCTCAAACTATAGAATTATTTCCGAGACAAGCAGCATCCCCCGCTTGTCTGGGCCTGCGCTGCTTGGGAAAGGGACATGGTTTGGGTGAAGTTGGGAAGTGGTTAGGTTAGGTTAGATGCACGGAGTCTGACAGCCTGGAATTTTTCAGCAAGAGAAGATAAGGCCCACAGAGAACGAGGCACTACCTAAAGAGAGGTAACAAAGTAAAACATACTGATTAAAAAACACAAGTACCACACAACAGTAACTCTATTTGTGGAGTGTCCTTAGTGAGTTCCAAATAAAGCCCTGGCCTCCAGAGAAAGGGCTGAAAAACTGGCCAAGCTGGCCTCTGCAGACTCTTTCCACAGTTGGGCCCACTAGCCATTTTGGAAGTAAATGAGATGTGCCTCCCTGCTCTCGGAGGATGGAGACATGGATGTGTCCTGAGTCTCAGCTCGACTTTGTTAGTAGTTGAACTGATCAATATATGATAAGGAATTGATGTTTTATAAAGAGAGCTCTGAAATGTAACCATCATAACTTTCTGATGAGCCTTGGCTAGAACTTTTTAATCTCTAGAAGTACATCTACAAACGGAAATTTTCCTGCTTTCTGGGCAATTATAGTGATGGAGATTAACCTTCTTCTTCCCCCAGGCCCTAGAAATTATTTTGACCAAAATGTTAAAGTCAGGGGTTTCATGTAGACACAGCTTAAATGAGTCATTAAGAATTTTATTGGTTAAAGTAGGCATATTTTTTTCCTAGTAGACATAATGACATAACAGTAATAAAAATGTAATATTCAAGTAATTGCTGTAATGTAATTACAGTTTGGTCATAAAGTAAGATTAGAGGTCTGGGATGGCTGTTTTGTGGGTGTGTATTTTAACGTCTGAATGCAGTCTTCGAGGTGCCTGTCCCGTCTCCCTGGAATGCTCGAGCAGTTCATCGCATGACGAGGTGGCCGGGGGCCCAGCTGAGCCAGCATTATCTAGGCATCCTGTTTACCCCGTCTGCCCTCTCTGGACATCAGCATCCTGCCTGCCTCAGACACCTAACCATCACAGTAACTGAAAACAGTGTTTCTGGTCCTATATAGACAACAAAAGGGGAAATAAAGAAGGCCAGAATCTTTACTGGGGAAGGAACAGATGGAGTTCTGGTGCCAACCTGGAACAGCCACCTCTGCTCACATGGTGCTGTAGCTCTCAGGCTCCCTCTGATCCAAGTGCTCCAAGCTCTGCACGTCTCTGTTGTGTGGCAGGGTCAGCCTGTTCTGGCTTTTGGAGGGAAGAACAATTTCTGGATTGAGTCTGAACAAAAATTGCTGAATTAGGCATTTACCCAAAGTATATTTTATCAAAGGATTTGTCATCATTGGCGATATTCTTTGAACTGTTATAAATGAATTTCTGTCTGCGTTTCTTATTTAATAGCATGGCCTGAAGAAAGGAAAAATTTAAGCAAAAGAAGAGCTTAACCATTAGTGAACCAAAACAATAAAAACATATTTTTATTAACAATATTTACAATGAATGAAAGAGCATTAGGTTTTTTTCCTGTTACTGGTTTTCCTTTGTAATTAAGTTATTTGTGGGGAGATAATGTGAGACTATGTAAACATCCACTCCTTATCAGTCTTTCTCTCCTGTTGATGATCTTTTAAAGACATGATTCCGTCTATAGTTTTTAATTGGCATTCTATGGCAAAGAAGAGCTTTCACTTTCTCTTCTATTTATTTACTTATTTATATTGTATGGACTCAAGGATATTTATTTATTCTATGGTTGACAACCTATTACTAGCATTATTTATTTGGATGATCAAATTATCCCAGATTTGGCCAGTGGGAGCCTCTTCAAGTTCCCATTTTTGAGCAATTCCTTCTTTTCTGGTGAATTACGATATTCCAGGCTCATTTTTCCAGGCATCTTTCCCTGATTCCCTGGAATCAGCACTTTCTCCAAGGAGACTGAATATCAGCGGACAATATTTAGAAACTAAGATCTGGGTACTAGGTGTGAAAGAACATCACTTTTTAAAAGTGTAAAATCTGGGGCCGGCCCCCTGGCTTAGTGGTTAAGTGCGCATGCTCCGCTACTGGCGGCCCGGGTTCGGATCCTGGGCGCGCACCGACGCACCGCTTGTCCGGCCATGCTGAGGCGGCATCCCACGTACAGCAACTAGAAGGATGTGCAACTATGACATACAATTATCTACTGGTGCTTTGGGGAAAAAAAGGAGGAGGATTGGCAATGGATGTTAGCTCAGGGCTGGTCTTCCTCAGCAAAAAGAGGAGGATTGGCATGGATGTTAGCTCAGGGCTGATCTTCCTCACACACACACACACACACACAAAAAGTGTAAAATCTATTTCCAGTGTGATTGGTCAGTACTGGAGGAATTTAGGGTGCTTATAAGGAGCTGAGCATGAGCTAGAGGTGAAGGCTGCCTTTGGATCTTGTAAGAGGTAGAAATCTAAGAGGAAATCAGCTCTCCACTCCCAATAATACAGATATGTCACACAGTACACCAATTATGGGCTCAGCAAATGAGTAAGATCCCTAGACTTTTCTCCCTCTAAGCGAATCCTGTTCTCTGACAGACAGCCTCTGATAGCTCTTGATGTTTGCCAACCATGGTTCAATCACACATCAACAATGTAGAATATTCACAAGCGTAAGTTCTTGCCAATATCTGTGACTTTAATTATTGTCTAAAATGCAGTCTTTTATGGATAGAAATCACATCTACAAAGGCCAGTCATGAATACAGGCAGCCACCTGCAGTATGTCTGTGCCTGTCATGCTTTCTTGCAAGCCACCTTAGCAAGCAATGTGCAGAGTCTTATTCTAAACCCTGATCTGTGGTCTTGTTTTGCACAACGGTGACTGCTGAGCAGAGGCCTCAGGGAAGGTAGGAGAGCCAGCTGCACCGAGCCTGAGGGTGGCAACAATGGCCAGAGCAAGGTTGGATGTACAGGATTTCCTCTTTTCTTTAACTGAAGTCAAGGGAAAGCAAACTGGAATTTGACTGATCCGGGAGGGTTGTTGGCTTTTACTTGGCATCTACACTCTTGCTGTTTGAGAAATGTTATTTTTCCCTAAACTTCTATCTCATTAATCTTGTGTTAAGAGTCGTCTAGCACTGGTAAAGCTGGGTAGGCTGTTTCTCTTCCCATTAGCATATATTTCCAGAAGTGTCGAGTGGAGAAGGGGATGGAAGAAGCAGAGTTTCTAACTATTGACCTGGAGGGACTTGTACGAAGGTGTGTCTGACATGAGTATAATACAACTGAAAAATCTCCAATAAATGGTAAGTTCTGTTTGGCTCTGATGATTTATGCTAAGCAGAATAAACTATGATGGAAACATAAAATATTTCTAAACTTACACTTTAGTCACTCAATACACATAAAACTCAATTTTCTTCCTTAAAAAATAGATATTTAGAGCACTGCGAATCTCCAGAGGAAATCAGGTTATTTACTGTTTTTACGCTCTTCCATAGGACACATTCCAAGTTTAAGAGTTAAAAATGCTTTGACATTCTCAAATGAAAGGTACTGTGTGATGCTCCCATTTAAATATAAATCCTACTATTATATTATCCCTACTATTACATTAAATGACTTTCCTTTCCACCGACAATTTGAAGGGGGAATATCAGAACAGGACTTCAGCAGCCAAATTGTTTCATTGTTCAAGTATTGACAGGCTGGTTGCCTGACCAGAAAATGCAGAATTAAACCAAGGAAGCTTATTTTGAGAGCAGGTCTGTTGCCCTCTACGATATGCATGACCAGGAGGTAAACAGGAAGTCCTGAGTTAGCGTGGTTTACTCCTACAGGCACAGAGAGAAATAAAATCAGTGTTTACCAAATGGAAAAGCACAAAGTTGGTACAGAGAGAAATGCTATTTTCATGCTTCTAAAAAGGTATTACAAATAACACAAAGTTTCGAACCTATAATTAAAAACTATTTTTAAAAAGCTTTGATTAAGTTTCCTTCAAAAATAGACATTCTAGGCTGAAACAAATTTCTTAAAGGTCTGACTTCTACCTATGCTGGTTTCCCCTAATCCATACTCTATAAAAGTCCCTCTTAAGTAAGAGACTTCAAGAGTAAAAAGTGTGCCTTAGAGTCATCTAGACAAAGTTCAACACTCCCACTTAATAGATGGGGAATCCAAGGCCCCAAAGTTAAAGCATTTTATCAAATGACACATTGCCTGTTAGCGGCAGGGGGAATCCAGGATCCAAGTTACTCATGAGGCAGGATTTATTGGTAGATAGAATTTCTTAGTGCCAGACCCAAGGCGGACACACACCTTGCAGTGAAGGAGTTAAATGCATTGTTGGTGTAGTTTTGACTAGAAGCCAAAAGACTGATCCTATGGATCCAAACTGAGCAGACTCCTTCACCTTCAGAATCTCTAGACAAAACCTTCCCTCTTTTGGTGCCAACAGCCTCAAGTGAAAAATGAGGTGATGTGCACTTCTAATATCGTGACTCTGAGAAAGGAAAGGACTGAAAAAGGTGATATGATCTAGGGAAATAAAGAATAAACTAACGGAAATGAAGATAGATTATTTTGGGTGAGAGTAATTCATAACATTTAAAAACCTTGTAGGGTTGTCTAAGGTCAATTAAACTTTAATAACCCAGATTTCAGACCAATATCAACACTCAAACCAGGAATAGCCCAAGAGAAGAATGGGCAAAGTACAACATTAGGCAACTCAAAAAAGAACATCTATGCATGGCCAATAAACACATAAAAAATGCTCAACTTCAATGGCATTCAAAAATGCAAATGAATACAATGGTCAGACTTTCCCCTTCTTTAAAGCAGAAAAGATTAAAGAGGGTGATGATATCCAGTGTTGGTGAAGGCACAGAGAAACTGATTTGCAAACATTGCTAATGAGAATGCAAACTTGTAAAACCTGAATGGGGTGCCATTTGGATATGTGTCAAGTTTTTAAAAGAGGAATACCTTTGATGCAGCAATGCCAATTCTAGGGATTTACCTTAAAGGAAATAGAGATTTCCACAGCCAGTTTAGCGGATTACAAATAGACACAAATTCTTTGCTGTTGCTCTTACCAAGAGGCAGAGTCTCTTTCTCCTCTCCTTTAATCTGGACTGGCCTTGTGACTAGCTTTGACTGCAAAATATAGCAGAAGTGATGTTGTGGGACTTCTGAGCCACAGCTTAAGAGGACTGGCAGTTTCTCTTACGTCTCTTTCAGAAGCCAGTTGCCTTTTAAGTCCAACTACTCTGAAACTACCAGGCTGTGAGGAAGCCAAAGCTTGTCACAAACAAAAGGCTGAGACTCCAAATCTCCAAATCGATGACCTGGTCCAGCTTGGCTGCCCACTGAATGCAGCCAAGGAACTACCAAATGATGCCACGTGGAGCAGAAGAACTACCCAGTCAAGGTCTGCCTGAATCCCCAAGGCCCAGAATCCTGAGAAGTAAGAAATCATTGTTGTTCTAAGCCACTAAGTTTTGGGGCGGTTTGTTATACAGCAAAAGATAACTGAAACAGAAATAGGCAGGATCATCCCATTAGGCAAGGAACCACACCAGCTGAGGTGTTTACTGAGGGGTAAGGGAATATGGCTTGCTAGTGGAAGAAGGAAGTTAGAGATACTAGTATGACCATTATGATACTAGCTAGTCACAGAAATGATGACATTCAAGGTTAGGAATATTTCTTCCTTACTTTAATATGAATACAGCATACTTGTTTAGGTATTAAACAATTCTTTTTCTTTATATTTTCCCCTCTCTCATTCTCTTATTATTTAACATAAGGGGTATTAATAGTGGTTAGTCATATATCTCAGTTTTTAAGTTACAGGATATCAAAGGGGGAGTATAACCCAGAGAAAAGAACAAAAAACATCATCCTCAAAATGGATGTGTCATACGGGACTTTATACCCTTTTAGAAAAAAATTAACTTTTTACGTTTATAGAAAAATTGTGAAGAAAATACAAAGCTCACATATACCATCCACCCAATTTCTTCTATTATTAACATTTTACATTAGTATGGTATATTTGTCACAATAAGGGATACATTATTATTCACTAAAGTCCACAGTTTATTCAGATTTCTTTAGTTTTTACCTAATATCCTTTTTCTGTTCCAGAATCACATCTAGAACATGACAATATATTTATATCATGTCTCCCTAGGCTCCTCTTGGCTATGATAGTTTCCTAGACTTTCCTTGTTTTTGATGACCTTGATGGTTTTGATGAGTACTGGTCAGGTATTTGTAGAATGTCCCTCAGCTGAGATCTGTTTGATGCTTTTCTCATGATTTGACTGAGGTTATGGGTTTTGGGGAGAAAGACCACAAAGGTATTTATATCCTTTTCGGAAGACAGAATTAGCATGCATCACGTTAGGTGGAAGCATTTGCTATTGTCTTTATTTGGAGAGTTTTTTAATACAGTTAAAAGAGGTATGAATGGGTGTCGAGTTGACAAAGGGTAGACTGTGGTTGTTGGTACTGTGTCAACTTGGTGAAACTGAAACTACTTTTCCAGAATCCCCTTCCCTATATGGTTCTGAATCAGAATTGGCCAAAAGAGAAATTTATGCAAGATTTGGAAGATAGAAGTGAAGTAGTTATTAATCTATGAAGTTCACTGTGGTTAGATGCAGTTATAGGCAGACACAGAAGTGCTGGCAGTTCTAGCTTGTCCTCACTTTCCTCCACTCTATGTCCAGCTCTTCTTCCTGACTGAAGATGCTGTTTACCAACAGTGGCTCCAAGCTTACTACCAGAGACTTGGTGGTGGACCCACAGAGGTGGTAGTTATACAGAAGCATGGCTTCCTGCAGACCCTCCTATGAGCCATCACTCTGCAGCCGCTTTTGGCAGGTAGTTGTGCTTTGCTTCTCAAGTTGATGGGTTGGTGACTTTTTCTCTGATCCTCCAACTTCCTTCCTAGGCTTTCATTTTCCCAGCTCCTCTCACAACTATGTAAGATCTGATTTCTATAATAAAATCTTTACCCCATAACACACAGTGGTTCTGACACTGTGACTGAACTCTGACTGACAGATCCAGCTGTGAGAGACTAATCCTTAACCTGAGAACAATTATAAAAACTGGATAAAATACAAAACATTTGTGTAATAGTTTTCTATGTTGCTGTTACAATTTACCACAAATTTAGTGGCTTAAACAACACGAATATATTATCTGACAGTTCTATAGGTCAGAAGTTTGGTATGGTTCTCATGGACTAAAATCAAGGTGTTGGGAGGCTGCCTTCTCTAAAGGTTGTAGGAGAGAACCAGTTTCCTGCAGGTTCAGATTGTCAGGAATGTTCAGTCCCTTGGCTGTAGGACTGAGGTCTTAGTTTTCCTGATGGCTGTAAACTAAGGGCCATTTTAGAGGCCACCACATTCCTTGGCTCATGGCACCCTTACTCCGTCTTCAAAGCCAGCAATGTCAAGTCCTTCTCATGTCACATCTCTCTTACCTACTTTTCTGCCTCCCTCTTCTGTTTTTAAGAGGGCATGTGATTAGACTGGGCTTACCTGGATAATCTCCCTACCTTAAAGTCAGTTGATTAGCAACTTTAATTCCCTTTTTTTTTATGTAATGTAACACTCTCACAGGTTCCAGGGATTTGGAAGTGGACATCTTTGGGGGGACACACTTTATCTGAGGTATCAGAAAAAAGCCAAGCATCGTCAGGATTTGAGAGACCAAGAAATTGAACAAAAGGAAAGTTCATTTTTTTTCCTCTTGGAATTTGCCAATTAAATGTGAGAGGAAGAGTAGTCACGCAGGAAGCAGCAGTCTAGGGCTGTGGCAGTCTCACTGGGCTGGGGAGGCAAAGGTTGGAGATTGGCGCTGCCAAGGTAGCCAAGAGACTGAGATCTCAGACAGGAGGAAAGTGCAGAGAAGTGAGCCTATAATTCTGCATGCAATTTGCCCTGAAGTGTATGTCAACTCCAAAGCTGCACATGTGTGGAGTGAGAGCAGCAGCTAGGAGGCTAAAGAGGTGAGCAGAAATTTCACCCACCTTGTGGGGCAGGGGTGTCAGAGGCTGGGTTTCAAGGCTTACCAAGGTTGCAGGGTCTGGTAAATAATATAGGCTCTTAGCTGAGGTTGTAGAGATACTTCCTAGGAATAAGAGCAAAGCAGAAGCAGATCAACCTTGATCTGACTATCCCCCCAATCTACCTGTCAGAAAATTAAATCCTCTCTGGAAGAAATTATCATCCAGAGTTTTTACACTTTCTTCGTATTCAATGTCTGGCATTCAATAAAAAACTCCTAGGCATAGAAGGATACAGAACCAAGTGACTGAAAATCAAGAGGAAAAAACCCAGACAACAGACACAGATCCAAAAGCAAACCAGACACTGGGGTAACCAGAAAGGGACTTGAACTAGAATGTTTTTAAAAAGAGAATCAAATGGTGATTGTATAACTGAAAAATAAAAATAAAAAACTGAAATTAAGAATTCAATAGATGAGTTTAATAGAACTTTAGATGCAGCAAAAGAGAAGATTAATAAAGGATAAGATGAGTCAGTAGAAAATATCCAGATTGAAGCGGAGAGAAAAAGAGATGGGAAATACAAAAAGAATATAGGAGACATATTGTATACGATGAAAAGTGTGACATACACGTAATTAAAGTCCTAGAAGACAAGATGCAATATTTGAAGAAAAGTGGCTAAGAATGTTAAAAAAAATTGAAACCACAGATTCAAGAAGTTCTATAAACTCCAAGACAGATAAATACAAAGAAAACTACATGTAGGCATATCATACTATAGCTGCTGAAAAATGAAAGAAAAAAAATCTCAAAAGTAGCCAGAGAAAAGCAGACACATTACTTTCATAGGGGTCAACAATAATGCTGGCAACCAAAATGACAGACGCCAAAAGACAAAGAAAATAATTTGATAAGTACAGGAAATAAAGTATGTTCTATAATGGCAAAACTTCAGAAATATCAAAATATCCAATAATAGGATATGATTAAGTTAATAATGAATTAGCCACAGTATAAAATACTCAACAGTAAAAAAAAAAAAAAAAAAAAATAGCAGGGGAAAGTTTAACAATAGGCTATAAAGATGTATGTACTATATGAAGATATTTTTTTGTGTGTGGGTATTAAAATGTCATTACTGTTTAGTCTCAATGTTAAAGGACTGTGGATTATATTCTTTGTGCTTTTCTGCATCTTCTAGGTTTTTGTTTATTTGTTTACAATAACTGTATATCTTTTTAGGTAATTAGTTTAAAAGAATTATAAAGAACAAGTTAAAGAATTTAATGATAAAAATAAGTTAAAACCAAGGAATACAAATTAATAAGTTATAATGAAGACAAGATTGCAAATTTATATGAAAGCATATCAATAATTACATTACATGTAAATAGTCTAAACAGCTCAATAAGAAGGCAGAGATTGTAAAACTGGGTGAAAAAACAAGACCCAATTATAGGCTGTCAATGAGAAAGACACTTTAAATATAAAGAAACAGATACATTAAAAGAAAAAGAATGTTAAAATATATACCATAACAAACACTAATCAAAAGAAAGGCAAAGTGGCTTTATTAATATCAGACCAGTATTGGACTATCAGAAAGTAATGTGTCTGCTTTTCAGAATATGAAATAGTCCCAGTGATAAGGAGGGACATTATATAATGCTAAAGGAACATTTAATCAAGGTGACATGTAATTCCAAAATGTGTATGCAACTAAGAACAGAACTTCCAAATATACCAAACAAAAACTAATAAACCTTAAAAGAGTAATACACAAAGCCATAATTTTAGTTGACAACTTCAACACTCCTCTCTCAGTAATTGATTTTTAAAAAGTAGAGGACCGGCCCCGTGGCTTAGTGGTTAAGTGCACGCGCTCTGCTACTGGCGGCCTGGGTTCGGATCCCAGGTGCACACCGACGCATCGCTTCTCCAGCCATGCTGAGGCCGTGTCCCACATACAGCAACTAGAAGGATGTGCAACCATAACATACAACTATCTGCTGGGGCTTTGGGAAAAAAAAGGAGGAGGACTGGCAATAGATGTTAGCTCAGAGCCGGTCTTCCTCAGCAAAAAGAGGAGGATTAGCATGGATGTTAGCTCAGGGCTGATCTTCCTCACAAAAAAAATAAATATAAAAAAAAATAAAAGAATAAAAAGTAGAAAATCAGTAAGGATATAGAGGAACTGAAAAATACTATCAACAAACTTGACCTAATTGACATTTACACAATACTATGCCCAACAACAGCACAATGTACATGTTTTCAAGCGCACATGCACATATTCTGGGCCAGAAAGCAAACTTTAACAAACCTAAAAGAACTGTAATCACACAAAGTATGTTCTCTATTAAAAAATTAAACTAAAATTTAATAACAGGAAGATATCTAGAATATTCTCAAATATTTGGAAACTAATCAACACATTTCTAAATAAGCCATGGGTCAAAGAGAAAATCAGAAAATATTCTGATTCTGAATTGAAAGAAAATGAAAACACAACACATATCAAAGGTTTTGAGATATATCTAAAGCAGTACTTTGAGGGAAGCAGATAGCATCAAAATGCTTACAGAAAAGAAAGATCTAAAATCAAAGAAAAAGAAGAGTGAATTAAACCCAAAGCAAGCAGAAAGAAGGAAATAATAAAGATAAAAGCAGACTGACTCTGAAAACAGGAAAAAAATAAAGAAGAATCAATGAAACCAAAGGCTGATTCTTTGAAAAATCAGTACACTGATAAAGTCTATTCAGACTGAGAAAAAAAGAAGAAGAAATAAGTTGCCAATATCGGGAATTAAAAAGAGAAGCATCACCATAGATCAAACAGCTATGTAAAAAATAATAAGGAAATTTCACAAACAACTTTATGTCAATTAATTTGTTAAGTTAGATGAAGGACAAATACCTTGAAAGATACAAACTACCAAAGTTCTCTCAAAGAGAAATAGATAACCCAAATAGCCTTACATCTAAGGTTACTCATAGCTAAAGACTTCCCTACAAAGAAAACTTCAGTCCCTGATAGCCTTAGTGGCAAGTTCTACTGAACTTAAAAGAAAGAAATAATACTCATTCTACAGAAACTCTTCCAGAAAATAAAAAAGGAAAGAGTAATTCCCTACTCATTTTATAAGGCCGGTATCATCGGATGCAAAAACCAGAAAAAAGATATTACAAGAAAATTTCAGTTCAATATCTTTCATGAATACAGATGCAAAAATACTTAACAAAATATTAGTAAATCAAGTCCAGCAAAATATAGTGAGAGTAATACATCAAGACCAAGTGGCATTTATCTCAGTAATGGAAGTCTGGTTCAACATTCAAAAATCAATCAATGCAATGTACCACCAAAAAAATAAAAACTATATGATCATCTCCAAGGATGAAGAAAAACCATTTGATAAAATTCAACATCCATTCATTATAAAAACACTCAGCAAACTAAGAATAGAAAGGAACTTCCCTCAATGTCATAAAGAGCATCTAAGAACATCTTATAGCTAATTTAATGGTGAAAGACTGAACACTTTACCCTTAAAATCAGGAAAAAGGAAAGGAAACTGCCAACATGTTATCCAAAGTGGCTAACATCATATTTAATAGGGAATGACTGAATGTTTTCCCCATAAAATCAAGAAAAAGGCAAGGATGTCTGTTCTCATCACTCCGGTTCAACAGTGTACTGGAGATCCTAGTCACTGCAATAAGGTAAGAAGAAGAAATAAAAAGCATACAGATTAGAAAGAAACAAAACTGCCTATTTTCAAATACCAAGATTATCTATGTAAAAAATTCCAAAGAATATGCAAAACAGAACAAAAAAACAAGCTATGATAGCTAATAAGCGAGATAAAGCAAAGTTGCAGAATAAAAGGCTCACAATCAAAAACTGATTTTATTTCTAAATATTAGCAATGAACTGAAAATTGAAAAATTTTTAAATCTTTCTTATAGCATCAAACATGAAGTATCCATGGATAAACCTAACAAAATATGTACTAGATTTATATTCTGAAAACTATAAAACATTAATGAGGAAGATTAGAAAAGACCTAAGTAAATAAAGAACTATATCACATTCATTGATTAGAAGGCTAAATACAGATTAGGTATCAGTTCTCTCCAAATTGAGCTATAGATCAAAGTAATTCCAGTCAAAATCCCAGCAAGTGTTTTGTAGAAACAGGCGAAATCTAGAAAAGAACCTAGAAACAAAGAATCTAGACTAGAAAATGATCTTGAAAAAGAAAAGCTGAAGGATTCATAAGACCTGATTTCATGACTGAGTAATCAAGACAGTGAGGTACTAGCATACCTATTAACGTACAGATCAA
The DNA here is from genome assembly GCF_020826845.1 of Diceros bicornis minor. NCBI lineage: Eukaryota > Metazoa > Chordata > Mammalia > Perissodactyla > Rhinocerotidae > Diceros > Diceros bicornis. The sequence continues at coordinate 21,148,357 of NC_080753.1, read as the reverse complement.
TGGGATGAAATAGGATCCAAAACGGAACCCTACATATACGGTCAATAGATTTCAGACAAAGACGTCGAGGAAATTCAATGAAGAAGGGATAGTCTTCTTAACAAATGGTGTTGGAACAATCAGACATTCATATGCAGGAAAAAAAAAAGGAACCTCAACTCTTACTTTGCACCATATACAAAAATAAACTCAAAATGAATCAAAGACCTAAAAGTAAAAGTTCAAATTTAAAATATCAAGAAGAAAACACTGGAGAAAACCTTTGTGAGCTTGGGTTAAATCAAGATTTCTTAGGTAAGACACAAAAAGTGTGAGCCATAAGAGAATAAAAATCGACAGACTAGACTTCTTCAAAGTCAAAAACTTCAGCTCTTCCAACTTCTTGACTTTAAGAAAAGCCAAGCCCTAAACTCAGAGAAAATATGTGAAAAACATATTTCTGTATCTAGAATATATAAAGGACTCTTATATTGTAATAACAAGACAAACAACCAATTTTTTTAAATGGACAAAAGATTTGAACAAACACTTCAACAAAAAAAATATACAGATGGCAAATGAGCATATGAAAAACAGTTAATATCCTTAGTCACCAGAGAAAAACAAAGTAAAACCACAATCAGATAGTACTATCCCCCTATTAGGATGGCTAAAATTAAAACAAAACAAAACAACACATAACAGAATGGATCATACCAGATGCTGGCAAAGATGGGGCAACTAGACATCTCATATTTCTGGTGGGAATGCTAAATGGTACCGTTACTTTGGAAAACACTTTGGCCATTTCTTATAAAATTAAATATTCACTTGCAATATGACCCAGTAATCCTACTCGTAGGTGTTTACTCAATATAAATAAACACAAAAGTCCTCACAAAGCTCTGTCCATCCATGTTCACAGCAGCTTTATTCTTAATAGCCAGAATGTGGAAACAATCGAAATGTCCATTCAATAGTGAATGGATAAACAAATTATGGTGCATCCATGTGATGGAATATTACTCAGAAATAAAATGAAACAAACTACTGATACACACAACAACACGGATGAATCTCAAAAGCATTATGCTAAGTGAGAGAAGTCAGACACAAAAAACACTTTAAATTCAAATTCATACAGAATTATTCCATTTTATATGCGATTCTGGAAAAGGTAAAACTAGAGAGACAGAAATCAGATCAGTGGTTGCCAGGAGTTAGTGATGGGTGGGGGATTAGTTACAAAGGAACATGGGAGAACTTTCTGGCATTCATGTCTCCTGATTGTGATGGTGGTTAGGCAACTGAGTTTGTCAGAAGTCTTTGAATTGTACTGCACATCTAAAAAGAAGTTATTACTGTACATAAGCTATACCACATTAAACTAATTAAAAAATATATATATATTCTATGTTTCCTGTCTATAAAAACTACTGCAACATATTAATAAATAAATGCATTAAAAAATTGCTAACCTGGAGTCGTGGGAAAAAGAAAATTTGAATAAGTAGTGAAATAGATAAATCAAAAAATTTGATATAATATTAATGAAAACCTAACTACATCATAACTAACTCTTGCTTGTGGTGGCCAAATTTCTTATTCTGTTGAATTTTGTGATTTAGGAAGTACTAAAATGTAAAAACATTTAAAAAAAGAGTTATATTGAGGAACACAGTTAAAGAAGTTCAGAGGACTTTGGAAAGTCAAGGGGAAGCTTACAGTCGAGGCACTGAGTAAGATGACAAGCCAGGACAGGAATGAGAGGAAACAGAGGCTGGAGTTAAAGGCTTGAGAAGAACCAGAGTACAATGATATGGATCGAGTATTGCAAGGATCTGCAGAATTAAGGACTGATCACTCCTTCATTCATTTAGTAAAATACTGACTTACATGCACTATGTGTCAGGCCCTGCTCTAAGTGCTCAGGATATAACAGCAGACAAAACAGACCACAAGTCCTTAATCTCAGACAGTCTACATTCAAGAGGGAGGAGACAATAAACAAAATAAATAAGTCTATGAAATGGTATGTAAGTGTTAGGGTGAAAAAAGAAAGCAGGGAAGGTGCATATGGTATGCTAGGGCAGAGGTCAGGGTGTCAGTATTTAAAGGGTGGTTCGAGAAGGCCTTAATTGAGAAAGTGATATTTGAGAAAAGACTTGAAGAAGGCGAGGGAGCCATGAAGACAGCTTTTGAAGGTGGGCGCTCTTAAACACTGAGCACTCATGGTGAACTCAGCAAACACCCATGTACTTTGTTGAGGTCCACTTAGCTTCAATAATGATATAAAAAGATACCATTTAATATGATAACTGGTTATGACAGTTTATAAAAATGATTTACAGAAAAAATATAATCTTCATTTCAACTGAACAAGACACATTTGAAATCCAACTGAATGAAAACCACATATCTCAATTTATTTTTCACTACTACTACCCCTCCTCTCTCAAACCTGCCCCTCTTTCAATTTTCATTGTACATGATTCTGGAAAAGCTGAATGGCACAGTTTACTATTAATAAATTTTTGAGTATTATTAGCTGGGAAAGGGGTTAGAAAAAACAGGAGGAAATAGCCAGTCCATTTGAAAACAATAATCACATAATATTTATTGTCTGGGATTGAAATGTTTCAAATACGCAAAGTAATAAAATGTCAGGAAAAGCAAAACTTCCTAATGTTAAAAAGATCATAAATTTTTCCCAAAATAAGAGATATGAAAAAAGTTCAGGTGATACTTTATGTCAAAGGAAAAAAATACCCTTAAATCTAAGTTAAAGAAGCTCAAAACCTGCAGAAGGCACAATCTACTCACCACTGAAGAACTGAGGGGACAACAGTTACAGTAAAAGCACAGAAAGGAATGTTATCTTTTTTTGCGCTCGAGAATCACTTTTTAACATAAATTCACTGACTCATGTATTCTATAACTTGTACTTTTGCTACCTCTTCAATGAAAAAATAAGTAATTTGAAAACGCTAACCAGGATTTTAGTATCACTTTTAAATGAATTTATGTTTTATAAATCACAATGGCCTGTATGTATATATTTAAAGAGTGGCAGCTATAAGGGCAAAACACGTTTATTTAACCTACAGATAATTTCATCTAGGTGGCCTCCTGAGCCCCTTCCAGAATTCCACAGTTCCCCACAGCTCCCTGACTCACTGTTTGGGAACTGTAGATTCCACGTTGCTTGCTTGGCTTTCATAGGCGCTAAAAAAAAATGTGTTTTGAATGAATGAATGAACGAACAGAGATAGAGAAAACAGACACTTTAATTGCAAGCTACTTTTGGGTGATAAACTGTTGCTTCCAGTTCACAAAATCTCATTATTTTCAATCTACATAGATTTTCATATTTGCTTTAAGTTCAGTGGATATGTTATTTCCATTACCTTTAGGGAAATCTCATCCTAAAACAGCTCATCGTCTTTAGAATAAACTAGTGGGAGAACCAGCAGGCTTTCAAAGATGCTATTATATACAAAAATAGCGAGTAAGTCTATGACTCTTTTTCAAGTTTGTCTAGATTCAGGTGGGACACCAAGGTTCTTAGGTCTGAGGTAGTACTAATGTGATTGAGGTTACCTCTCTTTCTGAGGTCATTAACCCCTTCAAACAAGACTGAAGTCACAGTGACCTACTCATACAGGCCACAAGAAGCCTGATGCGTGGCATGTTTTGAGTTGGTTTCTCTGAGACACTGTACTTGTCTTTAAGAAAAAGGTTGTGACCATCTACAATTCATGAGATTTGTAGCCAAAAAAGTAAAACAAGCATCAATAAGAGATTTAACAGAGACTTAACCAAAAAAGAAAAAGGATTCAGTGCTCATGTTTAAGTAAATGATTTCTATCAACCAACCAACAAATGTTTATTGAATATCCAATATGTGCATGTGGTGATTACAAAGAGGTATAAATTCAAGACTTGTCCTCAAGAGATTCTTAATCTAGTGTAGGTTACAAAGACATGGAGAGACAACTAAGGACACAAAATAGGAAGTACAGGGACCAACAGTGGAATAAAGACATGAGAGAAAGCAGAGGGTACTGCGCATTGAAGCATGCAGGAATCTTTACACGAAAGAACTAAGGAAGGATGCCACCATGAAAACCTAGGAAAGAGGCTGATTGATTTTTCATACTGTCAGCAGAAACACACATCACTCTACATATCGCAGGGGAAAGGCACCCTAGTGACCTTGCATGTCTCCACATAAGCCACATTCCACCACAGTCTCCTGTCATCCAAGAGATGTGGCAAGATAGCCAGTCTTGGGAGGAGCTGCCACAAGGTAGTTTCCCGTCTCCCTAGTTCTGGTGAGGCATGGGACTTTCCACTCGACCTCCTTTTGGGTATGGATGCAAGCTAAAAAATTACTTGGTTGCAGTTTAGAGTTGGTGCCTCCATGACACAGCGACCCACCACTCATGTTGTCTGTCATCTGGCCCGTTTGGTTTGGTATCTTCCTGGGGGGATTAGGAACATGGAAAGTTGACACTATGCTGACCTTGCTTATGTTGCTGCTAAGTAATAAACTGCCTAAACCCATTTGGGCTCATTGTCTCTTCACCGGCCAAATCTATGGAAGTGTGGCAAGCTAACCCACCAGCTGCAGTAGTCACTGCTGCTTAGGGATGCCTGGCTGATTGGCACATATATGTCAGGGAGGAGAGATGAGAAGTGGACAGTGTACTGGCAGGTAAACTAACTTCTCCAAGTAAAGTGGTTGAAGACGTAGATCAATGCCATTCAGAAAAAAAAATGCTGCAGTTATGCAGTACCACAGGCTGGTGCTGCTCCTTGGGACCTTAAAGGACATAAATCAGGAAGTGACTTGTCCTGAGGCAGAACAGACCTAGGGCTGAATTAAAGAAGCTGTAAACTCCTGATGCGAGAGGAAAATCATCATTTCTAATTCAGATTGTGCTCAGCAACTTTCTTTCCACTTTCTTCTTTCTCTCTGTCCACCACCCCTCCCAAGCACACACACAAACATCCTGGGCTAGGAGAAACAATGTCTATACCATAATTAACAAGCAAACACCTAAAAGGGGGATTTGTATAAAGTTTCAAGGAATTGCCATAGGTACTTCTGTATCTGCCATGCAAACCATGTAAAAAAGATGGGGATTATTTTATAACATGAGATAAATGCCTTTTGTGAAAGCATAAAATAGTAGCCTGTGTAATTAGAGCCTTCTGGAGAAATCTGGTCTTCACAAAGGAGAGGCTTTGTACACATAGATCTTTGAGGAAGTTTTTCTCATAATCTCTATAGAGATTCTCAGTATGTGCATTGATTATATGTATCTTAAGATTTAAGACATTACAGAGGACTTGGCATCATTCTATATAATTATATTCTATTATACATTATATGATATTCTATTAAATATATAATACTTGGCCTTAGAGATGGAAGGTTAAGTTAAAAGAAAATTTTCTTATAATCAAGTTGTTTGGTACTGAGAAGTGCTTCTGGGTTTAGGGCAGCAATTCCTGGTACTATGTTATCAGAAATCTTTACTTTAGTACAGTCCCTGCCATATAACAGTGGTTAAGAGCATGAGCTTTGGGGTCAAAGTGCTGGGTACAAATGCCAGCTCCATCTTGGGCAGCTCTGCACAAGACACTGAACCTCTGCTCCTGTTTCCTCTCCACTGCCTGTGGGCAAAAAGGAGAACAACAGTGCACATCTCCTAGTGGAGTTGTGGGTGTTTAATGAGCTAACCCACACAAAGTGCTTAGCACACAGGGTGGCACACGGTGTGCTATGATTATCATGTCAAACTTATTATTAAAAGGCTGATACGATATATCATTTTTGATAATAAATTGTTACCTGGTATCAGTAAAATTATATATGTAATCATCTTGATTTTTCCTATATCTTTTTCTATTTTTATTTTCCCTTGGAAAAAAATGGGAGTAGGAAATAGTGGGTGGTGATGAACAGAAACGGGAACAGGAATATAATGCTCTATACAGAATTACAGTGGTTTCCAACAATGAAATATTGTATGTGCGTTTCTTGTGACTTTGTAGGAATTGATTGTTTTAAAATATGCTTCAATTGCCAAAATTCTCATGACTTATGACAGCTTGAATATTTGATATTTTCTTCCAGAAAACAAATGCAAGTCTCTTTGTTTCTTTCTTTTTTTAAGTGCTATGGTATCACTATCCTACTCACAACATTAGAGACTTACTTTAAGAGATATGACTTTTTAATATTGGAGTTTTTAAAGGCATCTGGCCCTTATTTAACCATCACATTTACATCCAATTCCTGCAGGCATGGTTTTGTTGTTTAAGCTTGGCTTGATGCCCTCTGCAGAAAGTCTCTGCTTTAATGACCACAACCCCACTAAAACTGCTAGAGGCCCCTGCGCGCACCACCTCCTCCAACTGTACAATAAAAGCACAGAAAGTTTCATCGTGGATTTCAAATAAGAAGATAAAAATAAGAAAATAAATTGCTGGAGAATCAGCTTTATGTGGGGGCCACTGTTATGACATATTCAACTCGATGCCCTTATATTATTTGCAGAAGTGTTTATGCACTATGAAATGTTGAGCCAGAGCATACAGGAAACTGTAAAATATTTTATGAGATGTATACATGGTTGATGGTAGAATTTTAAATGCAGGCTGGGAAGGTTCTATCTAAATTCCAGGAGGGCAGATGAGGGAATACTTTCTCTGTAGTAATTCAGTGTTACACAAGGGGTTATATGAACTGGAAAGAAATGCCTGATCTGGGAACTACATAAAAAACTTTTCATAAAATTAAACTTTATAATTTCTAGAGAAGTAAACTTGTTTTCTTCCAGACCAAGAATCACCAGTTGTGTTTATTTGTCTTCTACGTGGTAAAAGCATTAAATGCGGATTGTTTATTTTAAAGAAACAAACAGTAATAAATGAAGAATTCTCCCTAGATACAGGAATTATATACACCATTTAAAAAAATATTTGTTCTTCTGATGGTTTTTAAATAAAAACTCTTGGTTCTAAACTTGGAACATTATTTTTGAATCTCAACTATTGCAATATGCAAAGGCAGGAAGGTCAATGACAGCCTCAAAATGGCATGTTCAGAAAGTTGCATTTCCAAATTTAGGTGAAGGGAGAAATAATTCTGTTTTCCTTTACCCTCAGATCTATGAGGTAATGTCAATTGCCCACAAAAGAGGCTATTTATTTGCTTATTTATTTGTTGGTTTTATTTATTTATTTTCAAATTCAGTCTCCAAAACACAAGGCTACAAAAATAGAAACTGTTTTGTGTACTCACATTTGATTTAGAGTTGAGCCTGACGTGGGTTTTTTTGTTTTGTTTTATAGCATCCACTGCATGAAGTCATTGTGAGGATAAACGAAGTATCAGAGGTAAGGTTCCTGACACAAAGCAGGTGCTCAGAGTATGTTAAATCTCCTCTCCCTTGCTCGTAGGCCTCTTTTTTTTTAAATTGATGCATAATTGACATATAACATTATTTAATTAATACCACAGCCCCTTTGAAGAAGATTCTAATGTAACACTCATGCTTTAAGATGTGTCCATAATTAGAATCTTTTTAGAACAAATTTACGTAACTGTCTAAGATAAACATGCCACAAAACCCCAACATGTCTTCGTAATGTCTCACGCAAATCCAGTAGGATGGAGTATAATTAGACTGTGTTACGTAATTATAACTAGATTGAGAATTAGGGACCATGGATCTGGTCTCTCATGTGTCACTGCCATTATTGAGTGACATTTGGAAAGTCAGTTTCCCTCTCTAGGCCATGTTTCTTCATCTGTAAAATGAGTGGTTGTTTTTAATGATCTTTAAGACCATCTTCTGCTCTTAACATTGATGATTCTACATAACATTTTAACTTTGAGAGAGCAATTTATTGAAGTCACATTTTCTGAAACTTTCCTTTTATAAATTTTCTTTTTTTTCTGCACTCACTGCTTAAGGAAATTTTATTTCAGCTCAAATTTAGTGTTGTGGAAAGAGTCAGAGAAAGGACCTAAGTGTAGAAAAGAAAAAAAAGAATTAAAAATATTAATATTGAGCAATTATGAGGACATCTAGGCTGATTTGAGACAGACATAAATGACCTTGTTTTATTCTAAATTCAGCTCACTGGCTTATGATGAAAAGTGAAAGGTTATTATATGGACTTACTGGGCAAAACCAGATTTTATAAATAATTACCTGTCAGACTGTTCAAGATAGACAAACATACGCCAGACCAACAAAAACACAGACCTGTCATATTTCTGAGAGAAATGTACATTGAGTCTTCCTTCTCTGGGACTATAAGGAGATCAGGTAGAATAAAATGAAGGGAAAAAACCCAAACCCTATATTTTCTGCCTTGTGCATACTTTAAAATATATAATGTGGGAGAGAAGGAATTTTGATGTGAAAAATTAGCCTCTGAAAATTTTATACATCTCTAAGCCTGGCAGATCGAAACTAAATACAATAAATGCTGTCGTTTTAAAAGTTAGGATGTTTACTGCAAGCTTATAATTTTCCATGATTAGGGATGCCAAGAAAAATAAGAATGATGATAAAAAGAAAAGTTTAATCATACATTTCAACAAGCACAGATGGAACATCAAAACCCTTTGGCAATTTTTTGATATTATATATCTGCGTTTTTTTGTTCTTGACATGAAGATTTTTTCCAGAAGAACTAACATAGAACAGGTAAATGATAGTTAACAAATGTGAATAATATGGCACAATCATATTAACTGAGCCTCACAATGATTTGGTCACAAGAGGAAAATCTTTCATGCTTCTCATTTCTGTTTTTATTAATTCTTTACAAAGGCTGATTCAGTGTGTATAAAAACCACGATAAAAGTAAAATTACATAAAACTCCTACAGAATTAAAGAAATAACTTCCTTTTTTGCAATTCAAGTTTAATCAGGAACTGCATAATTACATCTGCTATATTTTGGTTTGTTTCCAAGAGTTACAGTTCCTCATTCACTGAGAAAGTATAGATGCCAGAAGGGTAGCTCAGCTGCTACCAGCAGGAAATCCCAGTCCGCACATCCAGTTGAGGCGTGCTGGTGCTTGGCCGGGAGGAAGCAAGCCACCGGCTCCCCTCCTATTGATTCTGATTACTTTGCTTCTAAATGGGCACAGCCTGTGTGTGAGGGTGGGCCCGGGGACTGGAGGGATAGGGAAAGGAGAGAAATGAAGACGGGGGAAGAGGGTCTATGTGAGGAGAGCACACATGATAGGCAGACACGCAGGAAGTTGGGAAAAGGGCATGAAAATGACACATATCCTCTAAGCAGGGTGAAAAGAAGAGAAGATGGGAACAGACAGCTCACCAGGTCAATTAGGTCTTTGATTAGCGTGAGTTTATAAAATGGATATTTGTCTCTAAAATGCATGTAGATACAGTCAGCAGATGTTGGAAAGTAAAGTTGGTGGGATAGAGCAAGGGGGAAACTGACTGTCCTTTTAATTTTGTTTCCTTTGTCTCAAACCTAGATTACAAAATACATCAAATAAAACATAGACTAAACAGTGAAAAAAAAAAAAAAGACACTGCTTTTAAGACATGTGAGCTGAGGGCAGTGAATCCACTCCAAATTAAAATTTCAAAATTGTGTGATCTGCATTCTTGTCCACCTACACACTATCCCAAACATCCTGCCATTAATTAGCTAAAGGGCCCTTCTAGTAAACAAGACTAAGCGTTGAGGGGGCTGGAAAAGAGCTGGAGTCAGCCAGTTGATAGTCACAACAAACCAACCCACTCCCAAGGATACGGAGAAGGTAAACTTGTATTTTATTTTGTCCAAGGAGGGAAAAGAAATCACCTTAATATAACATTGCCTTTCCTGTTGTTGCAGTCACAGTCACATCAGCAGGCCAGAAAAGCCATCCCATTCCTGCGGTAGGCACTCTGTCAAAGAAAAAGAAATCTGCAATGAATTATCACATCAAGTCAAACCAGGAAAGGAGGCAAAGAAGCACGCAGAGCATTCTTCCCGTTACGTAGACTCTGCTGGCTACAATCTAATAGGGTGCTTAATTTGAACATTTCTGGTGGCAAAGCTATGGAACCACTCTGTCTCTTAAAAAGTCAGTGTGGTTAACAAGTGGTTAGGGATCTATTTTGGGGGAGTGGGAGATATGCAAAATAAGACATCCCATTTTGTTAATTGATTAGGCTTGATTAGGCCAAAGACACTGTGCTGAATCTCTCTGTCCTCTATAAACATGTGTTCTCTAGTGGACATGCTCAAGAATCACTTCTAACTAAGTATCTTAATAGTCTATAAATTACTGACTCATTAAAGCTTTCCCAGGCCTAATTTATAGTCTCAGTGAAAAGCTATGGGAACAGACACTAATAGACACCTTTCCTCCTCCCTAAAATATGGTGATCTCTAAGGAGTTCTGTACATTATAGAAAACTAGAATCTTACATTATTTTATACACATACATACATGTACATACAGATGTATATATGGATATTCATGATGGGATAAAGTATTCCCATAGAAGAAAATGGGAAAATGGATACTAATTGCAATAATATAATATATCCCAGTAAAGAAAGTAGAACTGCGTGATTTTCCATCTCAAGAGATATAGTCTGCATTTCAGAGTTGGAAGAACTGGGCTATACAGGGCCTCTGTAACTGGTCCTGAGTCTCATAATAAACAGAGCAAAGCTGAACTAAAATCCAAGACTTAGGAATAAAATTCTCCTTTTCACCACCATATTTTTCATTATTTAAACCAGGAACAGTCACATTCAGAGAATTCATAACCCTCAATTAGATGGAATTTTTCTACAATCTATTTTCAGAAAAATGGAAAAAATGACAAAATCTCATACCAGGGATCTTTTCCTTTAAGCTAATAACTCTGGGGCTGTTCTGGAGTCTGTATACTTTCAGTCCAACAAATTTACCTTCGACAGTCATATTATAAGAAATACAGAATAAGCTTTTATGATTAGGATAATGCTATGGAGGTGCTGAAGCGTTTAATTCTAAAAAAATGATTAAACTACAATTTTAATTATACTAAAAAAAAGTAAAGTGGACCCAAGCTTTTTAGAAACACTTCCACGAAGATGAGGTGAAACAAAATGGTTTTCTGGATAACTTTCTGTTAATCATAAAATTCAATTAACTTCACAACCTTCCCTCCAAGTATCCTGCTTACACGGGATTTACTATGGTTGTCAGGCTTTGAGCCCCAGCTGAAATTTCATCGGTTCGTTGTGCTGCTCCAAGGTTCACTCCAGATCAGCATATCAACGATGAGAAGACAGTGGCACGTTCCAAGTTTCATTCCTCAGGGCTCTCTGTGAGCGTGTTCCTGACCGTCAAACTTTTTAAGCCATAGGACACTTCTGGATTGAAGCACACATTCTAACAAGGACTAGAAAATTCCAACTTTACCTCCTAAGATCGTGCACTGGAGAACAGTGTTAAATGAGTTCCTCAGAGAGCCACAAATAACTTGCAGGAATGGATAGAGTGTCTTCCCACAACCACAGGCGGGGGAGCCTCAGGCCTTGAAACAGCCCCCACCACCACGGCGGCCTTACAGAGGCTTAGGCCAAAGGAATACTTTCAGCTTCTTGACCTTGATATTTTAAATTTGACAACCACAGTGACAACCTTTAACTTAACATAATATTTAAAGCATAGAGATCGTTTACATGGAGATAAATGGACCTGGGAGCAAAGCTGGATTCCTCGTAAAGGTAAGTGATTGAAGTGAGCCTTGCTTGAAAAAGAAGTTTTGGCTCACGAGAAGACTGAGTCTTGGCTAAGCCCACCTGAGAAATTACCCAGTTAAATCTTTCCAGGATGGGCAATATAAAATGGTTCTCTCTAGCACTGAAAAGGTCACTTTTCAAAGATCAGTTGACCTTCACAGATGATTTATCTATTGTTTGCAAACCACTAAAAGATTACAGGTTTGTTTAATAACACAGATCCTCAAGTAACCAAGTTTAATGAGAAAACCTAAGTTTAGAGCTGACCTAGATTTCTGGAATAAGTTCTTCTTATTATAACTCTAAAATAAAAAAGGAACAAATAAGCATGTGTAATTAGTGAAGAGCAATTTCAGCAAACCAATCCCCTAGGGTCCTCCACCGTGAGTCACTGCTCTTTCCTTTTGATGTATAAAGGATATATGTTGTCTATGTAGGGCGATCACGGGAATGTCCCAAATTTGGCATCCTTTCCAGAGTAATCAACTTGAAAGGAAGACAGATGAAGACAACTCATCTTTGTGTCAACTGTGAATTTCTATTTGTGTTGTGAATGCTGAAACTAAATTTAAACAATGCTTGGCGTGAGGGCCTTCCAGAGGCCACATTCTCACAAAACACTTTGTATCCCACTTCTCTCTACTGTCAGATCCAATGACTGATTCCTGGTTCTATGTCTTCACAGACACTGTTAGTAAAACCCAGACCTTGACCAGAAACAGTCAGGACCTCCCCCAACTACTGAAAAGTATACATTAGCCAATAACACAATCAGACTTCCCCCCAAAACCAGCTCCTACATGCCATATACCACTTAAGCTTTATTTCTGATTTAACAAAGCTCTGTTCCCAAATACTAATTGCTTCTATGTGAATTTGTTGAAAAGCTCAGATATTTTAGCATCTCTCAAAGTTACCAGCACAGATGATATTTATTTTTAAGGACCAATTGTAGCTCCTAGGCTTTTTTTTTAAATTGAGGATCAGACTAGCTCCCAATTTTTGACATTCTTTTATTCATTCAGCTCCAAATTAAACCTGTTACCAGAATCTCAGTCTACCTAAATAAGCAGACACAGATTCTACCTACTGCATTGGGCATTGGTGGGGAAATTAACTCATGTGTACTCCTAAAATGTGACTTTTTTTTCTTATTTGAGTATGGACAACCGACAAGCTAGAGAATACATTTAAATCTCTAACTGTTTTCCTTCTGTTTTTTTATGGGTCATCGTAAGTTGCACATTTTAAGGAATACAAATTAATATTTATTTTTTTTAAACAGTTTTTATTTATTTATTTATTTTTTTGTGAGGAAGATCAGCCCTGAGCTAACATCCATGCTAATCCTCCTCTTTTTGCTGAGGAAGACCAGCTCTGAGCTAACATCTATTGCCAATCCTCCTCCTCTTTTTTTTTTTTTTTCCCAAAGCCCCCGTAGATAGCTGTATGTCATAGTTGCACATCCTTCTAGTTGCTGTATGTGGGACGCGGCTTCAGCATGGCCAGAGAAGCGGTGCGTTGGTGCGTGCCCGGGATCTGAACCTGGGCCGCCAGTAGCAGAGCACACGCACTTAACTGCTAAGCCATGGGGCCAGCCCCAAATTAATATTTAAAGCAAAAGAAGACAAATATGCTACAAAATATACCCGGTAGTTCCAAGTTGAATATGATTGTGTGTGTTATTTGTGCCAATAGCCTAATTCATGAAGCTTTAACTATAGATAAAACCACCCCTACCCCCAGTTCAAACTTATATTTTATTTTCACTTTTACCTTTCCTGATTTTTTCTGCTTTCTCAGACTTTAAATAAAATAAAAGAAGAATTTCATTGTAGGGACTGACATCAGCAAGATGGCAGGCTAGGAGGTCCCAAAGCTTGTCTCCCCCACAAAACCAATAAATAAACAACTACAAACAGACAAAAACAGCTTTGGGAAAGCTCTGAACTACAACAAAGCAGCAGCAGAAACCCTGCAGAGCTCAAAAACCGAGCACAGCCACACAGAAAAGTGTAGGGAGCATTTTCCCTGCGTTGCCCCCTCCCTCAGTCCAGAGGAGCTCAGTGCAAAGAGGGACCGCCTTGCAGGGACTTCACTCCACGGGTAAAGGAGAACCCCGGAAGCCTCGTCACTGCTGTGGACATTTGTAGTCTTTGCTACCGAGGACCCCCATAGTCTGCACCAGCACGAACCCAGCTAATGGAGCTGCCTGGAGCCCCACTGCTGCGTCTCCTCACGGGGGCTGGAGCTGTTGCTGCAGGAGCATCTGCCCCAGGAGCCCCAGGTGACACTGTGCCCCACTCGCTGGGACTGGGACACCACAGGGACTTACCATCTACGAGACCAGAGCTGCTGCTGCTCTCTGTGCCCTGCCTCTGGGGTTCTAAGTTGCGGCTTTGACCCACTATTACTGGGGCCGAGCTGCTGCTATTCTGTGACTGCTCCATGGGTCCTAAGTTGAGGCTTTGACCTGCTATCACAGGGCTGTGCTGCTGCTGCTCTCTGTCCCACCCCCAGGTCCTAAGTCATGGCACTGACTTGCCATCACTAGGCTGCACTGCTGCAGCTCTGTGCCTCACCCCTTGGGTCCTGAGTCGTGGTTCAGACCTGGCATCACCGAGGCTGAGCTGCTGCTGCTCTGTACCCTACTCCCTGAGGCCAGAGTCAGGACTGTGGCCCACTATCCCCAGGACATGTTGCTGCTGCACCCTGCACCCTAGGCCCAAGCCACTGCTGGACCCTGTCATCCCACAGCCTGTGCCACGGTTGCATCTCCCTGCCCTGGTGCCCAAATCACTGTGGTGAGCCCCACAGACCCAGACTCCAGTTCCTCAGGAGACATGTATATACCTGCACTTCAGACACTGGCATTTCCGTCACAGCAAGCATAACTGTGCCCCAGGACCCTGGTGCCATGGTAGTTCCACATGTGCCTGATCCCAGAAATCTGGCTCCATTGCTACTCTGAGTGCCAGTGCACCAGATCTGGTGCCAAGAGGGATCCCCTTGGCTAGAACTTCCTCCAACAGGGAAAAAAGGAGAACAGGAAGACCCTAGCAGCCTCTGCCACCAAAGACCCCAAGAGCCCTAGATACCACTGGCACTTTCAGGACCTCTGCAGTCTTGGCCACCAAAGACCCCCTTAGTCTTGGCCAATATTGACCTCAGCTGATGGAGCTTCACACAGACTATACCGCTGTGCTTTCCCCAGAATCAGAGATGCTGCACCCTACCCAGCCAGAGCCCTCACAGCCACCTTCAGGTGAAAGTCTTTCCCCACCAAAGTCAGTCTGGAAAGGCCAGAAATGATGAATGCTCCCTCAAATGCGCAAACATCAATGCAAAGCCACTAGAAACACGAAAAAGAAAGGAAACTTGACAGCACCAAAGAATTTCGATAATTTTCCAGTAACTGACCCCAAAGAAATGGAGATCTGTGAGTTATTGGAAAAAGAATTCAAAATAATTATTTTAAGGAAGTGCAATGAGATTCAAGAGAACGTGGACACACAACTCAATGAACTCAGGAAAACAATGCATGAACAAAATGAGAAGTTCAACAGAGACAGAAATCATAAAAAAGAACCAAACAGAAATTGTGGAGCTTAAGTATACAATAAATGAAATGAAAAATGCAACAGAGAGCTTCAATAACAGCTCAATCAAGCAGAAGAAAGAATCTGCAAAATTGAAGACAGATCTCTTGATATTATCCATCCATTAAGAGGAGAAAAAATAAATAATAATGAAACAGAATGAACAAAGCCTATGTGAATCAAGGGACACCATTATGTGAAACAATAGTTGCTTTATGGGAGTCCTAGAAGAAGAGAGAGAGAGAGGGTCAGAAAACTTATTTAAAGAAATAATGGCTGAAAACTTCTGAAATCCGGGGAGAGAGACAGCCATCCAGATTCATGAAGATCAAAGATCCCCAAACAGATTTAACTCAAAGAGATCTTCACCGAGATAAAGTATAATCAAACTCTTAAAAATCAAAGACAAGGAGAGAATTTTGAAAGTGACAAGAGTTTTTTAAAAGGAGTCATCACATAACAGTGAATCCCAATAAGGCCATCAGCAGATATCTCAGAAGAAACCTTGCAGACTAGAAGAGAGTGGGATGATACATTCAAAGTGTTCAAAGAAAAAACTTCCAATCAAGAGTATTTTACCCAGGAAACTAGTTCCTGGGTAGAGATAAAGACTTTCCCAGACAAACAAAAGCTGAGGGAATTTATCACTACTAGAACCACCTTACAAGAAATGCTAAAGAGAGTTCTTCAAGATGAAACAAAAGGACACTAATTAGTAATGTGAAAACATATAAAAGTATAAAATTCACCGATAAACATAAATATATAAACAAATTCAAAATACTCTAATACTGCAATGATAGTATGTAAGTCATTTTGGACTCTAGCATACAGGGTTGAAAGACAAGAATGTTAAAAATGACTATAGCTACAATGTTTTGTTAACGGATACACAATATAAAAAGATGTAAATTGTGACAACAACATAAAGTGTGTGGGGGGACAAGTAAATGTGTAGAACTTTTTTATGCAATTGAAGTTAAGGTGTTATTGGCTTAAAATGGATGGTTATAAGATATATTATAAAAGCCTCATAGTTATCACAAAGCAAAAATCCATAATAGATACACAAATGATAAAGAGAAAACAATCAGCACATACCACTACAAAGAAATCATAAATTCTCAGAGAAAGACAGCAAGAGATGAGGAAAGGAACAAAGGAACAAAACAATCAGAGAACACTTTAACAAAATGGCAACAGTAAGTCCTTACCTATCAACAACTACTCTAAATGTAAACAGTTTAAATTTTCCAATTAAAAGACATAGAGTGCCTGAATGAAAAAAAAAAAAAAAAAGACAAGACCTAACTATATGCTGCCACAAGAGAGTCATTTAAGCTTGAAACACACAAATAGGCTGAAAGTGAAGGGATGAAAAAAGATATTCCATGCAAATGCAAAATAAAAGAGAACAGAGGTAGCTATATTTATATCAGAAAAAAATAGACTTGGAGTCAAAAGCTGTAACAAGAGATAAAGAAGGTCATTATATAATGATTAAGGGGTCAATTCATCAAGAGGCTATAACAATTATAAATAAATATGCACCCAATCTCAGAGCACCTAATTATATTAAACAGTTATTAACAGATCTGATGGCAAAAATAGACATCAATACACTACTAGTAGGGGACTTCAATATCCCACATTCAACAATGGATAGATCATCCAGACAGAACATCAATAAGGAAATAATGGACTTGACCTACACTTTGGACCAAATGGACCTGATAGACAATACAGAGCATTCCATCCAACAGCAGCAGAATACACATTCTTCTCAAGTGCACAGAGAACATTCTCCAGGATAGATCATATGTTAGGTCACAAAACAAGGCTTAACAAATTTAAGAAAATTAAAATCTTATCAAGTGTTTTTTCTGAACACAATGGTATGAAACCAGAAGT
Source organism: Diceros bicornis minor (assembly GCF_020826845.1). Lineage (NCBI taxonomy): Eukaryota > Metazoa > Chordata > Mammalia > Perissodactyla > Rhinocerotidae > Diceros > Diceros bicornis. The sequence goes on along the minus strand of NC_080753.1, from coordinate 21,131,078 downwards.
CAATAACAGGAGGAAAGCTGGAAAATTCACAAGCATGTAAAAATTAAACAACATACTGCTGAACCACCCATGGATCAAAGAAAAATCAAAAGCGGTATAAAAAGATACCTTGAGACAAACAAAGAAGGAAACACAATATACCAAAACTTAAGGGATGCAGCAAAAGCAGTTCTAAGAGGAAAGTTTATAGCAATAAATGCCTACATTAAGAAAAAAGAAAGGTTTCAAATAAACAACCTAACCTTACACCTCAAGGAACTAGAAAAAAAGAACAAAGCCCAAAGTTAGCAGAAGGAAGAAAATAATAAAAATTAGAGCAGAAATAAATGACATGGAGACTAGAAAGACAATAGAAAAGATGAATGAAACTGAGTTGGTTTTCTGAAAAGATAAATAAAACTGACAAACCTTTAGCTAGACTAAGAAAAAAGGAGAGATGACTCAAATAAATAAAATTATAGATAAAAGAAGAGACCTTACAACAGATACCACAGAAATACAAAGGATCATAAGAGACTACTATGAACAATTACATGTCAACAAATTAGATTACCCAGAAGACATGGATAAATTCCTAGAAGCATATAACTTATGAAGACTGAATCATGAAGGAATAGAAAATATGAACAGACCAATAATGAGCAAGGAGATTGAATCAGTGGTCAAAAATCTTTCAACAAATAAAAGCTCAAGACAAGATGGCTTCACTGGTGAATTCTACCAAACATTTAAAGAAGAATTAATACCAATCCTTCTCAAACTCTTTCAAAAAACTGAAGAGGAGAGAACACTTCCAAACTCATTTTATGAGGCCAGCATTGCCCTGATACCAAAGCCAAACAAGGGCATTACAAGAAAAGAAAATTACAGGTTAAGACTCTGGTCACCAATTCCAATGTGGGTTTTTTTCCCCCACACCAACAAGCAATTCTTGGACATCAGCTGGGTGTCCTACAACTCAACTCAATTCTGACACTATCTACCTGGAGATAGCAGCAGATCCCACAGATTAAGGGCTCAATCCTACAAGACTGTTGCACCTCCACCCCACATTAGATGCCAATTGCAAGTCCAGGTTATCGCCTGTGCTTCTGACTGACCAGCTATAGATTGGAGGTTCCCATGACCTCCTCCTCAGGTTCAATTAATTTGCTAGAGTGGCTCACAGAATTCAGAGACACATTTTACTTAACAGATTACTGGTTTATTATAACAGGATATGAAAAGCCAGACAGAAGAGAAGCATAGGGCATGGTACTGGGAAAGGGCAAAGGCCTCCCATGCTCTCTCTGAGCATGCCTCTCACCTGAATCTCCACATGTTCGCCAACCTGGAAGCTCTCTGAACTCCATCCTTTTGGGTTTTTTTGGAGGCTTCATTACATAGACATTATTGGTTAAATCATTGGCTCTTGGTGACTGAACTCAATCTCCAGTTCTTCTCCCCTCCCTGCAGGTCACGGGGTAGGACTGAAAGTTCCAACCCACTAATCACACGGGTTGGCTCCACTGGCAACCAACCTCCATCCTTAGGTGAGGTCCCAAAGTCACCTCATTAACATAACAACAGACACCGCTATAGCTCTCATCACAGGAAATCCAGAGGATTTTAGGAGCTCTGTGTCAGAAACAGGGATGAAGACTAAATACATATTTCTTATTATAAATCACAGTACCACACAGGCCAATATCCCTGATAAATACAGATGCAAAAATCCTCCACAAAATATGAACAAACTGAATTCATATACTATGATCAAGTGGGATTTATCCTTGTGATTCAAGGATGGTTCAACATATGCAAATCAATCAACGTGATACATCACATTAACAGAACGAAAGGTAAACATCATATGATCATTTCGATAGATGCAGAAAAAGCACTTGACAAAAGTCAACACCCTTTTATGATAAAAACTTTCAACAAACTAGGCATGGAAGGAATGTGCCTCAACACAATAAAGGCCATATATGATGAGTCCACAGTTAACATCATACTTAATGGTGAAAACTTAAAAGCCTTTCCTCTAAGATCAGAAACAAGACAAGGATGTCCACTCTTGCCACTTCTATTCAACATAGTACTGGAAGTCCTAGACAGAGCAATTAGGCAGGAAAAAGAAATAAAGGGCATCCAAATCAGAAAGGAAGAAATAAAAAAAATCTCTGTTTGCAGATGACATGATCTGATACATAGAAAACCCTAAAGACTCCACCAAAAAACTGTTAAAACTAATGAATAAATTCAGTAAACTGTAGGATACAAAATCAACACACAAAAATCAGTTGTGTTTCTATACACTAACAATGAACTATCTGAAAGAAATTAAGAAAGCAACCCTATTTATAACACCAATGAAAACAATAAAACAATTAAGAAAAATTTAACCAGGTAAATAAAAGACCTGTACACTGAAAATTAGAAGACATTGGTAAAATAAACTGAGGAAGACACAAATAAATGGAAAGATATCCTGCATTCTTGGATTGGAAGAATTAATATTGTTAAAATGTCCATACTACCCAAAACAATCTACAGATTAAATTGAATCCTATCAAAATTCCAATAGTATTTTTCACAGAAATAGAAAACACAATCCTAAAGTTCGTATAGAACCACAAAAGACCTGAATATTCAAAAGCAATCTTGAGAAAGAAGAACAAAGCTGGATGTATCACACTTCCTGACTTCAAACTAGATTACAAAACTATAGTAATCACAATAGTATGGTATTGGCATAAAAACAGACACACAGATCAATGCAACAGAATAGAGAGCCCAGAAATAAACCCACACATATATGGTCAATTAATTTTTGACAAAGGAGCCAAAAATATACTTGGGGAAAGGATAGTCTCTTCAATAAATGGTGTTGGGAAAATTGGACAGCCACATGCAAAAGAATGAAACTAGTTCCCTATCTTACACCATACACAAAAATCAACACAAAATGGATTAAAAACTTGAATCTAAGATCAGAAAGTGTAAAACTCCTAGAAGTAAACATACAGAGTAAACTCCTAGACATTGGTCTTGGCAATGATTTTTTGGATAAGACACCAAAAGCAAAGGCAACAAAAGCCAAAATAAACAAGTGGACTATGTCAAACTAAACAGCTCCTGCATAGCAAAGGAAACAGTTAATAAATTGAAAAGGCAACCTACAGAATGGGATAAATATTTGCAAACCATATATCTGATAAGAGGTTAATATCCAAAATATATAAAGAACTCATACAATTCAATAGGAAAAAAAGCAAAGAATCCAATTAAAAAATGGGCAAAGGACCTGAGTAGATATTTTCCCAAAGAAGACATACAAATGGCCAATAGGTACATGAAAAGGGGCTCAACATCACTAATCATAAGGAAAATGCAAATCAAAACCACAATGAAATATCATCTCACATCTGTTAGGATGGCTATTATCAAAAAGACAATAGATAACAAATGTTGGCAAGGATATGGAGAAAAGGGAACCCTTATACACTGTTGGTGGGAATGCAAATTGGTATAGCCACTGTGGAAAACAGTATAGCAGTTGTGTAAAAAATTAAAAACAGAACTACCACATGATCCAGAAATTCCACTCCTGGGTATATATTGAAAGGAAATGAAATCAGTATATGGAGATATCTGCACTCCTATGTTCTTTGCAGTATTAATCACAGTAGCCAAAATATGGAAACTACCTAAATGTCCTTTGATGGATGAATGGATAAAGAATATGTGGTATATATATACAATGGAATATTATTCAGTCATAAAATAGGAGAAAATCCTGCCAATGTGGACAACATGGATGAACCTGGAGGGCATAATGCTAAGTGAAATAAGCCAGACAGGGAAAGACCGATACTGCATGTTATCACTTGAATGTGGAATCTAAAAAAGAAAAAAAAAGGTAATTTCATAGAAACAGAGAATAGAACACTGGTTACCAGAGCTGTGGGGAGAGGGAAATGGGGAGAAGTAGGTCAGAGGGTACAAACTTTTAGTTACAAGAAGAACAAGCTCTGAGAATATAATGTAGAGCATGGTGACTATAGTTAATAATATAGTAGTGTATACTTGAAAGTTGCCGACAAAAAAAGAGTCACTATGTGAGGTGATGGATATGTTAATTATCTTGATTTTGTTAATCATTCCACAATGCATATGTATATCAAATCACTACCTTGTACACTTTAAATATATACAATTATATTTTTCAATTATTCCTCAATAAAGCTAGAAAAAAAGAAGAATTTCATTGCAGCAGGTCTCAAATTCACAAATGCTTCATTTGTCAAAGGCCTAAGACAGAAGATTTTGGTTCCATTGTCTGAATTCCTATAAATCTGTGTAATTTGATTTTAGCAAATCTTTATTGAGTTCTAACTGTGTAAACCACTATGTGCTTGGTGGTGCAAAGGACACAAAGATAAGTAACACAGTCCCTGCAGTCACGAAGCTTCCAATTTAATGTTAATTGTTGAACTACCAGAAGGAAAACGCATTGAGAGGCCATTCTCAACGGCAGGAAGGAGGGACAAAACAAGGCAGGCTTTTTGTTTGCTTTTTTGCTTTTAATCATAATATTTAATTTCAAATAACATTTAAAAGGGCATGAGATGTGTATATTTTTTAAAGCAGCGAGGGGCAAAGATGAGAAAATGTTACCCGGTTTTATGGTTTATGAAGTACTTTCATGTCCATATCTAATTTAGCCTTACCACAACTAGTAAGAAAGGTCTTATTATTCTCCTTTTTAAAGTGACATGTCTAGTGAGCAATAGATTTAGGATTCAAAACCCAGGGCCTGTATTCTTTTCATTATACCACATTGTCTTACATTAAGCCAAAGAAAACAAAAAACTCTGAAATCTGGCATAATTTATTCCACCCAGATTACTATAGACATATATATTCTCCTAGTCCTAACAAACTCAGTTCTTGTTAAACATCACTTAAAGGGTAAATTAAAATTTCACTTCAAATTGAAACTAGATTAGCCTGTACAATACTCCAGAGTGCAGAGATGGGACTTGAATTTAAATCATCTTCAGCTTGGAGGCATTCTCAATTAGTGCTTATTTTCTAGACTAATTTTAAAAATCATATATAATGAAAATGCTGTGCATGATTTGGGGAGCTTTAAAAAATAACAGATTCTTCGGCTCCATTTCTTCAAAGTCAATTGGTCTGAGTGGAGTTTAGGCTTTGGAATGTTTTAAAAGCAATCTAGGTGATTCGGATGCATAGTGAGGGCTGAGAAAGGTGGCAGAGTGGATGACTATACCTTTAACAGGACCCAAAAATGGTTTTGTCAATAAAAGGAACCCTTTCAGAATCTATCATGATTATACTGTCAACAAAATTTCATAATGGAAATCCTAATATTGGCATTTAATTTAATACAGAAGAAAGAGAAATTAAGGTTTTCAGACCATGCCTTTTACCCAGACAGCAGATGGGTTACCTGTATCACATTTCTCACTGGCGGGCCATCTGTAGACTAGTCATTGCTTTTTTCCTTCCCAGATGCTGGGATGCCACTGCTAAGGAGCACAGTCCTTCAGACTGCTACACCACATTTAATTTCATAATGAAAGAGGAATTTGGAAACTAAGCCTACTGAACCACGCTGAACAAACCCTTTGCTTACACCTAGAATCAAGGAACAATAGGATTTTGGAATTGGAAAGTATCTTTGGGAACTCCTCTCGTCCAATTCTTAACTTAACAGATGAAAAAAACTAATGCCCCGAGAGAGTGACCTACCCATGCTCACGTCGGGAGAGCCCAGGATTCCAGACTCAGTCTAGGGCTCTTTATGGATGGTTCCCATTCTGCCCAAAGCTGTGTGTTTAGCTTCTCTGACCTTAATGGGGAAAACAGATACAGGGAAAGAAATTGTTTTTCTGGAGCCCCTGGGAGCAGAACAAAAGTGAAGAGACTAGGGGGAAGGGAGAGATTTAATGATGTCCAAAACAGTACAGCTGAGTAGTTAGAACAGGGCAGGCCATTATGAGCTTATAGTTTTACTGCTGGCTCTTCTGCTGTATGATTAGCTCTCCCTTGGAGAATCACTTAATTTCCCCGAGTGCCCAAAATAATAATTCTGATAAATGGATGAAATATCAAAATAATTAGGATAAACCTGGCTGAAAGGTTCTGTGGCAAAAGTATGCATCTTTAGGAGCTTCAAGGGGGTGACACACCATGTGTTCCCACTGAAGTCTTACTATGGCTGTGCTCAGTGTCTGATTTAGGGCTAAGCAAATAACGTGGTCTGCCTGGATCTGTTTGGAGTTGGCCAATTTGGGTTAAATCTAGTAGAAAGAGGACAATAAAAAGATTTGGAGCATACATTCACCTTCTCCCAAACTACTGTTAACTCCCAATTAACTAAGTGTAGGGTAGACCCTCTGCATTTTGGATGATTTGTGGGTCCCGCGAGCCGCCCTGGCGGTTTCCCAAATGCTTTTTTCTGCTCCACAGGGATAAAGAGGGCACAGAGTGCAGTGGTCCTACAGCCACTGGCTTGGTTTTGGGGAGGAAAAGGTAGGGAGGTAGTGGAGTAAACTGAAAGCAATAGGCCTTCACTAGTCCTTACTGATGAAGTTAACCTAAGCGTTTGATTTATTGGAATACTCAGGTGAGTTGGGATTGGGAAGGTACGTACATCCTCATGTATGAATGCTGTTTCAAAAGACAGCTAAATTAGTCCTGCTCTCTGCTCCACTTCACTCCTAAGTTTTACAGTTATCTGACCTTTTGCTACCTCTCTTTTGGCAGCAAAGTTGGAGACTACACCAAGTTGTCTCAAATTCTGTTGCCCCCATACGCCCACATTCAGCCCTGTCCACTGTGGGGCCGCTGGATTCAGAGTTCAAGCCCTCTCCCAGCCCCTCCATTTGCCTAAGGAGGTGACTGTGCCCTGAGAGACATATTGTTCTGCTTTAATACTACAAATCTTTGAAGCTCTGGAGCTTCATATCAAAGCTATGTAATAGCTTTTTAAAAGATAAAATATGGCCCCTTTTCCTGCTGCCCTTGTGTTTGTGTGTGGGCGAGAGATTTAATTACAATGAATAAAACTGAATGGTGGTCTAAGACTGTTAAAATCAAAGTGAAAATCATGGCTGAATTTCATTAGCAAACATAAATACAAATAGGCACATCTTGTTTGTACCAATGCCATGTGACTTTCCCCCTTTTGATAATTTCATTCTAACTCTGATATTTCAGAGAATAAATTGAACCATATGATGTATAGCACTGTAACATGCAGGAGCTCCTCATTAAACATCTTCCTTTTTTGTATACTTCCCAATGTTATAAATATCCTGTGAAAATCACGGAGGGCAGTTTGTCAGACAGCAGAGCCTTGATTTAAGAACAGTGGAGGGAGCCCTGCCCTTTAAATAAGAGGTCTTCTCTGGCTGGCAGAATGAGAAAAAAGACATAGCATTAACTCTCATTCTTTTCCAAGTAACTGGGAGTCTATAAATCTTGAGGAACTTGTCCTTTTATGCATGTTTTTCTCTAAGTCTGTGTCATATTCTTTTTATTGACAAGTTATTTCAGCATTCTGAATATAAGAATCTCTCAATTAAAATTTAGTTATTAAAAATTACCATTTCTAATCGCCCAAGTCATCTCAATCAAATTATGAGATGTATTAATTTTGTTATTGTTAAGCAAAATAAGTGGCTGATACAAACATTTTATCTTAGAAAAAAACGTTTTTTGTGAATGTTATTTTTACCAATTTTCTATGACTAAAAGTGTACCACTTTTATGTATAAATTATTCTTTCCATGATATTGTATGCACTTAAATACATCTATGGCTAATAATAACTTAATGCCAATAATATTAAACTTTTCTTCAGCTACCTTATATTATAAACAATCAAAACATAGATGTCTAAAATTATTCTAAGCTGCAAACTCGTATGTGTAAACAGTGCCAAATCGGCAAGTGTTAGTAAATGAAATCTCCATTTCGGGGGGCTCAGGTCTAACAACAGTTAATTTTCATTTCTCTGGCTTGACCCATAGTCTTTAGAAGGCAGGGAACTTGATAATTTATTTATCTCTGTAGGTCCAGGTCATAACCCAAAGCACGGCAAATAAGTAGGCGTTCAAGAAATAATCATCCAATGAACAGATGCATTTGACTAGCAAGTAGCTCGGCTTCCTCTGGACAACAATGAGAAATGCTAACGTGTTCACCATAGAGCACGGATATTCTCAGCTCCTAAAAATTAGGCTTAGACCACACATTTATCACTTCACAAGATAACCAGCAGCAGCAATTATTAAGAAAAATAAATTAGTGCTTTAATAATTTAACCATAAGCAATGCTGCAAAGCAAATAGTTACTCTGATAGTAGTTCTCAGTTCCCACTGGGAGCATTTCTGGGCTTCTCCTCACTGTTATCTGCCAGGAGTAAAAACTTTTACATCAATAAAGCCAACTCCCTTGTTTGCCAGAAAAAGAGAATCCAAGTCATCTAAAACAACATTGTTAAGTTGTTTTATTGTGTCTAAACATTTTAAGTTCAAATATTCTGTTACTGAAAATTACAATAGTGAAGTTTACAGTAAATAGTATAAAATAATTTTTTTTTACAATCTTGGTTGTGTGGCAATGTTACTCAATTGTATTTTCAGTCTTCAACAATGATACAAGATAAAAAGAAAAAGAAAAATACTGCCTCAATGGCCTTTGCTACATCAAAAAACACAACACATGGAATAAGAACATGGACAGCAACAGCTGTTTACCAATGGTCAAGGCACCAATTTAGGATAGTAAATTCATTATAATAAAGGTTCTTAAGACTTCTTTCAAGACAATATATACTAAAAATTATGACACAGAACAAGCAGGACACAGTAGTTAATAATATCAATCACATATGGTAGCCACCTGAGAAGGTATATTTCTGTATGAACCCACTGTCATTCATTCATTCATTCATTCACTCAACAATATAGAGTGCAAGGTGAAGTGGACACAGCAGTGATCACTCCTGCCCTTCATGCTGAATAGTCTAATGGAGGAGATATATTGAATGAGAAATGACAAAAGTGATGGGAGTTAAAAAACGAGAATAGAGTATAATGAGTCCATATAAAAGGGCAGTAGGAGTGGGTGGTGGTGATCAAGAAGGCTTCTTGAAGGAAAAGACACTCAACTAAGACTGAGTTGGGGATGGGAAGGGAATGGGTAGCAGAACAAAAGAGTGTTCTAGGTAAGACCCAGAGGAGAGAAAGCTTGACTTATCTTGCTCCCAAACACCAGATAAGAGGTTATGCTTGTCACAATAAACATTAAATCTAAGACACCAACCCACACTAGCTACCACTTAACGGTGTAACAAAATTTAGCTAAGAAATGCTCATGTTATATAAGCATTCAACTAATTCTTTTGAATCACTACTTTAGGGCCTGATATAAACTCTTTATATTAAATTGGAATAATCAGAGGACTTCTGGTTTCTGGTCTGGCATGTAAGAAGCTTGGAAGTTGCCACTCTACCTTAAGAAAAATTAAAGAGCTGACCAAACTGAAAAATCAAAAGAGATCTAAAAGAGAAGTGAGGTCACAGGGCAAACCACTGCCCTCAAAATCAGAGAGACAGACAGGCGAATATAGAGAATCACAACTTACTGGAGCACAAATCTATAAGAAGAAACCCCTGCAGGAACCAGTGCTGTGGCAGGGAACTCTGAACTGTAATTGACAAATTGCTAGAAGCTCAGTATGGACAAATCTGGGAGATAAAACTCCAGGGGGACTCACTCATGGGGGATACGGAAATGGGCCCACACCTTTGTTTTACCTCTTGGAGCTCTATCAGGTTCTCACAGTGAATATCATAGAAAAATCTCCTCATGCTTCGGGGAGGGAGCGGGGAAAACACTTTGAAATACCCCAAAGCATTCTGTTCTTAACAAGGTCTGCCCTCAGGAGAAACTATTTAACCTGCTGGGTTTTATAAGAGCCTAACTGACCTAGGAAAAGGGAAATACCCAATTTCAGCCTATTATAGCCATCCTGTGCCACCTAACAGGGAGGTGGGGAACTAAGAAGCCCTTATAAAGTTCACAGTCCAGAGGCACAGGCTCACTAAAAGACTGAGACCTAATCATAATAGTATAGAATGCTTCCCTTCCCCTCACATCTTACCTCCACATTAATAAAGGTCTATTTTGGCAGTTCCTTTTACCCAGTGCATCATGTCTCGCTATCAAGAGAAAATTACAAGGCATACCAAAAGGAAAAAAACAGTTTTAAGAGACAGAGCAAGCATCAGAACCAGACCCATTTATAACAGGCATTTTTGAACTAACAGACCAAGAATTTAAAACAACTATGATTAAGATGCTAAGGGCTCTAATGGATAAAGTAGACAGCATGCAAGAACAGATGGGCAATGTAAACAAAGAGATGGAAATTCTAAGAAAAACTCAAAAAGAAATACTAGAGGTAAAAAACACTAACAGAAATGAATGCCTTTGATGGGCTTATTAGTAGACTGGATATGGCTGAAGAAAGAAACTCTGAGCTTGAGGATATCTCACTAGAAACCTCCAAAACTTAAAAGCAAAGAGTAAAAAGACTGGAAAAGACAGAACAGAAGGTCTAAGAACTGTGGGACGGCTATAAATAGTGTAACATATGCATAATGGGAATACCAGAAGCAGAAGAAAAAGAGAAAAGAAGAAATATTTAAAAAAATAATGACTGAGAATTTCCCCAAATTAATGTCAGACATCAAATCACAGATCCAGGGGGCTCAGAGAACACCAAGCAGGATAAATGCAAAAAAACACAAAACCCAAAAACCAAAAAAACCCCAACATACCTAGAGATATCATATTCAAACTAAGAAAATTAAAGATAAAACTTGAAAGATGCCAGAGGAAAAAACACCTTACAGAGGAGCAAAGATAAGAATTACATCTGACTTTTCAGAAATCATGTAAGCAAGAAAAGAGTAGAATGAAATACTTAAAATGTTGAGAGAAAAAGAATACCAACCTAGAATTCTGTACCCTGTGATATAATCCTTTGAAACTGAAGAAGAAATAAACACTTTCTCAGAAAAACAAAAATTGAGGGAATTTTTGCCAGCAGCCCTGCTTTGCAGGAATTGTTAAAAGAAGTTCTTTAGAGAGAAGGAAAATTATATATGTCAGAAACTTGGAACTACATAAAGAAAAGAAGAGTATCAGAGAAGGTAGAAGTCAAGATAAAAACTTTTATTCTTAGTTGATCTAATAGATGACAGTTTGTTCAAAATAATAGCAACAACGTATTTGATTATACACGTGCTTATGTATACTTACATACAAGTGAAATGAATGACAGCAATGATACAAGGGACAGGAGGGAGGAATTAGGATTATTTTGTTCTTACAAGGTACTCACACTATCTGTGAAGTGGCAAAGTGTTATTGGAAAGTGGACTTTCATTAGCTGTAAATGTATATTGCAAACTCTAGGGCAACCACTAAAAAAAGTAAAAAAGAGTATAACTGATATGCTAAGAAAGGAGAGAAGATGGAATCATATAAAATGCTCAATTAATATCACAAAAGGCAGAAAAAGAGTGGAGGACAATAATGAGAACACAGAACAAGGGCAACAAATAAAAAAGAGGAACAAATATAGTAGATATTAATCCAAATATAACAATAATCACTTTGATATGCCAATGGTCTAAATGCACCAATCAAAAGACAAAGACTATCAGAGTGGATCAAAAAACAAGACTCAACTATATGTTGTCTATAACAAATCCACTTTAAATATAAAGACACATACAGATTAAAAGTAAATGGGGAGAAAGACATTCCATGATTAACATTCCATGAATAACACTAATCAAAAGAAACTAGGAGTAGCTATATTAATTTCAGAAAGAGCAGACTTTGTGGCAAGAAAGCTATCAAGGATAAAGAGGGCCATTAGATAATGATCAGGGGTCAATTTTCCAAGAAGATATAACAATTCTTAACAGATATATGTTTAACAACAGAGCATCAAAATACGTGAGGCAAAAACTGACAGAACTGCAAGGAGAAATAGATGAATCCACTATTATAGTTGGAGACTTCAACACTCCTCTATCAGAAATGGACAGATCCAGCAGGCAGAAAATCAGTAAGGACATAGTGGAACTCAACAACATCATAAATCAACTGGACATAATGGACGTCTATGGACTACTTCATTGAACAACAGCGGATTACACAGTCTTCTCAAGGTCATATGGAACATTCACCAAGATAGACCATATTTGGGACCATAAAACACACTCTAACAAATTTAAAAGAAAAGAAATCATACAATGTCTGTTTTCAGACCACAATGGAATTAAACTAGAAATCAATAATGGAAAGATAGCTGAAAAATTCCAAAATACTTATAAATTAAACAACATATTTCTAAATAACACATGGGTCAAAGAAGAAATCTCAAGAGAAATTAAAAAATATTTTGAACTAAGTAAAAATGAAAAATAATTTATAAAAATTTGTGGGATGCAGCAAAAGCAATGTTTAGAGGGAAATTTATAGCATTAAATGCATGTATTAGAAAATAAGAAAGATCTAAAGTCATTCATCTAAGCTTCCACAGCAGGAAACTAGAAAAAAAGTGCTAATTAAATCCAAAGTAAGGAGAAGATATTTGCAAACCATACTTCTGATAAGGGCTTAATCTCCAAAATATATAAAGAACTCATGCATCTCAACAACAAAAAACCTACCAACCCAATTAAAAAATGGGCAAAAGACCTGAACAGACATTTCTCCAAAGAAGATGTACAGATGGCCAACAGACACATGAAAAGATGTTCAAAATCACTAACTATCAGGGAAATGCACATCAAAACTACAATGAGATATCACCTCACGCCCGTCAGAATGGCTATAATTAACAAGACAGGAAACAACATGTGTTGGAGAGGATGTGGAGAGAAGGGAACTCTCATACACTGCTGGTGGGAGTGCAAACTGGTCCAGCCACTATGGAAAACTGTATGGAGATTCCTCAAAAAATCAAGGATAGAACTACCATATGATCCAGCTATTCCACTGTTGGGTATTTATCCAAAGAACTTGAAAACACCAATTTGTAAAGGTACACGCACCCGTGTGTTCATTGCAGCGTTATTCACAATAGCCAAGACTTGGAAGCAACCTAAGTGCCCATCAAGGGACGAATGGATAAAGAAGATGTGGTATATATACACAATGGAATACTACTCAGCCATAAGAAACGATGAAATCCAGCCACTTGTGACAACATGGAGGACATTGAGGGTATAATGCAAAATGAAATAAGTCAGAGGGAGAAGGTCAAATACCGTATGATTTCCTTCATTAAGTAGTAGATAATAACAACAATAAACAAACACATAGGGACAGAGATTGGATTGGTGGTTACCAGAGGAGAAGGGGGGAGGGAGGAGGGTGAAAGGGATAATTTGGTACATGTGTGTGGTGATGGGTTGTAATTAGTATTTTGGTGGTGAACATGATGTAATCTATGCAGAAATAGAAGTATAATGATGTACACCTGAAATTTTTACAATGTTATAAACCAATGCTACTGCAATAAACAAAAAATTAAAAATAAATAAATAAATAAATAAAAATAAAATAAAATAAAAACAACAAAGTAAGCAGAAGAATAGAAATAATAAAAATTAGAGCAGAAATCAATGAAATTGAAAACAGGAAACCAATAGGGAAAAAAAATCAGCAAAACCAAAAGCTAGTTCTTTGAAAAGATCAATAAAATTGATAAGCCTCTAGCCAGGTTAAGAAAAAAAGAAAGAGGACTCAAATTACTAATATCAGAAATGAAAGAGGAGACATCACTACAGATCCTATGGACACTAAAAGGATAATAAAGAAATATGATGAAAAACTTAAGCTCAAAAACTTGACGTGAAATTCTCATAAAACTAAACATACTTTTACCACACAATCCAGCAATTGCACTACTTGGTATTTACCCAAAGGAGTTGAAAACTTATTTCCACACAAAATCTGCACATGGATATTTATAGCAGCTTTATACCTACTTGCCAAAACTTTGACCAACCAAGATGTCCTTCAGTAGGTGAAGGGATAAATAAACTGTGGTACATTCAAACAATGAATTATTATTCAATGCTAAAAAGAAATGAGATATTAACCCATGAAAAGACATAGAAGAAACTTAAATGCATATTACTGAGTGAAATAAGGCAATCTGAAAAGGCTACACACTATATGATTCCAAGTGAATAACATTCTAGAAAAGGAAAAACCATAGAGACAGTAAAAGATCAGTGGTTGCCAGGTGATAGGGGTGAAGAAGGGATGAATAAGCAGAACACAGAGGATTTTCAGGGCAGTGAAACTACTCTGTATGATAGTGGTGGATACATATCATTATACATTTGTCCAAACCACTAGAATATTCAACACCGAGTGAACCCTAAGGTAAATTATGGACTTTGGGTGGCAATGATGTGTCATTGCAGCTTCATCAAATATAACAAATGCTCCATTCTGGTGGGGGATGTGGATAATGCAGGAGGCTATGCATGTGTGGGGCAAGGGGTACTTAGAAAAAAGATCTGTACCTTCTGCTCAACTTTTCTGTGAACCTAAAATTGTTCTAAAAAAAAGTATTAAGGCCTGGCCCCGTGGCCGAGTGGTTCAAGTTCTGTGAGCTCTGCTTTGGTGGCCCGGGTTTGTGGGTTTGGATCCTGGGCGCAGACCTACTCCACTCACCAGTCATGCTAAGGCGGTGTCCTACATACAAAATAGAGGAAGACTGGCACAGATGTTAGCTCAGGGCTAATCTTCCTCAAGCAAAAAAAAAAAAAAAAAAAAAGAGGAGGATTGGGAATGGATGTTAGCTCAGGGCAAATCTTCCTCAGCAAAAAAAAAGTATTAAAAAAATTGGAATACTCCCTCTTGGTATTTATTCAAAATTGAACTGTTGTGTACTGACAATGACAGGCATGCCTCCTCCATGCCTTTGTGTCTCTTTCCCTAATTAGGTGTTCTTGAGGCACTATGAACATATCTTTTGCCTTGTACATATTATATACCTACATTTCCATAACAGAGTTGTGTTAATCAGATTTGCCACAGACATTTACAATCTGCCTTAGCCATTTTGAAAATTTACCTCCAAAATATCATAAATAACCAGTGCGTTCTCCAGTGTGAAACATTAATTTGAATAGAGCTATCATATTAAATGACTAAATCTCCTGGGGTAAGGAACCATCCCAACTCAGATGTATTATTTATATAGCAATGTCAGTGCTCATTGTATTGGGTATGATTTTAGTTTACCCTAAATGGAGGGCTATTTGGGTCACAGTCTCTAGGATACTGCACTGGCCCAGATTACCACTATCATACCATTGTTCAAGTCTACTGTTTACTGGTCATATTGTCTTGCAAAAACTGTGAGAAGATTTAGGTTTAGCACATTAAAAAGAAATGTTCTTAATTTCACTTTAACAAAAGTTATTACTATTAAAAACACTTTCTTTTAACATCTTGTTTTATTAGTCACTATCCAAATTTTAAAAATAGATTTTTAGAAGGCCTATGTCAGCACCAATTCTAGACTAAAGAATTAAGAAGTCAGTTGAGATTCTCATTCCAAACTTGTTGGCAAAAGTTGAGATCAGAGTCATCCTTATGAAAGAATGTGGCTGTTATATTTGAATAACTCTTACCATGATTTCTTGAGAAAGGGCTGAATGAATTCTACCTTTATGTATTCTATTCATGTAGCACTCAAATGAAATATAAGCAGGCATTCTATAAAGTATAGCCTCAGGATGTATAATCTCTACACTGAAATTAATTCAATGAATCATTTCAACTAGGTTTTAGGAGAGGGGAGGGAAAGCTATTTTGCAAATGAACCTTTCCCTGCCTGTCTAGTCCATGTGGTGGTGGCAGCAATTGAGTAGGCTGGTCCCCTCACTCTCAGGGTCCACTGGCCCCCTGTACAGGCAGCCAGCCTCTAGTTCACCACAGCCATGGGAGGTGAGAGGAGTTAAGCTAATGCATGAGTAGTTGCCAGGAGAAAAGATGGGAAGAAAAAAGCTAGAGAAATATAGTATTTCAATCAAAGTCTGAAATTTGTAGAAGTGGTTTTGGTCTCCATATAGCAAAAATATTTATCCAAGAAACTCCTACTCGGGTGTGAACATCCTACTTCTAGTGGGATTTTGTTTGGCAAAGGGCTGTGAAAGAGTGGAAGCTAATACAGAACATGTCTATACACAAATTTATTTAGTTAGTACAGATTGACACATTCACTAGAGGATTTCAGCAATTACATGTGTAAAACTATTTCCTGCAGTGGTTTCCTTTTGTGATTTTCCTAATTTATTCACCGTAGGCCATTTTCATGCATTGACTGTTGTAAGCCATTTAGCCACCCAGGCTGAAATGAACATATGGAGACTCTATGACTTCTTCCCAATTCTTCATGTAAACATAACTATATAGTGATATTAAAGAGTCCAACTTTTAAAGATTTTATTTATTTATTTTTTCCCCCCATATTTATTTATTTTTTTCCCCCCAGTAGATAGCTGTATGTCATAGCTGCACATCCTTCTAGTTGCTGTATGTGGGACGCAGCCTCAGCATGGCCGGAGAAACGGTGCATCGGTGCGCGCCCGGGATCCAAACCCGGGCCGCCAGCAGCAGAGCGTGCGCACTTAACCGCCAAGCCACGGGGCCGGCCCAAAGAGTCCAACTTTTAATGAAAGAAAGTCAAGTAAGGTTGTAATACCTTAAAACATGATGTTACAATCTAACTTTGGAGAAGAGAGATTTGGGAGTTTTGGCTACGATAACATACATTAAAGTATTCAGTAAAATGCAAAGCCCTGTATAAGTAGAGGTGTTTCTACCCGTATTCAATATGTATTTTTAATCCAGTTATAATTATAACAACATATAACCAAATAATATGCTTGGAGAATTTTAACTTTTAACAAATGTATGTTCACTGAAAGGCATATTCTCGACTCTGAGGGCACTTTGATTATAATTCTCTAATAAGATATATTTCTATTTGTAAATGTTAATATAATTCATTATATTAATTAATAACTTCTACCTTTTAAACTCTACTTTAGCCATTATTATAGCTCCCATAATGCCTTACATTTAGATGCTCAATAAACATTTGGTAAATGAGTAAAGACTATTCAAGTTTGGATAGTCCTCATGTAAAAAACAAAAACAATATATATGAACACATATTTGCAAAGTAATTTATTTCAAATTGAGAATTTTTATTTCTCAAACATATATTAATTATTTTCAAATATATGTGTAATTAATAAAACAAAATGCAGAGTAGCTTTTCTTAAATAAAGGATGGTCCAACTGCTATCACGGGGGAAGGGGTAGGTATTCATAAAGTGAAATAAAGTCCTCTTACTCACAATAGTTGGGAATCATTGGCCTTGCCCTAGAGCATGGGTGAGCCATCCAGGTAGGCTGTGGCAGGGAATGGTAGGGTCCTGGCATTCAAGGGCAGAGGGAAGTTGAGGGAGCTGGTGCCTTGACTAGGCTGAGTGACAAGCTTCTAAAATCTCCAATCTGGAGTCTGAGATCACTAGGCCACCTGACAGTTCTCCGCTAGGTGCAGAAAGGTAAGATATGAAGATATCAAAGACCAACCTCTACTCTAAATGAGAAGGTGGAGGGAAGGTATTTCATTACTTCAGGGTTCTAGAGTTAGGTTGTAATTACAGTTTTCAAAAATGTTGATAATATTTATTAATAATGGAGATGTAATGATGGTAAATTTGTTTACCTCTTACTTTAATGTGCCATGTTGAATTTCTTTTCTTTTCTTTCCTTTTTTCTTTTTGGTCATTTGTTTCACCATAATAACATTGGCAAGGTCATTTCTACGGATCTTATGCTGGGGCAAATTTTATTTACAAAATTTATTTATTATACCATTCTGATAAAATGGTAATTGGATGAGGTCATTTGTAAATTGTGTCCTCCAAAAAGATAAGTTGAAGTCCTAACTCCCAGCAGCAGTGACTGTGACCTTACTTGAAAATGGGGTCTTTATAGATGTAATCAGGTTAAGACGAAGTCATTAAGGTGGGCCTTAATCCAATATGATTGGTGTCCTTTTAAGAAGAGATACAGACACACAGGGAGAATGCCATGTAAAGACAGAAGCACAGATTGGAATGATGCATTTACAAACCAAAGAACACCAAGGCTTACTGGTCATCGCCAAAAGCTAGGAGAGGCATGGAAGAGATTCTCCCTCAGAGCCCTCAGAAGGAACCAGCCCTGCTGACAACTTGATTTTGGACTTTTAGCCTCTAGAACTGTGAGATAATAAATTTCTATTGTTTAAAGCCACCCAGTTTGTGATACTTTGTTACAGCAGTCTTAGAAAACTAATACAGATGGTAATCGACCCACTTTTACTATTTTCTTGTATAGATTTGCATGGTATGGAAGAAGCATGGCTTAGTCTACTCGTGGGATTTAACCAGATATAGTCATGTGTTGCTTAACAATGTGGATACATTGTGAGAAACATGTCCTTAGGCGATTTAATTGTTGTCTGATCATCACAGAGAGTACTTACACAAACCTAGATGGTATATAGACTACTACACACCCTAGGCTATATGGTATAGCCTATTGCTCCTAGGCTACAAACCTAGGACAAGGTTTGTACTGTACAAACAGTACAGCATGTTGCTTAACTGAATACTGTAGGCAACTATAACACAATGGTTAAGTATCTGTGTATCTAAACATAGAAAAGGTACAGTAAACATATGGTATAAAAGATAAAAAATGGTACACCTGTATAGGGCACTTAACATGAATGGAGCTCGCAGGACTGGAAGTTGCTTTGGGTGAGTCAGTGAGTGAGTGGTGAGTGAATGTGAAGGCCTAGGCCATTACTGTATGCTACTGTAGACTTCATAAACACTGTACACTTAAGTTACACTAAATTTATAAAAAATACTTTTTTCTTCTATAATAAATTAACCTTAGCTTACTCTAACTTTTTTACTTTATAAACTTTTTAATTTTAAATTTTTTTTGACTCTTTTGTGATAACACTTAGCTTAAAACACAAACACATTGTACAGCTGTACAAAAATACTTTCATTCTTTATATAATAGAATTTTTTTTCTATTTTTAAATTAAAATTTTTTTTTTTACTTTTTAAAACTTTTGTTAAAAACTAAGACATGAACACACACATTAGTCTAGACCTACACAGGGTCAGGATCATCAATATCACTGTCTTCTACCTCCACATCTCATCCCACTGGAAGGTCTTCAGGGGCAACAACACACATGGAGCTGTCATCTCCTATGATAACAATGTCTTCTTCTTCCGGAATACCTCCTGAAGGACCTGCCTGAGGCTGTTCTTGAGGAGGTGTCACTCTCTTCAGAAATATGTCCATGGTAGTTTGCTTGGTTTGTTTCTTTTTTTCATCATAGATTTGCTTGTAAGCAGATAATGCACCGTGAACTTCCCTCTCTATTAATGAAAATCTTTTGGTGTTATGGTCCATGTTTGCAAACTTTTTGAGGAGTTTGCTGAAGTTTACAACAGCTTCTGCTAAACCCTTCACTGTGAATTTTCTTGGGGGTTCTTCTTCTCCTCCTCCTATAGATTCCTTTTCTCTTTCTTCCTGTTCAGCTATGCATTCCTCTTCCAAGAACACCAACTCCCCAGTAGTCAATTCCTCAAGAACCACCTCTAGGAGCTCCTCAATGTCATCCTCATTCACACCCAGGTTAAAGTTGTTTGCCATCTCAACCACAGCCCTGTTGATTCTTGCCACCTCCTCATCTTTGCAAATCCTTTGAAGTCATGGACGAACCTCTAGAATGTGTTCTTCCAAATGCCATTCATATACTCCTTGGTGACATCACCCCAAGCCCAAGCAAGATTCTTGACGCAGTCATAGATGTTGTAATCCTTCTAGAATTGCATCAGTGTCTTTCTCAGTTGCAGCAATAGCCTGGGCAAAGGTCCTCCTCAGGCAGTAGGCCTTAAAAGCTGCTATAACTCCTTCATCTGTTATGTTAGTTGGATCAAAAAAGTGGTGTTTGGGGGCCGGCCCGGTGGCACAAGCAGTTAAGTGCGCGCGCTTCGCTGCGGCGGCCCGGGGTTCACCGGTTTGGATCCCGGGCGCGCACCGACGCTGCTTGGCAAGCCATGCTGTGGTGGCCTCCCATATAAAGTGGAGGAAGATGGGCATGGGTGTTAGCCCAGGGCCAGTCTTCATCGGCAACAAAAGAGGAGGATTGGCATCAGATGTTAGCTCAGGGCTGATATCCTCACACACACACACACACACACAAAAAAAAGTGGTGTTTGGAGGGAAAACACCGCTTTGATATTGGAAAGGATATTACCGAAAAACGGAGGATGACCAGGAGCATTGTCAACAATAAGCAAAATCCTGAAATGTATGTTATTCTCCAAACAGAACTTCTCCATTTCGCTGGTACAGCAATTCAGGAGGGCATCTTGGGAGAGGAGCTGGGTCATCCATGACTTCTTACTGCTCCTGTAGTACACTGGCAGTGTGTGCTTACTGATATGCTTGAAAGCCCTGGGTTCTCACTGTGCCAGATCACAAAGGGTTTCAATTTCTAGCTTGCAACATTGCCCCCAGGCAAGACTGTTACCCTGTCCTTAAAAGCCTTGAAACCTGGCACTGACTTGGCCTTCTTCTGGATGAAAGTCCTTTCAGGCACCCATTTTCAGAATAGGGAGGTCTCATCCATATTGAGTATTTGCTCTGGCAAGCAATTTTCCTCCACAATCAGCTTACCCAGAGGTTTCAAAAGTTCTTCAGCTGCCTTCACATCAGCACTTGCAGACTCACCACTTGCTTTTGCAATATGTAATGACTAATGATTCCTGAATTGTTTAAACTACCCAGAGCAAAGTGAACATCGTAGTTAGGTCCAGCCTTTTCTTTTGACATTGCAAACAAACTTTTGGCTTTGGCTGTGACTGTCATGGTGCT
Source organism: Diceros bicornis minor (assembly GCF_020826845.1). Taxonomy (NCBI): domain Eukaryota; kingdom Metazoa; phylum Chordata; class Mammalia; order Perissodactyla; family Rhinocerotidae; genus Diceros; species Diceros bicornis. The sequence continues at coordinate 21,109,984 of NC_080753.1, read as the reverse complement.
GAGAGGGATACACTTGTGTGTCTGGTCTTGAATCCAGGTCACTAGAAGGTTCTCTATGTCTGATATAGGCCCTTCTCGAATTTTTGTCAGTCTTGTTGCCTTTAATGAAGCAGATCCTTTAACAGCTTCCGTCACTTTGTTATGGTTCTTGAAGATTGTAGCTATGGTGGAATGGGACATGCCTGACTGGTGAGCAATAACCATCACTGAATTTTCATCTTTGTGGTCCTTAATCACTTTTAAATTCATATCAGGTCAATCACTCAAGATGGTGGATTTTGTATGCATAGGGCGTATGATAAACAAAATAACACGAGATTAAATCAAGCACAAGATAAAATGATGCAACCAAGAGACACGGTAAACATGAGATATATGAGGCTGCTGCTGGCCTAACACAGCATCCTATATTACAGTAAACTTTTTTTTTAAAATAAGTAGAAAGAGTACACTCTAAAATAACCATAAAAAGTAAAGTAAATACATAAACCAGTAATGTAGTTTATTATCAGTATCAAGTATTATGTACCGTATATAATTGTATGGGCTATAATTTTATACGACTGGCAGTGCAGTAGATTTGTTTACAGCAGCATCACCACAAACACGTAAGTAATGTATTGTGCTGTGACATTACGATGGCTACGACATCACTAGGTAGTAGGAATTTTTCAGTTCCATTATAATCTTACGGGACCACTGTCGTATATGCGGTCCGTTGTTGACCGAAATGTCGTTACGCAGGGCATGACTTGCAGTCTGGAAACTAAGGTCACTGTGGAAGCCCTCAAAAACCTAAATCAGTCAAGAAAGTAGAAACAGCTGCTTTTGCAATGGTACGATCACTAATTTTCTAGGCTGAGAGGGTCAAATGAGATCAGTTCTGCTTCCACCCGGCCAGGAAATTTTCTCTTGCTGCCTGTTACGGCAAGTACAGGGTGCCACAGCCACTTGCAACAAAGACAGGCCCTAAAGTATACTTGTAAGTAAGCCTTTCCTAAATAATAAATCTAGAAAGGAAAAAACTTACAGTGATATTCTCAAGACCGTGGCATTTTCATTTCAAACACCGTGTGAAAGTACAAGAAAAGAGAACATGAAGTATTAGCCTTTAAATGAAGAAGTCTGAGATATTTTAAAAGCTAAGTTCTTGATAATGGCCATCAAACCACAGTCTTTTTGCTTTAAGGCTAACCTAAGTAACTAAGATCAAGTTACTTTATTTTTGGCCTAGTAAACCCTAGGATCAGTAATCCCCATCTTTATAATGTATAAGGGAATATTAAAAATATATATTATGGTGCACAGAATTTGTGTATGAGGAAATATAAAAAACAATTAAAAACACTTGCAGGAGAGTTTTACTTCTGGTAGCAACTGACTTGAGAAAATAAGTAATGATCAAAATCCTTCAATGATTTGTCTAAATGACTTTTATGAATCACAACAGTATCTACATACAGTTGAAAACATATCAAGACGTATCAGTTATCCTCTTTATAGACAAGGCTTAACGTGCCTTTGTGTCTGGGGATGTCCTATTCTAACTACAAAGCTCTTGGGGAACTCAGGTCCACAGGTTTAAAAATGGCCCCCTGGCTTTCATTTGTGTATTCATTTATTCACAAGTATATATTGAGTGCTTATGATGTGCCATGCACTGTTTCAGGTGCTAGGGATGCATCATGAATACATTAAATCTCACTTTCTAGTGGGGTAAGAGAGTCAATAAAGAAACACACAATATGACAGTGGTGATACGTGCTATGAAAACAAGGCAGGGTGAGGGGACAGAGAGAGATGGGGGGAGTGTTGCCTCTCTGATAAGGAGACATTCAGAGGCCGGGATGAAGGCAGGGAGCCCTGGAGACAGCGAAGTGCACATGGACTATGAATGGTAGCAGCGGAGGGTGGGGGCACAACTGAAATCACACTGAAAAGGAGAACCCTGGCAAGATAATGATAACACTGAGAACATCCTATCTTCTTCCAATATTTCTTGTGTATATCCTGTGTGAAAGGCACACAGTGGGCTCTGAGGAGCCAGTGCAACAGTCATGGTTCTTGTTACTAGGAGTCTTGCTTTGGGTTAGGGGGTGGGGAAAGGGAGAAAGTTATTCAGACGTATATGTGTATGCATATGTGTATGCACACACACGCACACTCATGCACACACAAAGCTATCAAAGACAACCTTTCCAAGAATAATGGTCACAGCCCTGCTCAGTCCTATGTGAGTGACAGAGCCACAGTTTCAAATCAAAAAAGGAAAATTAACTGAATTTCAGAGGTCTCACACTCGTCTACATGCCAAGAGGAAACAGGCACTGACGTCATCACCACTGTAAAGTCATCTGGGAGGAAGAGACGGTGTGTATTTGGGGCACTTATTTGCAATCCTGACTTAGATATAGCAACATACAAATAGTACTTTTATGAGGATCTCAAAGTACATCACACATTATGCGTGACCTGCTACTTCTTTAATGTTGAGGTCTTATAGAGAGCTCATTTATTACCCGTAGCAACTAATACGAACTCTCTCAACAAGAGACACTGCGGGTTTTAGTAACTGCTGAGAATGCTAGGCCATGGGTGGTTAAAGTCTTATCTAAAGTAGCTTAAGCTTAGAAATAAATGTGAAAGTTCTGCTGCTTCTATAAAAACAGGTAACTGGTATCAGTTTAATAACAAACCTGTCAGGACATGAGATCACGAGTCTGGTCGGTGCTGCGCAATTGCCTTGGGAATATTTCAATATAAGGAAATGAATGGGAAGAGAGTGAGAGAGATATTACCAGCCATAAACCACTCAAAGGCTATTCATGCCTTCACATATCTAATTAAATATATATATATATGCACAACAAATACTTAGATGATATATAAAGATAAGAAAAATTATTTCTTTTAATGCCAGTGATGTAAGGGGGGTTTGATGGTCTGTGCTTTGACAACAGGGGAATATGATCACTGTGTGGTGACAGACAGGCCTGGACAGTGACAGACAGGCCCGTTTATCCAGTCTCCTGTAAGACAGGAGGAGACCATTTATCACAATACCATACAGCAGCAGCACAAGGTTATGGCAGTGACTATGAACAAATGCCCACGTCAATATGAATCATACCAAATGCTCAATGATGTCACTTGCTTTTGGTGGCAACAAAGAAACACTGCTCAATGAAAAAGACTCAAGTCCACTGACTTTTGAAAAGGAATGTTATGTGGAAGGGAATTGTTACCTGTGGACATTGTGGCCACCTAGATGACAAGGTGGATTAGATAAGAAAGTATTCAATATTACTAGAAATTTTAGAAATAGTAAAAAACAAAAGTCTAATTTCAGGATAGACACACTTTGGTGTGATAACCAAAGATCTTCTTCGTGGCAGAAATTATTATAAGTTGTATTATTATATTAGCACCCTAATGATATACATGAAAAAGCATTAGAAATTCCAAAATGAGGCATATACACATACACAGAAAAAGACTAAAAACAATGGTACGCCTCAATCTGATAAAGGACCTCTATAACAAACCCACAGCTACTATTAATCTTAATTGTGAAAGTCTAAACACTTTCCCCATAAGATCAGAAATAAAGCAAGATGTCCCACTGTCACCGTTCCTATTTACCATCAATACCAGTGAAATAAGTCAAGAAAACAGAAATAAAAGGCATACAGATTGGAACAACTGAAATAAAGCTGCCTCTATTCACAGACAATACAATTGTCTACATAGAAAACAAAGAATCTACAAAATAGTACAACTACTGAGTTTAGCAAAGTGGCAGAATATGAGGTCAACATAAAAATCAATTTTATTTACATAGGATGAACAAGTAGAAACTAAAATTAAGAAATTACAAAAGCATGAAAAAACATGATCTTCCTAGGGAAAATTTTATCAGAATACATGTAAGACCAGTACAATAAAAACTACCAAATGTTGATGAGAAAAACTTAAGAAGATCTAAATAAATGAAGAGATATACTGTGTTCATAGATCAGAAGACAATATTGTTAAGATATTCTCCACAAACTTATCTATAGATTCAATGCACTTCCTTTCTAATCGCACCAGGCTTTTCTATGGAAAGTGACAAACTGATTCTAAATGAAAATGCAAAGGACCTTGAACAGCCAAAAAACTTTAAAAATGAATAAGTTGGAGGATGTACACTACCTGATTTCAAAACTTAGTATAAAGCTAAAGTAATCAAGTCAGTGTGGTAATGGCATTGATAAAGATGTAGATCAACGGAACGGATGCGAGAGCCCCAAAATGAACCCACATGGATGTGGTGCATTCATTTTCAGTAAAGGTGCCAAGATAATTCAATGGGTGAAAGGACAGTCTTTTCAACAGACAAAGCTGAAACAATTGGACATTCCCTATGCAAAAATAGAAACAAAAACAAAGAAACTTGATCCTTACCTCACACCGTATACAAACATTAACTAGAAATGAATCACAGACCCAAACATTAGAAACCAACTTCTAGAAGAACAAAGAGGAGACAACTTTTGTGACCTTATAATAAACAACACTAACATACTTACACAGAAAGAAAAAACTTGACAAACTGGACTTCTTCAAAATTACTCAAGAGAAATGAAAATATGACCACATAAAGATTTACATGTGAATCTTTACATAAACTTTATTCATAACTGCCTCAAATTGGAAATGACCCAAAATGTGTATTAACATAGATAAAGAATGAACTATTGATACATGCAACAACATGGATGAATTTCAAATGCAGTATGCTAAATGAAAGAAGTCAGACTCAAAGAGGCACATTTGTATGATTCCATTTATACGACATTCTAAAGAAAAGGCAAAACTATACGGTCAGAAAACAGATCAGCGGTTAACAGAGCTTGGGAGGGGGAAGAAGAATGATTACAAAGGAGCATGAGGACTTTTTTTTGCAGCAATGGAAATGCTCTATATCTTAACTGTGATGGTGTTTATATGACTATATATTTGTCAAGACACATCAAACCATATACTTTAAAAAAGTGAATTTTATTGTATATAAATTATACTTCAGTAAAACAAAACAAAAACACAAATATGCTTTTCTGGGAATGGTCAGGATTTGTACATCATAGGCAGGAAGAATATTTGGACTTGAACAGTGCTAGGAAGTGGAAAACAACACTTAGTAAGTTTCCAAGTTGTTGGTTTTCTACATGCAGCATACTATGTTTTCATTAGAAAGGTCTAGTTGAATAGAAAAATTATATGGCTAGAATTATTTTGTTAAAACCAAGGTAAAAAGTGTATATATTTCTAAAATCAATTCAATTTGGCAAACATTTATTGAATGCCTTCTATGTACCCAGCTCTGGGCTAGGCACCAGGTGGGAAGAAAACAGATACCTGAGGCATAAAACAGCATTTCCAGGGACTCACAATGTAGTAGATCTAAGCCATTCATTCATACGCTATCACTGGAAGTGATCAGCTATCAGTAAGAAGCTTTGAAATGGTATTTCTCTGCGGAGAGCCTGAAATCTAATTCAGGAAAACTGTCTTTTGATAAGGGTGTATGAAGTAGCAGGCTTTGAAAACGGTTTTGGGAACATCTCTGACCCTTAGTGCTTTTCATCACTTTGCTTTCCAACTTTGCTCCCTTTCTGCACTGTAACTTTAGATTTGACAATCATGAACTTTTCCTTAACTTAATGTAAAAGGCTAGTTAAGGATACAAGGAGTTGAGTTCACTGATCTCTGATACTTCTAAATATCCCAACACGCTAACCACAGAGAGTGACAAGAGGCTCAGGAGTAGCAGAGACACCAGACAGCCTTGGGAAGGAACTTCAGAGCCCTTCAATAAACCATGTGGAGCAGACAACAAAAGAAACAAAGAGAGCTTTTAGAAGGGAAAAAGTGGGGAAAGGAGGTAAGACGGAGAGAGACGTGTATATTGCAGGGAAACTGAGAAGGGTCTTTGGAGAGAACATGGGAGGCCTGACCTTTCTGAACATTTTTGTCTTTTCCCAATTGAAAATATTTTTTGAAGAGTAAAGAATAACTTTCCACACCAGGAATGGAGTTTTTAGCATTACGGTTTCTTTGACTTTCTTGGTTTTTTCTGTGTTTAAAAACAGAACTTGAAAACACATAAATGTGACTTTTTCTTGGTAACTGACATTAGGATCAGATTGAACCCTTGGGCATAAATCAGGACAATGCTCTGGGAATTGGACCCTGAGCACCACAATGAAAGGCTAATACTTTGTTTCTTGCATTTTATTTTGGGACTGTGCTAACTACTATATACTTTTCCAATTGCTGATACAGTTATTTTGCTAAACATAAAATGCCACTGTCTTTCTTGTGGAAAGACTTTTTTTTTTTTTTTGGCATTTCTGTAAATGACCTGAGACTACAAGTCTGGTCACAATCAACGTGTCTGCACATTAAAAAGGAACCAACCATGATTAGTTATAACAACTCAGATTAGCCATTACATAAATATTTACTACAGGGAACAAGAATTGTGAAAATAACACTTAATACTCATGTTTACGTATACCTATTGCCACTTGACTCACTCCATAGCTATCATATTACCGGCTGGAAACTCATTTTCCAACAGAAACTTTAACAATTATGGGAAGATCTGTGTAACTCCCTCCATCTTTTCTTCTACTCTTACTTTTCACTTGGCGAGATGTCAGCCTAAACTACCATAAGACTGTTGTGGGAGGCCTATGGGTCCCACTAATTTTCTCTACATTCATTAGACACATATATTCTTCTACTATTGACAATTATCTCTTTTTGTCCACAAATTCTATCTTTATAACTAGATTTTGGAGGTCTTTTTTTGATCTCTCTAGTACAGTGATTTTTCTCAACACTGGCTGACTATACATTAGAACCACCTGGGAATCTTAAAATATCCTGAGGCCCGGATGGCACCCCCAGTCTGGCACCCCCAGACCAATTAATTACTGGAAGTGGAGCCCAGGCATCAATTCCAATGTCCAGTCAGGGAGGAGAACCACTGATAAAGAAAAAAAAAATAATCAAACCCTATTTGTCTTTTAGGTTCTTTCTGTGTTTAATTCCCTGCTGTCTTCATCCCTTGTGTTATATTCTGTGTACATTTATCGTGTGGATCTCTGCAACTGGCCTTTTCTAATCAGGATTTTCCTATCCACCAGCTTTAAGCAAATCTTTTCTATTAGAGACTGATGGTATTAAGAAGTCCGAACTGCTTGCTCTTGAGACACTTTCCTTGCTTTAGCCCCATCATTTAGTTTCAGCTGGCATCAACAACACATGTTACGTGCATGTTTGCACAGTGGTTTACTGTTGACACGGTACTTCTATAAGCATTATCTCATGTGAACCTCACCATAATGCTGGAAAGCAGGTGGGATTACTATGCTCATTTTAAATGAGAAAACTGTGGCGCAAAGAGGGTAAATGACTCGTCTAAATCTCAGAGTGCAGTGACAGAGGCAGGACTAGAAGCCAGGACATCTAACACCCAACCCAGCACACTTTCCACTATTGCATTCCACCTGACCTTCCTTTGAAGGAGAACAGAAGTGATGAAAGATGACTTTCTTGTTCCTTTGTGACTAATTCCAACTCAAATGTGATATTAGAGGCTGAGTTATAGCTGAAGCATTGGGTACCATAGATAGAATTACTTTAATGTAATTTACTGAAATGCCTGGAATACAGTATGTGGTCACCAAATATTTGTTGAGTGAATAAATGTACAAAATCCTACTATTTGTGGCAACATATATGATCCTTCTTTAGAGGACAACTGTAGGGATAAGAACTCCCAATGAATTTCAACTTTTATCCTGGTTTGATCTGCCTATAATCGTGAGGACCTGGAGAAAGGGTCAGAAAAAGCAGTTCAGCATTCAGGCTGAATTAGTCTTGGAGGAAGACAGAGTCAGACTGATGGACAATAAGACACACAAACATGGTCCTCTGTTCTTCCTGTCTGTAAGAGTAATCTCAGGATGTAACTAAATAAGTGCAGGAGAAAATATTAACTGACAACAGCTTATAAGACCTACACATTAAATGAAAATCACTGTGCAGGAAGAATAAAGAATAGGTGTTCCAGTAGATCAACCAGATGTATGACCTCAAGTACAACTACAGAGGCTGCATATGTATACATTTATAAAAGCTAACTCATAGTGTTGGCAATGTAGTTAGCTGGGGAGAAGACAATTATTATGCATTTGTAATAATGCTCCCAACACACCTGGCCTGAGGACCACCACTGGCTGACATTCAGAGCAATGCATAGACACCACTTCCTCTTTAGACATTTAAGTCTGAGAAGTTGCAAAGTGGATCTGAGGCCAAGAATTGGTCAGAGATGATGACCAAAATCTGAGAAACAAAATGCTAGTTAATGGTAGGAGAAATTCCAAGAAACAGAATCAACAATTTTCAAAAATTACCAAAGTAAGAATGTATTAATGTTTAGATTAGATTTTTTAAAAATGAAAAAGATTTAAAGAGGCCTAAGGGACAATCTCATCATTGAAAAATAAAAATTTAAATAAACGGAAAATTGTTTGACTCATAGTCTCCCCACTTTTCTGCTCTTTTTTTCTTGCTTCTTTTCAGTTTCCTTCGTCTCTCAGAGAGTCCCTGGTGAGGCTTTGAAGGGACACAGACTTTTTGACATATATTAGGCAGGTCAAATCCAGATGTATGTTTTTTGAATTAAGATGGCTTATTTTAAGCAATAAGAAGCTGCCACAGAATAGCCAAAATTACAGATATTAGGGATGGAAAAGACCTATTAGATCATCAAGTCTGTCCCTCAGGGCCAGCGCCGGAGAAGCAATCGAAATAAAATGATCCACTCGCTCCAACTGTTCTCTGTGGTTAGCAAGACAAAAACACTCTCAGATAGAAATGACTCTTGGTAATTTATGACTGAAATGCTGAACTCTCTTTTCTCAATTATTTTGCTCTGTCAGTCAGTCTGGGGAAGCTGGGTTTGTTTTGGTATTGTTTTTTCACAGTTCTTTCTTTCTTTCTTTCTATCTATCTATCTATCTATCTATCGTATCTAATGTATCTGTATTTGTGTATGTGTATGAAACACACATAAGTGCTGTGAAGCCACCACTTATCGTGGCTTTTGGTTACCTCTTGCATAGTCACACTGAGATTTATAATAAGCTACTGATTCATCTGGAGATACAGATTCTGCTCAAGATTTGCTAGTGTAGGAATCACACCCATAGACTAAGTCTTCTCTTTTTGCAGAGCTCGAGATCTAATGACAAGTCTGTGACCACTGACAGATGGTGTGCGTGGACACTGAATTTGGTTCACGGGATGGAACTGTAGATATAAGCACCAAGGACTTGAGGATTTTTCCATGTGCAGAGACCACACGAAGGGAATAGCTTAGTTTTCCTCATTGGAATAATTCCAATAATTCTCAATAATACCTTTCCACGAGGCTTTTTAGATATATTTTTTGAAGGATTTGTATATAAAATTTACCTAAATAAGGAGTAGAATAAAGCCACACCAATACGTAAGGAATAAAAAGAGTTTTACAAACTGGGTGGGATGAGTAGAACCTCAGGATACAAGAGATTCCCTTTCATCAGTAAACAGGCAATCTTGGAGGGACACAGATGTGACTCACAGCAACGAGCATGCTTTTGTTAGTATCCAACGCAGTTATAGCTGGCAGCACAGACAGATTTATAAGGAAATATATGAGGAAATGAATCCAACCTCAAACTGATCTACCAAAATTCTCATTTTCTAAAACTTGTGCTGGCTATAGTGGAATTAGCAATGAGAAAAAGTTTGATTTCTTTATCAAAGAGTCATCATTGAGTAGCCCTATATCTCCTTGAAGAAACATGTCAAAATGTTCCCCATTAGCTTTTTAAATTTCCATACTAATATAGACATATTGTCACCTTCTAGTTCCTTAAAATAAAAATGTGATAGGAAAAAAACTTTAAAAACATTCCATATGGTATGACCTTATAGTAAAAATACATAAAAGTCTTAAGTTATGAAACACTAGAGTACCTTCTTTAATTGATTTAGTTGATGAAATCTTGGTGTCTGGAGTTATTTCTATAAAAAGCTGGGCATCAAGCCCTTGGTCAAGAATATAAACTCCTACTGAACACTGTTTCTATGGGAAAATTCAAAATTGACTCACACCATTTTGACTTGTCAGGCCTTTTCCAGGAACTTAAACTGCCAAAGGGATGAAGATTGACTCCTTGTTTATAGAAGAGGGGCCCCAAAGTCATTTCCTATAAATTTGGGTGCCAAAGGAAACGGAAAATCCATCATCCTCAGACATTTGAAGACCAATTCATGGTAATGATACCATATCTTGTATTTTCCAGCCATTGGGAAACTCAAAAGACTTTCACTTCTAATTTTTATTGTATTGTAGAGAGGAAGGAAGAGGCTCAGAATCAACTATTTAAAGGCATTTAAGCCAGAATTAGGAGAATGAGCACCTGAGGAAAAGTAATTATTGGTGACAGTAGACAAACTCCCCACTATAGCCACTTTTTCCGTTTTGCTTTCTTTTACCTTTCAACTAATTCCATTCTTCTGTTTTGCCCCTAATTATGCCCTACGCTTGGCTGTGACAGGCTCAGACCCTGCTCAGCTTCATTAATGACACTGAAAGCTACGCCATGGAGCTGTGAACATATAACATGGCACCCACCTCAAAATGGCTTTAGGGGTCGAATTTCAGCAAGGCTTCCATTTTACATTTTTACTTAACTTCTTTTGACTGTAAGGTTATTGAAGGATTTAATCCTTTGAAAAATTGAATGGAGAAGGAACTCTCTCTTTTCCCATGCCTCTGCTTCCTTTCCCTACCTTCCTTCCAAACCCCTACACAAGAAACAGCATTTACGAACATTAGAAGAGAATGAATACATTAAAAAAATTTATGCTATATTTACCCATTCTTCTAATGTTGAGAACAGATTATTTTCATGGAAGAACAGCTATGTTAAATTCTCTATTGTCTTCTATCTTTCAGTGTTTGATTAAACAAAAAAGACTATCAGCACACAAATAGTCTTGCTCTCCCACAAAACTATTGGTTACTTTGCATAAAATGAATGATACTTCTTACATATTTGTCTTTGTGAGGTGACCTTAGGCAAGAGCAGAAGGAAGGTGTATTGAAGCATTTATATCACTTATGCAACAATTTAACTTCACCTTTAGGAGGTTCCATTCCATCATCTGGTCCAAAATAATTCTAAATTAAAAGTTTTAAATTGACATCTTTAACATTTCTAAATAATGTCCCAGTGACTGTAGAAAGTATTTTACCTAACGGCTCTCTCTTCTGGAGATTACAGAGAAATAAGCTTTTGTTTCTCTATGATAATTATAAAGGCTAACAGACTGTGTTTACTCTGTGCCAGGCACTCTCTAAGCACTTTACTTGTATTAACACATTTAATTCTTACAAGAACTCCATGAGGTGGGTGCTATTCGGAAGGCTACATAACTTGCCCAAGGTCACACATCTACTAAGTGGTAGTCATGATGTGAGCTCAGTGGTTGCTCCAGAGACCATGTTCCCAAGCTCTTTATCATACTGGCCTTGGGCTCACTGATACTCTTGGGAAGCTCTACAGTCACCATAGGAAACCTGCACTCAGTAAATGCATGCATGTAATAAATATATGCTGAGTGCTTACCCTATACCTAACCTTGGGCTGTGCACTGGAGATAGAAGAATGAACAAGACGCAGCCATCACTGGCATGGCATGCAGTCATTTAAACACATGAATAGTTACACTATGCTCAGTGCTTGGAAATGCACATAGTGCAAATTACAAAGGTAAAAACAGAGGTGGCCCCCAAACAGGGGAATAAAAATGAATGCAGGAATGGTGACAGGCAAAAAAGGACTGGCTGAAATAACTTTCCCAAAGCAAAATACACTGCACCAGCAACTGCTTTTCCCAAAGCAAAATACACGGCACAGACTCTTATAATAACCTCCTACCTGGTCTCCCTGCTTCTCTTCTGGCCTATAGGACACTCTCTTCACAGCAGTCAGAGTGATCCTTTATCATCTACTTTGAAAAGAAGCAATCAGTCAATCAGGAAAAACTAATACTGAACAGTAGATACTGTGAGTCATTCTGCTCCGCTCCTCTGTTGAACTTGGTTCTGGAATGGGACAGCTTAGTGGGGTCAATGTCACTGAACAGCCTCCCTCTGTGGAGGTTCCTCTCCCTGCCCCCATTTGCTACCTCCCCAACTAGAGTCCTCCTTTCTTTTCTTGACTCCTCTTGTAGACCCAGCTTCTGTTGGCCTCTCTCTGTGCTATGTTCCAGTCCCTGCTCATGACCAAAAGCACACTACAGCAAAAATGCAAGCATTTTAAATATATCTAAAATGTAATTTAAAAATATTATTCATATAAAAGATAAACAGAAACTTATTTATCATTTAGATAATTCTTTTATCTTTTAAAGATTTTCTAACAAAATCTGGAAACATGATAGCTGTCTTCAAATACCTGAAGGTCTATCTTATGAAACAGGATTAGCTCTATGGCTTAAGTTCCAAGAAAACTCTCAGAGATAAAACACAGTATTTCCCTATCTAGAAGATAAAAATGAAGAGGAGAAAGCACAACATGTGTTCTTGATGAGGTACACGTTACAATAAAAACAACCATAGAGTTCATTCTTTTCCATTCAGTTCTGCAACTAGCAGTTAGGTTATCAAAGAACAGTCAAACCCAAATGAGGAACTCATGTTTTCTGATTTCAAAGCTTAGGCTCTTTCCATCACATGGAATTGTACATAAACATGTTGCACTTTCTAGGGAGGGTCATATAACACTGCTCACTTAACTCTGCTGGGTCTCTGCTGTGGAGAAGGGAGGTGCTGATGGGCTTGAGCCCCATCTCTTGGGCTGGCCAGTTTTGATTGGCAGATGCTTCTACTGAGGCAGCAGTTTTTCATCTCCCAGGCTTTATGGCCCACACTGCAATAGATAAGGGGTGGCAGACATCCTGTCTCTAGTATACTCAGAAACGAATGCAAACTAACGCAAAACAGAATCAGAAGGCACAGTTGTTCTTCTTTTGCTCTCCTAATGAAACTGTCATCTTTTCTTCAAATCCTTCCACTCCTTCTACTGTGCAGCCACAGGTATTGACCTGAAATGTGCTGTATTTGACCCCTGGTCAATTCCATTTCCTCAAATATTGCTGGGAATCAAAAGTTAATATACAGCAAAGGCTACTATGACAGAGATGGGGCGTGCAGGATTTTGTAAGCAGTGTGTATAACGCAGATAGATATCAGATACATTCATATATTATACACATCTGTTATATATGTGCTCACATGTTTTTCTTTTTCTATTTTGGTTCAAGGATAGCCTTTAGGTTTTCCCCCCTTCCTCTGATCAGGGACAGTACTGACTGTCTAAAAGGCAGCCAAGCATTTACATCACCATTACTCTTATTTAATAACAAGCCTGAAAAGCTTCTTACCGTCTGCCACTATGTCTACTCAAGCTGATTGTCTTTTAACAGTTTCAGTGGAGGCTGTGCAAGGAAATAATATTCTACAATCTCGGGTCTCCAGGGAAGAATACAGTGATTCCCAGAGGAGAGTGAGCCTCTGCTGAATCTGCTACTTTACGAGTAAAACAGGAAGTTCAGTCCTCTTTTACTGTACCTTTTTCATTTTTGAAAAGCTGCCCAAATAGTTCCAAGTAGAGTTGAAGCAAAGTTATTAATGTCAAGAAGCCAAGATCTTTCTCCACGGTTTGCTGAATAAGGAAGGAAGAAAACTGTTTGTACTCAGCTGTCCTTTGCTTCTTTTGCTTGAGCCAAAGAAGCAGGAAGGAGAGGGAACGAAAAAGTGAAAAGAGATGGTGTTTCTCTTTTTAACAAAATCACAATGTTCTGCACTCAGCTCCAGCAGCCAAATGTGGCCATTGCATCTTTAAGACAGATAGTCTCTTCTCTGAGAGATGACACACTAATTATAGTGCTTCTGCCAGAGGGAACTCACACATGCAAACCATTATGTAAAACATAATTTCTTTTTCTTTAAGAATACTCAAGATCATTAGACATGGTTTCTTCAATGCTAGAAAATCAGGCCAAAAATGAAAACAAACAGTTTCAAGTATTTGCAACATAATTCCCACATGCATTTATGGAAATACAGTAAAAGTGGCCTAAAATGTGGTTTGACATTTCACGCTGCACCATTTTTATATTTTTTCCAGTTCTCTAACATGTGTCCTCTCATCCTATATCACTTTAGTTTCACTGTATTTCAAATATTCACATAGCAATAGCCACAGCTATTACCAAAGAGTTGGGCTTTGAGGGAGCTAATGGACAACAGGAAGTAGCCCAGAAGCTTGTTGTAAATTAAACAAACTCGTTATAAATTAAACATGGTAACATATGAGCACAAATGTAGGCCATGACAACATGACATAACTTTTAAAAACAGCAATTAAATGTATAGCATTGCTTTCCCTAATGGTGTGCTATGCTAATTTAAGGCTAAGGTGATGATTCCGTTGATTTAACAGTTTAACATGGAACTCATAAATGAGAATAAAATCTGTAATAAAGAAATCATGGGGACTTTAGCCTTTATGATTTAGAATTAGGTAGGTTATTATATGGGAGAAAGATATACATTTCAATTCAATCAATTTTCTATATCATAAACTAACCCAAAACATTTAGGTTGAACAGTAAGCAGTCTTTTTAGATTCAAAGAACTATCCCTCTATTAAATATTCAGATTCTCAATGCAACATTAATTGGTAAATTATCTTTTTCATTTGTATTGTCTATATTTTGCTTCTTCCACACTGTTTACCTTTTTAATCTTTTTTGCAGATGTTCTGAAAATACAATAGAAATGTAAGGATCACTTTTAATACCTTATCAAACATAAAGCAGCATAATGGGCATGCTAGTTCTACCTTAGTAACAGGAAAAAAGCAGAAAAGGAAAACATATCCTCTGAACACATATGGGTTTGCTGAAGGAAGGGATGTTCTACTTGGGGGAGCAGCCTTGCTAGGAGGGATCTGACAGCTGTAATCTTTTGCATTCACTGGTTTACTCTGCTCTAGAGAAAAAAAAATCCGGATCAATCAGGTTGACTTTTAATGTCCACGTTTAGCTCCATGTTAACTGGTTTTATTTTTAAAGAATGTACCCTTTGATTATTCAGATAAATAGGTAATCTGGCTTCTACAATCACATTATTATTGCTATTATTATGTGGCATTATGAACAGATTTTCTTTAAAAGTTCTTTTTTATTGCAAAGGCCAGATTTTTTTAGTCCATATTTCCTACCTAGGACCTCTGCTATATAAAAATACCTTTGTAGAATAGCCACTTCTGTATAGGACACAAACATTATAGTTAGAATCCCTTGGTAAGCAACTCTCAAGCTATCTGAATTGGCAACCGGCAGTAAGCTCTTGATCCTATTGGTAGAAATCACATACAGTTCTGCTTTAGCGGCACCAGACGAAAACTGCTGACATATGCGGTAACAAATGCAAAGCAGGAGGGAGGTAGTGATCTCAGTTTTGTCCCCTGCTTCTGCCACATTTAAGTACCTGCAGGTCTCAGAACACATCACGCCCTCTCTTCCTCAGGCCTCTCTACTTCATAATCATGCTGATGAGACTCATCTTTCTGGTTCTTCTTGTTTGGCTAGTCCTTTAGGTTTCAGTTTAGATGATACTTCCTCCAAGAAGCCTTCCCTGATGGTTAAGCATCAGGGCTTTATGTCATAACAGATCAAAGTTAGGCTTCACCTATGCGTGTCCACAGCACCGGCTGACCCTACAGTAGCACTTACTATGCTACATTACAATTGTCCATATACTTTCTTATAGGCTCCTTAGGGTAGGGAACATAATCTGTTCAGAATTTTGGTCAGAAGACCTGACACTTACCCTGCCATGTAGTCAGATGCCAATAAATATTTGTTGAACAAACAAATTTGATGCTGATAATGATGACAATGTTAATAATGGTTACACTTCCTGAGTCCTTACTATGTGCCAAGCACTATTCTAAGCCCTTTACATTTAATCTTCACAATAACTCTACTAGGCAGGTACCATTACCATCCCCATTTTATAGATGAAGAAACTGAGGCACAGAGAACCTTCTGGATTTTTTTGAGTTTCTTTGTTTCAGAAATGTCTTGTCAATTTAGGTGAATCTATATGCTGGGAACCAAGGTAAATGGAAGGGTAACTGCTAATTGATAACAGATCAAAATAATTATTAGGTCGAATCATATGAAACTGTTGACATTCAATCAGTTTTGACTTACAAATATGGCAATTTCATATGGTTCAGCTTTATATATTGAGTTTAGCTACAGCTTAGTCTTTATCCCTGGGTCTTACCCCATTCACCCACAGCTGGCTAAAACACCACACTCCTACATATTGGCATGCTAGAGAGTGCCAAGTACATGAATACAGACTAGAGAAAGCATTTACGCATAGAATTCTCTTTAACTGTGTGAACAGAGCCTATTTCTATGGTCGTCCGAGATGTAATGATCTCTTTGCCATATATAACCCTTCTCTGAACAATGACATCGGTTGTAATACATTCTGCCTATGTAGACCAAGTCAAGGGCCCCAAAAGAGGTAAAATCAGTAATAACATGTTTTTCCATAGTTTTAACTCATATATGATGACATAAAGCCAAAGGTAAAAGAAAAAAAGAATTTGGAGTTGAAAATGATTTAAATTTGCCAGTTCCCAGCACTTCTGGAAGACTGCCAGGGTTAATCTGGATTGGGCTTTCCAGAGGCTACATTGCTCTAACCTGATGTAGCCTAAAAAACAGACTTGATATAAAGAGGTAAAAAAAATCCACCTAACTCAACACAACTGACAGTCTGTTCTCAAATTGCCTGGCCTGAACCAGAATGTTTTATTTGTTTCACTCCAGAAGAGGGTGATACTGTGTCTCTTAGTGAAAGGTATTTGTGATGAAAATAACTTATAGGCTAATCCAAAGCTATGTAAGGCAAGGGCTCGCAGGAGGGAATAGGACTTGTTTTCAAGGTGGAAACATTTTTAGAGTTTGCTGGAGATTTTTATTTTGAAATCTCCAAATTCAACAATTCTTCAGCCTCTGTAAACTTTCAAATGGAAAGCTCCAATATTTAGAGTAAATAATGTCTAAGCTTCCCCTTCATAGCAAGTTTTCTTTTTCTCCCCTGTCATAAGTGTGTTATATCCTGGCAACTGAAATACAGAACCCCTTTGTAGTAAAGCTATCATACTATACCACTCAGAATGTGTTGCTAATGAGGTTATTGCTTAATAGAACCATAGAAGGACATTGAAAAAAAGAAAATACCCTGACAAATGTGTTGACCAAAGGATGCCAGCAACTCTCCTAGGGTCCTGTCCGAAATTCAAGGCTTTAATAAAAAGTAAAAATGAACTTGAGTGTATGTGAAAAATCATAACATTGAAACATAAGTCCATTTATCTTTTAACTATTTTTCTAGTTCTCTTCCAAAATTTTACTGCTTATTAAAACACTGCTGTGTAAATAAAAATGTTCTGCTTTATAACTCACCCCCTATTTCTTGTCCTTACAACATAATAATGTCATTGTTTGTTATATCACACTTACTCTCAAAGTAATAGGGCTTAATGTGAAGGACTTTAAATAGCACATTGAGGAAGGGCTTCTGCAGAAAAATGAGATCGGGGAATCAAATACAGACTGGGGAGTTCAGAAAAGGACTCTGAAGGACTTCTATAATTCTGAGAGTCCTGAAAGTTCATATACCATGATTTTCACTGACATAAGCAGAGCTCTTCATAAACAACCTCCTATCTGCTAAGTGGGCTGTCCAAGGCTGAGCTGCCCCCTGATAAGGTCATGGGGAATGTATTAGTAGAATTTCAGAGAAGCCACTCAATACCCAAGTTGGGTATGGCAATATGGTTGCAAATAAATTAACACATTTCATTAGCATATATTCTTTGCCCTGATGAGTAAATGCCACTTCTCTTTTGAGATATTCACAATCAATTGCTTCATGTACCCAACTATCTTGAGTCATTAGGACCACCAAAAATGAGAGCTTATGGCAGTCTATAAAACGTCAGCACTCTAAAAGATAAAACACAACATATGCTGTAATTAGAATCACAGGCTGTAGGAGCTGGAATGGGCCTTTGAGGTAATTTAGTTCAACCTTCTCATTGTACAGTCGAGCTTGAGTGACTTTTCCAAATGTTATTCAGCCAGTTAATGGCTGGACTGGGAGCAGAACCAGGTCTCCTGACTCTTATTCCACTGCTTTTGCCATTGTAACAGGCTTCGGCCACGAGATACTATTTAGACAAGGTCAGTAGACCCAGGCACTGTCAAGACTTAATGGGAAGGGATTCCATTAACAAGAGGCCTTAACAGAAAATTTCATGTATTTAATTCCTAAAAATTCAAGTTGAGGGATAACTTGGTACTCTCTCAGCATGAAAAGGCAAAGAAACTGTATGAACTAGGATCCAATTCTAGAAGAATGTGTTAAAAATACTGTATAAAGATTAATAGGCATGTACTAAATATAGAAAATTTACTCTCACTTGGACAATTTTTTTTCTTTATCTCATATATTTCACCTGCATAATAGGAGTGAGGAATTTCTGTTGTATGAAAGAGTAAATTTTTCTCCAGATAGTAGGTTATACTGAAAAAAAGCCCTAAATTGGGAATCAAGAGATCTGGTTCTATTCTGGGCTCTGCTATTAATTCATTGAGATACTCTAACTTTTGGAGTCACAGTTTTCTAGTCTATAAACTGAAAGGGTTATTTTTTAAAAGTGTGCTCAGAAAAGCCCTGGAGGTTCTGTGAAGATGTCCTGGGAGTCGACAAAAGGGGCTAGGAGAAGAGTGAGGAGGAGGCCAAGGTGGGAAGTTTCTGAGTTTTCCACCCCAAATTCAACTGGGCAGATCTGCTTTGATCTGATTTTGATATTACGCTAATATGTAAGATTTTGACTGAAGAACAAGTTATATGGTAAAGTTTCAAAACCACCAAAAAGTTTAAAGTACGACAATATTCCTTTTATCTCTGATGTTCACTTCCCAGCTTAAAGGCTCTTCAACGATACCCCATCAAGGATTAAGTTCAAGCTCCTAAATACGGCATTCTCCATGCCTCAGCCCCCCTTCTCCTTTTCTTCTCATCTCCAGCCATCCCCACCATGTACTTCATGCTTTAATCATTTCAAATTGTTGGTCACCTCCCGACCATGCAATGCTTTTCACACCTCCTTAGAATGCTACTTTTGCTCATGTTCCCCTGCATGTCTTCCTTCTCTGCTTAGCTAAACTCTTCCTATCCTTCAAAATTCAGCTCAGGCAATCCTTCCCCTATAAAGCCTTCTCTGAATCCTAGAACTAGGTGAATTACCCACCACTTGCTCCTATTTCATCCTGTGAAGAATGATCACAGTAATTAAACATTATAATGAAATTATATAATTCTATACTGTCTCTTTCAACTGGGCTGTAAATGTCTTATGGGCAAGGCCTTTCTCTTCTATATTTGTTAAAATATTATTGCCTAAAAGTTCAATAAAGACTTATTGAAAGAGCGAATTAAAAAAAAAAAAGAAAACCTTGAACTTGATTAAAAATTTAATTTCAGGGCCAGTCCTGTGGCCTAGTGGTTAAGTTCGGAGTGCCCTGCTTCAGCGGCGCAGGTTTGGGTCCCAGACATGGACCTACACTACTTGTTGGTGGCCATGCTGTGGTGGCAACCCACATACAAAATGGAGGAAGACTGGCACAGATGTTAGCTCAGGGTGGATCTTCCTAAGAGAAAAAAATTTAATTTCAAAAATTCTGAAAAACACCTTGATGACACACAGCTTATCTCCTTGAAGGCATACTCTCTTATTGTGAAAATCTTAATTCTAAACTAAATTAAGAAATGAGTCTCAACCAAGATTTGACTGTATGATACCTGTTATGAAGCAATAAGAACCTTTAGCCAGAGAGCAACACTACACTTAAAATCTGTTTTAAAAACTTCCCTCAAAGAAAAAACTGAAAAATCATTAACTAAAAACAAAAAACACAATATCAAAGTTAACCAGAGAAAGCTTCAGTATATATCTGCAGAATATTTCTATGTATCTATATTGTATCTTCCACCCAAGCCTTCATTAATTATTTACCAAGTAACCACTACTCACCAGTCACTCTTCTAGGTGTTGGGAATGCATCTCTGAGCAAAACAGGCAAAGTCCATGCCCTCATGCAACACATTATAGCGGGAGAAATATACAACAAACCAACAACTAAATACACAGTATGGTAGAGCTGACAAGTCTTATGGGAAAAGGCGATGGGGACCTTGAAGAGGGGATGGAGTTATTGTTATACGTAAGGGTTCAGGGAAGGCCTGTCAGCTAAGGTAACATTTGATCAGAGAGACCTAGAGGAAATGAGGGAGTAAGCCATGCAGAGATAGGACACAAGAGAATCTAGATAGAGAGAACTGCCTGTGGGAATGCCGTGAGGTAAGAGCCTAAGTGGAGCATTTGAGGCACAGGAGAGAGGCCAGTGTGACTATAGCAGAATGAGCAAGAGGGTGGGGAGTTGGAGATAAGTTAGGAAAGGCCTTCAGGGCAAGATCATGTAGAGCATTAGAGGTAAAGACTTGGCGTCCATCACACATAGGAAGCAGAATGTTCTCCAACCTTCTAAGGGGTTCTGTTGTAAAAGGGCAGTGATAGCAACAGTAAACTGAACTGTACAGGACACAACTCAAGACAGAGGAGACCTGAATCTTTTCATGTACAGAGAGAAGGAAGAGAGCAGAGTGAGAGAGCCTGTGGTGAGGAAGGGGAGTTCAGGCACCCTGCTTGACAAAGCAATGAGTACTACTTCTTCAGAAACAGGTCCAAGAGACAGAAAAGGAATTTAAACTACAGAAATTCTTAAGTGAAGAAGAAAATAATTTAGAAAGCCTACACTGACCTTGGATTTTTTTTTTTAAAGCAAAGCAGATCGCCTGCCTGAGCCATGGGGGCAAAATGGGGGCTTGAGAAGAGTCAACAGTTCTGGTACAGTTCCTATGGGGGATGCTAATGGACAAACCCCTCAAATTTCCTTGCTTCTCTACTCCTTGACTTGAAGTGGAGATGGCACAAAAGGTCTGCATGAATCGCATTTTATTATTTAATTGGGGAGTTGGGAAGAAAGAAAAGATTAAAAATGATGAAAGCAGAAGGCTCCAGGGTAAGTCAAATGAGGTTCAGTCTTTTTCTGCTCCAGCTGCGTTGACAACTCCTTTTCTGGTCCAGGAGCAACACCACAAGACCTGAAACCATTTGCTCAAATTATGTCCTAGAGAAAGCTCTGGCTACACATATTTATTATTCCCCATAGCCTTTAATGGCTGCTTGAGTGGAAGTTCTAAATTATTCTTCCGCTGGCAAAACGTTAGCTCGCAGGAAGGCAAGTAGGAAGGAGCAACTGAAATCAGTATAAATACAAATCATTACCAGGGGCTGTTCTTAAGTCAGAGGAACAGCACATTTAGTTAAGAGATACTCCTCAGTTATAAAGAATATCCAAACCCTAGATATTCTCAGGTATTATGGAGAAGAAAGTGAAAGAAAGCATCATTGCTATACTTTAACTGCAATCGTTAAAACAGTAACAATTGGAAAAAAGTATCCTATTTCTCAAGTGAAATGAATTAAACACAGTCATTATAATTACTGAAATTTGGGCCACAGATAATCAAATCTTCAAAGAACTTTTTCGATACTTGCTTATAAAGGAAGATGAAACCTTTATTATTAATGTAATTCATGTCACAATCAAGGGCTACTAAATAGTCCATCTTCAATTCAGAACAATTTAAATTAAATATCTTCTACCACTAGTACGATTCACTAACATCTAAGGAAGACTCAGCTAGTCAGAATTCCAACCTCCTTTGCTGTATCTCTTCTAGCAAGTTCTTGTTTTTTTTTTAAGTGGTAACGAGTAATCCCATCTCCAATGCTGATTTACAATCACAGCCTGCATGTGCAAGCCCATAACAAACGTGCATGACACATGGTAGAATCTCATTGGTTCACACCCCTGCAAAAACCACAACCCCCCAACTTTCAATAAAGCAAAGGCCTCTTTACCTAAGTGCATATTAGTTGCTGGCTTCAGCAGGCTGTATGACATGGCTGCCTCCCCAGCGGGCAGGCGCACCACAGCAAGGCACTCATTAAACTATTGAGTTTCGTTCCAGTAACCGTTCAAGTACATTCTTCATTGTACCAGAAAGTATGTTTGTTTGATGCTGGAACTTTGATTTTCCCCCTCCCACTCTCCCTCCATACCCACTCATCCCCTCACCCCTGTTTTGGTATTTGTTCCCATGCTAACATACAAAAATTCAGTAATTCTCAATGGGTCTCTTGGTCATTAGTGCAAATTAGTGAGGTTTTACTGAATATGGTCGGATTTGATTTGCCAAGTTCTTTTCCCGTTAAGGTTTTAAACCCATGTGTATTTCAAGGGAAATCTAATTTGTAGGTTTCGGATTCATTTACACTCAAGTCACAAACCTGGTTCTGTGAGGGCCTCCATAGCTGGTGTATAAGAAGCCACAGGAGCTGGTTTCCCTTCCTTTTAACAAGTTCTTGTTAGAATGTTTGCTTTGAAGTAGGTATTTGGACCGTACTACAAGCAAATAGAACTAAACCCCAGGAAAATGTAAAGTAAAATTTAAAAACCAAGTTCAAAACAGTTTTTTCTTGCCCCAATAATTATGCTTTTTAAAGAAAAAACTCTAAGCATGGAACCATCCATTTCAGCCTTTTAAGGATGATGTCACCACCTGCCTGCCTAGATGAAGTTGCATCTCACAAGAAAATCATCTGTGAGGAGGTAGCCTTCTCTGCTTAGACCCTGCCCTGTCCACCCTGTCATTCCACTGACTCTGTTCAGCTGCTGGGATTCTTTCAGACGTCATTTCTGCCCCTGGGTGTTCCTGTACCTACTGACTCCTGCCTGTCCCCCCTTCTTTGGAGCCCCTCAGTGCTGCCTGTGTTCTTGTACTTCACCACAAGCAACATCTTCCTGCATTTCCTGTTTGCCCCAACCTCCCGACAGAGTGGGTTCCTTGTCACCTAGTCACAGATCCTCACTACTACTTTTTGGCTGAGCTCCACAACTGCAGACAGACTGCTGCAATCCCTGACCCCCATGCTTTTGCCTCCAGGCTGAGCTCCTGTGACAATGACTGCCTTGGGATCTATACTGCCCCAGATAGTGGACCAACTGCTGATCCTGGCTCCTCTCTGTTACTCTAGATTGCTCTGAATGAAAGCGCCAAATCTCACTGACATTTCTATTACCTATCTGCACTGACAGTGTGCGCCCGCCCACAGCAGGACGGGAGTGCTGATGAGACTAGGTGTCCTTGTGGATGGCGTGAGCAGTGTTTAAAAAGGCAGACCGTCCCCAGCAGTGCCGGCTCTCGTCCAAACATCAAAAGTAAGCAATTCTCAACAACGAGAACACGTTAGTTTGCCATTTTTTTCCCCTTAAGTGTGCCTGCTGGAAAAGACAAATAGCATATCACACCCCAAGGACTGTGGCAATACCAAAAAAGCCTTTCTTTAAAACTGTCACCCGCACAAACAACTCCTTCCAGTGCTCAGGAGTTCACTTCAAGTGACTCTGGAGAAAAACAGCCATGGATGCTGCTAAATGCTGGGATGACTCATTAGGCCAGTGGTGAACTCTGAGCAGTGAACAAAGAGCTGAGATATAAACCACTAGGAGCAACTAAGACTCCAGTGGATTTAGCGAGACTTTAAATTCCAACTGTTCTGAGAAATCTACAACTAATTCAGGGACTAGCAAAAGAGGCAGGCTGACAAATACTCCTAATATGCTCAGACAACATTGGTGTGCCTGCATATATAAATACAAACACATATTTAAATATGTATATAATGTAAAGCTATATTATATAACCATGTTATATTATATATATAAATGCAAAGAAATCTCAACCACTTACGCATACCTATGAATGAGAAAGCCCTCTCTAACCTGCCTGGAATCTCTTGCTCTAACACTTTTGGAGATCCCAGTGCACGATCCATTAGAGGTATTGATATGTGATAATTATCTCATGACCACCAGTTAAGGAGTCTCTAGAAAGACCCTCTGACTGCCAAGGACAGTCATTCATTGTTTTCACTCACTCCTCTCTCACTCCCTCATCTATCAATCTTTAACAAGATAATAGCTGTGTGTCAGGAACCACGTGAGATTCTCTCCGTTAGCTGAGAAAGAATTTCTAGGGATGACAGTAGAGAAGAAAAACAACACCTTTTTCCCATTTCTCTACCCTCAAATTTACAAAGCAAAGCAAAAGCAGAAAGCAAGTTATGTATACATGTATGTACAAAGTACCCAAATGCCTATAACCCGTCTTTTCTCAACCATCTGCCAAATTTGCCTTTTTTTTTTTTAAAAGAATTTGGACATTTCTCTTCATTCTACCACTTCCTAGCTCTCTTTTTCAGTGATTTAAATAATGGTGCTTTGCTTTCAACAACTAGCATAAGTTACCTTCTACTATTGAAACAGTGTCCCTTTTCTTACAACATAACTCTTTCAATTATCATGTACATAGAATATAGCAAGGTTTAAAATGGTGATCTAAAAAATTTTCATCAGAATGGTACACTTAAGATTTGTGCATTTCATTGTATGAAAACTTTATCTTAAAAGAAAAAAAATTTACTTTAGTTAATAATATGCATGCTAAATACTAATGTCTACAACTTACTTTGAAATGCATCAAAAAAAAACATAGCTGACGGATGAATGGAAGATGGATAGATTTGTGAAAAAACAAGAAGAGTAAAATATTAACTGTGGATACAGGTGGCGGGTATATGGGTATTCATTGTAAACTTTTATCAACTTTTCTGTAAGTTGTGTGTTTTATGTTACAAAGTTTCCATAATAAAAATGATGGGGAAAAGTTTCATCAAAATGTTATTTCCACATCTATTTCCTTTACAGATTTGTTGATAGTACACTTATTATTTCTCTGATTGATTTTGGAAGCTCATGAAATTTTAGGTTTTTTCTTTTTAACCTAAAAAGGAGGAGAGTGAGTACAAACCACCAGGAATGAAGAGTGGGTCTAGAGTGAAATATCTAGGGGAACTGCTATGGATTAAACTGTGTCCCCCTAAATTCCTACGTTGAGCTGTAACACCCAGTGTGACCGTATTTGGAGACAGAGCTTTTAGGAAGTAATTAAGGTTAAATGAGCTCATAAGGATGGGGTCCTAACCTGATGGGATGGGTGGCTTTATAAGAAGGAAGAGAGAGATCTCTTCCCCATGCTCTCCTACTGAAGAAAGATCATGTGAGGAGAGCGCAAGCCAGGCAGAGAGTTTTCACCAGGAATCGAATTGGCCAGCACTTTTATTTTGGACTTCCCAGCCTCCAGAAACCGTGAGAAAAGAAACATCTGCTGTTTAAGCTGCCCAGGCTATAGTATTCTGTTATGGCAGCTTGAGCTGACTAATACAAAGTCTGGAAGTTAAACATTTGTGGATATTTAGGTAGTCTGCATGCAAATAATACAGAAGGAAAAGAAGATCTGAATCAGTACATTCAGAATTAGAATGACGAAATGTTATAACTGGAAGAGGTTTTAGCAACCATGTTGTCAGAAGTCTCATTTTACAGATGAGGAAACAAAAGCTCACAGAGGTCAAGTGATTTGTCTGAGGTCCTTCAGAGAGATTAATGGTTTTTAAGCCCAAGCCTCTTGACTTTTGGTCTTTTCACCACACCACGCAGCTTCATTAAATCGAACCCTTTGTGCCAAGTGTTAGCAGCCAGAAATTTAATTTCTTTCCTTCTACTGAAATGTCTTTCAAGAATTCAGCTCCATTTTTCTGACTCCATACTTTTCTCTTTCCTCTTAGTTTTATCACAAATCAATTTATCCATACAGGATAAAAACTAAAGAGAAATCTTCTGAACAAATACAGAATGTGCATAAGTATACAAAAGGATAAGTACAAACACAAAAACCAACACTTAAATTTGGACAAA
This sequence comes from Diceros bicornis minor, assembly GCF_020826845.1. Classification (NCBI taxonomy): domain Eukaryota; kingdom Metazoa; phylum Chordata; class Mammalia; order Perissodactyla; family Rhinocerotidae; genus Diceros; species Diceros bicornis. Next base: position 21,083,767 of record NC_080753.1, on the reverse strand, counting down.
TGTTGACTCAATTATTTATGTACAGCAGAGGCCTGTGTGCCCAAAGATACCATATGTGCACACAGAAGGCATCTTACTTCCTAAAAGTTGCCTACATATAAAGGCATTCTAGAAAAATAATAAAAATGTATTTGTTTTCCAAATTAATTATTTATAGTCTAATTTAGTACAGTATTACATCTTTATAAGATTCAAAATATCCATTTTGATAAAATGTTCTCAGAAACAGACCAAGAAAACCAAGTTAATAAGCTTGTGCATTTTATAGGGCAATAAAATAATACATTTTTATAACATTTAAAAATAATATAAAATATAAAAATTGAACAATATAATAATTGAACACTATTTTGTTAAAAAAAGTTCTTATAGAGCTTTTTATTTAACTTTTCCACTAGGTAAACTTAGAGTGTATGAAGATAAATACTCTTAATGATGTTGATACAATGGAAATGTGCCAATGACATCCAGAAATGGTAATAATCAATTAGTACCAGTCAGTTCTTAAAAATTTTTCTTTAACATTTCTTTACTTTTCTGCATCAATTTAGTTTCACTACACACAGCCACTGAATTGAGCCATGAGACAACCATTTCACATTTTTCTATATTTATGTCAGTAGTGGTCTGAATCTACAACTATATGATGTGGTAATAAAATAATATAATTGATTTGTCAGCACTGAGTCTTTTCAAAAGAATGTGTTGTAAACTCTGAGGATAATTACTAGAGAGTAATTTCAAAAATATTTTGAGTAAAGGCAGTACTGTTTGGAATTGCAGAGATCTTCAAGGACATTTTGTTTCGAAAGACACAGCCTCAGAGAAATAATACTCTGTTTATATTTGAAAACAAAACAAACAATAAGAACAATAAAACTAGTCAAATTACCTTCTAGTTTCACCTATCTTTTAAAAGGGCTAAAATGATATTTGCATTATCCAGGGCCATGGCCCATCCTGAGGCACTAACTGCACCAAAGACAATGAGATTTTACTTTTTGTGCATTCACCCAAAGCAGAATCACAATTAATGGAAAAACTGGAGAACAAAGAATCTATTTTAAGATCAAACCATTATTTACTGCTTTAAAAGGCTGTACAGTGTAAAATGAAATTCATTCTCTTTATCCAAATAAGTAGGAAATGTGGAGACACTGTTAAGCTCAGGTAAAATGAGTGATTTACAGGCAGTGTCAGCAGAACTGAGAAGCCAAAAAGAGTCCCTGGGAATTAAGGAGAATTCTCTCCCACGTTCCTAGGTGGTGATGCCCTGGAGGGATTTAGCTGTGAAGAGGCATTGCCATATGTCCCACGGACATTCAGAATCCTGGGACAAAGAACATCCCATCTTCTCATTCCTTACCTTTTTCTGTAAAACAACCTTGGCAGGGTATGACTGGGGGTCTAGCTGTTTAAATGCTGTGAAAATCAATTATATATTCCAAAAATAGATATATAACAAGGTTTGAAAGATATATGTGTAAATAATGCAGTTTAATAGAAGACCTGAATTCAAGTTCCAGCTCTACGACTGTGTGTCCTCAGAAAAAGTAACGAACTTTCACGAATCTCAGCTTTCTCGTCTGCAAAATCATCATCTTTCATTTAATCCTTCACAAGCCCATGAGAAGGCACTATTGTTAGTCACATTTTCTACATGAGGCAACCGAATCACAGAGGTTAAGTAACTTGCCCAAAGATAACACTTACTCCATAGGGTTGTTGTGAGATAAAACACAAAATCAATTAAGATGATTAGTGATGGAAAGGATCCTTAAGATCATCTAGTCTTAAATTCTAATGTAAGCTGGTTACCTGAAGACATTGAACCTCTTCTAGATCTTATTCTAGTGGCGTTTTTTTTTTTTGGTGAGGAAGATTAGCCCTGAGCTAACATCTGTTGCCAATCCTCTTTTTGCTGAGGAAGACTGGCCCTGGGCTAACATCCGTGCCCATCTTTCTCTACTTTATATGCGGGACGTCTGCGACAGCATGGCTTGATAAGTGGTGCGTAGGTCCGCACCCAGGATCCGAAGGTGTGAACCCCGGGCTGCCAAAGTGGAGCCCACAAACTTAACCACTACGCCACTGGGCCGGCCCCTCTAGTGGCCTTTTAAAAGCATCTCTTTCCTATTTTGCTTTTCTCTAAGTAATTTTCATATATTCTTTCATTTATATGTATAAAATTCCTCTAGGGTAGAAGTGAGAAAGAGTTGCCGCTCCCACTTTTTAAAAACAGGTTAGAAAACTCAGGATACCTTGAAATCAGTGTATAGTATAGCTAGACAGAAGGTCAACTGTATGACAGTGATAATGATGACACAATTAGAATGGTTGTGATACCATCTCATTTATTGAATCCTGATTCTCTTTAGGGCACTGTGCCAAAGCATCTTATGTACGTTATCTCATTTAATGCTAAATCTACCGTTGAGTATATAACTTAAAATGTTATTAATTTTAAAATCAGAGAATGGCTAAGTCTGAGGTTTAAAAAATGCAGACTTTCTGGAGTCAAAATTTCAAATCCCAGTTGTGTTGCCTCAGCCCAAGGTCCTACTCAAGAGGATAAACTGAAGGCCAGGCAGATCAGTTAGCGTGGGGTCTGGGCTAGACGTGGACAAGGGAGGCCTTCTCTCTACAGAGAGGACACACACAGGCCCCTCAGTACTTTTTGAAGGAGTAGGAGTTAACCTCAACTCTTTCAGGTTTATTTGCCAAAACAGATTTTTAAAAACAATGGCTGAATTACCCTACAGTCTACTAGTCATCCTATAGAAATCTAATGTCAGAAAAATGTTCACTTAAGATTTAGTGGGGGGAAAAAACTGAACTACTTTCAGTGGTTCTTGGCTGTGGTCCTTTATTCAATAGAATTTCCTCCTGTAAAATTGCCAGTTATTGGATGTAATATAGCCTAATCTTCAGCATTTGTACTTATGGAGAAGAGATGAACCTCCTGACCTTGCATTGCGTTTTTTACCGAGCCCAAATTGTTCTTTTCCTAAAGACTATATCCTGCTTGAGCTGCTCTGGTAGCCAGTTTCCAAGATGGTCCTCAATAATTCTTGCCTCCTGGTATTCATGCCTTGTGTAGTTCCTTCCCACGGTTGGTGAAATAACCGTTACGTGATCTTTGGGGCTAGGTCACAGAAGGCACTGTGGTTCCCACCTTGCTCTCTTGGATTGCTGGTTCTGGAATAAGCCAGCTGCCATGCAATAACACTAAAGTAGTCTCATGGAGAACTGAGATCCCCAGCGAACGGCCGGCACTAATCTGTTACCCACGTTAAGTGAACGACCTTAAAAGTGGATGGTCTAGTCTCAGTGAACACTTGAGTGCAACCTCATGGGAAACCACAAGCCAGAACTGCCCAACTACAATGCTCCCAAATTCCTGGCCCACAGAGATCATTAAATAATAAATGATTACTGTTGTTTTAAGACATTAAGTTCTGGGGTTATCTGTTACAGTTATAATAGATACAATACAATAGATAATGAATACTGCTGCTAATCTTGAGAGCATACAATAGCTTACTGTGATTCTCTTGTAATTCATAAACCACCATCATTCCATTAGTTATTACAGTCTATACTACCATTAATGATGATGGCTGGCCAAAAGGCCAGCAGTTAAATCATTATATTCTGATTTGTAGGTGGTTGTTATAGGCATTATTGTTTTCGGAGGTGATATTTTTCAAGATGATCATATATATATAACATGGCTGTCTCCGTTTTGTGAGATGCTGACTTCACAGGCCTGCAAAATTCCTGATTTGATAAAATTATTGGTAATATATGTTTATCTATATTTTCTTCAGTGTTAAGTTAAAAAAAGATGAAACTTGGTTAGTTTACTTTTTGAAGATAAGTTTTGATGCAGTGGCTCTGCCTGTGGTAGAGTTAAGGACTGTGGAGGACCAAAACAATAAGAATTTGAACGAGCAGCAAGGAACACATATCCCTGCTGAAATCTAGTGCAGTGAGTTTCCAAATGAAGAAATTTAACAGTTCTCTATGAAGCCAAGGGCTTCATGTTAACCAGTGCAAAAACGTAGCAAGATTTTCAGAAAGATAATTTTTAAAAGCTAGGCACTGGGCATTGGATCTCAAGTCTAAACAGAAAAGAAACGCTACACATGAATTCATGGAACTTGCCTGGCTGCCAAAAGTTTGATATTTTACACTGGTACTATGGGGAAGGTATTTACGAGGACTGCCAACTATGCAATCCTGCTTCCTAAATTAGACCCATTCAGTAGTAAAGGAAAGTTACCTTCATGCTCCAGAAAGTCTTTACTGCAAGCCAACTCCGTGCCCAGGACTATGCAAAGAATTGCAGAAAGGCAGGTTTATACAACTCCTGATATTTTAGATACCAGGGCACTAAAATACCTGAGGGAAAAGCTGAAAAAAATCACCAAGATGTTTGGTTTGTAGAACATCCCATTGGGTCTGCATTACTCTGAGCTAATATTTTCTTTAAAATATTAAAAAATAGGTGATACTTGAAATTGGTTTAAAAACTCCACAAACTATAGCAAAGGATAATAACAGTAAGCCTCCCTCTCATCTCTGAACTCATTCATCAACAACCTCTTTTGCCAGTTTCATACGTGTCCTTCCAGATAATTCTATGCATACAGAATCATATGTGTATATGCATGTACAGACACAGACATATATGTATATATAGATATTCTCCTCGATTAGCCCTCTTAGTATAAATAATAACACAATGTACCTTTCTCTTGCTCTATATCTGAGTTTTTCTTTTGTTTTGGGTACCAACATATTTTGGAGACTGTTTTTTTCATCTTTATCCTATGTTAAATTCACCATCCACATTTGGGTATATTTCTTGTCTTTCTAGGCTGCTCAATTAATCTATTTATGTACCAACATCAAACTGTGAATTACTACAGCTTTGTAATATGTTGTAATATTTGGCCTGGCTAATTAATACTCCCTCCTCCCCCGATTATACTTTTTGAGAATTTTCCTGGCTATACTTAAATATTTGATTTTCTAGATGAACTTCAGGATTGCCTTTTTAGTCCTTCCTGTCACCTCAAATTTCGATTTATAAAAACTGGAATCAGAAATGATGTCTCTTTTATTTAAGTCTCACACAAGCCTATGAAGCACGTACTCAGGTTAAGACAACCATATGCTATACTAATATAATATATGCAAATTATCTTCAACTTGACATTTATCTAGAATGTTGCTATTATGAATGTTCACTTTTATCATCTCCTTTAAGCTTCTTAACCGCACTGGGACTAAGCAGGACATATACCATGACTTACATTACAGATGGAGAGAGGCTCCTAACCACTGGGAGGCAAGGGCTCTGACACCTGGCCCAGAGCTCTTCCCACCATACCAAAGGCAGAGAGCACGGTGAGTCCCCAAGACACACTTTAAAAACAGAGATGGTTTTAGTTTTATTGCAATGTTACATTTCAGAAATGTTGGCACATTATCAAATTATTAAGCTTTTAACGAAGATTAAAACTTACAATACTACTAGCATGAAAACAGCAGAATCTGAACTCTCACAAGTTGCTGGTGGGAGAGTAAACTGGCACAGCCCTTTTAGAAAGCATCTGGGCAGTACATACCAAAGGGCTTAAAGTGTTTTAGAGGAAGACTGCTGCCGGGATTTCTGGTGCAGCCTATGCCCCCCTCCACTCCAGAGCTCATATGCTTTGCTCCAACTGGGCCTGTTCCCTCACTGTCCTCTGCGGGCCTGTGATCATGCTCATCTCTCTGCCTGTCCGCAGAGCCTCCCTTCCACTCCCTTCTCCTCTCCCCAGACCCTGCATCTTAGGGCTGATGAGGCCTCACTGAAGCTCCACCTCCCCTGCCTCCCAACTTCTCCTATCAGCTTCTGTTCTTACAGCCACTCCTCCCTTCCCAGTCTGATAGCTTCTCCCCAGGTTGCTCCACCGCATATCCTGCTGGAGACAACTGTTTACCTCTTGTAGTTTATATTTCAAAATTAATAAATATTGTTCTCATTTTCTAAATTAAAATTAAATGATAAAATTGAAACTTTTTCAAACAACGCATATCCCCTCACTCATCCACAGAATTTAAGTAACTTTTCCAGAAATAACAACAGCAAAACAAATAAGAGATCCATTGAAATGGTTTTCTTAGAATAATACACCTTGATCTATAATGAACAGAAAATATTCTCTATAGAAATTAGTTTTAAGATTATTTGTTTGTGAAATTTCTTCATAATTAGGCAAATGTTTTCATTTCCTTGTTCAAATTTTCCTTCAATTTAGAAAAATTATTTTCTCTTAAATTAAAAAAAAGTTAACTTCTTTTATAAGTGAAATAGCCAAATTTAGACATATTTTTTTTGTAAGTTTTTGCTAACTATTTATAACAAGCAATAGTTCATATCAAGAAACTTCGGATAGCACAATTTAGAATTGATTTTATTTTCCTCCAAAGACGTTGGTTTATTCTTTATTTGAGAAATTTCTGTTGTTCTAACTCCTTTTAGTTGATCTTGTATCTTCTCAAAATTAAATCTAGTCACTTTAACTGTTTTGAGTCAGCATTCCCATCATGTGTTTGACAGTGGTTGCAAGGTCAAATTTGATATCTATTTCATTAAGATGTTCTTTCTTTGGGCAGACCCAGAAAATATCATAAATAACCTTCAAATTGTTCCAAAGAATGTCATCATTAGTGGCAGAGTTGTGACCACAACTTCTAGTAACAAATTCAAAAGATTCAAAATTCAAAATTGCTCAAAGCACAAAAAATACTTCTGGAATTTTTGCCAAAATTCTGGCACATATACCTTTTTCCTTTGCCAGCTGTGTTAATACCATTGTGATGGTCTCGCCCTTGAGACCCTTTTAAATTATTTAAATAAAGCTAAAACTTTTTATTTTAATTTTTTGAAAATTTAATGGAATCACTAAATATTTTTATAAAAAATAAATCTATTTGCAATTCTAATGCTTAATGCCCATCTAGATGCCAATATAAAGAATGACTCTTACGTTTCATGCACTTTACATCCAGACCTATGTATATACAAATTTTTAAGACTGCTGTGAGTTGTTACTGTTTTCAGCCACCATGTGTAACTGTTGTGGATACTGTGTTAATTTGTGAGTATATCTGGAACTCTGAGTTAGAACATGAAGAGAACGATTTGATGAGTTAATGTGCCTTTTCTCTTACTTGAAATCTTCTGCAGCTCAAATCCTCCCCTTCCTCTTCCTTAAGCAGTGTCCACTCAAGACTCAGGTGGTAGCACAATGCAGACCTTCATGGCATTTGCCAGCAGTTGGTTTTTCTGGGGGGGGTGGGGGGTGAGGGGGTGGGAGGAGCGTAAAATATATATAACATAAAATTTTCCATTTTCACCATTTTTAAGTGTACAATTCAGTGGCATTAATTACATTCACAATATTGTGCAACTATCACCACTATCTATTTCCAAAAAACTTTTATCACTCCAAACAAAAACTCTGTACCCTTTAAGCAATAACTCCTCCTCTCTCCCATCCCTGGAAACTTCTAATCTACTTTCCATCTCTATGAATTTGCCTATTCTAGATATTTCACATAAGTAAAACTATACAACATTTGTCCTTTTGTGTCTGGCTTATTTCACTTAGCATAATGTTTTCCAGGTTCATCCATGTTGTAGCATGTATCAGAACTTCATTCCTTTATGTGGTTGAATAATAGTCCACTGTATGTATGTACTACATTTTCTTTACCCATTCATCAGCACTTGCCTTTTGATTAAGAGCACAGTGTGGAGAAATGGGGCCTGAGCAGTGCCTGTGATAGGAGGTACCCCACACAGCATGGGGCCTAGGGCAGGAGTCCTTCCCACCTGGGTCTAAGACAGTACTGCTGCCCCACAAAAATCACTGGTGGAGATTCCTGATTACTCTAGCTGTTGTGTTTCCCTCTGCCTCTGAATTCCTAAAGCACCTGCAATCAATGAAATAAAGTTTAATATTTATTTACAGAGTGAGTTACTGTTGCCCTCCCCAGAATTCAACTTCAAGCTCCCTTTCTGTTCCCAGGTGTTGGTGCTGGTAGTTAACAGAAAAGGAAATGAATCCTGGCTCTCTGTGTGCCAGTTACTGTGTTAGGTGCTGGAGCTCAGCAGATGTTCACTTTTTTCCTTCCTCTCTTCTCCTGTGTCTAACATGGCACTAACTACATACCAGGAATTGAAAACTATTGCTGATTGACTGGAAAATGACTTCTTCCTAACAAAATATGTGAATTACTCATGACCTTTATTCTTCCTTGCCCATTAGAAGTTCTGATTTCCCTGGCCAGTGAGAAGAGGCAAACCAAACATACCCTTCAGGAAAAAGATACAGGCCTCAGAGAACTGGGTTTCCTGACTATACATGGGAGAGGTGATTTCTTCTCTTTTCCTTCTCAAGTCTTATCTCTATCTGCCTATGGAGCAGAATTACCATCCTTCCAGCTGACAGTGTACATCAGGACACATTCCTTTGCATTATTTTTCCTTTGTTAATTATCCTGAGAATTCTTCCATTTTTCCTAAGGAAAGTAGAATTGCAGCATCCCTGTGGACGTCTGCTTTTCTTTGGCATAAAAAGAAAGACAAGTTCTCTTATAGTGAGGAAACATGTGAAGTCCCATCTTCAAATTGCGGCTGTTCAGTGATTTTATTTATCCATATAGGACAAATTATTATATGTTGGGAATTTATTTCTTAATGGGGTGAGAGGAAAGCTCCTCACTAAGAATGCAGATAACTATAGTCTCTGTGGGAACCTGACATATCTCACGGCAGCATGTAAAGTTGTTATTCAAGAAGAAAATAGTTCTTCCAAATTTGAAAACAAGATGTCTAGACTCTTTTCCTAATTGATGGTCAGGCATAAAAATGTATCATAAAAATGTGTCTGAAACTGTACAGGAGCATCCCACTAACAAAAGCACTTTTATCAGAAAAAATAGGTTGCGTCCACGAGAATACATAATCATCTAACAAATAGACGTGTCTTAATGTCCAAATAATTCTGTTATCTCGGGCTCTTCAAATCTTGTTTTCTAAGTGGTTATTTCTGGTGCCTAAAATTTTTCAGACAAAATCTTCCTCAATGGAGAGTGATGATTCAGTGCCACCCCTACCACAGTATAGTATAGTTTCATATAATTGTTGTCATTTTATTTTTTATTTATTTATTTATTTATTTTTTTTTTTGTGAGGAGATCAGCCCTGAGCTAACATCCGCCAATCCTCCTCTTTTTTTTTGCTGAGGAAGACGGCCCTGGGCTAACATCGGTGCCCATCTTCCTCCACTTTATATGGGACGCCGCCACAGCATGGCTTACCAAGCAGTGCGTCGGTGTGCGCCCGGGATCCGAACCAGCGAACCCCGGGCCGCCGCAGCGGAGCGTGCGCACTTAACCGCTTGCGCCACCGGGCCGGCCCCCTAATTGTTGTCATTTTAATAACAGATGTTTATTAACTATCAGCTATAGTCCTCATTAAGTGTTTTCAGTTTAACAGCCATAGGAGTACAATCTGACTTGATCAAGTACCATTACAAGGAATAATTTTCTATAACAAGGCTACTTCCAGGGCCCAGTAGTGGACACTGCTCTCCTGTATATTAAAAAAAAAAAAAAAACCTTGCTATCAGGAGCAATTATGTAAACAAGATTGGTTTCTGTCATAAAAATAACCATTAGGATTGGATGTTTTATATATCATCATCTAATTTCCTAAATATCACTCTGCAAAATGATTGAAGAGTGACGTTAAAAGACAATCCTTGGAGCCTTACAACTGATAGCAAAGTTCCTCCTTATTGGTTGAGTCTGTGGAGCTTTGCTCATCAGTGTCGACCAGGGTGCTGCGCGCAAAGGTCAATCAATGAAATAGTTCTATGTTAGATCCAATCATGTTTCCAGCATGATGCCAGGGGCTGACTGCATACTTTTCCGAATATGCTAAGGATTCTTCGATACGGTTGGTACATAACTACCCACTGAACATATTCATTTTAAAACAGATATCACTCACGTGGTAACTCAGGCATTATTTTGCCTTAGATTCCAGAGGAATCAATACTTAATGCTGGATAGTAATAATGAAGCAACCATACATAAGGAGTGGAGTGTCCATTTATATAGGGCGTGCCAAGTTCAAGGGCCTAAAACTGATCAGGGAGATTAAAGTTGGATTTTGTCCATTAGAAGGCTGTTCTCACTTCATACCACCATTCTGTCCATCTGCCCATCCATTCATCCATCTTTTATGTTGAGCTCCAAATAGGCATAAAGTATTGTATTTTGCTGAGGGAGATTCCAAGATGATTAAAATATGGTCCCTTGGGGGCCAGCCTGGTGGCATAGTGGTTAAGTTCACGCATTCCGCTTCAGCGGCCCAGTGTTCACAGGTGCGGATCCCGGGTGTGGACCTACGCACCGCTTATCAAGCCATGCCATGGCAGGCATCCCACATATAAAATAGAGGAAGATGGGCACAGATGTTAGCTCAGGGCTAATCTTCCTCACCAAAACCAACCAACCAACCAAAACATGGTTTCTTGGTCTACCTGAGGATAGGTCCTCATCAGGTTTGGATCAGACCAGGAAATACAAAATATCTTGGAGGAAGTGGGTCAAAGTTCAGGGCTTGATTCAAAAGGAGAAACCAGTTCAGAGAAGGTCAAGGAAGTGAGAAAGAGATGGGATCTGGAATCCTCCTACCATATCCTGTATCACCAGGAACTCCCTGAGCCCAGGAGCCCAGATCTGTCCAAGTCTGAAAAGGACTCTTTTTCTAGACTCTGACCTCTAAAAGAAGCATGGGTGTTCAGAAGCCATCTCGAGATTAAAGTGGAGACAGTGACAAAATTCTCCCAAGCAAATATGTGAGAAATACTGCTATCAAAATTAGGAGGGGCCCCAGAGAGTTTGTTCATATAACATTATAGTATTTTTCTTTTCACCGAGGAGAAATAAAGAAAAATTTTCAATTTAGGTTGGAAGTAAAGTGTATAACTGTCAGATGCTGGAATAACGTGGGAATAGAGATTTCACAATTAAATTCTTAGGCGATTTCTGGAAACAGTATAAATTCTCATTTGTCTTGAATAACTTAATAAGATCCTGCTGAAATGGACTAAGAGAATGGATCAAGGATCATACTAGTCACCAACTTAAAGCATCACCACCAAACAATTTTGTTGAATTTCAAACCTCACCCAGAGGTTTGAAACATTAAATTTTCACGCGTACAAAATATATTTTAAGAGAGGACAATGCTCCGCTAGTAGAAGTTTAGGAATCAGTGAAAGCAGGAGCAGGAACCTTTTCGGGCAAGGGTCCTTCCCTGTTTCTCAAGTTGGAAACTTATAATTAAAGCCAGTTTGCAACGCACTACATCTTTCATTCTTTCCTTTCAATCTAAAGCTTCCAACCTCTCCAAGCTCTCATTCCTGGAAAAGCTTTTGGCAGTCACTTTTTGCAACCCACAATTTCTGTAGCTTTTCATCTTTTTACCATACTCTTTCTGCATCTAAGCCTCACTTCCCATATGTGGTAAGTAATACCACCACTACCGGAAGTAAAATGGTCCTCAGCATGGGCCTGTTTGCCCACACAAGGGCAGAAACGTGGGGCAGGAAAGAAGTCCAGCATTCATGGATCTCAAGATACTCCGAAACTATGAAGAACACGTTATTACTCATTTTATACATGTGAAATGGACACAAAAACACTAGGGAATTTTCTGAAGGCTACAAAGCCAATCAGTGGGTCCGAGTCTGCCTCCCACACTCCTTTGCCAGGCTGTCTCCCTTTGCAATTCTGAGAAGGGTGTTGTTGGCAAACTAGCCTTGTCATCTCTACTTCTGAATTCTATTAGATGATAATGATTTTAAGAAAACATTCTGTTCGCATTTTTTTGAGCACGTTCTATATTTTAGGCACTGTGCCAGGAGCTTTCAAGTGTTATTACTAATACTTACTCAAAATTGCTAATTTTTACAAATGATGAAACTGAGGCTCAGGCAAGTCATCTGACTCAAAACCTTTGAAAAACCACCAAAGACAGCAGAATGTTAAATGGCGACTTACATGAAACACTATCAGTAAAATTTTGGGGTAAATTAAGACAATCCTTTTAAATAAGACTATATGTATGTGTGTACAGACACACACACACATATATATATACACATACACATATGTAAATTATTTATACTTAAAAGATATATATGTTTTAATAAAAGTGACATCTTAATGGAAATACAGTGCTCATACAGCTCATCTCTGGTGCTGATTTTCTAACAGCAGTCCTACATGTGATGTTTCTCTGAAAAGCATGTCGGTACCATGACTGACTAAACAATGCAAATATGACTGACACACCCTGAGACACTTTTCACCTTGGTAGAACACAGGGAGTTCCACATCAATTTTCAGGAGTATAAATGAAATCTCCTGAGTCTTTTGGAATAAATACCTCCAGGTTTGGTGGGATCACAGTCAAGCAGCCTAGAAGTTCTATGCTTTGCTTACAATAGTTTGTGAACTATGATACCAAGATCTGTGTAATCCAAGTATTTTAAATGCTTCCACACCATTTCAAGTACAATCATGAAATTTAAAAATACTCCTCTATCATCATATAGAACAGAAAAAGAGCAATTCTTGGCAAAGCTTGTTTAAATGAGATATTTGAGTATCTAAAAGCCACTTTAAAAATTATATCAGCAATGCCACACTCTATCAGCACAATATTGGCTTCCTCATTAGCAAATTCACTTTAAGTATTAAGGTTACCCCCAATGGTGATAGCTGGGAACCTACAACATCAAGTTAAACAGCATGCTCAATGACCAATGAACTCCTAGAAAATTAGTTCAAAATGATGCATCATTTGTTAAACACTCAAGAATTAGCTCTTCAGGATCTCTCTTTAGAAATATGAAACCCCTCGAAACCACTACCACAAATAGCCAACATTTTAAATAACTGCCAAGCCACCTGCTTTTCTCCAGGAAACATCATAAAACTCACAAGTTAGTAAAGCTATGTAAAGCCTATAAAGTCTCTGTCTTTCTGAAGTTTACTTATTTTGTTTGAGATTTTATTTCCCCTTTTCTGAGAAATGAAAGGTCCCCACATCAGATTCAGTTCAAGGCCCAAACTTATTTGCCAAAGAAGGTCTCATAACAGAAGTGGATGCCAAAGAACACTTCTTTGTCACTTTAGTCTTGACTTGGCATGGTGTTTCAGATGGTATTCATTTGGAATGAAGAGATCGATGACATAACAAGTCCAATCCTCCTCTGTAAGTGGCTTTACTAGAAGTGGGTAAGGGCAGAAAAACATAAATTCATCTGTCTATAGGCAACCAAAAACATACCAACTCATCTTGGAGTAATTTAACCAATAAGATGATTTAGAGGACAGTTCAGTGGCACCATTTCTGGAAGGTAAAAGCTTAGCAGAAGGAACATAAATCAAAGGTGACTGGCAGGTAAAGGATATACGCAGCAATCAGCCAAACCATGTGCACACTGGCACAAATTCAGTAAGATCATTTATAAAACTTTTAAGGCAGGAGTATACAAAAGGGGGTCTGGTGCTAACTAAATCCACAGATAGCTTACATGCCACTGAAATAAACACTTCCAGATGCGGGTGTACAAAAACCTTTCACAGAAAGAAATGTTTTCTTTCATAAATCTAAAGGAGGGACTCTTAGCAGGGAAGGGCAAAATGTCTGAAATTGAGACTGAGCTTCTCATGGACTGGAAGTGCCTGTTGAGGTGGAATAATTGTGTGGGTGATGATGAACTGCACAGAGCGTGTCTCCACTTAGGAGCATCACTACAATTGGGAAGACTGGATTTCCTTTAAACAGAGCAAAAAATGTAACAACTTATCCTTCCATCGGTCCTCTAAAATCTGGTTGCTGAGTCAGTGTTGCTCCCATTACTTTCCTTAGAGTTTATGTGTGGGGGTGTGTGGTGGTGGAGACAACGGGTTCACAAAGAGATGACAGCCATTAATGCAAGTTTAGAAAAATGATGCCCTGGAACTTACACTAGCACAAAGCTATTGCAGGCATGGCTTTAATGATGAAACAATGTCTGAAATCTGGTTAGATTATAGTCATCTTTCAGGAATGCATGACCAAATTCATTAATGGCTTAGAAAGTCAATTTGTTCATCAAAACAGGATAATAATATGTGGGACTTTCTGGTCATATACATAAACACTCCCAGAAGTTCAAAAAGAAAGCTAGAATGTCTATTTTTTTTAAGTTCAGGTGATCTATGCATTGAGTGCCCTCCCCCCACCCCTCCTCCCCAGGAAATCCCCTTGAAACTAGTCTTCTCGTTCAATCTTAAACTTCATGCAAATTCTTTGTAAGCATCTGAGCACTGAACTTATTCTTGAGAATATTTTTAATTATCTGCTTTACGCATTGGCCCAAACTACAAACTTGTGATATTTTAGTCTTCTTTCATTCAGGGTCTTGTTCTACTTATTCTTTATGCCAAATATCTCTTGAATACATTCTATCTTCTCGGTCCTCAATGTCATTGCCTCAGCAGAGGCTTTTCTGGCCTCTTGCCTACAATACTGCAGCAGCCACCTGCAGAGGTCTCTCTGCCTATTATCTCTCTTACCTCTAGTTCCTCCACTACACCATCATCTGAGTTATTTTTCTACAACACAGATCTGTTCATATCAACCCCTTGCTCAAAAACTCTAAAATAGCTCCCTGATGACCACATCAGTTGTTTAAAAAGAAATTTTCCAAACAAAATCTTACTGAGAACCCACTACATATCAGAGATAAAAATTTATGTTTTATTTAGAGAAAACACTTTATTATTTGCAGAATACCTGTAAAAAAAGTAATCTGGGGTTTCTGCAGATGACAGCCAGAATTCCCCAGATTCCCCAGATAGATAACTGCTGGCCTACACACTGGCTTGAAGGTTAAAGCTCTTCTCAAAATGTCCTCGCCCTACCTTTGATGCTTCCGTGTCCTCTCAAAGTATTCTACACTCAGGTCCTCACCTTGGCCTGAGCAGCCATACTGTGGTCATACAGCTATCTTTTTTTCCCCATTTTATTCCTGCTCTTCTTTCTGCCTGAATTATCTTTTCCAAATTCTTACTCATGGGGCCGGCCTGGTGGTGTAGTAGTTAAGTTCATGCACTCCGCTTTGGTGGCCTGGGGTTTACAGGTTCGGATCCCGGGCATGGACCTACGCACTGCCTATCAAGCCATGCTGTGGTGGCGTCCCATATAAAGTAGAGGAAGATGGGCAGGGATGTTAGCCCAGGGCCAGTCTTCCTCAGCAAAAAGAGGAGGATTGGCAACAGACGCTAGCTCAGGGCTAATCTTTCTCAAAAATTAAAAAAAAAAAAAAAAACACAAGAAAAAATATTCTTACTCATTTCCCTCATCTCTGTCTCATAAACTCAGTTCAAGTGTAAATGACTGTACAAAGCTTCCTGGACTTCCTCAGGCAGACTGTGCCCTCGTTCTCTGTACCTGAGGCGCTCTGTCCATTCTTCAGTTACAATGCCCATCACACTGCACTGCTTATATGCACGTCTCCTTTGTTGTATCGGAACATCTAGTTACTTATCCCCATACATCATACCCCCATTTCCACATATTTCTACCTCAATGTTTGGCACATGTTTATTGAATTAATAAACGGAGATATCAGAGCTGTAAGGATCTCAGGACATGTAGGGATGTTAACACCAGTCCTTGCACTTCTAAATCATGTGTAGTTCAATTGTACAAATATGGATTCCGCAAATGGATTGCTATTATCTAGTCCACACTCCGAAAGCAAGTGAAAGCGTGCTTTCACCCTATCAGGAAGGCCTGTGCTTTGAACTGTGCTTGGATTAAGAATGCTTGTCAACTATAACTTATTTACTTATTAGGCTCTTACCTAATTAGTCTAGAATATGAGAGTGGGTGTTTTAGGTTAGATGAGGAATGTAGAATTAAATCAGAGCCAGAAATGTAGCCTCTAACTTCTTTACTGGAAACTATAAAATCTGCACAAGTGTTTGAATTGGAATTGACAGGAAACTGTAGGTCAGGCTGTGAACTTCGGGAGCCAGAGAGTCAACTCAAATACTCCCTCCCTGGTATTTCCACCAGGGCACAGCTGCCCAGCTGTTACCTTGAATGCACCTGGGCAAATTCAGAGCCTGACATTGGGCTCTGCCCTCATGACCTCTGCCAACTAATCAACCAAAATATTTCCAGATCTGGAGAGCCTACTCCGAATTGGGTATATGCCCAGAACTGAAAGTGCACTCCAATCTGGTGGGAGAGCCTATCCAGGTGCCAGGGCAAGAATGAACATCTGACTGACATATGGGCTATGGATTTTCTCTTCTCACAGCTTGGGGTCATGCAGAGGCGGTGTGTGGGGATGGAATATTTGATCTGTGCATACACAGCCTAGGGGATTTAGTTTAAATCAAATCATAATTAAAACGCCAGCCAGGAAAACAAGGCGTAATTATTTTTTCCTGCATATTTTTCCTACCTTGGCTATAGCCTTAAATATATGTTGGGCACAATAAGAGCAAGGTTATCAGTTTCATTTTTGGAAGGTGTTAACTCTTCCACTTAAAACAATCTACTTATTATGTTGTGGGATTAACTTTGCAACTACATCAGTAAATTAAATGACAGTTCAATGATTATATTTGTGAGACTAAAGTATATAACACCATTTAAGAAATCATCAAAAAGTAAATCATCTCCAGTTCAACAGGCTTTCATCATGGCTGTCTGGAGGGGATTTCTGTCACACCGTCAATAAAACAGTACACAAACGTCTCACTTAAAACACGCTTATGAATGTTAATGAATCTATTTTAATAAAACTAATGTGTTCTTTTCTAATATTCACCTAGTTTAGATATATAATATTTAAAAATTTAAATAGTATATTTGCTAGGTAAACATGAGCAATTTAATATACTGACTGAGTTACACGTCTAACAATATTTACAATCTTCTTGTTTATTCATAGACAAAAGAAATTTATTGCCATTTTTAGAGCACAACTTTTAAGTTTAGAAGTATCTCAACTTAGTTTAGTTTCTCCCAACTAATCCTTTCGCTGCTTTCATGAATTTATGAGTTAAACGAATCCTGTGATTTTTTTTTTTTTAAGAAAAAAATAATTTCCTTTTGGGAGTCACTCAAAATATTTTTCCATCCTATCTCCATTCCCGCAGAAGACTGCAAAAACCTAGAAACTATAATAACACATTCAAATCTCAAGATTTGGTCCTTTTAGAATATTCTGCTCAAAAAGTTTCTCTTTGTTGTTAATTACTCCTTTTTCCTTGCACTCAAGTTCAAATTATTCCTCTATTCTCCAAGATACAGCCTGCCTCTTACAATGAATAGAGATTCATTACCTTCTTGAACTACTTCAAATTTAAAAAGTCTTTGAAGGATACAAACTTGGAGAAAATACACAGGGCTGATTAGGGCTATCATCTTTCATTTCTACTTTAACCACGCCCCCCATCAGAGAAGACTGATTCCTTCCTTTTCACACTATGTTCCTGAAAATTCCAGGATTCTTAGAAGGATTTCTAGGGGCTTCACAGATGTTTGATTTGAATGTCCATTTACAATTTTTGTGCTAGTCAAAATAAAGGTTCTGTCATCTCATGGTTTATATTTCAACTTCTTATAAATGTTTTGTTGATTAGGAAGTTAAGTCTTGGAATTTTGCCTTGTTAGTTTTTTTTTTTTTGATATTTAAAGCAGCCCAAATAACTGCACTATATAAAACTGTGCAGGTGAGTACATCACCTTAGCATGTATACCCCATGTGAACTAAATGTGAGGTCTTCACAGGTGATATAAAGTGAAGGCAGAAAAAAAGCAAAATGTGTTTCAATGGTCACTGTTTACTGTGAAAACAAACCAGTTGTTAATAATACCAGAATTTTTCAAAATGGAACTGGATAATTTTTCAAAATGGAACTGGATAATTGCTTTTTTTTTGCTGAGGAAGATTCGCCCTGAGCTAACATCGATTGCCAACCCTCCTCCTTTTTTTTTTTTTTTTTTTTTTTGGCTTGAGGAAGATTAGCCCTGAGGTAACATCTGTGCCAATCTTCCTCTATTTTGTATGTGGGACACTGCCACAGCATGGCTAGTGAGTAGAGTAGGTTCGTGCCTGGGATCCGAACCTGTGAACCTGGGATGCTGAAGTGGAGCACGTGGAACTTTAACCACTTGTTGCCAAGGGGCCAGGCCCTGGATAATTCCTTATAAACAAATTCACTGGCTGCCCCAATTTAAGGTATTACTGCAGAAAGTTCAAATGAGATAATATCTCTCTTCCCTTCTCCCCCCATTCTGCCTGATGATTTAAGAAAACATTAAACAGTTTTACAATATAACATGATTGTGCCAGTTCTACTTGGCAATACAGAGTTATGATGCTATGCTTACAACAGTAGAAAATGTATCAGTAATGAAGTTCACCAAATTTGGATTCAACAGGCAAAGGAAAACAAATTTGACCCTGAAACTTTAAGCAAATATTTGTCAGAGAAAGGTCTACAGGTAACTGAGATTTTCTTTTCTCTCTCTCTCTTTTCTTTTTTTTTACAGGGGAAGATTTGCCCGAAGCTAACATCTTCCTCCTTTTTTTTTTCTTCCTTTCCCCCCTCCAAAGCCCCAGTACATAGTTGTGTATAGTTGTAAGTTCTTCTGGTTCTTCTATGTGAGCCACTGTCACAGCATAGCTACTGACAGATGAATGGTGTGGTTCTGCACCCAGGAACTGAACCCAGGCTGCTGAATTGGAGGGTGCAGAACTTTAACTGCTGGGCCATCAAGGCTGGCTCTGAGATTTTCTTTATGACATGTTTGAGTAGCTTACAATGTTTTAAAATACTTTAAAAAATATTTTCCAGAAAACCATGAAGAGTTATGCTGGATAAGAAATCCATATATTGATTCCGTCTAAACATTATCAGTTTAAAAATGTGAGCACTTGTTAGATACTGTTAGTGAAACAACTTTTAAGCAAAAAATTCTTACTATTTCTCTTTTGAGCTAAGACTATTGCAGGTCTGTGTAGAACATTATTAAAAACTGCTGTATTTGTGAATCAAAACTTCTCAATGCTGCGTAAATAACATATGGAAATAAAGTGGACACTATGATGGATATAATATTACAACTGTCACCCATAACGTTGATTTCAAAACATCTTCACTGTTCTTAACCGAATGAGATTTTAAGAGTGGATCTTCTAGATATAACATACAGATTTTCTGAAATATTTGATAAAGAAACTCTTTTCTTGTGGAACATGTTTTAATACCTCTTGGAACACTTGTCTTCTGCTCAACATAGTTTAGGAAATGCTATCTCATATTGTCAGGATAAGACCACTTAAAAGAGTTAAGAACAGAGGCCAGTCTGCAAAGAGGAAGTTTAATGAGTAGGATTAGTGAGAATTCATTGAAGCCCATGGTCCCAGTGAACCACAGAGTATTTAGCTCCTGTACTTACAGATAGAACTCTGGTACTTATTATGTAACCTTAAGTTGGTTACTTAATTTTTCTCTAAATCTCAGTCTTCTTATCTATAAAGTGGGGATAATAACACTCTTCTTGCTCTGTTGTAAGAATAAATAACATAATGCAGGTGAAAAGATTCTTTTAAAATATTATGTTATTATTTGATCAACTAACACTTGTCTCAGATTCTAATGATTTTCCTTCCCAAACTCTTCCAACTTCTTTATTTCCACATTTGAAACATTCTTTCCCTAATTAATCCTAAATTGAACACTATTAGTTGAACCATATAAAATTTCTGATTTTCAATTGTTTTTGACCTAGAGAAACTGCAATTTCATATAATTTGATCTAATAAATTTTGTAACAAATTCCTTCCCCTACCTTATTTTAAAATTAAAAACTATTAAATTAAAAGTTTTACATTTTTTTCTAGAGAACACTTATTGTTAGGTTATTCTTATATAATAAATATGCCACATGTTAATTTTTTTTCTGAGAATCAGTGGCCCACAACTATAAAGAGGTACTTGGCTCCAATTTATAATGATAGATTTAGTACTTACAAAAATTTATTGAGAAAATTTTTACTTCCAGTCAAAACACAAACATGTAAGAATTCCTACCCAATTTCTACTTGGTATTTACATTTTAAAATTTTTCTACTATTTTGTGACATTTAATTTTCCAGGTTGAACACATAAAATGCAGACTAATCTAATGCACTCATGACATAAGAATTGTTCATGAACGTGAAATTCCAGATCAAAATACTCAAAGCAATCTGCTATGCCACTTTTGTTTTTAAAAGTTTAATATGAGGAAGTCTTAAAGAAAATTTCATATTTTCTATCCCTATTTGTCTATTGCGAACATTCCTGGAGAATCAATGACATGAGAGCATCCCTAGCACTATATACACATCAAAGTGACTGGCCATGGTGGAAGAGCAGAAAACCGAGGGCCAAGAGGCTGGACGTTAGGGTCAGCTCTATCACTCACTTACATGGTGCCTCTGGGTACACTGCAAAGCTTCTCTGAGACTGAGACTAAGGCTTTCTCAAGGCTTAGCCAGCTTTAAAATACGGTGATTCTGTCTCAGAATTGTAGACAGCTGAGTGGATACTGAAGCGACACACTTCTAGGGACGCACTTAAGGTATTATTTAGGTTAATGACCATGCTTACACGAACAATTTTATTGTCTCACTATTCTAGTTCAATAGAAAGCCACCTGATAACATACAAGCTCAGAGGGTTAATATATCTTTCTACTATAACTATCACTCAGGAGAAATTAAAACAGATTTAGGCACTGCACACGGGATTATGTCATCTCACTCTATGTACACAGTTTCCTTTCTCTGCCTTTCAAAATTACAGACCTGGTTTAAATCAGCCATTTACAGCACTTCCCATTGAGAGCTTGGATTGAGCTTTGGAATAGGTAACCATGGGCACCCCCCACTGCTTATAAAAGTGAGGATCTAGATAAAACAAATGTCTGACTATCCTCTATGTGACAGACAGCCAGTACATTGGGTTACTCTTTGGGGTATCCTCTCTGAGAGAAAAAACAAAATGCTCTAACTATAAAAGTCCACCTCATTCACAAAATTTGAAAATGCTTTTTACTTCTAAACTTGCACAAGTAAATTCTAAGAATATTTTTTTAAAAACCATTACCAAAAGCACTTGACTTTTCAGGCTGTGAGAAGAAAATACTCTGCAAACAATTAAATGCCAGTTAATTTTCTGATATGACAATTCATTTACAGCTTTTGCTACACCTTTTTTTTGGGCCCAGATGCCCTTCTTAACGTAAATTTTATTTTATCCTTTACTTTTCTATACTTTCTAAAATATTAGCACTACTTTCATAATCAATAAAATGAAGAAATTTTAAAAACTGAGGGAAATGTGGCTAGTAATAATTTATTTAAAAAAAATTATAACCAACTTTGATATACTCATCAGTCTCTGAAAACTTGTTTTCAATAACTTATACAAATATATAAACTCATATAAACTGAATTTGATGAAGCTTTATAAATCTGAGGCCATGTCATTTGTTCTTTAGATTTCTGTTTCTTAAGAGCTAGTGTGTAAAATCTAGCTAGCGTGCAAAAATCGAGTGATAACTATGCACACTTCAGTTAGAGACCTTAGTTTTTAAGGTGACAACGGTGATAAAAGACCATTAATGTTCTTCAACCATTATTAATCCAAAAAGTAAAAATGAACATTTATTTTCAGCAACAATAATCATTAAATGGTATTTAAATTTTAACAGTATAAACTATTAGTATGTAAAGAAATCACACTATGATTCACGTTTTAGTTTCTTCTGGGATTACAAAGTGAGGCCTGTGTGCGTGTGTGTGTGTCTGTGTGGTTGGGTAGTATGGGGAATGGTTTCTACTTTAGTCTGTCTGTATCTTTCTTTTTTTCTTTTTTCCCCCAAAGCCCCAGTAGATAGGTGTACGTCATAGTTGCACATCCTTCTAGTTGCTGTATGTGGGACACGGCCTCACCATGGGCGGAGAAGCAGTGCGTCAGTGTGCGCCCGGGATCCGAACCCGGGTCGCCAGTAGCGGAGCACGCACTTAACCGCTAAGCCACGGGGCCGGCCCTGTCTGTATCCTTCTTACCTAATCCCTTTTAGAAAATATACTACAGCTGCTACTGCTCCTCCTACTTCCGTTATTATTAATATAATTTATTAAGAGCTTACCACATGTCAAGTTTATAGTACTCCTTAAATTCTATCATGAGGTATATTCTATTATTATACCCATTTTACAGATGAGGAAACTGAGCCACAGGGAGGTTAAGAAACTTCCTTAAGGCTACTTAGCTAGTAGGTGGCAAAGCTGGGATCTGAACCCTGGCCATTTGACTCTAGGATGAACAGTCTTAATCACCACACAACACAGCCACACGTGATACCACCTGCTGTGAGTAAAAGGACAACATAAGATGACAAGCATCAAAATTACGTAGGACATTCCAGGGTGTGTGACTACTCTAAAATTACTAGTACAAATCATAGACTCCGAAGCTATTTTCAGAATTATTTAGGAAAAATAAACAATAAGCTAAAGGTAAAATTAGTCTCTTTAAATGTTCTTTAGCATGTGTGTACAGAACATCAAGTATATAGGGCTGGGGACAGTTGCAAAAGTGTGTATTTTAGGAGAAAGATTTTGGAGATGGGAGTTGGAAGGTCTGAATTTTAGCCTTGGTTCCATCATTTAATCTAATTAATAGCTTAACCTCAGGAAAATTACTTAAATCTTCTAGATATGATGCTTTCTCTGATCTTCTGCATAGGATTGAGAATACATGAGAATACAGAAAAGAAAGAAATCACTAATTAAAACCAACACGACAAAGACAGTACTCTCATCACCAGCTGAGTGGGGATGTGGTTTCTAAGTGTCTCTACAGCACTCACGAGTGGCAGGCAACTGATGTCTCTGCTGCCCTCCCCCTTCCCTCTCCTCCAGCAGCTACTCAGTGCAAAGCATTGTCCTCTCTTCCACCTAGTGTGGCTTTAATCACTCCTTTCTTCTATCATTTCAACTAATTCGCAAGGTGAAGAACTCACATTTTTTTTTTTTCCCTGAGGAAGATTCGTCCTGAGCTAACATCTGTGCCAATCTTCCTCTATTTGGTATGTGGGTCGCTGCCACAGCATGGCCGCTGATGAGTGGTGTAAGTCCATGCCCGGATAACCAAACCCGGGCTGCCAAAGTGGAGCATATTGAACTTAACCACTAGGCCACAGGGCTGGCCCCGTCACTTATAATTTTTTACACAATGAATTGTATTCCTGAAATTGATCATGTTGTGATTTTTGTATAAAATTATTTCATAAGTCATACACTAGAAAACAGAATGATGCCTCACTAAAGCCAGAATTTTATTGGTTTATTGATTGATGTTGGGATTTAGTTTCCATATAACTATTGGTTGTTATTTTAATTCTCCAAATTAATTTCAAATTATTGGCTCTACACGAATCAAGTTATGGATATTCTAAGTTAGACATCACATTTATGTATACATCAGACAAGCACTCTAGATTCAGAATGACATGGCGCAAAGACAAAATCGCTATGGTTCATAAATATAAACTAGCTGTTCATGGGAATTTTAGCTTACAAAGGAAATTTTACATTGGATGTAAGTTAGCTCAGCCTTTCCATATGAAAATTTAGGTCTCAATCTACAGTTACTATAGGGGCAGCCACATGCTTCCTTCTCCTCTTAGGAGCTGCAGCTCAAAGCATAGGTAGCAAAGTGTCCCTACTGCAGCATAAAGTATCACCTCAGGGAGTGGTCATCAGGGAACTGAACATCAGCATCACCCAAGGTCAGGAGCACCTCCTTCCAGCAGTTGAAGGTATGTGGGAGCCAGGGCAAGGTGGCCCATTGTTAGCATACACTCTGCAAATCTATCCCACTTTAAAGAGAATTTTTAACTTTAAAAGGCAGATTTATGTATTGTAATATATGCCATGACATTGTGTCTCCCTCATCATATTACTCATGATATAAAGTGGAGTAGGCATATTCAGTCCTGCGCAAATTCTTGTAGCTCTAGGAAATGGAGCAGACCTTTCAAAGTGGGTCCTTTCTGATGAGTTATAAAAACTTAGTACCCCTGTCTGGTGGAGTTCTTTACCACCTGCTGTTGATTTTGTCTGTCTGCTTTGGTAGTGGCTAAGTGAACCTTCTAGGTCATGGCTTATTTGTTGTATTTTCCAGATCTATTTAAATTAAGCATTTTAAAATTGCATCATTAGTTTTAAAAAGCATATAGATTATATGTTTATTAGATAAAAATTAGCTTAAACTTTATCTGAACTTAGTTTTAACTACATTTTCTGACCATATACTACAATCAGATTATAAAAGCAACAATAGATGAATAATAGAGTACCAGGTTAGACATGGGGGAATGAATATATACATTTGTTGTTAGTGCCGTTGAGTCAATTCTGACTCCTAGCACCCTGCGTACAGCAGAGCAGAACCCTGCCCTGTCTTTTTTTTTTTTCCTGTGAGGAAGATTGGCCCTGAGCCAACATCTGCCAATCCTCCCCTTTTTGCTGAGGAAGACTGGCCCTGGGCTAACAACCATGCCTATCCTCCTCCACCCTACATGGGACGACGCCATAGCATGGCTTTGATAAGCGGTGTGTCAGTGTGCGCCCAGGATCTGAACCGCCAAACCCGGGCCACCGCAGCAGAGCGCACGTACCCAACCACCTGTGCCACAGGGCCGGCTCCTCTGCCCTGTCTTATCTGCACCATCCTCTCACCTTCTGGTGCTATAAGAGCCAATGCTCTACTGCTGTTCATTGGGTTTTCATGGCTAATCTTTTCAGAAGTGGGTAGCCAGGTCTTTCTTCCTAGTCCGTCTTAGTCTGGAAGCTCTGCTGAAACCTGTCCACCATGGGTGACCCTGCTGGTATTTGAAATACCAGTGGCATAGCCTTCAGCATCACAGCAACAAATGGCTGCCACAGTATGACAATGACAGATGGGCGGTGTGGTTCCCTGGCTGGGAAGAGAACCCGGACTGTGGCAATGAGAGCTCAAATCGTAACCACTAGACCACCGGGGCTGGCTGAATACGAATACACACACATGCACACACACAAATAATGTCATCAACCAAGATAGTTCTCAAGTGATCTGTCTAGTCTACTTAAAAACAAAAACTTGAAAAATGAAGCAGCCACCACTGCCACCACTTCCTCATGAGGAAATATCACAGACTTCATGATTAGGAGATTTTTCCCTTGCCTTAGATACATTTTCCTTCATGTAATTTTATCCGTTACTTTTAGTTACCGTTTTAGGTTACTTTGCAAAAATCCTGGTTCCCCTTGCTACTCTTAATTATATCTAGATTATTGTCAACACTGCCTCCTATTTCTTCTCTCTCCACTCCATTGCTCAACCTATTAAGTCATTATTTGGATCTTATCTATGGATTTGATCTTTTTAATCCTGTGTTGTAAGTTGATTCTTTCAATTTCAATTGGTTTCTAAATTCTTCCAATCATCTCCTATTTTTCTAAATCTCATCTTCCTTTTGGCTTATTGCTTAAAATAGTCTTATCTATCATGTAGAAAAAAATAAAACAAGAGATACTTGATTTCATTCTTTCTTTCAACTATAATAATCTAAAAACATTCATGCAAAAGGATATTGCTTTAATCAGTAGTATTAAAATCATGTTCTTATAATACATTAGAAAAGTTTTAAATATTAAACAAAAGTGAAAACAATCATCACCATTACAAAATGCTTGGAGACACATGTAAAAAGCTTCTGACACATTCTTGTTGTCACACCGAGAATCCATACAATGAACAAAAACTAATGAGAACAAAGAAAGGAAAGAAACTACTCTCTTTAACTAAAACACAGTAAAAAAGGAGATGATATAATGTAGAAGAAATCATGACTTCTATCAATCAATAGTAAAATCTACTCTTAGGAAAAAACACATACTACGTTATACTTACGTACGTATGTATAATGCTATACATATATATTCTGCTTTAGTATGTTAAAGCAGAAAGCAATATTTAAAAAAAGGTACACTCTACTACTTCTCAGTCATATAAATCAAACCTCACTTTCTGAAAATCAAACCAATTCCTTATAAACAGAGGAGGAGTTGGAGAAAGTTCTATTAACATAAAGATTTAAAAAAAAAAAGGGCCACAAAATGAGCATTTAATTAATACACACACACACACACACGTACTTTCTTTAGGCTGCTGAAATATAAAGTCTTTAATTCTCCATTAAAAAAAAAGCACAAAAAAACCCTGATTATAAGTTTTAAAACCATTTGAAGATGTGAAAGACTGTCTGCATTTCAGCCTTCTTCAAAGCGAGTAAAGAAATCATTTCTTCTTCTTCCAACTCAAAGTATGTTTAGGAGCAGGACATCTGATAGAAGTGGTATTGCCAATCTAACCAATTTTAAAATATAAAGTGCTTCTGGCAATATCTGGATACATATAATTTGACAAAAAAGTTTTATAAACTCAAGCTTTGAAAAATAGAAAATATAAGCCCCAACAAAAAAGCATAATTTGTAATTGAAAGAAAATAATATTTTGTAGAAAAAAATTGTCCTTCCAAAAAGAGACAAAAATGACTAACTTTTATTTCCCAAGAGAATTATGCCACTTTTATACAACAAAATTACAGTCACCACAAATTGCTTTCAACAATTCCATTGCTTCTTCATTTGACCACTTGAAAATCAAAATTCTTTCAGATTATAAATATAACTTTTTATAACTCTGTTATTACGTACTGTGAACGGGGAAAGGGGGCCAATCTTGTGGCCGTAGCGTCGAACGGCCTCTCTGATGTGGCAGGGCTGGATGGCATCGCTGTGGGCCTCAACACCACAGGCCGCAGTGTTCTGCGACAGAAAAACACATAAATTGTTACTAAATCAAAAACACACAACAGAACTGCAGTGTATAAAATATGAAAATAAACTTTTATAAAATGGATGTTTTTTTCCCTTAGGATACACATCACTGCTGCCATATACTACATCTAAAAAAAATCCCATTAACAAATCAAAGATGACTTTTACATGACCCCTTCCTAGCAGACCTACCAAATGCAAGTTTTATGCCCACAATATTTCACCTAGGCCTGCATGTCAAGGTACAGGAGAATACAGCCACTTGCGTGCAGAGGAAAAGTGTCAGGGGGGCTTGCTAAAAGAAGCACAGGAAGCTATTTTTTTAAAAAACATTAAAACATTTATTATTATAAATCTTGAGAGTTTGTTGGGCATATTTCTGAAATAACTTGAGGGTCATCAATTTTAAAAAGAAAAATGTAAAACTGCTATATATTTATAGTACTGGGGACTGTCATAAAAGATCATTTCAACTTGGTTCTTAATTTTCTAGGTGTCCTCAGGGCAAAAACAAAATAAAACAAGAATCTTCTATTTTAATCTGCCTCATCTGTAAAAGGCAGGTTTGAAAGTACAAAAAGATATAAGAAAGAGAAAGATTATTTGCAATGAGAGTATGAATACCAACTCAAGAAATGTGTGTAGTGTGATTTTTTTTAAAAAAACATTAAAATGCTCAATAGGGGCATTATAGTTTCGTGGTTTAGTTGCAGGCTCTGGCTTCCCAACCACCTGGGTCCAGATCCCAGCCCTAGCAGTTACCAGCTCTGTCAAGTTATTTACTATCTCTGCACTTCAGTGTCCTCATCTGTAAAATTGGGATAATAATTACACTTGCTTTATAGGATTTTTCTGAAAATTAAATGAGTTGATATATCTAAACCATTTAGAACAGTACACGTTAGCTATTAATAGCATTAAGTTATTATTTAAATTAAGAGTTAAAAATGGAACCTCCATGTTCTGAAATAAGCTAATTTATTTTAAGTGCAGTGGATACCAGATGGCAGGGTATCAACACCAAAGAGTCAAGAGAAAGAAATAGGAGCTGTGTATCACTGTGACTAGAAGTCATTCAGAAGTCATTCAATGAAGATTATCGGTTTCTCTGATAATTACTATAATTACCACTCTCATAATTCCTTGTAGGGGTATAACTAGTACAACCTCTATAGACAGCAATTTAGCAAAATCTTATCAAAATGAAAAAGCAGAACCATTTTTCTTTTGTGAGGAAGACTGGCTCTGAGCTAACATTTGTGCCCATCTTCCTCTATGTTGTATATGGGATGCCGCCACACATGGCTTGATGAGAGGTGCATCGGTTCGTGCCCGGGATTCGAGCCTGCGAAGCCCGGGCTGCCGAAGTGGAGCACACGAGCTTAACCGCTACGCCACCCAGCTGGCCCAGCACAATCATTTTTGACCCAGCAACTTCACCTCTAAGAATTTATCCTACAGATATATTACACACATACTATATATATACATACGGATATTCACTGCAGCCCTATTTGGATTGATAAACTAAATGTTCATCAATGAGGGAACACTGAAATAAATTATGATACACCTATTCAACGAAACAGAAACCACGGCAACCACCAAAAAGAATGAAGTAGTTACAGACATACTCCTATGGAGCTACCTCTAAGATATATTGTGTGAAAAAACGCAGGGTATCCAACTGGGTGGCATTATGGTTCCACTTGTTTAAAAAAAAAAAGGCTGTACATTTACACTCATTGAAGCACAGAACACTTCTGCAGGGGTACACCAAAAATCAGTAACAGTGCTTATCTCTTGGAGGATAAATGGGTAGCTGGAGGACAGGAGTTAGAGAAGACATTTTTTACTGTATATGCTTCAGTACTTTTAAAATAATACTTTTGGTACCTTGTGCATGCTTTTCCTATTACAAACTAGTAACATAATGTAAAAATTCCTACGAGAGCACTGCTAATTATCCAAGCTGAACCTAAAAAAAGACTTAAAATATAAAACAAAACAGATCTTGATTATTTTTACTATTTTAACAAGATTTGAAATAAGCCAAATAGGAATTTACTCTAGGGTATCTTTCTCAATTTCATTCCAACAATACCCTAAATAACACATCTGCTATGCCCACAATAACATGGATTAAGTTATCTTAACCCCTCACTTTGGCACTAATACAAAAGTGCACAGGATTTTTTTTTTTGAATGCTGTCTCAATTCTCATTCCAAATACTTTGTCCCAGTTGGAATATATTAAAATAAATGCAATTATAAGGTACCAGATAAGGGTAAAGACTCTTCTGTGAGTCAAATCAGCTCCAAAATATGAATATGACTAATATAGACATTAACCTTCTCAATTTAACAAATGCTTGTGAAGTAAGTTGAGGCATTCTATCCATTTGCGGAAATGAATGCAAATATTTAGCTGGATTTGGAATCTAAAGTAAGTTTTCCAGTGGAAATACAAAAAAGGGACATCAAGAGGGTCAATATCCTGCACACTAAGTGGAGTGGAAAGTCCTTCCTGTGTATCCTTCTATGGCATCTCCTCTCTCCCTACAAACTGGATTTATTTTTCATTTCTTTTCTCCACGGTCAATAGAGATTCTACTCTTCCTCTACTTTCCCCAATATATTTGGTTTTGGTATAGAACATTTTGGTCAAAATCGCTCAGAACCTCTGGCATGGCAATCAAATAGGATTTGAGAGCACTGAAGTAGGAAGCATAAGTTAGAAACTACCTGTGATTGCTATTGTAAGATATTGAGACAAGTAAGCCAGCCTGGTTGAATCATGTTATCTTTGCCAAAAAGATGAAGTTAACTTATACAAAAAGAAAAATATTCAATTTTGTGAAGAATGTCATTGGATTTTCCACTTGGCCAATTTCAGGTTTATCTGCTATAATTAAGCAACTGCAAACATTAGCATAAAGTTACCATGTTCACTTTCATACTTTCTTGACTTGCCCATTGAGTTCTTAGGAAGGGAATCTTTAAATCTAAAATGTTGTATTCTCAGTATTGTTTCCACCTCAACAAATAACTTCACATTTCTGTCAATATACAGTACCTTACCAAGGTACTTATCATCTGTTCAAATTCAAAATTCATACCAAGTTTAGAATTTTAATTTAGCAGTGACTCTAACATTTTTATAATATTCTTCAAAATTGTATCAGAAGAATTAGCATTAAATTTATATATTTGTTATCTAATATTAAAAAATCTTACATCTGCTGTAAACACATATGGAGAGTATTAGATTTATGTATCAATTCATCTTTCCTACTCTGAATGTACCCACATTTTAGATATTCTTTAAATTTTTTTAAAAAGAACACACATATTTGACAAAATATTGAGTTCTGTTGTCCAGCGGATGTCAAAATCTCTGTGGGGACTAAACTCTTTATTTCCTTAAGTAAAGTACAAGCTGCTTGGTACAGTTCTTCGTAGGTCAGTTCCTCTTCCTCTTGGTTGCATTCATACTCCATTCTTGTATTCTTCCATTTCATCTTTATTCACGTCTCTTCATCCAGAAACTGAGGCTGGGTACTGGAAGCTGAAGTATCATAGGGAGTCCCACATACTTCCTGGATTTGAGTATTGTCCCTCTGCTTGTCCTTGCGGGCTTGCACTGAATAAAACCTCTCAGCAGTTTGAACTCTCAACTGTGGTATAAGGAAGTTATATTGAAACTTCTGTTACCCCTCGATCTCTTACAAAGGCTTGTACCTGTCCTGACTCTTTTCTTCCCAACTTCAAAGTTCTTGTCAAGATAAAAGTATCCTCTCCTTTATCAGCTTTCCCTTTGCCAAGGACCTGGAATCTCAGATAATTGCCTCTTATTCTTTACACATCTGTAACAGTGGACTAGATCTTTTGTTAAACTTGAAATATTAAGTCTTACAGAGGAGTAACACGTATCTCAGATGAGAGCAAATGACAGGTTAGTACCACTATTATTAATACTTCTGTCACTTACTGACCACAAAGGTTGACATATAATCTGACTGGCCAGGCAAGTGTCTCTCTCCTCACTGTTGTACAGACAGCTCTCCCAGAGCTTTGTACTTATAGAAGATTTCTCTTCAGATGAAGGTGGGTCAGGCCAAAGGTTATAGTATATAATAGAGTTAATTTCCTCATTTCAAAGTTTAAGATGTTAAATGTTAAAATGGTAGTTCTAAATAATTAGGAAAAGCTTTAACTGAGGAAATAAACACTAGAAAAGGTATTTAAGGGGAAGACAAGAGAGAACTAGTGAATTCAAGGATTCACACATTATCAAATCTGGAAGGAACACAAGTTATCAGCTATTCTAAACTTTCTCAACTCCTACCTTATTTTATAGATGAGAGAGTGAAGATCAAGGGTGTGCCCAAGATTATAATGATAGCATCAGAATACGGCTATACATCAAATTTCCTGGCTCCTATACACATAGCTGGTATATAATAGAGGCTTTATTATTTATGTAGAATGAATTGTACCATGTTACTACTATAGCTTATGTTTCCAGTTAGTAAAAATCAAAATATAGCAAGAGTTTGAATGTAGAAAGATATGGATGAGTAAATAGAGAAATAATTAATAGCTTTGAAGTGGGACATAATTAATTCTGATGTCACTAATTTCGAATTTAGGAGAATTCAGACTTAGACTGGGTTAATACTTTATTCAGGAAAACTTTGCTGTAAAATAACTCTAATTTAATAGCTTTCAACAAGATTGATAGATCTTACAGCCATTTGATTTTCAACAAAGCTGCCAAAGCAATCCAATGGGAGAAAAGAGTCTTCAACAAATGGTTCTGCAATAACTAGATAGTCATGTGTAAAAAAATGAAATACACGAAATACCTCATAAAATACACGAAAGTTAATCTGACTTGATTAATAGAACTAAACATAAAAGCTAAAGCTATGAAGTTTCCAGAAGAAAACACAGGAGAATATCATCATGACTCGGGAGTAGCCAAAGGTTTCTTAGACAGGACACAGAAAGTAATAAACATAAAAGAAGAAACTGGATAAATTAGACTTCATTAGAAGCTCAAAACTTCTGCTCATCAAAATACACCATTAAGACAATGAATAGGTAAGCCACAAACCGAGAGAAAATATGTGAAAAACATACATTTGACAAAGGATTGCTACAAAGGATATATAAAGAACTCCTACAAATTGGTAATAAAAGACAACCCTCCCTCAAAAAAATTGGGTATAGGATTTGAAGAGACTCTTCCCTGAGGAAGATATATGAATGGCCGATTAGCACATGAAAAAATGTTCAACATCATTAGTCATCAGGGAAATGCAAATTCAAACTATAATGAGTCACTTATCCATTAGAATGGTTAAAAGTGAAAACAATGACAAGCATGTCCACGAGCATGTGGAGCAACTGGAACTCTCATATATTGCTGGTGGAAGTATAAAAAGATACAACCATTTTGGGAAAAAAAATCTTGGAGTTTCTTTAAAAACCAGACACATACCTACTCTATGACCCAGTAATTTCATTCCTAGTTATTTACCTAAGAGAAACAAAGGCATTTGTCCACAAAGACTTATATAAAAATGCTCATAACAGGTTTATTCATAATACCTCAAAAACTGGAAACAGCCTAGGTGTCCACCAAAATGAGAATACATAAACGGATATATTCAAACAATGGAATAAAGAGGAATAAATTATACTTATATTGAAAAACATAAATTTCAAAAATATCCTGAATGAAAGAAATTTCACACAAAAGAGCGAATATACTATATTTTCTTTATATGAAGTTCTAGAATAGAAAAAACTAATCTATGATGGAAAAATCAGAACACTGGTTGCTCTTCTGAGGATGATGGCGGGAACTGACTGCGAGGTGGCATGAATGAACTTTCTGAACTGACAGTTTTATATCTTGAGAAGGGTTTAGAAAATAACAGGTTTATACATTTGTCAAAATTCACCAAGTTATATACTTAAGAATTGAGTGGTTCACTGTGTATAAATTTTACCTTAAAAAATAGAACCATAAACAAATTATACATAATGAAGTGTTGAGGCATGAAGTGTACTGTTTACAGCTTACTTTGCAATGTATCAAAAAAAAAAGAAAAATTAATGGATGACTAAAGGAACAATTACATGCATAGATATAATAAACATTAATATAATAAATACACAGTTAATAAAATGTTAATTGTAGAATCTAGATGGCAGATAAATGGTGTTCACTATATAATTCTTTTAACTTTTTGTATGTTTGCAAATTTTTATAATAAAATATTAGAAAAAAATCAATATCTTGCTTTATCTAGAAAAAAGCCGTTAAAAAAGTTAAAGTAGAAGTCATTAAGCACTGTTAAGTGCAAACTGGCTGCCTCTAAAAATTTGAATAATGAGAAAAACAGAGCACATTTTCCATACTTCTGAAAAGAACTCAATTAAGACCTTCTCCACTCTGCACCAAAAAAAGAAAAAGAAAAAAAAATTATCACAGACCTTTTTTCTTTTCTTTTGCTTGGTTTTAGCTGACTCTTGTCCAGCGCTCCCATTCCCTAGGGATCCTGATGTGGTTTTCCCTGAGTGCTGTGATCCAGATGATGGAGCTGTTGGTGTAGGAGGAGGTGTGTTCTCAGGGGAGTCTGGGTAGGACTTCAGGCAAGACCCCTGCCCAAAGAGATGTGGCTTTGAAATCAAGTGACCAGGGCTTCTACCAGCATTCTATTTTAATATCTCATGAATTTAATACTATTTGAAGCTTACAAATATAAGAACACAATTTATTATTATCCAGTCCATAGAAATGATGACCCCATCTTGCCCTTAAGGGCCTTACTATGTTAATTTTTAATCTAATCATTTAGATAAAAGCAGGATTCCTCAGATACAGCTTCCAAAATTTCTGCTGATTTTGTCAGATACAGACATTTCCACTTGGAAGTTCTGTTAGCATTTCAAACTTACATGTTTCAAAAGGAACCTCTAAACCTTCCCCCAAACTAGATGCCTTCCAGACATTATTCGTATCAGTGGCGACCAGCCTTCTCCCAGTAACTCAAACTCAATGTCTTAGGGTCCATGTAGATACCTCTAACTCCTCTGACATCTAGTTCCTTCTTTCTCTGATAGTATCTCTCATATCTATCTGGGTTCCTTTGGCTATGACTACAAGTCTGTTCTCTCTTCCATGTGGAAGCAATTCAAATATTTAAAGACTGTTACATTTCACAGCCTCTTCTCTGCTATAGGTCAAACACCTCAAGTTCCTTCAAGCACCTATTATGAGATATGTTCTCAGGTTCCTTCACCCCCTAATTACTCCCCTTTAGACATCCTCCACTGTGTCAGTGTCCATCCTATAGGATGGTGCCTATAAAATAAAACTAAAAAAGTTTCCTTATCAGTAACATCACAATTTGGCTCCTAAGAAATTTATAGGCAAATAAGTCTATTAAGTGTTTTTCATATATGGTATTATTAATCTACATTTTCTTCATTCTATCAACTGCACTAACCATATTATCTACTGACCTACAATTCTCTATAATGTATTTAAAAATTATGCTAAACTTTGTAAAATGTTTTGCTGAAACTCAGATATTGGTTTCAAGAGTATTTCTTTGATTTGCTTGCCTAGAAACATTATCAAATAAGAAGGAATAAGCAAATCTGGCATGAGTTGTTCTTAGGAAAAACAAGATAACTCCTAGGGATCACTCTTCCTGTGCATAAATCATATGCTAGAAAAAAAACCCCAGAAAATTAACTTGAATTAATATTAAACTTGCTGATCTAATATGAGAAACCCAAGCTTAACTAGCTCAATTCCCTATATGGTTAGTGCTCAACAATGATAATTAGTAAAGCAGAATGCACTGTGTCTTAACTCCATGCCTTGAGTTTCCAGTTCCAATCCACTGCACATAGCACCTCCATTTGGAGCTTCTTAAAATGCCCTTTTGAACTCATCACATTTTAGCCAAGAAATCTTCAATTCTTCCTTAATAACTAAGAGTCTAAGGCCTTAACTTTCTAATCTAACTTTCTATTACCCATCCTCAATGAATCCTTTGCTTGGATATTTTAATCAGAGTTTTTTTTTTTCCCTTGTACAATTTTACTTATGCTGCCTCTGAGGCCTGGAGTATTCTCCCCACTTTTATCATCTCATCAAAGCAGTCCTATCTTTCCTTCAATACCCAGCTTCTTCTCTGAAGTCTTCTCTGATTGCAATTAGGGAATTTTCTTTTTACCTCTGCACTTTCTGTCTTTGCCACTCATTTAGAAATTAGTATATGCTATCTTGAATTGTTTGCTTGTTCATTTATTTCCTTGTTTGTTTTACAGAATGTTTTATCTCCCTGAATACAGATGATACCAGTCTCCAGAGTCTCCCTTTGTACCCAAGTTGGTCAAGTCCTGAAAGCAGGCCCTTGATGTGGTTGCTGATTTGTAGTTGATGAGTAAGATTCCCACTTTAGAATGGCCATTCTCTTTGTGTTTTGTCAGGTAATAAAGGGCAGGAAGACTTCCAGTCCCTCTGAATGTTCATTTTGACCACCAGTCGCATAAGAGGAGGGGTGTCTGGCAGGCCAGGGAAAAGCTTGAGGCTTGTACTAACATATTTAGTCAGGATGCTTTCCGACACTCATGCTCCCACCTCCCAGAGAGCCCAGGAAATCCAGCACACATAGGCCATTTTTCTTAACTGCTGGGTAGCTGGGAACAGCGGCTGTGGTTGCTGAGCAGTTGCCCAGGGCAGCGTGGCCACCCTGGAGAACCAAGAAAGGGGGGGAAATAAAGAGTTTTCCTAGCCATGCAAGCAATCCCTTGAATGTTAAGGGAAAACTAGGCTTGTTATGTTCACTGTAAATTTCTTCAATTAGAAATGTTACAACAAATTTGTCTGATGTTAATGAAAAGCATACTTATACACATATTCATAAAGTGAACATATATCAAAGACATTTTAAAGGGTGTTCTTTGACATCATAATTTGGGTTTGTAACATAAAGAAAACAACTAGTGTTTAATCAACTGGGTAAGCTTTAGAGACTTTTAAAGTATGTTGACTGATAATGATGTGTGACCTTTTCCAAGAAAAAAATGGATTTTTAATGGGCACAAACATTTTAATTTCTACTTGGATTCCAAGCCAATCTGATTCTCCAAAAAGCACAAAAAGATGTCAAACTCTTGGCTTGTAACAAGTTGCTATAAAGGCATATACCCATATATATTTTCTAAGTATCCTATAGAAGAAATACTTAAACTTAGGGTCCATAAAGTTCATAGATCCCTTAGATCCACAGAATGGATTCACAGGGTCTCTGAACACCCTAAAATTGTATGCAAGATTTGTGAATGTGTTTATGGAGAAAGGGTTTATAGTTTTTGTCAGATTCTCAAAGGGGATTAGACATTTTCAGATTATATATTTCACCCAACTTGAACCAAAGCTCACTTCACAATTACCCATGTAGATGTTAACCTAACCTCCTTGCCGTCTTCTCTATGGTTACTGGATTGAATTATATGAAATTGCTGTTTATGTCAGTAAAAAAGGTCAAGTATTAGCAAATTCATCAAATAGATACTACATTTCTGGTTTTTAGGCACTTGCTGCTTACAAAGAATATTTTTTATACCAGAAGTGGTACACTGTCACTACACAAAGCCTTAAAGTTGGCCAGAAGACTTTGCAGTCCTCCTAGGTAGGGATCTCAGCAACATAAACTGGATCACAAAGGATGTGATCTTCACAGCGTAGGGCCAAGCTAAACACGAAGGATGAATGGAGCCATGCTTTTTGAAGTCATGTTTAGAGACGGATCAATAACTGGAAAGTAAAATTATCAATAAATGTCAGGACTTATTAATAATAATCTTCTCATCTTTGAGGTACAAAGAAATAAGTAACTTTTTTCAATGTTATTCAGTTACCTAAACCAGTTGTTCACCTCCCATGGGAATGAGACATGCTCTGCAACTATCCCTCTCTCACTGAAGGGAAAAAAATCACCGTATCTGTGGATTGTTAGGGCCCAGCATGCAATAGGTGCTCAATAAATATTTCTTTGAATGTTGAATGTACTAAGAGTCTCTGAGGGCTATAAACTCCTACATAATCTTTTTCAAGAGAACTACTAATGTAAATACCAGAAATGAGAAAAAATCCACAGATGTGTCAAAGAGATTTTTTGATACTTACCTCAGCAGAGTTGTGATACTGAATGAAGGTTGCAGAAATGGCGTGGCTGAAGGGGTCTCCTGCCTTGGCTACCATGTCCTGCCTCACAAGAAGAGCCAGATCCACTAACTGAAAGATCAGAGCAATGAAAATCAAGCCATATAGCTGGAGATAATCATCAATGTCACCAAAGTGGCAGAACTAAGAGCAGGACATTCCAAGTGTTATTGATAATAGTGTCTGCCTCAAAATCTGTATTGTGAACATGGGCACATACATGCCTTCACTGACTGGTAAATGGACCCACCCATGAATAGAAATGATATATTCTGACCTTTTGGGGAGTAGTCCTCAAACTTTATTTCATAACCACTAGGGATGCATTTTAAAAAACAGATTTCTGGGCTCTAAGCCCTGAGATTCTAATTCAGTAGGTCTGCTCTCAGGGGTAGCTTAGGAATTTACAATTCAAACAAGAACGAAGGAGATGCTAATGCTTGTGGTCTAAGGACCATGCTTTGAGAAACTGTTAAAGGGCAGTGATTCCAGACTCAGATTTTGGCAAGCAGTCAGTAGACTGTACATATGTAGAAAGGTATTTTTCAAAGTTCAAAAATAATCTCTAAACAAGGCAGATGTGTACTTAGAATTCAATGTTGAGAAAAAGTAAGCAGGCATTCCATTTCTGATTAGGATAAAGTTGCAAGAAACAGTCACTATTATCCTAATACCCACCAAAGCTGAGGATGCAAAGAAACACAAATGAACTAAATTTCAGAAAATGATCAGATTGTCATAGAAGAAAGTTCATGGCTGTTCTCATTCCTGGTAGAGCAGCAGGTGGAAGAAGAATTGATCATGGACAGGGATAGGAGAAAGCCTATATGGCCAGTCACGTATGGTCTCATATGACAGATTAGAATTCTTACCTGTGCCACAGTTTCATGTGCTAAATATGCTAAAATTTCCATAGCGCCAGCATCGGGTTTTATCTCCATGCTACTGCAGTCCAACCAGTCTCGAAATTTGGAGGCTTTTTTGGCTATTAAAAAAACAAGCATAGAAAATTTAATTTTTGAAGTGTTTTAATACTGCATGTTACTATCACAAAATGAAAAATATGTCTCTTGAAAATTGCATATGAAAAATAACGCATATAAAATGCAATGTTTTCAAAGTTTTATCAGTGTCTAGATATTCTGGCCCCAAGAAATCCGTTCTACCTTTGGGCCATTTATTTTGTATCTATGCTACATGACATAGTAAACTAAACCTCTAATGTTTAGCATTTCTCACACTGCGTCAGAATAAGTTACCACTGGCCATAGATTAAGTTATAGCAATAGTCAGAAGAGTTACTTGCTTGATGTTACTTTACTTTATTCTTGTGGAAAGAAAATCCTGCAAGACAGAACCTGTGATGAAAAACGGAACATACAGAAATCGTATTTTTAATACCTTTCAAAACATGTCTATTACTAGAAGAGGCTCAAAGTTGCGAATTTAGAATTAAAGAGAATAAACTGATATCTGGCCTGATCTAAGACTGCGGTTACATTTTCCTTATTACAGAGATGTCTAAATTCTTAAGCCTGACTCTTAAAACCATCCAGTCTGATTCCAACTTGCCTTTATATTGTTCCCTATTCACATGTCACCTGGCCTTGAGGATAATCCTCTCCATGTTCACCCTTGCTCCTTTCCCTGCATGGAATGCCCTCTCATCACTCTTCTTCATTCATATGAACCTGCTCAGACAGGCCAGAGAGATACTTCCCCACTCTAGTCATTTATTGAATACTTATATCAGCAGATATCCTTTCATGTCTGCTTATAATTTCGCAAACCATATTATAAGTTCTTTGTGGGCAACCACCAGGTCTCTGCATACCTAACAGTACCAAGCACATGTGGAACCTTCCGTTAAATATCTCTAAACTGCCACAGTGCTAAGCAGAGTCTAACGTGATATAAGGCCTTCATTAGGTATTACTAATTTAGCCAGTAACCTAGACGGAAAAGATTGATAGTGACGATTTTATCGTATCTATAACATAATCTATTTAAAAAAATCCACTGATTATTCTTTTGATTAATCTGGTCCCACAGGTCCATAAAACACTTAACAGTAACTCAAAGCATGATGTTTTGATCTTTATAGATACAGTCTTCATAGATTCCACATACAGAAGAGTTTTCTTTTAAATAAATCATAGAAGACATTAACTCCTGCTATTGAAGCACATATCCAAAGCTGTCAACTGTGGCAGAATTATGATAATCCCCCTTAAAGCTATCTCCCTAAAGTAACCAATCTTCCAAATACTCTCTGACAGGCAACATTCCATCTAACTGGTAAGCTGCAAGAGCTCACAAACACTTGTTTAACATCTGTGGAATACGCCTGAAGTTGAAGTTAACAGGCAGCAATTTGGCAAGATCAATAAAATGTGCCTTATTCACTTCTCCATTTGACAGATTGTTAGGAACACAGAAACAGATATCTTGTGACTATGCTCTAAACAATTTATTTTAAAAGTGAGGGAAAGGATAGTTCCTAGTATTCCATCAGAACTGTCCACCTCAGCAACAGAATTAGTAGCTTCCTCACTAGATTTTATGCACTAGATTTATGAACGAAGGGGCAAGGACCATGTGTCTACCATTGTGTCCCCAGCCCTAGAATAGTGCCTGGCATGAGCAGACTCACAATAAAAATTTCTAGAAGAAATGAATCACTGAATGAATGAATGAAAGATATTTCTCTAATAAAAGGGTAGAATCCAAACTTTTCTATACATCATGAAGATGCACAGAGGTACCATAAAACTATTTAGGTTACTGCTATATCAGCAACACGTGAAGATTCTTTGAGCTAATTCCCTCCATGTCACCTGAAAAAGGATTGCTTCAGAGATGGACCCTTCCAGGGTATTGTTGGTTCCAGCAAAAGAGGCACAGATACTCCTGGTCAAGACAGTTTGTTTCCATCAAGAGGTGGGGGGCATCAGAATGAATGAGTTCCTTCTCCTTCACCCATCTTCTCAATATGTCAGGAGAAAGGGTAATCTTGGAAACTGATCAACAAATGTAAAGAGAATCTCCAACAAAGGTGAAAAGTTCTTGGATTATCAGCTGACACTACCTGGGTTTTCAGTCTGTGCTGGAATTGAAATGACTTTACACAATAATTTCATATGGAAATTTAAGGTTAGTTAATTCTTGTATACTTTTTTAATCTTTCTCATCAATGAACACTGGCAAAATTCAAGTTTCTCTGAATATTCCATTCTCTCATCCCTGCATACTATTTCATTATTTCTACCTCATTCCTTCTCACCAGTCTTTCCATTCCTGATCCTTCCCTCAGAGCCCCCTGTAATGTTCATTCCACTCCGATGAAATTCTTCTGCAACTTCAGTCTCTTCAAAATCACTTTTCTTTAGGTTAGTTGAAAATAGCCTTCCTCAAAGGGCATGGTTTTCCCTGGAATCTTTTATAGTAGAGGGTCCTTCTTTCTTTCCTTTTGTACATATTTATTGGTCAGTTACTGATTGCCAGCCTGTTCATTTCCCCATATACTAGAGGGCATGGAGGCAATACCTTCATTCTCTTAGTTTCTCCCACAGGCAAAATACACAACAAGTAGACAGCAGAATTCTTACCAAAAACAGAGGCTAAAAGACAAAAGAATCATCATGCTTTAACAAATAACTATCAGCCTACAATTTCCGACCCAACTAATCTATCAAATAGGAGACAAATAAAGCCATTTTTAAGACAAAAATGAGTGCTTTAAGCCCCTACAGAGCCTTGGGAAAAATAAAATTAGGTTGAAAAGGAAAGTTTAGGTACTTACCAAGTTTAAAAATTTTAAGTCAGGGATGTATATTAAAAAAATTAGGGATAGCAACTAAAATAATAGAAATAGAGTATATAATATACAAACTGGTTGAGGAAAAATGGAATGAAGAAAACCCAATTAATCCAACAGAACAAAGAAAAGGAGGAGGAAAAACAAATAAAAAAGCACAGTAAATTTAAAACACAAAATAAGATGGTGTATATAAACCCAAAAGTATAAGTAATTAAATACATGTAAATAAAATTCATCAATTGAAATACAAAGAGACTCTCAAATTAACTAAAAAGAAAATCTAGATATTTGTTTACAAAATCCACATATAAAATAAAAGGTTGAAAGGAAAGGATTGGAAAAAGATTTAACAAATTAAAACTAAATTAAAGCTTTGTGAATTGATACTAATATTAGATTTTAAAATACTTGAAGGGAACTGACTGTCGGGACTTATGTAAATATAAAAACAAAAGACTGGTGAATGTGATCAGTGTCCCAATTCTACATATTACTCTCAGCCTATAAAGTTATAGACTTGCTATTTTAAAATGTACCAGTAGTCCCAATTAGTGAATGCTATGATCAAATATTGAAGACGACACACATGGCTGGATCACAATTCCCACATCCTGGTAAGCTATCAGAAGGAGAGGAATGAAAAGAGCCTAACCCTCTGACCGTGTGGTATCAGTTCTGAATTTGCTGAACCACTTGGATTAAGCATTTCCAGCCACAGCATTTTGGCCTATAAAACAGATTCTCCCACTAAGGTTTCATAATGAAGCACCTATGGGCACCATATAAAAAATATTTTTAAATGCCCAAATTCCTCTTCTTTAAAAGAAAAAAAAATAAGCATAATATAGTGTTTATACTACAATTATTTTATGCAGAAAGGGAAAGTATTAATTTTTAATCTACTACAGTTTATTT
Organism: Diceros bicornis minor; assembly: GCF_020826845.1. NCBI lineage: Eukaryota > Metazoa > Chordata > Mammalia > Perissodactyla > Rhinocerotidae > Diceros > Diceros bicornis. The sequence goes on along the minus strand of NC_080753.1, from coordinate 21,041,682 downwards.
TTGGGTTACAAACAAAAAATTGAGCTATTAAAAATCTGGCTTTCAAACAAAAGGGGTGTTAGGATACTTCAATGACTGTACTTCTGTTTCTTTAAGTGAATTAAATTTAAAATATGATTTTAAAAAATAGTTCAATAGCACTAAATGTTACTTTATAAACTGGAGATTTATACTTATAAAAGACTTGAATGCCATTTTTAAACCTAAAAATTACAATACAAAAACCTCTCATTTACTGAAATTGCCATGATCTGAAGTGTCATTTACTTAATGCTTCACAGATGTATGATGCCAAATTGTTAGTCAGACTGCAAAGTATATTTAGTTAGGAAAAAAATCTTCCAAAACATGTTTTCCTATATTTTACTGACATTTACATGGGACACTATTTGAAATGTGTCATTTATTTGCACTTTATGATCTATAAATGAAGCTCTCATTTTCTTTTTCCAAATCAGATACATTGTTACTGTGACCACATAATAGCTTTTCGTTTAAAGACACCATTGTGTCTATAATCCCTCAGACCAGGGTCATGTGCTACTTGGTCAGATTTTAACTGGACTTTTCATCCCACTTACTCTTTGACCTTTACCCCGAGAGTCTTAGTCATCACTGAACTGTTGCTGTAAGGATGTTTTGCTACAAATCCAGCCCACGATTTATCATGAGCCTTTATGTACTTTTAGTAAGCCTGTGTGCAGGGACAGGACAGTACTAATTTTACCATTAGGTTATCAGTATTACAAGAGCATGGATTAATGAATTTGGCTAACACTGAATGCGTGCCATAGCAGGAGGTCACAGGCAAAAATGGAAGAGACTATTGATATGTTCCTTTGTGGTAATATGAGTATGCATAAATAAATGGAAAGTTTGTTATTTATTAATATTAGGGGTTTTTAAATGTCATGACTACTACTAGAGTCCATTATGGGTCAAGTACAATCAGCAATAGTGTAAACATGACTAAGAAACTGGAAAAGAAATTAAAATGGGAATATTAAGAAAAATGGGATTTTTCTGACTAAAAGTAATGTGAATAGTTAAATGGCTATGTATTAACTAGCACCCTTTAAAACCTCTTAATACTATTAACTGCAAAACAGTAGAGTGGGGTAAAATCTTTTATAGGCTCCCCTACAATGCAGAGGCTGTTTCTGTAACAGTTATAACTATGCATATATTAAACTCACCAATTTCTAAGGAACAGAGATTGTGTCATACTTTAGTATATCTGTAACACATAATCTCTTAAACATATAATGAAGCAAAGTTAAATGCTTACTTACAGAAACTTAATTGTCGACTTTCACAGAATTCTGCATATTGAGCTGAATCCATAATTCGAGTTTGTCTTTCTGCTCTCTAATAGACAATGATAAAAAGACAAAATTTTTTTTTTAAAGTTAGTAGACTAGTATATATATTTCACAGCTAAAACTTAGAATTGAAATTCCATTTTCCTTTCCTTACTCTAGATAAACAGTTTAGTACCACCATAAATACCATAATACATAAAATTATGGTAAGTAACAGTAGTTTTGAAGTTTGTTTCTTTTGGAAATAAAGTTTAAAATACCATTTTCCAGTCCCCTGTTATTGTCATTATAGTGGAAGAAAAAACTAAATGGCTTCACTTCTTAGATTGTGCACTTCTAAACTTTCTTAACTGTACCATCCTTTTCAAGAAAAAGAAAATTGTGGGGAAATGATAACAAACAAAAATTGTTATTAACTATTATTGTCCATCTGCCTTAAAGCTGGGATTTTTCAATGTTAAAATAGGAGTCAATGAATGGAATCCATATATTTCCCCTCAGTTAGAACATGGAGCCAGAGCTAACAAATGCATATTTTAAATTGCAAAGAAAATAAAGAAAAAGGTAAACACAACACAAATCCTTTAATCTGAGTCCAGGTATGATTCACAGCTTGGTATAGTTTCATTCGTGGGTTTTTGGAGTCAGTATAGCAGATGTTTGCTGCTTCATTGTCCCACAAGAGGTAGGATAATTATAATTCACCCATAGTTTGGTGGGAAAGAATATGACCACTTCCGCTTCCTTGGCAAGGGAAGCATTTTGAAATGAGACAGGCTGGTACTTCTTGGAATGAGTTTCTGGCCAGTAAAGGAAAAAATTTCCTGAGATTTTAAATTTTTTTCTGCTTTGGAAGGACTTTCAGCAAGTTTTCTTTATCACAGTTGTTGGAGTACATAAGTACCACTTCCAACGTCTGTAGATATTTTTATATTTTTTTAAACTGAAATTATTCTTTTTTCATTTTGTTTGATTTGGGTATGTGGTCAACTTAATTCCAATGATAAATCAGTTCATGGAATTAATAATGGTGCACTAGCTGCAGCTCAGTACAGAAAAGATAGATGGGGCAGGGGGAGCTAAGGTAAAATTTATTACTGTGGCTCCTTCCAAGACCACAGACTCCTCTTCCTCTTCCTTCTTTTCCTCCTTTCCCTCCCTCCTTTCCTTTCTAATCTCCCCAACACATACTCACAAACATACATATGCACTGACACAAACCCAGACTTCTCTTGTTTATTTACCCTCTAGGTTCAAGTATCCTTTTTGAACATATACAAGTAAATATTACACACACACACATACTTATGTGTCATATGTTCTCATATGTGTGTGTGTACATATATATACACACACACACACACATACATATGTGCATATGTACCCTCTTGCGCACGCATCCAGAACATCATGTTTCCTTAAGGGTATATTATTGGGTGAAGTTTTATGTACTTAGAAGTATTTTTTGATATATGAATGTATGGTTTAGTTTTATCCTTCTTTTTAACGTGTCTGACACATGACTCAATAAATGTTTGCCAATGGAAAATAGGAAGCAAGAAAGTGAGAATTTATGTGTTTTGTACGTAACAAATCAGTTAACTAATGTGTTTATTAAAAAAACCTCTAAGATTGATAACACTGTATTCTTAATGTATGTAGTATGTCTGTCTGTCTGTCTATTGGTCTGTCTGTCAGATTTGAATTTCTAGCTCCTAGAAAATATCTGACATATGGTAAATAAGCAATAAAACACTGGTAGAATGAACAAATGCTACCGTTTTAGTCTTTGATCAGGGCAAATGACTATCACCATACTGCAGCCAGTCCTTGATTATCTGTGCATTCCTACAGGTCTTCTCTGCTACTCTCCAGCCAGGGAGCCTCATCCACTCAACACATGCTAGACAGAAAGGACGTGGATAACTACGGAAAAAGAAAGTTCCTAACAGGAGTCTTAACACTAACTTTTCTTCCACCAAGTTGGACAATCAATATTTGGCTTCTGTATGTATGCTTAGATAGTTGACGCATCTGTAATAAGTATCTCTGGAAATGAAAGTTAGGAAAACTTATCCTAAGAGGTTAAGGTTGCCAGGGTTGCCAGCTTTAACTAAGTGAGGTTTTTAGCTAGTTGGAAGACTGAACCGCAAAGCCTATCATCTGATTACAGGTAAAAGACACTGAAGGCCTGTAAATTATTGCAGCTAGCTTCATTCCTTTCAGACACTCTCTTCAGCGCCTATTCTTTTTTATTCATTAAGCATCTTGGTTTGATTTCAATTCCTCTAGCTCCCAAGCAGTAACCTTTGATCTCAGGAGCCCCATAAAGCTGGCCCTAGGGCATGCATAGGAAGCCATTTACACAGTGCCTAGCACACAGCAAACACTCAGTGCAAAGCAGTTGACTCAACAGCAAGATTTACAGGCAGTACAAAACCATAGCATATTAGAGCTAGAGGGCAGCTTAAAGCTCATCATGTTCAATCCCTCTCATTTTAAAGATAAGGAAATTGAGGTTCAGAGAGAAGTGATTTGCCAAAAGTGACTAAGTTAGAACTGAAGCCCAGGACTCCCAATTCCTGAGCAAGCCTATTTTCATTATAAAAAGCTGTCTCTAACCTATAGTAATTTTTTACTCCAATATTTTTCTTTGGAATCCTCTGAACTCTATGTACATTGTCTCTCTACAACGTTTCATGGAGACACTACAATTAACCTGCCCGAACTGTTCATGAGAAAACGAATTTAGTGAGGCCCTTGGTCAGCACAGAAGGCACAACCTGGGCATAATCTAGTGCAGAGTGCATGAACTGTGATGTACCTGATAGTGCATGGGTGTGCTGCAAACACATCACAAGTGTGCAGAGATACGGTTTCCCCTCCACCTTCTGGACGTCACAGAAGCCTGTGGCAACAGAACTCCCAGGCTGGTATCTGGCCACAAGTTGCCTTATCCATTTACCTTGGTGTGGCATAAAAATATTATCATTTTCTATATGTGCCATGACATGAAAAAGGTTGGGAAGCACTCGTACTAATACGAATGTGCTTGAATATTCCATGACACAGTGCATGCATGCTATGCGCCACGTGGTTAAGTGAGCTCAAGATGAAATCAGAGACACTATCTGGGACTTGAGGATGTTGAGAATGATTCAGATATGCTCATCATGCTAATTTTTGTTTACTCCTTTCTCTTGAAGTGTTTCAAATAACCAAAAGAAAGGGACAAATTTCACCTTATAAAAGGATCCAAATCATTTAGCACCCGATTGCATCATCTCCTGTCCATATACTATCACCTTAAATACTGGGAAAGGCAGTAAATATCTAACCTTCATGGACTATGCTATCTTTAAAGATAGTAACTATGTTTCGCTTCCGTAATCTCAGTGTTGGCCAATGCTTAGCTTGGATTTACCTGGGCCTCAGTAAACGTCTGCTGGCTAGCTGAATGACTGGGCAGATAGATGGATGGATAGACTGAGGCAAAAGAAATGCTTATAAATCCCTGTGTGCTGATTTAAAATCACGAACTATAATTGATATATTGCAATTTATAAGAAGAAATATATACTTGGTCTTCATCTCCATTTCTGGCACAGAGCTCCCAAAACCCTTGGAATTTTCTAAGTGTGGAGAGTGAAAAGGTGTCCTTTGTTAATTTTTTTTGTGTGTGAGGAAGATCAGCCCCGAGCTAACATCCATGCCAATCCTCATTTTTTTTTTTGCTGAGGAAGACTGGCCCTGAGCTAACATCTATTGCCAATCCTCCTCCTTTTTTCCCCTTTTTCTCCCCAAAGCCCCAGTAGATAGTTGTACGTCACAGTTGCACATCCTTCTAGTTGCTGTATGTGGGCCGCCGCCGCACCATGGCCGGACAAGCGGTGCATCGGTGCGCGCCCGGGATCCGAACCCAGGCTGCCAGTAGCGTGAGCATTTAACTGCTAAGCCACGGGGCTGGCCCCTCTTTTGTTATTTTAATGAGGTGACTTGTGGAAAGCACTCAAGGATGGAGGCTGGTTGCCAGTGGAGGCAACCATGTGATTAAAGGGTGAACTTTCAGTCCCACCCCCCCGACCTCGGGGAGGGGAGAGGGACTGGAGATGGAGTTCAATCACCAACACCAATGATTTAATCAGTCATGATTATATAATGAAGCCTCAATAAAAACCCACAAAGACAAGATTCGAAGAGCTTCCAGGTTGATGAACATATGGAGGTGCTGGGATTAGTGGCATGCCTGGAAAGGGCAAAGAAACTCCGAGCCCTTTCCCCATACCTTGCCTCATGCATCCTTTCTGTCTAGCTCTTCCTGAGTTATAATCTTTTGCAATAAATAGGTGATCTAGTAAGTAAAATGTTTCTCTGACTTCTGTGAGCCGCTTGAGCAAGTTAATCAAAGCTGAGGTAAAGGTCTTGGAAACCTCTTGATTTACAGCCAGTCGGTCAAAAGTACAGGTAACAACCTGGACTTGCAACTCGCATCTGAAACCCAAGGAGGAGGTAGGTCATGGAAACCTCCAATCTGTAGCCTATGGGTCAGAAGCACAGGTACCAACATGGGCTTGCCAGTGGCATCCGAAGTGGGGAGCAATCTTGTAGGACTGAACTCTTAACATGTGGAATCTGATGCTGTCTCCAAGTAGACAGTGTCAGAATTGAGTTGAACTGAGTTGAATTCTTGGACACCCTGCTGGCGACCGAGAACTGCTTGTTGATGTGGGGAAGGCTCCCCCCACAGACATGTTGGAATTGGGTCCAAGAACCTATTTAGAAATATTTGTAATCAAATTGTACGAATTCCAGAGAGGCTAGGCAGTTTTTTAAGCCAAAGATTCATAAATCAAGACATTGGCCAACTATTAAATAAGTTTGGCTCTTGTTTTCTGTATTGTCCTAATTCCACTTTCCTTTCTGCCTCTGTTCAGATCACCCATTCCAATCCACACTAAAGTGCACGTTGGCAGCCCTTTTCTATTCCTGGTAGTAAAAGAAATTGCTGGGAAAAGATACAGGGTAGGGGTGGGGGCAGGGGGAATCGTAATCCTAGTAAAACAGCATGATTAGAAATAACAATGCCTACTCTTTACACAGAGCAGCACAATAACCTTTAGGATAAACCCTTTTAATAGTTCCATTTTACAGCTGAGGACACAGATTTAGAGAAGTAAAAAAAATTTTTAAAGCATATAGTTAATAAATAGGCAAAGCTAGAAGTAAAATAGGGTCCTAAATGATCTACTCTGAGGTACATCACTGAATAATCATAGCATGTTAATCATAGCTTCTGTTCATATGAACATTCTCAAATTACATAGTGCTCTCCTGATCTCAGACAGCCGCATGAATGTAACGTCATTCTTGGATTAGTCATGCTCTTGTATCTGCAAGTTCAGTTTGTTTTCTGCTTAATCTGTTTTCTACCCACTCCTTGGTTTCTTTAGGTATCAACAGTGCTCTTGAACACACGTAAAAATATACTACATACTCAGAGGCTTTTCTGAAACTGAACCTTAACAGTGTTACAATATAGCACACAGCATTATCACAGAGGGGAATACATGGAAAAATTACTTTTGAAAGAATTACTCCTAAAATTTTCCAAACACCCAACAACATTTTATTTTATTTATCTTTTTTTGTGAGGAAGATCAGCCCTGAGCTAACATCTGATGCAAATCCTCCTCTTTTTTTTTTTTCCTGAGGAAGACTGGTCCTGGGCTAACATGCATGCCCATCTTCCTCTACTTTACATGGGACCCCACCACGGCATGGCTCAACAAGCAGTGCGTTGGTGTGCGCCCGGGATCTGAACCCTCAAACCCCGGGCGGCCTCAGCGGAGCACGCGCACTTAACCGCTTGCACCACCGGGCCGGGCCCCCAACAATATTTTAAAATTTAATTGGAATAGCTTTTTAAAAAGATAAAAGAGTACAGTTATGCTAATAATCACTCATCTCACTACCAAGAAGTTACAGCTTTTTCCGGTTATTGTAACAAACTTAGAAGGCAGAATTCCATGCCACATGAACCCATTTTCTAGGCCCTACCTAAATGAAAACAGGGAGGCAAATATCCCTACAGATGCAATACCTAGTATAAGTTGTTTGCTTGTTCGATACCTTGAACACAACGGACTCTTAGCACATATTTGTTAATCGAAATTTTCAGTGAAAAGTTTTGATTTCAATTAACATGAAACTGCTTGCGTCTTTGAAAAATACTTTCAACAATGACAATCACCCCTTGCCCCTGCCTATACCAGTTAGAGGTCTGAGGCTGGATTACTTCAACAGCATGTAGTTTCTTTTAAATTCTCTGCATGCTTTCACCGAAGCATTTTAAAGGTTACAAAAGCTATGTGCTGGCATATCTCTTGGCATCTTCTCAAGACACATGACATTTATTTTTCTTTAGCAACACAGAATCACAGAACATAACTTTTAAACCAAGAGGAAAGTTTATCTGCTCTCACTTCCGCCTTGGATTTTAGAAAAGTCTCATTTTGATTACTCTTAGAAGTCTTACAGTTGAAACGCAAAGCCCTTTCTACATGTAAAGGCAAAATGCCCATGGTAATCTACCAACTACTTCATGTTAGACAGGAACTGGCTGCCGAACTTGAAAACTTCAAATGGAGTGGTTGGCAGCAGCATCCAGCAACATGACAACATGTGGATTACGGAATGTTTATGCATGTTCATGTATGTTGTGGTCCGTGTACAGAAGGATACTAACAGATCAGTAAACAGCATAGAATGCTGAAGAAACTATATCCCCAGTTTCTAACTATATCCACAACTCACTGTAGACAAAGTTGAGGTCCAGAAAAGTTAAAGGGTTTACCTGGATTGTTGCAGAGGCACCTGATACCCAGGTGAGTGCTCGTTTTGCTTCCTGGGTCACTTTGTAATTTAATAGATTCCTCTCTGCAAGGGTCAAGTGAGTCTACCTCAAAACATCTGGTAGATTTCCCTGACTTTACGCCACTACAAAGCTCATCATATTGGGCTTGGAGTACTGCAACAGGTTCCTGGCTGGTTCCTTCCAAATATTTTAACTCTCCCAACCCATCTGGGTACAACTACTTGAAATAAAAACACAGAGAAAAGGCCTTGGCATATAGCAAGACCTCACCACAGTAGGCCCTCCTCCATCCCCATACCACTTTCATTCCTTTGACTCATAAACTTGAACAAATGGCTCTCAGTTGATTACTGCATCAACTTCAAGCTCAAGTGCCTGGATTCCAATTGTAGCCATAATCTGGCCCATTCTATGAAGGCAGATGTTGTTCTCACTAAAACTTAACATATTCTTTGCTTCAGTCAGGTCACCCTTTGTCACATCTGCCATGTTTTGTTGTCCCCTGCCCCTCCCTCATTACTATGTTGGCCATGCCCTCCTCCATGCACATGGTCATTTAACTCCTTCCTTTTCAGCATAGGTACCACCTCCTCCAGGAGGTTTTCCCTGAAGATCCCAGGTCACGTTGATTTCTCTCTTCCGAAACATATTTGTTCTTCTAGATAGTATTATACCCCTGCACTTTTCTATGCGTGCTACTTTTGTCTCTCATCAAAGATGACATCTGTGAGAATGTATCATCAACTGAAAAAGCAAGTTGCCAACCATAATGTATGAACTTTGATCCCACTTATATTTGAACACACACACATTTGTGTGTGTAAACCTCTGGAAGCATATGTGTTATACTTTTAATAGTATTTATCTCTGGGGGTAATATAGGGAACTTTTCATTTTTCAGTCACACATTTCAGCAATGTTTCCTTTTTTTCTTAAGTGAATTACAATCAGAAAAGAAAAGATTTTTAAAAGTAAAGAAGTCTTTCCTTTTGAGTTAATTTTGCTTGACTTACAGGAGATCATTAAATAAATGTCCACATACATAAAAATAATCAAAGCAGTTACTCAAGAGGTAGAAAATCACAGAGAAACAGCATAGGTTAGGGTACATGTTCTCAGCAAGAGAAAGAGAGAGGGAGGGAGGGAGAAAGCAGAATGCTACTGCAATATTTACTAATCAACTCAGAACCCGAACTGATGTAATCTTGAAATCAAAAGTTCACTTAAGTTTGACCCAGAATTTTCTCTGAATTATATAATAGAATAAAAATAGAGTATATTTTCTATTTCATAGCCTAAAAAATAAGGTCTCCATTGGTGCTAATTTGTTCCCCCAGAGTGACTTTTATAATACACCAATTTTATAAGTCCAAGGTATTAAGAATGTATTACAGTAATCATATGAAGGTTCCTAAAGAAATAGCTGTTGACTCTAGGAGAATGTTCAAGGGATTTAAAAGGAATTTTGTGCTAAAAATAAGTGAGTAATTCTCAGCAAGTACAAAGCATCAGTGATCAAGAAATACACAAAAGGATATTTGTGGTATTAGTTCATAATAGAGTTGTTTCAAAATATTGGATTTTTTTTTTGGTCTATACCTTATGGGTCTAAATATATTAATCAATGTTTTCTATATATTTAAACTATCAAGAATCAACATGAATTGGTTATGTAAAGAAAATATAGTTGTTCTTAAAACCAAAATAGTACATTTAAAATTGGTTTAATGTCCATTTAAAATTTTTAAATCTGAATTTACTAAGCTAGTAGTGGGGAAAATTAAACACAATAAAATATTTCCTGTCCTGGGATAAAATGTGTGCTAAGAAACGTATTTTTTTTTTTAATAACCTAGTATCATACAACCTAACTCCATGTTTCGTTGCAAATTCTTATGTAGCTAGTACTATTTTTCACCAATGTTTTGCTAAAACTGTAAACATGGTCTGTAATAACTAAGTTGAAAAATAATATAAAAAACTATGTGAGTTTTTGCCTCAATTAGTTCTTTAAAGTAATAGAAGATTGACCTCTTTTTTATTTTCCTGATTGAGGATGCTGTAATCCTTTTTTGTGGTTTTTATTTAGCTGTATATCCAAAAGTGAACATACGAGGTTAATATGTGTAAACTCCTTAGGTATTCTGAATAATATCCCTAAAAATTCTCATAGGTTTATGTAATATCCAGATGAGCCCAGATGGCTTTAAAGTCTAGCAAACATACAAGGATATAGTTAAATATTTTGGTCATTTAGGGTAAAATTTTACAACATTGCCTGGAAAATATGTTTATAAAGCCACTACCGCATAAAATTTAGTTCATACTTTCTCTTTAACCTTGAGTTAGAGCTGTAGACCTTTCCATTTTGATTTAGCCAAGACCAAATTCTCAAGCAGTGCAACATGCATACCGAACGGAGGCTGGCTTCACTTACATAGTGGGAAAGTTTGGCCCCTTTAAAAGAGAACCCTGTGAAGGGAGAAGCCTGTCAGTACAGCACAGCTCTCACTGTCCTCTTCACGGATATATGGAACTCTGGCCAGAACAAGGGCGGGCCCTGCTTGGAATCTCCCTTTGTTGTTCCTATGTAATACAACTAAGTTTTTTCAATAAAGATTTTTTTTTTTAACATGTGAAAATAAAATTTTTATCTTAGATTAATTCATCAATTAATTCCCTCTAAGCAAGTTCCATCAGCTCTACCTTTAAAATATATCTGGAATGAACTGCTTTCTATCACCTCCCACCTTCGCTACTACTACTCTGGTCCAGGCCATCACCATCCTCTCTCCCCTGGATTATTGCAATAATCTCCTAATGCGTCTTCCTGCTTCCACTCTTCCTCCTTCCTACTCTCAACTCTCCAGTCTATGTGCATCATAACAGACAGAGCAGTCTTTTAAAAGATGAAAATTGGATCATGCCATTTATGATGGCATAGTTTCTCATCACATGTAGAATAAAAGCCAAAATCCTCAGAATGGCCTATAAATCCCTACATAATCTGGTTCCCTATTACCTCTTTGATGCCATCTCCTATCACTCTCCTTCTCACTTACTCCACTCCAGCCACACTGGCCTATCCTAATGTTTCTTGAAAATGACAAACACATTCCCACCCCAGGGTCTCTGCATTTGCTACACCTCTGGTCCAGAATATCTTAACCCCACATCACTCTCTGGCTTACTTCCTCACTTCCTTCAGGGCCCCTTATCAGAGAAGCTGTTGATGTCACTCTACCTAAAATAGCAGCTGCCCCCAGGCCACTCTCTATCCATTACCCTGCTTCATTTTTCTTCATAGCTCTTACTACCATCTGCCACAATAATATTATTTATTTATTTGTTTACTGTCTACTTCTCCCCAGCTAGAATGTCAGCTCCCTGATGGCAGAAACTCTGTCTATTTTATTCACTGCTAAATCCTCAAAGCTGCTACAGAGCTTGACACACAGTAAGTGTTTCATAAATACTGATGGAATGAACACATGTATGTATTTTTTCTATATTCTCTATACAGAAAAGTTAATACCTCGAAGGCAGAGTTTCTCAATCTTGGCACTACTGACCATTTGGGCTGAATAGTTCTTTGTTGTGGGGACTGTCCTGCGCACTGTAGGATGTGTAGCAGCATCTCTGACCTCTACCCACTAGATGCCAATAGCACACCCTCGGGTGTGAAAACCAAAAATGTCTCCAACATTGTCAAATGTCCCCTATGGGGCAAAATCATACCCAACTGAGAACCACTAGTCTAAGGGAAAGGGGATTAACGTTGGTTGACGCGCTACTTTGTGTTAGGTACCATGCTTGGTCTTTTACATTATCTCTTTTAATTCTTCCAATAATCTCAATTGGCAGATATGATTCCTATTTTTTTTTTTTTTGAGAGGAAGATCGGCCCTGAGCTAACATCTGCCAATCCTCCTCATTTTGCTGAGGAAGACTGGCTCTGGGCTAACATCCATGCCCATCTTTTTCCACTTTATATGGGACGCCGCCACAGCATGGCCTGACAAGGGGTGCGTCAGTGCGCGCCCGGGATCTGAACCGGCAAACGCCAGGCCGCCGCAGCAGAGCGTGCACACTTAACCGCTTGCGCCACCGGGCCAGCCCCTGATTCCTATTTTTAAACTGAAGAAGTGATAGCTCAGATATGTTAGGTAACTTGTCTAAGGTTGCTAGGCAAGTACTGCAATCTGAAACCAGGTCTATCTTACTCCACTCTATGCTCTTTTTACTATGAACTCTCATAAATGAAACTGCCAACAGCAGAAATGCTTTGATAGAGGTGAGAGAAGGAGACTTAGAGCCCTCCAATTTTCCTTCTCCTCTGCAAGGTATTTCTCAACGAAACATTAAAAATTGCAGGAGAGCATCTGAAAACCACCATGCTATCCTATGCGGCCTGCCCTTCAAGGAACAAGCACTGTCTCTCTATATCTGGTTTCAAAACAGAGGCCATTTCAAACGTGAGATTCACAGGACGACCACGGTACTGAAGGAACAACTAATCCCCATATATCAGTCAGAGTGAGCTTTTAAAACGTAATCATGTTGTGTCATTTCCATTAAATCCCTCCTTGGTTCTGACATCATGGTCTGTTGCAAAAGTGACAGGCTTATCTGTGGATCACATACCAGAGTGCCCCTAAAACACGGACCAGAACAAACACTGCTACTTTTAACCCTCCTGAGCCAATACAATAGGACCTGCCCTCCCTCTCATCAGAATCTTACACCCTATCTGAAAGGTACACCATTGCTGCCAGAAATGTTTAGCAGTAGCAGAGATAATTGGCTCAATGATGGATTAGAAAGAGCAGTTTATAGTCTTCACCGTTCATAATTTATGTTGATAGTTTCAATCTCAGTGTTTATAAAATATTTTAAAAAGTGGCTCTTCATATAGTAAATTAAGAAGGTGTCCCAGTAAGAAGGTTAATTCTTCATTTAGAATTTTCATTTGAAGGAAAATACTGCTGTAAACAAATTTTGAAATAAATGGGGATATCAAAAAACATGTTTAACAGTAAATCTGAATCACACATGCTTTAGAAATTCAAAAAGAAAGATGAAACTAAGAAAAGATGAATAATGAAGTCTATTACATTATATACGAGTGAAGAAATGAAGTCACCAGTCTAGGAAAAATTCTCAAGGGAATATATTACAGAAGAAAAATAGGCTTTTACAACTGGACACCATCTGAGTTAAGATTAGAAACAAAACAAACCAAATTAAATTGTTTATTCCACTAAAGAGAATTCTCTTAATCATTTTAAAACTGAAGTTTCTTTTCTCATAACTGGCTGAGTTGTTTTCATGAGTCAGAAATGAGTAAGTTCATCAATAAAAATCTGCCACAGAGACTGATCTAGCTGAAGGCACGAGTTAACACAAAACAAAAGGAAGAACGTGATTTCCTAAGTATGCCAAGATTCAATCACTGAAGACAACAGACTTGACCAAATATGACCATAATGAGAATACAATAGTAATTATAGCTATCAAAATTGCTTCTGTTTCAAATGTAATAAACGAAAATTCCTAATTAACAGAAAAAAGCAGCATTGTCTATACATTCAGAAAATTAATGTCTATTTTCAACTCTCATCTTTAAAAAGTCTACCTAATTCAAAAAATAAACAAAAACAGAAAGCATTTTTAAAATAATTATGCGTTCAAGATCTTCAATAGATAAAGTCCTGCAGGGACTTATCTCCTGAAGCAGCCCTGGCTTTATTTAGATTCAGTATTTCAAGTAGCCTGAACACTACAACAGCCTCTTGGGCTTCAAAGAACGCAGAATAGCAAAATCCCCTGGAATCATAAATGCGAAACCTATAATTATGGTTATTTAACAAAATGGTTTCTGTTAAGATATTTGATGATGAAATTCCCATCCTCAGATGTCAGTGCCCAAATTTTAATCAGCCTTTACTCATGAGTAAATGTATTATAACTGCTATTTGATTAAATGTCAGTGGCCATTAGGCCTCATTCTTAAGTAAGAAACCTTAAAGAAGTCATGCCACGAAGAGTGTGGAATGGATTACAAAGAAACACGAAGAAGGGAGGACTGTTTTAGTAACCTGGTGATGTGAGGCAGGGTTTCACCTTGAATAAATAACCACAAAATCTTTAAGGAAGCAAAGGACAACTTCGGCAGCAAGAAGAAAGGAAGATCAGAGGTGGTAAAATGGGCGAAGTCAAGGAGGAGGAATCATAGCAGAGAAGAGCAGCATTTTTGAGTTTTATGTATATTGCCTTACTTTTTGATCCTCTCAACAACTGTGTGAGGTAGGAAGGTCAGCTACTATTATCATCTCCATTTTATAGAAAAGAAATGGAAGCTCCCTGACTCTCTGTGGCTTTTTTAAAAAACATATTTTGAAATAATTTTAATTAACAGAAAGTTTGCAAAAACAGTAGAGAGAGTTCCTGTGTACTCTTCACCCAGCATCACCACCCACATACTCCTTATCCCTGCTGATCTCCGATGCCAAGCAGGATCAGGTGTGTTAAGTGCTTGGATGAGAATTTCTGTGACTTTTCGTCAACGTAAGACATATTGCTAGAAAGATTTAAGATTCCTACTCCAAAACCAGTGCTCCTTCCACTATATCACTGACTCTTATAACAAAACTCCTTACTCAAATATGAAATTTTCTATCTGAATACAGATAGAATTACCCAAGAAAATTTTACCCAAGTAAAATTTTACCCCAGGAGTTCAATTGGACATTACTACTACATGTTATAACTCTAGAAACCTATAAGATTTATAATAATCTAAAAAATTCTACCTGAAATGCTCTTTAGTAGTGCTGATAAGAAACTGGTTTAGTTTTTACAGAACTGAAAACCCTAAAACTTGAGCTATGTGCAGTTTTGATAAGATTTAGAAATGCATTCTAACATGAATAAGGTATTTAATAAGATATAAGATTCTGTAACAAATGTTACCGAATTATCTTACATAGTGCCTTCTGAAGATACACACTACATTTTCTGAGTCATTTTATTGGAGGATAGCAGTCAATGTTAGATAGATATTCCAATAACTTGATACCTCATATATGCAGTAAATTCTTCACTTCTGATTGTAGTCACTATGAAATAAATTGTATCTAAACTAAATTCCATTTGTATGTGTATCTATAGGAATTTAGCCATACTATACATTTTTTTTAAAGAAGATTTTGTCAAAGACAGCTGCTATTTCTTAAACACACATGTGCTGGGCATTAAGCTAGGTACATTACATATGTTATCACAAATCCTTCCCAACAGTTCTAAGGTGTGAGTCCCATTGAGGAATCTGAGATTCAGAAACATTAAGTAACTTGTCTAGGGTAACAAGGATATCATGGACAAGATAAGGGATGGAACCGTGATTTGAACACCTAGTTCTGTCTGACCTCAAAGCTGATGTCCCAGTCATAACATCATGCAGTCTAAAGAGAACATCAGAAAGAAGACAGGCATACTGCAAAAAGTTTGGTAACAGATAAAAAATATTTTGTCATTCTATAATAAAGACTTTATAAGGGAACAAATACATTGGCTAAAGACTTTGAGAATATGTATAAAGCGTCTGTGTGTTGTTAGTTTGTAGGCCTGAAGTGGGATCATACTATTGTGACATAAGCATGGTCTCATCTTTCTGGGAAGGTCACCCTCTTCCAAAGAGTAAGAAGCAACAAAAAGGCTCCACGTGGGAGGAGCAGGGGGTGGAAGTGAGGAGAGCAGAGTTTAATTAGCCAGTCAGAGCAGTCCAACAAGCCTGATGATCACTGTGCAATAGGTTTCATAACCAGATTGACCAAATGTTGCAGGTGAATTAAAACAACAACACATACGCAACATTGAAATAAGTGATGAAAATCCACACGATGAAAATACGACCTTGCCAAAATAATACATTAAGATTCTTCATAGCACAAAAGCAATCCTCTTAGAATTTTTATATTGGTGTTTTCCTGGTACATTTACAGTATGATGAAATAAACTACAATTTGATTTATACACAACTTTTAAATACTATTTCTATTGTACCACATCAGGTATCCCATAAGTATAGTTAAACGAAGCATGCCCTGTTAATTTGCATACTCTCCTTTGCATAGTGTTCTTTAGAGGAGGTAGAAAAACACACAGCCCAGATGGTACTTATTTTCTATAGCACAGTATTTTAATTTCTTAAGCAGCAGGATGGATATTTTGATTAACAAACAAACAAAAATCTAAAATCAAATCCTTTCCCCTATTTTCCTCTGGAATTTAAGACACAGAAAACATACTAATAAATGCTGAATGATTTCTTCAACCTTTTGATGTTGATAAGTTTTGATAAACAAAACTCTTTAAATTAATATGAGACTTAGGCTAAAACATAAGACATTAACACTTGTCCTATGGGTATGACAGCCCTTTGAAAATCAATAGCTGCATGACAAAATATTCCTTCAATATAAAAAATATACTTAATTTGTCAATTAACGGGGAAAAAATTAACAAAGGGGAAAAAAATAAATGTCCTATGTAAAAGGCCTTAGCCTTGTCCAAAGTGGAGCTTTGGGACTGACAGTGAGAGACACAGAAGCTTGTGTTAGAGGGCTAGGATGAGCCATCTCTACAGCTTCCTTGATACATTAAAAGTGATGAGTTCACAGGACAGCTAAGAATTACCTGCTCTCATCATGTGGCACACAGAAAGTTTGTTTCACAACTTACGAGTTCATTTCACTGGCACAGACTAGAAATAGACTGTGTGAGAGAACCTGAATTTCTACTAGCATCAGGCAAAACAGAATCCAATCATTGTCAAATAGATTGGAACTATCAAATGCCTTCCATTTATGACTAACCAAAAATTTTTATATCAGAACTGTTCTACCCTAAGACACTAATTAGTTCTAGAAGTATATTCTCAATTTTCTCAATCTAGGGGGCTCACTCACAGGTTTTACTAGTTAAAATGTTTTTGGCTGCATAGAATCTGATCCCAAATTATAGTTGCTTAAGCAAGATAGAAGTTTATTTTTCCTCATATAAATGAATTCTGGAGATAAGCAGTTCAGGCTTGACATAACCACTTGCTGAAGTTATGAGGATCTCAGTCTCCTCCAGCATCTGCTCTGACATTTCTAAGTTGTGGCTATTTTCCCTCCCCAAGTTTTAAAAGTTATTTATTTATTAATTCCCTCACCCTCCACCCCTGGCTTTATGGAGAAATAACTGACATATAATGTTGTATAGGCTGCGGCTTTCTCTTCATGATTCAGAATGGCTTCTAAATCTCCAGATATCACATCCGCATAAAGCCATCAATTGTAGGAAGGGAAGAAAAAGGGTGTATTCCTTCTGTTTGAGAAAAACTAATACGAAGTCCAAAAGAATATTTCTGCTTACATTTCACTGGCCACAACTCAGTCAGACAATCAAACCTAGCAGCAAGCTAAGAAGAGGAATGTGGTATTTTGTCTGGATGGCAATATAACCAGCTATAAACCAGAGTTTTGTTGCAAAGGAAGAAGGAGAAAATGGATATTGGGTGGCTGTCTCTATCATGCTGGTATACGATTGAGATATAAAAGTCATGACATTTGTGTATAATGACTTATGTGTAAAAAGTCATTACATTTGTATCATACTGATTTCCAGACTTGATTTTCTGCAGTCATGGGAGCCTCAAAGGAGCTTCAGTGAGGATGCTCTCCCATCATATTACTCACCAACATTTTTTTAAAATGCAACGTATTTTACATATTTTTTAATGTAAAAATGAAAAAAATTTATTTTTTCACACAGTGCTTTCAGGGGATAAGGAGAGGACAACATTAAGTCAAACAAATAACCAATATTATCCTAGCTCCAAAAAGATTGAGACACTCTAGTCTAGGAAGAGACAGATTTGGTTGCATTTAATTTATTCATATGTTAGGGTTAGCATAACAGCAACTCAACAAAGGTGAGTGATATGAAAAGGGGCTTGACAGACGAGTCGCTCCAACGGGTGCTTAAATGCCTCGCCATTCTCATCTACGCATTTTGCATAAACACTGGCTGGCAGGATGGGGACATTACTTTTGACCTGTTCTATTTTAATCCCTTACTGGAATCCTAGATATAGCCAATGAAAAGCCATCAATCTCAAATTTCACCAAAGACAGAAAAGATGATTGAAGCAGACCCAGGGTGGTGAGGGCTGAAGCAATCCTGAGAACAAGGAACTTGAAAGTAACAGAGAACATCTTCAGAGCTGGATATAAATAAATGCAGGGTGGATTTTAATCAACAGGCAGGCTATAATATCCGAAAAATACTGCTTCACTTTTTAATGAAAAACTTAAAATTGCAAAAAATGCAAACATTGCATACTTCTCAAGAGGTTCTACATTTATGCACTGTTTTATTTTGATAAAAAGATACAAACAAAAAGCAAGATGACATTCAAGATATATTTGAAAAGGAACAGATAGGGTACGTTATAGGGTGAAGACAATTCCAACCCAATCTCCATAAATTCTAAATCAACAGTGCTGAACAGTAACAACTGACTTTTAATCATAATCTAAAGCTCTGAAATATTCTTATATATTGAGAGAGAGACATTCTAGACAATCAGAGAAAGACTGGAGTGACTAGTGAGGAGAATGCTGACCTGGAAATCAGAAGACCTGTACTTGAGGTCTTGGTTTTGCATCTAACACAAGAGGGGAATCTCTAGGTTAAGTTGTTCATTCCACTGTGACTGAGTTCTCTCTTCTTTAATAAAGCTCTGACACTCTGTGGTCCTGTGGGCATCCTGTATCTTAGGGAAGTCCTGAAGCCTCTAGAAACATTTGAGAGCCATGGGTCCTAAGACTTAAGAGACCAGACAACCTGTTCAAGTCCACACTGGAAAACAGTCTCAGTTTATGTGCAATGATTCTTATATAGAAGAAATATCACTGAGAGAAGTCATCAGGTTCCTAACTTCTGGGGAACAGCCAGATATTTTAAAACTGTAAGAGTGCAAACTGCTTCACCTGTAACGACGATACAGCTATTTAATCTACTGTATCAAATTTCTCTCTGCCTCCCACCTCTCACACAGAAGGGTTTAGGAAATCAAGAGGCCTTGTGACACTGATAATGGAAGAAAGGCTGGGGTGTTCATAAGAATCTGCACTTTCATAATATATGGAGAAAGAAAAACGAATTCCAGGTACTCTTTTTCAGGGAAGTTAAGGATAGGAAGATCACTACCACCATGGCTTCAAATAGCTCCTCCTCAAGATGCTCCTTACTGTAGCGAATTAGGTCCCATACAAGAAACCTAAGAAGATGCACTAGTGAACTTTGCAAAAAGTAAAAACCGTTATGCAATTCATATGGAGGTGAATATTAAACCTGTCTTTTTAAAATAAGATATGCACTGAAAGCTATTAAGCAAACAGTTTTTTTTAGAGAAGTATATCTAAGAGATGGTAATATTCAAAGGCATGTAAATATCCTCTGAAAATAAGAACAAAAGTTTCAAATGGATGTTTGAGTCACATAAACACAGATGAGCAGAAGAAAAGGGAAACCTCATAATCCAGTGATGTCAGTTATTTGTAAATCACTGTAGCCTAAAACATTTTCATTGTACTAGTCTATACAGAGTCGCTTGTTAGGTAAAACTAGACATTCTACAGCACAAGAAAAGTCTTTGGTATTCTGATTATAAGAAAATAATAGTGAGGCTTCAAAAACGTAGGTAAATTTAGTGGGCACATCTTGAATTTCCTTTAAGAAAGTTAATGTATTATTTTCCAACAGCTAACAAAGGTAGCAGGCACCTTCTGTAGGTGGGGAATGTGAACATACCTTTACATATTCCTTAAGAAAAGCATATCCTATACCATTAACTGAAGAAAGAAAAAATTCAACCACATCCCTATTAAAAAGAAATCAGATTTGGTATGCTTATGACACTGTAAAGAGCATATTATGTGGGAAAACAAAATAAACATTTAACCTGGCAAATGAAAATGATTTGGAGTTTCAAGATATTTGGCAGACAGGTAGAATTAAATTCAAGTCAAGTATGCCGAGAAACTAATACAGTATTTAAATATTTGCTTAAGTAATATAGTATTTAAAATAACATATTTAAGGAAATGTTTTGTTGAAATGTTTTACAGTTTTAGTGAGGATAGTTTTTAAGAGAACAAGATTGACTGAGGCATATTTTACTTTCTCTCTCTGTCATTCTGTGAACTTTAGTGTGATTTTTATTTACTCTTTCATTAGCCATTTTCCTTGAAGTCTAAGATGCTGTACAGTATCCCCTATAGCTTATAAAAGGAAATTAGATTTAGATTATGAAAATCAATTCTGAAGTAAAACACTGATAGTCTCAAAATCAACTCTAAAATATATATGGGCATGCTATAAATGATGAGTGATGGACGGAGGGATGGTCTGGTGTAATAAGCAGCTAAGGCACTGTCTGCCCACTCCTGCTGCCTCATCACTGCAAAGTTACCGTACAAGCCTTCTATTAGAGTGACACAGCATGGCCCTGCCTTTCAGCCACACTGCCAGGTCCAGGTCTGGACACTGACACAAGCTGGGTTAATCAGAAGCCATTTCCTGAGATTTGAAATTGGAAATCCAGAGAGTTGGGTCTGCCTCTCTCTGGTGATGAAGCTAATCTGGGGGCACCTGCTGGTAGCAATTATCTACTAAGTGAAAAATGCAGTTCAACAGGGAGAGAAAAATTAAGCCTATGTAGAGAGAGAAGCAGAGATCAGAAAGAGAGAACAAAAAATTGATTTCATTGATATCTGAGTTGTAGTTCCTGAGGCCCAGCTGTACTTCCATCCTTGGGTTGCTTAGAAGGTATACTTCCTTAAAACATGAGAAATTTGTCTGTTATGTAGTTAACTATTTTTCTAAACTTTCAAATGGATTATAAATGAATTTATAAATTTAGCTTTTTTTTTTTTTTTTTTGTGAGAAAGATTGGCCCTGAGCTAACATCTGCCAATCCTCCTCTTTTTGCTGAGGAAGACCAGCCCTAGGCTAATGTCCATGCCCATCTTCCTCTACTTTATATGGGACGCTGCCACAGCATGGCTTGACAAGCAGTGCGTCGGTGCGCGCCCGGGATCCGAACCGGGTAACCTCGGGCCGCTGCAGCGGAGTGTGCGCACTTAACCCACTTAACCGCTGGCGCCACAGGGCCGGCCCCTAAATTTAGCTTATTTATCACCCCTAGTCTCTCCATGAATCCATCATCTCTGTTCAATCTGTACAGCAATCACAGAAAGAACCATGGTAACTCCTATTGAAGTATAACTCCCATGACAACTTTGTTTTATCCTGAAAAAACTGACCTCTTTCTTATATGTAACCAACACTTCATCTATTTAACAGTGCATGGAATTAATATACACCTTTAATTTACCATCAGGACATTGCCAGTAGCTCGGACATAAATTACATAAGGCATAATGCAATCATGGAGTCCTTTACTCAGTAGGAAACACGATCTTCCTAAATAACCTGTCAAGAAATCAAGCAGAAGTGTCAAATTTTTACTTAGTACTGGTCTCTAATACCAGTAGTTTTCTGCTTCCAGAGAAAACAAACTTGATAAAAGAGTTTCTAGAGATGACAAGCAGCTCTGTCTCATTGAAAATTTGTGAACATATAAAAATTCACATTTAAAACTAAAATACAGAATCCCCCAATATATATTATCATATATATATTATATCCTATAAGTTTGTTTTAAATTCAGAATGCATCTTCTCATAGGAATACTGTCTTAAATGGTGGTTATGTTCCCAAGTAATCTAAAAAAAACCTCTTTAACCCATACGCACTCAGTTTATGTAAGGATCGGAGGGGCATAATTAATTAAGAGAATTTTGACCGCTTTCCACATGGTCCAGTATTATGCCAAGTTCTGAAAACACAAAGTTGGTGTTTGACGTCTTCTCACTTTATTTCCAAAATCTCAACTTCCTAGCATCTCTCTCTCAAATTTTCTCTTTCCCACAGGTACATAATATAGTACATCACTTAATGTTCTCTGTTCTAAGGTTCAAAACTACTTTACTTCTACTCCTGGCTGACCAAAATTCTTTAAAGAAAGTTCTTTTCAGCTAATGACTAAGAGCTAAGCAATCTGATTCACATCAATATGTAAATAACTGAGTGTCCTTGGCCCTTCATGTGTTTTTTAAAAATTTTGAAAGAAGATACAGTCATCTCTTATCAACTAAGGCTTTGAAAATTGTGGATTTAAGATAATGAGGTTTCACATCTGTAAACCAAATATGATAAAGCCATTATCTTTTTAAATATGTGATTCTATTCAGAAAAATACCTGAAATGGCCAAAGAAAAGCAAAAATAAAGCAAAATATCTTTATCAGTCTTGAAATTAGGGTGGCTAGTTATCATAGACAATAAAACTCAAGGAATTTCTTCAAGATAAAGCCAGATTAGAAGCCATATGAAACTTCCCCTCTACTTTCTTTTTTCAGATAGTGCACGACTCATGAGCTTCCTTACCAGCACTTTCTTTTTGTACCTCTGCCCCTAGGAAAGTCACCTAAATCTCCGTGCATCAGGGTCCTCATCTGCAAAGGGGGGATAGTAATAGGACCCACCTCAGGGGTGGACTGCCACAGGAGCTGATATGTATGTTAGGGTTTAGCACAGTGTCTGGCATGTAGGAAGTCCTATATAGGACTCCGCCATTATTACTACTATGCCTATTCCTCTCGTATATCACAAATTTTGTCAAGGAAAGAAGTATATTGTGGACACTACTCCATATCCCCAGAATCTAGTATAGTAGCTGACAGCCAGTGGGTACTCAAAGCATATTTATCAAATGAAAAAAATACTAATTCATTTTCAAAGTTGATAAATTGAGACATATCGAGTTAGTTTCCTCAGAATTTAAAAATAACCACTAAAAGATTTAAATGCAGGCAGACTCTGAAATGACAGATAAAAGATAATTAAAGAAAATGAGCATGGAAAAATAAAAAATAGAAGAATAAAGCAAGACAAAAACATACCTGCTATGTCAATAAAGGTAAATAGGGTACTTTTATCAATTGAAAGAAATTAAAGAAAAAAACTTAAGCTTTGGGGCAAAACACAAAACTCCGCTATATATGCTGTTAACAACAGTTACACCTAAACAGATTGGCTCAGAAAGATGAAAAGTAAAGACAGGCAAACTTATAACAAGCCTAGGTATTGACTGGAGCAACAGAGCCAGTTTCCACTGACGAAGGGTCCATCAACAACGAAGAAAACTCTTTAACTTCGCCCTCCTAATGCAGGCGAACTGGACGATAGACAGAAAAACCGTTTGCACATTAAAGGAGATATTTACAGAAACGTCACAGCAGTTAGACTTACTTTTAATATACTTCTTGGTTTCTATTTGATTAAGTAGGAAAAAAAATGTGGGGAGATGTCTAAAATGATCTATTGGGGTATGAAAGAAATAGTGAAACACCTATTTATATTTATTTTTAATTAAAAAGTTAAATACATTTTACGTGGACTGACACTGCCACCCCCCATCAGTCCCTATGTCCAATAATTGCACGTGACGCGTAAAACATCCTGAAGGAGAGCAGTGGTTGCACACAGACAGGCTGACCGTGGTGTAGTCATGCGCTTGTTTAGTTTGACAATGTTGCAATTTCTTTCACCTTACCTGGTACAGGAGGATGTCTTCATTGTGTCAACTTTTTAAAAAGATCACCAGTAGTAGAATCTTTGCAATACTTGGAATTGAGATTAGAATGAACATAAAAATCTTTTATACTATCCACAGCTTCACAGATCATCTCCAAGCAAAGTAATTAAAAGGGTTATAGAACTTGAAGACGAATGATTTTTCTATTTAAAAGACAAGTGTTATAAATTTGCTGAACTTTTCTGTGATAGCCATTGAATGTTACTAACAGATATTTTTTTTTTAAATAAACACAATTTATGTATCCCTTTACAGGTAAAAAGTAGTAAGAAAATAAGCGCTTTCCATGATGAAACATCTATGATTTATAGATGTTTGGAAATATTTTTATTATTATTAATTTGTTTGTTGATGTAACATGTATTTATTGAGCACCTGCTATACAGCTACACACTGTTCTGGGCACTGGAGATCCGGTAGCAAATGAAACAGACAAAGCGCTTGCCCTCCTGGAACTCACATTCCAGTGGGGGAAGACAGACAATAAACAAGCACAGAAAAGATCGAAGATGATAAGTGCTATGAACAAAAGATAGTAGAGTGAGTGCACAGAGAAGGACTGGGTAGGAGAGGTATTCCTTTTGTCTTAGTCTGCTCGGGCTGCCATTACAAAATACCATAGACAAGGTGGCTTAAACAACAGAAATTTATTTCTCACAATTCTGGAGTCTGTAAGTCCAAGATCAGAGTGCTACCAGGGTCAGGTTCTGGTGAGGGCTCTCTTCTTGGCTTGCAGACAGCTAGCCTTCTCATTGTGTCCCCACATGGCAGAAAGTGAGCTCTGGTGTCTCTTCCTCTTCTTTTAACTGCACTAATCCAGTTATGAAGGCCTCACTCTTATGACCTCATCTAAACCTAACTATCTCCCAAAGGCCCCATCTCCAAATACCATCATATTAGAGGTTAGGGCTTCAACATATGTATTTATGAGGGGACATGATTCAGTCCACAGCACCTATCCACTGCATGGTTGAGGCAGATATGTCTGATGACATGATATTTGAGCAGAAATCTGAGGAAATGAAAGGGCTAGAGAACAGTAAGTAAAAAAGTCTGCAAGTGGCAATGTGCTAGTCTAGTTCAGAGCCACTGAGCGCTGATATCTGGAGAAAAACGGAGAGTTGATCAATGTATTTGGCAACAATGAAAGTTATTAGTGACTTTAAAAAGAGCAATTTCTATAGGGTGGTGGGGATGAAAATGTGATTCAAGTGAGTTCTAAAGAGAATGGAGGACAGCAAATGCAATCTCGTTTGGGAAGTTCTACTCTAAAGGAGAGTAGAAAAATGTAGTTGGAAGTGCATTTGTTTGTTTTAAGGCAGGGGAAATAATAGCATTTTTCTGTTCTAAGAGAAATTAGCAAAGTGTATTGGTGCTGTGGTAGAACTTGTGGAAGTACATTTCTGATTGCTTCTCTTTTCTCAGGGAAACAGGAAACAAAGTGACAGCTGAGCAAGAACAAGAGAAGTACTAGAGGTCTGATGAAAGGAAGGTTTAGACAGTTATTAAGGTCAGTGGGAGAAGGGGTGCTCTAGGACATTCTAAAATTGTTGGGCAGCACTAAGGGCTATTTGAGGTTCTTAGTTATAAATCTGAAGTGAGACTAGTCAGCTTGATTGTGTTCTCTAGCCATCTTCTGCTACTGGGGAATAGACATAATGTAGCTATAAAATAAGCAAAGAATTGGATTTAACCAGGATTGGGGTTTTGGTAGGTCAAGTCTAAGTGTGAGCTCCCAGATGTTTCCTGACAAGGGTCTGTAATCAAAAAAAGTTTGCAGGGGGCTGGCCCCAAGGTGTCGTTGTTGAGTCCAGTGCGCTCTGCTTCAGTGGCCTGTGTTCACGGGTTCAGATCCCGGGTGCAGACCTACACCACTTGTCAAACCATGCTGAGGTGGCGACCCACATACAAAATAGAGGAAGACTGGCACAGATGTCAGCTCAGGGCTAATCTTCCTCAAGCAAAAAAAGAGGAAGATTGGCAACAGATGTTAGCTCAGAGCAAATCTTCCTTACCAAAAAAAAAAAAAAAAGTTTGTAGACTAATGATAAAAAGGAAATGAATACTATAAATAATGACAATCTAATAGATACATAAAAATCTTCCTACCCTGTCCATGGATCATTTACAAAAAGTCACCACATATTAGGACACCAAGTAAATTCTAATAACATTCCTTAAGCTAAAAATGATACATCTAACAATCTGACTATTATGCAACAAAGCAAATAAAACACCTAACAGAGGCAGAAACAAACAAAATATCCAGCCACCTGGAAAACATATATCTTAAATATTCTCCTAAATAAATTAGACCAAAAGGCAATTCAAAAGTGCAATTAAAGAATAGTTACAAAATAATATTTAAATAATAGAAGTAGTATATATTTTTAAAATCTATGGGCTATATCAAAAGCTACACTAAGAAGAAACTTCACAATTTTAATATTTCCATTGTTAAACAAAATTTTGTTATTAAAAAAAACAATAAACACATTTGATTTTTTAAAAAAGTCTTTGTTCAAATATTTCTTTAGGATAGTACCTAAAAATGCAATTTCTAGATCAAAGGACATGTAGGTTTTTTGTTTTTAATGTGTTTGATAGATATTGCCACACTTCTCTGCAGAAAGCTGTGTCAACTTATGTTCCCACGAATATAAGCGATAGTCTATTTCTCTACATCCAAGTAAACATTGAATAATTCTTAGTACAAATTAAACAAAATATATTTTCTAGCTTAAATAAAATGTGATTTTTTTCCCTAGCTTTGGTTTGGTTTCCGGGGGGAGGGCTGGGAGATGAGATTCAATATTATTAAAATGTATTACAAATGATTTATAAATTTTCTTATAGCTGTCTCTTGCCTCAGAGAATCCATAATTCTTTGAATAAATCCCAAATATAACCAGCTGGCCTACAACCATTATATATGAAAGTATCCAAGTCCCACACAAGTGGACGAAATGATTTAAAATAATGCCATGAGACACTAGTAGAAGAATTTTTTAGAACAGTTGATGAGTTTGAGATGATTGATATCCCAAAGAAATAATATCCAAGCTACCATGATAACTCATCACTCTTTGGTTACAATAAATTAAAAATTAAATGTTCATAATGAGTTTCTATGATTCACAGAAAAAGTTTAAGCAATATTTAATTATATAAATAATGTACTGCATTTTCTACTTCAAAACCATATGATGGGTTATCAATAAGAACTGCTTAAGATGATGGGAAAAATTCCCCAAAATTTCACTTGAAACATTTTTTTTTGTAAAGAAGAGTGATAATTGTCTTATCAGCCTATTTTATTTTATTCTATTGATTGTAATGAAGTCATTACAAGACTTGGAACAAGTCTTCCAAGATTCAAATATCTTCCCACTAAACCTAGATTGATAATGGAAACTACACAGAGCTACTCTCTAGGAAAAAAGGTTTCAATTCTTTCCCCTCTCTCCCTCCTTTCCTCCCTTTTTCCTTCCTTCCTTCTTTCCTTTTCCCTCCTCTCTTTCTCTCTCTCTACCCCTCTCTCCCTTCCTCTCCTGTCTCTGTTCCTCTCCTCTTTTCAGTCTCTCTCTCACTTGGATAATTTCTACAGTGAAGGAATACCGTAGGAAGATATTTGTGTATGTACTGAATTTTGGTAAATAAAGTCTAATTTTAAATTATTTAAAAGCTCTGGTAGAGCTTTTATACAGTAAGGTATTTTTTCAAAATAAAAACAATTACCCCAGTGATTCTGGATTTTTCTAGAGTGTATTTTCCCAAAGGTGGTCACTTCTGTATTGACAGCTTCCCCATATTTGAGAGTAGTTCAATAAACCCATTATTAATGACTGTCTTCTTCTTAGGGTACAGAATAACCACAAGAAATAGATGTCCTCTCTTCAAGGATTTTTAAAAGTAAGGGTATTTAAAATTAAGACTTAATAAACATTTTAAAAGAAAAAGATAAAATATCCAAATTGTTAATACTTATTACTTAGTTACTTTAAAAAATTAAACATCACACAAAAAAGTTTACTACATGGGTATGATATTAATTGGGGAAGTACGGCAAAACACTACCCTTTGTAACTAAATATAAGAGCCCCATAGGAGTGATGGCAACCCCACAGTCTGTCAATATAGTACATGAGGCAGATAGATGCAAAAGTAACTTTGGTGAATCTGGTGATCTGTTGGTAAATTGTTCCTTAGTGTTAGAAGGACTAAGTGAAACAAGTTTCCTATTGTATAGAGTAGAATGAGCTGAGATGCAAAATTTCTGTGCCACAAAAATTTAACAGTAACTTAAGGCACATGCATATTCAAACTATTTTCTAAGTATAAATCAGCCAATAACTAAAAGAATTGTCCAGAAGAGGTATTTAATGGATCATAAAAATGAATATGTTATTATTTGAAGATGCTAAATTATAAAACTGTATAATAGCAAATACATGAGAAAAAGTATGTAACATTTATTGCCAAATGTTCTGAATTGGCAACTAGATAGAATGAACCAATAGTCACAGATGGTATTGGTCCATTTGAAAAAAAATCTGCTAACTGAAACTAGAATTGATGCTCAGTATCAGCCTGTAAACACATCTGGGACATTACAAGTCAATACTGAAGCAATGTGGTTAGGAGAACTTCTATAGCTGGAACTATGGAAAAGCCACTACTATAATATGAACAGGAAGTTATTCAAGCAATGAAAACCATTAGCAACTGGAAAGCACCTGTAAAAGATTTGTCGAAGAACTCCTGATACAAAAGGTTCATAAAGGAACATAACTAATTACAATATCCTTTTTGCAATCCTATGTGAGTCAGAAGAAATGACTGATTTTATATACCTGGATACTGCATTCTTTAAGAAAAACAGAAAAAACAATTCAAATCATCCAAAGGATAGATTAATAATATTCAATATATCAGCTATAAAATTATACCTATTTTATTTGCCTAATTTGGACAAATATTTACTTAAAGTTTATAATGTTTGAGGCACTGTGCTAGGTACAGAAGATATGAAAATAAATAAGTCCACGCTCTCAAGGAGCTTATTTAGTAAGTTAAACTAAGTAAACACAACCAAGTATAATCTATCACGTACTAAAATATCTGAACTGAGATGCTGCCAGATGGAGAAGGCTCAGGGGAAGGGAAGAAAAGAGAATGCCTATTTAGGGAACTACAAGTCCAAGGGGATTCTTTAAGTTGCGTGCACGCGCGCGCGCGCGTGTGTGTGTGCGTGTGTGTGTATACATGCACATTTTGGGAGAGAATATGGTAACAGATGGGGAGCAGGAACAGTGAGAGATGAAGATGAAAAGGCTGGTTGGGACCAGATTATAAAAGATGTATTAATCTAAGGAATTAAGACTCTTGTGTAGAAAATGGACAGTCATGAAAAGCAGAAGCCTGGCAAGATCTCATCTGCCTTTTGGAATGATGCTTATGAAAAGACAGTTCCCAGCAGACCTCCAAATGCAGTGGATTACACTGATTACTAAATATTTAGAGCTTAATTCAGAATCCTTATTTTTAAATGAGGAACACAATAATCTAGAAAGAAGTCTAATTGCATTAAACAGCTTGAGCAGCATGATTTACCATAAAGTGATGGCAACAATAAGTAGTGAACTCAAGGCAGCTCCTCAGCATGGATGCAAATAAAGGAACAAAGGGAAATGATCTATACTAAACAAGCAATGATCTGTTAATTCCACTAAATAAACTATAGCATTAAAAAGACAAAAATCTTGCCAGAGAATACATTTATTTTCATATTTAGAAGTACTAACTTATTGAGATTAAATCAATAAAGATAAATAAAAGCCAGACTATGTAACAACAATCTGCCCACCTACTGTGGGGAATGTGGGTGAAGGAGAAAGAATAGGGAAATATAATCCACAAAATATTCAGGGCAAAAATATTTTGGTTATTACAACAACCACAATTTGAGAACTATAAACATTAAATGTAAATTAGTGGTAAATCTTGTGGTGTTCTTAAATTCGATGATATTTCAAAACTCTTCTGTGCCAAGGTGTTTTATAAACAAGTTGGTGGACTGATCTCTAAGAAAACCCTTGAGATGTATCTTTCAAAAGAGAAGGTTTTCATTTTAAAAAGAACAAATTGAAATTATCTGAGAAAGAAAATATTGATTGATTCTATAAAAAACTTAATTGAACAGTATAATCAGATGTGTTAGTCAAATGTCCATTTATGCAAGGCTAAACACAGCAGCCCAGTGAGACCTGCGCACACACATTACCACTGGTAGACGTGAGTGTTTAGTTTGCAGTGCTGGTGTGTAGCTTTACCCTAAGAAATGGTTCTCTGCTTCACTAAGGTTGAAACTCCTGGATGTGGGGAAGGTGGAAGTGAATGGCAATCATTGTTCCTATATTTTACTACCAAGTCCTGATTTAAAATAGTCTCTCCCCATAACAAAAGATACTTGTGGACATCAAATCGTCAGTCCTGATTTGGATTAGGGAAAATACGATTACTATGAGTATTGTTTCAATGCTGTCACCATGTATTTTGCTTCCCAGTAGACTAGACAAAGGGGCAGGGAGAAGAAATCTTTTAAATTTCACCCAGAGACTAATTGTAAAAAATTCTAAATAAGTCTGAGGGTAGGAGACAAAATGGGAGTGATACTAAAATTTTTATCATAAAGATAGTAATTTGACTAATTTTGCTCTAAAACTTTTCTATAGCAAAGCAATAACCCAAGAGATTAAATATCCTGTAATGTTTGAGAACAACTAAAAAACAACAACAACAAAAACACCAACCACTTTCAGTTTCACACCCGGTATGTGGGGTGCTCTAATCAAAGCAGAAGTCTGTTAGAGCCCTCTGTTAGAGCCCATAGTTCACATGTTAACAAAAGCCTAAAAGAATCCCTTGAGAACCATCTGTCAAATCTGATGTATTAAGCTGTAGAATGATAAGGACCTGGGTAAGAGTTAGGGAATGTTCTAGTTGTATAAGATCTGTAACTTACTTTTCATGTCCTTAATTGAAAAACGTCTTCTCCAGAAGACACTTTTCCCAAGTTTAGACAAGTCTTTTACGGTAACAAATATACAGATCTTTACCATTACATAATCAGAAGACAGCTACAGGTATGGATAAAAAGTAATTTGATAGAGTCTATAGAGTCACAAACGGAAATCAGTTTCAGAGCTATACATTACACCTACCTTTGGGTCTCCTAAAGTCACATAATACTCCCTGTTCTGTAGTTTCTAGGCCAGAAAAACAAATACTAAATTACATTAATTTTGCTCTGTATAGCTAGAATTACCAAAGGTTTTTTTGGAGGTATTTCTACTAATAGTCTCTGAAGAATGATTTCATACAGTATTTTTAAATTATGAACAAAATTACCTTCAAAAGAATAAACAGACATAGTAATGTGTTTTCCTGATAAATCTTTTTCAGGAACTAACCCTGATATATTACACTGTTTCAGGTTTTAAAACTTACCCTAGTTCTATTCTACTTTATTTTGTACCCTCTTCAGCAAACCACACTGAAGCTAATTCTATGGCCCTGTCTGAGGTTAGTTATAAAAATTTCTTAAAGAAGTAATGTGCTTTACCTCATTTGAAACTAAATTTCAAATAAAATAGCAAGTGAAATAGAAAATACATGGCTACATTACACAACGAGTAATCTAGTGGTTCAAAATTCAAGACCAACTATAGTAATAATAAGAAGAATACCAACCATTTATTAAGCCTGTATTCCCCTTATCAGAGCACTCAGTTATCTTTTTATTTGCCAGTTATTACTATAGTATTGTGAGGCAGAAACCATATTTTTGTCTTTCTTATAATCATAATCTCAGGATCTAGTACAGTGACTGACTTATAAAAGAATCTCAACAAATAAATTCTGAATGAATTAAAGAACGGAAGAATGGGTGCACGATTTGCTTGAATCCAAAGAAAATGATTTCCACTCAATCTACCATGCTGTCTCTTAAGGAAAACTTCCTAGAAATCTGAATATATATATATTCCCTTATCATTGGGATCATTGGGTAAATAGGGTTCTCTCATCCCATTTTCACTATCATAAATAACATTGTGATGAACAGCCTTGTACATGTGAATGTACGTATGATCAAAATTTCTGATTGTACCTTAGACATATTACCAAATGTAGGTTTACTAGGAAGTATATGGATGCTTTTAATGCCTCTAATTGATATTTTTAAATTGTTTCTGGTTTTTACCAATCTTCACTTCCACCAACAGTTAATGTGTACCCAATCCCATCTTACCCTTGACCATTTTATAAGCAAAAATGACATGGGTTCATTGCAAGTAAGCAGATATTTTGTATGTTTATTAGTTATTTTTATTTCTTCTTCTGTGATTTGTCTATTCATATCCTTTGCCAATTTTTCTGCTGGAATGTTATTTTCCTATTGATTAAATGATCTATATAAATAAGTGATATTAATATTTTGTCATATTTTTACACTAGTTTGCCTTTTACTTTTGTCTTTTTTTTGACATACAGAAATTACATAATTTTTATGTGATCATATTTAACAGTCATTTCTTTTGTGATTTTCTTCCCCAAACTGGGCTCTGAGTATCCTTTCAGAAGATTTTAAGAGATTCTATTTCTTCTCTTGAAAAATTCACAATATATATTTGCATACAAAAGACTCTGAAAAGCCTAAGAGAAACCTCTTAAATTTTTAAATTTAGGATTTCACAAATTTATTTGAAAATAAACCACTCTTCCCCTTGTCCCCCACAGGGCACCTTATTTTTATGTACTATTACTGAAATACGGGAGAAACTATTGATTTTTAAAGTATCTATATGATTTAATGAAGACTTTAATCGGTTCTTGATGGTTTTTAGATTGATTCTCAAGGATTACCTACTAAAAAATTATATCATCTGTACATAATGATAATTTATGTCTCCTGCCAATAGCGATGCTTTTTACTGCACTGGCTAGTGCTTCCTAAACTCTGGCAAATAAAAGTGATAACAGTGGGCCCTCTAGAATTTAACGGAACCCTGTTAATATTTTTAAAACTATAATGATGTCTGTTCATTGCAGTGAGATATTCTTTATCATGATATGGAGACACTTTACTATTCCTAGTTTACTGAGAATTTCTAAAGATAATAGGAAATGAATTTTGTCAAATGTCTTTTTATCATCTACTAAACCGATCATGTGGCTTTTTTTCTCTGACAGTTATTTGGTGTACAATAGTAATATATTTTCTAATACTGAAGCATTCTTGAACTCATGAAAAAATCCCATTTGGTCATGGTACATTCCTCATTATATATATTGCCAAATTAAAATTGCTAATATTTTAAGATTCTTGCATTTATACTCGATAAGCAAGATTACACTATACTTTGTAAAATGTAATGAGTTTTCCTTTTTTCCTATGCTTTGAGATAGTTTATATAGCATGATAATTAACTGCTTTATGAATGTTTAAAAGACATTTCCCATAAACTGGTTTGGATTCAGAGATTTTTGAGGACATAATTCTTTAAAAACATTTAGCATTTCTTCCAAGGTTACTGATTATCCAGGTTTTCTACTTCTTGTTGAGTAAAACTAATCATTTATATTTTCTTAGAAAAATACCCATTCCACGAAGATTTACAAATATATTAGAAGAGAATCATATGAGAACTGATTTCTCCAGTATACAGCTATATCCTTACTTATTGCTAATTTTTAGGAGCTGTCTTTTCTTTTTGTTTTTCTTATTTAGACTTATCATAGATTCATTCCACCATTTTGTTCTTATTTTTGCAAAGAATTTCTTACTGTTTTCTAACTTTATTTATGCTTTAATTTTTATACCTTCATTTTCCTTGTTTTCTGTTTATTTTGATGTAAAATTTTTAATTTCAGTTGCATGTTTATTTTCATTTTTCCCAATTTAATAATGAAAGATTTAAAAGCTAAAAAGTTGCCTCTATTTTAAATAAAGCTTTGTCCATACTTATTAAATTTTATATGGACTATTCTCATTGCTATTATCTAAAAAGTGTGTGGTAGTAATTTTAAATTTATTTGTTGCTGGTCCATTAGCTGTTTCTGCAGTTTATTTGGGTTTTTCCTCTTTTAATTTTCAATCAGTTACGGTTTTGTTTATTTAACTTCTGTTATTATTTTCAGGTTTTCTTTTTCTGCTTGGGTAAGTAACATGCTCTATAAATTGCTGCATTTTGGAATTTGTTGACTGTGTGTGAGGGAGAAAGACTTCTCATGGGCAGTTGAATAGTGGTGTTTTGTAATGATTTTCAATTTAAAATACAGTGAAATTCTTTCTTTATTGATGATATATAGATCCATTATGTACAATCAAAGAAGTTCTTCTGGTTGAAGAAGGTGTGGGGGAGAATGGAGGCTAGAATGCCACCAAACCTCTCCTCACCTTCCCTAAGGAGCACCATGGAATCCCTGGAGCTACCTGGATAAGATTTTTAAACCGCTAATCATTTATAAAGTGTTTTATATGCATCTATTAGATAAACTTAAAATTTTATTAGTAAAATTTTTTCCGCCAAGTCAATTTGCTAAATACTGAGAATGGTGTGTTCCAGTCTCTACAACAAATGCATTTCTCTGACCTCTCTCCGAACTACTGGAAGCTTTTGCTTGGTATGTTTCAATTCTCTGGAATTTGATGATTAGCATATTGTATTTACTATCTTCAACATGGGCAGCATCTTTTAGTAACATAAAACTACTGGCTTTGTTCCTTTTTTAAGCTTTTCCCTTTGTATTCTCTTCTCTCTGAACTAAGACTGCTACGACCAGCATTTGAGCTTGTCTGATATACCTCTGAATGTTCTTTTCATTTCACAGTTAAAAACATCCTGTAAAATTGTATTTCTATTCTTATAGGATGAACACACATATGGGCATAGTATATGTATGTATGTAAACGTAATGCATATTTCTACATATCATGTATGTATATATGTATATAAACAATATCTTTATAGTATATAAATTCTGTATTTCCTAATCCCATCTATATTTAAACTTTAAACCATTTTATGGATTTCATCTTTTTAACTCAATCTTTTCAATTTTTTTCGTATCTGTAGACATCTATCTTACTAGGATTAGCTTTTTTCTTTTATGATAAATCTTATCTAAGATATTATTCTGAAACTCTTAGTCTTATTAAAGGCATTTTATGTTACTTTCCTTTATAATTAAAAAAAGTCATGATAGGTAGAAAAGGGGAATAGTAGAAAGAACACACTTCAAAACTAGGAGAAGATGGAGAACTTCTATGGCCCCCTACCTCTGTGGCTTCTTCAATGAGTTTTCCAGACTACTTAGCTCCAAAAACTGTAACACTGGGATTCAAAACCCTCAGGGATCATAACCTCACTACACCTGGGGCGTAACTGAATGGTATATCTGATTTCTCTGATCATTACTTCGTGAGAAACTTTCTGTTTTAAAGTCTATGGCCAGTCACTTCAGGGTAAATTCAGATGGCCACCTGGGACCTTATCCAATTTAAAGCCAATTAAAAAAAATTTTAAGCTGCTTTAAATATTATGTATTCCATTCTGCCTTCTCTCTAGATTCCAGTATTAGGCCTCTGACCTAAAAACACAAGATAAACAGTCACTGGAGATTTTCAGCACCTCAATCTTTTTAAAGGCTGCTCTCTCTGGTGAGCTCTAATCTTTGTTCTCTTGTTTACTTTCACCAGTTTGAAGATTAGTCAGAAGGTAGAGTTCAGCCAATGTTTTAAGCATTCATTGGTTACATCCCCTTCACAAACCTAGTCACTTATTAGACCAGATATTTCACTTGATCCATGATAAACTTGAGCTACTCAGGTTCCTCCTCAGTAGAGCAGCTGTGTCTTAGGCAAGGCTCTTTTGTGACCACAGCTCCTCTGTTAAGAAAATCCAAAACTATTCGCAGCTTTTAGTGACCTTTCTTGGCCTTTGGTTGACACAGTCACATTGAGATGATTAGATCTCAAAAAATTAGAACGTAAGAAACAGGATCAACAGTAAAACACACCTGTGTCATTCTGGGGTAGGGGTAGGTGGGGATGAGGGGTAGGTGGAAGGGAATTGTATTTTTAGGTATTAGTATAATTATCATTTCCCTGCTTCTCTTTCCCAGTCCCCTAAATACACTAAAGCAATTTTGAATATTATTTAATAATTTAGAAGGATCTTCAGAGATCATGGATCATAGATCTCTAAAATACATATATCCAAGTGTTAAAACTTTGGGGCTGGGGAAAAATAAATAGGTTAAGAGTTAGTTTACAGACATGACGATGAACTAGCAAGTAGAAATGGATGTAAAAATTCAGAAATTTTTTATATTTCAAGTCATATAATACTTAATAGTAACGAAGTAAATTATGAGTGAAACACAAAGCCAGGCACACATAGAAATCGGCTGAAAACAACAGGGAAGAACTCAGTTTTTTGTATGCTTGCTTAATGTTTTGAGAAAAAGCTAGGGTCCCAAGTCAGTTTTTATGTCTGTAAAAATTTTTCTCTTCTAAATTACATTTAAATGAAAAAAGAAAGAAAGAAAGAAAAACAATAATAAGCTTTGTTGGTAGGTCTATAGCATTTTCATACATTTTAGGGGAGAAGGTAGTAAACAAAGTTCCTGCAGCCGTAAGTGATGCTTAGAGGAAAATTAAATCACCGAGTGATGCCAGGACTGATTATTCTACTGCACTTTAAAGCAAGAGATTGTAGTCTGTCGGTCCAAAGTGGTTTCATATGGACTGCCACAGTTGTGGTTTATGCTTGAAACTATAACCTGTCAAATTAGAAGCAGGCAAGGCCTATGCTCGTAACGGTTCCACTTTCTACTGTCTACAGTTATGTCTATAAGTTCAGCACTTTTTATTCAGTTAAACTCTATTATTTGGATGAGTAGAATATCAAAACTACTCTT
This sequence comes from Diceros bicornis minor, assembly GCF_020826845.1. NCBI lineage: Eukaryota > Metazoa > Chordata > Mammalia > Perissodactyla > Rhinocerotidae > Diceros > Diceros bicornis. The sequence goes on along the minus strand of NC_080753.1, from coordinate 21,004,731 downwards.
TGTTATCTTGGTTAGAGAAGATTTTAGTTACAGTATAAAGCTTAGAGAAACTGCCAATCTAATTTTTTGTACAGATGAAGCTGATTTTCATTGTAACTATTTTTTATCAATTATTGATATTTTATTATCCTATTTACTACTATGTAATATAAGATATAACTACAGGGAAGAGGTATATAAACAGCATATGTTCCCAACCTTTTTCCAGCCTGCATTTCCAGATATCTTATTGACGTTAACTTGTACCTTTCTGACTCATCATTTTTCCAGGCCTACAGTAGCCTGCTATTGTAAGTTTAGTGTTACAACATGCTCCATTTCTTCTCTTTTTCTTGATTGTGGAATGTCTTTCGGGGCAATGGGCTTGGTTGACAGAGATTTTCCCATCAAAATTGAAAAGCTACTTGTTCCATTTTACTTATGTCTTATGTAGAGTCCTTCCTTAATGACTCTTTCTTAATGCCCATTTGTGTAATATAAAAATGTTTTTAAAATAAAGCGTAAACAATATCTGCTCTCCGTGTAATGCATCATAAGCGAAACCATGCCACTAAACAATCATATCCTGTTTAGGCCATAATGACATCAGAAATATATGTTTATCATCTGCTTTGGACAACTTAGCATGTTTCTGGCCCGAGGCAAAGTTGAACTAAAACCATTTGCAGTTGCCCCAAACCAAGATAACCACACATTTCTAAGGTAATTGATACCTAAGAAGAATATTGCCTTTAGATCATAGTTCATGATCTAAGCACAGTAATTCTTTAAAGAAGGTTGTTAAAGTTTATAAAACATGTATGTCTATTGGACTTCCACCAAAATTTAACATAAAATAATTGTACTTTTAGCATGCATAGAGACTATGATAAAGTAGGCACTTAGCACGATCTTTTAGAATTCTGGAATTACCTCTCCTGCCCACTTTAGGTAAAGAGAAGAGAAAAATGATTTTTTTACATGTAAAGTACAATAAGAAGATGAATGACAAGAATAATGCCTTTTATTTTGGAAGGCACTCAAATGAAATCAATCATTACTTTTATTTTTCCAGAAGTATTTAAGGAAACACTTTTATGAATAGATAGCTAAGGTAAATAGAAGGTATACAATTTTCATATTCATTGTTAAAACATATCCAGGGAATCCAAACACATGTCACTAACTTTGTGTTAGAGTGATATAAAGCATGTAATTGCCCTGGATACTACCTTAGCTAGTGAGTCCAACCATAGCCTACAACTAGAGTCTGAAAAACAGCTCTTCATGCTACATGCCAAAACAAAAGCAGCAGGAATTACCTTTGCCCACAAAGACAACTGAATGGTTTGGAGAAAAAATAAGTAAATATTTAATTATAAATTAGCTTTTACAGAATAAAATAGTATCAGTAAAAGTAAGATACAGAAGGAAGCTTGGGGAAATATTCAAAGGAGGGAACAGTGAAACAGAAAACTGAAATCATCTCCCAAAGTCAATGCTGAAGGCAGAGTGTGACACCCTCTCCAAGACTACTCCACTGAACAATGCTGCCTTCAGACGTGAAATCACCGATTTGGGAATTTCAGACAACATTTAAAGAACATAAGAATAGAATCGAATAGCACTGGCATTGCAATGGTTATTCTACTAGATAAAAAGAGAAGGATGTACTATACCTCCATTCTTTCTTGTTTAACTTCATCAATTTCATCATCTTCAAACATTGCCAAGAGTTCTCCTGTTTGGTCAATAGAGTTGAGAAAGTCTTGAGTAGTTTTTTGTCTTTTGCTCGCATTATTGCTGCCAATCAATTTGTCTTCATGAAGATAAGGGAAGGAAAAAAAAAAGAAACATGCTTAATCAGTTTATATCAGCACCAATCATTACATGAATTAAATACTGCATATGAAATTCAGAATTGGAATTCTCTGAAAATAATCTTTACAATGAGAATCCTTGCATCCAAAACAAAAGTGTAAGTCATGCAGAATTAAATCATTTATTCATGTTACAAATAAGATTGAGAGAATAAAACCAAATTATCAATTACCAAATAAGAGTGAATGAACTGATTGAAATTCCTGACCAAAAAAAGGAAGAGTCCTCAGATTTGGAAAAAGAATACTGCTATGGCAAGCCTAATTAAGAAAATAAATAAAAACAAAGACATAAATAAATAACATCAGGATTGAGACATGGAATTAATAGAATATTATGTACATTACTGTGGCAATACATTTGAAACCTAAAGGGATAAGATCTTACTCTTTTTCTCTTAAGAAATAAAACTATCATAGTTATTTATAACTAAAATATAACTCTGAGAAAATTATTGCAAAAAGTCAGGAAAGAATGTAATATTACAATAGGTAATTAAAACAGTTTAATGCATAACACTATCAGTGTGAATTAGTGAGTGAGGAAGAACTAGATTATTGTCTTTTTGTTCTGCTTTTTTCTGAGGAAGATTCACCCTGAGCTAACATCCATTGCCAATCTTCCTCTTTTTGTATGTGAGCTGCCACCACAGCGTGGCCACTAACAGACGAGTGGTGTAGGTCTGCACCCAGGAACGAAACCTGGGCTGCTGAAGCAGAGTGCACCAAACTTAACCACTAGGCCACCAGGGCTGGCCCCTAGATTCTTTTTTAATGTGATAAATTACATGCTTATATACAAAATAAAAACAACCCAAACATCTGAGGATGAAAGCATACAATCTTTCACCATTAAGTATGATGTTAGCTGTGGGTTTTCCATAGATGGCTGTCTTGGTCAGTTTGGGTTGCTATAATAAATATACCATACACTGGATGGGTTAAAAAACAAGTACTTATTTCTCATAGTTCTGGAGGCTGGGAAGTCCAAGATCAGGTGCTGGCAGATCTGGTGTCTGATGAGAGCCTACTTCCTAGTTTGCAGATGGCCGTCTTCTCGTATCCTCACATGGTGGAGAGCAGAGATCGAAAGCAAGCTCTCTTATGTCTCTTCTTAGGGGGGCACTAATCCCATTCATGAAGGCTCCTCCCTCATGAGTTAATTACTTTACAAAGGCTCTACCTCAAAATACCATCACACTGGGGATTAGGCTTCAACAAAGCATTTTAGGGGCCGGTGGCCTAGTGGTTAAGTTCGCGTGCTCCGCTTTGGCAGCCCAGGGTTCGCAGGTTTGGATCCTGGGTGCGGACCTACACACCACTCATCAAGCCATGCTGTGGCAGTGTCCCATGTGTAAAACAGAGGAAGATCGGCACAGATGTTAGCTCAGTGACAATCTTCCTCAAGCAAAAAAGAGGAAGATTGGCAACGGATGTTAGCTCAGGGCCAATCTTCCTGACCAAAAAAAAAAGAATTTTAGGAGAACACAAACATTCAGTTCACAGCAATGACCTTTATCAGACCAGGAAAGTCCCCTTCTCTTCCTCATTTGTTGAGTGTTCCTCTCATGAAAGACTTGGATTTTTTTGAAATGACTTTTCTACATTTAGTGAGATGATCATGTGTCTTTTGTCTTTTATTCTATTAATATGATGTATTACACAAATGGTTTTCTAAGTTTAAATCAATTTTCCATTCCTGTGATACATCCCATTTAGTCATGGTATATAATCCTTTTTAGATGTTGCTGGGTTTGGTTTAGTAGTATTCTGTTGAAAATTTTTACATCTATATTCAAAAAGACACTAGTCTGTAGTTGTCTTTCCTTGTGATGTCTTTGTTTGGTGTTCATATTGGGGTAATACAGGTCTTGCAGAATGAGTTGGGAAAGAATTCGTAAATCTTTAAATATTTGGTAAAATTCATCAGTGAAGTCACCTGGGCCTGGGTTTTTCTTTGTGAAAAGCTTTAAAATTACTAATTCAAACTCTTTACTTGCTATAGGTCTACTCAGATTTTCTATTTCTCCTTAATTCAGTTTCAGTAGTTTATCTCTTTACACGAGAGAAAGTAAATATTTAAAGAACTGGTTACATTAACCATCTTATTTACCATTTCTATTTCTTTTTGTAATCTCAGCTACAATCTTGTATCACTCCTTACTCCAATACAGCTTTGTTACCACTCATCTCACTTACGCTGTTACTGTCAAATATATTACATAACTATATGTTATAGACCTACCATTACAATTATATATATTGTTTTAGATGATTGCTTCTTTTTTTTTTTTTTTTTTTTGGTGAGGGAGAATAGCCCTGAGCTAACATCTGTTGCAAATCTGCTCTTTTTGCTGAGGAAGACTGGCCCTGGGCAAACATTCGTGCCCACCTTCCTCTACTTTATATGTGGGATGCCTGCCACAGCATGGCTTGATAAGCAATGTATAGGTCCATGCCCGGGATCCAAACCTGCGAACCCTGGGCCGCTAAAGCAGAGCATGCAAACTTAACCATTACGTCACCGGGCTGGCCATACAACTGCTTTTTAAATCAGTTAAAAGAAGAAAGGAAAAGAAATATGCAATTATATTGCTTCTTAAATTTATTGACGTAATTAGCTTTACAGGTGCTCTTTGCTTTTTTTGTGTGGGTGTGGATTCAAATTATTTTCTGGTGCAACTTGCTTTCAGCCTGAACAACTTCCTTTAGTATTTTTTATATTGGTCACTAGCAAGAAATTCCCCCAGTTTTTGTTTATTTGAGAATATATTTATTTTGCCTTATTTTTAAAAGATAGTTTAGCTGGATATGTTTCTTGGTTAACTATATTTTCTTTCAGCACATTGAATATGTCATCTCACTGCTATCTGATCTATATTGTTGATGAGAAGTAAGCTGTTAATATTGTTGGGGTCCCATTGTATGTGATGAGGTGCTTTTCTCCTGCAGATTTCATGATTTTCTCTTTGTCTTTGTCTTTGAACATTTTTACTAAATAGTCATGTGTTGCTTAATGATGGGGGTACATTCTGAGAAATGCATCGTTAGGCAATTTTGTTGTGCGAACATCATAGAGTGCACTTACACAAACCTAGATGGTATAGCCTACTACACACCTAGGCTATATGGCGTAGCCTATTGCTCCTAGGCTACAAAGCTGAACGGTATGTTACTAAACTGAATACTGTAGGCAACTGTAACACAATGGTAAGTATTTGTGTATCTAAACATAGAAAAGGTACAGTAAAAATATGGTATAAAAGATAAAAAAATGGTACACCTATAAAGAGTGCTTACCATGAATGGAGCTTGCAGGACTGGAAGTCTGGGTGAGTCAGTGAGTGAGTGGTGAGTGAATGTGAAGACCTAGGACATTACTGTATGCTACTGTAGACTTCATAAACACTGTACACTTAGGTTACACTAAATTTATAAAAAATATTTTTCTTTCTTCAATAATGAATTAACCTTAGCTTACTGTGACATTTTTACTTTATAAACTTTAATTTTTTATTTTTTGACTCTTTTGTAATAACTTAGCTTAAAACACAAACACATTGTACAGCTGTACAAAAATACATTATTTCTTTATATCCTTGTTCAATAAGTTTTTTTATTTTTAAATTTTTTTTACTTTTTAAACTTTTTTGTTAAAAGCTAGGACACAAACACACACCTTAGTCTAGACCTACACAGGGTCAGGATCATCAATATCACTGTCTTCTACCTCCACATCTCGTCTCACTGGAAGGTCTTCAGGGAAAATGACACACATGGAGCTCTCATCTCCTATGATAACAATGTCTTCTCCTTCTGGAATACCTCCTGAAGGACCTGCCTGAGGCTGTTCTTGAGGCGGTGTCACTCTCTTCAGAAATATGTCCATGGTAGTTTGCTTGGTTTGTTTCTTTTTTTCATCATAGATTTGCTCGTAAGCAGATAATGCACCATGAACATCCCTCTCTATTAAAGAAAATCTTTTGGTGTAAGGGTCCATGTTTGCAAACTTTTTGAGGAGTTTCCTGAAGTTTACAACAGCTTCTGCTAAACCCTTCACTGTGAATTTTCTTGGGGGTGCTTCTTCTCCTCCTCCTGTAGTTTCCTTTTCTCTTGCTTCCTGTTCAGCTATGCATTCCTCTTCCAAGTCCACCAACTCCCCAGTAGTCAATTCTTCAAGCAACACCACTAGGAGCTCCTCAATGTCATCCTCATTCACACCCAGGTTGAAGTTGTTCGCCATCTCAACCACAGTCTTGTTGATTTTTGCAACTTATTCATTCTTGGCAAATCCTTTGAAGTCATGGATGAACCTCTAGAATGTGTTCTTCCAGATGCCATTCATATACTCCTTGGTGACATGACCCCAAGCCCAAGTAAGATTCTTGATGCAGTTATAGATGTTGTAATCCTTCCAGAACTGCATCAGTGTCTTTCTCAGTTGCTGCAATAGCCTGGGCAAAGGTCCTCCTCAGGTAGTAGGCCTTAAAAGCTGCTAAAACTCCTTGATCCATTGGTTGGATCAAAAAAGTGCTGTTTGCAGGGAGAAACACTGCTTTCACATTGGGATAAAGATCACCAATAAAAGGAGGATGTCCGGGAGCATTATCAACAAGAAGCAAAATCTTGAAAGGTATGTTATTCTCTAAACAGTAGTTCTCCATTTTGCCTGCATAGCAATTCAGGAGGGCATCTTGGAAGAGGAGCTGGGCCATTCATGACTTCTTACTGCTCCTGTAGTACACTGGCAGTGTGTGCTTACTGATATGCTTGAAGGCCCTGGGTTCTCACTGTGCCAGATCACAAACAGTTTCAATTTACAGCCTGTAACATTGCCCCCAAGCAAGACTGTCATCCTGTCCTTAAACGCCTTGAAATCTGGCATTACTTGGCCTTCTTCTGGAAGAAAGTCCTTTCAGGCATTCGTTTTCAGACTAGGGAGTTTTCATCCATATTGAATACTTGCTCTAGCAAATAATTTTCCTCCATAATCAGCTTATCTGGAGTTTCCAAAAATTCTTCAGCTGCCTTCACATCAGCACTTGCAGACCACCACTTACTCTCACATTATGTAATGAATAACGATTCCTGAATTGTTTCAACCACCAGAGCTAGCAGTAAATTTCACATTTTAGTTGAGTCAAGTCTTTTCTTTCAACATCACAACCTTTTTGCTTTGGCTGTGATCGTCATGGTGCTGAGAGGGATATGCTTCTGTGTCTGGTCTTCAATCCAGGTCATTAAAAGTTCCTCCAAGGAACTGATATAGGCCTTTCTCAAAACTTTGTTAGTCTCATTGCCTTCAATGAAGCAGATCCTTCAACAGCTTGTGTCACTTTGTTCTTGTTCTTCACAGTTGTAGCTATGGTGGAATGGAACATGCCTGACTGGTGAGCAATAACCATCACTGATTTTCCAACTTCATAGACCTTAATCACTTTAATTTTGTTTCTATGTCAATCATGCGATGTGGCCTCTTACTGGAAACATCAGCAGTGGATTTTGTATGCTTAGGATCCACGATGAACAAAACAACACAAGGTTAAATCAAACATAAGATAAAATGATGCAATCAAGAGATGCAGTAAACATAAGACGTATGAGGTTGCTGCAGGTGTAATAGGGCATACTGTTTTATGGTAAACCTTTTTTTTTTTTAATAAGTAGAAAGAGTATACTCTAAAATAACGATAAAAGGTATACTATAGCCAATATATAAACCAGTAACAGTTGTCTATTATCAAGTATTATGTACTATATATAACTGTACGTGCTATGCTTTGATATGACTGGCAGCACAGTAAGTTTACACCAGCATCACCGCAAATGTGTAAGTAATGCATTGTGCCATGATGTTACAATGGCTATGATGTCACTAGGTGATAGGGGTTTTTCAGCTCCATTATAATCTTATGCGACTACCATCATATATGTGGTCCGTTGTTGACCAAAACTTCATTACGCTGTCCATTACTAGAATGCGTCTCAATGTGGCTCTCTATGTGTTTATCCTACTTGGAACTTGTTGAGCTGCTTAGATGTATAGATTAATAATTTTCATCAAAGTTGGGAAGTTTTCAGTCATTATTTCTTTGAATATTTTTTCTGCTTCTTTTTCTCTTTCCTTTCTTTCTGGCAGTCCCATTATGTGTATATTGGCTCACTTAATGGTGCCTCATATTTCTCTGAAGCTCTGTTAATTTGTCTTCATTCCTTCTTCTCTTTGTTCTACAGACTGCATAATCCTTAGCAATCTGTCTTGAAGTTCACTGACACATTCTTCTGTCAGTTCAAAGCCACTACTGAGCCCCCTTCCTGAATATTTTATCTTCCATTGTACCTTTCAACTCCAGAAATTGTATTTGTATTTTTTATAATTTCTGTCTCCTTATTGATATCTCCATTTTGTGAGACACTGTCATCATATCTTCCCTTTGTTCTTTAAACATTGTTTCTTTTAGTTCTTTGAACATATTAAAAAAGCTACTTTGAAGTTTTTGTGCTAAGTCCAACATCTGGGCCTCCTCAAAGGCAGTTTGTGTTGTATGCTTCCCTCCCCCCCACCTTTTTATGGATCACAAATAACTGTTTCTTTGCATGTCTGGTATTTAGTTGTTGTTGAAAATGGAAATTCTACATAATATGCTGTAGCAACTCTAGATAATAATTCTTTCCCCTTCCTGGGGCTTGTTGTCATTGTTTGCTTATTTGGTTGTTTATTTAGTGACTTGGCTGGACTAGTTCAATAAAGTCTCTTTCCCTTGCAGTGTGTAGCCTCAGATATTGCTCCTCAGAGGGCACAGACTTGAGCGTGCAGTCTCCTCAATCACCAGGGATGACTGTGGTTTTAGTAAGATTCTCTTTGGCTGTAACTTTTCCTGATCTCTCTGTTAAGTTTCTGGCTGGTCTGACTCTATTGGTATAACACACAGCTGTCAGCTTCCACTAATTGTTGGCTGATTGCTCTATCGATTTTAACAATACTCTTGGGCATAAATTGCTTCACAGATCGATGTAAGTAATGTTGGGCTCTTCTGCAGAGTCAAGTTATTATCAGCCCTTAAGTTTTCCTCTGACACCAGGAGGACTCTTCTTAGTCATCTCTTTCCTTTGTTTCCTCTGTTAAACTTTTAGCTGAAGCACTGTCTTGCTTGTTGTTGTTAGCATCACGGAGCTTCCAGCTTCCTCTTAACTGCTCACCACCAGGATCTCCATTGTTTTTTACAATACCTTTAGGTATGAACTTCTACATGCTCTGTTCCAAACAGTCAGTCTCCATAGGGAGAGCTGCAGAGTTCTGTGTTATTAAGGCCTGCCTCTCCTTCTGGACTGAACTTTTCCACCACTGTCCTGGAGCTGGGGTTGGGAACAGCGAGCGATCAGCTTCTCCTGGAGAGACTCTCCTGGATCTAAGAGTGGCGAGCTGGGCAGGGATGGCAGCCTCTTGTCTTCTAGACTTGTCCCTTCTGGTGTGGAGCTTTACTTCCTATGAGCAAGCTAGAGTAGGGCAATCAGGGCCCCATATTCTCAGTCCGCCATGTCTAGGGTAGAGCTTCTCTTCTCTACGAATGGAAGATGAGTGGAAGCTCCAGTACTTTCAGTTGTGCCTGCCTAGAATAGAGCTTCTGCAACATGGAGCTGGACATGAGAAATGCTGACCTCCTGTCTCTCCGGGAGTGAAACTGCTGCTCTAGACCGGGAACTGGAGAAGCAGGTATCCAGCGTTCTCGGCCACATTTGCCCACAGTAAAGCTTCTATCATATTGAGCTAGGATGAGAAGGGAAGAGGGGAGCAAGTCATGGCTCAAATGCAGTAGATTCTGACTGTTCTTAATGCGATTTAGTAGATTTTCTTGATTATATGTTTCTAGATTTGCTGTACACCCTTAGGACAATTTCCAGAGACTTTACATTATCATTTTTAAAAATTTTCACAAGTTACATGTGTTTCACTGGGGAAAGAGCCTACCACACTCCTCACATGGCCATTCTACAAGTCCCACCTCAGTATTAGATGTATTTTACCCGAGTATTTTATCTTATAAATTAGACGAAATATTTTAAAACTTTATATATGACACAAAATTAGAAAATTTAAATGAGGATAAAGAGGAGAGATTTGAAATAAATAAGGAGGAGAGGGCATTCAACTGACTGATGGTTTTAGTATAATTCAACACTAGTCTCACCACTCCGAGCCTCTTGGTGTTCAAAGCATGGTATTAACAGCTATCGTTATTCAGTGACAGGAAGGTATCAGGTGCTTTTCATACATTATGTTGAACTCTCATAAAAACTCCACATGGTAAGTGATATAATTTCTGACTGATAAATGAGAAAATTGACTCTCAAGGTCACACAGAGAGAAAGCAGAGAACTGAGATTGACTGGAATTCAGATCTGTCTTGCTCCAAGTTTATATTCTTTACTCATTCCATAAAAGGAGGGATTTAAATTTATCTGGAGAACTATTTCCCAGGAATTAAATTCTATGAGAATTGCAGGAATATTAAATAGGCAACACTGAGTAAAACATTTGATCAGAAATTTTTTTTGCACGGTTATTAGACTTGCTGATTTGTTGAAGGGAAATGCAAATAACTCTTTCTCTTTCAAAGTTTGTTAACTCTTCATTTGGTTTTGAATAGTTTCCTGGAATTGTCCTTAATCCGGTAGAGTTTGTTTAGTTATTTTATTTATCAATGCATGTATTAGCAATGAATGCCACTATACAATGACTGTATCAATAAAAAATAAATGAGTTATTTCTAAAAATACAACATATTTACTTTGATTCAGTAAGTATTGTTTAGTAATTATCTATTTTCAGCTTAGCATTGTTTAATTTTGCAACATTAATATTTTTTATAAATATCCTAAAATGAGGAATTGAGTTGGAAAATGAGAAAATGAATATTTTCTACTCTGTTAGGCTTTTTGTTAGAATAGCACAAAATAACACATCAAAATGAGGTGACTTTACATCAGAAAACATATCAGATACTTTCAATAATAAATTAATAAAAACTCATTCATGTCCATTTCAAAGATATTTTATAATAGTTCTGGTTTCCTACATCCATGACAGAAAAATTACACTTGCTAAAATCAATTATGTTTTGAATCAACAAAGTTTTCTTAGTTTTATGATATTCTGATGTAAAGCAGGACATATTACCAAAAGAAAGAACTGAAATTCCAGATTACTATGAAGTCACACAAATAGAAAACCACAAGATTTAACTTCCCAACAAAATAAATATTTGGATAATTTCTAAACTACATAATTTAATGGAAGTATATATATTTTACTGTGATGTGAATATCTATATTAACGTTGCATAAACGTGTCATCCAGCATACATGCATCATACTGCTTTTAGTTTAGTATTTTGTTTAGATTACCTTCCAGAAGATCATCCTCGTCTATGCCTTTGATAATCTTTGATTTGTAGTCTCGGAAAAACATGTATTTTAGCAGTCTTCTAAGTTTTTTCTATTAAAAATATGAAATAAGTAAATAAGAAACTTCATACATATATTCACTTTACTAATTAAAGACTACAACAATAAGTAAATTTAATACACATGTACCCCAGGATCATTGGGGAAAAAATAGCAATTCTCAGCATAATACTATGAAATAAAAATGTAGTTATCAAATTAAACATAAAAGATAAAACACAAGTATTTTTAAAAGCACTTTTCCTTTGCAAGTACCCAGCTGCTCCAGAATCACAACTTTTCTTATCTTATAAAGTTTTAAATTTTTTCTGAAGATTGTGATAAATATCACGTTTTCCACACTAAGCTGACTATACTGACTTTATAGAATTTTGTACACATTCAAGACCAAATTTTATTTTATTTTATTTATTTATTTTTTTGTGAGGAAGATCAGCCCTGAGCTAACATCCAATACCAATACTCTTTTTTGCTGAGGAATATTGGCCTTGAGCTAACATCCATGTCCATCTTCCTCTACTTTTTTTTTTTTTTTTTTTGTGAGGAGATCAGCCCTGTGCTAACATTCGCCAATCCTCCTCTTTTTTTTGCCGAGGAAGACGGCCCTGGGCTAACATCCGTGCCCATCCTCCTCCACTTTATATGGGACGCCGCTACAGCATGGCTTGCCAAAGCAGTGCGTCGGTGCGCGCCCGGGGTCTGAACCAGCGAACCCTGGGCTGCCGCAGCAGAGCGCGCGCACCCAACCGCTTGCGCCACCGGGCCGGCCCCCATCTTCCTCTACTTTATATGGGACGCTGCCACAGCATGGCTTGACAGGTGGTGTGTCGGTGCACGCCCAGGATCTGAACCTGTAAATCCCTGGGCCCCCGAAGCAGAGCACGCGCACTTAATTGCTATGCCACCAGGCCAGCCCCCAAATTTTATTTTTTAAAATGATTTATAAACATCTAGACGAGGAGTGCGTAACAACTGCTCTAAAAAGCCAAGCACTCTCCTTTTTATTGTTTTGTAGTCTCTGAAAATCTTTTATTTAGACAAGTTGGTTTATGTTTTATATTTCTAGAAAACATTCTATAATCTGAAAAATATTTTTTTATGAAACTCAAAGCTGACGAATGATAGTTGGGTCTTGATGGCTTTCTTTAGGTTTATTAGAAGACCATAATACTGCGTAACTTTAAAAGTAACTGATAATACTTGTTAATTTGTTGTGTGCTTACACTTAGAATGTATTATTACTGGTTCTTGGCCTTCAGGTTTAAGATTCCTAATAATAGCTGAAATGTATTGCATTTTACAAAGTTCTTTTACAGACATATTGATATTTGCAATAGCCCTGAGATGTAGACAAATATAATCATCTCCTTTTTATATGTAGGGAAACTGAGGTTAAAAAGTCTTACCACTAGAGTTTAGTAGGGCCAGCGGTAGAACATATAACCTTTGAATCTCAGTTTCTTTATTTACAAAGTAAGGAAAGTACCAACCTTACAGGACTGTTGTGAGGAATAAATGAAAGAATGCATGAAGTTGCCTGGTGCAATACGTAAAACATAGTAGGCGGTCAATAAATACTGTTTGAATATAAACTGGAATTAATAAGAGAAAAAACATATACCTGTATACGAGTCGTTTGCTATCCTTCTGTTCTCTTTGCTCTGATTCCATTCAGTACTTTAAATTTTACTTCGTCTCATATTATACCTATGTAAACTACTTTAAATTCTGTTTGGAACATGTCAGCATGTAAACAAAATTATCATCTTGAGGAGAAAGATGAGAACACTGGCAACTATTGATACTACAGCTATGTTCTCGATTGATAAAAAAGATTCTGATTAAGAGTCCTTCTGGACAGAAGGGCATTGTCAATTAGTGTATGTTCCCGAAGTTTCAATATGATTTTAAATTTTGACTTGTCCAAAAGGCAGGAAAGAGTGTCAGTATGGACTATTTTTATGCTAGCCTCTTTACCTCTGTCAGTGAAAAGGAAAAACTGACTGGACAGATTCTGTGAAGTGCTAACGCTAACTCTATTGTTCTCCAGCTGCCTTCAGAGACAATCTTGGCTCAAGGTCCTCATTTCCACCAACAGCACCTTCAGGCTCCTTCCTCACGGTGCCACTGCGGTAGAGCACCTGTTTCTCCTTAGGCCTCCGAGTATAATCAAGTCACCAAATCTCGCATATTTTACTCTTCACTATCTTTCTGAATTCTTCCTTCTCCACTTCCAGAGCCACCATAGTAATCGTATTTTGCCTTGACTACTGAACGAGCATCCTGCTTAGTTCCCTTGCATTTGGTCCATTCTACCTATGACTGCATGATTCTCACCCTAGGCAGAACATGCAGCCTTCAACAACTCATACAGCCTCTCCATCAAATTACACAACCTTAAAATTCTTTGAGTCTTAAAATGCTTCTTTAACTAATTAATCTTACAGAGTTCCTAAACCAGATTATAGCTTCTTGATAGTGAAGACATTTCTTTTCTCTTTCTTTACATTCCTTATACCATCTAAGAGTTAATGAACTAAAAATTTATACAATTTAATGGTAGAGTGGTCAAAGTGCAGTTTGTAGAACCCTGAATCTCACCGCATAAGGCAGAGAAAATACTTGATCCAAGTTTAGTCAACCTTCAGTCAATCAGAATGCAAGGGTTTACAGATATAAAGTAACTGGATAGTAGAAAGGATGTTAAAAGGTTACTCAAAAGGTTAGATGGGATGCCTTCTGATAAACTCAGAGCTGCAAGCATACAGCACTGGGGGAAGAGCAGTGGGTGAGTGCATGAACAGGCCAGGAACAAGCAACGGGGAGACGGGGAAGGAACATCAGGAACCGAGCACTGCTTGCTCAACTCGGGAGGGCATCTGCCATAACACACCCACGGATATTCAGTTAGTTCTTTACATGTAACTTGCAGATGAAGCTTTTATTAAAAACATGTAAATATTATAAAATATTTTCAACTTGCTACTCATAAAAGATAGTTATGACAAAATTAGACTTTTAAATAGCAGCTTAAATATTTTAATACCTGAGTTCAAAGAGTAAGAAAGGAGATCTTTATTAAAAAATCTAGACATTATGGTATATATATTTATACTCTTTGAATATTCATCCTGATTGCTTTGCTTTTTCCTATAAACCAGTGTCACAGAATAAACCTCGTATTTCAAGTCAAAAAATTACTCTATGAAAGCCTGTAATCCTGCATAAAATTAGAAAAAAAAAATACGCCATTCAGTTATATCCCACTTATCAGAATAAAGCATACAGTCGATACACAGTGAATATTATGCAGCAATGAAAATGTCTAAATAGGTATGTAAGGATAAGTGAGAATTAGTTGTTAGCATAGTTTTACATAAGTGCTCTTGCCCATGTGAAAATAAATATCGATTCTCCTGTAGGAAACTATTTTGTTGTGCAAACTACAAAGACTAAAACATTAGTTCAATAGTTATGATTCCAATTTGAAAGCTATATAACAAGGATGCGTAATTTCCTTATATAAGTGTAATTAAGCATCAAGCATGGCATTTTAATACAATGAAATTTTTTTATATTACCTTATCTTTGCGCATCAAAAACAGAAGATCTTCATCAGAGATTACCCTTGCTCCCCGAAGCCGAGCAACTTCAGCAGCTTGCTGTAACTAACACCAAAAAAATTTAGGAATTTTTTTCAATAATCTAAATTAAATATACTACAGTCATGATGTTTCAAGAGATAGATATACTAAGAGCTAAAAACCTTTGGGAATAATCCAGCAGTCACATTACTGCTTTTAAAAGCAATATGTCTTATGTTTTAAAGCATAAAAAAGTGCAATTAAATTAACTTATAAGCCCACCTGTAACTGATACAATAAACAGAAATCCTTGATTTCTTTCATGCAAAAGAAAAATCACGTGCAGCTTCCAGAAATGCATTAATGCACCTGAAAATAATTTTATGAAATTTTATCCTCATATCCATGTGAGCAATGGTTTCACTCAGTATCACTAGTTGAATAAGCATATTATTAATCTGAGCTCCCATGCTGGTATGATTTGAAATAGGCCCATTCAGAACTTTAAAAGATCAACAAAAACAGTAGCTGTTTCTAATATCCAAAGGAAAAAAAATAGTTTTAGTTTTGGCAAGTCTTTAGTGGGCAAAGGATTCAGTCCATAAATCATAATACTGGACTACATTAATTTCTTTCCACACTAATCACATGCACACAAAAAGTTAACTGTATCTGGAATGCAGAACACAAAACATACTGCATGAAAAGTTAGATTCCCCCTGAAATGTTCATCTGGGCCCTTATATCTACAAAGTTGAGAGTTTTCTGGAATTCAGAAGTCCTAGAAACACAATCTTACTTGAAAATGACCTGGAAAATAAAAGAATGTGAAAAACGATAGTTCTATTTTTTGGCACAGGCAAAATCAGTCTCTTATTTTGATTAGTTGGAAGGAACATAAAATACATCCAGCTGAAAAAAATAAAGATGCTGGAGAAAACACTACAAAAATGTGCCTGTAACTTCTTCCAAATTTGATCAACCCATGGTGATTGCACCAAACCAACTTTATTCAATATTATAAAAATATTTACATATAAAAGCAGTTCCTGAATGCATCGTTCTTTGAAAGGAATAAATCTAATACATAGTCCTGAAAATTAATCTTTAAAAAGTGACACACTGTTATCTCAACAATTATAAGAAATCAAATAGTGCATTTGTACTAAAGAAATTCTGCTTGAATGTTTAAGCGATTTTGCTAAGCAAGCTTCAAACCTTGTCTAAATACACAGACTACAAAATAGACTATAAACTCCCTATGTGTCAGCCTTACCACTGGATTTCCTGGATACTGGTGGTTTGTATATAAACATAATTCTACCTAAATATAGAAATTTAAATTTAACTGTGAACCATTTAAAAAGAAATCTTGGGGGAAAGGTTTTTAAAAAGATGATGTATCTACCCAGAAAGAAACTAACAGTTTTCAGCAGGAAAAATTTGAACATATTTTTCTAAAAAATGGAAGACTGTCAGGGAAATATGTGTACACGTGTTTTTTCAAATAAAAACATTTCTGTCACAGTCTAAAGTACATGCAATCAGCGTGGGGAACAATATGGTCTCCATATCCATTTGTCTGGACACATACAGAGAAACAGGAGGCAACAATGTCAGATAACTTTGTATTTTCTTAAATGAAGGATGGTGACGATTTGAAATTATAAAGTACTATACAGATATAAGTAATTTTACTCATGTTAAGAAAGGATCAGGATAAATAAATGCCCCTAAATAGTTTCCCAATTAACCAATTGTTTATCCACACTACGTAGAAATAATCTGTATTTATAACACTCTCCAGAATGTCAGTTTACAAACAGATTAACTTGGAAAAGAAAGAAAATGGAAAATAAAGACGGAAGAGTTATGTATTTTAAAACACTGCTTCAAAACCTGTACATACCTATTGTAGGGATCTGGAATTTATGTCATGGTTATGTTGTCACAATTAGCAGGAAAATGTTATCTTTCGTTTTCATCTACCCGTTTTAGTAATCTCCCTCACCTAACCTACTACTCCTACTAGCACTAGCACCGCTAGCGCTCTCTAGTATGCCTTGGACTCCCATGACGTGAATCCTTGGGACTGAAAGTTATCAATGTTTTACCTCATCAAGCCGATCTGGCCCTGATGTGTCCCATGCTCCAAAACTGCCTCTCCCAAACTCTGACCTCGTCTTCTCTACCAAGTGAGGAGAGCAACCTTAACAGCTAATTACAGTGATCGCACTAGTGTGCATTACCTATTGGCTTGCTTCTAGAAATTTTGCCTATGTCTACCAGAAAGAGTAAACAAAGAGTAAAGAAATTCCTCTTTAACAGCACAAGCTTAATAAACAGGTTAGCAGCTTGGCAGTCCAGTTCCACAGGATGCTGAGCTCAGGATTGGTAAATCACAAAATATTCCTAATACCTTAAGAAATTCCTCAATTTCTTAATCCTTGAAAATAAATGGAAGTTCTACTTCATTATTCACTGCAGCAAGGCAAATATTTCTGGCAGTAATTAAAATAATATGAAATAACAGTACATTTTACAATCTTCTTCATTACAATGAAAGTAGTATACATGTAATTGCATTATAAAATATGCAAGAAATGGCAGAGCAGAGGAATATTTTAAGACCACTCACTAGTTGAACGAGTATACAAAGGTAATTTTCTTAACTATATGGACAAAAGTATGGTAATAGTAACCTTATGGAGACTTGTTTGCAACTTAGAAAAATATTTTGCTAAAAGACATCATTATTCTACCACAATAGCAACTCATTTACAGCATTTGTTCTTTCTGATATTATTTCTATTCTTCAAAGTAAACAAAAACTAATATTAAACTTGTAACAACTCTTTAAAGGACAAAATTTTCCCCTAGTATATTAAAATTCATGTTTGCATTTTAAATATTTTGGACGTTGAGCATTAAAAGGTACACTTTAAACTTTATATGTCATCTTAAATGCCTCATCTTTGATCCAACAAATAAATTTCTTCTCAATTTCTCATTGCTATCAATGACACTAACATTCAAACTCAATTTTTTTTCTCGCTCTATTGTATTTTCATCAACTTCTATTGATTTTGTTGTTTCTTTTAATCTCTCAGGGTCTGGAATTTGTTCTCTACTTCCACAATATTCATCCTAATCCAGGCCTTTGGGGATTTTTGTTTATTGGCTTTTAAATTTCAGTGCCTCCAAATTGTGATACATCCTAGATTTAAGTGCTAAAATGATCTTCCTCAAACATCATGTCCACAATTCTTGCGCCAGGATCCATGACAATTCATTATTATCTAACTTCAATGTGGTCTTTAAAGCCTGACTGACTCATAGATCGTTCCCTCTACCTTCATTCTCATTATATTTCTTGTTTTTCTCTATTAGTCTACATTTAAGCTCCAATAATTTCAGTTCTATCTTTATTATGCCTTTGTGTACTTGTGACGGTTAATTAATCTTATGTGTCACCTTGATTGGGCTATGGGGTGCCCAGACATTTGGTCAAATATTATTCTGGGTGTGATTGTGAGGGTATTTCTGGATGAGATTAACATCTGAAATGGTACATGAGTAAAGTAGATGGCCCTTCCTAACATGCGTGGGCCTCAACCAGTCAGCTGAAGACCTGAAAAGAACAAAAAGGCTGACTGCCTTGAACTGGGACAGTTCAAGTCTTTTCCAGTCTTCTCACTTGGACTGAACCATCTCTTGGTTCTCACATCTTTGGACTTGGACTGGAACTATACTTTGCCTCTCCTCTGTATAACCTTTAAAACATCAAACAGGGGCTGGCCCCATGGCATAGTGGTTAAGTTCAGTGCATTCCACATTGGCAGCCCAGGTTCGTGGGTTCAGATGCCAGGCGCAGACCTGCACCACTAGTCAGCCACGCTGTAGCGGCGAATCACATATAAAGTAAAGGAAGACTGACACAGATGTTACCTCAGGGCTAATCTTCCTCAGCAAAATAATAAATAAACTAACTAATTAAATTAAATTAAATAAAAACAACAAAAAAAACCCCCATCAAATAACTTTTCTAGATTTGTAGGTATATGTTTCTTTTCCATTAGAAATGAGTAACCAATAATTTTAATGACTAGTAGGAGAGTAAATAATCTTAGCAGTAATAATAGCTACCACTTATTGAGTACCTAATTTGTACCAGGCACTGTGCTATGTGTGTTACAAATATTTAATTCTAATTTAATTCCAATATTTAATTCTAATTCTAATGTTATAATGGATATAACATTAAAAGTCAAATAACATTATAATTTTTATAGTGATAGACAGGAATATCTTGCCATACTTCTTTTGAATCTGTACTTCTGCTTCCAGGGCAACTACTTTCAAATTTTTTAGGTTGTCCTTCTCTTAGCTTTACCTCCATATTTGAAACATGCTTATAATGCTTGTTTTATTTTTCAGCTTTAAATACTATCAATTGATTTCTTACTGTGGAAGATGAACATTTAGTGTTCTCAGATGCCTATATTTAGCCATCTCCTTCCTCCTCTCTTGATTTTATTTGTAAAATATAATTTTTTGTTAAATTAATTTCCAGTGTTTATATTATTATGACTATGTAAATACTATTACAGCTTGGCCACTATGATCAAATTTTTTTTTATAATTAAAAAAATTTTTATTCTTGTAGGTAATAATTTTCTTGCTTTGTTTTTTTGCTTAATTTTTTGTGACCCTAATACCATTTCATTTCAAACTCTTTGAAAGACTTGAAACATAAGAATTTCTTTCAATTTCATTGTTTTGGTTTTTGTTTTCCCTCTCCAGACATCTTACCTGGAGCCCTCCAGACTTT
The DNA here is from genome assembly GCF_020826845.1 of Diceros bicornis minor. Classification (NCBI taxonomy): domain Eukaryota; kingdom Metazoa; phylum Chordata; class Mammalia; order Perissodactyla; family Rhinocerotidae; genus Diceros; species Diceros bicornis. The sequence goes on along the minus strand of NC_080753.1, from coordinate 20,984,992 downwards.
CTTCAACAATTCCATTTTGGATTCTTGTTTTCTTGATCCCCCTTCTTGCTCTTTCTTAATCTACTTCCTTATTTTGGTACAGCACATTCTCTGGAAGTTTCCTTTATCATTCTTGAGCACAGTTGTAATAGCTGCTTTAAAAATTTCTCTCTATTAATTTCAACATCTCAGTCATCTTGGAGTCAGTCTCCATTTTGTCTTTTCTCTTGGGTATGGGTCATGTTTTCCTGTTACTTTACATTTTAAAGAATCTGGGATTTTATCTGAGATATTATGAATGATACACTGTAAGGACTCTGGATTCTGTTATGTTCCTCTGAAGAATACTGATATGTATATGTTTTTAAACAGGCAATTAACCAGAATGAACTCAAACTGCAATATCTATTTCCCCTCCCACAGTGGTGGGCTACAGCTGAAAACTCCACTGATAGTTTCCTGAGAAAATGCGAGTGGGAAATAAATTTTGTAAGATCCTGCATGTCTGAAAACTTATTTATGCCATCCTCATATTAAATTGATAATCTGATTGGGTATAGAATTTGAAATTAAAAATCATTTTCCCTCAGAAATTTAAAGGCATTGCTTCACTGTCTTCTAGCTTAAAATGTTGCTATAGAGAAGTTAGTTGTCTTTTGATTCCTAAGCCTTTATATGACATTTTTCCCTCTCTGAAAAACTTTTACTATTGTTCTATTTCTACTTGAAATTAAGAAATTTCATGGTGCTGTGACTTGATGAGGGTCTTCATATATTTTCCTGGGACTCACAGGGATACTGTAACTTATAAATTCTTGTCCTTCATGTATGGGAAATTTTCTTGAATTACTCTGAAAATTTCTTTCCTTCTGTTTCTGGGTTCTTTCTAGAATGTCTATTAAGTGAATTTTGGTGGTCTCTGTGCTTGGGATCTCTTATACGAGACTTCTTTAATTCAACCTCTTTAGGGAGTAAATCTTTACTATTTTGCCAGAATGGCAAAGGGGTAGTTGACTGCTCCTTTGATAGGGTATTGGGATAAAACTGCTCCTTTACTTTCCACCAATCCTCCTGTTTTTCATCCACTGAAGACTTCTTTCTTTGGAGATACTGTCAATCCTGATCTTTTCCACGTTCTGAGGTTTCATTTTTCTCAGGTCTGTTAAACCTTTAGCATTTCTATCCACTTTTAAGCTTCCATAATTTGTTGGCATCTCTCATCTGCTATTTAATCTCTTCCCAGTTTCTCTGTCTTTAGAGGTTTATGTCTTTTAAAATTATTTTGCTGTCATTTAGTGGGGTTTTGAGAATGTTTGCAGATTGGCACAGGTACCACCCATGTTTAAACAGAAGCTGATACTCCTTTTTTTATGCTAACATTTATTGAATGTATGACCCTATGCTTCATGCCGTCTACATATTATCTCATTTAACTCTCACAACAAAACTATGAGAGACGTCCAGGTACACAAAACTGGCACTAAATAATGAATGCTTAGTATCAAGCCATTCATCTTGCTCTCCAAGGTTAATTTCTTATTCAGAATACAGGAAGGTATGATCAGTAAATCAAGCCTTACATTGCATAGAAAAGTCTAGCCACAAAAACATTTATTTGCCTTTCAAAACATTTTCATTGCTGGCAAACAAATGGTTGCCAAAAAAAAGGTTTGGATCAAAACATCTGAGCCAGTTGCTTCATGCAGACACAGCTAAGGACTGAGAACTAAGCAAGTGTCTGAAAGGAAATGAATTTGTAACTAAATACAGTTAACATTCAGAACACTATAAATGTAAGATATTTGACTTGGTATTTTCCTATCATATGATCTCCTTATTCTTTGTTGGTGACTGGTCTTTCACTGTTTTAGACATTTGAAACATAAACAAGTATATAAATTGATAAAAGATGTGCCTTAACTTCTTAGAGTTTCATTTTAACTCTTCTTTTTAGAATAGGAAGTCAAACACAGTTAAGTTAAGTTTTAAAAAATATGATAAGGCTATAATTACCAGTATCTCATGGCTCAAAGAATTCATTTCTATTTATACAAATACTTTAAAGAATTACCAAGCCACAATCAATATGAGCCTGCAAAGCTTAAAAAATGTCCAATAAACAATGACTGTATTTATTGTATGAGAACAGCAACCTTGACAAAGAACTAATTCTTTGGTTACTCTTATTTAAATGTGAAATTAGGAGAACAACCACCATTTGAAAGTTTTCTTTTAAACTATTTTGCATATAAGTTATTCATAAGCTACTTTCAAGTCTAAACACCTCAAGTTTTGAAAGTAAGCAAAAGGATATTTTGGAAATTCTTTAAAGTGGAAATTAAAGTAATAAACTAGATTATAGTTTATTAACTATTAACTATACTTAATACTATTTAAAATTTAACTATTTACTATTTAACTACTGAAACTACTATTTAACTATTTAAACTAAAATACAATTAAAATTGTTGAAAGGTGGCAGCAGATCTTTTTTTTTTGTGAGGAAGATCAGCCCTGAGCTAACATCCATGCCAATCCTCCTCTTTTTGCTGAGGAAGACTGGCCCTGTGCTAACATCCAGGCCGATCTTCCTCCATTTTATGTGGGACGCCGCCACAGCATAGCCTGACAAGCAATGCGTCGGTGTGCGCCCAGGATCCGAACCTGGGCTGCCAGCAGCGGAGCACGCACTTAACCGCTACGCCACGGGGCCGGCCCCGGATGGCAGCAGATCTTGAATTTGTTCAACATTATATATCTTTCGGTTACTCAATAACTGAGAAATGAAACAGCTTAAAATCCAAGGATGTACATTTCATGTGCATTTCTTAAAATTTTAGTAGCATATAAATTTGGGGTAGCCTACAAAATTTGTACTTTCCTTATCTACATTTAATAATGCCTCTTTTTTTCTCTGCTCATTTCTTGGCACCCCTGTGCCTCCCTCCACACTCCCTTCTGTTCACATTTCTAAAAAGGCATCCACTGAAAAAGTCGTAGCCATCACTTACTTCTTCAAAGGACAAGAATCCAACAGGTAAGAAGACTGAGTTAATTACGTTTTTTTGGAACTCTGCCTAATTTTCACATGATAACCTGATTTCATTTCACCCTAAAATGTTTAGGATTAAACATTAGGTCCTGTACTAAATCTTCATGGTTAGATCGGGGTGTTAAAAGCACTGAATTACACAGACCACACACAGACCAACGTAATGACTGAAAAAAATTACTAAATGGAAAGAATAAAGTATTGCTCAAGAATAATTATGAGGAATGAGAAAAACTGATTTCTAATTTTATCTCTGTTACTATCACCCTTGTTTTTGGCAAAAGCAATTTTATAATTTTGTCTTTTTGTTGAGAAAATATATGGATAAAGTGCGAACTTCACAATTTTAGAATTGCAGCTTCTGATGCTGGGTCTCAGAACCTAATCCACTCACAAGGAGGGCAAGGGCCTGCTATGAAACTCAGTGAAGGTACGGTTTCCTCTGTCAGTACTGTGTATCCTGAAGAGTGTTCCAGAACATTTAGATTATTACCTCCATCTTATGGTCAGACTAACTCAGTAGATTATCTCCACACATAGTACATAGCACTATACAAAGTGATTTCAACAGTAGTTTAATCAAGAAGCTTTAAAAAATCATTACTTTAAAATAGTTTCAAAAGCCATCTTGACCTTTTTCCTCTCATAAAATTTTTTTAAATGCCTATGGTTTGAAGTTTAAGTGAGATAATGTCACGCAGCACACAGCAAGCCCTGAATAAATGCTACCTACATTTATTTAGAAATGAGAAGTTGAGTTTCAGAGTCATCATTAAAAAGTTTATAACTTCTAGTATTCACAAAGATTAAAGGCTATTATTGGACCATTATTTAGTACTAATGACATTTTACCATAAACACATTTAGGATGTAATTAATTTGCATGGATAATTATATATATGTAACATATATATGTATGTTTGTATATACCTACACATACACACGTGTGTATATCACAAGAATCTCTCTCTTATAAGCTTTAAGAAAGTAACTCTCATCTAAACTTAAAGAGAAAAACCACATGGGCTTCTTTTGATATAGAACCAATAGCTTCTCGGGCCCCATGGCTTAGCAGTTAAGTGCGCGTGCTCCGCTACTGGTGGCCCAGGTTCGGATCCCAGTGCACACCGACGCATCGCTTCTCCGGCCATGCTGAGACCACGTCCCACATACAGGAACTAGAAGGATGTGCAACTATGACATACAACTATCTACTGGGGCTTTGAGGAAAAAAAAAAAAAACGAGGAGCATTGGCAATAGATGTTAGCTCAGAGCCAGTCTTCCTCAGCAAAAAGAGGATTAGCATGGATGCTAGCTCAGGGCTGATCTTCCTCACAAAAAAAAAAAAAAAAAGAAAAGAACTAACAGCTTCTCTAATAATTTCTCGTGTAGAATCACCTCAGAGTGAGATATAATGCCTGTGTTAATGTACATACATTTTGAAGCTCAAGTTTTTAAAAGAATGGTTGATCTTTCTGGTCCTCAGGCTCTTCAAGTAGCAACTAAAGACAGGTGGACACCAAACGAGCTCCAAAGATCCTTTTGGCTTTTACTTTCTGATTTTAGTATTTAACCCTAGGTATAGTTTACTTTTGGCTCCACAATTAAGCACATGCCTTAATGAGAGAAGAAACAAAAAAGAAGAATCACAAGAAGACATAGTACAACTTGGTGAGGTACAGATGGGAGTCAATTGTGAAAGGGAAATCCACTTAGTCATATCTGTGGAAATAGCAACCAATCCAATTAACTGCATGAGTGTGGAAGGAAGTATGAGGTTGAACTACTATTTAGCATTAATGACTTACTTTACCCTAATGTTTACCGTGGTACACAAACCATCAGGTGATATAGTTAATTATCCCAGTATCCTACCCAATAGTTCCCGATACATTTGAAAGCCAAAGATAGTTGCAAAATGGGATTAAAGCAATGCAATTACTAATGTGTAAAAGAGATTGGTCTCTATCTGTTTCCAATCTGCTCTATGCTTTTATTATATGATGAACAGAGATAATTTGTATATACTTCCCCCTGTCTGTCAGAGAAAGTAATCCTTATTCAAATTTGTATCCAAACATTGCTTGCATAGGAAAACCAATAAATGTTGTATACACTATTTACCAAATTAGATTATAGTATATGTAAAACTAAATGAAAAGTGAGGTTTCCTAGGCTCAGATGTTAGTTCCATATTCCACTCAGGAATTAAAAAGGTTATTAAAAAGGGCTCAAGAAAGTGATATAGTATAGATCTTGTTACACTCCCAGGTTATTGTGAGGATCAAATGAAATAATGTGGTGCAGGCACCTGGAGAACTATGAAGCGCTATAAAAGCCTAAGATATTGCTTAGGGATGACTCATTCTTGGTTAGGGGTAAGGCGAAATAATCTATATAAGAAAAGGAAAAAAGAGTCTACTGATAATTTGGTAAGTAAAGAAAATGTTTTAGATTTGTTACTAAAACCAAAACCAGGAAATTCTTAAGAGATTCAGTCATATGAGGATAAAATGGTACAACCATTCAACAACACTCACACAGTCACATTCTGAGAAAGCAAGCAGCATAGAGAAGACAGACCCCCACACCTTTGAAAATGCAAGTGAGGTGCCACAGCCTCTCTGAGGTCTCCTCTAACTCAAGCACAGACCTCATCACCCCCTTTCCATTGCGCTCCTGAGTACCTTGTTGGACTTCATCCAGCTTCTCATTTATCGCTCTATCTTGTAAAGATCTCTTTACAAGAAGACGGCTTTCCTTCCAGAATGCAGACTCTCCATTAATGTGTGTTAGAATGAAGTGAAATGGTAGTTAAGCAATTTGGCAAAAGCCACATAAAATGAGAAGTTGTCCCACTGGTGCAGGGGAATAGGGACTAGAGTAGGAAGGCTGAGGACTGCTGGATCCTAGTGTTACCTCCATAGGAATGTGGCCAATAACTAACATAAATGAGACTGTACTAACTCACCAAAAGAAACCAACAGACAAATCCAGAAATAATAACAGTTATCTTGCAGGGATGTTAAAAACAACAAGTGAGGAAGAAAAAAAAAAAAAACATTTAAAAGAGAAGCCATAGAAGGACAAATCTTCAACCTACAGTCTTGTAGATGAGGCTAAAACAAAGAAGTAAGCATGGAGGTTAAAAATCTATTATTTTTAATTGAACACTGGTCCCTGGTTTGTTCAATATATATTTACTGAGCACCTAGTATAGGCTAATCACTGGGCTCGGAACTGGAAATTATGGCTAATCAGAAGCAAAGCAAAGAAAGCAAGCAAGCAAAACAATGACAACAAGAAAAAAGTCAAAACACAGCTCCTAATCTCACACAGTTTATAGACTGTGCTTATTTTTCAGTTAAGACATAAAATAAATGGCAACAGATATTATGATTATTATAAAAACTTTAAATAAGTTAAACAAGTTTACGCTTAAAAAAATCAATTAAAGTTTATGCTGAAAATCAAAGAATTATGAGATAAGGACCATAACTTACACACAGTCACATATCACTTAACCACCGGAGAGTTCTGAGAAGTGCATTAGGTGACTTCGTCATCATGAGAACACCACAGAGCGCACTTACACAAACCTAGATGGTACAGCCTACAACACACTCAGGCTACATGGTACTAATCTTACCGGACCACTGTCTTATATGTGGTCTATCAGTGACCAAAACATCGTTATGTGGCACATGACTGTAATGGGAACAGTCTAAAATTTGGCTTCCTGGGCTTGACAGAGGAACTGCTAGCTGGCTTGTTTGGAGGGTACTCAAATTAATTCTTCAAGGCCTTCCCAAAATCTAAGTACTTTCTTCTTTACACAGGTTTTGCTAGTGTTAAAAATCATATATGGCAGGTAGTAAAATGAAAGAACTGTATGTATAATACCCACCAATAGCTCATACGTAGACGGGTATGGGAAATGTTAATGAAAATGAAATGCCCAATGATTAGGGTAGCTGATCTATATTATGCTACTGTATTTTTTAAATATAATTTTTCATAATAATCAGAAATGAATATTTCACCAGGATAAAAACAGTAAAAAATTAATAATTCCTACTTCATTGTACCTAAACACTGAATAATATTGGTTGGGCAAGTACCTGAGTTCACTTTTGGCTTTAAAATATACACAAATAGCTACACATACTACGCAAATATGAAAGAATCCCCTGGTTGCTATTTTGTCTGCGGCACCAGGACTTCTTTACTCTAAATCTGCAATTATTTTTTATAATGCTAAGAGAAAACTATTTCTCAACATAGACAAGATAAATGAATATAGCACATAAGATATACAAATACAATTTGAAGAGATGGTTTTTAAGGGTGTAAACATTTCTCTTGGTATAAAAACTAAAACTTAGTTGATAAGGACTAAATTGGCAACTAGTTAAGTTACACTTCACTGTGTATATACATTTTTATGGCACTGATTTTTAAGTGACTGAGTAGTTATGAAAAATCTTAGCATTATTTTCAGAGTAGCGGCTAACTTAGATTTAACCATCAGATACTTCCAGGAAAAAATTATGTTTCTGCTCTTTAAAGTATATTTTTTAATTAACATTCATTTCCCAAAAACATTGATTTGAAAGGGCTATTTCACTTCCCTTTAGTGCAAAGAGAAAGGACCCCATTTAAACTTTAGAAGGGCATGGAAAAAAATAAACAAGTCTGCTGAACATAATTTCCTCTTTATTCCTTTTGAAAAGTTATGAAATAAAATCTATTATTTAATTACATTGGATCAAGAAACAGGAAGAAAAAGATGCATTTAAGTCACAACACCTCTAGAAGAATAAATTACTATACTTCCTCTGGAGAGAAAAATGTTTTAATATGTGGATGGGCCTTGTCTAAACATTTCAAATCTACTTTATAAGGTGTGAAAGACTTCAAACAAAAATCAATAATAAAATAGCAAATGTCAAAATTGTAGGAAGAAATAATAACTACTTACTAGGACTGATTTATGAGTATTTCTGTAATATTAAGTAGAACTTAGTTTTTGCTCTGAAATTTGTTTTCATCAGTTTACTTAAAAAAAAAAAACTCTGACATGCACAACTAAGAAAATTTTATTAGACAAGTAGGATTTATCTTTGCCATACTTGAATAAAATTTATAAGATATTCCAAATTTGGTACAATGGTTATGGAAATAAGAATAAAGGCTTTCGGCTTTTTTAACCAGCAATAGAATTTTGGAGTTGGTCAGACTCCATCAGGGCCCTAAGAGGATGAACAGTGACGAACAGATCAGACACAGCCACTGCCTTCATATGGTCTGCAACACAGGTCAGCAAACTTTTTATGTAAAGGGGTCAATAGTACGTATTTTCAGCTTTGCAGGCCATACACTTTCTGTGGTATCTACTCAACTCTGCCATTGCAGCATGAAAACAGCCATAACACACTATATAAACGAATAAGCATGGCTGTGTTCCAATAAAACTCTGTTTACAAATATAGGCAAAGGGTCAGATTTGTCTCACAGGCCATCGTTTGCTGGCCTCTGGTCTACAGTATCATGAGGAAAATATGAAAACTATGTTGTGTCAGAAAAAAATGCTATGCTGTAAAACAAAACAAAAAAAGCAGCATTCAAAACTCAACATAAACTTCAGTTTAAATATGCAATCCACACAAGTACATGCAGATAAAGAACAATTGGGAAAAACACACGATTAGTTACATTAGCTATTCAGAAGTTTTGATATGACTTTATAAACTATCTTATTAAAACAGCATTCAGAACTTTTGACATTTACTTGCAAAGTATACACTTGCAAAGTCCTATATTCTCCTAATACTTTTACCCTTACAAATACTGACTAGAAGCTCCCAAAACAAAACAAAACACCTTTTCAAATAGAAATTCATATGCTTAAGGAACACACTAAATATTGTATTTCCACCGTAGTCTCATGTGCTCTCAAATAATGAACTAGATGATACTGATTACCAATAATCCTGTTGAATGACCGGGAAGCCCCACAACTTTAAGATGTATAATTAATTAAATATATCGACAGCGATAAGGAAATTTAGAATACAAACCCACAACGAGCCATAAGCTTTGAGTTGCTATATGTAAATTAATTATTCTCCCTCTCCTCTCTTGAGAGATTTTCCCCTCCTTTATATGTGCGGTCAATAAATTGAGCATCAAGCTCTTGATGTGCAAATAATTTCTTCTACTTCAAAAGCAAGTTAAATGATTTTAGCAAAGAAATCTCAACAGAGAACAGGTGGCTGTTTTGACTCTTGTCCTATAAAAGCAAGACTAAAGCAAGCTCTGGCTTTCAATTTGTCCTCATTCATTCATTCAACAAATATTTACTGAGTGCCTACTATACACTATGCACTGTACTAGGAGCTAGGGTATCATATTGAAAAAAACAGCCACGATCCCTGCCTTCAAGGAGCTTCCATTATGATAGGGAAGAAATAAATCAATAAATGAAAAATTTACAAGTCAAAATAAATGATATAAAGAAAAAATTGGGTTGATGAAATAGAACCTATGACAGGAGAGGCATCTGCATCAGACAGTGGTGTCAAGGAATGCCTCTCTTACTGGGTGACATTTTAGCTGATACTTGAGACCTCAGGGATTACAGGGCTCTAGCCATTCAAAGGGCACTCACGGGGCGGAAAGGAGTAGTAGAGAGCAGTACACAGGCAGAAGGAAGAACACGTGCAAAGACCCTCAGACAGCAAACTTGTCTTGAATAGGAAATTGCAAGTTAAAGAAAAACAAGAATGAATAAATAAGGACAGAGAAAAGGGCAGTATTCAACTCATGCAGGATAGCATTGGCTATGATAAGAAGTCTGAATTGATTCTAGGTGCAATGGAAACCACTCAAGAGCTTTAAGTTGGTTGACCACATGATTTCTCCAAATTAGTACTCTCTGTAAGTGTGAATGAGGGCATTACTAATAACATCACCTGGAAAACTGGCTAAAACCACATTGTCCTGGCTAAACAGAGAACTAAACAGAAAAATGGCAAGGTCTGACCACATTTTAAGAACTCTTTTGCTGCTGTGAGGAGAATGGATTGAAACAGGACAAAATAAAGAGGCAGGAAGACAGGTTACTACTGTGGTACTCTAAAAGAGAAATGGGTAGTGTTTGATGGTACTGGAAATGCAAAGTAGTGGATGAATGGGAGATATATTTTGGAGGTAGACTGAACAGAATTTCTTGATATTTCATCAATAAGCTTATTCAAGGATAAAACTGGTAACATGGGAAGTACTATTAATGGAGATGAAGTAATGTACGAGGTATACTGATTTACTATACAGTATTTTAGAACTTTTTAAGATATAACTCCACAAGATACTATAAAACATAATAAAACTATAAACCAATATGTGCATACTATCTTCAACAATTTTCCTTTTAACTAACCCCTTGTGTACTCATCAAAAGTAAGCAAACACTTAATGCAAAGTACTAGTAAATGTTGATTTAAAAAACTAATTATTTTAAAGAAAAGTGGTATCCGTATGTAAAGCTAAACTCAGGTCTCCTGGATATCTACTTTATAGTTCCTTACTTACATGATCAATAACAGATAAGGTTTTAGTAGATTTGCAATATTTTATTAATTTACAAGTCAATAAGTCCAAAGTTTAACTCAGATGCATTTCTTTATAAACCTTCAAAATTAATGAACAGTAAATGGCAGACTTCCTAAATCAAAAAAAACTGCTTATGAAATGAAAACTTCCAAGAACACTGAAAATGCAGAGAAAACATGCCCTTATTCTTATCCTGCACCTTTTTTTAAATCTAAACATCTAAATCCTCACTAGTCATAAGTCCTGAAACCAGGTAAAATAGTCTCATGCCAATGTGACATTATAAAGATACCTGCATAGTCTCAGGACTCAGTAACTTTGTATTTCTGGGCCCCAGTTTCCTCATTTAAAATATGAGATAATAAGAACTACTCCTTAGGGTTACTGTAAGATGATCATGGGCTTCTCCCAGAAGGGTATAAAGATAGCATGGTACGCAGGACCATGCTTTAGGGTAAGAGAAGGTGAAGAATAAATGTGCAGCACATCTTCCAGAAGTGTCGACTTCCGGAAGTGTCGACTGTATTAAACAGTAAGTAATTACAACATTATATTTGCAGTGAAATATACACAGATACATTATGGTATAGAATACAAAATTTGAATTAAATTTCATTATTAAAAGACTTTTAAAAAGTCAAACTTCCTTAAAAATACATTTAGTCTAATCCCTGCTTATAGTGGTAAACGTATGCGAAGTGCCTACACATGGTGAGGGTGCCTGCTATAAGCCTGGACAGAGCAGGCACTCCATATACGGTATTATTAGGAGAAACTACAGACATATAATTATTTTAATTAAAGAATTATCCCTTTTTCAACATTTTGCTCAAAAAAGGATTTTACAAAATGGCATCATTCTTTTTTTCTAAATATTTAAAACAGTTTGGTATTCAGCCCATGTAAAAAGGATCTTTTCTGTCTCATTGATTATTTAGACTATCCCCTAAAATGCACACTGTTCTGGGAGCTGTACATCTAAAAACAAACAAAAAAACAAAAACAAAAACAAACCCAAGGCAGATTACAAAGAGAATGTAAAATCTTTAACTTAATCAATTTCTATTTAATTTCCTTTTATTCTCCATTCATGAAAATGAAAGAAACAACACCACACACACACAAAGAGCAGTAAGTAGTTTTCATGTTGTTAGTTCCTTCTCTTCCTCAGGCAAAATTCCCACAGGGAGCAATAATCAGACTTATACGTAGATTAAAAATCCCTTTCTGACAAAATTCTGAATGCTTGGTTTATTCTCTGCACAGAATACTAGGTTAGACGTTATTTAGAGTTACAAATAAAAGAGAGTGGAAAAACGAAAGCAAAAAGTCTCAGCCTGCCTTTAAGGAGCCTATCCGATGTGAGAGACCATCCCCACATCTCAAAGGCTGAAGACAAACATAAAGAAGTTCATAAATAAACATGACTTGATTATAGCTATGCATAACTACTATTTGATAAAATCACATTCATTCAGCATTTGCTAATTTCAAATCTGTAATTGTTGAGTCACACTGGACATTGAAATTTAGCTTTTACTCACTGAAGAAAATTGACATAACATATTGAAGCTACAAATGACTCAGTCTTCTAAAGTCTCTCAAGAACCACTCACTCCTTTTCTAAAAAATGAAAAACTCAGAAATATGCAATTCAGAAACAGAATTTATTAATTTCAGGTATATGAGTCAAGAAAAAGACATTTTGGGGGCTGGCCCGGTGGCACAGTGGTTGAGTTTGCGCGCTCTGCTTTGGCAGCCCAGGGTTCACGGGTTCTGATTCCCGGTGTGAAACTATATACTGCTCATCAAGCCATGCTGTGGCGGCAACTCACATACAAAATGGAGAAAGACTGGCATAGATGTTAGCTCAGGGACAATCTTCCCCAAGTAAAAAGAGGAAGATCGGCAACAGATGTTAGCTTAGGGCCAATCTTCCTCACCAAAAAAAAAAAAGAAAAAGAAAGAAAAAGACATTTTTTCCTCTACTTATATTTGCAACAAAGTAAGATAAACCATTTAATTCATTTAAGTGGAGCTGCTACAATTCCCATTCACTCATCCAGCCATCTAAAATGACAACACTAATAGTAAAACAGTGGTAGTGGTAGTGGCAGTGGCAGTATCCATTTATTGATTTCTTAAGTCCCTGTCCAAAACAAGTCTCTATCTTCATCTCCTACCCATCCCTCTAGGCATTGTTCACTGCTACCAGACCAAAAGCTCTCCATACAAGTTCTGCTGGTATGTCTGTGAATCTACTCTTCCATCAGGCTAGAATAATCTTTCCAATTTTGTTTAGCTAACTCCTACTCAATCTTCAGAACTCAGCTCACACTTCATATCCTCTAGGAAACCTTTCCCAATTTCCTGTTCTCAGAATGCCCAGAACACTACTGAACAAATGAGGGCACTGAAGTAGAAGGGTAGATTTCCTTTCCTATCTCTACCAGTTACGTGCAAAATGACTTGAGGTCAGGAATCACATGTTACCCGCTTATGAATCCCCAGCACCCAGCATGAGAGTAGACAGTCAAAATAATTTTGTTGAATGAATGAATGTGTCAGACACTGTTCTAGGAACATAAATATGGTATAATAAATACTTTAATATTTTATCAATGGTAAATATTGGAAAATACTTGATCAAAGTCTCATAGTTACTAGGTGATGGAGTCAGGAATAAATCCAGGCTTGCTGGGTTTCAGGACAGGTGACCCAATGCTGTCAACTGAAAGTATTATCTTAGGTCTTAGGTTCTTGGACGTGATCTCTTCTAGTATGAAAATAGAGCCACCACCCTCTGGCCAACTGAAGAGTCATTTTAAAGCCTGCAAACCTGGATTTCAGCATAAAAAACATAATTTTAGTGTTTCAAACTGCCAGCGAAGGCCTTCTCAAAGCTTTAATAATCATATAAACAGCTGATATCTCTAAGGTAGCAGTTCTCATTTTCACATTATGGATTATTTCACGAGAGGAAAAAAGAATGAGTGGACCACCAACTCCACTTATACCCACTTGCCACTGAAAAGAAACCTCATCATTAGTCATGGGAAAAATGGCATCTGAGAAAATACTTTAGAAACGTCATTAAGTAAATTATTAATCCATGACATAAAACAGACTACAGACACTGTCATATTACAAACCATAGAAGAAACCAGCTGGCAGACCACCCAGAGACTCCTAGGAGCCCATCAGCGGTCTGTGGGGACCACACTTTGAGAACCACTGTTATAAGAAATGAAACTGCTTCCTCCTCAGCAATTCAGGAACTCTATTTTTTTTTGTTGGGGGAACACACTGCCTTTGTAAGCCAAAAACATCAAAGTATTAAACCCTCTAAATTCTTCTAAAATGCTGTCATAACCCAACTACCTTGTTTATGGAATGTAGTCATGTAGTTATACTTAATAAGGCAGTAAACTTCTAATATGTGTAAGCATGTATGTGTGTATAGAATATGTACATGTAAACACAGTTTTTAGCTTTTTTCATTTCTTTCTTTTTTAACAGTGGAACCACCAGTAATTCTGGAAAAATAGAACTTGCTATTTTTCTTCTTTAATATTTTTCTTTAAATAAATGAATTTTATCAGAGAGACCCAACGTCTGTATTTAAACCAAACCAAACCAAACCACTGCGTCATTTAAAGCTGTCTGTCTAGGTGGTTATATTCTTATGTCTATAATGCTATCATCACTGAGAACTGCCTTCTCAAACAGTGTATGAGCCACAGAAGAGAACAGTCTTGCTGCTTTGCAGTAAGAACCCAAATATTTATTGGTCACTGGCTATGTGTTAGGAAATATTTGAGGAGGTGAGGATACAGCAGTGTGAAGAGAAAGGAAAGGAAAACAGTCTCAAACCATCTTTATCGCCTTAGAACCATATTCTAGTCAGGAGAAGGAGATACATAAATAAGGAAAAGACAGAAGAATGACAGGTGATCATAAGTGCCAGTGGGAAGGAGGAGAGATACTGATACTTTTAATGGAGTAGTCAGGGAAGAATCCATTGAGAAGGTGATCTGTAGAAAGTGAGGAAGCAAGACAGGCATCTAGGGAAAGAATGTTCTAGGCAAAGGGAGTGGCAAGTACAAAGGCCCAGGGGCAAAAGCTTCCCTGGCATGTTCACGGAGGAGTAAGAAGGCCCATGGGGCAGGAATGCAGCAAGTAAGAGTCAAAGTGGTAGGAGATCAGGTCGCAGATGTAGTGGGAGACTAGATCTTGTAGGGCCTGACAGGTGAGTGTGAGGATGCTGGCTTTCAAACTGAGTGAGGTGAGAAAACACTGGAGGGTTTTGATCAGAGGAGTGACATCTGACTTAACATCTAAAATGATCATTCTGTCTGCTCTATTGAGAGTAAACTCTAGGGAGGACAGATCAGAAGCAGAGAGACTAGTTACAAAGGCTATTGTAAGCTGGTCACACAAATCTGCAGACCAGTTAAGGGGTCTGGGCTGGAGATATACATTTGGGACTTATCAGCATATATCCGGTATTTAAAGCCAGATCCTAGAAAAGAACACCCAGGAGGGAGTGGAGAAAAAGTAAAAAAGTGCTAGGGACTGACATTTGGGGAATTCCAGATTGAGAAGAACAGCTAGCAAAGGAGGCTGAGGAAAGCGAGGCAATGGAAAATAAGCAAGTGTAGTCCCTCAGAAGCCAAATGAAAGCAATGTTTCACTGAGGAGAGAATGTATAACTACATCAAACACTACTGAAATGTGGAGTAAGATGAAGACAGAATCACCACCAGCCTCAGCAACATGAAGTTTTCTTATATCTCAATAAGAACAGTTGCAGAGGACTGGGGAGGGAGAAATCTGACTGGCAGAGTCTAATGGAAATTGGATTCAAACAATAAAATAATTCATTAATGTAGCTCAAATATATAAAATTAAAATACAAAAATCAAAAACTTTTCTATACATAAACAATAACTGAAGAGATAATGGAAAAAAATATCCTTTCCAAGGAAGAAAAGAAAATATGTTATAAATATACATCACAAAAAAAAAAACGTGCAAACCTTACGTGAGGAAAACTTTTTAAAAACTCCTGAAAACCATTATCAACTTGAACATATGAAAAAGACATCCCTTATTCTTAGATAGGATGACTCAATAGCATAAATACGCCAATTTACCTTACATAATTTATCAAGTCAAGGAGATCCCGATAAAAACACCAATATGCTTTTATCTGGAGACAGAAAAGTTTATTCTAAAACTCATGTAGAAAAATAAACACGCAAAAATAGCAATAAAAACTTTGAAAGAGAGTGGGGCCAGCCCGGTGGCACAAGCGGTTAAGTGCACATGCTCTGCTGCGGCAGCCCGGGGTTCGCCGCTTCGGATCCCAGGCGCGCACCAATGCACCGCTTGTCAAGCCATGCTGTGGCGGCGTCCCATATAAAGTGGAGGAAGATGGGCATGGATGTTAGCCCAGGGCCAGTCTTCCTCAGCAAAAGAAGAAGAAGAAGAAGAAGAGGATTGGCAGATGTTGGCACAGGGTGGATCTTCCTCACCAAAAAAAAAAAAAAAAACTTTGAAGGAGAAAAAGAATGACGGGAAACTAGTCCTACCTAGATTATTAAAACATACTGTAAAGTCTCTATAACTAAAAAAGTGTGGTACTAGCATATGAACAGCCAGGCTAGCATAACAAAATAGAAAGTCCAGAAATGATCCAAATGTATATGGAAATTCAGTATGTTATTTTTTTAATGGTATTTCAAATCACTAGGGGTAAGGCAGAGATTATTAACCTCCATTTAATAAACGGAGTTGGGACAAATGGATAGCCATTTGGAAAAAGATAAAATTGGAATAAACTCCAAATAGATCAGAGATATAAGTGTAAAAAAATAAAACCATACGATACTTTAAAAGATATGAGGGGCCGGCCCCGTGGCTTAGTGGTTAAGTGTGTGCGCTCCGCTACTGGCGGCCCGGGTTTGGATCTGGGCGCACACCGATGCACCGCTTGTCTGGCCATGGTGAGGCCGCATCCCACATACAGCAACTAGAAGGATGTGCAACTATGACATACAACTATCTACTGGGGCTTTGGGGGAAAAAAAAAGGAGGAGAATTGGCAATAGATGTTAGCTCAGAGCCAGTCTTCCTCAGCAAAAAGAGGAGGATTAGCACAGATGTTAGCTCAGGGCTGATCTTCCTCACAAAAAAAAGAAAAAAGAAAAAAAAAGATATGAGTGAATTTTTTACAACCAGGGTACAGAGAAATGCTTCCAAACTGTGATTTTAAAATGCAGATGCAATAAAGGAAAAGATGGATACATTTGACTATATGAAAACAAAAATCTTTTGCATGCAAAAATCACTATTAACAAAACCAAACACAAATGACAAACTGGGAAAAATGTTTATAATATATAATACAAAAAAGGGCTGATGGGCCAGCCCAGTGGCACAGTGGTTGAGTTCACGCGCTCTGCTTCAGTGGCCCGGGGTTCACGGGTTCGGATCCCAAGGATAGGACCTACGAACCGCTTATCAAGCCATGCTGTGGCAGGCATCCCACATATCCAGTAGAGGGAGATGGGCATGGATGCTAGCCCAGGGCCAATCTTCCTCAGCAAAAAGAGGATGATTGGCAACAGATGTTAGCTCAGGGCTAATCTTCCTCAACAACAACAACAACAAAAAAAAACAAAAAAAAAACTAAAAAAGAAGTTACTGGAAAAACAGGCAAAAGATGCTGACAGTTCATAAAAATAGATACACAATAAGCCTTTAAACATTGATTTCAATCTTGCTTGAAATCAGAGAAAAACAAATGAAAACTGCACTGAGATACCACTTCTTACCTATAAAATGAAAAAAAAAATTCAAAAGCTTGACGTCATCATCCAGGATTGAGAAATAGGCACTCTCAGACATTGCTAGTAAGAGAGTAAAATGGCACAAGCCCAGTGGAGGGAAATTTGGCAACATCTAACGAGACTAACACATTGATTTACCCAGCAAACCCATTTTGAAAATTGATCCTAAAGATACAACTCCAACAATATGCAAGAAACTTATGCCCAAAGTTATTCACTGTAGCTTACTTTGTATATAAAATATTGTAAATACCAAAATAATGGAAATTAACTAAATGCCCACTCAATAGTGACTGGCTGAATGAACTGTGGTACAGTTGCACAATGTAGCACTATTTGGCTGTGGAAAAAAAGAATGAAGAATATCTCTATGAATTGACATGGAGTCATTTTCAGTATATATTGCTAAGTGTAAAAAACAAAACAACAAGGGTCAAAGGGTATATAAAGAATACTATCTTGGGGCTGGCCCAGTGGCGTAGTGGTTAAGTTCGCATGCTCCACTTTGGCAGCCCAGGGTTCACAGGTTCAGATCCCTGGCACAGACCTACACATCGTTCATCAAGCCATGTTGTGGTGGCATCCCACATATAAAATAGAGGAAGACTGGCACAGATGTTTGCTCAGGGACAATCTTCCTCAAGCAAAAAGAAGAAGATTTGCAACAGATGTTAGCTCAGAGCTAATATTCCTCACCAAAAACAAAACGAATACTATCTTTGTGAAGATATCTATATCATTTATATAACATATATTTTATATGTATGCATACATATATATATACATATGTATGTTTGTATATATGTAAATATAGTCATGCATCACTTATTGACAGGGACACTTTCTGAGAAATGCATAGTTAGAGGATTTCGCCATTGTGCGAACATCATAGAGTATATTTACACAAACCTAGGTGGTAAAGCTTACTACAAACCTATATATCATGTGTGACCACCATCATATATGCGGTCCATTATTGACCAAAACGTCATTATGTGGCACATGACTATATGTATGTGTACGTTGTATATAAACATAAATATGAAAAGAAAACAATGGGATTTTCCTGAAAAAACTCTTTAATATATTTTTGACCTTTGAGTCATTTTAATGTTTTATGTATTCAAAAAATCACATTGAATCAATAAGAACATGTGTGGCTGCGGAAGGAGGGAAGAAATGAATGGAACTAGATACTCATTGATAACAACATTCAGTAGGAAAAAATACCCAAATTCACTTGAAAAAAAATCAACTTTACTAAGGTATAATTTACATATAATAAAATGCCTGTTTTTAAGTATAAAATTTGATGAGTGTTGACAAATATATACACCCTTGCACTAACCACCAGAATCAAGATCTAGGACATTTCCATAACCCCCAAACCCAAGATGCCCCTTTGCAGTCAACCACTCCTACCCCAGTCAACTACTGATAGGTCTTCTGTTACCATAGATCAGATTTCTCTGTTTTAGAACACCATATGAATGGAATCATACACCATGTATTCTTGTATGGAGTCTTTCATTCAGCATAATGTTTTTTGAGATTCATCTATGTTATCTGTGGTATCTTTAGTTCATTCTTTTTTATTCTAGTGTAGTATTCCACTGTATGAACATTCTACAATTTATCCATTGAACTTTTGATAGATACTTGAGTTGTTTCCAATTTGGGGCTATTATGAATAAAGCTGTTTAAAACCATCATGTAAAAGTAGTTGTGCAGGCATTTTATTTTTCTCTTGGCTTTTCATTTCTCTTGGGTAAATACATAGTGGAATTGCAGAGTCCTAGGGTAAGTTTGTAAGAAAATGCAGAACTGATTTCCAAAGTGCTTCTACCATTTTACATTCCCACCAGCTCTTCATCCTCATCAACAATAGGCATTTTCAACCTTTTTATTTGGTAAGAGTACCTTAAATATTCTGAATACAAATCCTTTGACAGATATATGTATTACAAGTATTTTTTGTCTGTAATTTGCCTTTCTATTTTCTTAACAGTACCTTTCAAAGAGTCAGAAGTTCTTAATGTTGGTGAAGTTCAATTTATCATTTTTTTTTCTTTTATTGTTCTTGCTTTTTGTGTTCTACCTATGAAATTTCTGTCTACCCTCATGTTATAAAGGTTTTCTCTTATGTTTTTTTCTAGAATTTTTATACATCTAGTTTTTATGTTAATGCTTATATAAAGTATGAAAGATGGGTTGAGAGTCATTATTTTTCTACATGGATATCCAGCTGTTTCAGCACCACTTGTTAAAAATACTATCCTTTCCACATTAAATTACCTACCCTGTCAACTTGCTGAAATTCAATTGAATATATATGTGGCTCTATATCTGCATTTCTTATTCTGTTCCATTGCTCTATATGTCTAACCTTACGCCGATACCACACACACTGTTTTTTACTGTAGTCTTGAAACAAAGTAAATCATCTAACTTGTTCTTTTTCACAAGTGTTTTGGCTATCCTAAGTCTTCTGCATTTTCATATAAATTTTAGAATCAGCTTGTCAATGTCTCCAAAATAGCCTGCTGGGCTTTTAATTGGGGTTGCAATGAATCTATATCTCAATTTTGGGGAAATGATGCCCAACAATGTTGATTCTTCCAATCCACAAACAAAGGATCTCTGTCAATATATTTAGGTCTTCTTTAACTTAGCAATATTTTGTAGGTTTTGGTATACAGGTCTTACACGTATTTTGTTAAATTTATCCCAAGGTACTTTATGTTTTTAATGCTATTTTAAAGTTGTTTGTAAAATTCTAATTTCATTGCTATTATGTAAAAACATGATTGCTTTTTGTAGATTGACATTGTGTCCTTGACCTTGCTAGATTTACTTATTAATTCCAGAAACTTTTAAAACAAATTCTATAAGATTTTTATGTACATAATTATGTTGTCTGCAAATAAAGACAGTTTTGTTTTTCTTTTCATTTGCTATGCCTTTTATTTTTTATCTTACCCTATTGCAATGGCTAGGGTATCCAATACAACATGGTTAAGATACAGAGTGAAAGGAGCATCCTTGCCTTGGTTTCATTCTTTTTTGTGTGTGTGAGGAAGGTTGGCCCTGAGCTAACATCTGTTGGCAATCATCCTCTTTTTGCTTGAGGAAGATAGTCCCTGAGCAAACATCTGTGCCAATCTTCCTCTACTTTGTATATGGGATGCCACCATCGTGTGGCTCGACAAGCAGTGTGTAGATCTGCATCTGGGATCTGAACCTGCAAACCCTGGGCTGCCAAAGCAGAGCGCATGAACTTAACCACTACACCACCAGGCCAGCCCCTTGGTTTTACTCTTAATTAGAAAGTGTTCAGTCCTGAACTTTACTAAGTGGGTTTGTTTTGGTAGAGGCACTGGTATAGCAATCCTGCAACTATTTTTTATGTATTAGAGGACCGAACAAATAAGTAAATATATTGAGATTTTTGGTAAGTAGGTTCTTACTATGAAAGAAAGGAGAATAAAATATAAAATAAAAGAGCA
The DNA here is from genome assembly GCF_020826845.1 of Diceros bicornis minor. NCBI lineage: Eukaryota > Metazoa > Chordata > Mammalia > Perissodactyla > Rhinocerotidae > Diceros > Diceros bicornis. The sequence continues at coordinate 20,963,986 of NC_080753.1, read as the reverse complement.
AGAATTGGACTGTTAGAAAAAGGGAAGCAGAAACTGGAGATGGCCCATATAAACAACTCTTTTGAGGAATTTTGCTATTAAGGAAAGCAGCTAGAGAAAGAAGGTCAAAAAGAAAAGGGGGAGTTTTCAGACAGGAGAAATGAGAGCATATTTTTATGTGGATAATAATCCAGCAGAGTGGGAAAGTGATGACGCAGAAGAAAGAAGTGCTGGTGTCCTTGTGTGGGTGAGAGGGATGGAATTTAAAGCACAAGTGGTGCGGTTGGCTTTAGACTGAAGAATGGATAGTTAAGCCATGGAAACAGGATAGAAGGCACGTATGTGTGCATACACGCAGGAATAAAGAGTAGATGTGGAAGAAGGTGGAAGCCCTGATCTATTTACTTCAACTTTCTCAAAGAAGTAGAAAGAGGGCTCTAAGTTGAGAATGAGGATGGGAAAGAAGTTGTTAGAGACTAAAAGGAAAAAAAAAGGTAGACTACTTCATCCAGGAGACTGGGAGAGTGAATGAAATAGAGGGAAAGATATATATACAAATGTTTACACATACTATATTTTATACATTATATATATTTACATATATTGTATTTTATATTACAGATCTATTACATTATATATATACATATCTCACAGGGCACCAGCAAAAACTCATTTGAAGTTAGTGGTCATGAATTTAATGTGAGACCAATCAGCACAAGTGTATGTTTTTCTCCAGTGATATTTAGCTGCATGGGTGAAGGCTCAAAGCTGGTGGAAAGTAGAATTTAACCAGCATTGGGCTTTGCCAGGTGAACAAGACTAAGGGGAAAAGGCAAACGGAATTAAGCACATTTGCAAGGGAATGATTATAATTACTGACCATGAAATCTAAAATTAAGTGAGGGATAAGGGGAGGTGGTGACTGGAGCGTAGAATACTTTAAATTGAAGCTGTGGAGAGGTTGCAGTTATTGTTAACAGCAAAGTCTCGGGTTTGACCATGGGAATTCATGGCTGAAGCAAGCTGGAGGACAGCATCATTGGAGGAGAGGAAATGAAGACAGCGAAAGATCAGGGTACTGGAAGGACCATGTATGTGGCCAAGGAAATGACCAAGAATTATCACAGGAGTGTGACGGACAGCAGGACAATGAACCAGACAATAAGATCTTTTGAGAAATCAGAGAGAATGGCCTAGGTATTTGGTGGTATTGCCTGATGGAATGATAGTTTTAGTTATAATAGGGAGGTGAACAAAAAGCTTTTTTGAGGTGAGTCAGAATATTTAAAACATTTTCTGAAATGGAATAATTAATGGGGTGAGAGAATTATGCCATTAGGGAGTTATGAGTTTGAAAAAGCATATTAAAAAAAAGAATGTTATGATTTGTTTTTGTCATATTTCATTCTGAAATTTAAATTAATATTAAAGAAGGGCATGAGATTTTTGTTTATCAGAGGTGATAAGAGCTAAGAAGGATTGTTAAACAGATATACATGCATACCAAGTTTCACTGAAAGGTTCTCTAGGAATGTGGTGAATATAATTTCCAAACTACAGCATGAATCTCTCTCAATAGCTTTGCAAAAAAATCCAATCATACAAATGGCAGATTTTGTATAGACTGCATTTCTCAGTAGATGATGACTGTCAATATAATTAAACACCTTTGACGCAGACACTCTTATTTAACCAAATTTAAAGCAATAGCAAAACAAAACCTCTACATAAATACAGCTCTTAGAAAATGCCCCATTATTACTAACAGACATTACCTTAGTCCTACTGTCAGGAGAAACAAATCCATAGACTATATCTTACCCCAAACTCCTGAGAGGATCTCAGGTATACTGGACAGTAAACCAAAGACTAGGAATGCAAAGATGACTAAAATGTGGTCCTCACCCTTAGGGAGGTCATATTTTAATAAGGTTAAGACAGACCAGAAAAGGAAGGGTGGGGAGAAGAGTATGAAAGAGGAAAAGAGCATTCTAGGCAGAAGAAAGCATAAGCAAGGCAGAAGGCAAGACAAAGGTATATGTGTGCATGTGTGTGAGTGAGTGAGTGAGTGAGGCGGGGGCAGAGAGTGAGGAGAAGGAGGGAGGGAGAGAAATTAAGAAGTCAAGGATAACTTTATGGTTTTTGTTTTATTAATTGGACAGAAGGCAGTATCCCCACATGAGAAATAAAATATTTGCAGGCAGACAGGAATTTGAGGGGTAAGCCAAAGAGTTTGGTTTCAGATGCATATCTGAAGTGCCCATAAGTCTCTAAGACGGAGGAGAGAGGCTCAGACCCACCATAATATAGATGGTATTTAAAACGTGAGTAAAGTATGCAAAACGGCAGCCTTTGCTTCAAATCCAGCCTCTGAATATGTTTTATTTGGCTTGTACAGAGTTGTTGAAATTTTTAATTATTTTGCAACATTTAAAAATCAGGAGATTTCATATAAAAATCCAGACTTTCAACTTCTCTTGAAAAAAATAAGATAATACTAAGTCTCTGTAGTTAGTGCCATGGAGTGGATTCCGACTCCTAGCGACCCTGTGCACAGCAGAGCGGAACCCTGCCTGGTCTTTTTGTGCCATCCTCTCACCTTCCAGCGCTATATTAGACAATGCTCTGCTGCTATTCACAGGGTTTTCACGGCTAATTTTTTCAGAAGTCAGTGGCCAGGTCCTTATTCCTATTCTGTCTTAGTCTGGAAACTCTGCTACAACCTGTCCACCATGGGTGACCCTGCTGGTATTTGAAATACCAGCGGCAGAGCTTTCAGCATCACAGCAACACGCAGCTGCCACAGTATGACAATCGAGAGACGCATGGTGTGGTTCTAGGTCTACATGGCAACAATTCACTGCAGCTGAATAGCAGTGTTTGCCACAATCCCTACTATTCAATGTTCCAACACTCCCCTGTTGCAACACTCATTTAAGTTACCTGACTGGATTCTACGTGCTTTTGAGTTTACTTGATGATGTGAATTTGCTCAAGTGACAATACAGATGAGTAGTTAAAAGCATGGATGCTGAAGCCAGTCTGCCTGGATTGTTTAAATCTCAATTCTACCATTCCCCAAACTCTGTGACGTTGAACAAATTATTTAATATATCTTTCCTTCAGTTTCTTTATGTGGAAAATGCGATAGTGCCTATCTAAGGATTATGCTGAAGATTAAATGAATTAATATATGTAAAATGCCTAAAACACTGGCACATAGTAAGCACTCCAAAAACTGTTGTTGCACTAGAATGTAAGCTCCAAGAAGGTGAGAATTATTATTTGTTTTGTTTGCAAATAATATATCCCAGGCACCTGGAACAGTGTTTGGCATACAGTAGGTTCTCAATATTTGGTGAACGAATGGGTGTATAAGTAAATGAATAGCAATTATTGTTGTTATTGATATTAAAATAATCAACCTTTCTTATATTACACTTGGATACCAAGAGACATGTACATAGCTTAGAATCTCAAAAATTTAGGTGTGCATTATTTAATATTTCAGAGATCAATATTTCATTCTTTGAGGGAAACTACATTATATATTCAAACTACAGGTTAATTTCTGATGTAGTTTGTTATCCCTTTATACTCTTCTTGAGAAGGCACTGGGAAATATTTCTGCACAATTTTCCTATAATCAGCATGCAACAATCAATTCTATTAGTTATTCTTCTGTAGATTATAATGATATTCTTTTTTTTTTTGTGAGGAAGATCTGCCCTGAGCTAACATCTGCCAATCCGCCCTCTTTTTTTTTTTTTTTTTTTTTTTTTGCTGAGGAAGACTGGCCCTGGGCCAACATCCATGCCCAACTTCCTCCACTCTACATGGGACGCCGCCACAGCATGGCTCAACAAGTGGTGTGTCGGTGCGCGCCCAGGATCCAAACCGGTGAACCCCGGGCCACTGCAGCGGAGCACACACAACCAACCGCTTGTGCCACCGGGCCGGCCTCTATAATGATATTCTTGATGAAAACCTCTCTAAAACAAATTTCATGAAGAGCCTGCTGTTCTCCCACACCTAGCTCTGATTACAAAATTTGATTGCAAATTAACTTACTTGCTATTTATTTTACCCAATAAATTTTTTTATATTAGCCTTTATAATACAAAGTGAAACTAGGCAGATAAAAAGTTTCACAACATTCTTTTCCAACTTTATTCTAAGGGACCTTAATATTTCCTAATATTAAAAACAATCAACAGGACTTGAGGAATGATGGAGTGAGAACCAGGACACACAATCGCCCTAAAAGAAAAAAAAAAACTGGCAAAATTATTGAGAACAAACATTTCTAAACTCTGGAAAGCATACAACAAATTGAAAAGCACTTAGCTAAGAAAAATGACTGAATGGTGGTAAAAGTAGCAGGGTGTGTGACATATAATTTGAGCTGCAACCATCAACTAGCTCTCTTCCCCTCCCACCACCAGTTCCAAGGCACAGTATAGCAGTAGCCTTGCTGCTGCTAGAGGAGGACCACCTGACTTGGAGCTCTGTGGAAAAGCCTCCTTCCCAGGGCACTGTCAAAAACAATAGCAATTGGTGGCAAATAATCAGGAATACTGGCATCAGAGCTGTGTAAGTTTGCAAATGTGGCAAGCAAAAACCAACCAAAAATTTAAAATGGAGATCTATAGAACAAGACAGCAATAGGGAGTTTTGAAAAGCATCAACATATTCCGGGGGATCTGGAAGGCTTATACATGCACAGGGTTACCCACACACTTAAAAAGCCCAGAAAGGACCCCAGCTATTTACTCATCCATAGTATACCATAGGCTCTGTGCATCCACAGCCGACTGTGAGAAAGTGAAGGCAAAGACAGACTTCGTAAACTGTCTGACCTTTTTTTTTTTTTGGTGAGGAAGAGCAGCCCTGAGCTAACATCCCTAGCAAATCTTCCTCTTTTTGCTGAAGAAGATTAGCTCTGAGCTAACATCTGTACCCATCTTCCTCTATTTTGTATATGGCAAGCCGCCACAGCATGGCTTGATGAGCAGTGCATACGTCTGCCCCTGGGATCCAAACCTGCAAACCCCGGGGCCACTGAAGAGGAGCATGTGAACTTAACCATTGTGCCACCAGGCTGGTCCCCTGTCTGACAGCATTTAAAGAAAACTGATAATCACCAGCTAACTATTAAGAGGAAAATATGGCCCACATATAGTAAAAAGAGCAGTCAACAGAAAGTATCTCTGAGGAGGCTCAGATGTTGGACTTAGTAGACAAAAATATACTAGTGGTACCTAAGTTACTATAAACATAGAACTGACTGATGTATTGGAAGTATCTGATAAAGCTATAAAATAAATTAAATACTATCCCCTTTCTAAAATCCAAAGAATATATTAATGTAAAACAGACATCTTAGGGAAACACAGAAATTAACTCTAAAAAAAAGCTATTGTTATTTAAATTATTAAATGGGAATGCCTGAAAAGTGCTACTTAGCATTCTAAATCAGGAAAAAAACAAAAAAAAAATTTTAATTCATTTCTTTTGACAAGATTTTTACATTTAAAATCCTTCTTACTACAGACCCAACAATTCTTCCTAGAGATCAATCAGATTTTTGTACCATATTACATAATTTGAAGATATGTTTTTATTAGTCTTTTACCGTCTCTCCAAGCATATCTAAAACTACGTTAAATTAAATACAGTCCAATTTTTAGGAATGTTCATTTAGAAAAACCAAGATTTTTTTCTTAAAAAAAAATAAATTGAATTGTAAAAGGTACTGTGATGCCACAAAAGCTAACCTTCCAAAGTGAAATGCTTTAAGCTTTAAAATTCTATGGAAGGGGAGAGGGAGGAAGTGATGGGGGGTAGGGGAGGAAGGGATGACAGTATTTATTTTGCTGCTCAGTATAACTTACTTGTGTTTTCAGTAGCCATATATCTCTTATTTGGGAATAATAAAAGAAGGTTTAGACAACCGATAACCAAAGATTTAGCAAGGCCTAGAATACAAAGTTTAATTATTGGGTGTTACCACTTGTAAAAGATGATTTGTGAAAGACTTCCAAACTGCTGGGAAAGCAACAGTGGGGAGAAAAAATATGACTTTAGCTAATCAGCAGGATCAAAAACAAAGAAAAATCTAGAAAAAAGAACTGTTTAAGTAAACTGACAGCAGAGGTGGTTCTACACAGAACTTAAAAGTCATTGTGATAGTTCCTACCTAGAAATATTTTACTTGAATATTGCCTGAAAAGCCTGACAATGTTCACTTAATTTTAGTTACGTACATGAAATAATCCAATTAGAAAGTAACCTAAATTAGTTATCTAAGTTAAAAGTATCATTTTAGGGGCCGGCCCCATGGCTTAGCGGTTAAGTGCGCACGCTCCGCTACTGGCGGCCCGGGTTCAGATCCCGGGCACGCATCGATGCACCGCTTGTTCAGCCATGCTGAGGCCACATCCCACATACAGCAACTAGAAGGATGTGCAACTAGGACATACAACTACCTACTGGGGCTTTGGGGAGAAAAGGGGAAAAAAAAGGAGGAGGATTGGCAATAGATGTTAGCTCAGGGCCGGTCCTCCTCAGCAAAAAAAAGAGGAGGATTGGCATGGATGTTAGCTCAGGGCTGATCTTCCTCACAAAATAAATAAATAAATAAATAAATATCATTTTAGAATTGTGAACAAATATTGGAAAATGATGAGGTTTTATCTTTTAATTTTAATGTGAATTAGTGGATTATTTTGATAGGAATAGGATTCAGTTTTAAACTCTGTTATTGGAAGGAGTAAAAAACAAGTCTGGAAGCAAGATGGATAATTAGATGAAATGAAAATAATCCAGATGAGGAGATAAGATCCTCCAAACATAAAACAAACCCTTGCAGTAGCCCACCATTTTTGAAGATTATGCACAGTTTTTTGCAGTTTAGCATGGATCTCTGACACTTAATGTTTTCAACCTTACTTACCTCATCTGGCAAACTGGAACAATAATAACTACATTTACATTCACTTTTTAACTCCTTTATTCACTCAATAAATATTTACTAAAAGTCTTCTGTATTCTAGGGAATATGCTATGCACAAGCTTGTGACTCGAATTATGAATTCTAATCTATGAATTGTGATTAGAATAATGGATGCAAAGTACTTAATATAGTGTCAAGAATAAGCTGTTAAATTATGTTCTACATAGCGGCTTTCGCTTTTAGGGAGCATATCCCCCTGAAAGCCGTATGAGAAGTACCTGTGGGACTTTTTGAAACTTCACACATACATTTAAATTTATTTTCTCTTCTTCTAAGGTTCTAACCCTTCTCAGTAGAAGGAGGGCATAACTGTCATTGAGAGACACTGCTCTATAGTATGACTTCAGCTCCCTCTCCAGTTTCAGTACCCTTTTCTCCCCCCATCATTCTTAGCTCTAGCCAAACTCACTATTCACTATTTACTAGTTCCTGAAGTTGCCCAAATGCACATGTTCACACTTATCTGTTCCTCTTGGCCTTGAATGCCTGCCCTCTCCACTTACCCATCTTTCCACTTGAAATACTATTTATCCTTCAAGACTCACCCCAAAATTCCAAGTGCTTTATAAAGCGCTTTATAAAGCTGTTTTTGATCTTTTAAGTAGATCTGGTCTCTCCCTTGGTGGAATATCTCAGCATTTTTTTTTTATGGCACTTTAATTTACGATGTGTCATAGAAATGAGACAGGAAGCATCAGGAGGGTAGGATCTGTATTTTGCTCATTTTTGCTTTTGCTTTCCTTCAGCATTTAGCATAGTACTTTTTACATGGTATGGAATCAACTTTTGGTATACTGCATTGGAACACACCCTATTCAGAAATTAGGGATTGTTTATGTTTTTAAAACTAGAATTTATTACAATGTCGATCCATAATTTTTATTATTTTAAGCTTTTGCAATGATGTATGTGTATAATAGTTTTAAAAATCCATTATATATGAATATATAAATCAACATTAGAATAATATTTTAAATGATATTCATGTTTAAAAGAATTCTAGCCACACTATCTGGGAAAAAGGCACCCATTGTTCTGAGTTGTTAAATTCAGAGTTAATTTCCAAAATCAATTGTGATACAGTCAGCTTTTTATCCATCAGGGGTTTTTTTTTTGCAAGGACCCAAATTCAAATTGAAGGGGATTCAACTGGGTGATAATGTGTTATATGAACATCTACACAGTGTTAAAATGAAAGTGATACTCCATATCCAAATTTTCTTAAACAATTTGGACAGTACCCAGAATCAATCTACTCCCAAATACAAAGCAAGCTAATTTTTATATGAATATACACCTTACCTATCATTACACTGGAGTCTGATACAGTAAAGGATACAGATGCCTCTTTTAAGCTAATCATTTGATCCAACCCATGATAAACTCAAAGTTGTAGCACTTTTGTGAAGAGTTAAACCTATTTATTACAAAATAACTTACAAAGTAAAGCAAAGCAGGCAACATGGCAAAAAATTAACATAAAAATTATAAATCTAAACTGTAATAAATTCTATTTTTAAAAGCATAAATCAGAGCATGATGGTGAATATTATAAAATTGTAATTCTTAGACGAACTCCTCAGCAGTATAACATAAGATACTAGAAAACATTATAACCAACCAACATTAAATGGAGCATCAAAGCAATTCAAGCTTCTTAGGAGTATATTTCATAGCTTTCATCTATGATTCCTCAAGGTACTTTACAGCCTAGAGCATAGCAGAAGGTCAATATAAAATATGTGAATATAAAACTCTGAATTAAAAGCTAGGGGATAAAGAGAAATATGGATCCTCTCACCAAAAAAATTATAAAGCTAATAAAACAAGGTAGCAAATTGTGACTATCACAATGCGAGCACAAACAAAAGGTATTCTAAGAACCAAAGCAGAAGGTGTTAAACAACATTCCATGACTGTGAGCAGGGGGAGTGACAGGACACAAGCTGTGTTTAGGTATTAACAGCACATGTTAGGACGGGAGGAGACAGGAGGAAACGGTATTGAAATCCAGATATCACCACATGGACTAATTTTATAGCTGCAGGAAGAGAGTAAGAAAAAAGGATGGCTCTGTGGTCCTAATACTACTTAGATTTATAGGCCTGTATAAATTGGCACAGCATATTTGGCTTGGGTTAGGAAGTTTTGGAGGGAAAAAAGTGTAAGTAGGATTCATATAAGTATACGTAAACTAATGGAAGGAAACAGTATACTCGTAGTTGCCTCCATATTTCCTAGAAAGTTTCTGTTAAGCGTTTTAAAGATTAACTGCTTCAGCATTATACAAAAAGAATCTGAGATATATGAGTAGAGTGAAAGGAAACCACTAAAAACCCACAGTTTAACAAATGATATTTTGTAGAGAACTTTTTTTTTTTTTAAGTCACTGAATTGGTTTGATTTTTTGAAAAATATTTGAATGGTAATATTGAGCTACCTTCTCCCCCACAGTTCTTAGGTAACTTCTCTGACATGAAGGAAAAGCACATTAACTCCATTCCAGCAGTTTAAATATGCCTAGAGAGGAGACCACCAGTGGCTACTGGTAGTAGCATTTGTAACTGCTGGGAGACGGAAATGGCTCTGCTCACTTCAGCAGAAGTATGCAACAAAGTGGCCACATGTGGCAGAGTAACAGATTAATGTCATGTATGAATACATCATGGTCCATCCCCCAAAGGACTTCTAACAGAGCCTGCTTTGAAGCTTCCCAATACATAGTAGAAAATCTCCTCATTTTCACTGGCTATGAATCCAATAAACAGCATATCATTATTTACTTTATATATTCTGGAAATTTAAGGGGGAAAAGACTATTGCTATCCAATAAACCCATGTTATCCAAAGAACATTCACTATCCAGACTGGAGTTAAAACACGTTGAAATTTATGAGAATTTATAGAGCTTTCAGATCAAAAAGTAGATTTCGGATCTTTTCAGACCACCCCAAAGCCAGTCTATAAACTACAGGATCCAATATTCTTATTCAGTGTTCAGAGATATAAGTTTCTGATGAAGAGGCTGCATGCATGGACAACAGCTGGGAAAATGAAATCCTTTCATCTCAAAATGGAAGCAAGCAGCCCATATCACTGAGTTCAAAACCACCAATGAAATCGCAGGAAATAAGGCAGATGTATAAGCAACAAGCATCTGAGCCACAAAACAAATTTCCTATTCCTTGTCAATAGGAAATTTCTTCTTCTGCCCTTTATTCTTACCATAATCTGTATGTTCACCATACTTAAAATAAATACAATAGAGAGTAATCAACCCTAGACTGAAAAAGAAGTTTCTCAGTATTTTGTCTCTGCCTACTCTTTTGGAAAATGTAAAACGAAGAAAAAGAAGAAAGGTATGTATCTTCATTTCAGGCAGCTTCCTGTTTGGTAAGAGTTTCAAGTTTATTGAGAGAGAGAAACAATGAAACCATGGTTAAGAGACATCTGAGACCCCAAGTTTTATTTCATCCCGTAGGACAGTGAATTGAGGATTCCCTAGGCCAACATCAAGATCTAATCTACATTTTTAAATTATTTGTTAGAAACATTTTTAAAAAGCTGCAAAAGTCGCAGGTGAGGAACCTACCTAATCAAATAACTCTTCATTATCTCCCTCTTTGCTTTCTCCACCATATCCATTAAAGACCATTAACCTGTAAACTCAGTCTTTTCTAGGCATGGAGCCAATGAGAATGAGTCAGCAGCCAGAAAGGGCAAAAGACAATCTGTTGTCTTAGTCTGATATCCAATGTGCACAGTAAATTCTTACATGAATATATAAGAACATATGAATGTATATGTGAATACATGTCAACCAAGACACAGCCTTCCCAGAACTCTGTCATGTAACGTCACACCTTCTGACTGGGTAAATGTCCTGGTTACTAGCTTGCACTCTAGTTTTCTTTTGGGATTAGAGTCCTGTCTTAAACATCAGTGTCTCGAAACTGAATCCTCACGACCCATCTTAGCTTTTATCAGATCCCTTTCTCGGGGGAGGTAGGCCTTGACTTTGTATCAGTTGCTTATTAAAGACCTACTTCAACCCACACAGACATCCCTCCTTCAATTTGACAGAGATTCCTGATGCCCAGACCTAGCAAAAGAAATGCACAGGCAGCTGGTATTCCCCGAATTAAAGCTGAGTTTATTGGTCCTTGATAGCCAGCTCTATAAGAAGAGGTAAGCTCCAGTGACCTTCCCCAACCAGACCTGGCATGTTAATCATCTCTCCACAGTAGCCTGTCGTTGAGTTCCTAAGATAAAAAGTCTGAGTAAGAATGACAATATGCTTTAATTTATATGACATTCTTACTATGTCCTGCCAAGCAATTTCCATGAGTTTTCTTATTTAATCATCACAACAATGCTATGAGGTAGGGACTAATATTATCCCCATTTTATACTGAGGAGACTGAGGCTTAGAAACGATACAGGACTTGCCCCAAGGTTAACTAGGCAGTCTGACTCCAGAAACTCTGCTTTTAGAGAAATTAAGCAATATATACCAAATATTTCATCAAACTTCTAACACCATCAAGTATAAGATCACCATTATTTTAGCACTAAAAAAAAACACAATATACTGCCAATCAAACTGATAGAATGCTTTCTTATCAGCGCCACTCAAAACGTGGGCAATGACCAGGGCCAAACCATAAACTATTATCAACAAGATAAGAACAGAAAATGAGAGTGTTTAGAAACTTTTATAACATTTTGATATTGCTATAATTCTTTTTTTTTTGTATTTTATAAAGGTGGTGAAGGTTAAAAAAAAAAAAACAAAAAACACCGAAACAATGAAAAACAAAACTGGACCTTTACTTGAAATAGTTTGAGAAGCACTAACTCAGAATTCTGACTCTTCTGAATCTCTCTTTGACACAGTCATTGGTACTCACGTTTCTCTGTGTTACCACGGCTGCTCCACAATCATTTCCTGGGTTTTAATCCCAGACATGGACCAGCACCCTTCAAATGTGAGTACTGACCCTCTCTCTAATTTACCAGAAGTACTGAAGCAGTAACAGCTGTGTCACTACACATTCAAATATAAGAAAGTTAAAAAGCTTAAAAAAAATCATTTTAGAGTCTATGAAACAATAGTATCATTTGTTCCCCTGTGCTGCCGCTCTCTACTACTGTTTATTTCCCCAAATACAAATTTGAAAGGAATTACTTTTTCCCCTACAGTCTGTTTTTCGTCCATTACCTATACTTATAAACAACATTTTAGCTGATACTTTGGCATACAGTCTCCATTATCTACAGAGAAGATGTGTGGGTATTCCAAACGCAGTATTACTTAAATATACAGATCTATATAGTTCAAACAATATAATTAAACACACCAACTGAAAGCATTCTAGAAGCTCAATTTCCTCCATCTTCTATTTATATTAACTTCAAAATTCATTAACCAATATACCCTGATATTCAAATATATCCTGTTAATTAATTTGGCATTGTCAAAAGTTTAAAGAACACATTCCACTCTCGGACATTGTTAATGGCTACTCTTTCTTTCCAGGTTATCAAAGCAATACATGTTTATCATGGAAAGCTGGAAAATATAAAAAAAGCATAACGAAGACATCCCCCATAAAAAGCTCAAATTAATAAATAGGCCTTCTAGTTTATAAGTCAGTCTGGGGTGAAAATAGACTCTTCAACAAAATAGATTATTTAATTTGAAAAACTAAAAATCAATCTTCTAATGACTTCACTGATGACAGTCATCAAAATGGGTTCCTAAAATGAACACAGAACCCTAAAAAATCTTATACAGAAAAGCCATTGGGCTTCAACCATTACATTACACTACCATACTTATAATATGTTAGGCGTATCACGTTCTAAAAACTCTGTTAACTAGTTTTAGAAAATACTTAAGATCTTATAGCTTGTTTTGTGAAGTACTGTGGTCCATGTGTTTACACTCAGCTTTGAGAAGAGTAGGAGAAACAGACAAAGTGAGATTGTGAGGAGAGGTGTAAGTTAGAAGTTCACCAAAGGTGCAATTCACCAAAGATCACTCCATACTGACAAACAGAAGTAAGTGGTCTATGAGTATACTTTATGAAAGAGAATAAAAAACTAGAATGCATGGTGACACCAACTTGTTGAAAGGCTACGGTGGGTATAGTTTAGTGGATTCACTAGTGGGCAAACTACAATTAAATTCAAAGGAGCTAGGAGAATAGAAATGTTGAGGAACTGTACAAAACTTTAAAACTCACATGGTCCTTTATCCAATCCCAAAAAAGTGGCTGCAACCTGGGTAACAAATGTTGCAGAAACAAGTGGATAGAAAAAATAAGCTTCAATATTTATCACATTCCATATATAAAAATTAATTTGATGTGGATCACAGACTTAAGCATAAAATCCGTAACAATAAAAATACCAGAAGAAAACTTAACGAGAGAATCTTCATGACCTTGGGGTACACAAAGATTTATTGGACAAAACATGGAAAGTACAAAAACCCCAATAAAAATTGGCAAAAAAATTGAATAGACACATCACAAAGTGAGATGAATGAATGGCAATAAAAGCACACACATACACAAAAGTGTTAAATATCACTTGGCATTAAGAAAATAGAAATAAAAACCACAGTGAGGTAACACTCCATAGCCACTAGAACATATAAAATAAAAAGACTAACAAATTCAAGGAAGCTAGACACAAAAGAGTACACTCTCTGATTTCATTTATATGAAAGCGAAGGATGGACAAGCTAATCTATGGTGACAGAAATCACCTGGGGGCAGTGAGGAAGTTGTGACTGGAAAGAAGACTTCTCTAAAGCAATGGATATGTTATTCCTCTACACTCCCTTCTACATGGGAGTGTAGAATTGTCAAAGCTCCCTGAACTGAGCAACTATAAATCGGGGCATTTTTGGTGCTAATTTTATATATACAAATATGTATATTTACATATATTACATACATGCTTATATTTTTATATATATTCTATATATATAAGAAAAAGTGCTAAATTTAACTAACTAAGCCTTCTTTGTACAATAAATAATTTAATAAACATACACATACTGAGTTTGCAGCATGTGCTAGGTGCTCTAAATTATTTTTGTTAAACATGAACATATCTTAAATTGACTTAAATGTTCCAATACAAATGCTATGATTAAGGTAAAACATTCTCTAAATCTCCCGCCTAAAGAATACTTGTCAATTCTCAGATGATAACATGGTTCAGTGCCTTTTCAGCATACAACTGTAAAAACAGAATATGCCACTATTTGCAGAAATGCAAACTAAAATTACCATATTTTAAAAATTATTAATGTTTACTATCAATTACTTCACATTTACATACTTGTCCACTTTAGAATGCTTCCTAAAGCTTAATATTAACCAAAGACTGAGAAAAGCACCTTACAACAGTTGGCACTGATACCAGATACGGTCACACTTGATATTGTGTTACACTTGGACAGTCAGAACTGTCCGGGGCTTTGCCGCCTACATGGTATTTGTGAGCAATACTTAGGCTTCTCCAGACTAGAACATTTCCAACAAAACAGTGTTAATCACTTGCAAAACAACCACTGAGTTTCAAAATATTTCTTTAGGAGAGAAATGCTTACTGTCTTCTGCCTAGATTGTTATGCCTGAGTCATGACATCATCTGGGGCATTTTCTCATTACGAAATTTCATCTCACGATAGCACATCCTCAATACCATTGTTATAGATCTTTCAAAAGCATGTGCTGTTATAAATTCATGTGCTTCCTTGTGATTTCAAAATTGATATTTATATAACAACTGCAAGTTCCAGGCAGAAGAAACTATTATTATTTAACACACACAGTGTACCAACAGTATTCAAAACACTGCCTAGAATGTTCTGATTCTTCCAAATTTCATCATTCTTCTAAATTCAATTAAGGGAAGAAAAAGAAACTCTTCTTGATTTAAAATTCTTTGAGTCATTTCTTATCACAAATAGTAATGATCTAAAATTACTATGTTTGCATGTACCCAGGATTATAATAAATGCCATGTGTTAAGGGGGGGTATTACTAGAGTAATTTTCAATATCTATATAATTAGTTCACATAATATAGTTAATGGACTGTTACATGTTTAGCTGGCAAGTTTCTACATTTACTAAACCCATAATTTTAAAGTATAAAATTATAGTTCAACTTACTGTTTTTATTTTGACTGCATCCAAAATATATTAATTGTGGCACATACAGCCAACAAATGAGCCATTATTTCTCCAAGGTGTATAACATACATACATAGTGATGTAAATTGCATTAAATTTTCCTGCCAAACAGGGAAACAATTAAAGTTGTGTTAACTATAAAATCAGGATTACATTAATTTTAATAAAAGGAAAAGATTTACCTTATTATTATTTTTTAAACTTCAGACATGCAGTCATGTGAATGGTAACCTAATGCTGACTATATAAAATATGAACTATGCAAAGGTTTTACAGCTGGTTTTGATCAGCTTCCTTTGTTTAACATTAAAAGTTAACTTCCAGAAGACACATACAAGCTACAGGTAATGATTACCAGATGGAGATGTTCTTCCTGTTACTATGTCTGATATCATAAAGAATATGCTGTATGAAGGAAAAAACAACTTGGGTAGAGATTCTGATGTTTTCTGTGGAACAAATAGGCTCTTCTCAACTTACACTGACCAGCAAAGTGAAAGACTCTTTAGCATCAAAATGCTTATTTACTTTTATAATAGAGTGAATAATGTTATATCCAGCATACATGGCCAAACATTTTTAAAATTTAAATCAATACTTTTTATTGTTAGCTCTTTTTTCCTGTCAAAATGATTAAGTTGCAGCCTACTGAGTAACACGATCAGCTCAGAATGAAAGGTTTGCTCCCCGTTACATATGCTACCCTTCCACTCTGTGTCTGGTAGCCATCCAACCTATCATCAAGCCCTGGTAGTCTAGATGCCCAGTTCCTAGCAGGGACCCCAGCAGTAGTCTCTCTACCCCAAACTATTCCATGTACTGATATTAGGTTATCATCTAAAAACAGCAACTGAAAAATAAGCTCAAAACTTTAAAAGACTCTCCATTTCCATTAAATGTAGTCTGGTAGCTTTTAAATTTTTATTTCCCTTTGTTGCTCCATGTATGCTATATTCCCCTGAAAATGAACTACTTGTTTTTCTCAAACTATCCTCCTACCTATACCTTCTACTATCTAACTCCATAATTATTTACAATCTGTACAAGATCACACATCACTAATTCCAAGTCCAGCATAAAAACTGTTTCCTTCATGAGACTTTCTCCGATTCTTAGAGGAAGAACTAATTGCTCCCTCTTTGAATCACTGTAACATCTCACACAACATTACATCTTCCTTTAGTAGTATATTCATTTCAGAATTTATCACATCCACTACTGGACTGTAACCTCTCTGGTAAGGTACAAGTCATCCTATATAGTACCTAGTGTAGGATTTTGCTTATAGTAGACATGGGAGAAATGTTCATAGAATAAATGAATAAACTCCTGGATTTCCGCAGGGCCAACTGCCATGGTGGCATGGGAGATGCTAAAAACAAACTGAAAAAAAAAAAATTCTTTTCACTTATGTAATAAAATGTCCTATTATCAGTAGAAAAGTGTCCTATTATCAGTAGAAAAGTGCAATGAACACAAAGATAAAGAAAGATAGATCAAAATAAAAAATTCCCATGCTTCAATTTTTCTTTTTGCCTAAAATTTCATGAAATTTAAAAAGTATGTATTTTTTGGGGAAAAAAATACATCAAAAACAACACTGGAAAATAACGAATTACATTAGTGGGCCAAAACTTTGAGGAATCCTAAAAAACAGAAATTCAACAGAATTAGATGAATGGAAGATTGGTTGAGAAAAACCAAAATTCAAAACATAAGAAAGAGAGGACTTTCCAAAAGATACAAGCAATTCCTAGGAGGCTCCAAACTCAAAGACAAGAAAGCAACAGGGACCCCCGGGGCAATCATCTGGGTGACAAATGGAGGAACAGCAGAGACTTATTAAGAAAAAAAGAATCAGGATTTTCATCAGCAGAGTTAAGATGAATTCCATGGAGGGCAGAGTCCATGAGGACAGAGGGGCAGGTCCACTCAGAGCCTTTGTCCACACCCTAGAACCTTAAAATTTCCTGCTCAGTTTCAAACCTACTACTTCCAAGATATGAGTGGGCTCTTACAGGGTATATCTTCTTAAGGTCAGACCATTCTATGAGTGTGTGCACCCCTAAGCCTGACGCCGGATGTGAGGGCTGGGTATCCACAAACAAGTATGAGAGACTCTTCACCATGGAGTTAGGGTTCAGGGAGAAAATGGGGATGTACTGGAGGCTGTCACAACTTTCCAATATGAAATTCTATAAAGTCACATTCTAATTTTGAACCTGGCAATCCAAGTTGTTTGAAAGATATTTGTCAAGGTAGAGGATGGAACATATTTCATGTAACAATTAGATTGATTCGTAACTTTTAAATATTTAGACACATAGTATATGGTGATAGATATAGATTCATCTTCAAAACCACTATTTTATTTTTCCACAGATAAAGGAAAATATTTATAATATGCAAAACAAGCAAATATATTTCTCACATTACCCTATCTAAGTGATAAACTCAGGACTAAACTCTAGCCAAGTAGCAAATTAATTAGAACAGAGACATCTGAATTGAAGTAGAAGAAGAGAAAATAGGGGCAAAAAATGAACTTTGCTGGAATTGATTAAATATGGTTAAATCTAATTAGACATTTATGAGAAGACTATTAAAGATTCTTGAAATAGAAGAAACATATTGCCAATAATAAATTGGAATTAAGCATATTTAACTCAGTAAAATGGAATTCAGGGAAACTGAGGAGAAAAAAATCAATGAAAGCAAAAGTTCGTTCTTTTAAAATTTGGATCAATAAAATCAGTAAGACTTTAACCGGGATAATTTTTAAAAATTTACAAATAAGAGGACACAAATTACAAATATCAAAAATGAAAGAGAGAACATCACTACAGATCCCACAGACATTAAAAGGATAATAAAGGAATACCAGGAACAACTCAATGCCCACAAAGGTGATAACATAGATGAAATAGACCAATTCCTTTAAAGATACAATCTGCCAAACCTCACACACAAAAATAGAAAATCTGAATAGCCCTTATACGTATTACAGAAATGGAATCAATAATTAATAAAGTTCTCAAACGTAAAGGACCAGACCAAATGGGTTCACTGGTGAATTCTACCAAACACTTTAGGAAGAAATTATACCAATACAATCTCTTTACAATTTCTCACAGAAGATATAAGCAAAGGGAATACTGTCTACTTCATTCTATGAGGCCAGCATTACCTAAATATAAAACCAGACAAAGACATTACAAGAAAATAAAATTACAGACCAATATTTCTCCTGAACACAGGTACAAAATTCCCTCCCCTCCAGAAAAATAGCAAATTGAATCCAACAAGGTATGAAAAGAATTACACACCATGACGAATGGAATTAATCCCAGGTATCCAATGCTGGTTCAACATTCAAAATCATTAATGTAATCCATCACATCAACAGACTAAAGAAGAAAAATCACATGATCATATCAATAGATGCAGAAAAGGCATTTGACAAAATCCAACACTCACTGACGATAAAAAAAAAAACTCTCAGTAAATGAGGAATAGAGGGAGCTTCCTCAACTTGATAAAGAATATCTACAAAAATCCTACACCTAGCATTATACTTAATGGTGAGAAACTAGAAGCTTTCCCACTAAGATTAGGAACAAGGCAAGGATGTTCCCTCTCACCACTACTTTTCAACATAGTACTGAAAGTCACTGCTAATGCAATAAAACAAGAAAAAGATGTAAAAGGGATAAAAATCAAGAAATAAAACAGTTATTATTCACAGATGAAATGATCATCTATGTAGAAAATCCTAAAGAATCTAGAAAAAGTCTCCTGGAACTAAAAGTGATTATAGCAAGGTTTCAAGATACAAGGTTAATACACAAAGTCAACCACTTTCCTATAGACCAACAATGAACAAGTAAAATTTAAAATTAAAACACATTGCCATTTACATTACCACCCACCAAAAACAAAATAGTTGGGTATAAAGCTAACAAAATACGTACAAGATCTATATGAGAAAAACTACAAAACCCTGATGAACAAAATCAAACAAGAACTAAACAAATGGACAGATATTCCATGTTCATGGATAGGAAGACTCAATATTGTCAAGATATCAGTTCTTCCAACTTGATTTATACATTCAATACAATCTCAATCAAAATCCCAGCAAGGTATTTTCTGGATATCCACAAACTGACTCTACATTATATGAAAAAAAGAACCAGGAGCTGGCCAGGTGGCGGAGCAGTTAACTGTGCGCACTCCACTACGGCAGCCAGGGTTTCGCAGGTTCAGATCCCAGGCGCGCACCAACACACTGCTTGCCAAGCCAGGCTGTGGCAGTGTCCCAGTGTCCCATATAAAGTAGAGGAAGACGGGCATAGATGTTAGCCCAGGGTCAATCTTCCTCAGCAAAAAGGAGAAGGATTGGCATCGGATGTTAGCTCAGGGCTAATCTTTCTCACAAAAAAAAAAAAAGAAAAAAGAACCAGAATAAGCCAATACAATATTAAAGGAGAAGAACAATGTCAGAGGATTGACACTACCCGATTTCATGACTTACTATACAGCTTCAGTAATCAAGATAGTGTAGTATTAGCAAAAGAAAAGACAAATAGATTAATGGAACAGAATAGAGAGCCAAAAAATAGACTTACAAAAATATATTTAACTATATTGTCAAATATGTTTGACAAAGGGAAAAGGCAATAAAATGGAACAAATATAGTCTTTTCAACAAATGATGCTGGAATTGGATATTCTTATGCAAGAGAGTGAATTTATACACAGACCTTACACTCTTGTCAAAAATTTACTCAAAATGGATCACAGACCTAAATGTAAAATGCAAAATTCTAAAACTCCTTGAAGATAACATAAGAGAAAATCTAGATGAGCTTGGGTTTGGCAATGACTTTTTAGATGCAATACTAAAGGCAAAATCCATATAACTGAAAAACTGGCCTTCACTGAAATTAAAAATTTCGGCTCTCTGAAAGACACTGTCAAGAAAATGAAAAGACAAGCCACAGACTGGGAGAAAATATTTGCAAAAGACATATCAGATAAAGGCCTGTTATTTGAAGTATACAAAGAACTCTTAAAATTCAATAATAAGAAAACAAACATCCTGATTAAAAAATGGGCCAAAGACCTTAACCTCACCAAAGAGGATATACAAGGAGTTTTGTCCAAAATAGCAACATAGGAGGCTCCTGAACTCAGCTCCCTCCATGGACACAAGAATCTACTGCTACACATGGAGTAATTCCCTCTGAAAGAAATCTAGAAACTAGATGAGCAACTCCTACACACCGGATGAATAAGAAATTACCTACATTGAAATAGGTCTTGGCACACTCTTCAACTACTGGGAGACATTAAGAACAAAGAAAGCAGCTTAGAAAATCACAAAGGTTTGAGAGACAACCAAGAGTTAGGGCCAGGTTAAATGATAAGTTTCATCTCCTACACAAGACTGCTCCATCAAGACTGGGAGAGTGGCTCTTTTATCTAAAGTGCAGAAATCAGCACAGAGAATCAAGAAAAATGAAGAAATAAAGAAATATGTTCCAAACAAAAGGAAAAGATAAAACTCCAGAAACAAACCTTAATGAAACAAGATAAATGATTAACCTGACAAAGAGTTCAAATTAATGGTCATAAAGTCGCTCGTTGAGGTCAGGAGAACAATGCATGAACAAAGTGAGAATTTTAACAAAGAGATAGAAAATATAAGAAAAGTACAAGACAGAAATCACAGAGCTGAAGAATATAATGAGGGAACTGAAAAATACATTAGAAAGGTTCAACAGCAGACTAGATGAAGCAGAAGAAAGGATCAGAGAATTTAAGACAGGGCAGTGGAATTAATTCAATCAAAGAGGAAAAAGAATGAAAAAGAGTGGAAGATAGCTTAAGGGACTTATGAGACACCATCAAGCAGATGAATATTTGCATTATAGGAGTCCCAGAAGGAGAAGTGAGAGAGAAAGGGGCATTATATTCAATATAATGAATATATTGAATATATTCATTATATATATATATAATGAATCCATAGAGACCCACACTGAGACACACTATAATTAAATTGTCAAAAGTTAAAGAAAAGGAGAGACTCTTAAAAGTAACAAGAGAAAATAAACTGGTACATTACATAAAAACCCCTATAAGACTGTCAGCAGATTTTTCAGCAAAAACTTTGCAGGCCAGAAAGGAGTGTCATGATATATTCAAAGTGCTGAAAGAAAAAAATGTGGCAACCAAGAAACTCTATACAGCAAAGTTGTCATTCAGAATTGAAGGAGAGAACTCTTTAGAGTTTTCCAGACAAGCAAAAGTTGAAGGAATTCATAATCACTAGACCAGCCTTACAAGAAATGTTAAAGGGTCTTCTTCAAGCTGAAATAAAAGAATGCTAATTAGCAAAAGGAAAACATGAAAATATAAATCTCGCTGATAAAGGTAAATATATAAGTAAATTCAGAATACTCAAATGTTTTAATAGTAGTGGGTAAATCACTTGTAAAATAGTGTGAAGGTTAAAGGACAGAAGTATTAAATATAACTATAACTACAACATTCTGTTAATGGATATACAAGGCAAGGAAATGAAAATTGTGACATTAAAAATATAAAATAAGGGTGAGAGTGTAAAAATGTAGAGCTTTAGTAAGCATTCTAGATTAAGTTGTTATCAACTTAAAATAGACTCTTCCAACTATAAGAAATTTCATAGAAGTCTCATGGAAACCACAAAGCAAAAACGTATAGTAGGTACATAAAAAATAAAGAGAAAGGAATCTAAGCATATCTTAGTAGAAAATCATCAAATCACAAAGGAAGAGAGTAAGAGAAGTAATGCACAAAGAAAGTACAAAACAGCCAGAAAACAATTAACAAAATGGCAATAGTAGGTCCATATCTATGAATAATTACTTTAAATTTAAATGGACTAAATTCTCTAATCAAAAGACATAGAGTGGCTGAGTGGAAAAACAAGAGCCAACTATATGTTGCCTACAAGAGACTCACTTCAGATGTAAGGACATACAGAGACTGTAAGTGAAGGTATGGGAAAAGATATTCTATGCGAACGGAAACCAAAAGAAAACAGTGGTAGCTATACTTTACATCAGACAAAATAGACTTTAAGCCAAAACTGTAATAAGAGACAAAGAAGGTCTTACATAATGATAAAGGATCAATCCAACAAGATTGATGGTATAAACTGATAAATGTAAATATTTATGCATCCAACATAGGAACACCTAAATGGTGGATACATGTCATCACACATTTGTCCAAACCAATGGAACGTACAATACCAAGAGAGAACCCTAAAGTAAACTATGGGTCTGGGTGATAATGATGTGTCAATATAGGTTCATCAGTTGTAACAAATGTACCACTCTAGTGGGTGATGTTGACAATGGGACAGGCTATAAATGCGGGGGGCAGGGTGTACATGGGAAATCCGTACTTTCTGTTCAATTCTGCTGTGAATCTAAAACTGCTCTAAAAAATAAAGTCTATTTAAAAATAGACTTTAAAAATATGTTTCTTCTTTGTTGTATCTACATGAGATGACAGATGTTAACTAGACTTATTGTGGTAATCACTTCACAATATATGTTCACCTTAAACCTAAACAGTGCTACATGTCTATTATATCTTAATAAAACTAGAAAAGAAAAAAAAAATTTAAAAAGGAACTTTGCCATAATTGATTAAATATGATTAAATCTAATTAGATATTGATGAGGAGACTATTAAAGATTCTTGAGGGGCCGGCCCCGAGGCTTAGCAGTTAAGTGCGCGCGCTCCGCTACCGGCGGCCAGGGTTCAGATACTGGGCAGGCACCGATGCACCGCTTGCACAGCCATGCTGAGGCGGCGTCCCACATACAGCAACTAGAAGGATGTGCAACTATGACAAACAACTATCTACTGGGGCTTTGGGAAGAAAAAAGGGGGGTAAAAAAAAGGAGGAGGATTGGCAATAGATGTTAGCTCAGGGCCGGTCTTCCTCAGCAAAAAGAGGAGGATTGGCATGGATGTTAGCTCAGAGCTGATCTTCCTCACAAAAAAAAAAAAAATAGATTCTTGAAATAGAAGAAATATACTGCCAGTAAATAATATGGAATTAAAGATACTTAACTATCTCAATAAAATGTAGGAATTCAGAGAAATAGAGATGTAAAAGTGTTCTAAATGTTCCATGGGGAAGGTAGTACAGAGAAAGAAAAGCATTCTTAAAGTCTCATCTTATGGGGAGAGGCAGAAGAATAAAGCATCTTAATGGGAGAGCAACAGTTGGTATTTTGTTTTTACGTAATGGCAGAAAAATATGCTTGATGGTTAGTGCCAAGAAAGAAAAAGTAACTATTATTTGAATGTAAAAGTATAGGAAAACTCAAAAATTAACAAGCAGAAAAAAAGAGGTGAATGGTAACATGATAAAATTAACAAATAAGGAAAAATAGAGAAAATGTAAAAATAATCATAAAATGTAAGAAAAAATAGGTTAAAGAAAATTTGAAATATCTGAATCCTCTCATTAAAAAAGAGATTGTCAGATTTGCTTTAAAAATAAATGTACATGTTACTTAAAACAAGTACTCTTTAGCAGACAAATGAAGAAATACCAGGAAAACATGGATAAGTTAAGATAACAGATGACAATATTAATATTGGAAATACAGATTATGTAATAATAGAAGTAATTTATGAAGATATAACAGATATAAACCTGCATATTCAAATGAGACAGAAGCTAATTATATAATATAAAATCTTAGAAATTCAAGAGATTAGTGAAGTGGTAGTTTTCAATACATCTCCCTTAGAACTGGCCAAATCTACTAGAATAAAGTAAGTAAAGATATAGATAAGCTGAAATTACAAGCATGTGTGTATTTTATGTTTGTATTTGTACATAAGTGCACACACATACATATCTCCATCCATTCTTACATCTCTTGAATGAAGAATCTTAATTTTTTCTTATGTTTACAAAAC
This sequence comes from Diceros bicornis minor, assembly GCF_020826845.1. Taxonomy (NCBI): domain Eukaryota; kingdom Metazoa; phylum Chordata; class Mammalia; order Perissodactyla; family Rhinocerotidae; genus Diceros; species Diceros bicornis. Next base: position 20,939,783 of record NC_080753.1, on the reverse strand, counting down.
AGAAATGAAAAGTGACCATGTGTTTGACTATACACACAATTTGAACAACTGTTAAATATACAAAACACAAAGGCTATATTCTCTGTTCACAATGCTACAAAATTAGAAATAAAAAATGATTGTAAAAGCACTGACATACTTGGCACACTCTCCACGGAGCAAAGAAGAAATCACCTCTTACTGAAAATTACACGGATAGTAAATGAAAGTAGGAAGCTATGGGGTCAGAGTTAAAACTGTAATTATGAGAAAATTAATAGCCACAAATCCAGTTACTGGTAAAAGATAAAAACATTAGTGAACTTAGCTCTAATCTAAAGAAATTAGGGAACAAAGAACAATAAAATAAACCAAAATAAACCAGAAAGAGAGACAAAGATAAAAGGAGAAATTAATCAAAGAGAACACAGAAAAAACATCAATCCAAGTGCTGATTCTTTTAGAAGACTACTAAAATTGATAAAGTCTTTTGGAGATTAATTAATGAATAAAAGAAAGAGAACAAACATAGGCAATATAAGAAATAACTAATCTACAGTTATGGAAGAAAGGAAAACAATTATTTCTTTAAACTTCAATAATCCAAACGTAAAAACAAAAACAATTAGGATAAACTTTCTAATAAAGCTCTCACTATCACAAACTTAGAAACAAGCAGATTCTGATAGCACGGTACTCTGAGTTATCAGAACATCCTGTCTGAATTCTAATTATCTGAGTTCAAGAACTGAATAGATTTGGGTAGCAAGGAATAAATATTCTTGTACTAAATGTAACTCTTTGGCTACTGTATTAGTCAGGACTAGGCTCATATCAAAGAACAGGCTGCATATCAAAGAACAACCTAAAATAACAGCATTTTAAGCAAAATGGAGGCTTATTTTTCTCTCATGCAAAAAAAAAAAAAAAGATCCCCAAGTAGGTAGTCTAGCGCTGCTATGATAGCTCTACAGTGTCATCCACAACCCACACTCTGCTCTGCCATCCCAGTGCATGGCTTTCATCCTCAAGTCATTTTTAAAACAGGGTGGCTGCTGGAGCTCCAGCCACTACTTCTGAGTTTTAGACCGAAAGAAGGAGTAAAGGCAGCTCCTTTTAAGCAGGCTTCCCCTACATCTCAAAGACTTGTCACCTGATAATATCTGACTGCAAGGGTGGCAGGAAAATGGTCTTCTGTTTTGGGCAGGGCTGTGCCAAAAACAGGAGTTCTGTTGCTAGGCAAGAAAATGAGAATGGATGCATGGTTAAGGAACTATTAATTGCTGCCACTGCAACAAATCTGAAAACCTAAAGAAAAACAAAAGTTTTCCTGGCAAAACATAAATTATAAAATTTAACCTTAGAAATCATGACCAGACCAATTACCTTAGAAGAGCCTGAGAACTTTAATAAAGATCAGCCATTTTAGATTGGAAGTCAAGACGGCGGCATAAGCAGACTCTGAACTCACCTCCTCTCGCGGACACAGCCAATTTACAACTACTCGTGGAACAATTACCCCTGAGACAGAACTAAAAACTGGATAAGAGGAACTCCTGCAACAACGGACAATCCTAATTGAGGTAAAAGAGGCAGAAACTCCCTTCTGGAGAGAAAAAACGCCACCTTCACAAGCCGCAGTGCCTCACGGCCGCCCGTGAGCAGCACAAAGGTACGCAGCCCTCCCTGGGGGAGCAGGGCCCTGAGCAGGGGAGCGACCCCGCTGTGGGCATTTTGTGGACCCAGCACAATCGAGACGAGTGGCATAATATCTGACTTTGCCTGCTACTAAAACATTGGGGAGTACCCCCAGAAAAGCTGGTTCACAAAGAAATTAAAACCGGATCTTAAAGGGCCCACACGCAAACTCACCCGTTTCAGAAAGCAACCTAAAATCACCAGAAAGAAAGGTGCAGAGTGCTTTGGTGAAAAGAGACTCACCTAATAGGCCCTGAGTGCATCTCAGTGAGAGGTGAGACCACTCCAGGGACTGGGACATTGGCGGTGGCCATTGTTGTGGCCTGGTGTGGGCCTGCTGACACGGACGCCATTGGAGTTCTCCCTGGGGCCTGCTAGCCCAGGGTTTACCCCACCTGCTAGAGCACCGATTTAATCCAGCTCAGCCAGGGCAGGCAGCCCACCCTAGAGACTGGCCCCACCCAACAACAAGCCCTCAGGCAACTTGTGGGCCTGCATAGATTGGTGACTGGATTCTCTGCAGCCTGGCAACTGAGCCGGCTTCAGTGGGGCAGGGCGTGTACCAGGAGCGGGTGGAGAGCTGGGGCGGTTGTGGAGTGTGTGGGGCTCCCACTGTGGAGAGACTGGGTCCGCTTCAGGAGGTCGGGGGGCACACACTGGGCAGGACTGTGTTGACTGTGTGTGTGGACTTGTGGGCGGCAGGGCTTGTCAGCTGCAGAAGAGTTGTGCTTCTCAAAGACCCACATAGAGGGTTTGCCCCACCTTCCAAAGCTTGAAACAATTGGGTGTTCCTGTGCCTGAGGCCAGAACCACCCAGCTGCAATCCTCAGAGAGCTGACAAGAGACCTAAAGGCTGGAGACTTATAGCAATTGTAAGGCCCTGAGCCTAACAACCTGCCACGCTGGGGGCCTACTCACTTAAAAGAAATACTGCAACACAAATGTGGTATTAGAACTTGCAGCCAACTGTGCTGGGGCTCCCCACACCTGATAAACAGACGGAAGGGCCCACAACAACTACAAGCAGCTGAGCATTACAACAGCTGGCCAGGAGCATTACTCGGCCTCCCGGGGCACCTACAGGGAGAGCAAACAGGCCACAACAGAAGGACACACGTAGCCCACATAGGAGTCACCCCTGGAACATTGAGAACTGAGGGAAGCACACTGCAGGCCTCCTAAGGCATCACTTACATAAGGTCACCTATCCAAGAGCAGGAGACGTAGCTGACCTACCTAATACGTAGACACAAGCACAGGGAAAGAGGCAAAATGAGGAGGCAAAGGAATACATTCCAAGTAAGGGAACAGGACAAAACCCCAGAAAAGGAACTAAGTGAAACAGAAATGAGCAACGTACCTGACAAAGAGTTCAAACAAAGAGTGTTAAGGATGCTCACTAATCTGGGCAGAAGAATAGATGAACTCAGTGAGAATGTCAACAAAATGGAAGATATAAAAAAGAACCAATCAGAAACGAAAAATACAATACTGGAAAAGAAAAATTCACTAGAGGGACTCAAAAGCAGAGTACAGGATACAGAAAAACGCATCTGTGAGCTGGACGAAAGACTAGAAGAAATTACCCAAGCTGAACAGGTAAAAGAGAAAAGAATTAAAAAGAGTGAGGACAGTCTAAGGGACCTCTGGGACAACATCAAGTGCACTAACATCCGTGTTATAGGTGTCCCGGAAGGAGAAGAGCGAGACAAAGGGGCAGAGAATCTATTTCAAGAAATAATAGATGAAAACTTCCCTAACCTAAGGAAGGAAACAGACATCCAGGTACAGCAAGCACAGAGAGCCCCAAACAAGATAAACCCAAAGAGGCCCACACCAAGACACATCATAATCAAAATGTCCAGAATTAAAGATAAAGAGAGAATCCTAAAAGCCGCAAGAGAAAGTCGAGTTACATACAAAGGAAACCCCATAAGGCTATCAGCTGACTTCTCAGCAGAAACCTTACAGGCTAGAAGAGAGTGGCATGATATATTTAAAGTGCTAAAAGGAAAAAACTTACAGCCAACAATACTCTACCCAGCAAGGTTATCATTCAAAATGGAAGGAGAGATCAAAAATTTCCCAGACAAGCAAAAATTAAAGGAGTTTGTCACCAAGAAACCAGTATTGCAAGAAATGTTAAAGGGACTGATTTAAGGGGAAAAGAGAAGACCACAAATAGGAAAAATTATCTATTTCCATGACAAGAGGGTAATGGATACAAATGCACAAAAAAGAGACATAAAAGGAGGGAGGAGCGGAGTTAAAGAGTAGAGATTTCAGACAGAGGTCAAACTAAAGAGACCATCAATTCTGTATAGAAGAAGAAAGGAACAGAGAAGGACTACTAAAACACTGAGGAAAAAAAAGTTAAAAAATGGCAGTAAGTACATACTTATCAATAGCTACTTTAAACGTCAATGGACTAAATGCTCCAGTTAAAAGGCATAGGGTGGCTGACTGGATAAAAAAACAAGACCCATATATATATGCTGCATACAAGAGACACACTTCAGACCTAAAGACACTCACAAACTGAAAGTGAAGGGATGGAGAAAGATACTCCACGCAAATGGCAATGAAAAGAAAGCTGGGGTAGCAGTACTCATATCAGACAAAATAGACTTTAAAACAAAAACTGTAAAAAGAGACAAAGAAAGGCATTACATAATGATCAAGGGAACAATCCCTCAAGAGGCTATAACACTTGAAAATATCTACGCACCCAATGTAGGTGCACCTAAATATATAAAGCAATTATTAACAGACATAAAAACAAAAATAGAGAGTAACACAAAAATAGTAGGGGACTTGAACACTCCACTTACACCAACAGATAGATCATCCAAACAGATCAATAAGGAAACACTGGCCTTAAATGACACACTAGAACAGATGGACCTAGTAGATATATACAGAGCATTCCATCCAAAAACTGAAGAATACACGTTTTTTTCAAATGCACATGGAACATTCTCCAGGATTGATCACATATTAGGCCACAAAACAAGACTCCATAAATTTAAGAAGATTGAAATAATACAAAGCATCTTTTCTGACCACAATGGTATGAAACTAGAAATCAACTATAGCAAGAAAATCAGAAAAGCCACAAATAGGTGGAGATTAAACAAAATACTACTGAACAACAACTGGGTCAACGAAGAAATCAAAAAATACCTGGAAACAAATGAAAATGAAAATACGACATGTCAGAATTTATGGGATACAGCAAAAGCCGTTCTAAGAGGGAAGTTTGCTTTAGCAATACAGGCCTATCTCAACAAACAAGAAAAATCTCAAATAAACAATCTAACAATGCACCTAAAGGTACTGGAAAAAGAAGAACAAACAAAGCACAAAATCAGTAGAAGAAGGGAAATAATAAAAATCAGAGCAGAAATAAATGAAATAGAGACCAAAAAACAACAGAAAAAATTAATAAAACCAAGAGCTGGTTCTTTGAAAAGATAAACAAAACTGACAAACTTTTAGCTAGGCTCACCAAGAAAAAAAGAGAGAAGGCACAAATAAGTAAAATCAGAAATGAAAGAGGAGAAATTGCAACAGACACCTCAGAAATACAAAAGATTATAAGAGAATACTATGAAAAGCTATATGCCAACCAATTCGACAATCTGGAAGAAATGAATAAAATCTTAGAATCATACAACCTTCCAAAACTGGATCAAGAAGAAGTAGAGAATTTGAATAGACCAATCACCAGTAAGGAGATCAAAACAGTAATCAAAAACCTCCCCAAAAATAAAAGTCCAGGACCAGACGGCTTCCCTGGTGAATTCTACCAAACATTCAAAGAAGCCTTAATACCTATCCTTCAAAAACTCTTCCAAAAAATTGGGGGGGCGGGGGAGCTCCCTAACTCATTCTACGAAGCCGACATTACCCTGATACCAAAACCAGACAAGGACAACACAAAAAAAGAAAATTACAGGCCAATATCACTGATGAACATCGATGCAAAAATCCTCAACAAAATACTAGCAAATCACATACAACAATACGTTAAAAAGATTATACACCATGATCAAGTGGGATTTATTCCAGGGATGCAGGGATGGTTTAACATTCACAAATCAATCCACGTAATACACCACATTAATAAAATAAAGAATAAAAATCACGTGATCATCTCAATAGATGCAGAGGAAGCATTTGACAAGATACAGCATCCATTTATGATAAAAACTCTGAATAAAATGGGTATAGAAGGAAAGTACCTCAACATAATGAAGGCCATATATGAGAAACCCACAGCTAATACCATCCTCAATGGTGAAAAACTGAAAGCTATCCCTCTAAGAACAGGAACCAGACAAGGATGCCCACTGTCACCACTCCTATTTAACATAGTCCTGGAAGTCCTAGCCAGAGCAATCAGGCAAGAGAAAGAAATAAAAGGGATCCAAATTGGAAAGGAAGAAGTGAAACTGTCACTATTTGCAGATGACATGATTTTATATATAGAAAACCCTAAAGAATCCACCAGAAAACTTTTAGAAGTAATAAACGAATATGGTAAAGTTGCAGGATACAAAATCAACATACAAAAATCAGTTGCATTTCTATACAATAACAACGAAGTAGCAGAAAGAGAAATTAAGAATACCATCCCATTTACAATTGCAACAAAAAGAATAAAATACCTAGGAATAAACTTAACCAAAGAGGTGAAAGAGCTGTACACAGAAAACTATAAAACATTTCTGAAAGACATTGAAGAAGACACAAAGAAATGGAAAGATATTCCATGATCTTGGATTGGAAGAATTAACATAGTTAAGATGTCCATACTTCCTAAAGCAATCTATAGATTGAATGCAATCCCTATCAAAGTTCCAACAACATTTTTCACAGAAATAGAACAAAGAACACTAAAATTCATATGGAACAACAAAAGACTCCGAATAGCTAAAGGAATCCTGAGAAAAAAGAACAAAGCTGGAGGTATCACACTTCCTGATTTCAAAATATACTACAAAGCTATAGTAACCAAAAGAGCATGGGACTGGCACAAAAACAGACACACAGATCGATGGAATAGAATTGAAAGCCCAGAAATAAACCCACACATCTATGGACAGCTAATCTTTTACAAATGAGCCAAGAACATACAATGGAGAAAAGAAAGTCTCTTCAACAAATGGTGTTGGGAAAACTGGATAGCCACATGCAAAAAAATGAAAGTAGACCCTTCCCTTACACCATACACAAAAATTAACTCCAAATGGATTAAAGACTTGAATGTCAGACCTGAAACTATGAAAATTCTAGAAGAAAACATAGGCAGTACGCTCTTCGACATTGGTCTTAGCAACATATTTTCAAGCACCATGTGTGACCCGGCAAGAGAAACAATAGAAAAAATAAGCAAATGGGACTACATCAAACTAAAAAGCTTCTGCACAGCAAAGGAAACCATCAACAAAACGAAAAGACAACCTAACAATTGGGAGAACATATTTGCAAACCATACATCTGATAAGGGCTTAATCTCCAAAATATATAAAGAACTCATGCATCTCTACAACAAAAAAACTACCAACCCAATTAAAAAATGGGCAAAAGACCTGAACAGACATTTCTCCAAAGAAGATATACAGATGGCCAACAGACACATGAAAAGATGTTCAAAATCATTAACTATCAGGGAAATGCAAATCAAAACTACAATGAGATATCACCTCACCCCCGTCAGAATGGCTATAATTAACAAGACAGGAAACAACATGTGTTGGAGAGGATGTGGAGAGAAGGGAACTCTCATACACTGCTGGTGGGAGTGCAAACTGGTGCAGCCACTATGGAAAACTGTATGGAGATTCCTCAAAAAATCAAGGATAGAACTACCATATGATCCAGCTATTCCACTGTTGGGTATTTATCCAAAGAACTTGACAACACCAATGCGTAAAGATACATGCACCCCTGTGTTCATTGCAGCGTTATTCACAATAGCCAAGACTTGGAAGCAACCTAAGTGCCCATCAAGGGACGAATGGATAAAGAGGATGTGGTATACATACACAATGGAATACTACTCAGCCATAAGAAACGATGAAATCCAGCCATTTGTGACAACATGGATGGACATTGAGGGTATTATGCAAAGTGAAATAAGTCAGAGGGAGAAGGTCAGATACCGTATGATTTCCTTCATTAAGTAGTAGATAATAACAACAATAAACAAACACATAGAGACAGAGATTGGATTGGTGGTTACCAGAGAGGAAGAGGGGAAGGAGGAGGGCGAAAGGGACAATTTGGCACATGTGTGTGGTGATGGGTTGTAATTAGTATTTTGGTGGTGAACATGATGTAATCTATGCAGAAATAGAAGTATAATGATGGACACCTGAAATTTATGCAATGTTATAAACCAATGTTACTGTAATAAACAAAAAATTTAAAACAAATACAAAAAAATAATAAATAAATAAAAAGATCAGCCATTTTAAAAGACCCCAGCATCAAAAAAAGCTTTTACATATTATTTCAATCTAACGTTTAAAGAACAGATCATTCCAATTTTAAACTATTCCAGACTCACAGATATAATGGCTCATTTTGTGAAATCAGGAAAACCTTAAAAATTAATATCTAATAAAGATGCTAAGAAAAAAATCATAAAAATACTAAATAAAATATTAACAAATAGAATCTGGCAATATATTGAACGAATTATATACTATGATAGTTTCAGGAATGCAAGAAAATTTCAACTTTCAAAATTTCAAAATTTTCAATAAAATTTCAAAAAATCTACCGATATGAAACATAAAAAGATTAGAGGAAAAAAGAATCATATGTATAGATAATGAAAGAAAATTTGATCAAATTCAGGAGTCCTTCCTAATAAAACCTCTAAGTTATATCAAAATAATAGCAACCCACTTAGATATAATAAAGACTAATTAATGAGAACGACAGCAAATACTATTCTAAATAGAGCAATGGTAAAACAATTTCCAAATGAGCCATAATAATTCAAACGAATAACAAAATACAAAAAAACACCTAATAGAAAAATGGATGAGAGCTATAAACAGGCTATTCACAGAGCAACAAATTAAAGTAGCTGAAGATGTGTGGAAAGTTCTTGTGCTGCACCAAGAGAAAGGAAAATGCAAATCAATGTAGCAGTGAGGCATCATTATAAATCATCAGACAGGCAAAATTACAGGGTGGTCGCAACTCCTAACAGCAAACAATACTAGTTCAAATAAAACCCTTAGAGTATTTCTGAAGAGATATCTAGTAACATCTATTAACAACACATACTTGTGTTCAGCAATTTCACTCTAGGCATCTGGCACAAAAGGATATGTGTTACTACAAGGATACCTGCTGCAGCATTGTTTGTCTGAAGCAGCAAAACATTAGAAGTGACTGTCCATCAATAATTCAATAGTTGAACAAAACATGGTAATTCCATACCCTGGGATGTTATAAAACAATGAAAAAGAAATGAGGTAGTAACGTGATGTTAAATATGAAAAGCAAGGAGCAGAAAACCATATATAATTTAAGTCATATGATCTCAATTGTGTAAAACAAGGACAAAAGACCACTTTTACAGTTGTAACTTTTTAGCAAGAAGGGTATGGAAAGCTATATACCAGGTTGTTAACAGTAGGTACTTGGTAGGAAGGAAAGGGAGAGTAAGCAAAAAAAAAGTGGCCACAGCTTTACATATAATTTATTTCTTTAAAATTATAGATTTTTTAAATTTATTTTTTATTTATCTATTTTTTTTGGTGAGGAAGATTAGCCCTGAGCTAACATGTATTGCCAATCCTCCTCTGTTTGCTGAGGAAGATGGGCCCTGAGCTCACATCCATGCTCATCTTCCTTTACTTTATATGTGGGACTCCCGCCACAGCGTGGCTTGATAAGTGGTGCAAAGGTCCGCGCCCAGAATCTGAACCTGCGAACCCCGGGCTTCCGAAGTGGAGCGTGCCAACTTAACCACTACACCACCGGGCCAGCCCCTAAAATTATAAATTTTTATGTCTTTACATGTAGATAAGGAGAAGTGCAAAAGGATGGTCATCAAAATGTTGATAATTATTATCTCAGAATGGATATCAGGTCAAATTCAGAGGACTTTACTTTCTTCCTCAGTTTTACATATATTACAATGAGCATGTGTAAAAAACAAAATGAAGATAGGTGCCAGAGGAGGTGAGAAGACAGAGAGATCAATGTATAACAATCTCAGTGAGAGAGAAAAATTACTAAACATTTAAGTTTAAAACTTGATTGGCTAATATATTAAATAAAATTTAAACGTTTTGATTTCAAGTTTTCAATACAATGACTCTGTTTTTCCATAACTTATATTGTTTAAATTCTAGCTCATGCATTTGTAAAGACCAGATTACTGACTTTGGCTAGATGAAGTTATGGACCAGCAGTACAGAACTAAACAGCCTTTTAGCTTTTCCTGGGTCAGTCCTTATTATTATGCTTTCATAACTTTGTTTTCAGAAAAAAAAGCAGAAAATATCAGATGCATTCCTATCTAAACAGATTGTCTAAAACTGCATCCGAAAATTAAGTACAAATGATTTCTGAGTTGCCTGCCATTTTGGATTAGTCCTATTTCTGGAGAATGAGAACTGTTATTAAATTTCAGATATAAAATAAACTCAGCCGCTACTTTAAGAAATATTTTTAGAATACTGTATTGATATTGAAGAAAGGAGAAAGCATAAATTGAACATTTTATATATGACAGATATAGAGAGATATTAAGTTCTGCCATTCGGATATTAATTTCTGGCATTTTTCCCTCTCTTTTACACTTCAATCAAGATTTTATGAAAGGTAAATCTACTCTGACACAGACTTTAAGTAGAAATAGAGGTCATTTAATAAAAATCTTATCATTATCTCTAACACAAGAAATGGATGTTTTCTGCTTCACTTATCTGAGTTCACGAGAAAAGAAACTAAGTCACAGACTATTATAGGTAGAAAGGATCTATGATCTTGTTCAGTATAAGGACAGGGAAGTATTTACAACACGTTGTAAAGTAAACTGACCCCACACAATGTAATATCAAGTCTAAATCCTCCAAGGTTGACAAAAGAAAGTCTCTAGTCAAAGAGGCTTGATAGATATGTCAAGAGCTGTAACTCTGGATCTCTGAAATCCATCCCCAAAGTTGACCCCAGAGGAGTTAGATAAGGCTTTACAGAGAAAATCATCAAGTTCTAAACACGAACAAGAGTACATATTTGTGAAAGACGTGAGCATTTCTGTTTCATTCATTCCCACAATTGATATAACAAGTCCCTTTCCTATACAGAATTACCAATTACCTAAATGACTATGAAGTCTAGTTTGATAGAGTCATTATTTTAGCAAATGAGAGATCAGGTCTCAGTGTAACACAGATGATAACACTTCCAACAGCCCCTGAAGCCATTATTTCCAATATGCATAGGATTATAAAAAGGCATAATTTTAATTTTATATTTGCATTTAAAAACTTTAATTATAGTGAAATCACCTGTTTAACAGCAGAAGTAGATTCTTAAAATAACCAACTTCTCAAGCTGCCCCAGATGTTATATTTAGCACTGCAGTGCAAATCACATACTCTTCAAGGTTTATTTCAAGCAAATTTTAAGTTAAATTAACTTTTAAAAAATTCTTGATATAACATTCCATAGCAATTTATTCAGTAGTATTTACACTTAAAGAATTAATATCTCAATAGCTTTTACAATAAGTGAAACAAACCACCCTGTCTCTCTACAGCTATCATTTTTCTTTTTTACTAAACACTGAAAATCAAAGTTTCAAAAGAATACTTTCCCTAATAGATACAGTCTACACAGTGGTAACTAATTATAAGGCCCATTTTATAGCTTAAATGTCTTTCTATTACATATATTACACACTAATACAATGATCATAATACAAATTGGACTCTAGTGTGGGATTGTGAACTCTTTGAAGGTTTTAGCTATCATTGTATCCCTAATGTCCAATACAAGACATTCAGATTTCAATATAGTTGAGTCAAATGAATGGCTTAAAATCAGATTTTGTTTTGAGAATGTCTAAATTATAAAATAAAATAATAGCCTAATCATTTTGTAGAATAACCTACCTTACGTTAAAAAAGTATTAGAAAAGCAAATCCTACTATATTAAATAATGTTTATGGAGAGTTAAATATTAACACACTGAATTGTACACTTAAAAATGGTTAAGATGGTAAATATTATGTTGAATATATTTTACAACAACAACAAAAAACCCATATTGCAATATACACACCCATCAGAACAAATGAAATAAAAAAGAAAGAAAGTACTATGTGATGGCAAGGATGTGGAGTAACCAGAAGTCTCATACACTGTTGACAGCAGTGTAAACTGACATAACCACTCTGGAAAACTATTTGTCAATATTTATTAAACTTGAACTTTTGCATACAATATGACAGAGAAATTCTGTTCATAAGTATACCCAACAAAAATGTGTGCATATGTTCATCAAAATACTTGTTCAAGAATATTCATTGAAGCATTATTAATAATAGTTCTAAATTGGAATAACCCAAATGTCTATTAAAAGTAAAATAGATAAATAAATGATGGCAAATGTATACAATGGAATGCTATCTAGTATGAGAATAAACTATTGTTACACATAACATGATGAATCTCACAAAAATGATGTTGAGTAAAAGAAGCTAGACTCAGAAAAATATATACTGTAAGATTTCATTTATATAAAGTGCAAACATGAGCAAAACTATATTTATAGCTTTAGAAGTGAGAATATTTCGTCCAGGAAACAAAAAGTCAAGACAGACTGGGATAAAATATTTGCATATTACATATCCAAAAAAGGACCTGTACCCAGAACAAATAAAGAACTCTTTAAACTCAGTAGTAAGAAAACAAACATTCCAACTAAAAATGGGCAAAAGACTTGAATGCTTCATCGAAGAAGATATACCTATGGTAAATAAGGAACAAAAATATGTTTAACATCATTAGCTATTTGGGAAGTGCAAATCAAAACCACAAAGAGATACTATTACACACTGATAAGAATGACTAAAATAAAAAATACTGGCAATACCAAACGCTGGTGAGGATATACAGAAACTGGATCTTTCATATATTGCTAATGTGAATGCAAAGGGATAAGCCACTCTGGGAAACAGTTTGGCAGTTTCTTTTACATTTTTTCAGGAAGATTCTAACTATTGAATCTAAAATGCACCTGCCATACAACCCAGCAATCACAAATCCATGGCATTTATCCTAGAGAAATGAAAATTTATATCCACAAAAAACCTGTATGCAAACAATTCAAATGTCCTTCAACAGGTGAATGAATAACAAACTGTGGTACATCCGTAAAAAGGAATACTACTAAGATATAAAAAAGAACATACTGTTGATACCTAGAAACAACTTGGATGGATCTCAAGATCTTTATGCTAAATTTACTAAGTCAATCTCAAAAAGTCACATGCTACATAATTCAATTTCAAAAATTACGAGATGAAGAACAGATTAGTGGTTGCTAGGGTACAGAGAAGAGGGTTGTGAGAGAGCTGCACAAGTATAAAAGGAGCATGAGGGGGTTTCTTTGTGGTGTTGGAGAAATTCTGTAACTTGACTGTGGTGGTGGTTATACAAATCTCCACATGTGATAAAATTTCATAGAACTACATATGCACTTGTAAAAACTGGAAAAATCCTAGTTAATAGTATTGTACTAATGTCAACTTCCTAGTTTTGATAATGTACTCTAGTTGTGTAAGACGTTACCATCAGGAGAAGCTGGGTGAGGGTTCATGGGAATTCTCTGTACTATTTTTGCAACATTTTGTGAGTCTATAATTATTTCAAATTAAAAAGTAAACAACAACAAAAAGAAGTCATAAAAGTGGTTATCTAGAAGGCAGGTAGTATCTAGAAGGAAGCACGAGGGGGGCTCCAGGGTGCTGGTCATGCACTGTTTACTGGGCTGTATGCTGGTTACACGGATGCACTCACTTTGTGAAAATCCATCAAGCTGCAAATGCTTACGATTTACACATTCCTCTGTGTACATGTTACACTAAAGAAGTTTACTTAACAAAGGCAAAGTAAGTATAATCTTCACTAACCTGTGGATTTCTTGGAAAGTTGTAGTTAAAATATACATGTGAAAGAGCACATGTGTGAATCATGTTCAGAAATGGGAAATACACAACAAAAGTATCTTAATTGGGGCACAGTTGCTTTGTCCTTTTAGAATTCTTCATATTCCCAGAATTTAAAGTCTATACCATAACAATTATGTTACTAGATTCATTAGAATAACACTTATCAGGTTCAGTAAAATCCTCCCATGATAGCATATCCTCTCTCAGATCTTTGACAGTACAAGGAGTGCTGATAATAACTATGCTGGGATGATAGGCATAAACCAGGACTTCCTGAGCAATCCTGTACACGTGTTCACACAACTTGTAGAGCAAAAATTCCTTAAAAGATTGACTATCATTTCTGCCTTCACCTTCTCATCTCCCAGTCTCTTTGTGATTAATGCTAAAAAGACTTTTTGTCCTCACCACTGAACTAAAACTACTCTTGCCAAATCCTATCAAATGCAATAATCAACTCTCTGTCCTCATTTTAGTCAACCTCTCAACAGGATTTGAAACACCCTCTTCATTTGGCTACCAGGATACCACATGCACCTACCATCACCCATCTCCTCTCCTGTGTCTTCTTTCTTCAACCTGTGACTGGTGGAGTACCTCCAGGGGCCATTCTCCAGTCTTCTCTCTTCTCTTCCTAAGTGATCTCATACTATCTTATGACTTTAAATCCCGTTTATATGCCAATGACTCCAAAATTTTTATCTTTAGCACAAACCTCTCTCATGAATTCAAGTCATATATTAATCTGCCTATTCAAATCCTCCACTTAGATGTCTTACATGCTTCTCAACTTTAACACAATTAACATCAAATGCTAACTTTCTGCTGCAAAAACACCATTTATCTAGCTGCTCAGATACAAATTCTAGAGGTCACCCTTGATTTCTTCCACACCTTCACATCTAATACCCACTCCGTTAGTAAGTCCTGTCAGTGCCACCTTCAAAATAAAGCCAGATTGGACAACTTCTCACCACCACACCAATGCCAGCTACCACAAACCACCGCAGAAGCCTCTTAGCTACTTTCCCTACTTAAACTCCGAAACTCCTACAGCCTAATCACCACAAAGTAGCAGAGTGATCTTTTAAAAACTTTAAGTCATGCAGGAGGTTCGGGGATCTGTTGCACAACAATGTGCACGTGGTTGAAAATATTGTACTGTACACATAGAAACCATTGGAATGGTGAAAAAAATAAGTGAGTTTACTTCTCTTGGACAGAGATATTTTTGAAACTGATGTGCTTTTGCTTCAAAGTCTTTTCAAATAAATTCTAAAAAGATAAATTTTTAAAAAACCTTAAATCAGAGCACAAATCACTCTATTTAAAAACTTGAGTGGTTTCCTATTGGATTTAGAACAAAATTCAACTCCTTAACATGATTTACCTATCAACGTAAATCAAACCTTTTTAAAATCTTTGTCCTGTATAAAGTCAGAGTGAAGTGACACAGAGAGAGAAATACAAGGCCTACATAATCTGGCCCCCGTCTACCTTTTACACTTCATCTCCTACCATCTGACCACTTACTCACTCTACTCCGAACACACTGATATTTCTCAGTTTCTGGAGCACGTTCCAGTTTCAGAGCATTTACACTCCCTGTTCTCTCCGTCTGGAATGCTCTTCCCCTAGATCTATGCAGGGTATTTTACTTCACGTTATTTAATTTTTTGCTCAAATATCATCTCCTCTGAAGTAATCTAACTTTACCTCTCCCTTTCCTTATCCTGCATTATTTTCTTCATACCAGTTAATACCACCTGATATTATTTATTCACTTATTTATTATCTTTCTTGCACACAGAAATATAAGCTCCATGAGAGCAGAGGCTTTAGGTATCATTGTATCTCCAATGCCAAAGACAATGCTTGGCATATTTATCAATAAATCTTTGATGAATGAATGAATGATGCGCAGCTAACAATCCCACCCAATCTAACTCTACGTGTTGTATATACAGTATAATTGAGCAGACAGGATTTTACTTATATGATATCAGAATCCACCTAATTATATACTATTTTTAACAGGGTTCTACCTTAAAAGTAGCAATATAAAACTGCAGTAGCCACAAAATATTTTACTCTTGGGCCTGATAAAACATTAAACCAGAAACTATTATAAAATAACTGCCTGCCTCAGCAGTTTCAGCCAATTTTTGCACCTGGAACAGAAAGGAAAAAAACCCAGGTGAACTTTAACTCAATTACATATAAGTGTGATGCCTTTCTTTAATTTTATTTGGGCTTCTAAATTAAATAAGTAATCTGAATAAAATGGAAGCCAATGAACTCGTAAATAAAAAAAAAGTGCGAAATATATGTATTTTCTTTAGATGCCTGGGAAAAAATATGATTTGAAATTTTCCTCTGTCCTGCCTTACAACAGGAAGACTTAAATATTTGATTAAATGTTCTGAAATATCTATCTACACAGAATCACAGTATCATGTTCATTACTTACTACTGCTCCAATTTTTATTTAACATACATGTATGTTGACATTCAGAAGTACAAGTTTCAACCCATTAAAGCCAAGGAAAAACTATGTACTCCACAATTGTTACTTACTTCATTATTCATTTTTTTATATCTGACAAATTCCTTTCAGACCTTTTATGTTACATGTGCTAGAGATATAATTAAAGAGATTGGGCACCTCTTTTCTAAGAAGTTGGTTGATTCTTGGGGGAACTTGATAATCCTGAAAATATTAATTCAAAAATATACTGAAAGTCAACCCAAAATAGGATCATGTGAGAAATACACTAGAAATTATTAAAAATTAAGAAATGGTCATCAAAATTCTTTTCTAATTTTCTTCTACATTTCTCTATTATTATCTTTCCTTTTAACCAAAATAGTATGAATAAAGACCTTATTAGACACTTACCTCCTGCATCTAAAATAGTATATATCAATAGCACATGATAAATAAACGCTTATTGAATGGATCAAAGAAAGAATGATAAAATTTTCTGCTCGTCTTGGGAAATGATATTACATGAACTATGAAACAACAGCTTATGAGATAGAGTTCTCCTTTCTGAGTTCTTAGATTAAAAACTCCATAACTACTATTAAAAATAAATAGCAATTATGATTATCTCCTATATTTAAAATGTTTAATTTTTAGGTATGAGAAAATCATATTCCATTGAAAGATAGATTTGGATATTCGAATAATCTGACGTTTTCAGCAATTCTGTTAGAAATGACTTGCAATTTAGTCTTTATCACTGATTTTGTAAATATTTAAAGAAATTAAATGTTCAATCTTAGTTAAAAATTTTCGTTTTACTAATAATATCACTCCCCACTTTAATGAAAGATATAAAAAATGAAATGAATAGGGGCCGGCCCGGTGGCGCAAGCGGTTAAGTGCGTGCACTCCACTGTGGCAGCCCGGGGTTTGCCGGTTCGGATCCCGGGTGCGCACCAACGCACCGCACCGCCTGTCGAGCCATGCTGTGGTGGCGTCCCATATAAAGTAGAGGAAGATGGGCATGGATGTTAGTCCAGGGCCAATCTTCCTCACAAAAAAAAAAAAAATGAAATGAATAAATTTCATTATACGCTTTGGCTACTTAGATTTCTGGTTTAACAGTTGCTTACTGCATAAATAAATTTTCTCCAATGTATATATACATTTTCACTTAATTACACATAATCTGATACTAATCTAGATCTTTAAACTTCATTACTAGAAAAACTGGAGCACTTAAATCATCCTTAGGAATTCACAGGAAACAGTAAACATATAACATTCACAAGGTCACCCATTTCAAAAATTAGAAACAACTCAATCTTGCTTCATTTCTGGCCAACTAGTAATATCAGACAGATCTTCAAAGCTTCCATGATTAAATGTGATGTGTTATCTCTATCACCCGGGGAACCAAGCTCACATAAACAAATTCATCTACTTTGACTTGTGACTTGAAGGACCTGTGTACATAACAAAGCACTGGGGTTTTAAAAACTCCCTCAAGTTCCTTCCACCTCTAAAACTCTGTGTTTCTTTGAGTTTCTTTGAGTTTGCAGTGTTCAAAACAGCTTCAAGCAATTGATTCATAATGGTGTCATATACATAACTAAAAACACTGCGTCTCACTGGTGTTGAAAATAGGAGTTATTGATCTGTGAACAGGTGCACTGCTTAAAAAATGTTTAATGTAGTTCTAGTTCCATAGCTATTAATAACTAAAACTCAATATTTGAGATATCAGGAATAGTGAACACTAGGTGTCAGTGTAAGAAATGGAAAAATATTTTTAAAAACTTGTTTCCAATCAGGTGTGTAACAAAGAAATCAAAAGCAGCTGTGACCACATTTACTTATAATAGCATAATTCAGTTAACAAGCCAATCTTTCTTTCAAACAAAAGTTCCTGTTCCAAACCCATCAAAAGTTAAAAACCAGATTAAGCTGATTATTAGAAGTTACAGTGTTTTGTTACTTCAGCTATATAAAGCACAGCAAATAATTCTACTTTTAAGAGTACATATTTTGAAGAATGGTGCTAAACACACCACAGGTATAAGTCTGGAAGTATTACGTTGCATGATTTTAGTTGGTCGAAAATAATTATTTTTCAAAATAATAATGCTAGATGATTAATAAAGGGTACTGAATTTTAAGCTTTCCCCTGAACAGAGTTTCCTATGTAAATGTCAAGGTATTAGAACTTAAAACGCTTAAAGGGTCAATTCACAAAAAATACAGAACACATGAACTTGGAAAGGATGATCGATTCTTCCAAAAGTCTGGTACCTAGAGGTTACTTCTAACATGTGAATGCTAATACTAATACTAAATATAGCATCTATTAACTATACCAGTATTTCAGGTAAAAACCTTTCTCTACAGACTCTTCAGGGTAAAGCCT
Organism: Diceros bicornis minor; assembly: GCF_020826845.1. Classification (NCBI taxonomy): domain Eukaryota; kingdom Metazoa; phylum Chordata; class Mammalia; order Perissodactyla; family Rhinocerotidae; genus Diceros; species Diceros bicornis. The sequence goes on along the minus strand of NC_080753.1, from coordinate 20,921,002 downwards.
TTTAAAACAGGTTTTTAAAAGGTAGTTATTATTATCAAAAATAATAAAAGGAAAAGTTAACATTAAAATAGCGCCTCATATTTTACAAAGTATATTCATAGTAAATACCTAACTTAGGCCCCATAGTAATAACTTAACAAATCTACAGTCATTTCAGCACAGTGGTCATTTTGGGGGCTTGAACTCTCTCTTTTATCTACTGAACTCTCTCTCACCCACCCATTTATCCATTTCTCTGTTCTATCTCTCAAACTCCACATCACTATCTATTTATTAAATCTTTCTATGTGTTTTTCAAGCATGTTGGGAAAATTTTTCATACAATATTCTGAAAGTCATCATTTGTGGGAAAGGAACAAAACTAAACATAGTAGTCATCACTAAAACACAAAATGTTGGGACTTGAAAAATCATTTAGGAGAGCATCCAAGGATTTACCAGAGAAAAATAAATGCTTTTAATTAATACTGTGCTCTTGTTTCACTGATAGTTAAGTTGTATTCAAATTATAGTCATAAAATGAGAAAAGCATGAAGTTTATGGAAAAGCTTTCCAAGCCCCAGGATTGAAATGAATTAACAAAGGCAATTTAGACCATTCTGTGTCTGCAGGTTTCTTCTCAGGGACATCAAGTCAGAAGGGAAGAGACAAGGAAGGAACAGGGAAATTCATATATAATACATTATCTAAAATGATACCTAAGCATTTTAAGATATGTAAGCATATCAGGAATGAGAAGTAGAAGTAGGAGAAATAAAGATAGAACTGCATATAGTGTGACATTCAAAGGCTGGAAAGAGGTCCCAGAAATACATACAGCATATGCCTCTTCAAGCTCTCTTTCTGGCTTGGTAGTGTCTTTGCCCTTGACACTGTGTTACTCCATATATATAGATTTATGCTTCAAATTTTTGGTTGCCATTAATTAAATCATGTTTTCATTGAGAGATAGTGTTTATCAGTGCTAGGTTACTTGCAATACATTATCTTTATAATGCCTATGAGGTAAGTAAATTCTTACAGATGAGTAAACCAAGACTCAGAGAAATTAAGAAATATGCTCAAGGTTGCATAATCTTGAAGCCAAGATTCAAACCCAGGGATGTTTGTCTCCAAAAACCTTCCACTCTACCAGCATTTCCCAAATGATGGTTGACAAGCTCTTGTGGGTTTTGCAAAAGTAAGCAGGAGAGTCACATTTAGAACAATGATTAGTAAGTGAAAATACGCCAAATTGATACATCTAAATGTACTAACGCAGTACTTCTACCAGTTTTTCACTCGGATAAACTCTGAGAGCTGTCATGGTGGATTTGATTGTTATATCATTTTGAATTTTTACTTTTCCTGATACAGATTTTAATTTACACCCATGATGGACTATTGTTTATAGATAGCAAATATAGTTCAGAACCTGTCATCATCTAGCTTAGAGCTGGTAATAACTCTTGCCTAAATACTTCAATATCCTTCCTCTAACAGGCTTCTCCAGAAGTGGCATCTTGAGTCTTTTACTATCATATATAAAGTAGCCACGTTCTTCTATCCACTTTCCTGTCTATGCCAGATTCTAAAATTTTCAATGCCCTCAGCAATCTACAGAACTACATATAAATTCCTCAGTTTGAAATTCAATGACATTGAAAATCTAGTCCCAACCTTTTTTTTCATCCCTTTTCTCCAGTATATATTTAAGAAATTGTTTATACTCCAATTGGAAATCTACATGGCTTCATCAGAGGTGATTTCATATAAACCAATGGCTAAATTTTGTTTTCTTGGCATAACATGCAAATACTGCACAATTTATCTGACATGTGAAAATAGGTATTTTCCTCCTGACAACATCATTCAAATCCATTCTGAAATCTAAACATAGTTTTAATGGTTACTAGGTGGCTTATTATCTAAGCATAAAGACTTAGCTAAAAAAACAGAAACAATTGGTTTTGAAATTCAAGTGTAAATAAAAGGATAATTTATTAATTATCATTCCCTCTTTTGGAGAGAGTAGTCATTAGTTCTTTAATACCGACATAGATAAATAACTTTTTTGTTTACAAGGAAGTCTCATTTCCCGACTAGCATAAAAAGAAAACAAATAAATTAGATGTGTTAGGGGAAAAAACCCTGAATTCCAGTATTTTCCTCATTTCCACAAGAGAGACATTTGAAAGTATTAACTATATCACCACCTGATCTCTGGTTTATAGGAAAATGCAGTGCCTTTATTTTATATCTAACATGACAGAAAATACTAAGTTATTTAGAAGAAAATTAATGCTTTTAAACGGAAAAATAACTTAAAATATTGAGCTCCTAGTAAACATAAGGCACCCAAAGCAACTTATTCTTATTAACGAAATCAAATGCTTACATATTTAGCAAAAAGAACAATATTTGATTTCTTTAAACCTGCTACAGACAACATGATTGACAGAACAAACCTGAGACTTTCATGATGGGAGTAAAAGTTATAATAAGAGAAGAGATTGAAAAAATTATTACTCTTTTTATTAAGTGGACCATAAGAAATTTGTCAGAAAAACTATTAGGCATTTTACTTCTCATATTATCATCAAATCTTATTTGAAGTCTAGTAATCTTCTTAACAAAACAGTCTTCAAGGGGAAACTTTAAGGAGCAACTTCAGCCCTCAAGTAAAAAGCCTTTACTAAAATTTTTCTTCTTGAAGCCTATTACCAATGCAAGCAGCAATACAGATTTCTAGAAAAGTTCACAATATTTTAAATGCCTTTTTCAAGTGTTTTTAAATCTCTTTCTTATATATTTCACTATCTTTGTGCAGAGGTCTATCAAATGATGCCTACTTTCATGTTATAAAATTACCCATCATGCCTAAGATGTTCTGCTGGCTAAGACCATCTCTCATGTTGAAGAATGGAAGAATGTTACTTTTTCTCTTTACAAACTTAAAGTATGATAAATCTTTATCAGAGACTTGAACTTGAATTTGTATTTTCCACACCAAGAGAAGATTCTGCTGACCTTTCTTGGGGCTTCTCTTGTTCAATCACTTCTTTTTGTTCACTATTCTCTACAAAACCTTCAAAAAATATAAATTCTATTCTGAAAACAATACTCTTCACTTCAGAGAACCAGAGAACACTCAAAACTAGAAGGGACCTTACAGATACATAGCAAACTCAGTCAGATAAGTATCCATAAAACAATCAGCATTTATCATCCCAAAGACTCTCCAAAGTCTCTAAAGAAGAAATCACTTGAATTCCACATCTACTATTCACAAACTGTATGACTTTGGGCAAGTTCCTTAATCTTTCTGTTCTTCAGTTTCCAAGCCTATACAATGAAGATAATATATTCTAACTCTCTAGGTTTACTGTAAATGCTAAGTTAAACGTTTGTTATAAGAGATACCATTCTGTCAAAGTGTGCATAGAGTGGAAGTTTAAAAATAAAATAGTTTATTTTCTTAAGGACATTTGCTAAATCAAGGAATCTTCACACAAAGTTTTGGAAAAGAAAGATTTTGGTCTTTTAAGAAATATATGCTATACTATATATAACTAAATTTCCAGATTAGAAAAAAAAAGATTAAACTGTATTATTGAGAGACATCTTTCTAAGTGTATCACACACCATCTTCACTTTCTAAAGAGTATCCTGAACGTATCAACGTTTTCTAATTGTTTCAAACTTTTACTGTGAATATCAATCATCATACTTTCTAATAAATAAGGATGATGGTCTCTGCAACCAAAGAACTTTATCAAGAAACTTTAGATATTACAATACACACTTTCTGGAATACTGTATAAATTGTACTCCTAGACCAACTGGGTACCTATAATTTTGTGTATTTGTTCGGTTTTCTGAGGAAGATTCGCCCTGAGCTAACATCTGTGCCAAGCTTCCTCTATTTTGTACGTAGGTCACTGTCACAACATGGCCACTGACAAGTGGTATAGGTCTGTGCCTGGGAACTGAATCAGGGCCACCGAAGTGGAGTGCCCCAAACTTAACCACTAGGCCACAGGGCCAGGCCGGGCCCTTGTGTATCTGTTTTTTAGCAATTATTTTCTCTTGGCTCTGACACTCTAACAACTTCTTGCTGCTGCTTCTCAGTGCCTGCTTAGTAACTAATTGCCTTGGTCCTCACCAATCTGCTGCTTCTACTCTACTGCAAAAAAGAAAAACAGAAATGAATTTTTACATTAAACACATTGAGTAATAAGTGTGATTTTTATAGTATCTACTGCCTTTTACAGCTTACTTTCAAAGTCTTAGCTGGATTAGAAGTGCAAAGTCAGTAAAATTTTACTGATAATAAAACATCATTTTCAAAATTAGCTTCAAAACATTCTTAAGGTGTTTTCTTAAGCCTTTTCTAATTGAGACATTTATTTAATGCACTTTACTTCTCTTTCCATTCACTTTAAAAATTTGAAGTCAATTTTATATCACTGCTTCAAATATAAATAATATCTTTTGAATTTCAGATTATATACGTCAGTTATAATTTCAGAAGAACTTACTCTAAAGAACTATCTCAGGATAGTTAATACATTCTTGGGAACCTAAGAATGTGATTTATAAATTCAAAAGATATGAAAATAACTAGAAACATTTGAAATTATCAGCATAAACAAATTGTTCCCTATCACAATGTAGCAAAATAATATCCCTAATAAAACATCAGAATGGATGTAGATATCTGAAGGGATAAAAAACATATTTTAAAAAAGAATTATTATATATTCCTCAAGTGTGCAATAATATATAATACTAGTATCTGAGAAATAAATAAAGGCTTCTAATTATATCTATATAACAAATAAGGCAATGTCCAACTAGGTTGAAATCTGTAAGTTAAAAAGCTATATAGAAATCATAGCTATTTTTTTAAACATGGAAAATGGCCTATATATGTACAATAAAATAATACCTACAAAATCTTTAGCAGACTGCCTGGTACATAGTAGACATTTCCTTTTATTTTTTTCTTTTCTGCATAATCTCCACACTAATCAAGAGTAACAGCAACACTGAGAAAAGAAGATATAGATTTATGAATATATAAAAGACTTCCAGAGATCTTGGAAAAGGTACTGGAGCACAGGAGTTTAAAAACAATCTCTTGGTTCAGAAACAGAAGAGAACATAAGATTTGATGAATGAGAATAGAGTACTTGGGAGACATTTGCCAAATTAAAAGGCATTAGAAGTAAGAACAGAGAGAGAGGGAGGAAGGGAGAACACACATCTGCTAATCCAGATGAGAGATTAGATAATCACTCCTAACACATATAAGTTTATTCTTGGTTAATTTTCATAATGAAAGACTATTAGAATAACTGAAAACTGACTCACACATGAAAACATAATTCAACAGCTTGAATGGCTTACTAGTTGCCTGAAAGATTCATATAGTGAAAATCCAGTAAGATTTTTAAGTGGAATGGTAGACAATTATACTATGTGCATAAAACAAAGAGATTTTCCTGATATTTAACTTTGAGTGACTAAAGAAATGAAAGTAGCTATACTGTCATCAGAAATCATGATAGTTTTTGAACTTTACTCAAAATGAATATTACCAAAAGGATATTACTGACAGCATTATAATATCAGTTCAGTCACACATTTTCCAGTTGGTACAAATCTCTATCTACTTTAATTAAGTAATGCAACTCAATCTGGAGAGTGAGATTTTATGAAAGGTCTGCATCTCTCTGGTAAATCTGAAATTCTTGGAAACTATGCATTAGGCATTTCTAAGAAGTTTCAGCCAGAACTGAAACTTGCAGCACAGGTCAGAAATTCAAGCTTGGCACAGGATTCAAGTACAGCCGCTAGCAGGGCTTAGCTTAAGTCAGATGATAGGATCCTAGCAGACAAGCAGGAAAAAAATGAAGAACCCTAAAGAAAAAGCCTTGACACACATGGAAAGGTGGAAAAATACCGTTTTATATCTGTGCTAAGAAAACCAAGTAACATGAGACATTACTTATAACTCACTGAACTGTAAACAATCTATACCCCGAGATTCTCTTACTTTGAAGAGTTGACTATTAGTGGGATATACTGCAGCAGAAAAAAAAAAGAAGACATGCAAAGAGTGGGGAAAGGACTGGAAATTCCCTCCCAATTGGTCCTCTAGGTTATGCCTGTAGGAAACTACCCAGGGCAATTGGCAGGGAAATGTAGCTAAAGAGGCATTCTACTTAGAATATGCCCATTTTGTGTCACAGATTAAAAACTAAATTTCTATCAACTGCAATACCAACTTATTATTTTTTAAAAAGAGGAGATACAATAGTATTTCTTGAGGCATGAGGTGGTAATATATGAGAAAAAAATAAGACTAATTAAATAGGAAACATTAAGAGCAATCAATAAGACAGAAGCACCGTCCAAAACAATTAGTGAATTTTCCATAGTACATTTATAAGAAAATAAAGTTGTAAGGAAAAATGAAGAAAAGTAATCAGATCTTAGTGACATACAATGTTTTATATTTTGAACCACTCTGTATGTTTACATGTGCACGTGTGTTTTCCACAAAGCAGGTGTGTTTTCAGTCTGTTTATGCTAAGTATGTGGTACTTCATTTACTCCACAGTAGGAACAGACAAAATGGGCCAAGAATTTTTTTCCCAGATGGTATTTATGAACTCCTTTCTCCAATTCATGTAAACACAGAGTGTGTTCCGGTTTGCTGAGTTACACATACATGGTTTGACGTAGTACAAAGTCTCAATGTTTAGTTAGCTAGAAGACTGTTTCCATTCTGTGATTCATTAGGTCCCCATGGTACCTCTACTTCCTTTATTTTATGCAATCACAAATTATATTAGTTTGTCTTATTTTGATAACCCTTATAATTGAAGTTCCACACAGGAAACTTTACTACTATTTTAAAACATACTCATAAACCATTACTGAGGTGGCATAAGTGAGAGGCTCACAGAAGTGGTGATGAAGATTGAACAGTACGTTGCATGAGCTCCTGCTACCAGAGAGATTAAGTGCCAAATTAAAAAGCATTAGAAGTAAGAAGAGGGGTGGGAGTGGGGATGGATAGTTCAGTGCATGCTTTTAATCCAGATGGGAAATTAAAGCAATCACTCTTCACACATATAAATTTGTTATTAATTTTCATATTTAAAGATGATCAGAATAACCCTGAAACATTGATTCTGATGTGAAAACATAGTACAGAAGATTGAATAGCTTACTATTGAACTTGGTAGATTAATATAGTGAATATTAATACAGTGAAAATCCAATATGATTTTGAAATGGAATGGCAGATAATTATATTCTACGCATGAAACGAAGAGACTCTTCTGATATTTAACTTTGAATGAATAAAAATATGAAATCAGCTATATAGCCATCAGAAATCATGACAGTTTTTGAACTCAAAAGGATATTATTATTGACAGCATCATAATAGGAACTCAATCACACAATTTCCAATTGGCACAAATTGTAGCTCAACCTGGGGAGGGGAGGAGACAGAAGCCTAGGACATGAAAACGTCTGCATCTCTCTGGTAAATCTGAAAGAGCATTTCAACAGATTTTTCAATCCATTTCTAAACTAAATCATGTCATTAAATAGCCCTGTTATCAGGATTAATCATTAACAGTAACCATTTAGTACTAGCATTACTATAATTTAGAGAAAGAAAACCATGTCCCAGGAACTTCACTAAGTCCTGTATATACATTATACCTAATTTTTATGACCCTCTATAATCACTGTAGAAAGTGAATATTAGCATTGTCACTTTACAAAATATGGACATTAAGACCTTTGAAGACTCTCTCCAGTGACAATTTCTAATCTGTATTGCACTGAATCACATAAAATTGTCAATATTCAACCATTTATGATATACAAAAATGGCAATTTCATTTGGTTCAAACTTATTTAACTTAATTTCTGAAGTGTAATTTAACTTTAAAATCCTATGATTTTAATACTCTAACTTGTTCTTGAATAAAATCAAAAGCTTTATATAGATTTTAAACTATATATTTTTATTACTTAACATATTCTATAATCTTCATGCAGAACTCCAGTGAAGAACAGTTAGCTGGGGCCTAAGCCAGTCACAACCTAGGCAGTGGAATAGAGTTGAGTTAGGTGAAATCACTTAGAATGGAGGGTAGGCCTGGCTGAAGTACTGAGTTAGAATCAGGGGTAGGATGAGAGGGCAAAGGTCTCAAATGGGAATAACAGGTCAAAGAAACTGGAGACAAAAGAAGAGATTTAAGGAAAAATTTCCAGATTTAGTCTATTGCCAGTCCTACTGTAATATTTCCCAAATGAAACAATATGCAACTGCTGCCAAAATGATCCAAAAAATGTCCATCATTATTAGTGCTAGATACACAGTCAATGTTCAACAAAAATCTGTGTTGACTGATTGAACAAGAAAGGCATTTAAAAGAAGAATCAAAGTATACCACATAAGCCTTGCCGAAAACACAGCTTACCTGCTTTAAGGCACTGTATTCAGTTCTTTTTTTTTTTATAACGATAGCTTACATCTTTTTTTTTTTTTTTGGTGAGGGAGATCAGCCCTGAGCTAACATCCGTGCTAATCTTCCTCTTTTTGCTGACGAAGACTGGCTCTGAGCTAACATCTATTGCCAGTCCTACTCTTTTTTTTTCTTCCCCAAAGCCCCAGTAGATAGCTGTATGTCCTAGCTGCACATCCTTCTAGTTGCTGTATGTGGGACGCGGCCTCAGCACGGCCGGAGAAGCAGTGCGTCGGTGTGCGCCTGGGATCCGAACCCGGGCCGTCAGTAGCGGAGCGCGTGCACTGTTCTAATATCAGTAATGTCAAGAGAGAATAGCTAGAACAGTCCACAGAAGAAAGGAGAAACAAATTCTGAGCAGCCACGGACAGCATGCAAATTGACATTGAAAAAAATGCTTTGGGACAAAAGGGACAGCACAATATACATCAGGTGTTAACCTTGTGGAACTTGCTACCTTACACAGTGAAATGCTGAAGATACAAACAGATCAAAGACGGATTTCAAAAACGCTGACTGAAACAAGCAATGGCTCTTGAAAGACGGTATTGATATTCTGAGGTGGATATTTGGTCCAGAGGTTAAATTTTGGATTAAATGAATAATTCTCCCGATTGCTATATTATTAGGTATAAATTTGATGATTAAAATTGTATTTATATCGACGCCGGCCCCGTGGCTTAGGGGTTAAGTGCACGCGCTCCGCTGCTGGCGGCCCGGGTTCGGATCCCGGGCACGCACCGACGCACTGCTTCTCCGGCCATGCTGAAGCCGTGTCCCACATACAGCAACTAGAAGGATGTACAACTATGACATACAACTATCCACTGGGGCTTTGGGGAAATAAAGGAGGAGGATTGGCAATAGATGTTAGCTCAGAGCCAGTCTTCCTCAGTAAAAAGAGGAGGATAAGCATGGATGTTAGCTCAGGGCTGATCTTCCTCACAAAATAAATAAATTAATAAATAAAACCGTTAAAAAATTGTATTTATATCTATAATTGTCCTATATTAGTTCTCTAAGTCTCCAAAATGAATAAAAAAGCGTTATGTAAATACATATCTGAGTTATGCATATAAACTATTCCAATCACTTTTTTAATACAATGTCTGTATTACTCCATCTGATTTTCACCAAGCATTTTTAAGCATTAAGAGGCACATGCCTAGGAACACATCTTTAAGAAGCTCAGTGAAGCAGGCCAACTCATACACAAACACTTTAAAATACAGTGGCTCATACCCAGAGCTCCTCATCAGAGTCAGCCGGGATTCTTCTTTTAGGGGTACTCACTCCAGAAATTTTGTTTGAGCAGATAAGGAATAGGGTCTGGTAGTTGTGTTTTTTGTTTCTTTTTTTGTTTGTTTTTTTAAAAGCCTGGCAGATGGCTCTGATGTGAACTTCAAGTTGAGAACTACTACTAAATACCTTGGGACAGATGATATAATACAAGTATAATCAACCACCCTATTCATCTGACTTGTTTCTGAATGATTTTATTGACTTTAACAATCAAGACCGACCAAAAGGGTAAACACACACACATGAACGCTTTGAGTAATGTTAGCATTATTGAAACAATTCTATGGTATCTTAAGGAAGTCTGTTTTGAAAGAGAAAATTAAAATTCAGATGTATTAGGTTGTAAAGCAAACAACGGATTCATTAAGCTAGAGTCAAACTTTGTATTGTTACTTAACAGTTTCAAGGAGTAGTCTCATCTTGTCCACCTGAGGTTCAGATCATGTTTTTACTCTTTAAAAAACACTGGCAATTGTGTTGCCCAGACTTGGTTACAACCCACCAGTCTAAGCTAGTGGTTCTCAAATTTAGTCCTTGGACCGCTTGGATTACAAAGATCTTGAGTGCTTATTAAAAATACAGATTCTTCAGCCCTACCAAAGCCTTCCTGAAAAAGAATCCCTTGGGAAGAGTATGGACAAAGAATCTTTCATACGTTGTGCAAATACTTCTTAGCCAACTTGACAACCGACACTAACTCTATACTTAAGGAGAATCTGGATTTTTACAGGCCCCATCATGACTTAGTGGATTGGTATAACCGAAGAATTGCTGTACAGCCTCAATAGATATCAGCTCTGTGCCTTCTGGTTTGCGTGAAAGAGTTTAGAGGAGACATCAAGAAGAGCCAAGGGATATTGGCAATACTGCTGAACTTCCACATTTATTTTCCCTTTAAGTTTCAGGTTAAGGTATTAAGGGCCTTCAGCTGGAAAAAGAAGAACACGTTAGCTGCTGAAGACCTAGCTCACTTACACCAGTAGTTAAAGGTGCTTTTTGACAGGAGACATAGCACAATGGAGATTGTGATGGGAATCACTTTCCTCTCTTCTAAATAGGCAGTAACAAGAATCTAAATGCTTCCTGTTGCTTCTACAATTTTTGTATTACCTTCAATTGATCACTCTTTCATTAACAGCACCAAGTTACCGGGGGCAAAAAAAGTAAATCACATAGGAAACGTCATCTTTATTATTTTTGTCTATGAACTTCTGTGACATACATAACAACCGTTTCCACAGCTTCTGAGGGAAAGTACAATAGCATTTTAAAATAGCATCACTTTCCTTCAAAATTAGGAAGTATGTTTTCTTGAAAAACTGAAATTGGGAAGGGATATGGGAAATATGGCAACAATATGCTGCATGACTCCATCAATACTGAATGCTTTCCTAAGTAAATGAAGCCAGCCTGTTAAAAACCAGCCTGTGCATAGTCTACAGGTAGAAGCAGCCACTGAGCTTAGAGTTCCATGCTAAAATTCAGGTTGCCAAACATTCCAATTTCAATGTTTCAAGAGAAGCCAGAAATTCTAAATTTTTTTTATGTAAAAGTGACCTAATTTTTAAATGTTGGCAACTAAATTCATATCTTTAAAAATTTAGTGCAAATGAAATAAAACATATTGCTATGCTATATCTACACATAGGTCAATAGTTTATAACCTCTATTCTGATGCATACTTTCTTCGATTCAATTTAATAAATATGTTGACTCCTACGAAAGATTTAACATGTTTTTATATAGACATGTATATACACATACATGAAGAGTTCCAGACTGGATATTTGCTATCAAAATTTCCATCTCTCTCTGTGCATATTAGCATCACCAGTTATCATGATATTTTAAAATTAATTTCTATGTGTCTATATCCATGAGAAAACCATAAATTCGTCAGGGGCAGAGATAATTTCTTATTCACCTTTGTACCACTAGAACCACAGCTACATTAGTGTCACTCAATAAAGGTTTACTGAATGAATGAATAAATAAAATGAATAAACGAAATAAAGAAAACCCAATAATCTACTAAAGCAGGAAACAGTTTGAAACAGTATATGGCACTCTAGGAATTAAATGATGGTCTCGTTTACACTTTTGTTTTCAGGGCATTGTTAAAAATTGAACTTTCATGTGGAAAGGACACTTGAGAACCATTTACATATCATTTTAGATTGTGTGGCTAAAGGTTTAGTCACATAGGGATTCCAAACATATTGGAACAAACCAATTACAGTGAACACATAAAGAATATTTCAAGATACTATGACTACTGGATCTGAAAAGACATTTCAGCATTGAGAACCACTAAGCTTTCTGAACAGCAATTCCTAAAGCCTTATCTATATATAACAGCCCTATGAATGTTTGAGCTGCAACCAGATATCACTAAGTGACATCATAACACAATGTGGAAGTTTCAAACAATAAATAAAAATAGTTTTAAAAACTATCAAAAGGGCCGGCCCCATGGCTTAGCAGTTAAGTGTGCGCGCGCTCCGCTACTGGCGGCCCAGGTTTGGATCCCGGGCATGCACCGCTTCTCCAGCCATGCTGAGGCCGCGTCCCACATACAGCAACTAGAAGGATATGCAACTATGACATACAACTATCTACTGGGGCTTTGGGGACAAAAAAGGAGGAGGATTGGCAATAGATGTTAGCTCAGAGCCGGTCTTCCTCAGCAAAAATAGGAGGATTGGCATGGATGTTAGCTCAGAACTGATCTTACTCACAAAAAATAAATAAATAAAATAAATAAATAAAAATAAAAACTATCAAAAGAGGTCTCTGACATGCAGGTTAAAACTAAGAGAACTAGATGTCTAAGCTTCAAGAATATCGGGAGACTACCATCAAAGGTAACTAAACAAGCAAGTTCTCTTTAAGAGAAGTTTAAATCTGGAGTAAACTACTTCACTTTGTTGCAAATGAATCTCTACTTGGAAGCAATGTACTTTTACTTTATATCAATATCAGAAATAGGAATTCCTTAGGTAACATTATGGAACAAATATGCTATGATAAAAATGTACTACTATTCTGATGAACTAGATTCATTATGGTGATCATTTTGCAATATATACAAATATCGAATCATTATGCTGTACCTCTGAAACTAATATAATGTTATATATCAAGTATATCTCAATGAAGATTTTTTTAATGAAAATAAAGTGCATTCATTGACTCAGGTGATCCAACAATGTTTAGGAAAATGATTAAAATCAAATATTTTGCCAGTTAAGATGGAGTAAGCACACTGCTTCTCTCATTGAGTATAATGTAAAACCTCGGAGAGAATGCATGTGACAACTATCCAAGGATTCTGAAAAGTAAATTGTAGCAGGTAGACTCGAAAGAGAAATCAGAATTCAGAATATAAGAATCTGGCAGTGAGTTTCATAGTTTTTATCTTCCAACAGTACTTCCTATCCTAGACACAAAAGCAGTGTGAATCCATGCTAAGTGAAATAAGTCAGAAAGAGAAAGATATATACTGTATTATCTCATTACTTGCGGACCTAAAAAAAGCAAACTCATAGAGGGTGGGGTGAGAGAAATGGGAGAACGCGGTCAAAGCATATAAACTTCTAATTATACGATGAATCAGTTCTAATGATCTAATGTATAGCATGGTGAATATAGTTAAGAACACTGTATCGTATACTTGAAAGTTGCTAATATTGTAGATATTAAATGTTTCCCCCACACACACACAAAAATGTTGAATATGTGAGATGATGGATGTGTTAATTAACCTTATTGTGGTAATCATTTCACAATAACATATATTATAACATATATATAACATAAACATAAATCATCTCATTAAACACCTTAAACTTACACCATGTTATATGTCAATAATATCTCAATAAACATGGAAAAAAACAAAGGAAAAAATGGGTCTTAATAGGTAAATGGGTACAGAATTACAGAACAGAGCATAAAAAACACACACACATACAATTTGTAATGGCTATATAATATTCAATGGTGAAAAAAGACAAACTATTTAAAACCATTTCTCGATTAGTCTTTCTTTCATCCGAAGAACTCACTCTGATACCTGCCTTGATATGGCAAAGAGAAAACCGCAACGCCTTCCTCTAGCAATGTCTCTCATTCAACTTCACACTTATTGATATCTGGACAGGGTCAATCTCACAAATAGAAATCAAAACTAGTATCAAAATATTACATGGGTAAGGAGAGGTAAGCATACATTGTAATAAGAGGCTCTTTATCAGTAAAGACAAGATAAGCTATTTCTTGTTTATACTATTGCAATGGTCATCATCAAATAATGTTCCAACTTCTATATTTAAAATGGAAGAACAATATAAAAAAGTGCATCTGAAATTCAAAAAGGGGTATTATAACCCAATAAGATAGATTTTCAAATAGTATAATAGAAAATATTATGACTAAAATGAAAAATATACTAGATTGACTAAATAGCAGATTAAAGATTACAGAAGAATCAGTGAACTTACAGAAACTACCAAAGCCAAACAAAACAGAGTGAGGAATAAAGTTTGAAGAAAATTTAGAGGCCCTCAGAGACCTGTGAAAAAATAACAAGTGGTCCAACACACATATAATTGAAATCCTAGAATGAAAGACACAGGAAAAAAATAACAGCTGAAAACTTCTGCAAACTGGTGGAAAATATTAGTCTACGGAACCAAGAAGATCAACAAACTTGCAAGCAAGATAATCATGAAGAAAATGAGTCCTAGGCACATCAAACTGCTGAGATCCAATGATAAAGAGAAAATCTTGGAATCAGCCAGAGAAAGACAACATGTTATATACAGGGGAACAAGAGAATAGCAGCTTACCTATCATCAGAAACTAATGCATGCTGGAAAATATTCGAGTGGCACTTCAGACAGCTAAAGGGAAAACATTACAACTAGAATTCCACATATAGAAAAGATATATCTCAAAGGTGAAAAAAACACACTTTCAGATGAAAGAAACTTAAGAGAATTCATCACTGGCACATTTGTACCACAAAAAATGTTCAAGTTCTTCAGGTTGAAGGATATAATTTAAATGGCAACTCAGATCTATAAGAAAGAATGATGAGCATGGAAAATGGTAAATGTGTGGGTCAATGTGCAAGATTATATATACTTTCTTTTATCTCTTTATTTCTTTAAAAGACGTATGGTTCTTTAACGGAAAAGCTACAACACTGTAATGTGTAGGTAATAGCATGCACAGGTTTAATACATATGATAACAGTAGCACTAACTAGTAAATATCTGCTGTTTTTGTAAGAAGGGAGGACACATGGAGACACAGAAACAAAGGAAAAAAGGCCATGTGAACAAGGAGTCAGAGAAAAGTAACTGCCAACTGAGAATTCTCTATCTAGTACTTAAAATCACTGTGCCATTTCCTGCTAGTCTCCATGTTTTGTAATGAAAATTCTGCTGTCTTTCAAACCTTTGATCCCCTATGGTAATGAATCTAGGTGCTTTTAAGATTTATATTATACCTTTAGTATTCAGCAGTTTGAACATAGATTTCTTTGGGTTTATCTTGTTTGGAGTTTTCTCAGCTTCTTGAATCTGTAGATTTATGTATTTCAGTAAATTTCAGATGTTTTCAGCCATTATGCAATTATAGAGAAAGGCCATTTGCAATAACAACAAAGAAGATTAAATACTTAGGAATAAATCTAACAAGAAGTATGTGAAGTCTAGTGAAGAAAAATGTTAAAACACTCAGGAAAGACATAAAGTAGTCTTGAGAAAATGTAAAGACATTCCCTATGCTTAGATTGATTAAACATTCTTAAGATGCAGTTCTCTCTAAATTAACTTATAAATTCATGCAATTTCAGTAAAAGTGCCAAGAAACTATTTTATGGAACTAGAAAATTTAACACTAACATTCATATGGAAAAATAAACATACAAGAATAACTAGGAACACAGAAAGAAAAATTACAAAAGGAGTCTAGCTGTAACCTTCTTTAAAATATACCACAAAACCTTTATAATTAAAAATGTCATATTAGTACATGCACAGACAAATAAACCATTGGTATAGAATATAAAATCAGAAATAGATCTCAATACATATGCTAATTTAGTATATGATAAAGGAGACATCTCAACTCATTAGGGAAAATATGGACTTTTTAACAAATGGTGATGATATAACTGGGTAATCATTTGGAAAAAGATAAAAATAGATCCATATCTCACACAAAAACAAGAATAAACTACAAATAGACTAGAGATCTAAATGTTAAAAAAGAAATCATACAAGTACTAGAAGGCAACATGGATGAATTTCTCTTTAAACTTGGTTCCAACAATGATTCAAAATCCAAAGGCAATAAAAGATTTATGCACTTGACTATGTTAAAATAAAAATACTCATATGCCCAAAAAAGGCCATAAAAACAAAGTCAAAAGATAACTGACACAGTGGAAAAATATATTTATATCATATACCACAAAAGACTGATATTCCTAATATATATGGGAGATAAGACCAAGAACTTGACAGAAAAATGGGGAAAGGATATGAAAGTGTTCCTAATGGCCAACACTGGAACTACTTGAGCAATAAATATAAATAATGATATTATTGCATAATGATCCTAAGAATAAAATTTAAATATACATTAGCTCATATGTATATACATTAAAAATTGTATAAATAAATGGTGATAAAAGATAACTATTCCTTTAAGAATAATTGCAGTTAAAAATATAAAAGAAAAGAAGGAAACAGAAAACCACTACTAGGCAAATAGCACAGTAATAACTGTCTCAGACAAGATCCACTGATGAATGTTAAAATTAATAGGCAAAAATTTTCAAGGAAAGAGAATATTTGCACAGTCACAAAATATCTCCCCTAAGATATTTATTAAGAATAAAATGAAAAAAAAAATAGTAATTTCATTATAGTGGAAAAATTCAGCATATACCACCTTAACCAAGTTATCATATCAGGGTTAAGATCACAAATAAAACATCAAGAACATGAAGCTGTTGACACGATACACAAAGAAGGACCCACCACTTCTGTGGTATTCTTGACAAAAATGAATAGCCACATTCTAATCATAAGAAAACATCAGACCAATTGAAAAAGAAGGACATTCTACAAAATAACTGTCTAGTACTTTTCAAAAGCGACAAGGTCATGAAAGACAAGCAGACTGAGGAACTATCACAGATAGGAGAAGACTACAAAGACATGATAACTAACTACAATGTGTTATCCTGGATTGGCTCCTGGAACAGAAAAGGGACATTAATGAGAAAACTGATGAAATTCAAATAAGGTTGGTAATTTTATTAATGGTATTGTACCAATGTTATTTCCTGGTTTTGATAATTGTACCATGGTTATGTAAGATGTTAACAGAGGAAGCTGAAGGGTATCTGGGAAGTCTCTGTACTCTTTCTGCAATTCTTTTATAAGTCCAAAATTCAAAATAAAAAAGTTTTTAAAAGGGTTCTCGAAAAACTATATTGACATAGAGATAGAAAACAGATGGATGTTGCCGGAGGTCAGGGGCTGGGTGAAAGAACTGATTACAAAGGGACATAAGGGAACTTTTTTGGATGATAGAAATGTTCTATATCATGACTGTATTGGTAGGCACATGACAATATTCAGTTGTCAAAACAATGAATTATGCACTTAAACTGGTGAAATTTTGTTATATGTAAATTAGACCTCAATAGGGCTGACAAAAAGAATTCTAAATGTAAATATAATCTTTTAAAAAAAAGTGCTGAGCTGCAATCCCAATATAAGCAGAATGCAGAGAAGAGGTATCAAATAACATGCTCTTACCAGATTAATTAACTGAGTGTGTACCACATCTTCTATCAAAACTGCTGTTTCGTGAAGAGGCCTCCTAGCATCCCCTAAAGAAAACCTGCAAAAAAAAATTAAACACACCAATATTAAAGACTGTAAAACTAAGAAAGGCAAAAAGAGAAAGATATTTATTATAATAATCTATTTAATAAAGTACAAATTGTTCTCTCAAATAACGGAGTGGCTGTATAGTTTTTCATGGACATCTCTCCTACACAAGTTGCAACTTCCAAAGAAAAGTGCAGTGTTATCTATGCTAACCCTTTATTTGTACTCATTTTAAGGGCATTTACTGTTTCAAAATGCAAAATATTAACAACCAATTCACAATATTGGCAACCAAAAAATCATGCTACCATACCCAAATTACAATACAGTAACATAATAATAGCCACATAGAAAATTATAAAAGCATATAATGTAACTAAAATGAAAGTTGTTAAGAAAAATTTAGGTAAATGCCATAAGTTATAATTTCTAACTATATATAAGCAGATTATCAAGAATGGATTACAAAATTGATTTTAAAAGTCTTCTCAACTTTCATATGATGGTCTAGATGTGTGGAGAATCCCTTCCTGGTAAAGAACATTTGAAAATACACAACAATATATTCAAAACCTATATTTAAAGCATGCTTTAACTAGCAGTAGAGAAGACAAAACAGAAGTTAAACAAGATGAGTAAATACAGTTCTACAAGATAAGAGAGTGCTGGATCAAAGTTTATTCTGAAGGCATATACTTCTTCATAGCATCCTTTAGCCTGGATTTCAACTAGCACAGTATTCAAAGTATAAGAAAAAATGCTGTGATCTCCAGCAAAGTAGGAGATTAGTTCAAGGAACCTAATATGAAGTTGAAAAAGTAACACCAAGATGGTGACACTTTCGGTGTGTGAACTAGGAAAACACCTACTCCACAGAAAGCACTTTGCCTATCTCACCCAAGGCTACGAGTGGAAGAGAAAAAACCGTGGTACTGGCATGAAGATAGACAAAAGGAATAGAATACAGAGCCTAGAAATAAACCTTATATATATGGTCAACTGATTTTTGATAAGGGTGGCAAGAACATCCAATTTGGAAAGGACAGTCTTTTCAACAATTGGTGCAGGGAAGCAAGATATCTACATGCAAAAGAAGGAAACTGGACTCCTATCTTACATCATATATAAAAATAAACTCAAAATAGATCCAAGACCTAAATTAAAGAGCTAAAACTACAAAACTCTTAAAATAAAACAGAGAGGGAAATGTTCATGATCTTTGATTTGGCAATGGTTTCTTAAGTATGACATGAAAAGCTCAGGCAGCAAAAGAAAAACAAATTGGATATCATCAAAATTAAACCCTTTTATACATCAAAGGACACTATTAAGAGAGCTAAAAGACAACCCACAGAACGGAAAAAAAATTTGAAAATCATTTATCAGATAAATAACCAGAATATATAAAGAACTCCTACAACAAAGCAACAAACTACCCAACTGAAAATGTGCAATATACTTGAATAGATGTTTCTCCAATGAAGATATACAAATGGCCAAGAGCAAATAAAAAGATGCTCAAGATCATTAGTCACTAGGGAAATGCACAAACCACATGGAGATATCAATTCACACCCACAAGAATGGCTATTACCAACAAAATGGAAAATAATAAGTGTTGGCTAGCATGTGGAGAAACTAGAAATGTACTTTGCTGGTTGGAATGCAAAATGGTGCAGCCACTGTGGAAAACAATTGGGTGGTTCCTGAAAATGTTAAACATATAATTAGCATATGACCCAGCAAGTCCACTCCTAGGTATATACCAAAAATAACTGAAAACAGGGATTCAGACAGACTTGTACAACAATGTTCATAGCTACATTATTCATAATTGCCAAAAGGTAGAAACAACCAAAGTGTCCGTCAACAGAATGGATAAACAAAATGTGGTGTGTGTATATATATACAATGAAATATTATTCAGCCATAAAAAGGAAAAAAGTTCTGATACATGTTCTTCTGATACAAGTTCGGATACATATCTGATACATACATACCACATGAATGAACTTTGAAAATACTATGCTAAGTAAAATAAGCCAGATACAAAGGACAAATATTGTATGATGTGGGATACCTATATGAGGTATCTGCAATGAGTAAATTCAGAGAGACAGAAAGTAGAACCCCCTTCATCAGGGGATTGAAGAGTTTTTGCTTAATGTGTAGAGTTTCTGTCTGGGATGATGAAAACTTCAGGAATATGGAAAGTGATGATGGTTGCACAACACTGTAAATGTGCAGTTAACGACACTGTTAATGCCAGAGAATTGTACACTTAAAAATAGCTAAAATGGTAAATTTCAGTTATGTATATTTTACCACAATTATAAAAATGGATGAAACAGACTAATTTAAAAGCAGACTAGATTCAGCTAATAAGATAATTAGTGTTCAGGATAGCAGATCTGAGGAAATCACCCACAGTGCAGCATGAATAATAAGAGAATATCATGATAATGTTATGCCCAAAATGTTGATACTGTGTTGAAATGGATCAATTTCTAGAAAAATAGAAATGCCCAAAACTGACCCAAAGAAACAAAAAACCTGAATAGGTCTATAAATTTTAAAGAAATTGAATCAGCAGGAGATAAAATAAAACAAAACAAGCTTACCTCATCTGTAATGTTCTACCAAACATGCAAAGAACAGGTTATTCTAATCTTACACAACTCTTACAGAGAATGAAAAAGAGAGACAATCCTTAACTCATTTATTTAGGCTAGTCTAACCTTGGTATCAAAACGAGAAAAGGACTGTAAAAGAAAGGAAAATTACAGATAAATTTTACTCATGTACACAAACATAAAAAAAAAAAAATAAAACAAAAGGCCTGAAGAGTACAAAAGGTAGAGTAAAGCGGAATTCACTCTCTCTCCTACCCTGCACCGATGGCCTTATGGGGAGCTCTCTATGATCAGTTAGAAGAAGAGAAGACTCAAGTCTGGTTTACATATGGTTCTGCATGATATGCAGGCACTACCCAAAAGTGAATAGCTGCATTTCTACAGTCCCCTTCTGGAACATCCCTGAAAGACAGTGGTGAAAGCAAATCCTCCCAGTGGGCTGAAATTTTAGCAGTGCACCTAATGGTTGACTTTATTTGAAAAGAGAAATGGTCAGGTGTGCAATTATATACTGATTCACAGGCTATGGCGAATAGTTCGTTGAATGGCACAGGATATGAAAGGAACATGATTGGAAAATTGAGAAGGAGATCCGGGGAAGAGGTAAGTGGACAGATCTCTCTGAACGGGCAAAAAAACATGAAGATACTTGCGTCCCATGTGAATGCTCATGGGTGACCTGGCAAAGAAGGATTTTAATCAAGTGGATACCATCAGCTTTTTTCCCCAATCACACTGTCATCGCCCAATGGCTTCATGAACAAAGGGGCCGTGGTGGGAGGGATGGAGGATATGCAGGGCTCAACAACATGGACTTCCAGTCACCAAAGCCAACATTGTTATGGCCACAGGTGAGTAACTACCTATCAGCAGCAGAGATTAACAATGGCTCCCTGATATGGCACCATTCCCCAAGGTGATCAGCCAGCTACCTAGTAACAGGTTGATTACGTTAGACAACTACTATCGTGAAAGTATACTGTTCTTACTGGAATAGATACTTACTCTGGATATGGATTTGCCATCCCTGCACGCCATGCTTCTGCCAAAACTATCATCTATGGACTTACAGAATGCTTATCCACTGTCATGTTACTCCACACAGCATTGTTTCTGATCAAGAAACTCACTTCTCACAAGAAACAATGCTTGTTTCTTGGCCCATGCTCATGGAATTCACCGGTCTTAACATGTTCCCCACCATCATGAAGTAGCTAGTTTGATAGAATGATGGAATGGCCTTTCAAAGACTCAATTACAGTGCCAGTTAGGTGACAATACCTTGTAGAGCTGGGGCAAAGTTCTCTAGAACATTATATATCCTATGAATCAGCATCCAGTATATGGTGCTGTTTCCCCCCCAGATAAGATTCATGGGTTCACAAATAAAAGGGTGGAATGGGAGTGGCACCACTCATTATTACCCCTAAAGACCCACTTGCAGAAGTTTCGCTTTCTGTTCCCAGGATCTTATGATCTGTTGGCCTAGAGGTCTTAATTCAAGAGGGAAGAATGCTTTCACATTTATTCCATTGACACAATTATTCCACTGAAATGGAACTTAATGAACATTGCTGCTTAGTCACTTTGGATTCCTCATGCTTCTGAATCAACAAGCAAAGAGGAAGTTACTGTGCTGGCTAGGGTGAGTGATCCTGACTACCAAGTGAAAACTGGACTGGTACTCCACAGAGGAGGTAAGGAAGAGTATGTCTGGAAAACAGGAAATCCCTTAGGGCTTCTCTTAGTATGACCGTGCCGTGTGATTAAGGTCAATAGAAAACTACGATAACCCAATCCAAGAAGGACCACTAACGGCCCAGATTCTTCAGGAATGAAGGTTTGGGTGAAGAACCAGGTAAAGAACCACAACCAGCTGTGGTGCTTGCTGAAGGCAAAGTGAATACAGAACAGGTAACAGAAAAACGTAGTTATTAATAGCAGCTATGACCACATAACCAGTTACAAAAACAAAGATTGTAATTGTCATGAGTATTTCCTTATGCCTATGTGTTTGTGTGTGTGTGTGTGTGTGTTAGGCAAATATCTTTTTCTCCTTCCCTCTCTTATTCCCTTATCATATAACATAAGATGTATAGGATTTATATCATAATATTTAATTAAGTACTAATAAGTTTACATCATAATATTTAAGTTAGGGATATCAAAGAGAAGTACAAACATCACTCAAGGACTTAACCTCATCTTCCAGGGAAGGTGTTAGTGCATTTTCAGCTGTATGTTGGATAACTGCATCATGTTAGGCAAAATTATGACCCTGTTATCATCTTTATTTGGAGATTAAGTATAGTTTAAGGAGATGCATATGGGAGCCATGTCAACATGGGGTATGGTTAATTTTATGTCTCAACTTGACTAGGCCATGGGGTGCCCAAATATTTCATTAAACATTAATTTGGATATGTCTGGGAAGGTATTTCTGAATGAGATTAACACCTGAATTGGCAGATTTAGTAAGGAAGACTGCCCTCTCCTGAGTGGGTGGGCCTCATCCAATCTCTTGAAGGCCTGAATAAATCAAAAGGCAGAGTAAGGAAGAATTCACTCTCTGCCTATCCTCAAGTTGGGACATCCGTCTTCTATTGGCTTTAACCTTGGGCTGGGACTTACACTATCAGCTGAATGGTTTCTCAGGCTTTCATATTGGATTTTTACCCTCCTCCCTGCCATGTTTTATGTTTTTAATTTTATAATGTACATCTTTTTACCTTGTGTATCTTACAAATAATTGTAATTTTTTTTATTGCTTTTGTTTTTTGCCCTTCATACTAGATGTATAAGTGATTTACTCACCACCATTAAAACATTTTGAGTATTCTGAATTTAACCAGTGGGTTTTGTACTTGCATATGTTTTGCTGTTACTAATGAGCATCCTTTCATTTCAGTTTGAAGAAGTCCCTTTCACCTTTCTTATAAGGCTGATCTAGTGGTTATGAACTCCTTCAGCTTTTGGCTTGTCTGGAAAACTCTTTCTCTCTCCTTCAATTCCGAAGGACAACTTTGGTGGGTCAACTACTCTTGGTTGCCGGATTTTTTTCTTCAGCACTTAGAATATATCATGCCACTCCCTTCTGGCTTGCAGAGTTTCTGCTGAAAAATCTGCTGTTAACTTTATGAGGGATCTCTTGTACATAAGTTGTTTTTCGCTGGATGCGTTTAAGATTCTCTCCTTGTCTTGAACCTTCGACAATTTAATTATAATGTGTCTCAGTGTGGGTCTCTTTGGATTCATCTTGTTTGGAACTCTATGGGTGTTCTGGATCTAGACATCTGTTTCTTTCTCCAGGTTAGGGAAGTTCCCAGCCATTATTTCCTCAAATAAGATTTCTAACCCCTTTGTCTCTCTCTTCTCCATCTGGGACCTTTATAGTGCAAATATTTGTTGGCTTGATGATGTCCCATAAGTCCCTTAAGCTATCTACACTCTTTTTCACTCGTTCCTTTTTTTCCTCTCTGATTGAATTAATTACGCAGACTTTCTGCAAGTTTGCTGACCCTTTTATTTTATTTTGTGTGAGAAAGATCAGCCCTGAGCTAACATCCATGCTAATCCTCCTCTTTTTGTTGAGGAAGACCAGCTCTGAGCTAACATCTATTGCCAACCCTCCTCCTGTTTTTCCCCCAAAGCCCCAGTAGATAGTTGTATGTCGTAGTTGCACATCCTTCTAGTTGCTGTACGTGGGATGCAGCCTCAGCATGGCTGGAGAAGCGGTGCGTCGGTGCACGCCCGGGATCCGAACCCGGGCCGCCAGTAGCGGAGTGCGCACACTTAACTGCTAAGCCACAGGGCCGGCCCTCGCTGACCCTTTCTTTCACTTCATCCAGCCTGCTGTTGAACCCCTCTATTGAATTTTCCAGTTCAGATATTGTATTCTTTAGTTCCGTGACTTCTGTCTGGTACTTTTTTATATTTTCTCTCTGTTAAAATTCTCATTTTGTTCATGCGTTGTTCTCCTGGCCTCGGTAAGCATCTTTATGGCTGTTATTTTAAACTCTTTATCAGGTGAATCACTTATCTCAGTTTCCTGAATTTTATATTGTTCTTTTGTTTGGACCATATTCTTTTGTTTCCTGATTTTCCTTGACTCTCTGTGTTGATTTCTGTGCATTAGATAAAACAGCCACCTCTCCCTGTCTTGATGGAGTGGTCTTGTGCAGAAGATGAACCTTATCGTTCAGCCCTAACTCTTGGTTGTCTCTTAAAACTTTGTGATTGGCCAAGTTGCCTTGTTTGTTCTTAGAGGCTCCCAATAGTTGAGAATGTGCCAAGACCTGTCAGTGTCCCAAAGAAGAGGATCTCAGTCAGCAACTAGACATAGGTTTATTGGAAGCTGGATCCTTATGCAGTATCTTTTAAAGTATGCAAATAAGCCACTTTCAGGGAAAGACTGGGAGATGGATATTTCTCTCTGTTCCCTCTGTGCTGAGCTCTGGGGGAGCAGCTGGTTGAGAAGTGTTTCTTTGTTTGCTCCAGTCCTGTGGGATCTGGAAATCAAGCACTGTTGGCCAGGTGATCAAGGGGTGTGTCCCTTGGGTAGCAGATACAAAAGCTGGGTCACCAGATGTGTGCACAAACTCGTTCCAGGGAGACAATGGTGACCTGGAGCTGGCCAGAGGGAGCACACGGAGATGGTGTCCACAGGCATCCCCAGTCTTTGGGGAGGTTCACGGTCAGCTCCTAGATATGTGACAAATTAGAAACCTAAGCCTTAACCTGTAGGTTTTAAGACATGTAAATAGGCCTCTTTCAGGGAAAGAATGGGAGATGGCCATCTCCCACTGCTGCCTCTAAGCTGAAGCCTGAGAGGACAGCCAAGTAAAAACTGTTTGTTTGCTACAGTCCCATGGGACCCAGGAACATAAGCACTGCTGGCCACGATAGCCAGGGGATCAAAGGGTGGGTCCTCTGGACAGTAGTCGCAAAAGCTGGATCACCAGTTGTGTGCATAAACTCCTTTCATTAAGATACTGGCAACCTGAAGTGGGACAGAGGGACATCTTGAAGATGTTGCTAAATTAGGAGCCTGACCTTCAGGCTGCATTTGCACCCCAGTTTTACTGAGAAATAATTGACGTACATTACTGTATAAGTTTAAGGTGTACAGCATGATGGTTTGATTTACATATACTGTGAAATGATTACCACAGCAGGTTAACATTCACCTCATACAGATATAATGAAAGAGAAAAACATCTTCTCCATGTGATGTGAACTCTTAGGATCTATGCTCTAAACAACTTTCCTATTTATCACACAGCAGGGTTAACTATAGTCATCACGTTGTATATTACATAGCTAGTACAGTAGTCCTCCCTTACCCTTGAGGGATACATTCCAAGACCCCCAGTGGATGCCTGAAACCGCAGATAGTACTGAACCTATAAACTATACATATATACCTATGATAAGGTTTAATTTAAAAATCAGGCATAGTAAGAGATTAACAACAATAACTACTAATGAAATAGAACAATTATAACAAAACACTGTAAGAAAAGTTACCATATATCTCAGCAACCTCAGCATATGATTTTTTTTTCTTTTCTTATTAAGTTGAGAACTTTCACCTTTTCACTTAAAGGAAGCATTTTACAGCTTCTCTTTGGCATATCCGAATTACCAGCATCACATGAACACCAGCACTGTGATATTACAACAGTTAATCTGATAACCAAGATGGCTACTAAGTGACTAACGAGTGGGTAGTGTATACAGTGTGGATCCACTGAACAAAGGGATGATTCATGTCCTGGCAAGATAAAACAGGACGGCATGAGATGTCATCATGCTACTCAGAATGGCATGAAATTTAAAACTTATAAATTGTTTATTTCTGGAATTCTCCATTTAATATTTTCAGACCATGGGTAACTGAAACGGCAGAAAGTGAAACCACAGATAAGGGGGGACAATTGTACTTATTTACCTTATAACTGGAAGTTTGTACCTTTTGACCACCTTCCTCCAATTCCCTTTCTCCCGATCATCTGCCTCTGGTAACCATAAATCTGATCTCTTTTTTTATGAGTTTGGCAGGGTTTTGTTTGTTTTTTAAATTCCAAATATAAGTGAGATCATACAGTATTTGTCTATCTTTGTCTGACTTATTTCACTTAGCATAATGCCTTCAAGGTCCACCCATGTTGTGGCAAATGGTAGGATTTCCTCATTTTTTATGGCTGAATAATATTCCATTATCCATTCATCCATCTATAAACACTTAGGTTGTTTCCATGTCTTGGCTATTGTAAATAATGCTGCAATGAACATGAAGATGCAGATATCTTTTCAAGTCAGTGTTTTTGTTTCCTTTGGATATATTCCCAGAAGTGGAATTGCTGGATCATATAACAGTTCTATTTTTAATTTCTTGAGGGACCTCCATACTGTTTTCCATAGTGGCTGTACCAATTTGCATTCCCACCAACAGTGCACAAGGGTTCCCTTTTCTCCAAATCCTCGCCAACACTTGTTATTTCTTATCTTTTTGATGATGGCCATTCTAAGAGGCATGAGGGGACATATCATTGTGGGTTTGATTTGCATTTCCTGAATGACTAAAGATATTGAGTATCTCTTGATACTCAAGAGAGTACCTGCTGGTCATTTGTATATCTTCTTTGGAAAATGTCTATTCAGGTCCTTTGCCTATTTTTTAGTTGGATTATTTGTTTTCTTGCTATTGAGTTGTATGAATTCTTTATACATTTTGGATATTAACCCCTTATCAGATATATGATTTGCAAATATTTTTTCCCATTCCATAGGTTGTCTTTTCACTTTGTTGATGGTTTCTTTTGCTGTGTAGAAGATTTTTAGTTTGATGTAGTCCCACTTGTTTATTTTTTGTTGTTGCCATTGCTTGTGCTTTAGGTGTCATATCCAAAACATCATTAAGACCTATGTCAAGGAGCTTTGTTTTCCTATGTTTTCATCTAAGAGTTTCATGGTTTCAGGTCTTATATTTAAGTCTTTAATCCATTTCAAGTTAATTTTGTGAGTGGTGTAAGACAGGTGGCAAGTTTCATTCCTTTACATATGGATATCCAATTTTCCCAGCACCATTTATTGAAGAGACTGTCTTTCTCCATTGAGTATTCTCAGCCCCGTTGTCAAGTATTAGTTGACCCTATAGGCTTGGTTGCAAGCTGCAGCTTTTAAGATATGCAAATAGGCCTCTTTCAAGGAAAGACTAGAAGATAGGCATTTCTGTCTGCTACCTCTGAACTGAGCTGTGAGGAGACAGCCAGGGCAAGTCCTTGCAAACCTGTTAAGAAATGTCTCTTTCTTTGCTATAGTCTTGTGGGTCTAGGGGATGAAGCTCCAGTGGCTTTCAGAGTTAGATGTTTCGGGAGCCTATCCCTCAGGTGGAAGTCTTAAAATTTGCAGCACTGAATACTGAGTCCAACCCTTTGCTCTTCAGAGAGAAGCCGGGAGTTGGGAGCTCCTTCCTTACTCTATGTCACTGTGCCAGGTGGTGTTTACGGCAAGAGCGTGTCTCAGTCTTTTCTACTCATGTCAAAGTCGCTTTTTTCTGTCATCTGTCCAACGTGTAGGAGTCGCTCAGCTAGTTTCTAGATCTTGTTCAGAGGGAATTTTTCTGTGTATAGCTGTAGATTCAGTGTGTTCGTGGGAGGAGGTAAGCTCAGAAGCCTTCTATGTCACCACCTTGGACTGGAACCCTGGAAGTCTCAGGCTTTCATACTGGTAACAGAATTTATACATTGGCTCTTCCGGATCTCAGGCTTTTGGACTCAGACTAGAACTGAACTTACATCACCAGCTCTCCTGCTCCTCAGGTATTTGGACTTGGACTGGAACCCTACCATTGGCACTCCTGGGTCTCTAGCTTGCCAACTGCAGATCTTAGGACTTCTCAGCTTTCATAATTGTGTGAGCCAATTTCTTATAGTAAATCTCTTTTATATGCGCACACACTCATCCTATTGGTTCTGTTTCTCTGGAGAACCCTAATATAACACTCAGGAAGGCAAGAACAGAACATAAATCTATTAATATAATTAACTACTTAAAATATGAAAAGAGAAAAACCGTATGATCATCTCGATAGATACAGGAAAACCACTCAACAAGAACTCATGACAAAGATTTTGGCAAAATAGGATTAAAAGGGATTTTCTTTAATCTGATAAAGGGAATCTACCAAAAACCTTATAGGAAACAACATACTCGTAAGCATTCATACCTTTTGAAGTTCAGACCAATATAAGGATTCCCACTATCACCACTATTAGTCAATAGAATACCTAAGATTATAGCCAGAATATTAAGGCAAGAAAAGGTTTAAATCAGACAAGCATTGGAAAAGAAAAAACTGGTCTTATTCACATATAATCTGAGTATCTACACAGAAAACCAAAAATAACTGTGATATAAATTATTTCTATTAATTAAAGAAGTTAGGAAGTTTTTCAACTATAAGATCAATCTACAACTATCATCAACACAAAGACAGAACGAAGGCATAGAAACAGAGCAGAGTGGTGGCTAGCAGTACTAGGGGTGGGGGAAATGGGGAAATGTTGCTTAAAGGGTACAAACTTGTAGTTATAAGATGAATAAGTTCTGGGGATGTAATGTATAGCATGGTGATTAAAGTTAATAATATTGTATTATAACTTGAAAGTTGCTAAGAGTAAATCGTAAAGAAATAGTAATTATATGATGTGATGGAGGTGTTAGCTGAAGCTATAGTGGTAATCATTTTGCAATAAATAAATGTACCACATCAACATGTTGTACCCCTTAAACTTACACATTATATGTCAATTATATCTGAATAAACCCAGAGAAAAAAACACACAAAGGCAGAAAATGCAATTAAAAAAGAAATATAAATTGGTTCTAAACTGTATATGAGAGAGCCAAGAATAGTCAAGACACTTTTGAAGTACAAGGTGGGAGGCTATTTCCTATAAGACTTATATAAAGCTGTAGTAATTAAGATAGTGTGTTATTGGTGCAAGGACAAACAAACAAACAGAACCAAAAGAGAATAAAAAGCCCACATTAGAGAGTAAACTCCACAATGGCAAAAATCTTCTACTATGTTTACTGATATATCCAGTATTTAATTCTTTGGATTGCCTGAACAGTTTCCCTTCCATTAAGTTACCTCAAATCTCACTATAGAAAAAGTACAAAGTTATCAAAGTGAAATAATTGACTCAAAACAATGAATTCAATTCACACCTCTAGTAAAAAGAATATTTTAAAAATACTTCTTATATTAATAAAACGTACAAATAATTATAAAGTTTTACCTCAAGCTTTTATGAGAAAGTTAAAACTTTCCTACTGAACACAGTCTTCATTAGCATAAACACGTCAAGTATCTAAAACCAGCTAAAGACATATAACTAGTGATGGAATTTGATGAGTATATTATTTTAATTTTCAGGGTTGTACTACTTGAGCTTTAATCCCAGTTTTTCTCACATTACTTCTGCCAATTTTTTCCCCACACACAGAAAGCTACACATTGTCCTAGTGGTTTTTGGAAAATAGAAATGAAAACCACAATACCTAGCCACAGTCACTTCCTTTCTGCTTTGCAATGTATATAATATTTTTAAGTCACTTAAAGACAAAATCCAAGTAATTGATATTTATACAAATTTTTTAGTTTTTTTTCTGTTAAAGACCTACCTTACCACTAACTGATGCCTTGAGTGACTTGTCCTGGGTCTAGTCCTAACCAATAGAGTCTGATACTCAATGCCTTCACCTACTGCCCAGGTGCCTGTAACCACACCAGTACTGCTAGACGAGCCTCCACTAAAGTTCTTTCAGGAAACTTTCCTGAAAAGGCTGTCCCTCTACTGGCCTCCTGCAGTAGCTTCATTGCTATAACACACAAACCTCTATTTTAGGAAGGATTGGAACTGTGATAACTATGGTCACAACAAGCAGTAAGTCCAGAGCAATCCTGCCGGGTTCCTCTTAATAATGTCAGTGGCAGAGCCACTTATACCCTACCTTCTCACCCAAACAAGTTTAGTTTTATTCAATCCCAGGATCAAATGTCTCAGTGAGCACTAGGGCAGCTAACTCTGCAATTCCCTTGTCAAGTGCATAATGGAAGTATGAAATAAGCATGACTACTCATGAGGTGAAGTTACACTCCTTGTTCTGTACACATATACTTAGATATAGGAGGATGTATGCAGAACAAAACCATGGGATACTGTTCCAAAAAGCCTGCAGAACTTACAACTAAGCCTTTCAGTATTTTTATGTGTTATGTGTATGCTCAACACAGCCTAAAATTG